>NC_077241.1:7996668-9346668 GCF_947179165.1 Solanum dulcamara | reverse complement strand
CCAATTTTGACCCTCCACAACGCAAATTAGCTATCGAGTTTCTTTCAATTTCGAACATTTTTGAAATAATTAACTTTTATAAAAACAAAGATATTTTTATTTTATTCTTAACTATTTTTATTTTTATTTTATAAATTTTAATATAATATACATATTTCTATATAACTATATCTTTGATTATTATTTATATAGTTATTCGAAAATCATCTCAAAAAGATTTTATTTTTAACTAAATACAATGTTAGTTAGGTTAGTTTAATTATAGTTTGCATTTTTGAAAATTTTAATTTTTTCCAAAAAAAAAAATCTTCAATCTCCCACATCGAAAATTGTATGAAAATTTGAAGTTTTTGGAGCCTATATAAAGGCTCATATTCTTATTAAGAAGAGAGAAGAAGTGAGAGGTTTTTAGCCACCTCAAAATTAAAAAATTTCTTAACTTGGATAGTATTTTCGACTCTTGTCCCCAGCCTAAAAGTTGTGAAAATTTCTAACTTTCACTCTATATTTTTCTTCAAGTAAAATAGGAAATTGAAGTTGAAATTTAGGCTTAGAACAGTGTTCTTATAACATCGAACCCACGAAGGTTCGAGTCTAAATTTTTAATATTTTTTCTTTTTTTGGTTTTGTAGATTAGAGTTCTGTCAAGCTATTAGGTGGTGATGAAGCTGTCTTCCGCTCATCGTCTTCAGTCTCGCTACCCAAAAAGAGGTAAAATCTTTTCTCATCTTTATTTTATTTAATTATTTCATATTTTATATTTAGTTGATTCGTAGTCTGTTTTTTTAGTTAGCATATATTAAAAATAATTAGATTAATGATAGAAATTTTTTATAGTTAACATGTGTTAGGATTAATTAGTTATCATGTGTTAGGATTATTTCATAATAGATCTTAGTTTTGTTCATTATTTTTCCAAATAATTTTCTTTGACAATATAGATTTTCATGTTTTTAATTTCTTCTTTTAACATGATTTAGATAACAAAAATATGTTTAAAGTTATTATTTAATTAGAACTTTCATGGCCTAATTGATTTAATTCTTTCTTTAAAATTTGAGCTAGTATAGTGTATATATAAAATCCGTGTTCTTTAGTTACTTGAATATTTTTCTTCTTTCCTTTCCTTTGTCTACATATATGCATGTTGTTAGTCACTTCTAGGATCTCCATCAATTTGATAACTTAAAATATCATGATATATTTTTTGGTTTAGTTTAAAATAAGTAAATGCTTATGTAATTTTATTTTGGTGCATGCGATATCAAATCGAGTTCATCTTTGGACTCCATCCTTGCAAATCATTGAGTTTTGAGTCTCTCATCATCTTGCTCGAATTGCTGGCAAGTTGATACATGGAAAGGAAGGTAATATTCATGATCTGAATATTGATATTGGGTTGTATACACAGTATCAATACAGACTGATATGCAAGAAAACAATATTGTATACACTGATATACAGTGTAAATACAGTCTGATATACAGTGGTATATAACAGATACAGAAAATAAATAGGTGGTATATAGTTTGATATACAAAAATAATAATATATACACTATATACAGTGTATATACAGTCTAATATACAGTATATATACAGCCACGATATACAGTGGAATTGTGCTTAAGACCTAAAACACAGATAGCCCAACAACTTAGTCCAGGCGTACAGAAACTAAATGTCGGGGCCATATTTTCATGTGTTAATTATTATTTATTTATATTAATTCGGGTTGTAGTAATTTATTTACTTATGTTATTTATGTTTTCTTAGATATTAATTTTAATTTGTTTTAACTTAATTAGATTCCCCTAAAGATAAACCAATTCATGTTAATTTACTATTTAGATGATTTTCTACCTTCACTTAGACCTTTGGTAAACTTTACATTTTTTTTATACATGTATATTATTTTTAATGTTTAAATTTGATCATTTTTTCCAAATTTTTTTTTAAAGTCTTCGTTTCCTTTTAAATTAAAATTTTCAAAAGTTAGTTAAATAATTTTTCAAATCATCGGATAACCGCACGTTAGCGGCCACTTTGAATGCGTAACACATTCTCAAAGTGGAAATAAGAACCTCGTACATTTTTCTCTGAATTTTTAAGACTTAAATCTGTTAGGGTCTTTTAAATTAAGTTTTCTTAATTTCTTTTAAAAAATTAAGTGACGATTCTTCTTTTCTAAAATTAATTTTTTCTCTATAAAGTTGAAATTAATTTTAAACCGTCTTTTTCCGACATAACACAAAGCTTTCTAGGAATTCTTAATTACGATTCTGATTATATTCAAAATTTGGCTGAATTAAGAAAACCATTCCAGAATTATTAAAAAAGGATAAAAGTTTTGAATTTAATAAAATACTAACTAAAAAGGTAAAAGATATTAAATTTATATGCAAAAATTTACCAATATTATTATTGTTATTATTATGGTTATTGTTATTGTTATTATTCTTATTCTTATTGTTATTATTATTATTATTATTGTTATTATTATTGTTATTGTTATTCTTATTGTTATTGTTATTATTCTTATTGTTATTATTCTTATTGTTATTATTCTTATTCTTATTATTATTATTATTGTTATTGTTGTTATTGTTATTATTATTATTGTTGTTGTTGTTGTTATTATTGTTATTGATGTTATTATTATTGTTGTTATAATTATTATTATTATTATTATTATTATTATTATTGTTGTTGTTATTATTGTTGTTATTATTGTTATTATTATTATAGTTGTTGTTGTTGTTGTTATTATTATTATTATTATTATTATTATTATTATTGTTGTTGTTGTTGTTGTTATTATTGTTATTGTTATTGTTTTTATGAATTATTATTATTATTATTATTATTATTGTTATTGTTATTGTTATTGTTATTGTTATTATTGTGTGATTTGAATATGTTCTAACTCTTGAATGCAATAGCTAACACAATATTGATGTTTGGTATCTCTAGTTAGAAATGAATCATCGTAGCAACTTTCCATTTTTTATTTATTTAAAAGAGACCAATATTTTGCTTTAAGGCCAAGCTACTCAAAAAATATATATTTTTAAAGCACTTACACTAGTTTCATGTGCAAGGGTCACATTTTAGTAACTAATGTTGTTTCAAAAGAAAATTCAAGCCACTTCATTCCTACTACAAAAAGGTTTTGAAATGCCAAGTTTATCCATTCATTACAAGTTTTTAAAAAACTCGCACTTAATTACTTGATTTTTTTTAATTCTTTAGCACCCATCTTTAGTTTCAATTAATTAACCTAAGTTTGGTCGGTAATTATTTTTAACGAATCTTAAAGGATGCTTAACCCCCCTTCCCTTTAGGATAACTAGAACCTTTATCTAGAATCATATAAGTTAAGTAGACCATCAATTGGAGTTAATTTTAGCAGTACATTAGTTAAATATTTAGGTGTCCTAATTTACCTTAAAAAATAATTAGGTGGAGACTCTTTAAGTTAAATAATTTAGGAATCATCAATATGTTTTACACTGTTTGACCTCGAGTTAAAATGGGGTATAACAACGACATATTGATCTATTCGAGGAATGAGGAGGAGCATGTTAATCATCTCAGAATTATCCTTCAGACTCTCAAAGATAAGGAGTTGTATGCTAAGTTTTTGAAGTGTGAATGTTGGCTTGATTCTGTGGCATTTTTAGGCCATGTCGTATATGGTGAGGGTATTCGATTTAACTCACAAAAGATTGAAGCGGTTAAGAACTGGCCAAGGCCCACATCCCCGACTAACATAAGAAGCTTCTTGGGTTTGGCCGGCTATTACCATAGATTTGTTGAGGGGTTTTCATCCATATCTTCTCTATTGAATAAGTTGACTTAGAAGAAGGCTAAATTCCAATGGTCAAATACTTGTGAGAAGAGTTTTCAAGAGCTGAAAATGAGATTGACTACTGCCTAGTTTTGTCCCTTCCCGAGGCAACTGATGGTTTTGTGATCTATTATAATACGTCTAGAGTTGGATTGGGATGTGTGTCTATGCAAAAGGGTAAGTTTATTGCATATGCTTCCAGACAACTTAAGATTCATGAGAGGAACTACCCGACTCATGACCTTGAGTTGGCAGCCATAGTATTTGCTCTCAAGATTTGACTTCATTATCTTTATGGAATGCACGTCGATGTGTTCATTGAGCACAAGATCATTTAATATTTGTTTACTCAGAAAGAGCTAAACCTAAGGTAGAGGAGATGGCTTGAGCTACTCAAGGACTATGATATGAGCATTCTCTACCACTAAGTAAAACTAATGTTGTTGCTTATGCTCTTAGTAGGTTATCTATGAGGAGCACAACCCATGTAGGGGAGGGAAAGAAAGAGTTGGCTAAAAAGGGGCATAAGCTTGCACATTTATTGACTCTAGTGAGGGTGGCATTATTGTTTAGAATGGGGTTGAATCATCTCTAGTTGTTAAGGTGAAGGAAAAGCAAGATCAAGATCCCATTCTCCTCCAATTGAAAGAGGATATTCACAAGGAGAAAGTAATGACTTTTTCCTAAAGGGGAGATGGAGTGTTGAGGTATTAAGAAAGATTGTGTATTCCAAGTGTTGATGGTATTCGAGAAAGAATTATGGTAGAGGCCCATAGCTTTAGGTATTCCATCCATCCAGGTTATGCAAAGACGTACCGCGACTTGAGAGAAGTATACTGGTGGAGTAGAATGAAGAGAGATATAGCCAAGTTTGTTTCCAAGTTCCCAAACTGCCAACAAGTTAAAGTTGAGCACTAAAGGCCTTGTGGAGTGGCTCAGAATATTGAGATTCCAGAAAGGAAGTGGGGGATGATCAATATGGACTTCATTATAGGTTTGCCGCTGTCTCGCAGACAACATGACTCTATATGGGTGATTGTGGATAGGATGACCAAAGCAGCCCACTTCTTACCGGTTGAGACTACTGATACCGTAGAGGACTATGCTAGATTGTACCTTTGAGAGATTGTCAGACTTCATGGAGTCCCCTTGTCTATCATCTCAGATAGGGGAGCTTAATTCATTGTTCAATTTTGGAAGTCATTTCAAAAAGGTTTGGGTTCAAGAGTGAACCTTAGTACTACTTTTCACCCGCAGACAAACGGCCAGGCAAAACGTATAATTCAGACTTTGGAGGATATGTTGAGGGCCTGAGTTAGCAACTTTAAAGGTAAATGGGATGATCACTTACCTCTTATTGAGTTTGCATACAATAACAACTTCCATTCAAGTAATCAAATGGCTCCTATGAAGCTCTGTATGGGAGAAGATGTAGATCATCAATTGGTGGGTTTGAAGTTGGTGAAGCTGCATTGATTGGACCAGACTTAGTTCATCAGGCCATAGAGAAAGTGAAAATCATCAAGAGAGGTTGAGGACTGCTCAGATTCAATTGAAATCCTACACTGATGTTAAGAGAAGAGATTTGCAGTTTGAAGTGCATGATTGGGTATACTTGAAGGTTTCACCCATGAAGGGTGTGATGAGATTTGAGAAGAAAGGAAAGCTTAGTCCCTGCTACATTGGTCCTTATTATATTGTGAAGAGGGTTGTTAATATGGCCTATGAGTTGCAATTGCCATCAGAGTTAGTAGTTATTCACCATTTGTTTCACATCTCTATGCTTAAGAAGTGTTTGGGAGATCCATCACTTGTTATCTCGACTGAGAGCATTGAGGTAAAAGAGAGTTTGAGTTATGAAGAGATTTTGGTTCAGATTCTTGATCGTCCAGTTCGCAAGTTGAGAACCATAGAGGTTACATCCATCAAAGTTCTAGGGCGATATCAGTTCGTTGAAGAGGCTACATGGGAAGCTGAAGAGGATATGAAATCTAGATACCCCCATCTATTCATGCCTTCTAATGATGATGTTGATGGTAATATTCCTTTTCTTATCTTTGCGTTAAAGTTTATTCCGATTTTGAGTATTTGATGCGTGTTATTGAACCTAATTAGTGATTGTTTGATTGATTGAGTACTTGAATTTTGATTATATTCGTGCCTTGAGTAAAACCTTAGCTTGGTCTTTATTCGAGGAAGAATGATCCCAAGGGGGAGATATTGTAACACCCCGTGTTATTCTATCCTAGACGGAGTCCAAAAACTATGAGAAAAGTTAATGAGATAAACTGACCCAGTGGACCACGAGTGTCCTCTAGTACCTATAGAGAGTTCCACGAGGTGTAGGGATGACTCGTAGAACTTCTCAACACTTGGTGAAATTTTTAAACTTGGGATCCATTCCTATGATTGACCTTATGATTCATAGGGGTGTCTACGAGTCGTAGAGATGACTCGTAGAACCCCTTGATACTTAGCAAAAATTTAGAATTTGGAGTCAATGACTCATCAAAGAGTCTACGAGTTATGGAAACGACTCGTAGAGGAATTTTTGAGACTCAAAGATGTAGGGTTTAGGGAAATTGACAAGACGAGAGGGTTCTATGATTCTTCAAAAGGTCTACGACCCATAGAAGGATAGTCGTAGACCCAAGACACAATTTTAAAAATTCTAGATTTTGGGCCATGTTTCTATGATTGGTCTTCTACGAGTCGTAGAATTGACCGTAGATGGCCAGAACCAGTTTTAATAAGTTTATTGTCGTGATAACTATGTTTACTTGGGTGAGTTTATGGGCTGTGTTGATTCTGCTATCGACTTAACCTACGAAAAGGTGCATATCATTTTTGGCTGGAGACTGAAATATTTTGGTAATGTATGGCGGTTATGTAATGGGTAGAAAGATATAGACCATTTGGGAATGATCTCTCCGGTGGGTATGATGTATTTTAGTGGTGCATTTTTCGAGCTCTTATGGTATGGTACTATTTATATATGGGAACGGAGACATCGATTAGCAAGCACGAATCTATTGAGGTGTTATTAGTTGTTTCACCTACTCGGGCAATGAAGTTTGATGTTGCATTCACATTTGAAAAAACAACTGGTTGTTACTACGGATGTTGGAGTTAGGCATGGTTTATAAGGAACATTATAATGGTGGATCTTTGGTGGGGAATTAATGTGTTTGAATGATGACATGTATTTCTAGGATCTAATTGGGAATTGGTGAGTTCTTTATGAGCCAAAAGGAGTGGATTGACATTGAAAGGATAAGCTTATGGGTGGAGAAAGTTCTGTCAAGTATACTTGCGTGAAGGAAAGTGAGTGTACCAGCATGAGAATACATATGGGAATTGGATAATTCACGGGATTAGATAGTATAACAAGTTTGAGGTATCACGTGGATAATAAGGTAAGTTTGAAGTATCACATGGCTAATAAGATTAACTCCATGATGATGGCAAGGGTGGCTGAGTATGGTAATAGTGTTCGGGATGTACTCTAATTAGAATGGCAAGGGTGGCAGAGTATGGCTTTCCAACATCCCTGAATTTTTTCATATTGCATGTTTTCTTCTGACTATTTACATGATATTATGAGGTTGAGTTGGGTTGCTTATGATGCGTACTAGTACATGTTGTTTGTATTGATACTACTCTTGCTATGTTACTTGGCATAGTCTGATTGTAAGGTCAGTGATATTTGTTAGATGAATACGATGAGGATCTCTGACAACTTTTACTCCTCTGCCTATGATGGAAGTTGTGTCTACTTTAATTATATTATTTCTTAAATCATAGTAGCTCTTGTACTTGTTTAAACTAGTTGCTTGGGAGGTTTTTTTCAGTTAATTGTAAAGTATTTTCTTGTATTGAGGTTCATGGCTTTCTCAAGTTATTAAAATGATTTCTTATGTTTTGTAAATGTTCGCATTGCCCATTTTAAAATTGAGTGATAAGGGTTCTCCATTCTGGGTGTTGGAATAGGTGCATGCAAGGCCTGATGGATTGAATCGTAACATTAATCCAAAATGAAATTGACTTACGATCAAAATTATATTTGGTCAAAGAATGGACCAAAAATATATATAATTGAATATCAGACTTCTTAATAAAAAACCAAGTGCTCAAAATCCAAGCAAAAAGTTTGTTGATCAAACATTTTGAAGATTTCGCTAAAGCAGAAAATATTGCAAGACAAATCATAACAAGTGAATAACTTGATCAAATAAAAGTTGTATTAAAAAAAATTACAAAAATCAAAAAGTTTACAATAGACAGGGTAAAACAACTAATGAATTCAGATTTCATACATTGATGCAAAACTTAAGTAGAAATCGTCCTTTTCTGAAATGACAATAGGGTGAGAGACGTATAACTTTGATCCACTTTCTCTAAATACGGAATGGCTAAGGTGGTTAGACATACTGAATCTTAAGAAAAATATTGATTGGTTGATGCTAACCATCGATTGAAATCTACAAAATTAGAACTTATTACTCTGTAAGTCTTGTCCAAAAGTACTCAAAAAAAATCTGTTTAGTAAATCTTAAAAGGAGCAAAAAGATGAACTCTTTATTGAATTGTCCAAAAGGCAAAAGAATATTTTAAGCATGAAAAATTATAAAAGCCTAATATATGAGACACAATATAAAAATGCATGCATAAATATATTTTTTCATTAATATCTCAAAACGAACACAAAAAAGATTTGAGATGCATCATATGTACACACAAAAAAACTCGTAAAGAGTAGCAAGGTACAAAAAGATGATCTCCTGTGTCTCAAAAAAAGGCAAACATTTTAAGTATAAGAGACATACAGATACACTTGAAGCCCACGAAATTGTATAATTGAGAAAAAGTTGGAATACTGATACGCCCAAATTACACCTCTTCAAAGAGATATAAAGTGGTCGTTGTCAAATATAGAACCTAACTAGGTTGGGGTTGAATCCCATGGGAAATAAGGCGACGACTAAGCCGTATGCAGTTATCTTACTGCTAGTGTGAAAAATATGGAGAATTTTAAGATTCAAGTTTCAATCTCAAATTGTAACAAAAGACTATTTATAATAACTTGAATTAGATATTTATGAGAGAATTGCCCAGGCTTGTGTTCACCAAGACTGTTTGACCACAACTCAGGTTAATACAGAATAACTTCTTGCATTGCATATACATCAGCTTATCAATCTTTTGATACACCTAAGCGATTCTCAACCATCTTAAATGCATGTCATTTCTATTCTTTTGAACTAAAAATATTTCGAATTAATCAATGATAATTACTCAAAGTAGTTAATTTTGTTACAACATTAACTATTAGACGAATCTGAAATTATTGTTGTTAATTCTTTTCTCAGGTTTTACACTTTTTACTCAAACAAGTCAAACGCAGGACGAGTTCTAATGTTTGCAACCATTAGAAATGAATTAATATGAAAGAATTAACAAGATGCACAACGCAATACTTAATTTATTCCATACAAAACCCTAATTTTAGGTCAAGTCGTCATAAATTCCACAACCCTAGGTTGTGAGGTTTAGCCACTCATGATTATGAAGACAATGAATATAATTGCATTCATCCAAGGAATAGTTACTTACAAGAGATAAAAGCAATCAAGACCTTGTTTTTGCATACGCGGAGCGCTATCCATCATTCTTGCCATGAAGACTCTATTTTGCAGCTCTTTGCTTTATTTTGCATTCTTTTCCTTTTCCTCTGATTTCCTGCCTTAACACAGTAGAAAAACTATTAAAACACCCTATTATTGCTTAAGCACTAGCATTTATTCCTTGTTAAACGCATTTAATGTGCCGTCAAATGCCGGCATATCAAATACACCCTAGTTGGGTAATTTCACGTGTGTCAAAAAATTGGCAAGATGAATGTCACAACATGAGGTGATTTTAAATTTCAAAACTGCTAAGATAAAAAAAAAAGAATGGATAAAAAATTATCACCAACATCATTGGCTTCATCCTTAGCTTCTTTATCGTCCTCGTTGACAACCTCAAAAATTAACAAGAAAATTAATAACTAAGGCAGAGAGACAAGGAGGATGTAGAAGATGAGGGAGAAGCAAATCATGAACCTAAAATATGATTGTGAAAGAAAAGAAAGTTGATAATAGAGGAGCAAAATTCTTCTCTTTGTTATGAAAAACATGGTGAAAAGAATAAATTCTTGAAAGAGAAAGGTATTGAAACAATGCTCAAGGAAGAAGGAGCAAATGACCTAGAAAGATGCACTTTAGATAAAGCGATATACGAGGAGATGCTTAAAAGATAATAAAATAAAATATTTTTGGTCAAACCTTATGATGCTTCAAAAGTAAAGAAGGAAGTTGAAGATTTTGACATAATAATGATGCCACGCAAAGAACCAATTGTATGTCACCACGTGTCTTTGAAAAAAATTGAAAGGAATATATGGAAAAGGCAGTCTTACTTTGCATTTGTGTCAGAGACTGTTTTCATACATGTATCAAAAACATTAATTAGAAGGGACACTTTAATACCTTCTTCTAGAAGATGCGATTCATAGACAAATAGAAATTCAAGATTTGTTGAGAAAGAAAACACATCATTTACATTCATTAAACAACGAATTGAATACTATCTCTTTTATTTATAATTTTATTATTTGATTATTTCATCAATTAGATCAAATTAATCTATATATCTTTTAAACCTCACATGTAAATTCAATTATATTTTTTGTATGGACAAACAATGAAGAGTTCAAAAACATAAAAGTAAAACACAAAAAGAATAGGACACAAACAATATATCTTAGCTAACAATCATGAAATTGGAAAATAAAAACTGAACTAAATGAAAAGAACTCAATAAATTCTGAAAACTCAACTTTTCTATGTGTATTTTGTGGGAAGAGTAGCTTTAAATCAGTGGATAGATGAAATGAGCAACATTATAAACTCAACTGCAAGTTAAAGAACACGTAATATAAGCATATCATAAAAGTAAATAATGCCCTTAATTTCAATTGTATAACCAAAAAAATAGCCATCTCAATCTTGATTCTAACTCGCTCCTCTATAATTGTAATAATAAAATTTTAAATGGTATTCATATCTTCATGGACATAATATTAATTTTATTAACATAAATAAGTGTTTAATCATTTTTTTATACCACATTTGCTATTAATAAATATGTCACAATTTATGTATATATTTTCTTTCCTGTAATTAAAAACTTAAAAAATACACTCTCAAAATTAGTCACAATATAAATTATTTTAAAAATATTTTAAATATTATTTAGTTTCTAAAACATTTTTGATAAGAGGATAATTTATCAAAATGATTGATCAAAGAGGTGTCTAGTTTCTTTTTGAGCTTGCAAAGCACTTTTGACACTCACCATTGTAGACTAAAATAAAAAAAGAAAGAAAGAAGTATTAAAAACACGGCTGAATTCGGCGCAAATTATTAATTTCATATCTAAATTATTGACAGCCTCAAAAACACCTTTTTACTATTTTTGATCTACTACATGATATAGAAAGTGGTCTAAAACTCTAGTAAGAGCATAAAAATCTTAATAAAAAATTAAGAGAAATGTTGAAAATACTCCTAAATTTTTATCAAATTTAAGAATATATTTCACTCATATTACAAAATTAAAAATATATTTAAATTTAATTAATAAAATAAAAAATATGTTTAAGACTGTTAATAATTCAGAAATCAACTTGAGTGTGCTCTCAGCCAGGAAAAAAAAGAAGTTGGAGATTTTTGTATTGAAAAAATTGAAGTAAAATACTAGTAAACCACAAACACAAAAAGGGAATAAAAAGGATGTCCTTTGTCCAAAGTTTGTAAACCTATCATCTCTCACCTGTCCATCCGTGTGGAAGAAAGAAAGAAAGAACTCAAAAAGGGGCTTTAGATTTGAAGAAAAGGTGTAACAAAAAGTTGTCAAGAAACTCAAAAAGTTTTGCTACAAAAAGCCCAAATCAATTACTAGTTAAAAGGAGTAATTTAGTTGTGGCAAAAATCAAGAATGCTAACTTCTTCATTGAGGCTCCCTTTCTTGCCTCTTCCTCACTCTCATCCTGTGTTTTCCCCTTTGAATTTCACTAAAGTTGTTCACTTATCCAACCCCAATTGTCCCCTCAATCCTATTTCCTCTCCCAAAAGATGTGCTTCAACAAGTTCATCTTCCAATGGACACACGGTATTGCTACTTTTCTCTCTGTGTTAATAATTAAAATGGGTTTCAATTTTTTGTACTTCTGCTTGCTATTGACTTTGTGATAATTGGAAAAATGGGTTCTTGAAAAATTTCGTGTTTGATGGGAGGAAAACTCAAAACTTCTTAATAGGTAAAATGCATATGTTGGGTTTTAATTTTTCTACTTCTGCTTGCAATTGACTTTGTGATAATTGGAAAAAATGGGTTCTTGAAAATTTGGTGTTTGATGGGAGGAAAGCTCAAAACTTTATTGTTGGTCATATTTAGTTGTTGTTTTGACTTTTGCCGGTAAAAAGTAGTGATATGATGTTCTCCTTTTACTTGGAGTTTGTGGGTGTAGTGTTAGCTAGCTATCTCTTGCTGCTGTATTGGTGACTGTGGCAATACTTTCTATGTAAAATTGAAACTAAACTTCCTTTTATGAGAAAGTCAAATGTTTTCTGGATTTGAAATAAGAAATTGTATGCTTTATCATGGTTGGTTATTGTTATTTGCTTAGGTTTGAGGCTTTTGTTAGAAAGGAAGAAGATTCCCAGTTTCATCTTATTTGTTGTCTTTTTTTTTAAGTGGCTGTCAGTCCACTTGTATTGGTCGTTCCATTGTTAAACTGGAAAGTGAGGTTGTTAGAGAAAGACCACTTGAGTAGAATGAGAAGTTTTCATATCCTGCTGCTGACAGAATCTATGACATGTTTGGATATTCTTTAGCACTAGCCTCAAGTTGTTGTGCTGTTTTTGGCTGCATAAAGTTTCAGTAACTGCCAACCACACAAACTAGAGGGACTCTCATAGTTATGCATCTTCATGCATCAGTTGGTTTTCACTTATGATTTACTGCCAGGGGCCTCTGTTTTCTATGTGCTGCTATAGTGGCCAGATGGAGATGCTGAAAGATATTGCAGCAATGATAATTTGAGGAATGAAGATGATTATGCAATTCAGATGTTTGGTTCTAATGAAGAACTCAGCACTCAGATTCCAACTCAAGCTCAATCTCTTGTTGAAGGCTCAGGAGCAGTTTTGGTATCAGAGTATAAGCCAGTTCCGGATGTGGACTATCTGCAGGTTTGATCTGGTGGTCTTTTACTCTTCGATTAAGGACGTTGTATTATATTTCCTCCATTCCAAAATAAATGAATTTTTAGGTATGACACACTCCTTAAGAAAGTTAATTAAAGGCATTAATTAAAAGGTAATTTGTCAATATCACCCTTTTGCTTAGTCAATGAAAAACCCATTAAAGAGAAGGGTAATTTTGGAAAAAAAAATAATTAATACATGTTTGGACTTTAAAAATTCATTCATTTTGGACCATTTTTAAAAGTGTCAGAAATTCATTTATATCGGAATGGTGGGAGAACTTATATCGAATCGATGAGATTTAAGAGTATATTTCTTGTTTTATCATCCTCCTTTGGGTATTTATTACGTGCAGATGGTCCACTTGGATAGTGTTTGAATAATCATCTTCCATTTGGCATGTAGCATCTTTAGTTAAGTAAACAAATCTGATAGATCAGATCAAATTGCTAGTAATTTTCTACTAAATTACTAGTTACGTCTAATCGTGGTCGAGTTATAATGTCTTTGTTGTGATGGATCAAAATCGTAGATTGGACTTACTCTTTTCCTTAATTTGGCGAATTCCTGAGTGACTCAACCTCTGGTATATGTAACCTCGGGAAGGTGCTTCTTGGGTAGCCATCTATGTGCCATTCTTCTTTGTTAGGTGGTCTGCTGAAACTGCATTGAAAACCTGAGGCTGATATCTCTTTAGATTATGAGAAAGAAGTTATTGGTGAAAATCCAGTGTTGTGAAAGGCGATCGCCTCGTCGCCAATGGCGAGAGGCAAGGCGAGGCGACCCTTCATTGTCTATTAGCTTTGTGGCAAGGCGATCTTCAAAAGGCAACGCCATGGCGACAAAGGCGAGAGGCGAAAAAGTCAAGAAAGGCGTCGCCTTTTGTATTTTCTTAAAAAAGACAGCCAATTTAGGGTTTTAAAAGTTAAAAAGCAATTTTAGGGTTTTCTCTCCAAATTTGCACAGTTGCACTCTTAGACTGAGACTCCAATCAGTCGACTCGACTAAACTTCTTTGGCGACTAGCCAGACTTTCAGGGCGACTCCACAGTCCAACCAATATGTATTTCTTCTTTTCTTCTTCGGATCTTCCTCTGTTTCTTTTTCCTTCTTCTTCTTCAGAGTTACTTCTACCTCTTTTTTTCTCATTGTTTTGACTTTTGTTTTGTTTTTTTCTCATTTAAGTTCTAAACTTTTAGTATGACTTGTCGCCTTTCGCCGTCCAAAACATTGGGTGAAATGGCTTCTGACAAGCAGTCTAAAGCTATTTGGCAGGCCAATTCAAGTGTCACTTTTAGGCAACAAAATCGACTAGTTTGATGTTTCTGATATGTCTATAAATATACTTACCATATTTGTCGGTGAATGTAAATAAGAGAGATATTGCTCCTTTTATGTTTTCAGGAGTTGTTAGCTATTCAACAACAAGGTCCAAGAAATATTGGCTTTTTTGGGACACGAAACATGGGATTTATGCATCAAGAACTTATTGAGATTCTAAGCTATGCCTTGGTCATCACGGTATGGTTCTCTTGTTCTAGTTGAAGGAGATAGTGAATTAATGACTTCGAGCTTTTCAATGTTTCTTCAACTTCTTCTTTTTCCAGAAAAATCACATCTTTACTTCTGGAGCAGCAGGCACCAATGCTGCTGTCATAAGAGGTGCTCTTCGTGCTGAGAAACCGGAGCTGCTAACTGTGATATTGCCGCAGAGCTTGGAAAAACAACCTCCCGAAAGTCAGGAGTTGTTGTCTAAAGTAAATGCATTTACATTTTCTTTTTGATTGCATCTATTCATAAAATTGCGCTTCCCATTAAAGAAAAAAAAAAGAACTGTCATTGGTGGTTTTGCGAAAAAGGATATATCATCTATGTTGGTCCTCATTGAAATGCTTTTCTTTCTCTCTTCCCCTGTTATGAATAACCAGAGTCGTTGCACCGTGTCCCGTGGATTTAATTATCTTTGAAAGAGTCTTCCTCTTTTTTGATGTTCTTTTGGTTTAAATTCTTAGATATGGAGGAGAGAACATTTCTTTTAAATATTGTTTGCTTCTTACTTATCCCAGAATAAATGTCTCCCTCCTCTTGTGTGATCCTTTCTTAAGTAGAAGGAATCATTCGTGAGAGCTGCAACCTCTGATCTTCTCTATGACTACATGTACTGTTTAATAATCAAATGTTATATATTGAAACATTTGGAGTCAACATCTCTTGGAATATTTTATTTCAGAGGCTAAATTACTGAAGGTGTTGACCTGAAAGTCGATGGGCATACTACTGTGCATCTTATTAAACTGCTTAAGAGTTCACACGAACTGCAGTTGTATGTATTTGTTTTATTTAGGTACAAACAGGAACTGCGAAAACAATGGCACCATCTACTATTAGGTCTTCTAATTGTTAAAATGTACTTGTACTCCTTTATATTGCTAAGAGAGACGAATAAGGAGTTGCAAGAGCTAATTTCCTATGTATTGGTTAGTGGAGCTAATTTCATATATTCACCATACAACCAACAACACCCTAGTTCTAAACTAGTTGGGGTCAGTTATATGTATCATTAGTTACCATTCGACTCTTTCTCAAGTCCATTTCATTCAAATATTATATGATTGAGTTTGAAGGAAAATTAGGGCTCTCTAAAGCCTAAAGCTATTTCTCTTAACTCTCACCCTTATTACTACACAGATGCACAAGTTTCTAACTTTGGCATCTCCAGACTTAGCATAAGTGTAACAATGACAGTTTAGTGTTGTCCGGACTAGTTTGTATTATATATATGGATCATTTGAATCCACTATATTATGTTCTTAGATAAGTCCGCATTTTTGGAAAGATTATAGGTCTGTGAGACAACATTTAGGTCTAACTCATCCTCTTTTATCATCTTCGTTCATCATAGTGTCACACCTATGAGCCGGTGCTTGTGGAGGCTTACATAAAACACGGCCAAACCGCTTCAAGATCCTCACATTTTATCTTTTGTGTGTGCTAGCACCCTTTGTTTGATGTAATAATTTCTAATCTTGTCCAATCTTTTGTGACCACATCCATCTTAACATAGGCATTGTACAATATTCATCCTTTGGGTGTATTGAGTGCAAATATTTCTGGTCTTACAACTGTTATGTATACAGTAGCTTTTACACTGTTGGGTATTTTCCCATCCCATGCGCCGTAAGTAAGCACTTGTCTGTTTTGGCTATCATCTTCTAATTCTGAGTGTTACATCTTTTCTATCATGCTATTGTCTTGGAAGGCTGAGCTTAGATATTTGAATTGTCTACAATTATGCATCATTATCCTGTTTAATTTCACTATACCTTTGTTATTCTTATGGGGAGCTAAACTTGCGGCATGTTTATTATGCCTTACTTTTAGATTTTCTTGGTAAGGTAAATGTTTAATAACTGGGGAGAACCCCCTATACAAGCCGTATACCAAAACGAAGAGAACCTACACCTATGTCTTACATTTAGTTGTCCTAAGAACCTTTCTCCTTTGAGTGCTTCTCGACAATTCCATCTTTTGGTTGAGTTTCTCACTAGTTTCTTCCATTGACTCAATATCATTTCACCGTGGAATCTTATCCTTCATATTATTGGTTACCTCACCCTATTTAGGTAAACAAATATAGATTTGAGCCAAATCCCTAGTATACACCTGCAGTAATGGCTAAGTCCTTAATATCTCCTTGTATTGATCCATCACTCATGACTGCTCTTTTGTACATATGTTTTATGAAATTATATATTTCATATGAATTTCTTTCTTCTCAAGCATCCATTAACAAACTATTTCTTGATGCTAATATCATTTGAAGATCCTTCTTTCTCTCTCTATAGGTTTTCATCCATCTTCATAGCAAAAATTTAGTTTCTTGTGGATCTACCAGGCAATATCAAAACTATCTATTTCTCACCCTTCGGTACTGTTTCTATATCTATGCTTTTTTCTCGTAGGACTCATAAGTTTGATACCATGACAGTTTGCAAAACTTTGATAATCTTCTTTGTTCTTAATCTCTCTATTCCATTTATGTGATATCCTTTTCTTTTTAGGGGTCGTTTGGTGTGAAGGATAACATCAAATAGTGATGAGATTAAATTATAGTGACACTTAATTTGTTGTTTGGTTGGCAAGTTTGGGATAACTTATTCCGGTATTAATAATTAGTGATGGGATAAGTTATCCCTCCTCTTGGGTAGTATACTAATCCTGGGATAAAATGGGTAAATGACAAAAATATCCCTTTAAATCTTTTTTATACCTCACTTTTCAAATTCATATATATTTACATTATTTTTAATAACATATATAACAACATTCACAATCTTCACTCCTTATTTTTATGATAATTCTTCATATTTTTTCTATTAAAAAATTACACAATATAATATAATTTTTATTTATAAAATTATTTGACTAATTCTTATGTTTATTTATATTTTGATTTCTCATAAATCATTTTTTACTTTAACAAACTTAAAATGGAAATTCTATTTTTAAATTAAATAAGAATTTTTTTTAATTTTTAAATACATACGGACATCATGGAAATTCACACATAAAAATCTTTAAACTAAAAAAGATGAAAGTTTTATTTTAAGAATGGATATTGAATAACTAAAGCTTGCAAATAAAATATAAAAAACTAAATAAAGTGAAGGGTATTTCTGTAAACAAACAACTTATTCTTAAAGCTTATGCAATGCAAATTATTTTGAATAAAACAAACTAAACACTCAATAAGAAATAATCTCAGCATAACTTATCTCATCATAACTAATCCCATCATAATTCGTATTCAAACCAAACGACCCCTTAGTCTATTAAGAAAATAAAAACTTTCTTTCTATATTTGGAAACGAATTAACTATAAACATCCTATTTTACTTTTAATCTTATGCTTTAATAGCCACACATATGTCATGGCATGTTTGAGACCACAAGTTTCAAAAGTTCGTCTTTCTTATACGCTGTCCCCAGTCAAAAAAGTTCACATTAAATGAAAAGGGAGTATAGTTAGTATGAAGGTACTCTTTTGTCCAATTATGTGGTAACTTTCCACATTTAATGTTCATCTATATTTTTGTTGCCATACTACTACAACCACTTCAAGAGCTTCCAAGCCTCTATAGGGATACCATCCGACATGCTTTCTACTCGAAAATTTTCATGGCATCGCTGTAGAACTAATTCTACGAGTGTAACTAAGGTTTTCATATGTCAAGGACGTTGGAAATGAAGGTCTGTAAAGCTATCCTCATCATTTGTGTTAGTGATTGATCTATCTCTTGTCATTATAAGTTGAATGCTAGATTTCAATGTTTAGTTGCATCCTTTTCCATATAGAGGTAACACATTATATTAGTTCACAACATCCTTATTTAAGCTCAAAATCCAGTTGAATTGAAATTTTCTCGGGGTTCAGATGGAGTAAGCTCAATTAAGATTTGTCGTCAAATGGCTTCAAAGTGATTAAATTCTGAAAATTAAAAGTGCTTCTTCTGTTTCTCTGTTAGTGGACATGAGTATTGAATACACAAAAGTTTTGGATGAGGGGGTTAAGACACCATTTAACGATCTGAATGATGAAGTTTGGAAATTATTAGTCTTTTCTAAATTTTATGTTTTGAATAAAAAGGTAACATGTATACTTCAGATGGTTTGCTCGTATAACTCATGATGGATTCCAAGTTTCAAGAGAGGAAGGAACCAAGGCTTCTTCCGCTTTAAACAACTACTTTATTATGATTTCTGATTGAATGTACGGGCTGAATTTGGTCTCCATCAGTCGTTTATAACTCATTAAGAGGAGTCCAATAGTCAAATCGATTTCCACCATGTTTGTTTGTGAAATGCAACAAATAGTGCGGTAGTTAGCAGCACTTACAAACAGTATCATAATGTTGACTTTCTTGGATTTGCAGGTGAAACATGTGATAGAGAAACCTCACAATGACCATCTCTCACTGCTAGAAGCTAGCAGGTATGAAAAGAGCATCCCTTTTGAATGAATTGGGTATACAATCTCCATTTCAAGTTGAACTAGTTCTCTTTTACGTTTTAGCAGGGAAACATGAACAGCTGATTTCTTGTACACTTTTCAAACATCTATAGGTCTTCAATAGTCATTCGTCCATGTTGTAGTTAAGTTGTAATCATTTCTTGGCAGAAACTGCTTTGTATGATATGAAGTTCCCTGACTTTGTGCAGAACTGTATAGAAGTGACTTGCCGAAATAAAATTTCATCATACTTCATAACATAGTTATATTCTAGATGTTCTCCCTCATATTTTTCTTAATAGTAGAACTAGTTCTGAATGTGCTTTTTATCATCATACTTCATAACATAGGAGTGCATTGTCTTGTTGTCCATCCATACTAGTAGTCGTAGTATTCTCTTGTCCATCGATTTCTGTTACTGTTTGATGTTTCTCGTACTTCGACTATCGTATTATTTTGGTTGTAGTACTGTTCAAAAGCTATTTGTTGTTTTTGTTACTATCTGTTGTTTCTTGTACTTCTATTTGGACTGTTTTTCGTCTTGAGCAGAGGGTCTATCGGAAACCACCTCTAAGGTAGTGGTTAGGTCTGGATACACTCTACCCTCCCCAGATCCCACTTTGTGGGACTACACGGGGTATGTTGTTGTTCCAATAGCTTAATGCAAATTGTATGCCTCTCCTTTGTAGTAATTATTTCAACCTGTATGTGTGTCTTATTTCCCTGCTGTTGTATCCATGGTGAACTAACTGGTGGTTGATCGATCCCCTTTGAATTGAGTTAGGCTACCTTATTACCATGGCTTGGGTTTATCTGAATTGGTTTTCCTGATACAGGCTGTGTAACATGGACATCATTTCCCAAGTGCAGCAAGTTATTTGCTTTGCCTTTCATGACAGCAGATTGCTTATGGAAACATGTCAAGAAGCCAAGAACCTTCGGAAGATTGTTACTCTCTTTTACTTGGACTAATGCATAGCAACAAATTCTGTTCATAGATTCTTTGCTATTGAATATGTTCTCTGTTGATTAAAGGGGAGAATATACACATGCTATGCATGTATGGAAAGTACTGCAATTCAGAAATGTTCATACTCATGCCATATTCATTTAATAGAGGTAGTTGTCTCGTCGATTGCGACAGGATTTATAGATGTATTTATTTTTGCATGAATTGCAATTCTTCCTTGTTTATTTTCACATATATATCTTGCTCTAGTTAGTAAAAGAGTTTATACATTTTGTCTGGTTATGTAAAGCAATGTTCATCTATATGGAACGTCAATAAGGTCAATCTACTAAAGTATCATTTGTTTAGCATTACCTTTTTGCATGAAGGTAATTTTTTTCTCATTTGCTCAAGCGTTAGTGGGTAGGGTTTCTTATTATGCAATAGTCAATTATGTGGCTTGTTGGAGACCTCAATTAGACTTGTGTAAACATCAATCATCAAGATATAGAGCCCGTTTGGATTGGCTTTAAGTTGGTCACCAACTTAAAGCCCCTTTTTAGCTATTGGACGTGTTTGCCTAATGCTACTTTAAGCCATAAAGTTCTTAAAGTCAGTCAAAAATGAAAAGTTAGGATTCCTAACTTTTTTTTTTCCAAAGTGCTTAAAGTCATTTTCTTTGACCATGAAAATTACTTTTATATCCCTTGTATTTTAACTAAATTCTCAAACTACTTTTTTTATTCTTTTAACCCTAAAATTCACACCATAAGCACTTTTATCCAAACACTCAACTGCTTATTTATAAAAATAACTTTCAGCACTTCAAAGTTCTAAAAGCACTTCATACATAAAAGTTACTTTTTTAAGTCAATCCAAACGGGCTCATAGTCTGCTCATTGATTTACCATGAGGGGCAAGATGGGATTATTATTAATTATTTTCCAATTTCATAAAAATGAGATTATTAAGTTAGGAAACTTACGTAAATCACAGTGTAAAAGGCTAATTACCATTTTTTCCTATCCTTTTTTAATTTACTGAATCCCTTAAAGACTTGGTAATCTGGATACATTAATTCAGATATATTAATTTAGTCATCCAGATATATTAATTAGGATTTTATATATCAGCAGGTAACATTTAAAGCATGATATATTGAACATAAAAATAATTCGTGAATCAGAATTAATGTATCCAGATTACTAAATTAATATATCAAAATGAAAATAAGAAATTTTTAAATTTTTTTGAAATGGATGGGAGTAACGAAAAATATGGTAAACAAAAGAACGTAATTAGGTAATTTTTCCTATTAAGTTTGATGGGATAAGATGAAATATCCATGATTAAGTTTGAGATTAAATTAACTTAATCACAAAATATTCCACCTTATCCCACGAACCAAATGACCAACTTGAAATTTTTTATTTTAGTTTACATAGCACTAAAAGACTACCCCTCGTTGAAATGCCAATGCTAATCCATCTGCATACGGCCTGGGAAATTGATGCACACTCTGTGTTCACTCTCTCTTCCAAAACTTGCCTTTTTTCCCCATAGAAAGCCTCCTCTTCATTGTTCTTCACACTCTGTGTTCACTCTCTTCCAAAACTTGCCTCTTTTTTTTTCCATAGAAAGCCTCCTCTTCATTGTTCTTCATTGGTTGGGGGGGAAAAAGAGTAGGATCTTTCTTTAACCAAAAAGTGCAGCTATGACAATCATTAGTACTTATCAATGACTCTGGAATGTTTTCTATAATCTATATGACAGAAAACATACTGTACAAATATGATATCCGAAATGTGCATGTTGGAAATAAGACGACAATCTGTAGAGTCGCGAGAGAAAAATACAAAAAACTGTGAGAAAATAACCAAAGAACTGTATATGTTACATGAAGTTAGAGATCTTTAATTTCAAAAGGACTTCATCATATCAATAGTGTCGTTAAATTTGACACCATGAACCAGGACACAATGAGATCATACTGGTAATGGTTCTTCCATAACTGTGAAAAATTGGACAGACAACAGAATTATCAGTAGATAAACCATGCGTGTACTAGAAGATATAAGCAAGAGAAATAGAAAAACCTTTCTTTCGCTCAGTCATCCCAGCTGAAATATCTTGAGCATCCGCAATGACTGGAGTTTTTGTAGGTACATCAGGAAGATCCAATTCCTCTTCCACATTTTCAGCAGGTGGTGCTGCAGAAGGAACTTCTGGCAGATCTTGCACAGTTAACTACAAAAGAATTTTAGCCATCAGGTAAATGTCAACAATCCAGGTAGAGATAGAATGACATTCCATCTGGAAAACGGGGAGTGGAAATATGATCAACTGAGAGATATTGGAAGAAAAATTGGGAAGAAAAGGAATTTTACACTTAAGGGGAGTCCAGTGCACTAAGCTCCCGCTATGCGCGGGGTCCGGAAAGGGCCAGACCACAAGGGTCTTTTGTACGCCGTCTTATCCTATATTTCTGCATGAGGTTGTTTCCACATTTCGAACTCATGACTTGGTCACATGGCAACAACTTTACCGGTTAAGTCAAGGCTCCCCCCTTCAAAACTCAAATACCTTATTTCCTAGTAATTTCAGTATAAAGAAGCATTTAACAATTCTACAGACTACCGACCTAGAATTTCTACTTGTACCTTCTCTTTAGGTTTTCTCACTTAGACCTTTTCTTTACTGGGCCATTTTTTTGGTGGGGATGGGGGGGGGGGGGAGCCATCCTCAACCTATAATGATTCACACCAAATGTGCAGAACAAAGGATTTGCTAGCCACTTTTGAAACAAGAAAAAGAAAACCTTAGTTCATGTTATCATATGAAACTTGTGATGATATCCTTTGGATGTTATGAGGGTATTTCAATGCTATAAGGTTTCCGATGAGATGGAGGACCGTGACTAGGGCAATAGAGGATTTCCCGGAATTCAAGCATATTTATCTTCTTGTTGATCCTGCCATTTAAAGGGGAAAGATTCAAATGGATCAAGGCTGGAGACTCGGTACCAAGATCAAGACTTGACAGATTCTTCTAGGTCCATGATCACACTAACTGTGCTACAAATTCTATTGACTAACTGACCTCGAATCGCTTATTATCAATCTAGACGGAAGCAGAAGTACAAGCATGAGAGTCCCTTCCAAATTCGAAAGAATGTGGTTAAAGCCAATAAATATTAGAAACATAATAAGGATGGTGAAATGGCTACAGGTAATAGAAAAACTGCTATTTTGACTCACTAAGAAGATGAAGATGCTAAAAGGAGGATACAAGGGTGAGGAGTACAGAAGTTTTCAGGAGAGTAGAGATGTTGGGGGAGATTATGAATAATTTGTGTCTGTGTGTTTGGGTGGGTGGATGGGTTGGGTAGAGAAATTGGTTTTGAGTCAAATTTTGGGGGTAATGTGGCTGGAGAAAAGGGACTCTAATACAAAATTCTTTCCGGAGGATACTTCGCGAACGATGAGAAATTTCATAAATTCGGTGGAACTGGATAGGGTGAATTTTTTAGGAAGAGAAAGGAGGTAAAATGATGCAACATTGGAGTGCTACAACTGATTATTTCAAGAGAAAGTAGCTTGGAGGCTTATATTGGGAAGTCTAAAGTTCAACCAAATAGGGAGAGAAGAGGGAGTGATTGGGGAGGACAATAGGGGAAACAAGAGGTAAGGAAGGCGGTTCAAAATCTTGCAAATGATAAGGCCCCTAGGACTAGATTGCTAGATGTCAGCTCAGAAGTTAAAAGTACTGAAGAGTTTGATATATAACCAACTATTAAAAAAGGATCTATGTAAACTAATGCACTGACACTGAGATTTTGGTGGCTAATGAAAAGGTCTACTCCAGAAAAAGCAAGGGAGAGTTTGGAACTTCGTGTAAGCCTAATCCACATAGTGTGGAAGATAAGTTTTGGGGATGGGGGAGGAAGTGTATCAGATTCTTTGTATTACAGTTAGATAATCAGTCCTAGTGAATTGCATCCCATGTGATACTCCGATAACCTCTTTTTGCATTACCAGCTAGCCAGTGGCAGAGCCAAGAATACATATAAGGGGATTCAAAAATAGAACAAAATACTAGAATGCTTCACCTAGGATCAGAACATATGACCTGAAGAAATTTGTGAATACCTTTTGACATCATACCAGAATCTTCCCTTAAGTCAAAGGCACTACATATACCACACGAAAATAGCTTTTGCCCTATTTGAATAGTATCATTTATTGATGAAGGGGATTCAACTGAACCCCCTTTAACCAACTTCGCCCCTGCAGCTAGCTATGCACTTGTGGTGAGAGGTTTTAGGACACAAAAGGACAATGCCAGACAGGCAGAGACTATGAAGGAGGCACTATTCATTCTGCTTTTTACAGGACGCCCTGCTAGCGCCTACGTTGGTTATATGAAAAGAAAGAGCTATATTTGGATAGAGTATGACTTTGTACGTTTGAAGATTTGAGGAATAAATGTCCTTTTGGTGCAACCATGAGGTTCCGATTGGTATTGAAGATTGAAGTCTTTTGTGATAATCATATCTTTTTGTAGGTTCTCTACTTTGTAATATACAACTAGTATACAGGAGTTGGGAAATAAATATTATATATTATTAAAGAAGTGGCTGGGGAAAAAAAAGAAGAGCTTTTTCACAGAAATCGCTTGCACTAAAAGCAAACAGACCTGAGACTCCAGATTCTCAAATTCTGCTAAAACTTCCTCTTCATCTTCTGCAGATAGCTTCTCTCCAAGAATTGCATTGATTTCCTGCAAAATGGGAATAGCAGTAAATCAGCCAAAAGAAGTTACGAGAAGGAGTTCTTTGCAGTAAGCTGATATCTTTGAAGATAGCACTGGTTATTGACTATAAGGAAATAAGCAGCACCAGGAACATATGAAATAGAATTTTCGTCTCTCATACTGAGTATTGTAAATTTAGAAAAGAGAGAAGAAAAACACACAATATAGAGGTGGAAAAAGTAAATGAAAACTAAAGTGTAGGAGTGAAACTGTCCACTTTCATATAATCAACCCATCACCGATAAAAGCGTCACAGGATATTTTTTTCTTTTTATTAGCAAAAAGCGTCACAGGAAATTATGAACTTCATCGAATACACCTAGTGCGACCAAAGTGCATGAATCATGAGCCTTCACCTATCAAAATTATTAATTTTACACAGATACAGAATCAAACTAGTTAGGTAGCAAAGGAAAGAAAAGGAAAAAAAGAAAAGAAAAAGGTCATCTGCATGGTTAGGTAGTAAGTGTAAATGACACTGATTGAGAACAACAACTTGGGACCTTACCAGAAACAATGGACCGTGCAAAAGTTATGCACAAGGTTAGGTAATAAGTGCAACGGATTCTGATTGAGAACAACTGCTTTGGAGCTTACTAGAATTATGAGAACATGCAATAAAAGAAACAAGTTCTCGGTTTCGGACTCTAGAAAATCCGTAGATAAAAAGGTCTGCTCCTTAATCAAGTTCCCGATGTAGACAACAAGGGAATTAGTGCATTGTAGATTCTCGATGGTGCCATGTGAATCGCTAGATAAAAGTGAAGTTTATGGTTAACCCAATAACAAAAGTATTGTAAGGGGACTGGAGTATGCTAAAATGAGACAAAAGATCTTATTTCTAGAGAAATCTGATTCTGACAATCTTATATGTCCAACAGTCCAAGGTTCAGGATTGAAATAATTCCAGAGATTTTACCATAGATGTCTATGTCAACAAACAATTCAAAGTACCTAGACCTTTTCAGAACAGGTGCATAGGTATGAGCAAAATGATGAAAATAATACTGTTTGGAAAAGAAAAATTGATGGAAATGGGGGAAATAAGACAGAGGAGTGGGATTTACATCAGAAAAAGGAAGTTGTGCTTCACATATATTGCATGGAAGGAGCAAATCATCTAATTTATCTTTCCCAAAGTCCCTTCTCTAATTTTACATTGACAAAAAATAATTTTGTTATGACCAAAAAAAATCAACTACAGAGCAATAGTTGATCACTTGATTTGCTACTATATACGGCAAGTAACCTTTTAAAAAAGTTAATATGGGAAGTAAGCTCATTTTCTCCTACTACAATTATGCCATTTCAATCAAAATAGACATTTCTGAAGTTTGAAAGAAACAGGATTTCATGATATGCAGATATGACAGCAGATGGACAATTTTCTTGACATTTCAATTTTCATAATTAAGTGTAGTGAACTTCCCTAGAGTGTAATATTTCCCCAAAGTAGACCCTGAATATTTCAAGCAAAAGTTACTTATTTGTTGTTTTATTTTTTACCATGAGCATGAGCAAACATTATAACCTACGGGTATGAAAGAATATTCCAAATCTCACTAGACTTCAAAGAACTATATTGTGAAAGAGCTTACGTCTTGATAAGCTTTTGCCTCTGCTGTATCATCCATTAACTTTTGAACATCCTCTAGGTTAATCTCACTTTGTATTGCTTTAATTGCATTATTTCCAGATTTCAAACTCTCGAACACAGCCTTTTGCTTGCTTGTAAGTTCTATATCTGCCAACTAAACAAATTTGTAAGCTGAATCAGAGAAAATGAAAATGCTTAAAAGAAAGAATACGAAGTTGTGACAGAGCACGGAACTGTATTTATCAAGAAATACTTACTTGCTGCTCAACATTTATGAGCCAGACATCAACTTGATTTAATAATTCTTCTTGCACTTTTTTCTTTTTTAAGGCTAAAAGGGCTCTATCTTTCTTCTTTTCACGTAGCAAGGCCTTTGCAACTTGTTTTTCAGCTTCAATAACAGCCTCCAACTGAAAGCAGTAACAGAAGTTATAGCTGGTCAGAAACCAAAATTTTCAGTAATTATTCTTTTATCTTAGTGTAAGATTCTAAAAAATGCATTTATTAAAGAAAAAATTCTAGATAAGGATGGACATCATTTAAGCTCTCATGGCTAACCACCTTATCTCTATTTTACGGAGCTTCAAAATATTCTCCTACCTCAAATAAAATCAACAGTTCTATACTTTTTTGTGGATACATACATCGTGACCCACTGCATTACCACCAAGCTTAGGGAGAGATATCAATCTATTGTCAGAGCGTATATGATGGTTATTATTAAAAGTAAGTATTTTCATCCTCCTTATGGGTAGCACCACTGTTATAAGGAAACTAAAGGCCCCCTTCCAGAATAAAAGATTTAACATGGTCCCTGATTGTGGAAACAATACACTGCTGAGCCGTTGCAGTTGTTGAGGCCCAAAACGATGATTAATTCTGTTACAGATGCAACGAAAATAGTACACCTTTCTTCAGTTTATTCTGTCATTATGCCATTTCAAGGATCTATGTGGAGGGTTACTTCATACTTGTACCATGGATAAACTAGGAACCAAAATAGAAGGTTGAGCAACTCTTTTTTTTTAACCACTGGACATAGAATTTCGATTTTAAACAGAAAGACTAACAAACTCCCGTTTCTTAATAATAATAAGAGAACTAGAAAATCACAGACCAACTTCAAGGTACCTGCCTATTCAGTAAAACTTGAAAAGATAAAAGGTGAAATGATCAAGGTGAGAAGAGCATGCTTAACAATGCAAACAGTAAATAGCTCAGCATGTAAACCCAAAAAGTAACTTGTAACTTTTGATCATCACTTTACAACTTACACAAACATATATACATATATATGTGTAAATATATCTATAAAAACATACATACATATATCTCTGTGTGTGCATGCGCGTGTGAAGAAAACTGAGAAGTATACTCCTCCATATCCCCTAGGGGAGGGGAAAAAAAGGGGGGTATTCAATAATTGGAAACAAGAATACCAAACTCAAGAACCAATCAAGAAAATAAGAACAATGATTTACACAACGGGCCCAAGAGTGTCGCCTAATGGTCAATGAAGTGGTTAAAAGCTAGGTGATTCTTCCCATTTGTCCTAGCTTTAGTAGAAAGAGTTACCTGGTAACTATTTTATTGTTGCTGGTGGAGGTGTCAGCTATTCCATGAAATTAATCGATGTGCGGGAAATCATTTCAAGAGTTTTAATTATCAAGAACTTCATAATTCTAAATAAATAGCATAACAAAGCTTAATATTTGAGCAAAAAAGTAGAACAACAAGAAGATAGAAAAAACAAGAAAGGCACAATCTTTCTCAATGAATCCATAAAAAATTGTTAGATACCTGTTGCTGATACTGGGCAAGCTTACGCCTTTGGGTCTTCAAAGACAGAATTGCTTTATCTACTTCAGTGATCTTGGGTTTCTTGACAAATAAATTTCCCATCTTCCAAATTTTGACACCCACCAAAATAAAAGATAGAGAGAAATTCAAAGGTAGTAAAAAGAATGAATTTTTTTATGTTCAAACTCAAGAATCTGCTATAATTGGGAGGTTTTGCATCTTTAGAGCAAAACCCTTTGCTCACAATGTAATCCTGGAGATGGGAGAGGCCTTGTTGGATAAAAGTAAAGTTGGGGACTAATTTTGATAATCTGAGAAATTTATAGTGGGGGCAGAGACTTGAAAAGATTGGGATTAAACAATTTTAAGATAATTACACTCTAGTACAACTCATAAGGTACATGGAGATTTTAATTAAAAGAGATTTTTAAGTTATCTATTTGAGGATATAGGACACAAGTTTTAAAAATTGGTTAAAAGGGACTCTAGTATAATTAGGTATTAATGAGTTATGCTAATTTAAAAAAGAATATTTTTATACACCCCAAAGTTTTGCTATTTACAAACAGGCCTAACATATAAGAGGGTTGTTTAGCCAAAAGGGCAACAAACAATTTTCAAAAAATCTGCTCATTTTTTCAGCGGGAGCAGCAGCAGCTTCCCACATTCATCTTCGTCCTCTTCCATATCTTTTTTTTTCAATCTCAACACATTTCAGTCTTCCAAATGCCGATGTTTAAATATTTGTCTAAATAACTAACAAATATTTTCATATCTCGATCTCCAAAATAATTAACAAATATTTTCATATTTCTCCGAACAACTAGCTGATATTTAAAATATTCTCATTGTTTTAACTAAAGAATCATAAAAAACACCTAAATAATTTAGGGTAGTTTAAAATATCTTCTGGTTGTTTGAACTAAACAACTTTTGGTTGTTTAAACAACTTCTGTTGTTTGAACTAAACAACTTAGGGTTGTTTAAATATCTTCTGGTTGTTTGAACTAAACAACTTTTGGTTGTTTAAACAACTTCTGTTATTTGAACTAAACAATTTAGGGTTGTTTAAACAACATCTCTTGGTTGCTTGAACAACTCCTGTTTATATAAACAACATATCCTCTCTTCTCTTCTCTTCTCTTTTCATCAATTTTTTTTTATAATTTTCACAATCAAATCGGAGTAAAGAAAAAAATGAGGATGACAACATCTGAAGAAGAAGAAAAAGATGAAAACACAAAAAGTTTGAAAAGAAAGGGAAAAACGAAGAAGAAAAAAGGCAAAGAAGTTAAGGAAGAAGAAGATGAAAGGGAAAAGGAACAAGAACGTTAAAAAAAATGGAGAAAAGAAAAGAGAAGAGAAGAGAGGAGGGAAAAGGAGAACAGAGAATTTAAAAAAAGGAAGAAAAGAGAAGAGACAGAACAAATTATTTACAAAACATGGAAGGAAATGAATAGATTTAGGGTTTTTATTATAAGTTTTGATATTTTAATTTTTTACCCTAAATTTATAAATATTTCAAATCAACCCCAATTCTTAATAATTAACCCCTAATTAAATATTTATAACAAAAGAAAAAGAAAAAAAAATACAAATCCCTTATCCTTTATTCAACTCTCAAACATCCCTTTTAGCTAATTTTCCCAGGTTACATGAGATAATTTAGTTAAAGTTTGCAATACTTAGGTAAATTGGTCAAATTTTATGTCTTCTCCATAATGAAATCCCATCATGGCTAACAATAAATTTTTATTACTTTTTTTTTCCACAAATTTATATAAAAGACACTTTATTTTTGCTACCTTCTACCATAAAAATCGAATAGACCAGCTATTTCATTTTCAATGTGACTGAATTTCTATTATAAGAAACATCTCAGTAATTTATCTTCGATCACCATTTCAATCGACTTATCAAAATATATTTATTTTCCACCTTTCTTCATAATGATGTTTCACTATTGCTATCAACATGTTCTTATTAATTTTTCTTTTACAAACCCAACAATGGATTGGTGTTCAATCATTGTTAAAGTTCGAAGTTTCAGAATTTAAAAATTAGATTTATGCAAATAAGCTCTGTTTCGAGTGAGTATTGTTCCAAAATATCGGCTATGTATTGAGGAGCCTAAATCTGATTTTTTTTGAGTGATTTGGTGTAGTTTATGAGGTATTTATGAATGAATCTCGTGCTTGAATTCAAGAAAAAAGATTAAGTCAATTTCTTGTATATAGTGTATAAGATTGTATATTATTGTATATGGATATATAAATATCTCTTATAATTTTTTATGATATTATATTTGGGTATATAATATTGTATATCAAGTTTTTAAATATTTTTGTAAAAGTAAAATATTAAAGTTTTGTATGTATTTGTATACCGAATGTATGTTGTTGTACACTGCATCAAGTTTTGGGCTAAAAATTTGTAATGTAAATTTTGAGTTATATTTTGCAATTGTAAGTTAGGTAATTGTACTTTTCTAATAATTTCTCAACTATTTTTATATTGTATTTCTAACTATGCAACAAAGAAGAATTTACTCAATGTCACAATCCAAGAATCGAATGTGATGGAACCTGTCTTATTCCACCACGACAGGTCGGCCTAAAATACTCTTGATAAGATAAAGGCAGAAATAAACGAGGAAGCAAGAACTAATCATAACTTAAACATGTGGAAAACAAAATATAACTCAAATGCCCCTAAAACCTAATGCCACGTGTACAAGCCTCTAAGTATTACAATAGATTCAAAGAAATATAAGTCTAAATGTCTCTATTTCTATAATACAATAAGGACCTAACGAAAGAGTCATTGACATCTGCCGAGATGACAAACAACTATCTCATAAACTCCAAAAGCGAGCCTCAGACGAAGATGAGAAGGTTAATCAAGACGTTCCAAGTACGTAACCTACACATGTGTAGGAAGCAAGGGAGTGAGTACCAAACAACAACGGTGTTGAACAAGCAATCCAAATTAACCCTCCGTAAAGCAATACTGAACAAATGTACTCCCATGACACCATCCAAACCTCCACATACTACAATCTGCACAGAAATTAGACAACTCAACCTAGCCACTCACAATTTACAGAACAACATAGCAGATATAGCACAACAAAATTTGCACCTCAACAATACATATTATAATCACAATCTTTCATATTGAGTAATCACAATGCCATAAATATTCACTCATAAAGTTCAAGAAAATAAGAATGAAGTACAATACAATGTCATATAGAGTGATGCATGTTTGTCCTAATGATACACACCTACTGAATATCAGGCCAAGACTCATGTAGGACATATCAGTACATGTACCTACCACGACACATGACACGTCCCTTAAATATAGTATCAACCACGGTATGTGGCACGTCCGTCGATAATAGTATCAACCACAATGCATATCACGTTCGTCGGTAATAGTTCATCCTTTTTGTTTCTCTTTTTCATTACTTTCATAAAATATCCATCTTAACAGTGTCTTAGAACCAACGCAAATAAGCATGTTCATATGCATAATGAGAGGATGATAATTTTCATATCAATAACCAATCACACATTATCAAATCAACGAATTAATTTTATTCCCACATGATTGTTTCTAATATTCGGACAACATTTGATAACAAGTGGTGATATAGGAGAATCTTCACCAATTCCTTCAAACAACAACAATATACCCAGTAAAATTCTACAAATGGGGTCTGGGGAGATAGGATGTACGCAGACCTTATCACTACCTCAATGAGATAGAGAGGCTATTTCCGAAAGACCCTCGGCTCAAAATTATCAGCCCCAAAATAGGAGAGAAAAACAATATATATAGAAAAATGGCTAAAGCAAAACGAGATGCAAATTTTACAAGACAAGAACAATAACAATAACAAAATAATGTGATAATCAAAATGCAATAACATCACAACTAAAAAGACACGCCTAGACTTAAGACCACCATAAACCATCCCAAAGCAAGATAACATTCTACCCCTACTAGCCTTCTACCCTAATCCGCGACCTTCACTCCTTTCTATATAGGGTCATATCCTCGGTGATATAGAGTTGTGCCATATCCTGTCTAATTACCTCTTTCCAATAATTTTTTAGTCTATCCCTACCCCTCTTCAAATTAAACCACTCGCACCTCTTAACTGGGGCGTCAACCCCCCTCCTCTGCACCTGCCTAAATCATCTCAGTCTTGCTTCTCTCAACTTGATTGCCACAGAGGCCACTCCCACCTTCTCCCTAATAACCTCACTCTTAATTTTATCTTTTCTAGTATGTCCACACATCTATCTCAGCATCCTTATCTCTGTGACATGCACCTTCTGAACATGAGAGTTCTTGACTGATCAGCACTCCATTCCATATAACAACAACGGTCTAACCATCATTTTATAGAACTTACCTTTAAGTTTAGCTAGTATGTTCTTATCATACAAGACTTCAAAGGCAAGCCTCATGCTATCCCAATGCGATGCGTGATATCATCGTCGATGTACTCACTACTCTGGATGATGAATCCAAGGTATTTAAAGCTTTCTTTCTTGGGGATAGGTTGAGTGGCAAGCCTCACTTCCATGCCCTCTTCATCCCTCACAACACTGAATTTGCACTCCAACATTCTATTTTGGTCCTACTCAATTTGAGCTCTTTGGACTCTAGAGTTTGTCTCCAAACCTCCAACCTATCATTAACTCTGCCCCAATTCTTATCAATTAAAACTATGTCATCTACAAATTGCATACACCATAAAACCTCCTCTCGCATAGATCGTGTCAGTTCATCCATCATCAAGGCAAAAAGAAAAGGACTCAACATCTATCCCTGATGTAGTCCCATCTCAACAAAAAAAATGCTCTGAGTCACCTCCCACCATCCTAACTCGAGTCTTGGCTCTAGTATACATGTCCTTTATCGCCCTAATATACACCATTGGGACACCTTTAGACTCTCGACTCTTTCAGAGAACATTCCTCAGAACTTTGTCATAAGTTTTTTCAAGATTAATGAACATCATATGAAGATCCATCTTTCTTTCTCTAAATTTCTCCACCAGTCTCCGCATAAGATGAATTGCTTCAGTAGTCGACCGCCCCGACATGAATCTAAACTGATTTTCTAAAATTGGCATTCCTCTTCTCACCCTCATCTCCATCACTCTCTCTTATATCTTCATAGTATGGCTTAGCAATTTGATACCCCTATAATTATTATACTTTTGGATATTATCTTTGTTCTTGTATAATGGAACCATAGTGCTCCACTTCTATTCATCGAACATCTTAGCTGTCTTCAAAATAACATTAAAAAACTAAGTCAACTACTTAAAACCTGCCTTATCAGTGCTCTTCCAAAAGTCCACCAGAATTTCATCGGGCCTAGTCGCTCTCCCCGTCCTCATCTTGCTAATAGCAAGTCTAACCTCCTCAACCCTAAAACACCTGCAGTACCCAAAGTCCCGAAGACTATGAGATGCACCAAATCACCCATGATAATGGCTCCGTCATCTTTTTCATTTAAGAGTGTGTGGAAGCAAGCTTACCACCTTTGCTTAATAGAGGTCTCATCCAATAACACTTCACCCACCTCGTCCTTGATGCACTTTACTAGATCCAAGTCGCGAGCTTTTCTCTCTCTTATTTTGGTGAGCCTATACAATCTCTTATCCCCACCTTTTCCCCTAACTTAATATATAAGCGTTCAAAAGATGTCATTTTAGCACTAGTGACTGCCAATTTCGCTTCCGTCTTCGTCATCTTATAAATATCTTTAAGCCTACACTTTTCATCCTCATCCACACATTCCAACCACTCCATATAAGCAACCTTCTTAGCCTTCACTTTGTCTTGAACTTCTCCATTCCACCATCAATCTCCTTGATGACCACCAAAGCTTCCTTTCGATACCTCTAGAACCTCGGTAGCTGCTTTTCTGATACAACCAAAAGTTACGTTCCACATGTTGTTTACATCCCCACTATAACTCCAGGACCCTAAATCAATCAACTTCTCCCCCATCTCCCAAGACATGGCGGGAGTCGGGCCCCCCATCTAATCCTCAGTCGATTATAAAGGGTTTTCTTTCTCCTATCCCTCTTTAATCTCCAATTCCATCACCAAAAGTCTATGTTGGGTAGTAATATTTTCACTCGAAATAATGTTGCAATCCTTACAAAGGCTTCTATCACCCTTTTGGAGGAGTAAATAGTCAATTTGAGTCCTAACGATCGTGCTATTAAAGGTAACCAATTAATTTTCCCTCTTTAGAAAACATGAGTTAGCAATAACCAATTCAGAAGTTTTAGCAAACTCCATGAGAGATGTCCCGCCACCATTCCTTTCCCCAAAACCAAAACCTCCATGGACATCATCAAAACCACTAGGGGTTGTACCGATATGACTATTAAAATCTCCACCAATGAAAATCTTTTCGTGCTTGATATATCTTCGACTACTTCATTCAAATCCTCCCAAAAGAGCCTTTTGACTTTCTCACCCAGGCCCATATGGGGTGCATACTCACTAACAACATTCACAATAAGCCTTCCTATAACTAGCTTAATAGTCATCATCCTATCATTGATCCTCTTAACCTCCACCACACATTCTCTAAGATTCACGTCAACTAAAATACCTGCTCCATTCCTATCTCTTGAGCCTCATGAGTACCATAATTTAGACCCGTCCATATCCCGAGCTTTGCTACCTACCTATCTATTCTCCTGGACACAAGCTATATTAATCTTCCTTCTCTTAAGACCTTCACTAGCTCTATAGACTTCCTTGTAAGTGGCCCTATGTTCCACAATTCTAATCTCAACTTACCACTATTTCCCCAATCCTTCAACCCCAAATGAGGAGATGACCCTAGTCCACCATCAATTACCAAATCCACAACAAAGATATGAAATACAATGTGATAAACTGAGAACCAATAGGCAGATCAAAAACACTAATCAATAAGTGTAAAAAGAAAATGAAGAAATGAAGAACAATAACTAAAACAATAATCGTAAAAACTAACAAAAAAATAGGATAGTAAGCAATTGATTAGAAAATGATAGTAAATATATGAACTGGAACACAAATAAGCAGTTTATGAAAAGGAAGGAAAGAAAAGATAGAACCTGGCTCGGAATCTGATCGGAATCCTGAACATTGCCAAAAAAGTTTAGACATTGTCAGAATCTGCTTAAAGCCACCAAATTTGGTATCTCTAGTTCAGATCTTGACTGATCTGGAAAAACCTATTTCACCAAAAAATGAAAGAAGCAGACGAAAAGCTTGCCGGATAAAAGAGAAAAAAGAAAGAAGTTTTTACCAGAAAAACTTTATCGGAAACAAATAAAGAAGAAGAAGAAGAAGTTCGCCGCAAGAATCTCATTGAAAAATAAACAAAAAGTAGACAAAAGTATTATATCTGAAATATCACATCTAGGAACTTACAAATCTTGGCGGACGGAGCTTTATTCACACCCCAACAACAGTTAGTCGATGAATGAACAGAAGTCTTCAATGATGGAGCAGCGACGGCAGCACCTGAAATAAATATGCAAATTTGAATATTTTCGTCGGAGAAAAAGAAATCACCAGAGGAGTTGCTAGCAAATCACCGGAGGAGTTGAATAGTTTCGCCGGACTCAAAGCCTAGTACTCCCTAAACATACACAAAAAGGCATACAAGGTTCAATATACTTAACAAAAGGTCAAAGAGGTCCACTACCTTAAAAGGTAGAAATTAAACTTAGTACTTGAGTCTTTCCTTTACGATAAACCTCTGATTCCGTAAAATCTAGTCAAATATAGAATCTCCATAACAAATCATAAACATTGATATCCATAAAGATAATTTTAGAAATCGGATCCAAATCAATCCAAAAAATCAATACCGAAGGGTAAGAGTAAATCTGGAATTTATATAAAATCATGATACACAAATTTTATGGAACTCACAAGTGAAATTGCATAAAAAAATGAGTTAGAAATAATCTCCAAAAGCTAAAAACACAAAATCATAGTTTATAAGAAAAATCTACAATACCCGAATTTGAAAGTTTGACTCAAATCTGAAATATTTCTTGAAAAATAACTTACCCAAATTTAGGAAAGTTCAAATATGACATTTCATCAAAAATAGAGTTGAAATCGACCTTGAAATCCACAATTTATCAAATTTTGACTTTATCAGAAAAATCTTAGATTTTGAAGCTTATATGTGGTTAATATGATGAAAATAATTAATAAATCAATAATTTTATGCCAACATAACGATTATAAATATATATTTTTCATTAACAATAGAGTCCAAATTGATAAAACTCCAATTTTCTCCAAACAATTCACAAATAAGGAAAGAAAATTAGATGCAGAAATCATGAGAGAATGCTGAAATGAGGATCGGATACTAACCTTCATATTAAATCAGGAGAACTCTCAATATGCTCAAAATATGAAATAAACACAATCTAAAATATTAAATACCCGTGCAACATAATTTACACCAGAAACCAACACTTTAATTTTTCACTAAAAGAGTCGTAACTTCCTTATACGATAGAGAAATGCCCCAATTCTTTTTCTTAAATGTCTTAAATAATGATATAGACCTATCGTTCAATCGAAATTCAATATCGTGCTCATTTGCCCAGTCAAATACCATTTCTACTCAAATAAATAATTATTTTATATTTTGTGATAATAGTCCAATCTCGACTTAATAAAAAATGCACCAAACTTTGAAAATCAGTCGTATAAGTCATGCTCAAACTTTCAAAAGTTTTAGAATTTTTTTCGATCCTTAAAACTAATAACAAACCTTTTAGTTGACACAAATTATTTAAACAACGTCAAATCACCCAAAAACTTGAAAAAACTCACCCAAATCTTATCTGAAACCTACCGAACACAAACTAAATATGTTACTAGCCTGAAAATGATATTTCATACTCAATGAAATCATCAAAATACCCAAAGAAGGCGACCTTAATCCGATTTTGACGAAAGTCAACTTTGACTTAAGAATCTCTGAATTTCCAAATAAGGACATGAACTCATCCAAAGGCTTTGGGAATTAAATCAAATCTTCAATTAGACCCAATATCACCATTCAGACCGAGTGGAATCATCAAAACTCGAAAATAACCTTTCTAACCTCAAACATTGACTAACATCAAACTTTAGCCTTAACTTTTCCGCATCTTGTCTAATGACTCAAAATAAAAAACCTATATATTCATATTGAGAAAAAACTATTCACATTAATAAAATATCATAAGGAAATGCAATCATCATATATCAATCCACATTAATAAAATATCATAAGAGTATCTCCTTAAATCGTGATTTCATAACATCGTTCATAAGACACTTACCTTTCTAAGCATCTAAATCATGATTTTATTCATATTGAGAAAAAACTATTCACAATTCATTGATACATTCTTAAAAACATCCTTGAAACATAATTTGCAACTTTCATAAAACATTCGTAAATCCTTCATAAAATTCATGATCATAATTTCATAGTTCATAATGAAAAATCATAGGCATAATGCATGGGTCCATATAAAAACAATTGAAAATCATGTATTAAGGTGAACTCATGCATAATAAGATAGAATAACGTCAATTGAAATCGATTAAGAAAGACTCATGAAGAATGGACATGAAACCCTCATTGAATTGGGTAAAATTGAACTTATAGAGTTGAGATCTTTCAGGACCCAATGGATAAATGGAATTCATTGGTGAATTCTCATATACCTGAAAATCAAAGCCCTAAAAAGCAAAGAAGATTGAAGGACTTGAACTAGGGGAACCCTAGCTTTCCTTCCCTGAACTTGAGAGAGAATTGGAGAATATGAATTGAGATGATTTAAGTGTTTTTGAGATAATGACAAGGAATAGGGTATACTTTAAGGGGAAAACAGTTATGGGGTATTTTTAGGTCCAAAACGACGTAGTTTAGGGATTAAACGAGTGGGAAAATTCCAAAATAATACTAACTTAAAACTACTGAAGTGAACTACAAATGGAACCTACGGTCCTTCTTCGGCTCGTCAAAACCCATCGTAGAATATGTGTACAAAAGATGACTTAACTCTTATGGCCCATGCCCTACGGGTCGTAGGTATTCTTATGGAGCATAGGAACCCCTCGTAGGATCTATGTGTTTATAGCTACTGGAAATCGCGCATTGATCCTATGACTTGAGTCTATAGATCGTCAAATATTCTACAGGTCGTAAATCCTTCTCGGCCTGCCAACTTTCCAAAATCCCAAAATCATGTCTCTAAATCTCCTTTAAGGATCAAACCTATGGATCGTAGAACTTTCTACGGTCCGTAGGACCCTCTCGTAAAATGACCTAACACTTAGCCAATTTTTTGTTTCATCAGGGCCTTCCTGCGACCCCCCTTCTACAGACCGTAGGATCTTGTACCGTCCATAGAAGCCATTCATAACTCAATTCCAACACTTGTAAAATTTTCAATCATCAGTGCCTTTCCTATGAGACCTTCCTATGGTACGTAGGACTTCCTAGGACCCGTAGTTCGGCTAGTGGGAACTGGCACTAACAAATGTTTCTGCAACTTTACTCTTGTTCCAACTTTATAACTTCTGAATTCTTACAATATCTCTCTCTTGGGAACATTCCTCCTTTTATGGGACTCAAGCTAGCATGGATCCCTTAATGGGACTCAAGCTAGAATGAATAGAGTAGGAAAAGAGATATAACGACCCAACATGAATGCAACAACACATAAAATGCATAAACCAAGGAGTAATAAACCTGAAGGTAAAACATGACTTAAAAACTCATTTCATGAATATGCATAAATACTAAATTATGAGAATGAATGAAGCATATGGAATCGAAGGAGTGAACATGAAAGAACTGAATACCTCAAGTTGGAACGGAGGGAATAAGATGAGGATAACGTGACATCATATCGGGTTCGACCTCCCATGTAGCACCCTCAACTAGTTATTTTCTCCAAAGAACCTTCATAGATGCAACTTCTTTATTTTTCAACTTTCGGACTTGATAATCTAAAATCTCAGCCGAAACCTCCTCATAAGATAGACTTTCTTTCACGCCAACACTATCCAATGGCACAATAGAGGTAGAATCACCAATACACTTCTTTAACAAAGAGACATAAAACGCCGGATGCATCAATGCCAACTCCAAAGGCAAATCTAACTCATAAACTACCTTGCCATAGCGGCTCAAAATCTGATATAGACCTACAAAATAGGGAGTAAGCTTTCCTTTCTTGCCAAAACACATCACATCCTTCATAGATAAGATTTTCAAGTAAATCCAATCATTAACATCAAATTCAACTTCTCTTCTCCTCACATCCGAATAGGATTTTTGTCGGCTTTAGAAAGTCTTCAATCTTTCCCTAATGTGCTAAACCTTCTCTATAACTTCACAAACCATATCGAGCCCTATCAAAGCGACCTCACCAACCTCGAACCATCCAATAGGAGATCTATACCTCCTACCATAATAAGCCTCAAATAGATTCATTTGGATACTTGAATGATAACTGTTATTATAAGAAAACTCAATCAATTGAAAATGGTCATCCCAATTAACTTTGAAATTGATCATAGAAGCCTTAACACATCCTCCAAAGTCTGAATGGTCCATTCGGTTTAACCATCGATCTAAGGGTGAAAAGTGGTACTTAGAGTGACTTGAGTACCAAGACCTTTTTGGAAAGACCTCCAAAACTGAGTTGTAAATTGAGTACCTCAGTACGAAAGGACAGACAATGGAACCCCATGAATCTTAACCAATTATCGAATGTAAAGTCTAGCATAATCCTTGGTTGAATAGGAAGTCTTAATGAGAAAGAAAATGCGCCGACTTGGTCATTCGGTCCACAACTGTCCAAATCAAGTCATGTTGTCTATGAGTACGAGGTAAACCTTTAATAAAGTCCATATTCAAGTCTTCCCACTTTCAAGTAGGAATCTCAATGTCTTGAGCTAAACCTTTCAATTTTTGATGCTCAACCTTCACTTTTTGACAATTTGGATACTTAGCCACAAATCCCACAATATCCCTCTACATGACATTCCATCAATATACTTTTCTCAAGTAAAAATACATCTTTGTTGATCTATGAGTAGAAAATCGAGAACTATGGGCCTCAAACAATATCATCTCCCTTAATCCATCAACATTGGGAACACATAAATGACCTTGATAATGAAACAAACAATCTCCCCTTTGGGAGAATACCTCAATAGCTTTTTTGGCAACCATTTTCTTCAACTCAACCAAAGTCGGATCACTATCTTGCTTTGCCTTAACATCCGACACAAGAGATGATTCTGAACCATTTTGAACAACCACACCACCATCTCGGAATCAACCATGCGAATACCCAAATGAGCTAGTCTATAAACATTACGAACTAACTCCTTCTTTTCATCCTTAATATGGGCAAAACTATTCATGGACAACCTACTAAGAGCATTGGCAACCACATTTGTTTTTCTTGGATAATACATCACACTCATATCATAGTCCTTTTATAATCAAGTCATCTCCTTTGTCAAAGGTTCAAGTCCTTTTGGTTAAACACATATTACAAACTTTTATGGTCGGTGAATATATCAACATAGACACCATAGAGATAGTATCTCCAAATCTTAAAGGCAAACACAACAACTGCTAACTCTAGATCGTGAGTCAGATAGTTCTTTTCATGCACTTAAAGTTGCCTAAAACCGTAGGCTATCACTTTACCATTTTGTATCAAAACACAATCAAGTCCAATTTTTGAAGAATCACAATACACCACAAAACTATCAAACCCTTTCGATAAAGTCAACATAGGAGCATAAGTAAGTTGGTCTTTCAATTCTTAGAAACTCTTCTCACATGCCTTAGACCATTAAAATTTCACCTTCTTTTGAGTAAAAGTAGTCAAGGGCGATGCAATGGAAGAGAATCCTTCCATAAATTATCTATAATAATCGGCTAAGCTCAAGAAACTTTGAATACCTGAAGGAGATAAAGGTCTAGGCCAATTTTTCACCGCTTTAATTTTTTTAGGATCAACTTGAATATCATCACCGGAGACAATATGGCCAAGGAATGCTACAAACCTCAACCAAAACTTACATTTGCTAAACTTAACAAACAATTAACGATATTTGAGAAATTGCAAGATAATACTCAAATGATCAACATGCTCATCCTCACTTTGAGAATAGATTAAAATATCATCGATGAACACTATAACGAATATATTCAAATATTGCATGAACACCCTGTTCATCAAATTCATAAAAGTTGCAAAAGAATTTGTTAGTCCAAAAAATATAATCAAAAATTCAAAGTGATCATACCGAGTTCTAAAGACCTTCTTCGGAATGTCACATTCTCTCACTCAAAGTTGATGATAACTCGATCGATGATTGATCTTGAAGAAATAACGTACACGTTAAAGTTGATAAAATAAGTCATCAATCCTTGAGATGGAATACTTATTCTTAATTTGATCTTTTTCAATTGTCGATAATCAGTGCATATACGAAGAGAACCACATTATTTTGAATGAAGAGAACCTAAGTACCTCATAGAGAGATACTCGATCTAATGAAGCTATTTATCCAACAAATCCTGCATCTGATCCTTTAACATCTTAAGTTATACCGGAGTCATTCTGTAAGAAGGAATAGAAATAAGCTAGGTATCGATAAGAAGATCAATATCAAAGTCTATTTTCCTTTCCGAAAGAATACCCAAAAGATCATTGAGAAATACCTCCAGAAACTCATTTATAACCGAAACTACTAACTCAAGAGTAGGGAATTCAGAATTTGTATCCTTAAATCATACATGATGGTAGATAAAACTTTAGAAAGCATTTTCCGAGCTTTAAGGCATGAGATAAATTAATCCTTAAATATAAAATTACTATCCTTCCAATTTAGGACTGGTTCATTTAGAAACTGAAACTTAACCACCTTAGTTCTACAATCAATAAAAGTATAATATGCTTGAAGCCAATCCATATCGAGAATAACATCAAAATAGGTTATATCAAGCTCTACAACATCAACTCAGGTAACATTATGAAAGACTGTGGCTGGATAATTTCTATAGACTCGTTTAGCCAAGACCAAATCACTAATAAGAGTATATATCGAAAAATGCTCTAATAATATTTTGGGACTAACATCAAATTTTATGGCAAAATAAGGAATAAGAAAAGACAAAGTGACCCCTAGATCTAACAAAGCATAAGTATCAAACCCAAAAACCTCATAACATACCAGTGACCATACCGGGAGAATCCTCTATAACCTATCAAGCCTAGAGATCGTAGAATTTGTTCTGGTGCTAACCATCGAAATCAGTTGAAGCACTATGCCGAGTCTAACAACTATCTCTACCCTTGTGAGAAACCAAAGGGAAATTTTCTACTTTGTGGGTCATCTTTCCACAACCAAATCAAGCATCGATACAGGCTAGGCACTTTCTCAAATGACTCTTGCCACACTTTTGGCAAGTGCGGATAGAATATCCACTAGAACCACCTCATTGAGGTTTAAGTTTAGACACCCTATTCTTGTTGAACCTTTGACCCAAAGTGTTAAATGGATTTAGACCGATGAATTTTTGTTGAAATTGAGACCTTGTATTACCACCTAATCTATGAGAAAATTCACCACCAACCTCGGATAAGAGTAGCCACCACTATCCGTTCGATCCCTTTTGGACTCCCTAGCCTTCTCTTTTACCTTTTTCTCCTCAATTTGCTCGGCTGTGTCATCAACCTTGATATATTTATTTTTTAATCAATATGACTGTTCTACATTCTTCGACCACCAAATTTAAAATACCCGATACAAACTTACTCATACAAGATCTAGAGTTGGCAACCATGAAAGGAGCATATTTAGACAATTGAGTAAATTTCAAAGCATACTCTCTCACACTGATGTTACTTTGCTTGAGATTGATGAACTCTTGCACCTTTGTCTCCCTTAGTTTAAGAGGAAAGAAACGATAAAGAAATGCATCTTTGAACTCTTCCCAACCCAAGGGACCCGCATCCCTAGCCCTTTCACCCTTCTATTATTTAAACTAAATCTGAGCCACACCTTTCAATTGGTAAGCGGCTAAGTCCTCCTTCTCTACCAGACTAACTCCCATAATGTTGACAATCTTATGAATCTCTTCAATGAAATTTTGTGGATCCTCATCCACCTTTAAACCATGGAACCCGGAGGGTTTAACCTTGTGAAATCATCAACTTGAGTAGCCATCGTACCAATATTTGGGTTCATGGGTGCAACAACCTCATGGTTGGCTTGTGCTACCATAGCTTGAGCAAGCACTTAGAAAGTCGCTTGGAATTAAACATGGGAGAATTGCTCGGCTAAAGAATCATTGGGAACTTGTTTCTCCTCATTGATATTTTTTCTCAACGGAGCTCTTTGTGGGTCATGATTATATAATCACAAAGAATAATCATTCGAAGGAAAATTTAGATAGCTTAACTCTATTCCACGATGTAAGAATGTTGAAAGAAGTAAAGATTCTTAAACATCTCATAGCCTCCTATTCATAGATGTGGAGCGATTTACACCTGCAAACAAGACTTTACTCAACGCGGCATGCTAGACAACTTAGGACACTTGAACCTTGTGCTCTGATACTAAGTTTTCCATGACCAAAGCTAGACCCTAGACGTGACACTTCGATTAGAATCCTGAGGGACTCCAACCAATCCTCTTAACATACATAGCATAACACAAATAATATGAAATCACAATAGGCATAAATACAGAAGATAGTCTCAATATAGAAATCTTGAAATAAAGAGAATTCAAACAAAATAGTCATACTGGATGAAACATACTTCTATAGTTTGACAATGCCTCTACTAAACTTAGATGAGGCATAGGAAAAGTGTAATATCCCTGGCTTTTGAAGCTTAAAATATAATATAATAAGGTAAAACATTATAAAAATGACCTCGGTGGATTTTTAGGTCAAATATTTTACAAAAATAAATTATTCAAAAAATTCCCTTTCCAGATGAGTACGTGACCACTCGACATCACAGAGATGGTCCAGCACCATTCAAATTCCTCCTTGATAAAAATCTAGCAAAAATTCTCATTCGCTGAAAATTGACCTGTCATAAACCCTCTTCGCGTCGTGGAATTGGGTAAGTTTTTTCTTTGATTTCAGTTTTTAAGTTGGGGAACTTTGTACTTTTTCCTACCAATTAGTTAATGAACTTGGACATTTTTGAGACTAAATCCTACCATATTAACTACCCAAAACTCCTCTATTCTCCCTCATTCTTTCACAATTCATCAATTACAAAAGTTCTCTCTCTACAAAGGCTCTCAAACCTCCATTGAAGACAAGCAAGCAATCCTCTCAAGTTCTTGATCAAAATTCAAAATTTCTTCAAGTTTCTTCTTACTTCTTATTCAAGGTATGTGGGTATTCATCCATGGGTCCCTTTTACCCATGGAGCCCAACCAATTCTCAATATTTTTCAATTAATTCAAAGTATTTATTTTATGGAGTTTGTGATCCCAATTTTAATTACATGAATTATGATTTAAATTATGGCTATGAACCTATTTAAATATGAATTACTGATTATTGCATGAAATTGAAGAATTTTCTATGAATTTCCTATATTACTCTTTAGGGTTCATAACATGGATGATGGATATTTTCAACTATACTTCAAATAGATATTATTTTTCGTGAATTATGTATGATTTGATATAAAGTGGGTTATATTGAAGCTTTACATGCAAATTTCCTCCAATTTCATCTTGGAATCATGAAGGCCAAAGTGGGTTTTTTTAAATTTTGACTTCTATTGATATGTTTCTTCTCAATTAAGCATGAGTTTATTCAAATTATATGATTTCGCATATTTCCAATTCAATTTCATGATTTATAAGTCAATTGATTGTGAACCCATGCTTTCATCTTAATTTCAAGTATAAGTTATGATTATGAAATTTCAAGTGTTCAAACAAATTTATGAAAAAGGGTGACTTAAGATCCTTAATGGTGACTTAAGACCCTAACGATTATCCTTATGAAATAAAATTTGTAATGATGGAAGGCCTACACCTATATTACATGAATCCTATGATAATGAGTTATTCCTATGAATATTTTTTTATGAATTGGATAGCTTTTGATTGCCTTTCCACATGATAAGTTTATGACTTCAAGACAAGTATGAACTATGATTTATGTCAAGCTTATGATTTATGATAAATATGGTTTATGATGATGATATGTATTCTGTGGGATATTGACTTAGAACCGAGAGAATTTTGAGATGAGAACTCGACCCAAGGGGTCCTTAGTAGCAATCTCTATTCCCTTAACTACTTTGCCACCATAGGATTATTACCATTATGGCCTAGCTAATGGATCCATATATAGCACATGGTCATGATTACCCATTAACGGGGTAGAGTCTCCCTTGGCAAGTAGATTCCCATTTTCTTTTATATGGGGAGACACCAAGATTCCATGTTATAGATCACATGGACTTATTATCGGTTACAGTAATATCCACATATGTATGCTCCCCTATAATGATTTACTTGACTAATCATAGCCTTTACTTTATATGATACTCTTATGATTTATTATGCATTGACCCTCCTCATGTCTACTTATGATTTTACTACCTCTTTTATCATGCTATTTGAAAGGTCATTTGCATAACATGATTTTATTATGCATTACATTGCCTACATAATTAGTACATTCAAATGTACTAACACATACTTTATTACCTACATTATATCACAATATAGGGATGGACGCTCCATCCTATTCTTATGGCTAGTTGGTGATTTATCGAAGATTGTGTGGTGAGTCCTCATGCTTCAATGATGATACATTGATACTATTCCATGTTATGTCATTACTTTTCTTTGAGGGTAAACTAGGAATATGTCTTAGTCCCCGCCTATGTTAGTTCATGTAAAGGCATGTTGGATATGTGTATGGAGTCTATGTTTTCTTACTTCATTCTCACTATGCTATGTTCTTGGATTTCTTATGAGTTTCCATTTTATTGTTACCATATGTATGCTTATGATATGCTAAGAGGCTTGGTTGGGGTTTCTTCAAGAATCTTAATCGTCTTGTCACACCCAGGGCCTTGCTTGGATCGTGACAACTAGCCATAGCTCACCAAACATTATGAAATGCATAAGTCTTGAACATAAAAGAAGTGACATGACGGGTTCGCCTCGAATCATGAGGACTCACAAAAATAGCTAAGTATGAGTAGATGTTCAAACTAGCCACATGGAGGAGCGTGAGCGTCATAACCTATATTATGATACAATATAGGTAAAAGTATGTGTTAGTACATAAAATGTACTAAGTATGTGAGAAATATGTATAACATGAATAAACGAACATAATAGGCATGAACATATGATGCATGATCAATTATTTTGAAAAGCGTAAAGTAAAACATAAAATTATGTAATAAGGTCAACACATCGTAAAACATCATTTAAGAGCTTGAAAGAGAACATAATCATTTTTTGTAGGATTTGGATCATAACCAACAATAAAATCATGTGAACTATAACATAGAGTTTGGTATAACTCCTACACCGATAAATGAGAGGCTACTTGTCAAGGTAGACTCCATATCATTAACATAATAAGCTATATGTAGATTCACTAGCTAAGTCATTTAAGACAACCTATAGGGTCAATGGAGTTTGAGACTAGAGGTTGCTACTAGAAGCTCCCTTACCAAGTCTCCACCTCAATCCCTCTCAGTTCTAAGTCAAATCCTAATGAAATAGGTAAAACATATCATAAGGAAAGGCAATCATCATACACCAATCCACATTCATAAAATATCATAAGATTAGCTCTTTAAATCATAATTTCATAACATTGTTCATAAGACACTTACCTTTCTAAGCATTGAAATCATTATTTCATTCATATTATGAGAAAACCTTTCACAATTCATTGATACATGCTTGAAAACATTCTTAAAACATAATTCATAGCTTTCATAAAATATTCGTAAATGCCTCATAAAATTCATGATCATAATTTCATAGTTCATAATAAAAATCATAGACATAATGCATGAGTCCATGTGAAAATAATTGAATCATCTATTAAGGTGAATTCATGCATAATAAAATAGAATAACATCAATTGAAATCAATTAAGAAATATCCATGAAGAATTGACATGAAACCCTCATCGAATTGGGTGAAATTGAACTTGTAGAATTGAGATCTTTTGGGACCCAATGGATGAATGAAATCCACTAGTAAATTCCCACATACCTGAATATCAAAGCCCTAAAGTGCAAAGAATATTGAAGGACTTGAACTTGGGAAACCATAGCTTTCCTTCCTTGAACTTGAGAGAGAATTGGAGAATATGAGTTGGGAGGATTTGAGTGTTTTTGAGAGAATGAGAGGGAATAAGGTATACTTTAAGGGTAAAACGGTTATGGGGGAAGTTTAAGGACCAAAACGATGTAGTTTAGGAATTAAACAAGTGAAAAAGTCCAAAATACCCTTAAGTTAAAACTGCCGAAGCGAACTACGGTCAGTAGGTCCTTCTATGGCTCATCAAAACCCATTGTAGAATCTACGTACAAAAGTTGACCCAACTCGTATGACCCATGACCTATGGGTTGTAGGTATTCTTATAGATTATTGTAACCCCTCGCAAGATTTATATGTCTAAAACAATAGATACAAGAAATTGCACATTGATCCTACGACTTGGGTCTACGGGTCATCAAATGTTCTATGGGTCATAGACCTTTCTCATCGCCAACCTTCCAAAATCCCAAAAGCATGCTCTAAATCTTTTATATGGATCGTAGAACCTTCTATGATTCGTAGTACCCTCTCGTAGAATGACCTAACACCCAGCCAAATTTCTTTTTCATCAGGGCATTCGTACGACCCCCTTCTATGGATCGTAGGACCTTGTACAGTCCGTAGAAGCCATTCGTACCTCAAGTCCAACACTTGTCAAATTTTCAACCCCTAATGCCCTTCCTATGTTCCGTAGAACTTTCAACGACCCGTAGGTCGGCTCGTGGGAACTAGCACTGACAAATTTTTTTGTAACTTTTCTCTTGTTTTGACTTTCTAACTTTCAGGGTCTTACACCCTTACTGGTCTTATTTCCTTAGTCCTCAACTTTCGGACAGTATGATCAAAATTTCAACTAGCTCTTTTTCGTACTTTCCTTGTCCAACAATATCAAGTCCCCTTGATAATATAATCCCCATCCTTATGGTACCTCTTCAGCATGGATACATAAAACACTAGATGTGCTCGGACAAACTAGGCGGCAAGGCTAATTTATTAGACACTAGTCCCACACTGTCAAGAACCTCAAACAGACTGATACATATAGGGTTAAGCACACCCTTCTTACCAAACCTCATATCCTGAGTTTTCTTACCACATCAATACCTAAAGGATTCACATCACCTGCCTCAAACCACCTTATGGGTGATCGACATCCCTTCCCATAATGTGCCTTGAATGGTGTAATATCTATGCTAGAGTGATAAGTGTTGTTGTATGATAAATTTCACCATGGTAAGAACTGATCCCAATGACCCCCAAAGTTAATCTCATATGCTCCCAGCATGTCCTCCAACACCTGAACATCCTCTCCGACTGACTATCTGTCTCAACTGAAAGAAAGGGATACCCCGTGCAACCTCACTATTTCCTTGACATAAATACTTGCCAACTACTGGGATTTGTAATCCACCCCTCATATCAAATAATGGCCTTACACTCTATCACATATATATTTCCCCAAACCACTCATTCTAACAACATCAATGTGCCTCTACTGTCCCCAAATCCGAAAATAAATATACCTACTAACCCTATTAGCGGATCTTCCACTATTTACGTAAGATCCTTTGCCAACAACCTTGGGCTTAAGAAAATCTAGTGAAATACCAATAAGACTCGTAATTAACCCCTAGACCCAAACCACGCAGTCAAATACTTCTAAATCACTTTAATAATCATAAACGGTCCCAACCATAAACTACGAACTAGACCCCCGAATGAATCGACTACCGTAACCTATGGGATTCTCCCAACACTTAATGTACTAAGTCACCAATATGAAGGACACAAATCCACCCTTTAAAATTTAGCACCCCACACGGTTCTAGTGTGGCACCCGTATCCTCACCAAACATCGCCTTCTTTCGAAGCTTGTTTAATTGCTCATACTAAAAATGTTTAACCTTGATTTCCTCCCTTAATGTGGACTTAACCTTAATATTAGCCAACACTCCAATCTTTTTATCAAAAGTAATCAATCATGGTCTCAAACATAATTCCAAGAGCATACCAGCAACACTTAGTTAAGAAATTAGCACCGCATTATCATAAAACTAGTCCCAATTACATCACAACTTGTTCATCATATCACATTCCCGCTATGATACTAGAATAGCCCTTTTCCACATAGTTCCCAACTAATTCCGACTATCCCAAAACTTGATTTTCTATCGTCACAATTCATTCTTTTCCCTTACCATCTTTACCAATGGTAAATTCATGCATAATTTATAACACAAAAATATTCAGTTAATCGCATAGCAAGTTATTACTAAACAATTTCACATAATCAAGTTATGACCTTTTTCCTGACTACAATATCATATTCATACAAGTAATTACACTTCACATAATTTTCAATTTAATCCATAGAGCAAACTATTTCCCAAGCATGCAAGCAAGAACAGTTCACATATTTACATTTAAATCAATCAACACCATGCACATAATCACAGATAGTAGGTCTTGTCTACGATAAATTATAATCACTAACTTTATTTCGTCTCATGGATGACCATTAGTTGATCATTCATGCCTTTACACAGCCTCTAAGGCCAGATACCAATCGAAACTTACCCAATTCTAACATTTCCTTTGGTTGCTTCAGCCACGACAATGGTATCTAGTTTACTTCATTGAGATACCAATTAAAATCAAGAGATACCAATTGAACTCAACCCATACCACAAGCAACAGACCGCACAAAAAGAGTGAAAGAAGTGGGAAGACTTCCTAGAATGCTTTGTAGCTTTTCAAAGATTAGGTGTGCACATCAACACACCAATTTGCAGAACTCTACTTGATATTCTTCTTGTACTAGGAGACCAGTAACCTACGCTCTAATCTAAATTGTCATGACCCAGCCCATCGGGCCATGCAAAAACCTATTCTAATACCTAAATAAAAGAACCCTTTCACGCATTTAAAAACAACTCAATGCAAAATAGATAAAACACAATACTTCATCAGTTAAACCTCAACAATAACTTTATACTTTGGAAAATAAATAATAATTCTCTTACTGATACCATGAAAACTCTTTTTAAAATATTAATACAACGCTCCCCAAGAAACTAGTCTAAAAATGTACAAGAGCTTCTAAAAGAATAAGAGATTTAAAATAAATAAGACACGACTCTCACATAAGAAAAAGATAAGTCGAAGCTATCGGAGATCATTATCCTCTTTAGAGACTATACCAAATGGTATAATAAGAGTAGTATCCGTACAAACAACACATACTAGTACACATAATCGGACCCAAACCCACTAAATAATATAAAGTAATTATTTAGAGGAAAACTTGCAATATGAAAAATGATCCTTTCCAAACCTGGTCACCATGCCCCTATTAGCCTGGATACACTATCCATAACTACTAAACTTTGATCCCAACTTTCTACCTTGTTCTGTTGTCAACTCTACCATTTATCATTCCACTCTTTCATCATTCTAGGGCTTTACTAAGCCTACCCCTTGTAGTACACTAAGGCTTCCCAAGTCTGATATGTTATGCATACTAAGGCTTCCCAAGCCTAACCCTTGATACACACTAAGGCTTCCCAAGACTAATACTTTGTACACACTAATGCTTTCTAAGCCTAACAATTTATACACACTAAGGCTTTTCAAGCATAACACTTTATACACACTAAGACTTTCCAAGCCTAACACTTTATACACACTAAGGCTTCTCAATCTTAACAATTTATACACACTAATGTTTTCCAATCCTAACACTTTATATTGAGTAAAGCTTCCCAAGCCTTACACTTCATACACACTAAGGATTCTCGGTTATCAACCAAACCTAATAATTGAGTCCCACTCACCTTTCAAGTAATCTAAACCACTAAAGGATCCTTAAGATATAGCCTACGGTAGTTAACATGCAACCTTGGTCTACACAAGAACCATTCCAACATTTAAACACCACAACCCGGTCACTAATGGACCAACATGACTAATACATATCACAACAAGTGAACTACAGAAATAGACTCCCAGTCTCAAGTCTTGATTTAATAAAAATATGAAACATGTCCCACATAATCACAAACTACCCGATCCACTCAAGAAACCCATACACAATCAAATTTGTACCAGTTGTGGTATACGAGCCAACTAAATGATAATCTGTACAAGGCGTGGTACCCGAGACACTAACAATCTCATGTATCATAATCATAAACACCATGAATAAGAATAACACTTGTACACTCAAGTAAACACATTGATTGCATGCGAGTGACAACATATTTCATTTTAAATCATGCTATTTTTGCTTTTTCCTAATCATATATCATACATGCAATACTAACAAGGCAGTTGACAAACATATATAGCATAAATAAAAAAACAACAATCAACTCAGTTCTCTTATGGAACCCACATACAAACTGTTACCCAATCCAAATATACCGGCGTGGTATTAATTCAATGTACTAGTGTGGTATCCGGTCCAAATGTACCGATATGGTATCTGATCCAACAATCAACACATAAAACAATTACAACCATAATACAACAACCATACTTGAAGCCATAGGTAAATCAACAGGTTCATTGCATGAAATTATCAACATGAAGTCATTTCATGCCTACCCCTTTTTCCTGAATATGTATTACACAAGTATTTCACATAGAACAGTCAATATGAACATACACACATTTATTTACATTTATAAATCAATAGCCCAAAATTGGACCCCTTTACGAGTATCAATTATTTTGCAGGAATTACTTTCTAACCCCCATGACTTAAATACTCTTTCTGTTCATTTTGTTCCCCCTCGATTAGCACAAGTCTTAGGATCTTATTATAACCCAGTAATTTTCTTACATATAAACCTTATAAGAACCATCAACCATTTTAATAAGAATTATCAAGGCTAACAATAAGAACTAGATAATCATCGCTAGTCATAGAATAATCATAATTCACATAGTACATTTCTGCCCTAAACAACAATAACAACACATTTAGCCATCTAGACTCAGTGTCCGAAGGACTAGGTATGATGTTTCCCATCAATTCACAATATATTATGCAATGGAGATAGGTCTATAACTACTCAGTTAAGAAAACCTATCCTATCTAGGCGCCAAGCAGCTGCTAATGAGGTCTGATCACAAACTTTGACTCCTTTGAGAAATTTTAGCTTGTTCTCAATCTAAAATAATAATGCAAGTGCATTAATCAATGATAATGGCCTAATATATTCGTATTATAATTTAATCCCAAACCCGGGCTAATTTCATGATCATCCATCCAAACTAGGGCTTTTTCCACCATTAGTCCAAGTCAAAAACCATCCCCTAAGGTTTTCATCATTGATTCTAAGGTCTGAGAATCAAAATACAATTTAGAGGAGTAATGACTTACCTTTATCACAAGAATTATGGACAACTGAAGAAAATAGCCTAAGTCACTTCTTTCTCTCCCAAGAACGAAGTTGCAGAAATAAAAATTATTCAGAGATTTTTCTGTATTAAATCTGCGACTAGCCCACTATAGCGGATTGGAGGATGAATCAATAAATGCAAACCCCAACTTATATTAGCTATTCAATTCATGAAATATGACCATAATGCGGAAACTCAAACCTTATTAAAGTAAGAAATAACAATCCACTATATTAACTATCATTTCGCAAAATTTAAAAGTCATCACATCAAAGACATCTAATCCCAAAATACTAACTTTGAGAGTATCAAACACCAAAATAGATAAATAACATAGTTTGTGTCCGAATACTAAGGACATCATTCCGTGACTGAGAAAATCCAACACGAGCTAGAAGGAATAGATCACCCTAAAACATGATGTGTTGGACACTAACTAGAGTTGAGGGCGAGTCGAAGTCACTGGTACACTCGATGTACTTCAAAAAAGGAAAATGAAAAAAATACAAATAAGGGTCAGTATAGGGCACCGCTATTGTGACCCTGCCATAGGGCGATTCCACCCACTATGGCGGTTTGCATGGAAAAAGAAACTCAAAATTTCTTCCCCAAGGATCTATTTTATAACACACCCTTGAACCTTGACATTTCAAAACAACTCTTTCACGCCAAGTTCAATATCGGAAGTTCTACTTACCCAAATTCTTTTCTGAAAAGCCTTATTGACTCATTAATACCTCAACTATTAGAAAATACAATCCACGCTTAGACATTAATTCCAATCCATTCCTAATTTTTTTTATGCCTCACCTCACTTAGATTTCATATGAGATTGGCCTAATCTTAAATTTTTAAGTTACTACCCAAAAAGTTTTCTGGCTCAATTCTTTCATCATTGGATTACCCATAACGATCAGAGGGATCGTTACACGTATATTCCATATACTGAATCCATTTGGCGATATATCTTTAAATAATGCAGATTCAGGTGTTCAGGATCGACAACAGACGCTTTACTAGAATCTTTTCCCATTAGTATTTGGTAAGACCTCCTTAATTTTAGAGGGTACAGTTTATTTATCATATTCAGTATTTAATAGACATTTATAGTAGACTATTTAGGTACTTGTAGGTCTTTTCCCAACACCTATATCCAGTTTAGTAGAGGCTTCAAAGATGAATTAGATGAGTCAATCAAGTATTTATTTTTAGATGTTTCAAAACACTATTATTATTATTATTATTATTATTATTATTATTATTATTATTATTATTATTATTATTATTTTTATTGTTATTGTTATTGTTATTGTTATTGTTATTGTTATTGTTATTGTTATTGTTATTGTTATTGTTATTGTTATTGTTATTGTTATTGTTATTGTTATTGTTATTGTTATTGTTATTGTTATTGTTATTGTTATTGTTATTATTATTTAGACTTTTTTTCAAACTTTAGAAGAAGTTGTTGAGATGGATTTGTTATTGTTTAAACAATTATAATGCTCATCTTTTATAAAGCTTCCACATAAGTTATTCAATATTCTGTATAATAGTAAGGAAAATCAAGGATTCGCTTGGGACCACCAATGGTTCTAAGTGTCGGCCACGTCCAGGGTGTAGGCTCGGGCCATGACAAACTTGATATCAGATCATAGAGTTTAAGTGTCCTAAGATGTCTGTGAAGTCGTGTCTAATAGACCCTTCTTATGGATGTGAAGCGCGCCACATCTATAATAAGAAGGCTACAGGACATTAGAAAATACTAGCCTTCTTACATACTCTAGTTCGTACAATAGAGTTTAACTCTATAAAGTTTCTTATAACTCATTCATTCACGTATTTCAGATCATGCAACCAAAACGTACCACCAGTTAGAGAAATGCTATGAGTATTGAGGTTCCCACTGGGACCAACGCAAGAAATATGCCTCCACCACCTAAGATGCAGACTAGGAATGAAACTTGCTCGACAGATCAACACAAAAGTGTTGGGGCTCAAGTTGTGCCTACTAACACAGTGAAGGTTCCACAATCTCTTCTCCTCAACATCCCTATACTACTACTTCTAAGGTAGAGTTTAGGGGAGCTATTTAAATGCCCATCCAGTTGGTTGCTTCTCACTCAGACCGTCAGGGCACAAACCTACCAACTCCAGTTTACAAGAGTCATTAAGTACTTCAAGGATCGGGGAATTCCTCAGGATGAACCCATCAGTGTTTATAGGGTCCAAGGTAGAAGAAGACCCTCAGAACTTCTTTGATGAGATATGAAAATTCCTCAAGGTGATGCATGATACTGAAACTAAAAGAGTTGAACTTGCTGCTATCATTTCTAAGATGTTGCAAATTTATGGTATGATCAATGGGAGGAAGGTCGTGGTTAGGACGTTTCTCCAGTAGTATGTGATAACTTTGAGGAAATGTTTCTGAACTGTTTCTTTCCTAGGAGCTGCCAAAGGCTAAGGTGAAAGAGTTTGTGAATATGAAGCAAAAAGTTTACCAAACTATCCCTTTATGTTGTAGAGATGGTTCCAGACTTGAGAGCTAGAATGGGGAAGTTTGTGTCTGGATTAGGCAAGTATGTGAAGAAAGAGTGTAAGGCTACATTGTTGATCACTGATATGAATATCTCTATGCTCAATAGGTTAAGGAGGATAAATAGAAAGATAAAGAGGAACACCAGAGTAAACGAAAAGCCAGCAGGTCACGTGCCCAATCAGTAGAGAAATGATGATTTTAAGAGTCCGAGCAATATAACAGATAAATACCACAATGATATAACAACCCAATCTTTTAGTGATATTGTCCGCTTTTGGCATCTCCCAGCAATACTTTAAAATACATCACTAGTGTTGTAAGACCTACTTACTTATATACCCAACATCTCTCTTGTGTTTTGTCGTTGTGGTACTTTTTATCCTAAGTTGGGATGTCACAAATCTAGGCTAAGAGCAGTAAAATGAATTAAAGTTAATTACTTAACGCTAAAAAGAGTTAAACAAGATTCTATGTGTGATTAATAAGGGGTCATTTGGTAGCTAGTTTGGAGATCGGTTATGCAGGTATTAAATCTTGTAAAAGTAATACCATATTTGATAGTTGGTTAGGAGATAAGCTATTCACGTATAAAATTAATACATTGTGTGGTTTGCAATCTCTATAATCAATATCTGTATAAGTTATGAAAAAAATCTATGTATTATTTTGAGATAATTGTCAAAAACACCTAAACTATCTCATTTTTTTGAATTTTATATCTGAACTATTGGAAGTGTGAGTTTCATACCTAAAATATCACTTATTAGTTTGAGAAACACACCTCAGTGGTGTGTGTAATACACTCTCACTACTCTCTCTAATTTTTTTAAAAATATTTGTCACATGGCATTCCACATGGATATAATATTCCATCTTGACAAAAATTAAATAAACTATTAATATTAGTAACGTCAAAGACTAAAGTATTTCTATCCCCAAAAAAAGAAATTATTTTTTTTAAAAATAAAATTTAAAATATTTTTCTCACCCCACTTCACCATCTCCCCCCCCCCCCCCCGACAATCCCCCATCCTTTTATTTTTACATTTCTTTTATAAAATATTTTTTAGAAAAATCATACTTCATCTCCTCCCCCACTCCTTCCTAAAATAATGTTTTTATTTTTTATTTTTTTAAGAAAATAAATTACTCACCCCATCTAACCTTCTGCTTTTAATTTTTATTTTTATTTTTTTATACATTTTTCTCATTTTGTGTTAGATATGCACATACATTTTTAGGAAAATATTTTTTTCTACTTGCATATCGAGTATAAAAGCAATAAAAGTCTTGCGTCAAGTAAAAAAATACTTTTCGAAAATCATATGTATATATCTAACACAAAATGAGAAAAATTGAAAGCGAAGGGTTAGGTGGGGCTGGGTAAAAAAATTTTAAAAAATAAATAAATAATATCTAAATTATTATATGAAGAGTTTGGGGGAGAGATGAAGTGAGATTTTTTTAAAAAAACAATTATGAAAGAAATTTTAAAAATAAAACTAAAAAATTTGGAGGAGGGTGTATGGTGAAAGAAAGTGGTGGAGTGGGAGAAGAAAAATATTTTATAATTTTTTTGGGGCGGAGGGGGAGTGAATAGTAATACTTTAATCTTTAATTTTAATTAATTATAATAATTTATTTAATTTTTGTTGTTGTCCATGTGAGTGTGATGTCACAATTTTTTTAGAGAGAGTGTAGTATACAAATCATGATGAGAGTGGAATAAAAAAGAAATGTGTGTTTCTCAAAGTAATAAGTGATAGTTTATGTATGAAACTCTCAATAGTTTATGTATGAAACTCCCAATAATTTTAGTATGAAATACAAAAAAAAAATTAAATGTAATTTTGACAATTATCTCTATTATTTTATATAAAATATATAAGATGAAATATTTAATATATGAATAACTAATCCTTGCTAATACTAACATAATGTTAACTAACTACCAAATACTCTAATTGTTTTGATAATTTATTTATTTACTTATTTAAAATTCATTGATTTTGATAAATGGGGTAACGTGAATTAACAAGAACACATGGAAGAAAGAAAGGGTCTGAATGGGAAATTCAAATGAGCAAATGGGCTGACACGTGATATAGTAATGACAAAATTATCACGTTTCATTTTTTAATGCTACGATTTTTTAAGGGGCGAAAATCTTTTTTTTCCCCAAGTTTGCTTTAATATTTTTATTAATACTTTTGTATTATTTTTGAAATATATTTAAAAGCTATTATATTACCTATTATTTAAATAGGTGATGGAAGATAAAAAAAAGAAAGATAATATATGCTCAAGGGTAAAATAGACATTGCATGAAATAAAGGAGGGAAGCTGATTATTGTTGAAAGTTGGGGTGGGGGGAATGATTTTCACCGATTTTTTAAGTGCGCATAAGAGAAAAATTATCTAAATACATAACTTATTTTATCATATTCTCTAAAATTCTCTATCATTTGAAAAAATTACAAAAATTCCTATTCTCTCCTATTCTCTGATACATCACTATACGCGATGTATCGATCGGATACATCACTTTCAAGATGTCAAATACATCACTTTACAAATGTATCAATTGGATAAATCACTTATGTAATGTATCAGGACATCGGATACATCACTACACGATATATCTAAAAGTAACCAAAAAAGGAATTTTAAATAATTTTTAAAAAAGTAAAAATAAAATGTAATTTAAAGAAATAACTATGGATTTAGGTAAAATTTACCTATAATAATCAACAAGAAAAATTATAAAGTATTGAAGCCTAGAGATTAACAAAGAAGATGCACAAAATAAATCGAAATGACCAAAATTTCGTTGAAATGTCAAATTAGTCACGCTGATCTGCTATTTGCTTTAAAATATATAACTCCCTTTTATTAGATAGTAAATAAGCATCCCAATTTATATGTTAATATTTAAATTTCAAAAAAAAAAAAAATTCATATTAAAAATTATATAATATTATTATAAATTATAATATTTAATATTTTTAAATATATTAAAAATTACAATTAAAAAAATTTAATTGATTCTCAAATTTCAAATAAGAGAGTAATTGCTTTAGGAACTATCGCCTTAAATAGATGCATGGCTGTTTTTCAATTTGAAAATATATATATATATACCTTATTATACATCATGTTATATAGATTTGAAAATGAAAAGAATAAAAAAAATGATGAGCACTCTATTCTATAATGGCTCTATTTGCCTTGTCGAAAGTCAATTTGAAATGTATAGCTAGTTCAAATATAAATAATTATAGGGCAGAGTGTAAACTATTATATATTATAATAATAAATAATTATAGGGCAGAGTGTACACTGTTATATATTATAATAATAAATAAATATGTTTCTTCTATAGCAAAGTGTACTATTAAGGAGTTGATCCATTTTTCTTATATTAGTTGTATTTTTTAAAAATATATATATTTAGTAAAAAATTATAAATAAGAAGAATAATTTTATTAATTTTCTTTTTAGACTTTACAGCTTATTTATATTTTTAGAAAGACTAATTGTAAGAGTATTATAGAAAAAAATTAATTAATTTTCTCTTCATTTTGTAGATTAATAAATGTTCTGTCCGTTTCATATTATTTTAATCATATTTGACCTGACATATTCCTTAAGAAAATTTTAATTAGATGTATATTTAATTAAATTAATATTATTAATAATGTATTGAAATTCTAAATTTAATTAGATACTATTACTATTTTATATAATTATTTAATATTAAGAATAATATAAACAAGTGTAGTAGACTCTCTCCAATACGGATTTCGGCTATAAAATACTCCCTCTATTCCATATATTTGAATTTCTACTTAAAAAGTTATATATTATGATTTTATAAAGGATAATAGTAAAAAGTATAGTTTAAATTTTATCTTTGAATATTTTATTTTTAATATGTATGCATTATCTTAAAAATTCAACTAATACGTAATAGAGGGAGTGTTATCTAGATTCTAGAATAGCGCTATAAATTTTTAAAAAGAAAATCTTATCTTGATACACACATTCAAAACACTTCCTGGAATGCCTCCCATCGAATTTATCAAAAGTAACATGCTTATATAGGTTGAACCTATATGTAATTCTCTATTGGCACCAATTTTATGTCACGCTTTACTGTGTCATTTTAATACTTTTAATTGATATGGAAAAGCGAATGTGATACACTCATTAATAGCGCGTGTGAGGCTTATTTAGCTTTTTTTAAATTTTTTTTTTCTTCTTCCTTATTTTTCAACCAGTACTCTTCTTACATTTTCTCTCTCAAAAATTTTTAGGCTTCATTCGAATTTTCAGACTTTTTCTATTATCTGCGTGGAAAAACATAATGTTAAAATTATTGAGCACAATACATATTTGACCTCACCGAGAGAGAAATTGTAAGAAAAAGGTAGGAACAACAATCTTAGCTCCTTTTTTAAAAAAGAAATGGAGAATAAAATTAAGTATAAAAAAAGAAAAAAATAATCTACATAATAACTTTCCAAATTTCATATTTACATGTCTAAACACCAAATTAAATGAAGAAATGGGAGAACGGTGTGATGAAGAAGACGATGAAATCAAGTGGGTTTTGCAAAAAAGACCATGAAAATCGAGGAATATGCCGGAGAAGATAACTATGTGAATGAAAAAGGAGAAATTTGAAAAAGAAGATGACTGAATTGTAGTAAGAAGTTTAATTTGATGGAGAAGATGACAGGGGAGGGAGATGAGGGGAGGGAGATGAGGGGTGGGAGGGGAATTTTTTTTTAATTGGTCAAAATTATTTAATTTATTTGACACTTAATTTTTTCTCTTTAAAATGAAATGGCATGATCTAATTGGACCTTTAATCCACGTGAACACGTTTGGTCAGTACGTGCATAGGATCAACAGAAGATTGTGAAAAAAATATCAAAATGACACAGTCGGGCGTGACATGGGGTGTCTAAAATGAACAAAGTCTAGTTAAGGTGTTTAAGTGAAAGTTGGCGCCAATTTTAGGGGGCCACCGATGGATTCTGCCTTTATAATTTCTTACCAGACAAATAAATAAAGAAGTAGTCGACTAAAAATAAAAAGAATATTACTCTCCGTCTCATATTAATTATCATGTTTATTAAAAATACGTGTTCTAAAATAGTTGTCAATTTAAATAATCAAAAGATAATTAATTATATTTTTTCAATTTTATCCTTAGCATTAATTATTCTAGAATTAAGAGGCAAGTAAATAGATAAAAATTAAAGAAATAATAATAGATATATTAATTAAATAACACTTTTAATTAATATTTTCTTAAAAATTATATAAAATCTTATTATGATAATTAAAATAAAATAAAGGGAGTATAAATTTCAAATTAAAGCTCTGTGATCAAATCCTATTAAATATAAAAATATGATTGCCAAGATTCAGGAAATGATTAAATGCCAAAAAAAAAAATTAATGATGTGCCTCTGTTTCATCAAAGGGACAGCGTCCTCCTGTCTAAAATAAATGAATCTAGACATAAAGAATATGATAAGAGATTTTTGGAACTTACCGTCCTCGATCATATGCATGCTGCTGAAATTTATGTAGAAAGTAAAAACGTCCATTTTTATTTATTCATTATATTAAAAATAGATATTTAATAATATTTATTTAATTTATGAAATTAAGAGATGATTTGTACTTATTTTTAATTTATTCTTATTAGTAATTAATAATCATTTTTTTATTATTAAATATAATTTTGACTTATAGGTTTTAGCTAGGATTCTTCTTCTTTTTAATGAGTTTTGAAAAAAAATAAATCAAAATTCAAAATAGAAAGTAAATGGAGGAAGGCAAAGGTGGAATGTGAAGAAGAGGATAATGGATGGATATGAAGAAGAAGCGGGTGGGTAGATGCGATGAAAAATAAAGAATTGTATTGAAAAATAAAAAAATGAAGAAGAAGAGGATAATGGATTGGTGTGAAGAAGAAGAGGGTAGGTGGTGTGAAGAAGAAAAGACGTGGGATGGGGTAATTTTGTTACTTTAATTTTAGTCTGTTGCGCTATTTTTTTATTTTTTTGCCACGTCAGTTTTAGGGGTAATAAATTCACATTTAGATAGTTTAGGTGTGCAATAGGTCGCCATGATAGTTTAAGTGTGTAACTGAATTTTCGATAAAACTTTAGAGGATAATTTTTGTCTTTTCCCAAAGTAAAAACGTCCATCTTTATTTATCTATTATATTAAAAATAGATATTTAATAATACTTGTCTAATTTATGAAATCAAGAAATGATTTATATTTAGTTTCTAATTTACCGTTATTAGTAATTAGTAGTCATTTCTCTATTATATTTTTCAAGACATTATATTTATTATATTTAAAAAATAATATGATAAAATTATCTTTCTATTTATAATTTCTTAAGATTGTACAAAGTCTGGACAATTAAAAATGAACGATAAGAAAATATAATTTATGCTCGATTTTATGTGGGGCTTATTTTAACTCATTTTTGGAACTCAACAATGTAGAATAATTTTTTTCTAATCAACAACCAAAATTCACAAAATTTTTACTTTAATTGTTTTTATACATTCAAAAATTATGTAAAACTATTATTATATATTATAATAATTAATAACTTAAAATAAATAATAAATATATAAAAAATTGTAATAATTTTTTTCTTTTTTAAATTTTCAAATTTAAACACCATTATATAAATTAGAATAATGCATGTGCTACTGTTTCTTAAAACTGATGACCTTATTTTTGTCATTGTGTGTTTTGTCAAGTTCAGTGCACGGATTCCCATAATTCATTTTGGTTTCTTTAAAATTAATATTTATTTAATCTATTTTTATTTATCCACTATATTAAAAATAAATATTTAATAATATTTATTCAATTTATAAAATTAAGAGATAATTTACATTCCGTTTTTAATTATTTTTATCATTAATTAGTAGTTATTTGTTTTATTATACTTTTTAAGACATTATATTTATTATATTTAAAAAGCAATATGATAAAATTATCCTTCTATTTATAGTTTCATAAAAATTATGCAAAGTTAATAATATAAGAATTGTGCTAAGTCAATAATGAATAAGTAAAAATAGATAAAGAGTATAATATTTTTGTTTTACATTTAATTAAAATTGTTTTATTGGACATATGTTTTGGCATTTATCTACCTAGTTACTTGACATATGTTTGCATATAAGATCGGCAGACACCAACACAAGTGTAGTGGTAAGATTGATTCATTTTTAATTAGAGATTTCGAATTTAAGTTATAAATATATAAAAAAAAATTATTGGGAGCTCTATTCTCGAATAGAAATAATAGTGGACGATCTTAATTTAATCGAGACTTCACAAACTCCGAACATCGAATTTTAAAAAAAATACAGAAACGTTAAAAGAGTTACATCCATATATAAAATTACCACTCGATTCTAGTTATGTAGAATAGATAGAGGAAAAATAAAATAAAAATTATAAATTTTGCAAAGTTAAGAGTATAAAATTTAAATTTATATTAATAAATTTTATTGAACCCATACTACTACACTTAACTATCCTAATTGGCAATTAGACTGTATGCAATTTATTATTTATCGTATGATATTCCTTTATAATTAGTGTGTGTCCAAGATACTAAGTTGGTAGGTACTAATGTTATGCCTCAAATTCAAGGGTGCAACTGTCATTTAATGTCAAAACTTAGACTCAAGTCGATTTTATTGAACTATTTGCTACTAGCGAATGGTGGCTACACACAGTCAAGAAAACAAACAAGTATATCTTGGCTTAAAATTAAATCCTCGATCGGCCAGACCTCTGTCAACATATTTATAAAAGAAACAACTACTCCCAACAATTTATATAAAGTAATAGCAACCTAATACACAAGTCCTAATTGGATCGTCGAGGCCACCATGATGTCTATACAGAAACTGAAAACAGGTATATATCAAGATACTACATCAAACAGCTAACATGTCTCAACAACCCAACAAATTAGACCAACATGGCCACAACATAGCTATACAACCCACACACTAGTCTGCAAGCCTCTAAGAGTAGTAAAGCCCGGCGGGACAGGGCCACGGCCTACTCTAAAAGAATATATACAACAAAAGTTAACAAACCTCCAAACTTTGGCAGCTCCAGAAGAAAGGGGCTAGCTAACCTGATAGAAGTCAATCCTACTGCTGAAGAGGTCTATCCGATCGTCTGTCGGGATCTGTAGGCATGAATGCAGTGCCCCCAGACAATGAGGCGTCAGTACGAAATAATGTACCGAGTATGAAAGACAATAGACTATGAGCAAGTATCATAATATACTAAAAGTAATTAGATAAGTGAATCAAGATTAAGATAAGCGTACTGACCTGCTCCTAAATATAAACACATCAAAAATAATAAAACAACAACCTAACCAAGCCTCCATAAGCTCGGCAGGTACAAACAGCAAACAAGACCACCTACTTAGGCCCCCATAAGCCTAGAAGGTGTCAATTAAATTTATATACCCCTATTGTAGTCCCCTAGCCCCGTAGGCAATCACATAGCCCTCTTAGACAATAGGATAGTCTCGTAGGCAGCACATAGCCCTCTTAAGAATCAATATAACCTCATAGTCAATTCACAACCTCTTGGCAACGACACAACCCCATAGGCAATACATAGCCTTCTCAGGCATCAATATAGCCCGTAGTTAACTCATAGTCCTCTTAGGCAACACCATGGCTCTATAGGCAGCCATAGCCTTCTTAGGTACCAATGTACCCCCATAGACAACACATAGCCTTCTTAAGGATGATCACATTCCTGCAGCTAACCACAATAGCCCCAAGAGCAACAATAACAATTTAATAGGCTAAAGGCAAGCAATTTAGCTATAAGAAACCTATACGAATAACTTCCAAGTCATGCCCAACATAAGACCACTACTAACAGAATTGAATCCCGACTAGGGAGTTTTACAACAGTTCGGAAATCTAACAACCAACAATCTTGGCAAAAATATAACAACTATAACTACAACCTTCTTGTAGCTCCTAAGCGTTATAAAAATATGCCGGAAAAAGAAAATAGCCTTAACATACCTTTTTTGATGACTTCACGTGGCCTATTGACTTCCTTCCAAATCCCTACCTAATACTACAATATGACATGTTTACAACTAGCCCACGAATATAAGGTACCACTACAATCCGACAAAAGATATAGATTTTTATCGCAAATTACTATTTATGGCTTATCGAGACTAAAATCAATGAAAGGATGGTCTTACCTTGATCTTAAGCTCGTAATATAGGTTGAAACCTTAAAATATAGTCAAACCCCAGCTGCTTCAACCAAAATGGAAACACGTTACAAAATCGACGGAACTAATTATACCCACGATAACAAGCTCAACGTGTAGAAAAACTTCCATCAAGGGCTTAGATCGAGAAAATTGGTAAATAAGGGTTAATTGGGGTCAGAGTATGTTGGGTTTATATTCCAGAATGTTTTTTTGGAGAAAAAATGGTGAAGATGATCCTAAATAAAGGTTCCGCCGACTTGGGCCCGCTTGACGTACCTGCTTGCGTCGTCTTGCAAAAATATAAATATCTATCTATTCTGAAGTCGTATTGACGAATGGTTTGATACGTTGGAAACTAGACTTGTAGAGCTTCGATTTGATAGGTCATGGGCCCTATAACTCTTTATGGTGTGCCAGTCACGATGGATCGGAGTCGTGACAGGTGCGAATGCATTTTTGGAAACTCTGAGCAATATAGCTTTAATATATCAAGAAAAGACAAAAAAATTTCATGATTTACCCTCAACATTAATTGCTTATTTTTTAATTATTTTTTCAAGGTTTAATACTAAGCCTCAGTTAATAGGGATAATATATAAAATCGTCATGTTAATTATTATTTTCTTAATGAGTGTGTCAAATCCAAATATGACAAGTAAAATGAACGGATGGAATATAATATACTATCAATGATTTTTTTAAGTTAAACTAATCAATGGCCCCTCACAACTTTTTCTTTATATATACTTTTACCTTCCACCTCTCTCTATATCTCTTTTCTTGCTTCTTGCTTCTTGCTTCTTGCTTGTTGCTTGTTCTTTCTTCTTAGCAATTTTCTCCAAAATTTGGCTAATTATATAGTCATAATTTTCAAGAAAGCTTGAAGGAATGGGTGACATTAGTAATAGGTAAAGTACATCAATCATTCTAATGAGGAAAAAAAATAGCTTTCTAATTTATCATGATAAAATTTCATAATATTATTATTGTACTGAATAATGTTCAGTTACTTTAGTGCCCAAAAAAATAATTTTATAATTTTATTGTTATAATTTTAATTTGCAGATTTATGGGACATGATATGTTGGCACCCTTTACTGCGTCATGGCAGATGGATATGGGACCTTTAGTTATAGAAAAGGCGGAGGTTAGATTTGTGTCTTATTTTCGTGACGAGCTTTAAGTTATATGCATTAACAAGTATAAAAAAATTGTTACGTATTTTATTTGTAAATTTTAAAAATTGTTATGCACATTGTGTTATGATTTTGTCTTAATTATTTTATCATATTTAAATTTACTTTTTTGAAAAGAAAAATCAAAGCATTATCATAATTATTTTTACTTTTTATGAAAGAAAAATATAAATCTCTTTCGTATTTGATTTATTTTTTTAGAACCGCAATACATTCACTGTGTAATAGTTTAGATTCTTGTTTGGAGGAGATTATTCTCCCGATAGATTTTATATTAGTTTTTTATCATATGTAGGTCGCTTAACTAAATCATATTAAATAATATGTATTTTAATATAGTTTTTTTAAATCTGATTTATCGCCTTCATAATGTGTAATTAACATTTGTGTAATTTGTTATAGGGTTCTTATGTCTATGACATAAATGGAAAGAAGTATCTTGATACTTTATCTGGTTTATGGTGCACAGCATTAGGTACTTAATTATTTCATTATTTTTGTGTACCCCTTTATTTTTTAGTACTCTAAATATTTAATACATAAATGTCGTTCTTATGAATTTTTTTCCCTATTGCCACGGTTGATAAAACCTAGATATTCTCGATAGATAGAGACTTTTTTTTTTAAACTAATGATGTATGTGTTTTGTACGTGTATATCGCATTAATTATAATAAATAGATATTTTCAACAATTACATTTATGATGTGTTTGACGGAAAAAAAAAACTTTACCTCAATATCCAATATTTTATAAAATTTTGAAATTATTTTAATTAGAGTAAGAGAAATATATAAGCAAATGAAGACATTTTTTCTCTTTTTAATTAGAGCCCGTTTGGATTGACTTATAAACTGTTTATAAACTATTTTTTAGTTTTTTTGAGTGTTTGACTGACCAACTTAAAGTCTTTATGTGCTTAAAATAAGCCCCAATAAATAATTAGATTTGTTTGGATGGACTTATTTTAAGTAACTTATAAGTTGAAAACAACTTATAAATCAAAAAAAATAATAAGTTGGGCTGCACCAACTTATTTTTTTTAAAGTTTTAAACAGTTTCCAACTTATAAACTGCTTAAAATAAGTTTATCCAAATAGGCTCTTAATCTTTAATTTGATTGCTAGAAATTGGCTTATTTTTTTTAAAAAAATATTTTTCCTCATGCCAAATATTTTCACTTTGATTTTCATATGTTGAAAGCTAACTTTTGATGATCCAAAGCTTGTGAAATTCTTGATTCGATGAAGTTATATACGGATAGTGTAAATATTTTTTTATATTATCAAAATATATTTTTATACGTTATACTTAGAAGATGATTTTCACCACAAAAGAATATGACGTGATAGACGAATAAAAATTCTTCATTCTTAATTAGATATTTCGAGTTCGAATTCTAAAAATATAAAAATATCTTATAACAAGCTTTTCATTTTAATGAATCTTACGCGAAACTTATCTGGATTATTGCAGGGGGGAGTGAGACTCGTCTTATTGAAGCTGCAAATAAACAACTCAACACATTGCCATTTTACCATTCCTTTTGGAATCGTACCACAAAACCTTCTTTGGTATAATACATAGTATAAATTTGGCTATTAATTTATTAGTATTACTCCTTTCATCCCAAGAATATTTATTTTGTTTCTCGAGAATCAAATTATATCAATTTTACCAACATTTTAAGATATATATTTTTAGCTTATTAATATGAAAAAATGTAACTTTTTTATTATCTCTAAAAAATATATTTAATTACTATAATCTAATTCAATTACAAAAATTAATTGAATTGATTCTCAAGAAGTAAAATGTAGTAATTATTTTGGGATAGTGGGAGTAGATTACTGACTGATTAATTAATTATTATTTTTTTGAATACATATACAGGATCTTGCAAAGGAGCTCCTAGATATGTTTACTGCAAATAAAATGGCAAAAGCTTTTTTCACAAATAGTGGATCAGAAGCTAATGACACTCAGGTTTTGTCAATGCCTTTTCTTTTTTCCTTATCATATTAATGTTATTTAATCTGTTATATATATATATATTGTATGAAAAAATTATGGGAAAATTTTCAAGGATATTAAATAATTAACCTTGGACTTTACATGTCAATTATTTGTAGGTGAAGTTGGTGTGGTATTACAACAATGCCCTTGGGAGGCCAAACAAAAAGAAAATTATTGCTCAAGGAAACTCGTAATCTTATTTTTTTTTAAAATCTTTTTATTTGTATTATGTTTTTTTAAAATTTTAATTTTTTTTTAAACTTTGGCTTACACAATATTTTCTTGGTATATATCACCTTTAAACAGATACCATGGTTCCACTTACATGTCTGCCGGTCTCTCTGGGTAATATATTGTTCATTTTATTTTGTACGATGATATTTGATTAAGCATGAAATTTAATAAAAAATATATTTTTATACATATTTAATTTTTTTTGAAATTATAGTTTTAAACATGTCATGATTATTTTAATATTATTTAAAGATAAAATAAACATATTAAAATTAAAGAATTTTCAAATAAACAAAACTTATCATTCTTTTTAGGGTTCCTTCTTTATAAATAGATTGGAAAAAGAAAGCATAGTGTAAAATGGTAATATTTGTTTCTAATAGAAATGATAATATTAACATATAAATATATATATAATTTGTCTGATCCGTTTAAATTTAGATAAATTATTTAGTATTTTGAGCAAATCTATCTTATAGCCATGGGAAGATTTAGGGGGCGGAAGGGTGTTCACCTAAACCTATTCGACACAAAAATATATTATATATAGGGTCACCTTTTTGTGTTTATGTATATATATAAATTTTGAATTTCTTAAATGATATGCAAAAAGTTAGCTCACTAGACTAGAATATTAAAATACACCCCAACATTCAATGTTCAATTTTTAGCGACTACATTATTTCAAACATGGTGAATGAAAATTCTCCACCATTGCTCTCGACTCAAATAATCTTTAAACATATTAAATTCAATTTATTTTAACCCGTTCATAATTAACTCAATCCCATCCATTTTATTTTGCAGGCTTCCTATACTACATCAAAAATTTGATTTGCCACCTCCACTGATTCTGCACACTCAGTGCCCTCATTATTGGAGCTATCACTTGCCAGGTAGATTTTTATTTATTCTCCCTTTTTTATTGTATATAATATAATATAATATTGATCTTATATTATATGGTCTAAAATAAAATGTGTATGTCAGGTGAGACAGAAGAGGAGTTCTCAACTAGGTTGGCAAATGAATTGGAAAATCTTATACTCAAAGAAGGGCCTGAAACAGTAATTTCTATCTACTTTTATCATTTTTTTATCATGTTTGTTTTTTGTTGTATATAATGTAAATATATAGATGCAGATTCAATAACAATAACATATTATTATTTTTAGAAAATAATTCAAAATATTAAAGATAATTAAAATAGAAGAAATTAAACACAGTAATAATAAAATCGATGAATAAAAAAATGTTAGCGTAATAGTAATAATTTTGATAGGAGAACAGATAGATGCTCCAAATTAGAAATATTGCCCTACGACTGTTAAGAGGCACAATGCTCTATTACTTACTAATTGTCTTACCTATTTTTTTCTTTCTTTAGATGTATCACCGTCAATCTCTCGCACCTCCTCATCACTAGGCATCTGTGCTCATTCTTGCTTCACATTTCAAACTAACTCAGTCTTGTTTTTCATATTTTGTCCACTTATAATGCCTACTCACCTTGCCCCCTATATCTTCATTTCTAATTTTTTTCTTCTCTCTTTTAATATGTCTTTACGTCCATTTAAGTATCCAAAATTAGTGAACTTTTTAGTATGTATATAAAATTTAAGTAAAAATTTATTGAATTTACGTGAATTCATATCCGACTCTCTAAATTTGCTCATAAAAATAAATGCCTAGGGAACTAGAGGAAAAACATTGTGCAAGAATTTTGCCTACAGCCTCTCCCACTTTGTTTGCTAGTGGCCAAACTGTTATGATTAGTTGCAAATGTAGTTCATAAATCATAAAGACAGAAGTTTACGCAATTGAGTAGTTTTGATTCAAATTTTATATAAATGCTAATAATAGATTATTGAATTAGTATGAGTAATAAATTTCAAATTCAGTAAATCAAATGAATTACAGTAAAATTTTGAACTCAATTACAATATTCAAATTATAAATTCACACAATATATATTGTTTTTTATATAATATTTTATCTTATTGCTTTATTACTTATCAATCAGGTAGCTGCTTTCATTGCCGAACCAGTCATGGGAGGAGCAGGTGTCATAGTTCCTCCGGCAACCTATTTTTATAAGGTCTGATTTATTGTTGTTTTCGTCATAATATTTGATTTGATACAGAATTTAAATTTTTTTTTAAAAAAAATATGATAAAAATATGTTATAAATATTTGTATGATTATTACTCATCTCATTAAGAATAAGATTGATATTTTGAAGTTGTTATTACTGAATATATAAAGTGTTATCTTTTTTTTATTGTAAACAACTAATAAGAATAAAGTATTATTGAGATGGAGATCAAATAGTTGATAGCCTCCAATTTATGATTTTTCACATTAAAAATGCTTTTGATTTGACACTTTAGATATTATTTTGTCCCTAATATTTATGGTACTTCTTTTGAATTTTCATGCCCAAAATTAAAATTCTAACTCCTCTTTGTCACATTTTTCTCTTTATATTTTTCTTGTATGATACTTTATTTTCATAAATAACTATAAGAGCATTTTTAGTCATTTAATATTTCATTTTAACTAAAAATAATATTGATTAGAATTGAAAACAATAACCCCTTCCTATTCATTTTTAGATCCAAGCTGTTTTAAAGAAGTATGACATTCTCTTTATCGCGGATGAGGTGATATGTGGATTTGGAAGACTTGGGACAATGTTTGGCTGTGATAAGTACAACATTAAACCTGATCTTGTCTCTTTAGCAAAGGTAAGTCAAATAATAATATTAATTTTTTTTAAACATTATTAGTGAATTTAAGTTGTGATAACATATTAGTTATCCTTTTTACTAAATTGCCAATTAATACTTATTATTAAGTGATTTATATGTAATTATCTAATAAGCGACTTAGTATGATTATATAGCATTTGCTAATATTGTTAGTGCATAAATTTAAACTCTAATTAGAAGAGTTTAAATTACGTGTACTAAGTAATATTTACGCAATCAGATCACTTTCACCTTTTTGAATTTTTCATTTCTCTTAATTATGCTTTTAGGCTCTTTCTGGTGGATATATGCCAATTGGTGCTGTGCTTGTAAGTCCTGAAGTTTCCAAAGTCATACTTTCTGAAAGCAATAAAATTGGTGAGCATATAATATCAGTGTGATTGGATATTTTGTTAATCAAATTGATCAATTTTTTTTATTATATATTTTTGTGTTCATCTATTTATAAAATGATTTTTTTTTCCTGCAACAAGGTGCTTTTTGCCATGGATTTACTTATTCCGGACATCCTGTCGCGTGCGCGGTTGCATTAGAAGCACTGAAGATTTATAAGTATATAATTTTTTTTTGATATCTTTATGTTAAAAATATGTTTGATTTAAACTCTATTTAGAATCATATTACCCTTAAATATTAGATAATAATATCATCGGTACACTTAAAACATTTAAATTATTTTTCAGGGAAAGAAATATTGTTGAGGTAGTGAACAAAATAGCACCAAAGTTCCAAGAAGGTTTGAAAGCATTTGCTGACAGTCCCATAATTGGGGAGGTACAATACCCTCTTTTATTTTATTTTATGTATTTAAGTTATATACTTCAATTTATCATGAATTTTGCATATTATTATTGGTATTTAATTTGTTATAACAGAATATTTCCCCTTGAGTAAAAATATGCTTCACCCTAAATTGATTTAATTATATAAATATCTTTTATCCTATCAACGTATAAAACTTAAACTCATATTTTTATTCACTCGTTTTTTTTTTAAGATAAGGGGAACTGGTTTGGTACTTTCTACAGAGTTTGTAAATAACAAATCTCCTAATGATCCATTTCCATATGAATGGGGTACGTTTTTTTCCCCTTTTTTCTTGTTGCTTTTTCAATTTAAGTTAAACTCAAAGCTCAATTATATTTTATAAATTATTAAATTGTTTATTTTTTGTTTAATTAAGCTGTTGGTCCATATTTTGGAGCACAATGTGAGAAGTATGGGATGTTGGTAAGTTTTTCTGGTGATCACATAAATATGGCTCCTCCATTCACCTTGACTCTTGAAGAACTTGATGAGGTAATAAATATCACTTTTCATTTGTTTGAAATATTTTAAGATATTTTTTGAGTATGCAATATGCCTGGAGTCGAAGGTCTTATCAGAAAATAACCTTTCTACCTGTATAAGGTAGTAATAAAGTTTGTACACATTTTTAAATTTTATTTGTGGAATTATATTAGGTATGTTATTGTTATTGTTGTTGTTTTGAGTATACAATATCTAGAAATTCCTCTTTTGTTTGCCTATGAAGCAGCGGAAGTAGATAAATTAAGAATGACTTCTCCTCAAAAGCACATGTTGTTAATAATTTGATGAATTTTCAACTTATGTCATTTCATGTAGTGATTTGATGAATTTTTATATCCGTGGACTCTTGCTCAATAACTAAAGGATTTTTTTTATTCGAACCTGATATGTACACCAAGTCATACTTGATTAATTAGAATATACATTCGTTTCATGTAAATTGAAAGACAATTAAAATCATTATCATTATTTTTTTTTTATTTTTTTTTTGCAGATGATAAGCATATATAAGAGAGCATTGAAGGACACTGAGAAGAGAGTGGAAGAACTCAAGTCTAAGAAGAAGTAAAAGCTCATGGCAAAAGCTTGATGATCCCAAGAAAGAAAAGAGAGAAAAAAATGGATCATTTCTAGTTTAAATAAAACTCTGCCTTGTTGCAGTTTGTTTGGATCATTGTCACTCGTAATAAATTGAATTATATCGTATTATTTTGATGAGTATAACGTTTAGATATATTGTATCGTTTTTCATGAAAAAATGCTTAAAATCTTAAATTCCTATTACGTGACATCGAAACGCTAAAAAATTAGACACCATTAATAAACATATGGTTTCAATGATTGTGTCCACGGATGGACCTAATTCACGACTCGTGAACCAATTTGTGAAAATCTGAGACTACAAAATTTCAGATTTATTTTTCAAGTGCCCGTCCTCATACTCGTGGCTAGTCAGGTTGCAGCATTCCAGTCAGCAGTTGGTGAGTCTTTCTCATTCGAAGACTTCATGGATTAAGTGATAGTTAGTAGCATTGCTTTAGTTCAGTACTTGGAATCACAAGTGATTCCAAGCTAACCCTTGGTACTAGCATATTTAAGCATATCATATGAAAACTAAAGCGGAAGCTGAAACATAAACAAATGAATAGATGGTTTAACATTGGTCTAGATGGAGAAATAAAAGACAATCCATGAACTGAATAGTAATGTAAGAAATAAGCCTCTACTATTTAGAATGAGAGAAAGAAGTTTGCTGGGACATGGCCCCAACTATCAATAATGAATTACTGAACTAAAACAATGCTACTAACTATCAACTAATCAATGAAGTCCCCAAATGAAGAGGACTCACCAACTGCTGAGTGGATGTTGCAACTTGACTCGCCACGAGTCTGAGGACGGGTGTCTGAATCTACATCATGAATGGATGCAACGCAAAAAAGTAGCGATTAGTAAGTGGAATGTATTGAGTATGTAAGATGACACTAAGTATAATAGTACTAGGTGACAACGTATAATGAGAATAAAAAAAAGTTTCAAGAATCAAAATCATAGCGGAATAACTGAACAAACATTCTTTTATCAGTGCATAAATATCATTTGAGAATCCTCTTAAAAATACATATATATGAGTCTATTTGATAACTCTGCATCAAACAAGTGTATATAGCCATATCTGAAAGATCAAGAATGGTAAGTTAAAAATGTAACACAAAAAGAAATACTTACAACCGACATACATTATGTGAGCTCATGATGTTCAACTTATAATCTCAATTTGAAGGGCTGCCTTATACCTTACCAGGTATAAAATCAATCTATTTGTGTGGATTCAATATCTTGGCCTTAAAGGGCTAAATGAGTTGACCGAAAAGGCGGTATACTCAAAATCCACAGTGGCACATAGTTATGAGACTTAAATTTTCTAAGTCTGCGTCCTCTCGGTATTGAATAGTCCTCCCAAAATAATATTCATTTATTGATACTCATAAATAGGTAAACTATCTATCTGTTTAAATCAAGTATGAGGCTCAGCTCAAAAATCATATCTCAAACATCCTGTATTGAAGTTGAAATCCATATCATGCTTATTTCATGCTTAGAAACCATCAAAGTTAAAACAAACCCATAGAAATCATGCTATCGAGTTTAATAAAGTTTGACAATTGAAGTAAATCCATAAAGAACATAAGCTTATGAGGAAAAATCATAAGTTTCGTGAAAAACCCTAACTTGGATTCTATCAACTTTATAAAGCCTTTGAAAGTAAACATAATTTAGGCATGTGTCACGCCCCGAGAGGGTACCCTAGGGGTGACCGACACTCAGAAACCATCTATGGCTTTCAAAAGAACCACTTGGCCTCATTACTCATTTGTTCATCAGCGGAAGACTTAAGAATACTAATGTGGACTTGTCATCATCAACATCAAAGGAAAAATAGATAATTCTTAGAAGAAGTAGTTTCTAAGGAGAACTACTCCGATTACATCATCAAACTCTGTCTATGAAGCCTCTAATACTCTTAGATGATGCCAATGACATGTCCATGGCTACCTTAAAAGAAACATAATACTCAAAAATAATAAAAGGATAGAGAGTTCCTCCGAATACAAGAAGGACTCACCAAATAGCTGAAAAATAATGATCTTCAATGATGTGCCTGTTGAGGATCTCTAACACCTGTATCTGCATCATAAAACAATGCAAGTCGAATGACGTCAGTACGTAGAATGTACGAGTATGTAAAATGGCAGGAAGGTAAGGACATATATCAAGAAATTCCTCTCATGAAAACTCAGCTCAGAACTCAACATCATCTCAACATTAATAGGTAATGCAAATTTAAAATAATAATAAGAAATGCTTACTCAGTTGGGAGTTTCTGTAACCGACAACCATCACTTATGAGCTAGCGATGATACAATAAAGCGATGTCGTTGCCACATCCATCCAATACCTTGCTAGGGTAAAGGACATCACTATCTTGGATCCACTCATCAAAGTCCTCTTTTTGGGACTTAAGAGGCATAGCCTCCATCCTACGCTGGCTACGTAGTTCTGGGGTTTGAGTCAATTAAACTCTTACCCAACTCGGTGCTCAATACTACTCCCAAAATATATGCTCATATTAATCTCATCATCTAGTCTCATTGGACTTTAATTTAAATCATCAAACTCATCTCATTACCTCTTCATCGATCATTATACTTCAAAAATATCATTTACATCTCATCAAAACATCTTGCTCAAAACATCATTTACTCAAATTCATTTAAACTCAACTCTTTTGCTCTTTCAAAACTCAATAAAATACATATATAATATTAATTCATATCACTCTTTTTATCAATGAAAATATTAAAAAGCCAATATCTTTACTCAAAATATGTGTAAAAATATTCATGAACATCAAATCAATTAGGATTCATGGGAAAGTAGCCATGAACAATAATTCCAATAATATGAGAGATAACAATAATAATAATATTAATGCATAAATATATCTACTCAATAGAAGAAGAATTAATTTATTTAGAATTCAAAATTTGGATAAAACTCAACTTTAACTAAATTATAATGAATTTAAATATTGGGTGCATGGACGAAGTCAATCCGATGCTATGAAAGCCTTACATACCTTAAATCGGAAGCTTTACTCCGAATTGGAACACTCTTGGACCCCTAGCCTTTTCTTCTTGCCAGAGCATTTTGTGTACTACCCGGAGTATAATAATTATCGGAATAATATTTTTATACTACTAAAACTAAAACTATATTTGAGAATGAGTAAAGAAGTGTATAGAGAGAAGAGTTGCTTAAGAAAACTTGATGAATAAAATGAGAAAATAAGGTGGGTATTTATAGGTTTGGAGGAGGGACCTAACAATAAATAAAATTAATTACAAAGGAGGATCTTGAAAATTCAATGGAGGATTTTGATATCATGGATGATGTCAAATGGATTTAGATTTTTCTATGGTAGGTGAGATGAGATATCTTTTAATGGAATATCCATTTTCGAAGCTGCGTTTGAACAAGATAAATTCCTTATTAGGATTTGGTGTGTTCATAAGAATTGTAGATATAGAAGTCTAGTTTCAGTTAGTTCAAGAATCATCCAATTTGGAGCATGCTACATCGAGATATGAATTTTATTCTACAAATACTCCATTCCGTCACGGAACTATGTCTTGCAAAGATTAATTTATTTGATCTACTTATCTGAATCTTAAGATATGTTCTTCATGAAAATTGTAGGTAATGATGTTGTGGTTACTCTGAAATTTGAATAACCTAATTTGGATGATTCTATGAAAAGTTATGCTCAAAATACAGAGACATTATTATTTTTATCGAGAATTGAAATACAGATATACAACGTTTTAGGGGGTGTTACAGTATGAGAGTGAAGGATACTCTCACTGAATTCTTACATAACCGAGAGAAAGAAAGCTAGAAAGAATAACTTGCTTGAATGCCTTGAAACTCTAGCTTTTGCCTTCCTTATTATTTGTTTCTGAGTTTAGGGAGTTGAGAGTGTAGAAAAAAGAGGAACTGAGTGCTTAAAGTAATTTACTCCCCGCGTAATTGCTAAAACATTGTGTCCTAGGCTTAGGAAGAAATGGAAAAGACAAAAAGAACCCTAACTTAAAAAATTGATACCGTGGTTCCATCTAGGGTAGTAGATGTCCTTCGTAGAAAGTAGAAAAATTATTTAGTCACTGTAGTTCAGTTATGAGACCCTTCTACAAACTGTAGACTTAGTTATTAAAAGTTAGGCTGAAAGTCAAGTTTCAAGACTTGGTCTACGAGCCTCATCTATGGTTCATAAATAGATTTATGATCCGTAAACTTGATTAGAATCATTAGAAAATTATGAGAGTATGCTTACCTTGATTTGGAAGGAAGAATATTGATGGACTTGCTCAAAAATCAATTCTCAAACCCTAAAATTGAGTTCTTGATTTCACTAGAGATAGGAGAATAATTTGATGTTAGAATCTTGTAGAAATTCTAAAATTATGTTGTAAGATCATGTAGAATACTTATAAAGACTTAATAGGGTTAAAGAAAGCTCTTGAGGGTTGTTGGGATCGACCAAGGGGTTAAAAATGAGAAATGAAACACAAAATAACGTTTTTATTTTAATGAAATCTGAAAAATTTGATATACAGCTAATATATATGATATACGGGTGATATATATAGTCTACAAACCTTTTACGACCCTAGAATGATCCACGACTTGTCGATTTCTTGGAACTCAGGCGAGAATTTCAAGCCTTTGATCCAATTTCAAGAGCTAGAACCATGGCTGGTAAATAGTTTTACGATCGATAATTTCTAGTTTGAGGAATGAAAATAGATTTATCAGGATGGAGTATCTGTAGTAAAATGATCATAACATTTTAATCTGGATCAGATTGGAACAAAATTAATGGCATTGAATAGAAGACTCATATACCTTTAAGTTGGTAGGTCATGAACCACCTAAATCTTCATATTCTAAAAGATATGATCATTTGAAGTGGACCCTTGCATGATTTCATGGAAAAACTTTGCTAGTAAGAAATGTTTGGAACTCGGTTTAGTGCTAGAGGTCCCTAATGATCCTAAATCACTTTTGACATACTTCTTACACTTGATAATGAAGCTTAACATGAATGAACAACTAGAAATCATCTGGTATGAGTCTATATGCATACAAAGAATAGTTGAGATCGTAGCTTAGAAATTTTTGTGGTGTCAAGGTTGCCTCTTTATTGAACCGGGAGCCTTAATCAAATGTGATTTTCCCATGTGTAATACATCCAAACTATGGGGATACAAGAAGTATTAATTAACACCAGCCAACTTATCTCAATTATCGATATACTTCGTCATGGGATGCAAGGTTGTACATCCTTGCCATAGAATGACTGGTGCGAACAGATCGTGTCTATCAAGGGTTCGACAAGGTCACTCTTTTTACTATCCCTATTATTCTTTGATTTACTTGGACTTTTGTCGGCGAGGCACTGATCTCCGATTGTGCAAAGTAGCCTTAATGATTTTCCTCCGATCAATAGGGATCATAGCTTAGTGGGGTGAATGTGGAGTTGACATAACAATATTCTATTAAAGAGAACGAGCAAAGAAAGAGTATGTTTTTGAATGAAACTCCGATGAGGATTAGAAAACTAATAGATGGAGAGAAGAATATTTAATTTAAAGGTTTGAAAAATATAAAAAAAATAGTGAAACATTGTTTAAATAGATCCTGGAGAAGAGTAACTTTAGGTTTTGCTCGATTCCCAGCCAATCGCAAGAAAACATGTGGATGTAAATTAAATGAAAAAGAATACGTGTTCCATCAGATGTTAAGAGGCATTTCACTTGCCTTTCCGCTAAGAAACTAAAAAAATCTTTCACTGCCCAATTTCGAGTCAATGAGTAGCCAAAAATTAGAGGATTATCTGTATGGGGAGAAAATGATTTTGAGTGGGTGGACGACTGGTGTAGTGAATGTGACAAAAATGATCAGTCAAAGCATCCCAATGAAGAGCATTGAATAACATCTCGTAACATGATCGGTAAAAGCAACTCACTTCGAAAGGTTCCAGACCTGATACCGTCGGGACCAACATCATGATGGTAATTCATCTAGCTTCAAAGATACAAGATAGGATATTGGACCGTACCCGAACAAGATAAGAATAAGATAAACTTGTAGGTTTGCATATCATGGAAGGGATTGAGGTTTTCGTCAACCGATACACAACAAAAGAGTTTGTGGTTGAGTAGAAGATGTTGGAGCTACAAGTTTCAGGGAGGGTGCTCCTTAGGATTTCTCTATAAATATTCACTTAGTCATTTGTAATAGGGTTCCACAACTTCTAATTAGCAATCCATACCTACGTTTTGATAAGATTTACTACAAAGGCTCTCAACTCTCAAACTCTTTAGCAATTATCATCAAGGATACGATATAAGATTATAATGCATATTTCACATTCTAGTTTCTTTATTATAATTCTTGTACTTGTTATTATCCAATTATTGCTTGTATTACATTGTTATTTTATTATACAATCGATCTAATATGTGTGCTCTTAAACCCCTTAATGTAAATTCAATTCTACCTTTTTAAGGGTAAATAAATGTATGATATATTCACTAGATCAAATTTATTAATAAATCATAGTACAATAGGTATCCAAAGTATGTTTTCTTCTCAATACAACTTATCCCTCGATCCTTCCACGACTCCCCTAAAAAAATATTCTTTTTTCATACTTTTACTTTTCTCTCTTTTCTATTTGTATTTATATTTCATTTTTTTAATACTTAGCAAGTGGTTTTGATAGAGACACCTGTATAAATTTGAATATGCATTTACTCACTAGCTTAATTTTATGTGACCCCCTCCCCTCTCTTTATGTTCATTTGCTGATTTCTTTGTAATTGAGCTGCTAGGATTAAATATATTCCTCTATTTGTCGATTAACTAAATTTACTTCTAGTTATATTATAGGATTAAATATATTTCTTTCGTTAACAAAGTATTTGAAAATATTTTTAATTTTGATGGAATCTCTCAAATCAATTAAAATAAATGCTTGCCTAAGCGAGATAAAAAATTTCAAGCAATAAACCCTAGCCTTAAACCCTAAATCCTAGCCTTTTCTACCAATTTCTCCATCACTGACATGACCGGTTCGACCACTAATCATCCCTTAGAGGGTGATCAGTCTTCTGATTTATCATCTTAAAATAATTTCCCTGAATTAGTTCATTCTAATTTGCCTACGAAATAAAGTAAAATTGAAGCTCAAGATGCTACGAAGGATAATGGTAAAATAATATCTGAGGAGGAAAAGACTAATGCTAAAGAAAAATATGTTGATTTGATTAAACCTTCGATGAGGCTCTAATGCAGCAAAACACCACATGAATCAATGGAGATGAAAGCTGTTGGATATAATAATGATATGTATCAAGAATTACTTGGACGGAGGAGGAAGTTCAAAAGATGAATGTAATTGAGGAATTGCAATTAGTAGTAATAGGAAAGTTTTCCTATGGGTGGCCACATCTGAAATATTTAAGGGTTGTAATTCCTAAACAATGTAAAGTGAAAGGATATTGTAGAATAGAATTTTTAAGGAGTAGATATATTTTGATGCATTTTAATCAAATAGAGATTATGTGAACATGCTATCAAAAAATATTTATTACATAACTGCAAAAGATGATATAGCCTATCAAATGAAACCGTTCATTTATGATACTACATTTACTATAGAGGAAGAAATGACATAAGCTATGGCATGGATATCATTTTCAAGTGTACTCCCTACCTTTTATGTGAAAGAATCATTATTTTCTCTAGCATCTGTAGTGGGGAATCTTTTCCATTTGAATTTGGATACTATTATAAGACTTGACCAAGTTTGCATAGCATGAGGAAGTGGAGTGTAGAAATTTACATTCAAAATTAAAAAAAGGAAGAAGTTAGAAGAAAATATCGCTGAAGAGGCTTTGGCTGAAGATATTAATAGTAAGACTCTAGTTCAAAAGAGGTTCATCAATGGGAAGATAGTATTTTCTAAATGGAATCTGACTAATACGAGGTTCAGAGCTGAGAAAAAGAAGTCAATAGGAGAGCCTCAAGAAGAAACTAGTAACCAAGCTAAAATGGTCAATTTTGAGAACCTTTTTGATTTTTTGCAAGGTGAGGAAGAGCCTAACAAGGAACAGATAGAGGAAGCTATTCATGGGGTAAAGAGTAACAAACAACAGACAGTAGAGAAGTCTATATCTCATACAACATGACGAACAAGGGGAAGAGAGCCACAATATAGATGATGTAAATGCTTCTGAGGTCAATAATACAGTTACAAGCACTTTTCTAATAAAAACTGATGGATTGAATAAACATGAGAACATTATTGAGAATACTATAGTCATGCATGATAAGGAGGGCCAAAGAAAATTAGATTTCAAAGAAAATATCCAAGAGTCCCCTGAAAAAGAGCCCGTGGTTAATAAAAAAGTTGGAAAAAATCTGCACAACATGAAGGATACAGAGTTACAAAAGATGGTACCCACAACAGAGTTTGAAATACCTCTTCAAATTGATAAATTTAGAGAATTCAATAATGTAGTTGAAAGTAGATGTGCAGACAAATCTTAGTTGCAATTAGATGAGGCTCTATACAGAGAAGAGATCTCCTTAGTAATCAACAAGAAGGCCTTTTCAGTTCAAATGCTACACAACATTGTCTCTCATTGCAAGGTAATAATTTGAAAGCACAACAAAGGAACTTAGAAGAAGAAGATAAACAAAAAGAGTATAATCAGAACACTGATGACAGAATTATGTCAGCTATTGGATTATCACCAATAACCAAATCCAAAGGCAGAAAAGTTAAAAACAAAGTTGAACATCAATCTATTAGGGACAATCCTAGTAGGGGTAAAAAGCTAGTTTTAAATAAATTTAAAAGCTTTGTTTTGGAATGTAAGGTCTGTGAAGACTCAAACTTTATTTCAGAGAATTCATATGCTTCATAGATATCACAAATTTATTGTTATTGTTTTAATGGAGTCATTTCAAAATGTCAGACAACTTCATAAATTTAAGAGAAGGATGAAGATGCAGTATGCTAATTACAATCAAAATGAAAAGATACAAATATTTGTTTAAGATCATGTGCAGATTGGGGTTATCTCTGATATAGAATAACAAATATCATTACAATTACACTTTCAGGAGACTGGCAAACTTTAGCGACCACTGCAGTGTATACAAAGTGTGATGCTCATGAGAGGCTGAGTCTAGAAATGAAATTTATTATCTCAATTCATCTATGACCCTCCTTTGATTGATTAGTGGTGATTTTAATGTGATATTTTATGAGGATGAAAAGATTGAACGTTTATCTGTATATCCTCAGAAATATGAGGATTTTGTTTTTTCGTGAACTCTTGTGATCTTTTGAATATCAATTTTGAAGAAAGTCCTTATACTTTGTGAAATGATAGAATTGACCAAGAGTGTATTTTCAAGAGGCTGGATAGATATTTAATAAATGCTTATTTTCTTAGTAGCTTTGGGGTGGCTGAGATGGAACATTATCCAGATCTGAATCTGATCATGCTCCACTCCTCCTTTCTTATTTTCACGATCCAAAAATTGAGATCATGATAGAATACATCCCAAACCTCATCCCGATGTGTAAGCCAAAAAGTAAAACCATATGAGTCTCCTAAGGGATGTCAGGCTATAAAGAAACACAAAATAAAGGACAATAACGAAATTATTCCAAAATCTGGTGTCATAAGTTTAAAGAGCATCTAACAAAATGATCGAATATGATATACATTATAAGTTTTCGAATAATAGTATAGACTGGAAATCAAAGATAGAACTAATCGCGGTCTGAATCGCAAGACCTCACCACTAGTCTGAATGATAAAATATCTGCCAGAGAAGAAGATCAACTGCCACGTGAAATACCCTGACTAGGATCTGCATAAAAAGGGACACAAAAGTAGGGGTGAGTACAATCCACATGTACTCAGTAAGTTTAACCGACTGAATATAAGGAATTAATTAAAAGCTATGAAATAAACTAAGGAACGCTTCCACCTGCATGCAGAAAAGTCTCACTTCGACTACGCTGCCGCTATTTATATAGAACGTTGTGAATAAAATAAATACATAAATATAGTTCAATATCATAATTAACATATAAAATAAATATCACAAGTATCAATGCAATGCAATGCATTATGATGATGAAATGATATGATGGTACGGTGGGATCAAGTTTGTCGCACAACCTATAGTATACATTTACCGAGCTGTGCTACCAAGCAGGACCCATAGGGGTCTCACAGACCATATACCTCGTCACAATCTGCATGTATCCACTACCTCACCACCCATCTTGTGGCCAAGGACTCATGATACTAATATCTCTTCTATTCGCCACCAACTATTGGTCAAGGGATCACAATGTATCCACTACCCTGCCGTAAACTGCCTCGGTTAATTTTTATTTTTTTATGGGAACAGACCCTACACGAGGCTCCCACCTCTCGTGCACAGTCAGGGGTTGAGCAACACCCCCAAGCCTTAACATAAATAACAAAAGTAAAAATACAAGGAGGGGGACATAAACCTTACCTCCGATCCTATGGTGGTTCATAAGTCAGCTAACCTATTAAGGTCGGCTAACTCATCCCCGAAACAAATAAGGGCTAACTATAACTAGAAAGCAGTAAACCTGTGAGAGGACTCCTCCCGGTACAATTCAACTATGAAAGCATAAATGAGGGAGACTCTCCCCTTCCATGAGAAAAAAGGAAAGTAACCTACACTAGTCCTATTCCAACTATGCTACGTATCAGACATAGCTACATTGAAGAAGAACAAGTATACGAAACTTCTATCTCGCATGGGGTGGGAAATTCTTTTCATCTTTGCTCTTTTTAGTTTTGTCGTACCAAGTAAATCCAGGTGAAGTGTGCCTTTTTATCAGTATCATGATTACCAGCTAAGGAGGCTGAAAGGAGAGGAAGTATATGGAGCTATAGTAGCTAACAGCCTTGGAATTGTTGCTCCAAGTGTATGGTTGCTGCAGACCTGCACCTACAAGTAGCCAAGGAAACAAACAAACATGGTTGTTGTAGTTCTGTAACCAGCTCCTTGCTGTCTCTCTAGCTGCAGTGATTAAGTTCAGTAATAGATCCCTCTTTTGGATGATGGTCAAGTCCTTGGGATACCTACACAAGCAGACAAAACCTGAAACATACACAAGCAACCAAATCTGGAGGCTGCTGTACCAGGTACTAGTGACTTGTAGTTTCTCAATGTGGGCTGCATATGGGATGGCTGCAGATTTGTTTCTTGTCTGCTGCAGATTGATGAAGTTGTTGCTGGGGTGTGTTGATAATGAAGAGTGTGGATGGCAAGCTGAGAGTGCTGCTCCATAGCATCCCCAGGTTACTGCAGCCCTTTTAGCATTTCCAAGAAGAGTCTGCCAGCTTGCATGTGTGGATGTTGTCTCCCTTTTTCTGAGACTTTGTGTACTTGCATCAACAATTAACCAAAGAGACAAACAAGTATGGGAGCTGTGAGGGCTGTTGCAATCCTGTAGGCAGCTTCTTGTTGCCTCCAAAGGAGAGTTGATCAGCTCCTTTGAAGGTACCTTATGTGCCAACCAGGATGGGCTTTGAGTACAAGGTTGTCTCCCTCTGCTTGACTCTTTGTGGACCTGTACATAGCTTCTTGTTGCCTCCAAAAAGAGAGTGATCAGCTCCTTTGAAGTGTTCAGCTCATTAAAGTACCTGCACATGTCCACAAAAACAATACAACATGCTAACAAGAATTGTAGATTGTCCTTCTGAGCTGCAGGGTGAAGTTGTTGGATACTGCTGCTGGGGCTGTTGTTGTGGAAGAATAAGGACTGAATCACAATGCTGGTGATGCATCCCTGGCTTAGAAGTTTGACTGAAAGTGGCTTGCACTTTGGAAGGGTCCATTGTTGCTGTTTGATGTGCCTGTGTACAGCTTCTTCTTTCCTTCTTAGCTGATGTGTTCGACTGCTTGTTGTTGCATGTTTCTGTTCCTGCACATAACAAGTGGACCTACCAAGGAGCTCCAAGAAGCTTGAGGTGTAAGATAGCTATTGCAGGTGCTGCATCAAAGACTTTGGGATGAGAGTAGTGTTGGTGTGTTGGTGAATTCCTAAGCTGCCAGGTTGTTGTCTCCTCAGTTCAGAATGTGAAGTGGGGAATAATTCTCTAAAGCAGTCCCAAATATCACTCTTGGTTGCAAGGATGCTGTGGCTGGTTGCAATTCCTCTTGTTGATTGTGTTTGTAGCTGCAACTCCAAGTTTTTTCCATAGTATTTGAGGTTAAGGAACTTGTTGGAGCATGCTTCACACAAAAAAAGGCCCTCTCCTGTGATCTGGTTCAGGTTGCTTGTGTGTGGCTCCCCAATAGTTATTGCACCTAGACAAAAACAATCAAAGGAATACAGACAACCAAACAAGCACCAAAAATAAGAGGGGTCTCCATTTCTGCACAATCCTTTTGTTTCAGTCATGGAGAGTCCTGTAATAGTGAAGTACTCCATCATGCCACTGCTGTAATATGCAGTACACATAGCTGGCCCTCCAACTGTGGATTGATATGTTGCATGTGTACAAGTTCCTGCACAGTCAAGAAGTAGAAGGAAAGGAAAGAAAAAGAAAAAGGCTACTCTAATCCTAGGTAGGAAATAGCCAAACAGACAGCAGGATGGTCCTTGTGTAGTGGTCTTGGAGATTATAATTGATGTGATGGTTGTATCTGTGATATCTTCTATGTAGTTGTTGTCAATGCATGTTGATGAATCAATCCAGCAACCTGCACCAATACAACAAACAACCAAAAACAAACAAGGATTTGCACCAGCTAGCAAAAAGGATAGGCCCTCCAAGAGTGCTTTGTAGTCTGTCAGAATTTTCAACGATGCTCGACTAACGTCTCCAATTATCCGATTGAGTTGAAACTTCTTAAGATATGTCCAAACAACCCTTTCTTTAGTTCTGCAAGGTTTGGCGATTTTTTGCCCAAGTTGGAAGAAAAGCCCTCTCTTTAGGCTTAAGGCAGCTGAAATTTTCAATGTCGCTCGCCTAACGCCTCCAATTGTCCGTTTGGGCTGAAACTTCTTGGGCCTTGTCAATATATTATTTTCTGAACCCCTGCAAAGATTGGAGCCATTTGGACAGGTCCTCATGCTGCATCTCACCCTGCACATGCTGCCCTGCTGAAGCTTAGATGTTGCAGGGTGGTAGGAAGTTGTATTTGTGCTTTTCTCTATGTATTTGTTGTTAAAGGATGTTGATACATCACTCCAGGCACCTGAAATAATACAACAACCAAAAACAAACAAAACAAGGCTTGCACAAACTAGCAAAAAAGAAGAGACCTCAGTAAGAGCTTTGGAGACTATTAACTTTTTCCAAGTCGCTCGACTAACGTCTCCAATTATCCGTTTGACCTGAAACTTCATGATGTTTGCATATATGGCCTTTTCTTTATCCCTGCAAATTTTGAAGGCTTGAATCCCAAGCTGGAGCTTCCAATTACCAAGTTTCTCTCTCTTTAGGCTTAAGACTGCTGATTTTTTCAAGGTCGCTCGCCTAACGTCTCCAATTATCCTTTTGAGCTGAAACTTGTTGAGCTTTTCCAAATTAGTATATGATGCAATCCTGCAAAGTTTGGAGGTGTTTGGACATGTCCACTTGATACAAATCACCCTGCACCAACAAACAGAAAAACACAAAGGCAAGTAATTCTGCAGATTGTAATAGCTACTACTATTGTCTTGTATGTGTTCCCTGAAAGTTGCAGTTTTGTGACTTTGTTGCTGCAGGATGTTGTTGCTGAGGAAGGTAAGAGGCAGGCTGAAAATGCAGTACAAAGGGCTCCTTATGCATGATCCTGTATGGACTCAAGATATAAGGGTTTAAAGGTGTCACATTTTTTTTCTCAAAAAGAATTTTCACAGATCTCAACTTCCCAATGATCAATAATAATATGAATGAGGATGAATGCATTCACATCATATAAGACATGGAGGAAATTTACAACTCAATATGTAATACAAGATTCAAAATTCTCAAAACTTAACGTAAACATGATATTTACCTTTAATAGACAATAATGGGAAGGAAATGCCTCAAATTTAAGTGTTCACCCCTTTTTCAACAATATTTCAATATTCAGGCATGTTCAAAACCCCCAACTCAATCCCTTAGATGGGCGTCACAAGTCAAATAACCTCTTCTCATCTCTAACTCAGTTAAGTCATGGATTACACAGTCTCAATCATAAATGAAACATCACATAAGGCCCCCAGAAGGGCTATACAACACATATAAGCCCCCACACGGGCATCACAATATAAATTATCAGTTTCAAACTATGCTACTACCCCATCCCAAAGTCTATAATATAAAATTTGACTAATCACCCCAACTCAGCCCCAAGAAGGATAGCCAAACCTACCTCAACTGCCAAAACCGCACTCGAACGCTCTATCAAATGAACAACCTTTGAATTCAATGCTCAAAATGATAACTCACTATCAAGAATAAAACATACACGTCATAAGGAGTCCAATGATACCCATATTGATAGGTTTCAGAACTGGGGGTAAAATAATCTAAAAATTGATCATTTTTTAAAAGGGTCGAATATGAAATTTTATTTCAAAATTAGCTTCTACACAAAAATTGGAGTTCACAGGTGAAAAAACCATAAAAATGGAGTAATATTTGAGGTAGAAATCAATATTTAAAAGTAGCATGAAAAACCTCCAATGTTTGAGTTCAAAACCATGAATTTCAAGGTGAAATCACAAGATAATGGAAGAAAATTAAAGGATTAAGGTTATACATCCTTACCCAAATAAAATTCTCTGAAAATATACTTCACAAATCGCCCCTCCAAACTCTTGAAAATCAAATATAGAAGAAAAGACTAAAAATTCGTTTTTGGACCTTTCAGGTGTCGCTAAAGCGACCTCTTCTAAAACACGGGCTTCACTTTAGCCGAGCAATGGTCGCTTTCGCGACCCTTAGATTTAGCAAACCCATTTCACTTTAGAGATGGTCTCTTAAGAGACCAAGGCTCTCTTTTGCGAGGCGTGGCACCAGCAACCAACACCAGCTCAAAATCCACATTCCAAATCTCCGATCAGATCCTCAGGATTCGTTCGGAATCCCATACACACAAATCATATATACACTCCAACTAAATTTGATGTTTCAGACTCAATAAAACCATCGAAATTCAAATTCAAGGTCTACTTGACCCGAATCTGATAAATCGCAACTAAACTAGTTTCGGCACTTGAAATACCCAAATACCCTCGGAGTCTCTAAAAATTATAGCAAAGCTATTTCTAGTGTTAGAATCACCCTACGAAATCATGGAATCATCAAAAATCCAATTCAAGTCTCTGAACTTGATTTGTTCACCAAAGTCAAACTTAACTAATTTAAAACTAACTTTCAAACTTGAGACCTCAAATTCACATGTCAACCCCAAATTTGATTCTGACGACTCTTCTAGACCAATTTCCACATTTTGGAGCTGATGGAACTGATGAAATCCCATTCTGAGACCCGTAGCTCCGATTGATTTCGAAAATTACTTTTTCACCTCTTTACTCTATAAAATTCAAGAATTTGCCCAATTCACTAACTATTAAGACTTTAACACATTCAATTACACAAACTGAACAAATAACACTTGGGGGAACTAAGGTAGGGGTAAAATGATAATTTCACATAAATTTCTATAAATGACCCTCAAGGTCATTACAACATCCATCACTACAAAAGATGTTCTTCCTCGAACATAAGATAAATGAAAGTACCTGGAGTCTCAAAGAGCTGAGGGTATCGGGCCCGCATATCAGATTCTAACTCCCAAGTCGCCTTCTCAACAGGCAGGCGCTGCCACTGCACCTTGACCGAAGCAATCTTCTTGGTCCTGAGCCTACGAAGCTGCGTGTATAGGATACCTACTGGTTCCTCCTCATAAGTCAAATACGGACCCAACTCCACCGCATCATAAGAAATCACATAGGACTCATCCGGTATATTCTTGCGAAGCATGGAGACATGAAACACTGGATGGACGACTGACAATCTAGGGGGTAAGGCTAACTCATAAGCCACCCCACCCACTCTCCTCAGAATCTCAAATAGATCAACAAACCTTGGGCTAAGCTTACCCTTTTTTCCGAACCTCATCACCCCTTTCATGGGTGATATTTTAAGCTACAACAATCACCTAACATGAACTCCAAGGGACGAACCTTCTTGCTAGCATAACTCTTCTGGTGACTCTGGACTGTCAATAGTCGACCCTGAATCAAACGTACCCACTCTATAGCATCCCTGATTAAGTTAGTATCCAATACATCAATCGCTACTGAATCAAACCACCCTATGGGTGATTGACACCTATGACCATATAATGCCTCAAATGGTGTCATCTGAATGATGAAGTGATAACTGCTATTGTAGACAAACTCGGGCTAAGGACAAGTGTTGGTTCCATCAGGCACCAAAATCAATTACATAGGCCCTAAGCATATCCTCCAACACCTGAATAGTCCGCTCAGACTGGCCATCAGTTTGAGGATAAAATGCTGAACTTATCTTTAGTCGCGTACCCAAACCATGCTGCAATGCCTCCCAATAGTGAGAGGTAAACATCGAACCCCGATGCGATAAAATAGAGATAGGCACCACATGCAACCTAACAATCTATGCTCCATATTGTAGCTAGTCTTCACCGGAAGGAAATGAGCTGATTTGGTTAATCGGTCCACAATCACCTAAATAGAGTCATACTTATCCAATTCCATTTATAAGACCACCGATGGGTTTCGCCTTATTTTTTTGCTTAAGATTGAAGATTTCATGTTTTATGCATTATCGAGATATTTTGCATTCATGTTGGGCTGATATGTTCTTTTCCTATTCCATTCATGCTAGCTTGAGTCCCATTCAAGGATGAATGTTCCCAAGGGGGAGATATTGTAAGACCCTGAAATTTGAAAAGTCAGAAAATGAGGATCAAAACATAAAATTTCTGAAAACCTGCAATTTTGGTACCACGTGATGATCATGGAAGGCCATCACGGGTTATGGTGAGCACCACGCCTCGTGGTGAGCCACTATAGTGATAACCCTGAGGCTCAATCCTACAAAGTGAAGGCCATGACCGGGCACCACGGACCGTGGTGAGCACCACGGGCCGTGAAGCCCTCCATGGTGGCCCCTCCCCTAGACCTCAGAACATGATCTCAAGGCAAGGACCATGCCTCACCACCACGGGCCGTACAAAGCTTCACAGACCGTGGTGGATTCCGTGGTGGTAACTCCTGCAGACCCATCTGCAGGGCCTGTACCACACCCTTTTTTCACGGGTCGTAATGCACTCCACGGACCGTGAAGGATTTTGTGGAGGAAGTTCTGAAACCTTCCCCCCGCAACTTCAGATTTCCAAGTCCAAGGCTAGCATAATGGACACCACCACGGGCCGTGATGAGCATCACGTACCATGATGGGTCCTCCGTAGTGAGTCCAATCCCAGTTAAATGAGGGGTAATCCAGTCATTTTCTTATTTTTTTATTAATGTATGTGGACTTTTTGGGACTAGATTCATTATGAAAATATCTTAAATACTTTTAAACCTATTCTTTTCCCTTATTAATTCTCAAACAACTTTAAGACTTCTCTCCCAATGTTCATTCAAGGGTTCATCTTCTTCATCAAGTTTGTCTAGAGTTTCTTCAAGAACAAGTCTCGTTTTTCAATTCTAAGCTCGTCTCGTTTTTCAATTCTAAGCTCAAATTCATTCAAGGTATGTAGGGATTGATCCATGGGTCCCTTTCACCCATTGATTCCCAAGGTTTCTACTCAAAGACTTATGAATTTCAATTGGGTTTGTAACCCTAATTTGATGAATTGCATTTAGTTGTTTTAATTATGTTTTTAATCATTAAAAATAATCATTATGATTATGTTTCTACATGAATTACATGATTTCAAGTTGAATTATGATTTGCCCATGCATAAAGCTATTTTTAATGATGATATTATGAAGTATGAATATGAATTCAATGATTTCAAAGTGCTCTATTGTTTTCATTCAAATTGACTATGCATATGAGTTTTACTCTAAATTCAAGTATGAATTATGATCATGAGTTACAAGTATGTTCAAGACATGAGTTTCATGCAAGTTATGAAGAAAGGTGACTTACGGCTCTATGTGGTGACCTAGGACCTAATGATATAAAATATTCAAGTATGATTTGTGATGATGAAAGGTTAATACTCACAGTGCAATTATGTTATGAAATGAGCTATTCTATGAATTATGAAGTTTATGAACAAGTTATGATATATGCTAAGTATGTTTATTATGTTATATATTCCGTGGGATTTGACTTAGCACCTAGTGGATTTGAGGTGAGGGCCTTATCAAAAGCCTTAGTAGCAGCCTCTTGTCCCCTAAACTACATGCCACCGTAGGTTTGCTTTCATGGCTTAGCTAGTGGATCCACATATAGCGTATTTAGGCCCGCCTAGCGGGGTATAGTCTACCTTGGAAAGTAGATTCCCCTTTCTTCCGTTGTATGAGGAGATATCAGGATTCGATGTTATAGCTCGCATGATCTTATTGTCATTTATGGTTCTATCCCACATATGTATGACCTTTTATGTACTTTCATGATTACAACTATGCCTTTCAAATGCTTTGATCATTATGGTTTTCTCATGACTTCACGTATCTTCTCTTGTACTAAGTTGATCGTTTTATCTTATGATTTATGTTGCATGTCATGTCCTCATACTTAGTACATTCAAACGTAATAATGCATATTTGTTGCCTACATTGTCTCATAATGTCGGGGCTGAGGATCACGCTTCTATCACACGTGGCTGGTAGAGTTTCCTTATCGGCGAAGTGTTTGATAATTCATCATCTATCGAGGACTAGTTATGAGTTGCTTGTTTCATTTCAAAGACTTTGTTATAATTCGTTTTTAAGGTGAGTTAGGGACATGTCTTAGACCCCACCCGTTTATGTAGTAGAGGCATTTGTTGGACCTATGTCATTGAGGCTATGTAGTCAAGTTACTCTTATTTCTATGATCATGTTTAGACTCTTCTTACATTATTTTCGCATTTACTTTACCTTATGCATGCTTACGATATGTCAAGAGGCTTGGTTGGAGTCCCTTCGGGGTTTCGATCGTCGTGTTACGACTAGGCCTTAGGTCAGGTTGAATGTTTGAAACTCAAATATAATACTTATAATACATTTGTATAAAAAAAATTAATTTTACATTCACCATGTGCATTGAAACGTGCCTATAATACATGTAATATATTGAATTCAAAAGGTATTATAATTGTTGTTTATTTTTTTTTCTTATTAACAATGTTACAATTATTATACTTGAATTTCAGATATTCAAATGCTATTTAAATTAGTTGATGCGTTATTATATCAAAATTTTATTAGAAATGTATTGTATATGTATTTAGCTATTTCTAGTAAGAATAATAAGACTAATATGTATAAAAGTAAAATATGTGCTATAATTCATAAATAAAGTTATATAATACATTATCTAATGTAAATTAGCTGTTTGACAAGCTATAATTACTAATAATAAGTATGGTCCAAATTATAGTTACTCCAAAAATTAAAGAATAATGCTTTTAAAGAACAAAACGTACAATTTTATGCGTAAAGGATCCTCGATCCAAAATCAGTATGAATGATCGATCCGACCTAACTCGTATAAAAAATGTCATTGTTGACACAAAAATAGATGATAATCAATGTGTTACGTCCTCATGCTTCATCACGAGGACACATTTAAAGGACAAAACATGCAATTTTATGTCTAAAGGATCCGTTGCTCCAAAATTAGTTAAATAATCGACCCGATCCATATGGAAACTACCATTGTTGACACAAGAATGGATGGTAATTAGTGTGTTACGTCCTCACGCTTCATCATTGGAGACCATTTAAAGGGCAAAGCCTACAATATCATGCCTAAAAGATCTCCCCGGTCACCCCAAAAAAACACCCAGTCCAAACAATGACCCGACCCGTATGGGAACTGCCATTGTTGACGCAGAAACTGATGGTAATCAGTGTGTTTACGTCCTAACGCTTCACCAATGAGAACCCATTTGTCTACCTGCTATGGCCTTCTCTCTAACGCTTTGCCGTTAACTTTTCCTCTCAGTAGACTCACAATGGCAAGAAGCAATACATCAAACCCTAATGTCGACAAATTACAACAGCTACTTCATTCTGACCCTTCTGGTAAAAACCCCTTCCTTCTTCTTTTCAAGAAAAGTTGAATCTTTTTTTTTCAATTTACAAATTTGATTATCTGTAATGATAGGTGGTTGGGATAAATGTTGGGAGAAAGGAGTGACACCTTGGGATTTGGGTCAGACTGCCCCAATTCTTGTTCATCTTCATCAGACAGGTGCACTTCCTAAAGGGAGGGCTCTGGTCCCTGGTTGTGGCAGTGTAAGTTATTTTCTTTCTACCTATTGATTGTGTCTTGCAGCTTGTTCTGTGAAACCCCTTCTTCTTCTTAATTAGGGCAATTTTATTGTTATTCTTGATGATTTGTCTTTAAAGAAAAAAACAATATAGGGTTCTCTGCAATTTTGTTTACTGGTAATGTCCAGAAATTGAGAAGCTAGCACCAAAAGGTGTGGCGTAGTGGACTAGTGGTCAGTGAAGTGGTTGAAGCCTGAGGTCTCAGGTTCAAATCTCACGGGAGATAAAAATAAAAACACTTGGAAATTCTTTCCATCTCTAGTTTTGGTGGATAGAGTTACCTAATACCTGTTGTGCAAAAGTTGACCGGACACCACAGTCATCCAAAAAAAAAGGGATGGAGAACTTTACCATAACTATGGAATGACGGCTGAAATCTATAGTTTCTGAGTTTTTCCTCATAAAAAAGTCAAGTAGAACGTTTTTTTCTAATTAATACACATCATGAGATAAAAAACAACAACATACCCAATGTAATCCACAAGTAGGTCTAGGGAGCGTGGTGTGTACGCAGACCTTACCCTTACGTTGTGAAGGTAGAGAGGTTGTTTTTGATAGACGCTCGAAAACACGCCATGAGATCAAGCATGTATTTTTGTATGCAAGAAATGAGTCCAAAATTGTCATATCAGAAAGGCTATTATACACCCTAATATTCATTGGTATAATCAACCAATTAGGTCTTTCAATTTTTCCTTTGGTTTCATCACACGCAGAACCACCTTTTTTGTACTGGTTAATAGCACGTAAAGCTTCTTTTCTTTCTTTTTACTGTTCTAAACTTCTGGTACTGTTTCTTTTCACTTAGTTGAAGTATATGTCGTGCAGGGTCATGATGTGGTAGCAATCGCATGCCCTGAACGCTTTGTTGTTGGCTTGGATGTATCAGAAAATGCTATTAAGCAAGCTACAAAAGTAAGAGCTATTACTTTGAGTTACTTTGATCTGGTTTGCCAACACCTCCTTATAGAAACAGTATCAAAGATTTATGTTACAAGTCTGCAATATTTATGCAACCTCTCTACTTATTCTTCACTACTTACCCTTCTTTTGAGGTATAGTTTACTTTTGAATGCAATGTGCAGTGGAAACTAAATGATTTCAAGACTGTTTTTGCCTTATTGGTGCATCTTTGGCTAAAAATTTCCCTTCTGCAAACAATCTGTGTTGTTTCCGCTGCGACTCTGCTCCTTTGCTTTTTGAAGATTTTGAATCTCACTAGTAAGGATCAATCATTTGAACGAACATCTCTTTAAAGATTATGTTAGAAGTTCGTTTCTTGTGGACTAAAAGAATCCTGACTACTAGAGATATGCCATTTGTCAGAATCCAATTATTAAGGCCTTGGGTCGGTAACCATTTGAGATAATATGGTGGGAACAATTTCTAGGAGATTGGGTGATGGAAGTTGTTTTTTCATCTTAACTAGATAAGGCTATCACTGAATGTCCTTCTGATTGTGTCCCTTTATGTTTTCTTTGTTGTGCAACCCTGGGGTGATGATGTCTGAGGGTAATGTTTGCTAAGAGACACCATTGTGGTGTAAGGAAGGAGGTTGGTTTAGGTAATTTGGCATGTTCAATAATTTATTATAGGAAGTAGGAAGAAAGAGTATCGGATCCTTGGGAACTAAATATTATATAATAGAAATTGATAAGGAGCTAGAAGTAACCAGCTACAGATTCTGAATGAAACTTAAATTTTCTATTGCATGTGTATTTTTATTACCCTCTTTTGTTTTGTTGTGTGGATAAATTTACATTTTTCACTTTAAGGTGGGGGGGGGGGATTGTTAGCTTTTGGTCTGTTATAAGCTTCTTCGATCACTTAGCTATGTCTTTCTCAGCTTGGTTGTTGATAGTGCTCCTTTATGGAAATTGTGAATTTTGATCTTGGGTGTTTCACCTTTTTGTCCAGAATTTTGAGTGACACAGAAGCTCAACCATGAGACTGAGCATTGAATATTTCTACTGTCGTTGTGCTCAAAGAAATGTGATTCAGAGTAGTAGTCTAGCCAACACAAACATTTATGCTTCATTAGTTGTCTGTTGTTCTTGAGGACCCATTTCAATCCTTAGTTCTAATGTCTTGAATTGGTTCAGAGGACAGGTTTATAGTAGTAATTTTGTTGTTTTGGTTCATACATTCTGATATTTTCTCAAAGTATCTACACATATTTTTGCACAAGGTAGCTGTTTTCATCATCAAAAAGTGCAGAAAATTTTGCTTTCCTAGAAGCAGATTTCTTCACCTGGCGTCCCACTCAACTGTTTGATCTTATCTTTGACTACACGTAAGATTGGCATGACCATGTGTTTTCTCATCTTACGAAATGGCCAGTTGTGTGATAGCTTTACTTTCAAATTGGCAGTTTCTTTTGTGCCATTGAGCCAGATATGAGATCAAAATGGGCCAGTAAAATTCGAGATCTTCTAAAACCAGACGGGGAGCTTATTACACTGATTTTTCCGGTTTGTCAATAGTTCTTTTTCCATTAAGTTTCTTCCCTTCTCGTTTACAACTTGTGATCATTTAAATTCTTCTGGAATAAAGAGTTAATAATACGGATGGAATTCTTCTTATATCACAACGAAGTTTTATGTTATGCTCATTTAATAGATACAATAGAGGATACATTTAGTTTTCCAATTCAGTATCCTACTGTATATATCAATGAAATTATCAGTTGCAACGGCAAAAACGGCAGCTTTTGAACGCCTTTATGCTGAACTGGAAGAGAAAGGCGGGGATAGGAAATTATTCAAGCTAGCCAGGGCCCGGGAGAGAAGGGCACGCGATGTGGATCAAGTGAAGTGCATTAAAGACGAACACGGAAAAGTATTGGTAGAGGAGACCCTTATCAAACAAAGATGGCAGTCATACTTCCATAAACTTTTGAATGACAAAGGGGACAGAGAAATTGTGTTGGGAGATTTGGAACATACAGGAAGTAGTCACGATATTGGGGGTTGTAGGAGTATTACGGGCGATGAGGTTAAAGATGCCGTTCGTAGGATGCGCTGGGAAAGAGCGACCGGACTTGACGAGATCCCTGGAGAATTTTGGAAGAGTGCGGGCTCGGTAGATTTGGAATGGTTGACTAGGTTATTTAATGTAATCTTTACGACGGCAACGATGCCCATAGAATGGAGGTCGAGCATCATGATCCCTCTATACAAAAACAAGGGGGATAGCCAGAGTTGCGACAACTATAGAGGTATCAAGCTTCTAAGCCATACTATGAAAGTGTGGGAAAGAGTGGTGGAGATGAGGGTGAGGAGAGGCGTGTCTATTTCAGAGAACCAGTTCGGATTTATGCTGGAACGCTCAACTACGGAAGCCATCCATCTTATGAGGAGACTAATGGAGCAATATAGGGAGAGGAAGAGAGACTTGCATATGGTATTCATCAACTTAGAAAAAGCCTATGATAAAGTCCCACGAGAGATACTATGGAGATGTTTGGAGGCTAAAGGTGTACCTGTAGCATACATAAGGGTGATCAAGGACATGTACGAGGGTGCCAAAACCAGGGTAAGGACAGTAGGAGGGGATTCAGAACACTTTCCAGTTGTGATGGGGTTGCATCAAGGATCAGCTCTTAGTCCGTTTTTATTTGCCTTGGTGATGGATGTATTGACACGACAAATTCAAGGTGAGGTGCCATGGTGTATGCTTTTTGCGGACGACATTGTCCTCATCGATGAGACTCATAGCGGAGTTAACGCTAAGCTGGAAGATTGGAGACGCACCTTGGAGTCTAAAGGGTTTAAGTTGAGTAGGACCAAGACAGAGTACTTAAAGTGCCAGTTCAGTGAGACTCCTCAAGAGGTTGGCGCGGAAGTTAGGCTCGGGGACCAAGCCATCCAAAAGAGAAGTAGTTTTAAGTACCTTAGTTCTATCATGCAAGGCAGCGGGGAGATCGACGAGGATGTCACACATCGTATTAGGGCAGGATGGATGAAATGGAGGCTCGCCTCCGGTGTGTTATGTGACAAGAAGGTGCCACCACGACTTAAGGGCAAGTTCTACAAAGTGGTAGTTAGACCAGCTATGTTATATGGGGCGGAGTGTTGGCCAGTTAAGGTCTCCCACGTGTAAAAGATGAAAGTTGCCGAGATGAGAATGTTGAGATGGATGTGTGGGCATACCAGGAGCGACAGAATTAGAAATGAGGCTATTCGAGACAAGGTAGGAGTGGCCCCGGTGGAAGACAAGATGCGTGAAACGCGACTGAGATGGTTTGGGCATGTGAAGAGGAGAGTCCCAGAGGCACCAGTGCAGAGATGTGAGAGGTTGGCCATGGATGGTTTCAGAAGAGGTAGGGGTAGGCCGAAGAAATATTGAGAAGAGGTGATCAGACAGGACATGGCGCATTTACGACTTACCGAGGACATGACCTTAGATAGGAGGGTGTGGCGGATACATATCAGGGTAGAAGGCTAGTACATAGTGGCATTATTCCCCCTTATCCGTAGGCGTATTAACGCACTATGATTTCTTGTACTCTGATTTATGTTACTTATGTTATGTATATTATGTTATGCTATCTTATGTTATTTATGGTATTATTTGACGATATCTACTGTTTTTTTGAGCTTTGATTATACTATTGTTTGGAACTCTTTCGTTATCTACTTTCCTACTTTTAATATTCTTGTCTGACCTTTTTCCTATGCTTCTATTGAGCCGAGGGTCTTTCGGAAACAGCCGTCCTACATTGGTAGGAGTCAGGTCTGCGTACACTTTACCCTCTCCAGACCCCACGATGTGGGATTTCACTGGGTTGTTGTTGTTGTTGTTGTTGTAATGTTTTTGCAGTATTGATGGAAACATCAGTTACATGCCCTCTTTACTGCAAAGGTGAAAGGGCAAAAGATAGTTGTGTTGTAGCCTTGCAGGTCACATCTACTATATGCTAAACGTACTGCTAGCTCACTGTAATAATTGACCATGAGTTGGTAGATTGGCTATTCTTGACATTATTTCCTTTAGTTTCTTCCTTGGTTATGAGATTCTTCTTGTTTCTCAGATAAGCGACCATGAAGGGGGGCCTCCATATAAAGTATCAGTTTCCGAGTAATCTCTATTTTCTTTTAGTGTATTTCTAGATATGCTCCCCTCAGAGACTTATCATATTGTGGCATTAATGTTGCTGAATTTCAGCTAGCTTCTTTTACTAACTTTTACAATCTCTCTGACTAGTTACGAAGAAGTCTTGCATCCAATGGGGATCAGGGCAGAGTCGATTGTGGAGAATCACTTGGCTATTCCACCTCGGAGAGTGAGTAAATTTGCTTAACGTTAGGCAGTGACACTTGCGTATTTCCTTTTCTCTTTAGACAATTTCTCCCTTTGCTAGGAGTCTTAAAAGTACAATGCTTTTCTTGTTGTCTTTGCAGGGAAGAGAGAAGCTGGGAAGGTGGAAAAGGTCCATATGCAAATCCTTGCTCTGAATGTCATTTCACCTTTGCAGTGGCATACCCAAGATTTTTCACAAGTGATATTCATATTTAAGAAAAGTGAACAAATAACAAATCATTATATCGGCATATTACTAATCGTATTAATAAAACACAACTCATTTGTAAATTACTATAGTTCTCCTGGATGAGTTTTCATATTTTGAAATGTATTTATGATAGCCTCATTAAAAATCGTATTAAATACTTCTTTTTTTCTATATAAGCTCTTTCAATTGCAGCTGCAGATTTCCTGACCGAGTTTTCATATTTGTAAATGTATTTAAGGCACCAAACAACCACTTAAAAGCTTATCATTCATTTGATTATGTAAACTAATCTTAATCAACTTCATCGTCGAAAAATCTCTCTATTAGTTTCTTGAAAAGATCACCAAGAGGATAAGTTCCATACGAGTCTAACCTCAAAATGGACACTTTTTGCGTGCTACATATCAAAAGGGATCCTTCCTAAATACACAGATCAAAATGGACACTTCACCAAACGAAGTTAATTCCGTCAATTCACCCCAAACACCCAGTCTTGAGTGTTAGAATGAATGATATAGGGGTCGTTTGGCAGGATGTATTAGAAGAAATAGTTCATGTATTATGTATGGTATTATTTAGAACTATGCTTGGTAGGAACTTTGGGTCTATGTATAACTAATCCATGTATTAGTTATACACCCTACATGGTATTATATGATGTATTATTAATACCTTCCATTTGGTGGTATTAGTAATACATAGGATTTAATATCATGAAATTAAATATGTAAAGACAAAAATACCCCTCAAATACTTTTATTCATTTTGTTTATTTTCTTGATTTATTTATTCTCTTGATTTTATGTTTTATATTTGTAGTTTTGTACTTGTAAATTTGTTTAAATAAATTAGCTTACAAATTTTATTTATTTGTGGGTTCATTTACATAATATAAAAAAATATTTTGCCATGTCAATTTTTTTTGATAATTAATTTAGTTGAATGATTTTGTTGACACAAAGACCTAATTGAGTGATTTTACTGGTACAAAATAAAATTTAATGACTTTGCTAGATAAATTCTCAAAGTTAAGTGACCTTTTAAGATATTAACTCCATATTACAACTAAAACTTGCAATTTTTATGTGTAAGCGTAGATGATTTATTCGATTTTACTATTGTTTACCATCTTTTCAGTTTTAAAAGTAGATGGTTTATCTTTATTAAATTAAAAATTGACGTTTTGTGAGTGATCAATTTATTAAGATGAGAATTACTTACCCTCAAGTAATTCAAGTGAGAAAATAGCAAACATGACGACAAAATTGTTCTTTTCTTAGCTAGTCAGGAGGCCACAAAAAAATTAATATTATCCGGCAATTATTTATCTTGATCCAATTATATGAAATAAAAAATTCCATAATAATTCCATGATATTATTGGAAAGAAACTTTTTATAAAGTTTTAAACCAAACACAAGATTAGGTGAGAATCTATGAACCAAACACTTGATATAAAATAATTCCTGCATCATTAATCCCCACATTACTAATTTATGTATTATTAATCCATGCGTTATTATTTTTGTACCAAACGACCCCATAGGGTCCTACATTGGTTAAGAGAATGACATGTCTCTCATATGTAGTATAGGCCATAGGGCAATCTTCTCTAGTTCTCTTCATATAGTAATTTATCTGGTTGAATAAAACTCAAGATATTTTATTATCACATAATTTATAAAGTTGGATGTTAATTCTGTGATTCCCCAACTAAATACCAGCTAATGGTAAGATTATTATTTCTTTTTATTTTCCTCCATTTTTCTTCTTTAATTTTTGAAATCTAATTCTCTGTTGGACAAGGTTTTTATTTAATGATCTATGGACTATCTAATGGGTGAAAAATGAAGGAGTATAATAAAAGCACATGAATTTAGAAGTCTTGCCTCAATTTTTTTAAAATTGGAATTTGAATTCTTTTTCCTCTCTTCTTCTGTATTGTTTTCGAAAATAAAAGTAAGTGTCAAATGTGATTTGCATCGCTAGTAGAATTCACTAAAGTTCTTTAACTTGAAGTGCCACTATTACAAAATTGTTTTTTTTTCTCATTCTATCATGAGAGAAATTATTCTTTAAATCTTGACAACAATAAAAGGATTTAACTCCTTATTAAGAACACATAATGCAATCTATGTACTCGAAAATAATTTAAGCTTCCAAATATGTTTGATAATGTCCTTATTTTATTAATGGATAATTAAATAGCAAAGTTAAGGAATCGAATTTACATAATATCTATGAAGTGTGCACGTTGAAGTTTATTTTTCAAAAAATAATCTTTGTGGTGAACCTCTTTCCCTATTAAAATAACATCTAGTAGGGAAAAAAATGCCCTCCAATGTTCCAAGATTTAGCAACATAGTTTCCATTGCCTATTATTTTTATTTAGGGAAATAGTCAACATGACTTCTCTTTGAATCTTCCAAAATTAACTAATTGAACACAGAACATAAGGGTATAAAAAACAAAAAACTATGTAAAAGAGAATTTTTCAAAGGAATTAAGAACAGTCAATGTTAGGGAGAGTAGTGATCACCATGATGATATGTATAAGCCAAAGACAAGAGCAAGTTGTTTTTAAAATTGCTTTTGCTATTGTAAAAACAAATGTTTTATTAAGGTTTTACGACTGATTGAGAATAATTTGGACAATTAAATGAGGTGATAAATTAAGACTAATGTGTATCGTACCTCAATTGGAACAACCTTGAGATATTATGATTTATTGAGGGTAAAATATATAATTAAAGAAGGTGACATATTAATTGATTTTAAGTAATTAACTTATTTATGTATAAGCACTTGAGAATAAATACAAATTATTTTTCAAAATTTAAACTAAATGTGTGTAATAAAAATGAAGATAAAATAAAAGGTTGTTAGATTATAATATCAAAATTTGTAATACAAGAATCTAAAATTACATGACTAGCTATTACATAGTGCTTACAATTTAACTTCAGCAAATTTTGGTGGCTTGCAATTAAAAGTGGTATACGACACTGCCTGTCTGAAGTTTCGTTAGTGTTATATATATAAGTGCAGTCCGGTGTATTAAAGTTTTCGCTATGCACAGGGTTCAGGGAAAGGCCCGACCACAAGGGTCTATTGTACGCAGCTTTATCTTGCATTTTTGCCAGAAGCCGTTTCCAAGGCTTGAACCTGTGACCTCTTGGTCACATGACAACAACTTAACCAGTTACTTCTTATTAATTATTATACAAAAAAGAATTTTGATGACTAATTCGGAGTCACATTCCGATATTCGATACCCGACTTGAGATTCGACCCCGATATACAACCTCGACAGTCAATACATGAATCGAGACACTACTTTCAAACCAAGACTTGACCCTGACTCCCGATTCATTTCCCGATCCAACACTTTTTTCAAGACTCGACTCGAGACTCGACTTTTGACTCAAGATCCGATTTCGATATTCGACTCTAGACACGACTTGAAACTCAAACCCGACATATGACCTCAACACTAATTTGGGACCGCATTTCCGACACCAGCTCCCGACCTAGGACCCGATCTGAATCTCAAATCGGGATTCGACTTTTGACTTGAGATTCGACCCTGCACCCAACTTTCGAATCGGAATCTAAATCCACCCGACCCTAACATCCAACACGAGATTGACTCCGACTTCTGACTCCTGACTCGGCTCGGCTTTCAACTTGAGATCTGACCCCGACATCAAACCATGTATCTGACTTGCCAATCGAGATCTGACTCCGAATCTGACCTAGGACCCGATTCCGACAAAGGATCCAACTCCAACTTTTGATTCTGAACTTGACTTTCGAATCATGATCCGACCACGAGATCCGACTTTCGAACTAGGATCTGATCCTGACACTCGACCCCGACGATTGATTAAGGACCTACTCCGATACTTGACCTCGACACCAACCTCAACTTTTGATCTAAAACATGACTGAGACACGAAACTCCACCCTAACACCTAACTCTAGACCCAACCTTGACACCTAACTCGGGACCCAACCCTAACACCCCGGAATGTTACCTCAATTTCTAACTCGAGATCCGACACTCAAATTGAGATTCGACCCAAAATTCAAGAGTTGGGTCTCGAATCATTTTAAATTTAGGAAAAATGTTAATGATGGAAGGTTGTATCTCATTGAATTGTTGATTGGACACTGCCTTTATTGAAAGACTCTATAATAGATAAAATTATCCTTTACTATTTTTTTACAATCGACAAAATTGTCATTTACTATTTTTTTAAAATAAATATAATTTAATTATCATGCAAATATGTGGGACTTTGAAATTAATTAAAGTTATAACTATTAAATATTTACTCCTAAGAATATAAAAGTCTTTTAATATTTAATGGATATTTTGATCGACCAATATTATTAAACGTGTAGAAATTTTCTACTCATAGTTTACTTGAAATAAATTTAATGTTAAACTCCTAGTATTAATAGGATGATATGTATCCTACAATAAACTTAGTCCTAATAGAAAATATGTTTTGTTTAGTCCTAGTACAAAATTATGTTTATACCCATTAGTAATTTTTTTAGATGAAGAAAATTTTAACTTAAAAGGGAAAATAAGTAAATAAACTTTTAGTGGATATTTTGGTCAATCAACATTTATATTCGTGCTTTTATAATAATATAGATATATATACTAGTTAAGTGTATATGACTTGTGCCTATATCACATTAATTAATAATATATATATATATATATATGTGTGTGTGTGTGTGTGTGTGTCCCCTATTATTAGGTACAATTTTTTTTTAAAAATAACATAAAATTTTAAAGATAAATAGTGTACTTAAAGAGGAACATGATAACTCACCATTACACTAACAAATAAAAAGCAATATTAAATATAGTGAACAAAATTTTATTATTGATATCAAAAATTAAAATTATGTTGGTATTGATACGCACTCTAAACAAAGATAAAGGAAAAACAAATTAAACTACCTGCATAATAATATACCACTTCTTGTACAAATTAATTAATAATAAAAAAAATGATTATGGTAAAATCGAAGATGACAACCTAAAATTGCGTTGGAAGAAAATTAAAAGTCAATTACTAAAAGGTTGTACATTATACGTAATATATATAATTTGGGGGAAGGAATTCCTCCATTACTATTTTGTCTACTTAGATTTAACTTTTTCATCCAACTTATTGACTTCGATACATAATAATGTCACATAAAAAACACTTAATTATAAGAATAGTAGTACTTAATTTTTTTTTAAAAATAATTGAAAAATATAAAAAAATAAAATTATTGTCATCTTCATCCCCCCCCCCTCCCCCCAACCCAATCCTATCCCACTTTCATCTCCAATGATATTTATCTCAATTATATAGAAATATTTTAAAGATAAATTTCAATAACTTAATTTCCTAAAAAAAAAAAAAATCCTCAACCCGAACACACCCCAAATAGAATATTTTTTTTCTGGTTATACAAAATTATTTATGTGAAAAACAAATTAGGAAAGAGTGACAGTTTTCATGAGAACATTTCTGTCCGTACAATGAGAGCAAGGTTCGCCTAATTCCCTCCTCAATTGCCTCTTCTTTTTCATGCATGTCCATTTTCTCCTCTCTTCACTCATATTTTCCCAATTTTGTTTTTCAATCTTACTTTTTTTATCTCTCTCTTTTATCCCATCACGTTACGTCGTGTTCTATTTCAAATTCTGAATCCGTCGCTCAAGAAAATAATTTTCTCAATTTTATTTGATCATACAATACAAATGGACGTGGTTGAGAAATTTGAAGATGACGAAAAGAATGCATTAGAAGGTCTAACCGAAGCTCCACCACCACGACGAAAAGCACATTCGTATAGCCATCAACTCCGTACAAATACAGGTACGCATCATAAACGTCACCATCAAATCAGGAATCATAGCCTCGACGTTGATTTCATGCCAAACAGCATTAATAACTCCGGCCTATATGAGGATTCATCTGAAGATGATGAAGGTTTCTATCCTTATTCGATGAATTCAAATGATATTACTATTAGTAGTAGTAGTAGTACTAGTACAACTGTTGCTGCTGCTGCTCCCGGTGCATCTGTTGTTGGTGGAAGTGATCGACATGATTTCCATTTGATGTCTCAGAATTTTACTGGGCTTGGTGTGATACCTGATTGTTTGGATGATGATCAACAACTTCCGTTGCCGGAATTTGCTGCATCTGGTGGTGGAGTTGGGATGTTTAAAGTCCCGACTCGTGCTGCTGTGCATCCGTCCCGTCCATCTTGCCATGAGTTGAGACCTCATCCTCTTAGAGAAACTCAGGTAACAAAATCTCCTAATTTTTGTCTTTTTTAAAAAAAATTACATCAGGGTTGGGGAATGGGCAATGGAAAAGATTACGAGGTGCGGAATTGAACTCTCGTTAATAAGGCGAAACGAAACTTCAATAATCAACCAACTAAACTGCTAAGATTTGTTTTTAACTTTTGTCAATGTTGTAATGTTATTGTTTATGTTTTTTTGGGGAAGGGTAAAAAATCTCCCGTTTGAGCACAATATGTTATTCCATTTGTTTTAATTTGTTTGTCTAATTTTGATTTGATTTGACATAAAATTTTGAATCTTTATAGTCTTAAGCTAAAGATACGTAGAATATATCAAAATATCTTTTAGTTTGTGATTTTAAACATGTGATGTGTTAAATTAGAATTAAAAAGTTGCAAAAAAAAAGAAAGGAAAGACACATTCTTTTTTAAATAGAAAAAAAAAGGAGGAGAAACAAACTTGAAACAGGGGGAGTAATTTTATCCTTGGTTATACTCTTGAGGTGATTCATACACTTGTCTTACCAAATAGTCTTGCGTTGCCCTTGATCCAAATGGAGCTCTAGTTTGAGTGGCAAAATGACAGGAAGTGGTGAGTGAAATGGGAGCAGCCATGTTTATAACCTCCTTCATTTAGATTTGTCTGAGGATGTCCATTGTATGTAGTAATAAATAGAATTAAGTTGAAAAAATATCTAAAATGGAAGAGTTGTCTTGATGAACAGTAGATGTCTTCGTGTTGATTTTCTCCTTGTTTTAATGAAACGTAATTTCAGGTTGGGAGATTTTTGAGGACTATTGCCTGTACAGAAACACAACTATGGGCAGGACAGGAATGTGGTGTAAGAGTTTGGAATTTCTCGGATCAATATGAGGCAGGATTGGGATTTAATGGAAGAGCAAAAAGAGGAGACGAGGATGCAGCACCATTTTATGAGTCAGTAAATACATCGCCTGCTATATGCTTGATAGTTGATAGTGGGAGTAAGTTAGTCTGGAGTGGACATAAGGATGGAAAGATTAGATCTTGGAGGATGGACCAACCTAATTCTGATGATTCTCCTTTTAAGGAAGGCCTCTCTTGGCAGGCTCATCGGGGTTCAGTTCTTTCGATGGTCATATCTTCTTATGGTAATATCTACTTTTCCTTCACATATGTGTATCAATGTTTGCTATTAGCGCAATTTGTAGAAAATTTCTCTTCTTTATGAGCTCAAGGTTGGGATATACTTACAGTCTCAAAGCTTATGCGCCAACAAGATATTCTTAATTTCTTGGAAATGTATGATTTTTCCTTTTCAAATTTCTTCAATGTTATTCTGTTTTACAGATCATTGTGAAACTCACTTGCTAATAACTTATATCAGCATTTTAAATACCGGTGAATGACTTCTTGCTTCTAATTGTGTTCCAAATGACAACTATGACTAATTGCTTGTTGATCCAGGTGATATATGGTCTGGATCTGAGGGTGGTATCATAAAGGTCTGGCCATGGGAATCTGTTGAAAAATCCCTCTCTTTATCACCAGAGGAAAAACACATGGCTGCTTTACTCGTAGAAAGGTCAGCGATTGACCTTAGGAGCCTAGTTACAGTAAATGGTGTATGTAACATCTCATCTTCTGAGGTGAAGTGTATGCTATCTGATCATGTACGAGCGAAAGTGTGGGCAGCTGGTTCTTTATCCTTCTCATTATGGTATGGTCCTCATTGTTGCTTCCATCTGAAATTTTATGCAATGCATTCTTTCGACGTCTAAGTCATAGGAAATAGTCCAGAGTTTCTTTACAGATTAGTTGTCACTCCTAATAACTCCGATAGTTGGGAAACTGCAGGGATGCACGGAATAGGGAACTCCTGAAAGTGTACAATGTAGAAGGTCAGATTGAGAACCGGGTTGATATATCATCAGTGCAAGACCAATCAACGGAAGACGATTTGAATGTTAAGTTTGTTTCTAAATCTAAAAAGGAAAAGTCACAGGGAACTAGCTTTTTGCAGCGGTCACGTAATGCTATAATGGGAGCTGCAGATGCTGTTCGTCGAGTTGCAACAAAGGGGGCATTTGTAGAAGATAGTAAGAAAACTGAGGTTCTTGTGCTTGCAGCTGATGGAATGATTTGGAGTGGATGTTCAAGTGGCTTACTTGTGCAGTGGGATGGGAATGGCAATCGTTTGCAAGATTTTCATCACCACCGTTGTGCAGTTCTGTGCTTATGTTCTCATGGTTCTCGAATCTGGGTTGGCTATGTAAGTGGTATGGTACAGGTGCTGGACCTTGATGGGAATTTACTAGCTGGTTGGGTTGCACACAACGGGCCTGTAATAAAAATGGCAGTTGGGAATGACTATGTTTATAGCTTGGCAAACCATGGTGGTTTACGTGGATGGAACCTTACGTCCCCAGGACCTATTGACAACATCTTACGACCAGAATTAGCTGAGAAAGAAAATTCATACACTAGTCAAGAAAATGTCAGGGTTTTAATTGGAACCTGGAATGTTGGTCAAGGAAGGGCCTCCCAGGAAGCCCTTGCAACATGGCTGGGTTCAACAGTTTCAGATGTTGGGATTATAGTTGTTGGGTTGCAAGAAGTAGAAATGGGAGCAGGTTTTCTTGCTATGTCTGCTGCAAAAGAAACTGTAAGCTATCGATTAACACCCTTACAAATTCAAACACCTTCTGCAACTACTAGTAGTGTCTTTAGGTGAAAGAAGACTTGATCTATTCATTTTGTAGGAAGAAAAACTCCGGGATCTATTAACTGAGAATTTCAATAAGCTTAATTTGTTAAGAAAATAACGGTTGCAGGTGGTTCAATCATCTAGATGTGGTATCCAACTGCTTTGATTTTTCTCGGTCTTAGTACTATTGGTGTCAAATTTTTGCATCTGATTGCTTAATAAGTACGAACTTGATCAAAGAGATTGGTAGGGACTTGAGAGCTAACAGTATGATGCTCTACTTAGATGTATACTCATGTGTATGTAGCAGTATCCTAATAACTCATGTCAACTTTAGGTAGGATTGGAAGGAAGTTCTGTTGGACAATGGTGGCAGGATGCTATAGGGAAGGCACTGAACGAAGGATCAACTTTTGAACGAGTAGGATCAAGGCAACTAGCTGCCTTGCTTATTGCTATATGGTACGAACATTTGTAGACTTGGGTGATCTCTTCTCTATTTTTGTTTGGCTGAAGTCCTCCCAACTCTACCTCATGGAACCTCATCCTTCATTAAGCTTAATCTTTCTGACTAAATGGGGGTGAAATAGCAGTCCCATTGACTCCTGCCTATGTATACTAATAATCTTGATTGCATTCTACAACTCAGGGTGAGAAAATCTATTAGGAATCATGTTGGGGACCTAGATGTTGGAGCAGTTGCGTGTGGAATAGGACGTGCAATTGGTAATAAGGTAAGTTAACCGGTCAGGAACTGTTGTTTTCTCCTTCTAAACAATACAATGTATAGTGTAACTGTATCATGGTTACACATTTAAAATGCAGGGTGGAGTTGGTCTGAGGTTAAGAGTCTTTGATAGAATAATGTGCTTTACAAACTGTCATTTTGCTGCACATTTAGAAGCAGTCAATCGTCGCAATGCTGATTTTAACCATATATTTAGAACAATGGTTTTCACCAAATCCTCCAGCCTTCTAAATAATTCTGTTGGTATGCTCCTTTTACCTGTTTTTATCTTCTCCATGTATTGATTTTGGCTCTTTTACTCATCTGACTTACATGGATCCTCCTCTCTTGCAGCTGGTGTTTCGTCTTCTGCTCAGATGCTTCGCGGTGCAAATGTCTGGGCCTGAAGTTGTTGTAGTAATGATCACATCTTGTTGTCTAATTTAGTTCATGTAAAACTAACTCTTTTTTATCATGACACAGACTGCACAAATTAATCCTGACGAGGGAAGACCCGAGCTTGGTGAAGCTGACTTGGTGATATTCACTGGTGATTTCAATTATCGTCTTTTTGGAATATCGTATGATGAAGCAAGGGACTTCGTGTCACAAAGATGCTTCGATTGGCTTCGAGAAAAAGATCAACTGAGAGCAGAAATGAAAACTGGTAAGGTTTTCCAAGGGATGAGGGAAGCAATCATCAGATTTCCTCCAACTTACAAGTTTGAAAGGGGAAAACCAGGATTAGGAGGTGAGACATATTTGCAATCAACTCATCTTCTTACTTTTCCTTTCCAAGCAATCGTTTCGTTTCAAGGACCAGTTAGATACATCTTCTTTTTTCAAATTCAGGCTATGATTCTGGGGAGAAGAAACGAATTCCAGCTTGGTGTGACCGAGTACTTTATCGAGACAATAGAGCAACTCCTTCAGTGGAATGCAGTTTACAATGCCCTGTAGTTGCTTCCATTATACAGTAAGGCTGCATTTGTTTTTATTTAGATTAAGACGTCTAAATTTGAATGCAATTCTGAATGATTAAGATGTTGTGGAATGCAGTTTACAAGTCCCCTCAGGCATTTCGTCACATCAGCCTTTCTTGCTTGCATCACCTTGAAACTTTATATTTTTGTTACGTGTTGTAGGTATGAGGCTTGTATGGAAGTCACAGAAAGTGATCATAAACCTGTAAGGTGCAAGTTTCATGTTGAAATTGCTCATGTTGATAGATCAGTTAGGAGACAAAAGTTTGGGGAGATTTTCCAGAATAATGAAAAAATCAAGTCTTTACTAGAAGAATTTCGTTATATTCCGGAAACTCTAGTTAGCACTAGCCAGATAGTTCTTCAGAATCAAGACACATACAACTTAAGAATCAGCAGCGGAAGCAAAGAAGACAAACTCTTTTTCCAGATAACCTGTGGAGGTCAATCCACCATCAAAGAGGATGAGCAAGCATCAGAGTATCATCCCAGAGCGTCTTTTGGTTTTCCGCGGTGGCTTGAGGTAATTCTTCAATTCCTAGATGCTCTTAACTCTCTCTTCCTGTACATGTTACGATGTTTCAAGACCATGGAAGACCATGTCTATCCATATGCTTAACCAAGTTCTAACACCTCTTCTTGAGTCCAATGAGTTTATTTTATCACTATTATTACTCCCTCTGTTTCAATTTGTTTGTCTTACTTTGCTTTTTAGTTCGTTTAAAAAAAATGTCTCTTTCCTCTTTTTGGGCAGCTCTTAAATTTTAACATTAGAATGCATTTTGGTACATTCTATAGAAATTTAGTTTAAGACCACAAGATTCGAAAGTCCTCCTTACTTTCTTAAACTCCGTGCCAAGTCAAAGCCAAACAAACAAAGTAAAACGGAGGGAGTACTAATATTGTAATTTTGGTTGGGAGGAAAGTCTTCATAAGAAAATGCAAGCTAGATGATTGGCCGCCGTACCTGATTCTCAGATAGTTGTGGTATCATACTTAGGAGAAGGGCTATATCTACAACATGATATATTGTCCAACACAACAACAACATATCCAATGAAATCCCAGAACTGGAGTCTGGGAGGATAGAGTGTACGCAGACCTTATCATTACCTCGTGAAGGTAGAGAGGCTGTTTCCGAAAGCCCCTTGGCTCAAGTGCAGCAAACCAAGTACAACAAAGAACAAAATAGTGGAAAAAACACAGCAGCTAACAAGGGGGCAGTGCAAGTCCTACGAGAAAGGACCACAAACAACAAAATAGTGCAATATTCAAAATACAATAAACAAAATATATTGTCTAACACACAACAGTTAAACTGATGGAGAAGGCAATGACCAATCTGATAAGCTAAGCAGCCAGTTTCCCCTGGTTGATGTGTAAAATCTATCCATTCCTTTGTTCGTATCATTAAGAGAATCCAAGTTTACCTCGATTCTGTTCTCTTAAGCTAAAACTAAAAATAAACTTATTTCTGCAAACAATGCTATCTTATGATTCTGTTATTCAGGTAACACCTGCTTCTGGCATCATCAAACCAGATCAAGATGCTGAAATCTTGATACGTCATGAAGAGTTCAATAAATTAGAAGAAACTGTTGATGGGATTCCACAAAGCTGGTGGTGTGAGGATACCAGAGATAAGGAGGTGATTTTGCTGATCAATGTGACAGCCAGTCGTTCGACAGAGGCAAGAACACATAAGGTGAATGTTCGCCACAGCTTCTCAGCTAATGCAGTTCGGACAACTTCAAAAAGCAGTTCAAGAAGAAGCCAAGGTGGTAGCTCTCACCATAGATCTGCACTTCGACATGTGGGAAGTGGCTCTGAATCGATGACTGACCATCAAAGCCTTCGAGGTCCTTGATAGAGCTACCTGAAGTCCTGCATGACAAACAAAAAGTTCGATTCACAAGGGGTTTCCAAGACAATGCTCAGATGTTTAAGTCTTGGGATTTCTTTGCTGGCATTACTACTTGATAGGATATTTGATGTAAATACTCATAGACGATTTAGTATGGAGCTGAGTTTCCACCTCAAAAATCTCGATAGAGGGGTATAAAGTCGCCCACCTATTTTTTGTAGAATCATATCTTAAATTTCTGTATTGATATGCTACTTTTAAACTGAAAATTCTATGATCAATTTTGCAGTTTGATCATCCGAGATCTATTTGTGCAATTATCAGAAAGACAATTTTGTTCTAGATATGCATATTGCTACTGCAGTTCATTTTTGGTTAAGTTGTTTCACAGTCCTATACTTATGTTTTATAAATTCAGGGAGCACCTGTGAAAATCTCTCCATGCCACATGAGTAAACTAAAATAACTGATACACGAAAATCCAGATCCACGAACCAGCTCAGCATATTAGTTAGTTGAAAGAAGAATTAGCAGGAAAGTTGTTAAAACTAACTCAGTTTGTTAGTTGACAAACTTCTCTTCTTCTTTTACTGATCAGAAGCATACAAAATCAAAGGTCAGCAGAGTGAGAAGTTAGTATTCGATCATGCAAAGATGCTACTGTCAAATTGGAGTAAGAAAATGGCTTCTTTTGTTTGTACATTTTCATTTAGAAGTTGTCAAAAGAGCAGAGTGGCAAACGAGCTGAAAAACATGCAATTTATAAAGAGATGAACTACAATGAATTATATCACAAAATAGCTTCTTTTGTTTGTACATTTTCATTTAGAAGTTGTTTTGTGTACCGCGAACAAAAACTTTTACCATCAGTCATCTACACCTTCTTGTCACCAAGCTGCTCTCCGGTTTTGCTACTTCGTGTAGCCAATATAGTCAGCAAACTCCATGATAACTTGCTCTTGAACTACTAAATGTTGTGGAAACAAACTGAATGATTTGTTGGAGCCTCTATCTTGAACTTCTAAGCAAGACTTGCCTCAGGTTGCAAATTTTAGTGGTGCAAGAACACCTTAACACTAATGGAAACATTCTCATTAGTTCCTAACTAGCATAAATCCTTAGTATGCTAGACCATTTGGAACCTCGTGCTATGAATAGACGTTCATCAAACTTCATGGTTTAGAGTTGCATATATTAACTTGTCCCCTTCATCCATAGAGCTTGAGATTTGACACCATAGGCAAAAAGTTTTCTGTTTGTTCCTAGACTGCATACATCCTCTTGTAGTTTTCACCATAGAGCTCTGTATCTGATGCCACAGACATTGCATACGAATGTGAATGTGTCGCTGCCCTTCTTATATTCCTCATCTTTGACTCTTCTAGCCTGTGTCGAACCACACAGTAGCACATGGAGCCAATCGTAGTGATCATTATGGTGCTACCAATCACAGTTGCAAAGATAGCAAGCCATCTTTCTTTGGATCCAACGACCACATAAGCAAGCGAAATAAAGGACACTGAGATGAAGAGACAAGCTGCCCACATGAGCCTGTTTATCCAAAATACAAGTAACTTCTTTGCTCTTGGTTCAATCACAACCAGAGAGGTCTGGACAACAACAACAGCAATGGAAATAAACAAGGCCATACTGTCAAACAAGAAGAAGATTATGAAAGCTGCTTTATCGGCTACATTTGCTTCACCAAGCGAAAAGCCATCTTTTTTCTGTTCAACATACTGGCCAGGCACAGTAAAGATGGCAGCAAAAGCTACAGTAGCAATAAGGACAGCAACAACTGTGGCATTGTTAATGGCATTGTTGAGACCACTAATGTGGAGCTTCTTCACCTTCTTTGCAATTTTCCGTACTTTGAAGCCTGTCTGACGACTCTGTTGGAGTTGGGACTGCACATCATGTTTTATATCACTAACAGTCTTCTTGAGTTGCTTAGTATTGTTTGGGGGCTTGCCTTGATTTTTGGAATGGGTAGCTCCCGCCACCTTCAGAACGGAAACAAGCTCTGGCATTCCAAACTTTTCTGCAATATCAAGAGCTGTTTCTCCAGCCTTATTAATGGCATTCAGATCGATGCATTCAATTGATATCAGACATTGTACCATCTGCAATTGCAAAATAGCATCATTTAAACATGAATGCTAGAAACAGAGAGAGCACGAGAAGGACACTGGATTGCCTAAATAGAGCATTTAATCAACCAAAGAACTGAATCTTTTTGTTTCTTAAACATATGTGGACAATAATTAGTAGTGTTATTCTTGATCTCAGTAAAAATGACAACTTGTTAGCATCACTACAGTAGCAGCCCTTTTTTGCAAATGTACTTGTGCGCTTTCTTGATTTAGGAGGCATCAAAGTCGGTTAGCTTGCCATTTAGTTCAGATTATCTTGGGTTCTAGGGGTACTAAGAAAGTGAAAGTTGAGACGAGAAATCTTTGAAGGAAAAAGGGTGTTGTGGTGACAAAGCAAGTTAACGTTAGTTTTCTTTTAAAATAGAGATCCATAGCTTCACTTTCAATTAGAAAATTCTAAAGAAGATAAAATTAAACAGTTATCCAACCTACAGCAAAAATGATTAAACAAGAATTATTTAATGAAAAATTAAACCACAATACCATCGCTGTGCATTCACAACATTTTGGTTGCTCATAACAAGAGAAAACGGTCTGTGAAGACTTGATGTGTGATAATTAAAGATATGCTGCTTTTCACTGGAATTATCAGTTTATTTTCTGTGATGCACATATGAAAGGTCCTTCCACTTTTTCGAAAGAAAAGGTTGTAAGTTCAATCTGTATTCACAAACAATTTTGACACAATATAGCTGCATAAACAAATCTGTGCCCATAACCAGTAAACACATGAATTCTGGAATAATTTTTTAACAGAAAACATACATACAAACAGAGACAAACCTGTGGCCGTCCCTTTTTTGTTGCAATATGAAGAGCTCTATTTCCTTTGTTATCTTCCAAGGCCAATACAGAAGGATTCGGTTTGATTAATTCGAGCACAATGCCAACATTTTGTCCTTTTACAGCCATGTGCAGGGCACTTTGGCCTTTACTATCTGTTCTAAAGCCAATCTCAGGATCTTTGCTTAGAAGGGACTTAACTATTTCCAAGTGTCCCATTCTTGCTGCTGTATGGAGCACAGTTTTCCCATTGTTCCGAGCTATCTTAGCAAGGTTCGAATCAATCTCCAGAAGCAGATTTACGACATCAACGTGTCCCTGGGCAGCTGCTGTATGTAAGGCTGTAGAATTAGATGAATCTGTGGCCATAACCAAGTTTGGAAACGAATGCAATAGTTCCTTCAGTACTTCTGCAATGTCATACCAAGAAACAAGTTACTAAGGAGTCTTAGTAAGAAAAGTACGTTCCCAATTCCAGTTTGACATGTGTCATTAGAACAAGCTTCAAGCAATTACCAACCGAATTTTCCTTTTACCTAACAAACACCTAAACTATCGACTATCGTAATATTTTTTGCATTAGGATCATTGAAGCAATAGTATCAACTTGATGGCAGGTACAAGCCTATTCTTGATGCAGAGATTTATATTGCCATCATGTTATTCAACTGTGTTGTTATATTGGTCTTGAACAATACAGTTTCACAACTTCTCTATATATATTACCATGTTACTGAGAATAATGGAGCATAACACAGATTTGATCACCGTAATTGAGATCGAAAACAAAAATAGCGGAAGTGAAGAAACCATGACAAAAAACTACAGAAAGCATGACAAACCATTCTGGAAAAAGAAAGGAACAGTAACTACTACAAAATAGTGCCATAATCGAAGAAGAAGAGACAATAGATAGTAATAGAAATTGAAGGACAAGAAACTACCGGATAAATATTACGACTACTAATATGTATGAAGGATTAATTGCATCAACATCAAATCCAAAAAAATATTATGATTAAAACTTCATATTATTAATTGAAACTTACCAAGATGACCTTGCTTTGCTGCAACTTGAAATGCATCATATCCATTATTTGCCACAAGAGAAGCAACTTGAAGATCCAAATGTTTCAAAATCTCTGCAACAACCAAAATGTGTCCATTCTCTGCAGCAATATATAATGCAGTCTCACCTTGCTGGTTTCGCAAAGACAACAACTCCTTAATTCCTTTGCTACTATCAAACTTTTGAACAATTTCTTTTACCTTTCCTAAATTCCCTGCTCTAGCTGCAAGGTGAAGAGGGGAATCCCATCTTTTCCCTGGTGATTCCTTTTCCCTTTTCTTATCAATACTAAAACTAACCTGCCTCTCCATTACCACCCTAAAACTTTTCTGTTTTTCCATAACCCCATTTTGCTGTTTTTCCATTTTTTCACTTTGGAAACTAACTTCTTTCTCCATAACTTCTTTCCACTTTCAAATTGCTACAAAAATCCTGAAGATTTTCTTTAAGCAAAGCAAAAAGATGACATTTTTAGCTCATTTCTTAGCTTAAAACACTTGATGACATACTTTCAATGGGAAAATCCACAGACCCACAAAATTTTAAACCAAAAGGAAGCTTCAAGCAAAATCAAGAACTCAAATTCAGACTAAAAAGTTAATCTTTCACAAAGTATATTGCTCAAAATCTGATTATGGATGAACCCAGAAGTTGAAATCAACAGATATTGTGGATTTACTAGTCATTAAGGCAATGGGTAGCTGCTACTTTATTGAGTTCTTGACGAAAAGCCAAAAACGATCAGGAAAGTGTTGGACGAAACTTCCTTCCCAGGTGACATATAAAATCACGTGTCATAATTCCGGCCCGCAGGAATTTTTTTTTTTTTTTTTGGGGAACCATATAACTTCACAAATATATTTAACAACATCCTAAATTCTCAAATAATAGAAAAAATTAGTATTCAGGCCAAGTTTACTATTTGCAAAGATTCAAATATTTAAAACTTACTTTTATATTTTATGAGAAATATATATCATTTATTTATTTCGACTAATTTATCTAGCTTTTTTGAAAAAATTTGAATGACAATATTGAAAAAAGAATAATTTATTTTTAATAGATTATAATTTCAATCGAATCAATGATAAGTTTAAATATGTTATTAATGTATTGTTCTTACTTATATTGTTATTTTATTATTATTGATTGTTATTAATTATGTTATAAGATTTTTTATATGAAACATATTTATTATAAAATGATAATATAAATATATTGATATTTTAATAATTTTTAAAATTTATAGATATAAATTATATTTTTTTAAATAATTAAATATTCTTAAAAAAATTCATAACTAAATATATAATAAAAATAAAAATAATTCAATAAAAATATTTAAAAATTTAAGACTAAACACTAGCATAATCATTTGGTCTCTCTCAAGATTTGACTCATACCAAAAAAGGATGAGCAGTCGAAACTTTCATAAAATCCAGTCAAAGAAATCTGCTCGAACACTGGCGGCTTTTGAACAATATTGTATGTCTTCGATGCATTTTCACTTATTTCTTAAATTAAATATTTTATTAACTATTACTTTTTTAAACTATAACATTTTTTGTCCAATTTTTTTTCCAGAATTACCAGACTAATATATAAAAATGACAATGAACTTAACTAGTCATAAATTTGCATTGCTCCTGCCAGTGGCCACTCATAATTTCCATGTCCTCTACATAATTCCCAAGCAAATAGACGTTTGATCAGTCTTGACCCATGTAGTTCATGAAATTCAAGTGTTATACATGTTCATAATATATAATAAGGCAAGCTCTATTTCTTGTCATCTTTTTCACTTCATCTTTCATTTTTCTTTTCCTCCTAATCCTTTCGAAAAATTACTTATGTCTCAGACATTCAAAAACTCAATGTTATTTATAGAACTTAATATCTATCGTTGGGGGATAATATTGTATACCAAATAGTGGCGGACTCAGAATTTCAACAAGCAGATTTAATATATATAAAAAAATGAATATATGCGCAAAAAGCAATAAAGTAACACCAAAATAAAGTTTGATTAATCAAAATATATCATTATAATTGTATTCTGCGGGTTTTTATTTCTTGAAACCTATTCATAATACTATCATCAGAAATGGCATTAAATATTTTTTCCATTCATGAAGTCATCATCCAATAGATTTCACACTTCACTTTTGATCAACTTCATTGCCAAAAAAACTCTTTCAATTGAAGCAGTGGCCACTGGCAGGAGCAATGCAAATTTTATAAGGAAAAATACAAGGAGATAATTTAAATGCTTCTTTGCCTTGATTAGCTTTTCAGAAAAATCACCAAGTCCTTTTAGGTTGGAGAACCTTTCATCAACATCAAGAACATCAACAATATAAGTCTCTAACTGACTCTTAAGAATAACCATCATGTTTTCACCAAAATCATCAGGATATAATTCAATCATTCTCAATATTTTCTTGAAGTCAAAACTACAAAATGAGTCAAGTGTATTCAAGCATGCAACTCCAATAAACAAATATGTTTTCACCCCATTAAATCGGTGATTAAGTTCTTGAAGTTGTCAATCAATAATCTTTAAAAAAAAAAACTTTAACACGATAGTGATGTGAAATAGTATATTCGATACTTTACATTGAGATCTTTCAAAATTAACATAGACCTCATCAAAATTAGGTATCAAAATATCATACTTAACACAAAATGCAAACATATTCTCGATAAATGGATTCCATCCTTCATCCCTTAGATCTTGCAATCGTCTCTTCACCACTTTAGCAAATAAAATAGCATTTGCTATATCTTGTTCTCTCTTTTGTAAGGACTCATTAAGCTCATTTGTGATCGCTAAAATATCTCTTGTTAAATACAATATGAAAGCAATCTCAAATATTTGACAAATTTTGAAATATATCTTGTTGCCTTAGCTTGTTCTTCAACAAATTCAGAATCAACAACAATAGTATCAAGAACATCGATAAAATAGTCAAACATAATACTGAAGTTCTTAATAGATTTGTAGTGTGAACCTCAATGAGTATCAACATCTTTAGCAATACCAAGTGCTTGATTCAAGCCCTTACCAGTATCAACCTCGCCCATATTTAGTGCCTCTTGAGCTTTTTTTGCTTGAGATTCTCGAAGTTCATCCATGCGTTTAAAAGAACATCCCACTACATTTAAGATATTAGAAACCAGCAATATAAGTTCTCTAACTTGAAGAAATTTTTAGGTACCCCAATAAAAATCAACTGAAGTTGATGAGAAAAATAATGAATTGCATGAGTTGTTCTACTTTTTTGTTGAATCAAAATTTTAAGGCCACTTAGACTCCCTTGCATATTGCTTGCTTCATAATACCATTGTCCATGTATATGAGATAAACTCAAATAATGTTGATCAAGGTAGTTAACAATTGCTTCTTTTTAAACATAAAGCACTAGTATATAACATGAACAATCCCAATAAACCTATTCACCACAAATCTCCATTTATCAACATATCGCAAAAAATTATCATTTAATCCTTACATGACACATTACAAGATTCATTGACTAGCAATGAGAAATAGTCATTATTTAGATTCTCCATAATTACTTTAATTGTTTCAAGCTTACATGCAAAGATGCTATCTTTTTGAATTTTATGAAAAGTTAGCTAATCATTTTTTGTTGGAGCTTTTTCCAACATAAATCACTAATTTTATCACACCGCCTTGCATGCAATGAAAGAATTTCAAGAAATTTATGTCACACCTCGAGAGGATACCCTATGCATGGCCGACACTCAGAGACCATTGCTGGCCCCCAAACGAACCACTTTGTATGATCACCTATTCAATCAATCAGCGGAAGACTCAATCCAATAACAAGGAAACTTTCAAGTGGGCTAACCAATCAATACTCAATGAAGGAATAATTTCAAATAAGTAATATTAAAAGGCAACTCAATCCCATAAGCCATAGTTTTCGCAAAACAGATTCAAAAGGGACCTCTACTCCAATCTACTCAATCTATGTCTATGAAGCCTCTATCAACTATCAAGAAGGTACCGAGACAAGCCCACAGCTACCTCAAAAGGAACTAATCAAAATGATGAAGAAATAAATATAATTCCTTCGGACTCAAGGAGGTCTTACAACTATCAAGAAGGGAATAGATCTTCAACAAAGCATCCATTGATGATCTCTAGTACCTGTATCTGCATCGTAAATGATGCAAACCAAAAAAATGTCATTACATGAAATATACGAGTATGTAAAATAGATGAAAGGAAATAAAATTAACAATACTCAAACTCAACTCAAAGGACTTAACTCTGAAAATATTCAGCTTAATTCAAAGAACTCAACTCTGAAAATACTCAACTCAACTCAAAGAACTCAACTCTATAAATACTCAACTCAACTCAAAGAACTCAATTCTGAAAATACTCAACTCAGCTCAATAAGCATGTAGTTTAAAAATAAATAGTGCTTTGAAAATATACTCAATAATATGCAACTCATGAAATGATTCAACTCAATAAAGCATGAAGTAACATAGTATAATGCTTTAAATGATATGCAGGTAAGAGATGCAACTCAATATATAAAAAATATAATATTTTTCTCTTGGGGAGTTTCTCTAACCGACAATCATCACTTATGAGCTAGTGATGATATAACGAAGCGATGCCATTGCCACATCCATCAAATACCTTTCCAGAGTACTGGACATCAACATCTATAGATCTATAATCAATCAAAGTCCATCGTTTTGGGACTTGAAAGGCATGGCCTCTATCCTATATTGGCTACGTAGTTTATGGAATTTTAAGATATTATTTACTCTTACCCAAATTTGTCCTCAATACTACTCCCAAAAGATTCAATATGCTCATAAAGACTCAAATCAATCATTATGATCAAATTAACTCATTTCGTCTCATTGGACTTTCATTAAACTCAACTCAACTCAATCATCAAACTCAACTCATATTAATCATCAAACTCTTCTCTTTAAATTGGATACAATCTCAACTCAATGAATGTATTTAAAATATAATGTAACTCCTCAGTTCAATCTTAAAGTAGATGTTTTAATGTAATAATGTTCAACACGTTTATACTCAAAATAATGATTGTGAGACTTCTCAAACTCATGCTCAAAATATTAATTAAAAGACTTCTCAAACTCATTCATACCTTTCCAAAACTCCATCTCAAACAATCATTTACACTCAAAATACTCATATTCAAAATAACAAAATTTAAGATCTTCTCAAACTCAACTCATTCTCAAATATATGTTTTAAAAGAACATATGTAAATTTTCAACTCTTTCATACTCAAAATGGTAGTTATGGGACTCCTCAAAACTCAACTCTTTCTCATTCAAAAACCTTCACAAATCATATTTTAAAAACTCCATCACTGCATAATAAAATAAAAAAATAAAATCTCAATTTGGGTTCATGTGAATGAAGACATGAATGTATACCTCAAATACCCAACTCAAGGACGTCATCAATACATATGAATTTGTATACAAAAACTCAATAGAAATTATAGATAACTCAAGAACTCAATTCATGGAACCTCAAACTCAATAAACTCAACTCAATAGAGATATAGGAAACGAGGATGAACTCAATCCACGTTAGGAGTATTCTTACATACCTTATACATTCCTAATTCTTGAGAAAGATGAGTTCTTTGGAGGAAGAGATGGCAAAAATCAATTTCTTGAACCTTAGGGGTGGATTTTCTTTAAAACCTATAGATCCATGGGTAGGAGATATTAATTGGTGATAAGGTGAAGAAATTATGGAGTTCCACGGTCAAATCTTACCTTGGATGATGGATGAATATTGGGGAAAGTTGGTTTCTTCATAACTTCTCTTTCTAAGAAAATAGAAAGAGAAAATACGTCCTTGGGGTTATTAAATAGCCTCAGGCCTGTGCGGCCTTGCAGAAATCATTTTGGGTGTGCGAACAACACATGGAGAGGGTAGTAGCCACTGCCTCATTACGCTAGCACACGAAAATTACCTCAGGCGCACGACTGGCGAGCAGAAAGACAATACCCAATAAAATGGGCATTACTTTTTACTCCAAACTCCAATTAATACAACTTGGTGGCATTGTAAAGAAGACTCATAGACTTTAATTTGATAGGTCATGGTCCACCTAACTCTTTATATTCTGAGAGATATGATCGTTTGAAGTTGACCCTTATATATATTTGTACGACAAAACTTAGCCAATAGAAATCCTTTGGACTTTGCTTGGTTTTAGAAATCCCTTATAACCGTAAACCACATCTAATATACTTTAAATACTTAGGAATTGATCCTAACTCATATATATACTTAGACGTCATTGAGTTGGAGTCTATATGCATATAAAGAATGGTTCAGATATTGACATAAAAAAATTTAGGTTAATGATAATTTATCTTCATGATGTCTATGAAATGTCAATTCTTGATTCAAAAGGAGTCTCACCACTTCAACTGAAGATTTTAAACAAATTTGTGCTCTACCTTAGTTTGATTGGATAGATTAACAAATGCAACTTGAATTGATTGTACTTGTCGTATTATGTAACGACCCTGAATGTCATTTTTGAAAAAATTTACAAAATAATTATTTTACCCCTCCCGATTGTTGTTCTGAGTCATTTTTGATCAGTGTTTAGTGTTGGTTTTGGAAATTCATTGAAATTTTTTGAGTTTTTGAAGTTTTAGAGGCTTAAGTTGTTCAAAAATGGTATTTGGGACCAACCAAATCTACAAATCTCATAATGGAAATTCACTAGTTTTACTAGATTCGAAATATGGAATTTAGTCTAGGAGAGTTGTCGTTTAAGAAATTGGAGTTGTATCAGAGATTTGAGGTTCTAAGTTGGAAGTTAGAGTTATTTTTTTATCAAAGGAATGACTTTGGTTAACATTCAAAGTTTGAATATTCGGATTGGATTTTCGATGATTCTATTAAATTCATGAGGTAGTTTTAGGCCTAGGGAGAGTTTCTGTATATTTTTTGAAAGCTTCAAGGGTGTTTTGGTCTTTTTTGAGTCCTAAACTAGTTTAGAAAAAGAAAATACTCTCCCTTATCTGCAAAAAACTTTTACATAAAGAAAACATTTTTTGCTAATGTAAGTGACATGACACTGAAAGCTTCATCGCTGCCTTGGGAGCTAGTAGAAATAATGGGTCAGAAAAGAAGGTGCGCTGCCCCACCGTCCGTACGATGTGGTTGAAGGAAAAATAGTTGTCTCTTTCTCCAAAGAAGAAAATGATATGCTTGTCGAAATTTGTAAGCTGACACTTATAGGTAAATTTACAAAAATTCGTTCTTCAATTGAAAAAAATTGAGACAACTTTGTGAAATCAGTACAGCTTAAAGGCTCGGCTAAGATAGGAGCATATAATATGCACCATGTCTTTATAGATTTTGACTTAGAAGAAGACCGTAGGAAACTTTTTAAACATCTGCAATATGCAATTGAAGCTTTTGAAATGGGAGACAGACTTCAAACCAGAAGAAGAAACTAATTTGACTCTATTATGGATTAACTTATCCGAATTGAGCTGACACTTTTTTGAGTGGGATGCATTATGACGAATTTAACACCTATTAGAGTTCTAATTATCTCGAAAAAGCTACCTATTCAAAAAGCAGACCTACCCCGGTCAAAGTCAAAGTGAAAATAGACATAACTAGAGCTAGGGCTGTACAGGGCAAACCGATAAACCGCACCAAACCGACAAACCGAATCAAACCGGAAAAAAAACCGACTAGTGGTTTGGTTTGACTTGGTTTGGTGTTTGAAAAAAAACCCGACCATTATAGGGTTGGTTTGGTTTTAACTAAAAAAAGTCAAACTGAACCCAAACCGACCCGATTATAGAGATACTACTTTTAAATTATGTTATACATAAAAATATTTATTAAAATGTAATTTATAAATGTTTTTTTATTTTTTTATAATTTTTGTTTTCTTTCTTACATTTATATTTGGACTTGAGAAGCTCATCTAAATAATATACAAAAAAAGCCCATCTTATAAAGTTAAAACTTCAAACAGTGTTCTGTGTCCATCTTATATATTGATATTTTGTATTAGAACTCTTTTTAAGAAGCACTGCTCTGCTTTTTATTAGATACTATGAAAAATCCGAAAAACCCGAAAAAAACCGAGAAACCCGAAAAACCCGAAAAAACCCAAAAAATCCGAGAAAAATTGATATTGAAAAACCCGACTTTTATTGGTTTGGTTTGGTTTATAGATTTAATAACCCGACACAAATGGTTTGGTTTGGTTTGTAAAAAATCCGAACCAACCCGTTCCATGTACACCCCTAACCAGAGCTATGGTAACAGAGATCCAAATTGAAGTTCATGACAAAAATGGAAGCGTAAAGGTTATCAACCAAAGAGTTATGTATGAAAATGTTCCTGAATATTATTTCCATTGTAAAGCTCAGGTTCATTGTGACACTAAATGTAGAATACTTCATCCAGAGTTAAGGAAAAGGCCCACCACCAAGGACCAGGTTAACGGGAAAGAGGAAACGGAGAGTGGAAATCTCAACTCTAATGGATTAGACAAAATGCAAGAGGATAAAGGAAAAAAGAGAGAGAAAGTAACAATAAGTCAAATGAGCGAAATATGAAAGGATATGCAGGATATGGAAGAAGTGGAAGAAGAAGATAGGAAGACAGTGAAAAAAAAGGAAAAAATAAATACAGAGCCAATAAAGTCTCTGCCTAGAAGGAAACTATTGAAATGAGAAACAAAATTGAAGCGGAAAATCCTAAATTAAGCGAGGTTACAGGATTATCAAGTTTTATGGATATTAACATCGGTGAAATTACCTTTTCAGCGCAAGAGAAGAACGAGGGGGAATCCACTGCTTCAAAAAAAGGAAAAAAGATGGTCTCAGTCACCACAAAAGTCACGTAGGAAAATACCAATCAGACAACTTCTAGGAAGGAAAAATGTCAAAAAAAACTAGTTGATTCTCCCATCCATCTCTATGAAAGAAGAATCAAAAGTAGAAAAGGAACTCAAGAGAAGTAGGAAAATTGAGACAACATCTTCAGTGACTATAAAGAAGCAAATCAAGAACCAGTAGATGGGGGTAAGGAAAGTGACCAAGTCCAAAAGGATGAGGAAAACTTAGCAGGAAGAAAAGAAGAAGAAATAAGACAAGAGGAGAATTCACAAGATATGGAGATTGTGAATGACATTGAAGACAAGAAAAAGGATGAATACAAGAACTATGTATCAGATTCAGAGAAGAATATAAGAGAGGATCAATTCCATAATATCCCTAACCGACAATCAGAAAATAAAGCAACCAAAGCCATAGAAGATCAACAGATCATTACAAAGGATCGAGAATATACAATGATCCAAGATTTACATCTAGTATCAGTCTCTATTATGCTTGAATCTAGTGGAATTTCCTTAGCTCATAAGGACAATTCTAAGGATAGAAGCAATAATATTTGTCAAATGGAGATACATAGGTCAAACTTTAATAGTTTCCAATGATTAATAAGAATATTAGGAGTGTTAGGACCCAAAGTGCGTTTGAAAGATTACAAAATACCGAAAATCAATATAAGGTTTCTTTTATTAGTTTGTAAAAACCTTTTGTCAATGCTGATAGAATACTATATGAGAATGCTTAGCATGCAGGGTTCATGGACTAATATTAATAACAATTTTTTATATGTTAGAATAATGATCTCACTGTTATTATTATCAAAAATATCGAGCAATATATTACTTCCCAAGTCTCAACCTTATATGCTGATTCTAACTTTCATCTATCCTCGGTTTATGCTAAATGCAGGACTACTATGAAAATGACATTGTGGAAGAGCTAGTTATCATGTCCAATAATATACAAGGACCCTAGTGTATCATGAGGGATTTTAATGTTATAGCAGACCCGGGCGAAAAAATCAAGGGTAAACCTTATAGAATTGATAAGAGTTTTGATTTTCTTAACTTCATGAATGATGCAGGTGTACAGGATGCGAAATATGCTGGTATAATCCACACCTAGTGTAACAACAAAGATGCCCCAAATACTATATGAAAAATACTAGATAGGGTGCTTTACAATGTTGACTGGTTTGATAGTTTCAGCAAGACCCGTGTTACATATTTGACAAGATCATGTTCTGATCATACTCTATTTCTGGTCCAGTTCTCAAAAAAGAGGAGGAACACATTAAATATTTCAAGTTCTTGAACATATGGATATAGTAACCTAGATTTATGAAGGTTATGAAAAAAGTTTGGGAAGAAGAATGCCATGTCAATGCTATGTGGGTACTACATCAAAAGCTCAAAAAACTAGTGTATGCCTTAGCAAATAGTCCAGGGAAAGATTTGGAGACATTTACAAAGATCCAAGCAAGATGGAAAAAGATATTGTTAAATTGGAACAAGAGATGTAGATCAACAACAATCCAAATTCTAAAACCAGACTTAGTAAAGCTAAAGATGAATATGTGCATTATTTGAAAATCCAAGAAGCTATTCTAAAGCAAAAGGCAAGAGTAAAATAGCTAGAGGACGGTGATGCAAACACTACATACTTTCACAGACACATAAAGGACAAATGAAGAACACTTGGCATCAACAAAATCATGGATGAGAACCAATTATGGGTAGAAGGGAATGAAGAAGTCTCAAAAGTTGGTGTTAGATATTTTAAAGGGAATTTTAGCCAAGTCCCTGACTATAATACTTTTTCAGAGCTGAAAGGAATCAATAATATAATCACAGAGGAAATCAATAGAGACTTGATTGAACTACCCTCTGGGGAAGAAATTAGGAACAACCTCCTGACCATGGACCCTGAAAGTGCCCTAGGCCTGAATGGGTTCACAGCTAAATTCTACTAAGAATGTTGGGACTTAGTAGCACCAGAAGTAACCAAGGCCATTCAAGCCTTCTTTTATGGAGCTAGTCTTCCTAAATGATTGGCTCATATGAATATAGCTTTGATTCCCAAAGTGAAATCTCCTTAACAATTCTCTGACATGAGGCCCATAAATCTGTGGAATGTGAATAGTAATATCTTCTCTAAAGTCCTTAATTCCAGATTAAGCAGAATCCTACCGTCCTTGATTGGTAGAAACTAAAGTGGATTTATTAAAGGAAGATCCATTTCAGAAAATATTTTACTTGCATAAGAAATCATACATGACATTGGTAAACCAAATGTGGATGGCAATGTTCTTCTAAAATTAGACATGGTCAAAGCATATGATAGAGTGTCATGGCCTTTTTTATGTATATTGATGAAGAGGATGGGATTCTGTGAAATTTGGATAGACATAATTTTTAGACATGTTCTAGTAATTGGTACTCTCTTCTTATTAATGGAAGTAGGCATGAGTTCTTCAAGTCTGAAAGAGGGATAAGACAAGGAAATCCTATTTTCCCCCTCTCTTTTTGTCATTTGTACAGAATTGTTTCTTTAAAATTAAATGACCTCAATAACAATCCTCTATTCACTGGTTTTACCATGAATAAGAGAGGTCCTATTATTAACCACCTTACATTTGCTGATGACATTATTCTTTTTTCTAATGGATGCAGGAGATCTCTAGACATATTGATGAATGCTCTCACCATCTATGAGAAGGCATCAGGACAGAAAATTAACAAATATAAATCAAGTATATTTTTATCTAGCAAGGCTCAGGTTCATGACATTAGCAGAATTAAGGAAATTACTAGGATAAAGAATAAGGAATTCCCAATCAAATATCTAGATTTTCCACTGTATGAAGGAAGAAAGACTAATGCTATGTTTTCGGCACCGACAAGTAGAATTCTCAGCAAAATTAGAGGGTGGCAATCTAAGACCCTTCAATTGGAGGAAGAGCTATTTTGATCAAACATGTTCTACTTTCATTACCAGTTCATATATTTGCTGCAATAAATCCCTCCATGAGTGTTACCAACTAAATTAAAAAGATGTTCAATAGAGTTTTCTAGGGAGGATCTAGTGAGACTTTGAAAATACATTAGGCTTCTTGGGATAACTTGTGTTACCCTAATGAAGAGGGAGGAACAGGATTTAGGAGACTTCAAGACATTTGCAAATCTTTTATAATGAAACAGTGGTGGGTGCTAAGGGTGAGCAACTCCCTATGGACTGAATTCTTTTTAGCTAAGTACTGCCAAAGGACTCATCCATTGACAAAAAATGGCATTTCGGGAACTCTCATTCTTGAAATGCAATCTGCAAAATTAAAGTAACATGTACTCTCATATTCTATGGAAAGTTGATAGAGGGGATGTTTTAGTTTGGTTTGAAAATTACATAGGCACTGGAGCTTGATGAAGTTGGCTTCCTGAAGATAGGAAACCAAGAAACTAGAAGTTATTAAAAGTGCTTGTCAATGGGCAATGGATGTGGGGTGGATGGGATGTCTTCCTACCAGAACATGTGATGGAACACATACACATTATGAATATTGTGTTGACTCCTGAAGGCAATGATAGACAAGTATGGACTCTATAGAAAAATAGTAAATTTACTGTTTCTTTTGCTTGGCATCTAATTAGGCAAAGTGTCACGCCTTGAAAAGGCACCATAGGCATAGTCGACACTCGGAGACCATTGCTGACCCCAAGCAAACCACTTGTTCCAATTACTTGCTCAAACGCTTAGTGGAAGACTCAAAAAAATTAAATATAATGACACTCGAGGGGGCTAATATCCCAACAACTCAATAAAGGGTAATTTAACAACCAAATCAATTTCATAAATAAAAGTCTCATATACTCAAGGTATAGATTAGCTCAATCTAATAACTCAATACTTAAAAGTAAGATTTAAAACAAACTCTTAAAGTACCAATCTGATTCAACTCTGGCTCTGTCTATGAAGACTCTATAATTTATCAAGAAGGTGTCGAGACAAGCTCACAACTATCTCAAAAGAAACTACTCATAAGTAATAACTGAAATAAATGTGATTCCTCTGAAAGCAATGAGGTCTCACCAGTATCAAGAAGGGAAATAGATCTTTAATGGAGTGCTTGTTGATGATCTCTAACACATGTATCTATATCATAAAATGATGCAGGCCAAATGACGTCAGTACATGGAATGTAGGAGTACGTAAAATAGCTCAAGGAAACACAATTCAACAACTCAACATCAAGGAAACTCAACTCAACAGACTCAACTTAAAGGTAACTTAAATAATACTCAAAATAATATGAAAGTTTATGAATGAACAAGAATTCAAAGAAGACTCCATGATATGCTACTCAACCAAATCAAATTATTCATTTAAAGAAATTTTTTCTAACTAACAACCATCACTTAAAGCTAGTGATGACACAATATTTTGCACTATCATTGTCGTAGCCTTTCAATACTTTGTCAGGGTAAGGGATGATCAACCTCAATGAATCCACAATCAATCAAAGTTTATCATTTTGAGACTTGAGAGGCATGACCTTTAACCTGTGCTGGCTACATAGTTTATGTGGTTTGAGATGTTATTTACTCTTATCCAAATCGATACTCAATATTATTTCCAATAAACTCAATATGCTCATAAGCTTAATCAAATCAATATGAACAATCAACTCATTTAGTCTTATTGGACTATCATCAAACTCAACTCATCTCAATCATCAAACTCTTTCATTTAAAACATGCTTTCGACTCTATCTGAAATCAATCATTTAACTCAATTCTTAACTCATTTAGACTCAATACTCATGGTCTTTCAACTTCAATCAAATACACATAAACTCATTTATAAAATTATAATTCGTTAAGAACATGAAAACTATTTTGTTAAGTGCATGAAAACCATTCTCTTTAACTCAAGGATAAATGCATGTAATACGACAATCATTAACTCAGGTGGAGTTCATAAGAAAGAATTCATGAATAGTCAATTAGGAACTCAAATCATAAGAATCAACATGATATACTCATATATATAAGGAACTCAATAAGAAATCACATAAATAACTCAAGAACTCGATTAAATAGGCTTAGAATTCAAACTTAATCTCAATTCTGATAAAATGAATATGTTGGGCATGAGAAAGAACTCAGTCTAGCATTTTGATTACCCTTAAATACCTAGAAATCAAAGTGACAATCGAAACTCGAAGAAATGACTTGAAAACCTTGAACCCTAGCTTCTTTTCTTCTCTCTAGTCGCTTCTCTCAAACGTTCTAAGTCTTAATGAGAGGAAAGCCCTATTTGGTAAGTTAAGGGATTGATTTTAGGTCCTTAAGCATGAAGGGTGAAGTTGGGAAAATATGGGAAATAACCGTAATTCCCTTCATTTAAACTAAATCGAGCACCTTCACAAATGGCCACTACGGCCCGTGAAGTTCACCGAGGTCCGTAGTGAGTGTCCTAGTCCTAGACATAGGATGGATTGGGAGAGGTCGCCACCATGGAGACCACCATGGATTATGGTTTTCTCCCTTGGTCCTTGCATAATTTGGGGTCATGGGGGTTGAGGATAAGAGATAGGTTTATGGTTCATGGTAAGAACCATAGGCCGTAGAGCCCTCTGTGGTCCCTTCCTTGCTCTTTTTCCCTGATGTCGGGCCTATTCATGTACACTCTTTATAAGTCATAAAGAGCAATATGGCTCATGAAGGGTCTTATTTCTAAATGATAACTAAGCTAGAAATCCACTCAAGAAACGCATGCAAATCAAGAACTTAGATACTTAAACAATAAAACTATCAAGCAATCACTACTCGTACTCAAGAATACGCATCATATACTCAAACTCGGAATGAACATCAACTCAGTGATAGGGAAAGGGAACATTACTATCAATTTCATCATTAGAAGGCATGAATAGATAAGGGTATTTAGCCTTCATATCCTCTTTAGCTTCCCATGTAGCTTTCTTGACAAACTGATTTTGCCATAGAACCTTGACTGAAGCGACCTCTTTGGTCCTCGGTTTGCGAATCAGATGATCAAGAATCTGAACTAGAATCTCCTCATAAGTCAAACTCTTTTTCACCCTAATTCTCTCAGCAGGAACAATGAGTGAAGGATCTCCTAAGCACTTTTTAAGCACGGAGATATAGAATACTGGGTGGAAAACATCTAACTCTGGTGGGAGCTCTAACTCATAGGCGACATTTCCAACTCTCTTCACAATCAAGTAAGGGACAATGTATTGTGGACTTAACTTCTCTTTCTTGCCAAACCTCATAACTCCCTTCATAGGTTAAACTTTCAAATACACCAAATTATTCACCTTGAACTCTAAGTCTTTTTTCCTAACATTAGTATAATATTTTTATCAACTTTGGACAGTATTTAACCTTTGCTGGATGTTCTTTACCTTTTCTATAACTGAAGAACCAAATCTTGCCCAATCAACACGGCTTTACCAACCTCAAACTAACTGATCGACGATCTATATCTTCTTCCATAAAGAGCCTCATATGGAGCCATCTGGATACTCGAATGAAAGCTGTTAGTGTAGGAAAACTCAATAAATGGAAAATGGTCATCCCAACTACCCTTGAAGTCAATAACACTGGATCTAAATATATCCTCAAGGGTTTGAATAGTACACTCTACCTAACCATCTTTCTGTGAATGAAAATTGGTACTAAGATTCAACTTCATACCTAAACCTTTCTGAAATAAATTCCAAAATTGTGTAGTAAATTAGGTACCTCTGTCTAAAATGATAGAAAAGGGAAATCCGTTCAATCTGACTATTTCTCAAATATATAACCTTGCATAATACTTTATTGAGTCTATTATCTTAATGGGTAAGAAGTGGGCTGATTTGGTCATCCTGTCCATAATTACCTAAATTGAATTATGTTGCTTGCGAGATTGCAGTAAACCTGTGATGAAGTCCACGTTGATCATCTCCCACTTTCCTTCTAGAATCTCAATGTTCTGAGCTACACCATAAGTTCTTTGGTGCTCAACTTTGACTTGTTGGCAATTAGGGCACTTGGACACAAACTCTGCTATCTCTCTCTTCATTCTATTCCACCAATATACTTCTCTCAAGTAGTGGTACATCTTTGTAGAACCTGGATGGATAGAATCATTTGAGCTATAGGCGTATGCCATGATTCTCTCTCGAATGCTAGAAACATTTGGAATACACAACTGGCTGTGGTACCTCAACACTCCATCTCCCCTTTTGGCGAAAGCCATGGCCTTCTGCATGTGAACATCATCTTTCAAATGAAATAAGATGGGATCTTGGTCTTGATTTTCCTTCACCTTAGCAACTAGATATGATTCAGCTCCATTCTGAACAATATCATCACCCTTACTAGAGTCAATAAGATAGACTCCCAGCTATGCAAGTCTATGCACCTCTCTAGCTAACTCTCTCTTTCCTTCCTCCACATGGATTTTCTCCCTATAGATAACCTAGTAAGAGCATCAACAACCTTGTTAGCTTTACCTGGGTGGTAGACAATACTCATGTCATAATGCTTGAGTAACTTGAGCCATCTCCTTTCCCTAATATTCAACTCTTTTTGGCTAAACACATACTGTAAGATTTTGTGATTAGTAAACACATCAATATGCATACTGTAGATGTAGTGACACCAAATCTTGAGAGCAAATACTACGGCTGCAAACTCAAAGTCATGGGTCAGATAGTTTCTCTCATAACTATTAAGCTGTCTGGAAGCATATGCAATAACCATGCCTTTCTGAATCAATACACAACCCAATCCAACTCTGGATGCATCACAATAGAACCCAATCCAACTCTGGATGCATCACAATAGATACCAAAATCATCTTTTCCCTCGAGTAAGGATAAAAATGGAGTAGTAGTAAACCTCATTTTTTGCTCTTGAAAACTTTTCTCACAGGCATCAAACTATTTTAACTTAGCCTTCTTCTGAGTCAGCTTAGTTAAAGGAGATGATATGGATGTAAACCCCTCAATAAACCTACAGTAATAACCAACCAAACCCAAGAAACGTTTAATATTAGTGGGAGATGTGGACTTGGGCCAGTTCGTTACCGCCTCAATCTTCTGCGAATCAACTCGAATACATTTATCCGATACAATATAGACTAAGAATACCACCAAAGCAATCTAGAATTGATATTTCTAAAACTTGGCATAAAATTCCCTATCTTTGAGAGTTTAAAGAATAATCCTAAGATGATTTGCATGCTCCTCCTCATTTTTAGAGTAGCTTAAAATTTCATCGATAAATACAATCACAAATATGTCTAAGTACTATTTGAACACTCAATTCATTAAGTCCATAAATATTGCAGGAGCATTAGTCAAACCAAAGGACATAATAAGAAACTCAAAGTGACCATATCGAGTTTAAAAAGCTATCTTTGGAATGTCACACTCCTTCACTTTCAACTGATTATAGCCTGATCTGAGGTCTATCTTTGAGAAACAAGTGACACCCTGAAGCTGGTCAAACAAATCATCTATCATAGGAAGAGGATACTTATTATTTATGGTGGCCTTGTTTAACTGAAGATATTCAATACACATCCCGAGGGAACTATCTTTCTTTTGCACGAGTAAGACAAGAGCATCCTAAGGTGAGAGACTCAGCCTAATGAATCCTTTATCTAAGACATATTTCAACTTCTCTTTTAACTTTTTTAGCTCAGCGAGAGCCATTCTATATGGTTTAATAGAGATAGGTTGCATATCTAAAAGAACATCAATCCTAAAGTCCATCTCTCTTTTAGAGGGACTCCAGGCAGATCATCGGGGAAGACCTTGGAAAACTCATCACCTACAGGAACTGAATTAAGGGATGGAGTCTCCCCACTATCATTTTTAACTCGAACTATGTGGTAGATACAACCCTTGGAAATTAACTTTTTGGCCCTAAGGTATGAAATGAATTTACCCCTAGGAACTACTCAACTAGCCTTCTACTCTATGACATGTTCATTCAGAAGCTGAAACTTAACAACACAAGTTCTACAATCAACGGAGGCATAACAAGCATAAAGTCAGTCCATGCCCAGAATTATATCAAAATTAACCATGTCTAAATTAACTAAGTCAGCCATACTATCTTTGTGATAAATGGACACACGACAATATATATAGACCATCTCATCTAGAATAGACTCACCACAGGATTAAAAATACTGAAAGGCTCAAAAAGATGCTCGGGAAAGATTTCAAAATTATTAGCCACATAAGGGGTCACAAAAGACAACATGGCACCCGAATTAAGAAAAGCATAAACATCAAAAGTAAAGACTTGAAGCATACCACTGACAATATCTGGTGAATTCTCTTTATCCTGGCGATTAGCCATAACATATAGACAGTTTGAACCTCCACTTGTACCCGAAGTGGAACCTCTCTGGTTACTTCGCACTGGGGGTGCCGCAGTAGAAGATTAGGCTCTGTCGCCTCACATTGGACATTCTCTCTAAAAATTGCCTATCTTTCCATATTTGTAGGACCCATTGGCGCCCTCTCTACATTCTCCCAAATGAAGTTTACCACACTTACTGCAAGGTGGCTTCCCTTTTGAATCTTGAACCACACTCTCTTAGGATTGAAAACCCTGGGCTATGAAATTCTGGTGGCTCTGTGATTTTTTTTCATACCTATAATTGGGTGCAGGCGCAGTTGCTGACGATGGAGCATAGTTTGAAAGCTTCTTTTGAAAGAAGGACTTGTTTCCCTTCCCTTGCTTCTGCACATTCTCTTGCCCAACTGATTTGGTTTTCTTGCTCAAGTGATCCTTTATATCTTTATTCTTATCCCCCTCAACCTGTTGAGCATAAACTATGAGCCTAGAAATATCCATATCAAAAATCAATAATAAGGCTTTACACTCCTTCTACACATGTTTGCCTAGGTTGGAGACAACTTTTGTCATCTTAGATCTCATATCTGGATCATTTCCAAAGCATATCTGGATAGCTGGATGAATTTCAGACTATGCCCTTTCAATGTCATTCCCTTTTACTTCAGTTTCACAAACTCTTCAACCTTGGCCTTCCTCAATTCTTTAGGAAAGAAATGATTAAAGAACGCACCCTCAAATTCATCCCAAATAGTAGGCTCAACATCCTCACCTTTTCCCTCCTCCCACTAGTTGTACCACACATTTGACATATCCTTTAGCTGGTAAGAAACCAACTCAACTCCCTCAAGCTCAGTAGCATGCATTGTCTTCAGTATTTTGCATATCTCATTAACGAAGTTCTAGGGTACTTATCAACCTTAGAACCCATGAAAATTGGTGGGTTCATCCTCAAGAAATCTTGGATCCTCACCAATGATGACGACTCTTGGGAGCTAGATCTAGGAGCCAGTGAACTCAAGTTACCATTCTGGGCAGCTACCAATTAAATGAGCATGGAAATTGCTCCTCTGAAATCATCCTCCAAAGTAGGAATTGACTGAGTAGTAGGCATTTGGGATTCTTCCGTAGATCGGGTAGGTTGACCCCTAGTTATCACTCCAGAAGGTGGGGGCATCTCAAGCTGTGGAACCTCAGTATTGGTGGAATTACTCTGACTGGCGGTATGTTTAGGAGGCATTATCTACAAATGTGAAAACGCACAAATTAGGAAGAAACTTTTCAGAGTTAGACTTTTTCGTATGAACTCAGAATGTGAAGAAGTGAAACAATTTCTAATGTCCTATAGACTCATGATTATAAGTATGGTGCATGAGACACCCATAAGAAAGACTCTACTAGACACGACTTCATAGACATCCTAGGACTCGTAAACTCTGTGCTCTAATACCATGTTTATCATGCTTTGAGAGGATACCCTAGACATGGCTGGTACTTAGAGACCATAACTGGCCCCAAGTGAACCACTTGATTCAATTACTCACTCAAATGCTCAGCGAAAGACTTAAGAAAATTAAATAATGACACTTGAGTGAGATAACATTCCAACAGATCAATAAGGGGTAATTTAAAAGCCAAGTCAATCTCATAAATAAAAGTCTCAAAATACTCATGGTATAAAGTAGCTCAATCTCATAACTCAATACTTAAAAGTAATATTTAAAACAAAATCTGAAAGTACCAATATAACTCAACTCTAAATCTGTATATGAAGCTTCTATCAACTATTAAGAAGGTGCTGAGACAAGTTCACGGTTACCTCAAAAGGAATTACTCATTAATAACTGAAATAAATGTGATTCCTTCGAAAGCAAGGATGTCTTACCACTATCAGGAAGGGAAATAGATCTTTGATGGAGTGCTTGTTGATGATCTCTAGAACCTATAGCTGCATCATAAATGATACATGCCAAATGACATCAATACATGGAATCTACGATTATGTAAAATAGCTGAAGGAAACACAATTCAACAACTCAACATCAAGGAAACTCAACTCAATAGACTCAACTTAAGAAACACAACTCATACTCAAAAGAATATTCAAGTTTATAAATGAACAAGCTTTCAAAGAAGACCATGATATGCAACTCAACCAAATCAAATCATTAATTTTAAGGGATTTTCTCTAGATGACAACCATCCCTTATGAGTTAGTGATGATGCAACACTTTACAGTACCCTTGTTGCAGTCATCCAATACCTTGCCAATGTAAGGGATGATCAACCTTAATGGATCCATAATTAATCAAAATCCATATTTTTGGGTCTTGAGAGGCATGACCTCTATCCTACGCTGGCTACATAGTTTATCTAGTTCGAGTTTTTATTTACTTTTATCCAAATCAATACTCAATACTATTTCCAATAAACTCAATATGCTCATAAGCTTAATCAAATCAATATGAATAATCAACTCATTTAGTCTTATTGGATTCTCATCAAACTCAACTCATCTCAATCATCAAACTCTTTTATTTAAAATATGTTTTCGACTCTATATCAAATCAATCATTTAACTCAATACTTAACTGATTTAGACTCAATACTCATTCTTTTTCAACCTCAATCAAATGCACATAAACTCATTTATAATTCATAGTTCATTAAGTGCATGAAAACCATTCTCTTTAACTCAAGTATAAATGCATATAATATAACAATCATTAACTCGGTTAGGGTACATAGGAAATAATTCATGAATAGCCAATTAGGAATTCAAATCATAAGAATAAACATGATATACTCATATATATAAGGAACTCAACAAGAAATCACATAAATAACTCAAGAACTCAATCAAACAGGCTTAGAATTCAAACTCAATCTCAATTCAAATGAAACAAATATGTTGGGTACGAGGATGAACTTATTCTAGCATTATGATTAGCCTTACATACCTGGAAATAGAAGGGATGATCAAACCTCGAAGGAATGACTTAAAAACCTTAAACCCTAGCTTTCTTTCTTCTCTCTCTAATCCCTTCTCTCAAAAATTCAAAGTGTGAATGAGAGGAAAAACCCTATTGGGTAAGCTGAGGGAATGATTTTAGGTCCCTATACGTGAAGGATTATATTTGGAAAAGGTGGAAAAGACCAAAATGCCCTTTATTAAAACTGAGTTGGGCATCTTCACATACGGACACCACTGCCCGTAAAGCTCACCATAGTTTGTTTTGAGTGTCATGATCCTAGACTTAGGACAAATTGGAGAGGTGGACACCATGGATCGTGGTGGTCACCACAGATCGTGGTCCTCTCTTATGGTCCTTGCATACTTTGGGGTCATAGAGGTTGAGGATCACATACAACTTTACGGTCCTGGTAAGCACTATGGGCTGTAGATCCCTCTATGATCTTTTTTCCCTCTTTTTCCCTAATGCCTGGACTCTTCATGAGCTGTGAAGAGTAATAAGACCCATGAAAGGTCTCGTGTCCAATCTTTGATGCAAATTTTCAAGTCATTTTGAGTTAATTATAGCTAGGAACTTTAGGGGTGTTACACAAAGAAAGGCTAGAAACTAGTTTGATTTGATGAGCTGACATAAGAATGTTCCCTTTAAGATGAACTTCATCCTATGGAGATCACCTAGGGAAAAATTCCATGCAGATGCAAGATTGATCAAAATAGGCATCTTCGTTCTTTCTAAATATTGCTTCCGTAAAAGACCCCAAGAAGAAGACATCTCTCACTTGATGTGCTCGGGAGAATTTGCTCAGACCTTATGGAAAATTGTTTGTGGACTAGTTGGTATTCCTTGTGCAAATGGTCCACTAAGAATACTTCTCAAACATTGGTAGACTTGGAAAACAAAGAATCCAATTTTGAATCTAAATAGTAAATGCCTACCTATTATTACTATCTGAGAACTACAAAAAGCTAGATATGGTGCTAAGTATGGGAGGGAGAAGCACAATACCAATAAAAATCTCATTCATATAGCGTCTACCATCTCTCAGATAGTAAAGAATCAATTTCTAAATGTCAATTTGAAACCTGAGTGGAACAAAGTAGCCCTACTTATGAGAAACTCTATCAATACTAAGAGGTCTATTATGGTCAATTGTCTTAAACCATCCATAAGTTTTGTGAAAGTAAACTATGATGGAAAATGTAAGAAGGGTATCTATGGTGGATGAGGAGTGATCAGGAATCATGAAGGGCATATTATTTTTGCCTATTCTCATAGTCTAGGCTGAGGTACCAGCAACTGGGCAGAGGCTAAAGTGCTATTGTTTGGGATCAATTGGTGCATCAATAGTGGGTACAAATTTATTCTAGCAGAATGTGATTCTAAGCTTTTGGTTGATAATGTGAATAACTTGAATTCAACCCCATGGAGAATTTAAGAGGAAGTGGACAGTTTGAAAAGGCATATGGAAAATAATGGCTACATCCTACAATACTGTTTTAAAGAAGAGAATAAAGTATCAGATAAATTGGCCTTTATGAGTTATGCAAGCCCTCAGAACAAGCTCTACAAGAATTTTGTTGATCTTCTTGCTAAGGTTAAAGACCTAATAACAATGGACAGATAATGCTTGGCCAGTTGCAGATTCAAATGAAAGAAGAGGAATGAAATTATATGAGATCCCCCGTAAGGATGGGATACTTTTATCTTTTGTATAGGATTAGGTGTTCCCTTGTTGATTTAGGATTCTTGTCTTCATTTTTATAAGACCAAGTAATCATCCTTAGCTTTTGCATTTTCTTCATCTCAAATAGGATAGCTTGATATCCTCTTAATGAGTAGGGAAGGTTAATTCACCTTTTGTATACTCCCTCAAATCATAGTGTACTTTTGTTGAAGATGAATAAAACGCAATATTTTTGTTTGAAGAAAAAACTAGTTTAGTTGTGACTAAATGAATTCCAAATCAAGGAGACCTCAAATTTAAATTCTGACAGTTCTATTGAGTTCGAAGTATTAAAAAAGTAAGGTAGCACATATGGTTTTTGTGCATGAGGTTCCGGACGAATTCGAGGGTCCAATACATATTTTTGCTAAGTTTACTTTTGTTGTTCTATAATATGGTGTGTGTCCTCTTCGTGTTCACGGATCCCATGACCGCATTCGCTAAGGGTCCTGCATGTTGCCCTTTGTGTTCGCGAGAGGTTGACTGTGTTCACAGAGGGTCAAACCTATTGATCTGTGCCTTCACGGAATGCCATCGATTTCACAATGAAGCCATAACTTTGAACTTTGCATTCGCGGAGACCCAACCGCGATAGTGGAGGGTAAAATTGACCTGGACAGTAAGTTATTTTCCTATTTCGTGAAAACACCCATTTTTAACATTAGAAAGTAGATTTGAATGAATTCTTGAGAGATTTTTGAGGGAAAATGATTGGGTAAGTATTTTTAACGTATATCTTCCATTCCCCATTAATTATATCTTGGTTTTGTCCTTTAATTCGTGAGTTTGGACCCAAAATTTTGGAGGTTTTTCAAGAACCCAAACTTTTTTTAAATGGTGATTATGAGATGATTTTAACTCAAATTTTGAATTTGTTTTCACAAATAGGTTCCTTATGTCATAAATAATTTTTTCATCTAAAAATTTCTAGAATTACTCTTTCATTTTCGGATTTAAGTTTTTGGGTCAATTTGGGCTCAGTTCCTAAAATTTATGATTCAGGTGTCGTTGAACTCGTATTCTTATTAGAAGTTTATATTTGATGAGATTTCATTTATTCAGAGAGCCGAAATAAAGGAAAAACTCTAATTTTGGAATGGTTATGGTTGAATTTAAGGCAAGTGAACTCCTTAACCTTTGTTAAAGCTTTTAGATACTTGTAGTCCTTGTTATATGTGTTGTGGTATAATGGAAAGTGGTTAGAGTTAATTGACTTTGTGATTGATCTTAATAACAAAGAAGAGGGGTAATAAAATGACAATTTGATGACTTGTATTGGTGTAATTGATGTGATGATAATTTTGACATATTTTGGACATGTAAAAGGACCTTATATTGATATAAGATGTGAATTATAATTGACATAGTTTGATTATTGTGAATTGTATGAGCATGACTTAAGTTCATTGATTCTGATATACTGTGTTGATGTTGGTAATTATATGAGACAAAGGGGTCAGGCCACACACTCTTTGGCAGGTATTTTGAAATAAAAAGGTCGGGACACATGCTTTGTGGTAAGATATGTTTATTTAAAGGGATGGGTCACACGCTCCCTGACAAGTTACATGGACAGAAATTTCTATCATGGGTTCCGTTTTATGATTCAGCTAATGTGTACTGAGAGGACAGACATGCAACATTTTATTGCATTGCAGCACACCTTTATGGTATTTGTAAATTTATGTTTATGGGCTGTATTATTATTATGACCGTACAAATTATAGAGTTAGGCTGATTTTTATGTAGAATGTAGTTGAGGAGGTTCGATTGGGATAACATGAGTATTTGTATTCGATTTAGCTTAGCTTAGTTTTAGTTGTCCTCTTGCTGAGTACCGTGTTATTTTGTACTCACTCATTTCTTCTACAATTGTGTAGGTTATGATCCCGGACATTTGTGATCTTCTAGATTTCCTACTATATTCGAGGCTATCATTCGAGTTTTTGAGGTAGGTATTGTGTTCAACCAACGGACATCTCTTACTCTTTTCCTTTATGTTTTAGTCCTATTCTGGAGATAAACACATTATGATTGTATTTTTTTTATTATTTTTGTATTACATTAGCGACTTGTACATGTGACAACCAATTTTGGGGGAGTTTTGAGATTATTTATTTGTTTTTGTTAAGTTAAACCTTGTTTAGTTTTATTTACTTTCGCATTTTACTTTCCATTGGATTTTAGGCTGACTTATTTTGGTGGATTGAGACGAGTGTCATCACACTCAATTTTGGTCATGACAAATAGTATCACAACCCCAAGTTCATAGGTCTTATGTGTGAATAAGCTAGGTCTAAGTAGAGTCTTGAGGATTGGTATGGAGACATCTGTACTTATCTTTGAGGGGCTATGAGAATTTTAAGAAATTTCCTTTTTATTTTTTCAATTTTATTGTGCGTGGTTACTTGCGTTGGTGTTGAGTTATCGCATATCTATTTTGATAGATTTCTAGAACCAGAGCTACTGCGAGTTGTAGATGAGGGGAGGCAATCCCTGAGGTTGATGTTGGGACCCCAACTAGAGGTAGAGGTAGAGGCCGAGATAGAGGCCATGGTCGTTTAGCAGAAGCATGTAGAGGTCATGCCTAAGGAGATATACTAGCTAGAGACCGTGCTAGAGAGGCTTCTTTTGAACCACAGGTTGAGGCTAGAGAGGACTAGGTACCTTTAGAGCTTGATACTGCACTATTGCTTTAGGCTACTTTGATGCGAGTATTAGGTTAGCTCGAGGGATTCACTCAGAGTGTGGGTGCGGTAGTACACCCGAGGGTTCTCTAACTAGAGCATAGGCTTAGACCCTAGAGGAGCATCAGATTCTTGTTATTGAGGGTCTAGTGGGCCAGCCACCTATGGGCCCTATAGTTGATGAGGGTGGAGTACAGTGGGAGAGAGCTCAGGGTGCACCTACAGTTATGTTGACGGATGATAAGCAATGCCGATATAAAAAGTTATAAAAGATAGACATAATAGTTTTAGGGTGGGAGAACTGTGGATACACACGAGTTCCTAACCACGTGTAATGCGTTGTTGCACACACATTGGGGTTAATCGATACCCACGGAGTTTGATATGCCATACTCCAGTTATGTGGTCTAGCTAAAGAGTGGTGGAGAGTGTATTTGAGCTCCAGACCAGATAGGACACAGTAGGTGATTTGGGATGAGTTTGCTAGTGCTTTTTATGATTGTTTCATCCCTTGGAGTGTGAGCAAAGAGAGCTGGCTATGGTTCAAGAGAGCATAGACTTTTCTCTATTAGGCTCTTATAAGGGTGGGTATGAGAAGGGTCCCTCTCTCCTTTATCAAAGATTTGCGGAAGGAGGGCCTTACAGTTACTGAGTACAAGACTCGTTCTTACCAGTTGTCCAGACATGCTATAGCCATCCTTCTTTATGAGACAAAGCGGGTTCATAGATTTATAAGAGGTTTGACTTATTCCATCTGTAGATTAGTATTTCGATCTATCCCTGAGGGGGATTCCTTCCAATCCATCATGGATGCTACCAAAGAGGTGGAGTTGATGGTGAGAGAGGAGTTTGGGGACCCTAAGAAGGCCTGTGCTTCTATCATTTTTTAGGTACCTCATCTAGAGGTAGAGGTTCGTATAGAGAAGGTGGTTCTTTCTAGAGCAGAGGACCAGTTCATACAACTATTCCAGCATCTGAGGGTGGTTAGAAACCTTGTGTGTCCTATTGTATAGGTTATAATTACCAGGGGTTACAGCAGAGATCGGTGAGTCAGGGCAGTTATACATGTTTCTCAGGGGTGAACATGTTCCTCAGGTTCATCGCAGAGGTTTTCACATGGAAGAGTCTATTATACTTATAGAGATCCGAATCACCTTCTATGGCAGTGTACATCTCAGGGTCAAGGATGAACCCATCCTAATTCTTCAGCTATTGTTAGAGGATCAATACTGCTAATTAGAAGTCGAGGTAGATCCCAGACTAATAGAGGTAGTTGCACTCTTGATAGGGGTGTTGGTGGTGCTATAGTCCCATAGGGAAGAGGTAGAGGTGTTGTACAGGCCGGAGGTGGTAGGGGAGGTCAATGTTATGCTTTTTCATGGAAACCCAAAGTTGAGGTTTCTAATGCAGTTATCATAGGTATCATCCCAGTCCACCATCGACCTGCATCTGTGTTATTTGATCCAAGGTCTACAATTTCCTATGTGTCTGCCTATTTTGTATCAAGATTAGATTTGACATGTGATTGTATGCCCATGCATGCTCATGTTTCTACCTCATGAGTGAGCCCTTAGTGGTGGATTAAATGCATCGATCCTGTCTTGTTTTCTTGGTCTTATATGATATTTGGGTAGACATGATTATTGTGGGGATGGTAAATTTTGATATTATATTGGGTATGGATTGGCTTTTTCTCTATTGTGTTATTTTTTATTGTTATGCTAAGATTGTTACCTTAGGATACTTGGCACCCCGAGGATTGAGTAAAAGGGTACTAGTGACTCCTATCCTAGTAAGGTTATCTCTTATATTCGTGCTCAGAGGTTGATTAATAGGGGGTGTATGTCTTATTTGGCCTTCATTCGGAACACAAGTGTTGAGTCACCTCTTATGGAGTCTATTTTTGTGATTAAGGATTTTGCTGATGTATTTTCTACTGATCTTCCTAGTGTTCCTATGGATAGGAACATTGATTTTTCTATTGACTTGGAGTCGGGCACTAAGCCTATTTTTATTCCTCTATATCACATAGCTTCGGCTAAGTTGAAGGAGTTGAAGGATCAGTTTTAAGATTTGTGAAGAAGAAGGATGGATATATGAGGATGTGCATTGACTATAGATAGTTGAACAAGGTGACTATCAAGAACAAATATCCTCTTTCCCGTATTGATCAGCTCTAGGGAGTAGCCTTTTTATCGAAGATCGATTTGAGTTCTGGTTATCATCAGCTGAGGATAAGCCATTAGATATTCCTAAGATAACTTTTTAGACCCGTTATGACCATTATTAGTTCTTGGTTATATCATTTGGGTTGACTAACCCCCCGATAGCGTTTATAGAGTTGATGAATGGGGTATTTCGCCCGTATTTGGACTCCTTCATGATTTTTTCATTGATAATATCTTGGTGTATTCCCAAACTGAGGAGGATCATACTCTCCATTTAAGGTTGGTACTTTATAAGTTGAGAGACTAGAAGTTATATGCAAAGTTCTCTAATTGTGAGTTTTAGCTCGAGTGTGGGGCATTTCTAAGACATGTGATGTCCAAGAAGGATATTAGAGTGGATCCGACCAAGATTAAGGCAGTTAGAGGCTAGAAAAGGCCGACTTCACCTATTGAGATTTGGGGTTTTATGGGGTTGGCTAGCTATTATAGATGCTTTGTGTAGGGTTTCCCTACCATTGTGGCTCCTTTGACTAGACTAACTCAGAAGGTTATAGATTTTCATTAGTTCGATGACTGCAAGGAGAGCTTTCAAAAGCTTAACACTTTATTCACTTTGAATCATGTTTTGACTCTACCCGAGCAGAGTGTGGACTTTATTGTATACTATGATGCTTTCAGAGTTAGTTTAGGTGGGGTATTGATGTAAAAAGGGGAAAATAGTTGCCTATGCTTCTAGATAGTTGAAGGCTCATGAGAATAACTACTGTACTCACGATTTGGAGTTAGTGGATGTGGTTTTTCTATTGAAGCTATTGCATCATTACATATATAATGTGCATTGTGAGGTATTCACCAATCACCGGAGTCTTCAGTATATTTTTAGTCAGATGGATTTGAATTTGAGGCAGCGTAGATGGCTTGAGTTGCTAAAGAACTATGACATGACTATCCTATATCATTCAGGAAGGCTAATATGGTGGCCGATGCTTTGAGTAGGAAGGCTCCTAGTATGGGAATTCTCACCGCAATTGGTATTGATAAGAGGCCCTGGCTAGGTATGTTAAGAGGTTAGCCAACAACTTTGTTCATTTGCATGTTTTTAAGGAGAGCGGGGGTTTTCTTACTTTTATTGAGGCTTTATCTTTATTAGTCGAGCAGATTCGAGAGCGACAATTTGTTGATGAGAAGTTATGTCTCTTTTGAGACAAGGTACTGAGGAGTGATGTTAAGGAGGCTAGGCTTGATTCAAATAGTATTTTGAGGATTGAGGGATGGATTAGTGTGCCTAAGGTGGGTGACTTGATTAGATTGATTCTAGAGGAGGCTCATTGTTCTAGATATTCTATTCACCTGAGTGCGGCGAAGATGTATCATGATCTGAGCCAACATTATTGGTGGTATGAGATGAAGAGGGATATTCTAGAGTTTGTGTCCAAGTGTTTGACATGTCAATAGATTAAGTATGAGAACCAGTATCCCAAAGGTATGACTCAGAGGATGCGCATTCCTAAATGAAAATAGAAGTAGATCACTATTGACTTAATTATGGGTTTATCTATCACCGTTGGTGGTTATGATTCTATTTAGGTAGTTCTTGACTGACTAACTAAGTTGGATCATTTCATCCCAGTTTGGGTGAAGTAAGTGGTGGAGAAGCTAGCCAGTTCATGTTGTACCCATATCCATCGTTTCAGATTGGGGTCCCTTGTTTACTTTGCACTTTTGGATGTCATCACCCACATACCGATGGCTAGTGAGCGGATGATTCAGGTGTTGTAGAATATGCTTCAAGCCTATGTTATCGATTTTAGTGCTAGATGAGATCAATATTTACCCTTAGCGGAGTTTGCTTACAACAACAGTTATCACTCTATTATTCAGATGGCCCCATTCGAGGCAATATATGGTAGGCACTGTCGATCTCCTATTGGGTGGTTTGATTCAACTGAGATGGACTCCTTAGACATGAACTTTCTTAAAGATTCTATGGAGAAGGTTCTTATGATTCAAGATAGGCTCTTGACAGCCCAAAGTAGGAAGAAGAGTTATTCAAATTAGAGAGTTTGACCCTTGGAGTTTATGAGAGTGATCATATTGGCTTCTAGTATCGCTTATGAATGGTGTGATGTGGTTCGAGAGGAAGGGTAAGCTCAACCCTCAATTCATTGACCTATTTGATATTTTAGGATGAGTAGGAGAAGTGACATATAGATTGGCCCTGCCACCTAGCTTGTTAGTTGTACATCATGTTTTTTATTTCTCTATGCTCCAGAGGTATGTTTCAGACAAGTCCCATGTGATCTCCCTAGATTTCGTAGATTTGGGGTCCAAATTTGACCTTTGAGGAGGAGACCTTAGACATTCTGGATAGGAAGGTCCGTAAGCTTAGGACTAAGGAGATAGCTTCAGGGAAGGTCCAATGGAGACACCATTCAGTTGGAGAGGCTACTTAGGAGCCAGAGTCCGATATACATGACCAATATCCACAACTTTTTGAGGCTTCAGGTACTTTCTTTTATTTTATGTTCTAGGACGAATATGATTTTTAGTGGTGGATGATGTAATGACCCTAAAGGTAATTTTTGGAAATCTTTACAAAATGACCGCCCTCCAAATAGTTGTCTCGAGTCATTTCTGATCAATTTTTAATATTGGTTTTGGAAATTCATTGAAAAGTTTTGAATTTTTGAAGTTTTTGGGTTTTAGAGACTTAAGTTGTTCAAAAGTGGTATTAGGAACCAATCAGAGCTACGGGTCTCAAAATAGAATTATGTTAGTTCCATTAGCTCCAGAATGTGGAATTTGGTCTAAATGAGTCATTTCTAAAATTGGAGTTGTATCGAAGATTTGAGGTCCTAAGTTGAAAGTTAGAGTTATTTTTAATTAAGGGTTAACTTTGGTTAACATTAAGAGTTCAAATGCTGGGGTTGAATTTCCGATGATTCTGTTGAATTCAAGAGGTGATTTTAGGCTTAGGAAGAGTTTCTGTACATTTTTTAGGAGCTTCAAGGGCATTTTGGTTTTTTTGAGTCTTATAGTTTAGTTGAGACTAAATGGATTCCAGGTCAAAGAGACATCGAATTTGAACTCTGATGGTTCCATTGAGTCTAGAGCCTCGACTTTAGTAGGATAACATATATGTTTTTTGTGTACGGGGTTTCAAATGAATTTTGAGGGTTCGATCCGTATTTTTGCTAAGTGTACTTTTGTTGTTCTGTGATCTGGTGCATGTCCTCTTCATGTTTGTGGATCCCTCGACTGCGTTTGCGAAGGGTCCTGTCTATAGACCTTCATATTTGAGAGAGGTTGACTGCATTCACAAATGGTCAGTCCTATTGATATTCGCGTTCGAGAAAGGCCGTTGTGTTCGCGGTGAGGGAACTTTGAGCTCCGCGTTCTTGGAGACCCAGCCGCAATCACGTAGGGTAAAATCGACTTGGGCAGTAAGTTATTTTCCATTTTGAGAAAACACCCATTTTTACCATTTTTGACACTTGGGAGCACGGTAGAGACAAATTCTTGAGAGATTTTGAGGAAAAATAATTGGGTAAGAATTTTTAACGTATATATTCCATTACCCATTAGTTATATCTTGATTTTGACCTTTAATTCATGAAATTTGGATCCAAAATTTTGGAGTTTTTTCAAGAACCCAAACTTTTCTTTAAATGGTGATTATGATATGATTTTAACTCCATTTTTGAATTAGTTTTCGCTAATAGGTTCCTTATGTCGTAAAGAATGTTTTCATCTAAAAAATTCTATAATTATTCTTTCATTTTCGAATTCATGTTTTTGGGTCGATTTCGGTTCGATTCCTAAAATTTATAATTCTGGTGTCATTGAACTCTAATTCTTATTAAAAATTCATATTTGACTAGATTTCATTGATTCAGAGTCGACGTATAGGAAAGACTCAAGTTTCAGAGTTGTTGTGGTTGAATTTAAGGCAAGTGAACTCCTAAATCTCCGTTATAGCTTGTAGAGACTTGTATTCATTGTTATATGTGTTAGGGAGTAATGGAAAGTGGTTCGGGTTACTTGACTCGGTGCTTAATCTTAATAACGAAGAAGAGGGGTAAAAATGATATTTGATGACTTTTGTTTGTGTGATCGATTTGATGATAATTTCGACATATTGTGGACATGTAAAATGACCTTAACTTAATATGAGATGTGAATTGTAATTGACATTATCCGATTATCATGAATAGTATGAGCATGCCTTAATTGCATTGGTTCTGATATAGTGTATTGATGTTGGAAATGATATAAGACAAAGGGGTTAGGCCACACACTCAGTGGCAGAGATTATGAAATAAAGGGCTCTGTGGTAGGATACGTATATTTTAATGGGATGGGCCACACACTCCGTGGCAGGTTACATGGACAGAAATATCCTTCATGGATTTTGGATTATAATTCAGCGGATGTGTACCGATAGGACATACATGCATCATTTCATTGCAATGCATCACACTTTTCTAGTATTTGTGAATTCGTGTTTACCCCTCATTGCCTTATATTTGCTGAACTTAACTTGATGTGATTCATTTGCTGAGACTATTTATGAGTATTCACGGCTTGTATTATTATTATTGTATAAATTGTAAAGTTGGGCTGGTTTTCATCCAGGTTGTAGTTGAGAAGGTTCGGTTGGGATGACATGAGTATTTGTATTCTATTAGATTTGCTTAGTTTTAGTTGTCCACTTGTTGAGTATCATGTTATTTGGTACTCATTCCTTGCTTCTACACTTGTGTAGGTTATGAGCTGGGACTTGTGTGATCTTCTAGCTTTTCTACTATATCCTAGGCTATCATTCGAGTTGTTGAGGTAGCTGTTGTATTCATCTAGCGGACACCTCTTACTCTTTTCCTTTATGTTTTAGTCATATTCTATAGACAAAGACATTATGACTATGAGCCCGTTTGGATGGGCTTAAATAAAGTAACTTTTATGTATGAAGTGCTTTTAGAACTTTGAAGTGGTGAAAGTTATTTTTATAAATAAGTAGTTGAGTGCTTGGATAAAAGTGCTTATGTTGAAAATAAGTGCTTGAATTTTAGGATTAAAAGAATAAAAAGGGTAGTTTGAGAATTTAGTTAAAATATAAGAGATATAAAAGTAATTTTCATGGTCAAACAAAATGGTTTTAAGCACTTAGAAAAAAAAGTTAGAAATCCTAACTTTTTTTTGACCGACTTTAAGAACTTTATGGCTTAAAGTTAGCATTAGACAAACACGTCCAAAAGCCTAAAAGGGGCTTTAAGTTGGTTTTCCAAACGGGCTCTATATTTTGTTTCTCATTTATGTATTACATTAGTGGCTTTACACGTGACAACCAATCTTGGGGAGGTTTTGAGATTATTTATCTGTTTTGCTTAAGTTAAACCTTGTTCTATTTCATTTACTTCCGCATTTTACTTTCCGTTGGATTTTAAACTGACTTGTCTCGGTGGGTTGAGACGAGTGTCATCACACTCAAATTTGGATAATGACACATTAGATCTTCAGACTTCATCTTTGCCTGAGTGTGAGCACTATTCGCCCCACCAATGTACATTTCTAATCTTTTCTTTTTGTGTCAAACTCCTGAACCCAGATCTTTTCAAGAAGCACTGGGTACACGAGTTAATGACTTCTATTCTATCATTGCTGAGGTATACTCTTCATTACTGCAAAGTTGCATCATCAATGTCTAGACAATCCCCCGGAAAATGAAAGACATGGTCAAAGAGATAAAGAATCATATAGACATATATATATATATATATGTTTTAATTTTTTTTTTTAAAATAAACAAACAAATAAAACACTTAAACAAGAAGAATCTACCACATTGCAATAGCATTCGATCGTTCTCTTTTAGAGTCCTCTTTACCGCACCCTCATAAGATTCTCGATTAGTTTGAGACATTATTATTGAAAAACTTGTTGAGATAGGAATCACAAGCTTTTTCGGGTTATAAACAAGGTGTTGCAATTCGATATACTGATATGTCCATTCACGTTGTAGACCACTATAACATTCACAAGGGTTTGATTTTTTTAGTTCACAAAATTCATCATTATGATCTATTAGAAAGTGCCACTTATATTTGTCAAACTCAATTTGAATGATATCAAGCGAGTAATGTGTTTACATAAGAGGACGATGGATGAGATTAATGCACTGGCTACAACTAAATTGTCCTTTATTTACTACCAGGAGTCAAATGCAAGACTGGATACTACACCATACCAAAGAGGAAACAAAGCATGCTCAACTCATCAAGTAGTGTACACGGAATTCATACACACCATTTGGATTGTGAGAAATACCAGAATCTTTGAGAAAAAGGAGCGACATTGGGATACTATGTAGGGCTGTACAGGGAAAATCGATAAACCGCACCAAATCGATAAACCGAACCAAACCGGAAAAAACCCGACTAGTGGTTTGGTTTGACTTGGTTTGGTGTTTGAAAAAAAAATCCGACCATCATAGGATTGGTTTGATTTTAACTAAAAAAAGTCAAACCGAACCCAAACCGACCCGATTATAGATATACTACTTTTAAATTATGTTATACATAAAAATATTTATTAAAATGTAATTTATAAATATTTTTTAAAAATTTTTCATAATTTTTATTTTCTTTCTTACATTTAGATTTGGATTTGAGAAGCTCATCTAAATAATATACAAAAAAGTTCATCTTATAAAGTTATATTATAAAGTTAAAACTTCAAACAGTGTTCTGCCTCCATCTTATATATTGATATTTTGTACTAGAACTCTTTTTAAGAAGCACCGTTCTATGCTTTTTATTAAATACTATGAAAAATTCGAGAAATCCGAAAAATCTGAAAAAACCCGAGAAAAATTAATATCGAAAAACCCGACTTTTATTGGTTTGGTTTATAGATTTAATAACCCGACACAAATGGTTTGATTTGGTTTGTAAAAAATCCGAACCAATCCGGTTCATGTACACCCTTAATACAATGGCAAGAGAAATTCCATGTATTTGCAATGTTAGAGCATATACTTTACTTCGACTAATCGTTCAGAAGTATCATATCTAATATTGGATGCACTGATTAAGTCATTTAGTCTAGCATACACTTTAGTTTTATTTTCCTCTTTGGAGCATTGTCATGGTAGAATGAATGATATAGCAGACTGTGTTATAATTGTGCTGAATTTGTAATTAGTCACTTGATAATTAATGAAATCTATTAGTTACCAAAAAAAAAAAAAGCGAGGAATCACTTGAATAGCAGCTACGATTCGAGCTATCATCATCACTAGCATACAGATTCTTTGGAAAGAATATCGACGTTCACGGTTTCACCGTACCACTCGACATGCTTCGTAGTCCTATTTCATTTGAATTTTTCAAGAAATGAAATCTTACGCTTATATAGTGAAAAAATTGAATACACATAGGGGCCGTTTGACTATTGGATAAGAGATGAGTTATTAAGGTTTAAAATATTGCATAAATTTGGTAGATTTTTTGTGTAAGGTATAAAATTCAACACACATAATACTATGTTTGGTTAGAAAATTAGAAAATCACATAACTAATACATGTGTAAGTTATGAATCAATCTATATATTATTTTATGCGGGGTACAAGATGGAATAAGTTATGCATAAATAACTAATACCTGAATTAAAATACAAATTGACAACTTTATCCTTCACTGTCAATCAAAAATACTCCTTCGTACAGAACACATGGACTCTCGCTAATGCTAGGAAATCAGATGTGGAGTTTGCTGCGAAGATGTATTCGTTGCTTTCGCCTCCGTTTTATGTTTTGTATTCATTGGTGAGAGGTCCGTATTTTGTTTACAGGATGCTTTCATATTATCTTAGTGGGGCTGCTGATAACGTAATACCGAGATGGATTTGGGTTTCTTGGGTATTTGTTGTTGTCACTACTATTTCTGTTAGCATATTGTGGGTTTCAAATCTTTGGGTTGAACCGTATAAAGAAATTACTAGGAAATTTGAGAAAAAAGTTAGGTGAGCTAAAATGTTGTGGTTTACAGATTACCTATATGATTTAATTGAATGAGACATTGGAAAAAAACCCAAATCCCTCATTGTCTGTTTGCTACCTTATTGGAATGCATAAATTTTAGAAATATATTTACTCTATACTCTGCAAAAACCATTAATGGATTATATGCAGTGGCCTTCTGGTGTTGAATTGACATACAGAGTTTCAAGGTTTTGGACAACTTTGACGTTGTTGGCAGAATCGTTTCAATTGTTGTTTTAAAAAGTATATACTGTTTTATGATTTTTAACGTAACAAACCAACACCCAAGATATTATTAAGCCCTGCATAACTAAACACTGTATAAATAAACCCTGCATAACCAAATCGTGCATTACTAATACCTGCATAATTAGTACATGTATTACTAATACCTGCATAACTCTACCTAGCAACCAAAAGGCCGCCCATAGTACATAAGTGACATCACTTTAATATGAATATACCCCCTATCTTATTTGTAACATATCATAATAGGGTCATGCAAACTCATCGTTATCGAAGATTAATTCTCGGTATGAAACCCAATGAGACATGAAGACACAACCATATTGACTAAATTGAGCCTTGATACAACACATCTTCGTCCGATTGTTCTCTTCGCGAGAACGATTCAGTGTCAAATTAAACTCTTGTGGTGTACTACACAATATTGATATACCATGGCTTCTTAGACGTTTAAGTCCAAATGCCCACAAGTTCTATTTCATCCCTATAATCTTTCAATCTTCACTTTACCATTAATAGAAATTTTAATTTCTCAGCAAAAATCAATCTTACTCTCTCAATTTTAGGTCGATTCTAAGGAATTTGCTATGATAGTGTATTTACACTCTTCAGCCATGGCTCTGTAATAATCAATGTAAAACTTTTTATTTTTTCTATATGAAAACATTACTATTTTCTCCGCTCTCACAGATTCAATCAAAGTATCTGTGAAATAAACACTAAACATTTTCTCAATATAAAATTTCAATGATAAAATAATAATTTTTTAATAGTAATCAAAGTTCATCTTAGCTAGTGAATAGTGATTGCTAAAAACCTAGCGTCTAGACCAACTCACAACGAGGTCATTAAAATTGATAGAGAGAAGCAAAAAGACAGGTGTAATTTCACCGATAGTCATTCAACTTTTATTTTATTATACAAAAGTCGTCACTAAAATATTTTATGTCATGAAAAAGTTTATAGCTCAACTTAACTTATAAATACGTATCACGAAAGTTATTAAACTATATATTTTTCTAATAAAGGAGTCAGTCAAATTTGCTTGACTAAATTGTTACTGCAATCATGAGAAAATCTATAGTTACAATTATCTCTTTATTTCAAAACTATCCAACAAACCTAAAAAAAAATAAGGCTCATGAGAAATGAGCTTGTTTTTCCTATTTTCTTTTCAATTGGTTGGAAAGTCGAAAATATATGCACAACAAGTATCATGTATCATATTATCATTAGTCGTTACTCCCTTCGATCTGGTCCATCTTATATGGTGTTTTTAGAAGCAACTCTTGGGAATAACCGTGCCGCGACGTGTGCCTTGTGCATTTTTACAATAGGTTAAGGCTGGCCTTTTCAAACGAGAATCCACAAAAGTGAGCTTTATATCTTGCAATGTGATACCACTACATGGATTTGTTTGGCTGCAATCTAATTTTATTGCTTGTTGTGTTGAAGATGTCCCCTTTATATTCTTGTATGTTACTTGACTCACCTTCACTCCCGAACTCTGCATTAATATGTTCAAAATTTAGTAAAACATCAAAACAAAATATTTATATATATATATAAAGAAAAATAAGTTCCTAAAGTCATTTTGTTTATTAACGTATATATATTGACAGTGTAAAGAATTATACCTGGTGAGGACAATTGTTATCAGGGCAATAGTTTTGATCAATGAGTATAGGGTAGCCAACATTCCTCATAACAAGATTTCTAAACATGAGATTTTTAGCATGGCCATCACTTGGCCTTGCCCATGACTTTACCCTCACACCATTTTGTGTCTTGGTGAATACTGAATTTTCCACTGTTATATTCTGGACTCCTGCTTCATTTAAGCTGTTGGCCAAACTTCCTATGCTGCAATATACATATATATATGAAAATAACCAAATCTTCAAAATATATGTAGTAGGCGTTTGGAAAAATAAAATGTAATATTTATGGTTAGTGACAGATTCAGGATTTTTATTAAATAAAATAAATATATATATATATGTATGTATGTATGTATCGTCGACCTTTAGGTTCTTATTGTAGAACTCATTACACTTTTAAAATTAGAGGTCCAAAATTAATTCTTATCTTAGAAAATAGTAATATTTTTACATATATAACAATATTCTGTGTTGAAGGTATTGTAATAGGTTGAACTCGTTGATTGTATGTTATATCATCCATAGTATTACTGATTCTAATACATAGATCTGATTTAATTATGTAAAATTTTAAGATGATAAAAGAAAAATAAGAATTTCAATGAGACAGACTTGAAATATTTAGAAGATTTAATCCAAAAAGAAAAATGTAAAGAAGGACAAAAATAAGAATATAAAATGCAAACACATTATAGTTAATTCTTGTTGTTTTTTAATAGTAACATAACACACGAGCAAAGCATTGAATGTTCATGAGAGTATAACATGTGTTTTAAATTCTAAATACGCCTCGAAAATAATTTACCTTATGCCATGTCCAGGGCCACAACCAATCTTTTGAATCCACATATTCATAGAACCAGTGCCAATAGAAATGCAATCATCTCCAGTCTGAATGATGCTATCTGTGATAGTAACATCCCTTGAATTTTCTATATGAATCCCATCAGTATTTGGACTTCCACTTGGAGATCTTATTCTAATTTTCTCCACTCTTACATGGCTGCTATAATCAATTGCCATATTCATTATCTGACTGTTCAACGATTTTAATCCACTTACCACTACATTATTACACCATAACAATGTAATTGACTGCATTTATTCAAACAAAGAGACTAATTATCAAACAAAATATTGAACAATATTATAATGACATCGTTTGCTTCGATAATTTTTATCATACACCTATAATATAGCATTCAAAATATCTTACATTATTACAGTTGAATATTATTTGAAAGAATGAATGTTATAAAGAGGTCTAACGGTATACACTATAACAAATAAAGAATTTTACAGTAATAATATAATTATCAGTATATTAGATTTAGTGGCAATTATAAATATGAATATTTATAACCAATACTCTATATAAATGTCGTTAAAGGCTTTAGCGACTTTGAATGCAATGTCATTAACTCAATTGTAGATAAATATTTTTGAGGCTATAAAGGAAAATATATAGCCACTAAATGTCGTTTTTTGCTATAGTAATAGGAGTATATTTTTAAAAAAAAACTTTATTATGTGTCTCACACAACTGATACTAACTAATTATGCAAGAACACTTTTTTGTCTCACAAAAATGTGAAGTTCATATACCTTTGGACTTACAAATCTTGGGTCCATATTTTTGTGAGATTAAGAGATGTCTCACGCAATTTATGTCGATCGTGTGAAACATAAAGTAGAGTTTTTCATTATTACAAACAATTACCTAGATATATATTATCATATTTTAAATGAACTGATATTATAAAAATTCTTTTACATTGTTAATATTCTATAGAAATTAAACTTTTATTATATTAAGATAAACACATTATTACGTACCCTAGCTCCAGGAGGACAAGAATGACCAGATCTTCTACAAGACCAAAAACTATGTCCTTTAGCATCAATTGTTCCACCATAGACAGAAAGTCTACTAACTTTATAAAACAAAATCCAAAAGTTAGAACCTCCAATGACATTATAATCCACCGAAGCAACTATAGTTCCGTCTATTCGAAACTCAATTCTGCTCCGGCAAGGGCCAGTGAACGTCACTGGCCTTATAACGTACGTTCCCTTAGGAACGTAAACATTGGTTGGACTAGTTGAGCTGCAGGCGGACATCCAAGCGCGAAGAAATGGTGCGGTTGAGTCTGTCTTTCCATCTCCTTTAGCTCCAAAACTAACCACATTGTAAGCTAAACAAGAAGGTATAAGCAATAAGAATGAAATGGAAGAGAAAAAGACCAATTGTAAAGATACAATTGATTTGAAGTTGGACATCTTGTTTTGGAGTAATGTGAAGAGTTTAAGGTTGTAATGAACATGAAAATTAATGTGTATATTTATAACGATTACATAATCCCTTCATCCCATATTAGTTATGTTGTACACGTTACTAAAAATAGTTATCGCAAATTACTTGTTAATTTATAAAATTAAAATAAAATAATTAATTATATTTTTTATTTTATTCTATAATTAATTATTTTTGAAAGCGTAAACAAGTTTGTAACTACTTAAAATACGTAAATCGACGAATTGCAATATTTTTCAATATTCTTTTTAAAAAATGAACCGACAGACTTTAAAAATTGTGTGAAACTATAAAAAAGTTTCTATATTTTATTATAAAATGACGGAGTCCCTCTGTTTTTTTCAAAAATCGAGGGACTCCATCAGTTTTTTAAATGTAAACTATGGTTGAGTATAAATTGAAAACAATGAAAGTATTTCATCAAAAAGCACATGTGGTCTAGTGGTAGAATTGCTCAATGTCGTAGAAAATACTATGAATTCGATTTCAAGTTGCTTTATTCTGTTATATATATATATATATATATATATATATATATGAAAAACCATGGGTTCGATTTCAAATTGCTACATTTTGTTATATATATGTATGAAAAACCAACAAATAAAACCTACATAGTCCGTTATTTTTTGTTTAAGAAAATCGATGGACGACCCTCAATTTTAATCTAGGCAGACCATCAATTTCCAAAAATCGACCTATCATATTCTGATATAGTCAAACCCCCATCGGCTTTAGGTTGATTTTAGGCAAAAAAAAAAAAATTGAAGTTTTTTATCGATTTTGACCCTTGATTTTTAACGTTTTTTAAATAGTGCAAAATTTAAAAAATTTCTTAAAAGATAACTTAGTAAAACTATTCTTTTTACTATAATTTATGATTTATTAAAAATATTTAAACAAATAAACAATTAATATTAGACGAAAGAACCAGTTCTTTTGCTTAGTTTGGATGTAATGGGGACAAAACAATAAAGGTGATGATTTAAATGCCAACCGTACGTTGCGTACTAATGTGAAATAAATTTTCAAATTACTCATTTCTTAGATGAATCCTTGGGAGATGTGTAGCTGATTAATGTAACAGAGAATTATTTTTCAAAATTAGAAGAAAGCTCACGAGATTAAGATTAATGATTTTTTGTAAGATCCATAAAGAACGCAAAGAAATGCATTGGTTTGAGTAAAACATCAACATGTGAGTTGCCAACGCTTTAGTCATTAATTAGCCACATCATTAAAAAGAAAGAAACATTCAGTAATGTTGCGCCCGTCGTTTCAAATTATCGTGATTTTTTTAAAAATAGTTATCATAAATAATTTATCATTTTAGAATTTTAAAAGAAAATTAATTATTTTTCTCATTTTACTATATAGTGACAGTGTATAAATATTTTACACCACTTAAGTCGACTTAAAACTTGTTATATTTAATCAAATTATATTGTTACTGGTTTTTTTTTTTTTTACAATTTCACATTATATAACTTAAATTATTATTGTAAAATGAGTATAATTAGGTTGCAGGATTTAAATATATTATTATTGTTGTTATCATAATTAGGATATAACTTATAAGCATGAGAAACTTCTCACCCTTATAATTTGACTGCCCCTTATTATATATATAATATTAAATTATTATATATATAAATTTTCTTGATAAAAATTGTGTCTCCGGCACTACTTATCACTATTTATATTTGAAAATGATGAACATAAATTTTTTCAAAAAAAATAAGTACTGTGTTTCTTACTTTGTGTTCAATACAATACGTAAGAAAAATATATTATTTTAAAAATATTTATATATAACTAGACAAATACTATGAGAAATAAAGGATGGGACTATCAGGTAGGACGAAGTAAATATGTTGGAGGATATTAGGGATGGCATCTACTTATAAGTCCTACTTCCACATTTACTAGCAAAGTCATTTTCTCATTATTTTTTTAAAAAATATTTGATAAATCAAACATAAAAAATAAAATAAAAATATTTTTCATAAAATATTTTGCTCTATACAAAAAATAATCCTGCGACAATATTTTAAATTTAAAACGAATTAATCGACCTAATCTGCGAATTTATTTTAATTATCAACGAATTCTCCGAATTTTAGGTGGAATGGGGATTGTTACAACTTCTTGAGGTATAAAACACCCAAAGTGAAAAAATGGTGTTTCTAAATCTGATACCATTATATTTTACTTTAGGTTAAATTTCTCATAAATGCGGAGATTTGGATTTTGGTGCAAAGTTAATTAAGTTGAAGTTATGGGAAATACTATTATTTAGATTGATTTAAGCGACGACAAAGGCGACACTCAAGCTTTTTCTAATTAATGATCATTTGGCATATTATTTCACATTTAAATATCCAATAATAACATAGTAGAGCTGCTATCACGGATGACGTTTCACGGACTATATTCAATTAGTATTTTCTCATTTTCTTTATAGGTTAATTTTGTTAAATATAGAGTCATCAATAAGGGCTAGGTATGTTGGATCAGTCTGGCCCAATCTGGTGACATGATATATGCAAAATGATGTGTCTTGATGTGTGTTATTTGCGGATGACATAGTCCTTATTGTCGAGATTCGAGGCGTAGTTAATGATAAGTTGGAGGTTTGGAGGCAGACATTGGAGTCTAAAGGATTCAAGTTAAGTAGAACCAAGACAAAATATTTGGAATGCAAGTTTAGTGATATAACCCCTGAGGTTGTGTAGAAGTGAGGCTGGATACACAAGTCATTCAGAGAAGATGAAGTTTTAAGTATCTCAGATCTATTATCAAAGAAAATGGGGAGTTTGACGATGATATCACTCATCGTATAGGTGCAGGCTCGATGAAATAAAGACTCGCATCTAGAGTCTTGTGTGATAAAAGGGTGCCACCTAAATTTAAAAGCAAGTTCTATAGAGCAATTATTAGACCAACAATGTATGGAGTGGAGTGTCGGCTAGTCAAAAACTCTCACGTTCAAAAAATGAAAGTGGCAGTGTCACGACCCGAATTCGGGCCATAATGATCCCTACTATAACCCCCAAGTAGGCAAGCCAAACCCAATTCAAGTGAAAGCCAAACCTCAATTTAAATAAATAATTGACAACATAAGAAGGCGAAAACAAGAAGAATATAACAAAAGAAAGGTCAGGCCAAGATATAGATATGTACATACGATACAAAATATACCAATGCATATACAGTACAGATCTGACTATCCAAAAGTACAAGTGTAAGTCAGTACAAAAGAGGGAAAATAACAAGTCTCTAAATGCTGGGAGCTCACCACAATCCGAATCTGGCACCACCACAGATGATTAGGCGCACGCTGGGATGGCTCGAACTGAAAGCTGCATCAAAAAGATGCAGAAGTGTAGTATTAGTACCAAAACACGGGATACTCAGTAAGTATCATAGGCCGACCAAGCTCAGAAAGAACAAATATATAATAAGTAGCACGATGATACTAATAATAATAGGGAAGAAACATAAAACTACAATTTCGGTGAAAGAGGGCCAGGAAGATCATACAGTAGTCTAGTAAATCCAACCAATCAAGTAATCACATTAATAAATCTCAACTCACAAAAATATCAGAAGAATGCATAAATATAAACTAGTAGATATTGATCAATATTTCTCAAAAGTATCATTGAGTGCCCAGAATAATCCTCGAGCTCATCAATATCGAAATAATGACCCAAAATATGTATCAATGGGTCGCTCGGAGTTCACACCTCAAGCTTATCAACGATGAAATAATAACCCGAAATATATATCAACGGGCAGCCTAAAATTTACATCTCAAGCTTATCAACGACGATTATAATAGTGTAGCCCAAAGTCAATAAAAGGGTTGCCCGAAATTATACCTCGAGCTCATGAAAGTCAAGAAATGCCATAAACATGACATCACCGATATTTTATTAAAATCCTTACACTTATTCATTAGCCAAAACCATAGTCTCATTATTTATTCTCCCTTTAAAGAGTTTTAGTCATCAGTGAGATCATCTAGGCAAATAGTATGTCAAAATCATATATTACTCAAATCGAGACAAAGTCCCATTAGAGGCATCAAATCACTAACCTGAGATTCTGTTGTACCATAAGCACGGCCTTAGGCCCAACATTTCAATGCCAAAAGCAAACAAGACATAAGCATAAGACGAAATCACAACAAGCGGGCAACTATGTCACGCCCCGAGAGGGTACCCTAGGCGTGGCCGGCACTCAGAAACCATCTCTGGCTTCCGAGAGAACCACTTTGTCTCATTACTCATTTGTTCATCAGCGGAAGACTTAATAATACTAATGTGGGATTGTCATAATCAAAGGAAAAATAGATAATTCTTAGAAGAAGTAGTTTCTAAGGAGAACTACTCCGATTACATCATCAGACTCTGTCTATGAAGCCTCTAATACTCTTAGATGGTGCCAATGACATGTCCATGACTACCTCAAAAGAAACATCACACTCAACAATAATAAAAGAATAAGGAGTTCCTTTGAATACAAGAAGGACTCACCAAATAGCTGAAAAGAAATGATCTTCAACGATGCGCCTGTTGAGGATCTCTAACACCTGTATCTGCATCATAAAACGATGCAGGTCGAATGACGTCAGTACGTGGAATGTACGAGTATGTAAAATGGCAGGAAGGTAAGGACAGATATCAAGAAACTCCTCTCAAGAAAACTCAGCTCAGAACTCAACATCATCTCAACATAAATATGTAATGCAAGTTTAAAATATAAAAATAATAGTAATAAGCAATGCTTACTCAGTTGGGAGTTTCTCTAACCGACAACCATCACTTATGAGCTAGCGATGATACAACGAAGCGATGTCGTTGCCACATCCATCCAATACCTTGCCAGGGTAAAGGACATCACCATCTTGGATCCATTCATCAAAGTCCTCTTTTTGGGACTTAAGAGGCATAGCCTCCATCCTACGCTGGCTACGTAGTTCTGGGGTTTGAGTCAATTAAACTCTTACCCAACTCGGTGCTCAATACTACTCCCAAAATATGTGCTCATATTAAACTCATCATCTAGTCTCATTGGACTTTAATTTAAATCATCAAACTCATCTCATTTCATGTTCATCAATCATTATACTTCCAAAAACATCATTTACATCTCATCAAAACATCTTGCTCAAAATATCATTTTCTCAAATTCATTCAAATTCAACTCTTTTACTCTTTCAAAACTCAATAAAATACATATATAGTATTAATTCATATAACTCTCTTTTTATCAATAAAAATAATAAAAAGCCAACATCTTTACTCAAAACATATGCAAAAATATTCATGAACATCAAATCAATTAGGATTCATGGGAAAGTAGCCATGAACAATAATTCCAATAATATGAGAGATAACAATAATAATAATAATATTAATGCATAAATATATCAAACTCAATAGAAGAAGAATTAATTCATCTAGAATTCAAAATTTGAATAAAACTCAACTATAACTCAATTATAATAAATTTTAAATATTGGGCGCATGGACGAACTCAATCCAATGCTATGAAAGCCTTACATACCTTAAATCCGAAGGTTTACTCCGAATTGGAATACTCTTGGATCCCTAGCCTTTTCTTCTCGCCGGAGCGTTTTGTGTACTACCCAGAGTATAAGAATAACCGGAGTAGTATTTTTATACTACTAAAACTAAAACTATATTTGAGAAGAAGTATATAGTGAGAAGAAATGCTTAGGAAAGCTTGATGAATAAAATGAAGAAATAAGGTGGGTATTTATAGGTGGGAAAGAGGGACCTAACAATAAATAAAATAATTATAAAGAAAAATCTGAAAATTTAATGGAATATATTGATGTCATGGATGATGTTAAATGGAGGACAATTTATGTCATGCATGATGTCAAATGCATCTAGATGTTTCCATGGTAGGTAAGATGAGTTCTTTTTAACAGAATACTCATTTTCGAAGCTACGTTTGAATAAGATAAATTCCTTATTAGGATTTGGTTTCTTCATAAGAATTGTAGATATGGAAGTCTAGTTTCATATCGTTCAAGAATCAACCAATTTGGAACAACCTACAGTGAGATATGAATTTTCTTCTATCAACACTCAATTCCGTTACAGCACTATATCTTGCAAAGATTAATTTATTTGACCTACTTATACTCCGAATTTGAAGTTATGTTCTTCATGAAAGTTGTAGGTAAGGATGTTGTGATTACCCAGAAATTTGAATCACCTAATTTGGACCAACCTATGAAAAGTTATGCCCAAAATACAGAGGCTGTATTATTTTTGTCGAGAATTGAAATACCAACATACAACATTTTAGGGGTTGTTACAATATCTCCCCCTTGGGATCATTCGTCCTCGAATGAAGATGAAAATAGGAGACACAAAGAATGAATATCATCAATACATCAACTCCGATACTCAAATGGTTAATGACTCAAACTCAAGAATAAACATCGACTCAAAGGTAGAAGTAAGGAATATTACCTTGAATATCGTTATCAGAAGGCATAAATAGATGAGGATAGTTAGCCTTCATATCTTCTTCAGCTTCCCATGTAGCCTCTTCAACAAATTGATTTCGCCATAGGACTTTGACAGATGCCACTTCCTTAGTTCTTAATTTGCGAACCTGACGATCAAGAATTTGAACTGGAATCTCTTCATAACTCAAACTCTCTTTCACCCCAATGCTCTCAGCTGGGACAACAAGTGAAGGATCTCCCAAACACTTCTTAAGCATAGAGATGTGAAACACGGGATGAATAGCAGCTAATTCTGGAGGCAACTCCAATTCATAGGCTACGTTACCTACCCTCCTCATAATCTGATAAGGACCAATGTAGCGGGGACTAAGCTTCCCTTTCTTTCCAAATCTCATCACACCCTTCATGGGTGAAACTTTCAAGTATACCCAATCGTACACTTCGAACTCTAAATCTCTTCTTCTAATATCAGTGTAGGATTTTTGGCGACTTTGAGCAGTCCTCAACCTCTCTTGTATGGTTTTCACCTTCTCCATAGCTTGGTGAACCAAGTCTGGTCCAATCAACTCAGCTTAACCAACTTCAAACCAACCAATTGGTGATCTACATCTCCTCCCATACAGAGCTTCATAAGGAGCCATTTGAATACTCGAATGGAAACTATTATTGTATGCAAACTCAATAAGAGGTAAATGATCATCCCAATTACCTTTGAAGTCAATGACACAGGCTCTTAACATATCCTCCAAAGTCTGTATCGTACGCTCTGCCTGGCCATCTGTTTGCGGATGAAAAGCAGTACTAAGGTTCACTCTTGAACCCAAGCCCTTCTGAAATGACTTCCAAAACTGAGCAGTAAATTGAGCTCCCCTATCAGAAATGATAGACAAAGGAACTCCATGCAGTCTAACAATCTCTCTAAGATACAGTTTGGCATAATCCTCTGTAGTGTTCGTAGTCTTAACTGGCAAGAAATGGGCCGATTTGGTCATCCTATCCACAATCACCCAAATAGAGTCATGTTGTTTGCGGGTTCGTGGTAAACCGGTAATGAAGTCCATATTGATCATTTCCCACTTCCATTCCGGTATCTCTATATTCTGAGCCACTCCACAAGGCCTTTGGTGCTCAACTTTAACTTGTTGGCAATTTGGGCACTTGGACACAAACTCTGCTATATCTCTCTTCATTCCACTCCACCAGTATACTTCTCTCAAGTCATGATGCATCTTTGTTGAACCTGGATGGATGGAATACTTAGAATTATGGGCTTCTTTCATGATTCTCTCCCTAATACCATCAACACTTGGAACACATAATCTTTCTTGATATCTCAACACCCCATCTCCCCCTTTGGTAAAAGCCATTACCTTCTGCTTGTGAACCTCATCCTTCAGTTGAAGAAGAATGGGGTCCTGATCTTGCTTTTCTTTCACCTCTGCAACTAGAGATGATTCGGCTCCATTTCGTACTATTGTACCACCCTCACTAGAGTCAACAAGTTGAACTCCCAAACGCGCAAGTCTATGCACTTCCTTTGCCAACTCCTTCTTTTCCTCTTCCACATGAGTTGTACTCCTCATAGATAACCTGCTAAGAGAATCAGCAACTACATTTGCTTTACCTGGGTGGTAGAGAATGCTCATGTCATAATCCTTGAGCAACTTTAGCCATCTCCTTTGCCTCAAATTCAGCTCCTTCTGGCTGAATACATACTGTAAGCTCTTATGGTCTGTGAACACATCCACATGTACACCATAAAGATAGTGACGCCAAATCTTAAGAGCAAATACCACAGCTGCCAACTCAAGGTCATGAGTGGGGTAGTTCCTCTCAAGAGTCTTAAGCTGCCTGGAGGCATAGGCAATGACCTTACCTTTCTGCATCAATACACATCCCAACCCAACTCTTGAAGCATCACAATAGATTACAAAACCATCCGTTCCTTCGGGTAGGGATAGTACTGGAGAAGTAGTCAATCTAGCTTTCAACTCTTGAAAACTTTTCTCACAAGCATCAGACCATTGAAACTTAGCCTTCTTCTGAGTCAGCTTAGTCAATGGTGAGGATATGGATGAAAATCCCTCAACAAACCTCCTGTAGTAACCAGCCAAACCTAAGAAACTCCTTGTGTCGGTTGGAGAGGTGGGTCGGGGCCAGTTCTTAACTGCCTCAATCTTTTGAGTATCAACTTGGATTCCATCCCCAGATATAATATGACCTAGGAATGCTACAGACTCAAGCCAAAACTCACACTTTGAAAACTTAGCATACAACTCCTTCTCCTTAAGAGTTTGAAGGACAATCCTAAGGTGATTAGCATGCTCACTCTTACTTCTAGAGTAGACCAAAATATCATCGATGAAGACAATTACAAACGTATCTAGGTATGGCTTGAATACTCGGTTCATGAGGTCCATAAAAGCTGCTGGAGCATTTGTCAATCCAAAGGACATAACAAGAAACTCAAAATGACCATAGCGGGTTCGAAAAGCCATCTTCGGGATGTCACATTCTCTCACTTTCAACTGGTGATAGCCTGATCTGAGGTCTATCTTAGAGAAACATGTGGCACCCTGAAGTTGGTCAAATAAATCATCTATTCTGAGGAGAGGGTACTTGTTTTTAATGGTGACCTTATTTAGTTGTCGGTAATCAATGCACATTCTAAGGGACCCATATTTCTTTCGCACGAATAGGACAGGAGCGCCCCAAGGTGAGACACTTGGCCTAATAAACCCCTTATCTAGGAGATCTTTCAGTTGTTCTTTCAACTCTTTCAACTCAGCAGGAGCCATCCTATAAGGAGGAATGGAGATAGGTTGTGTATCAGGAAGGATATCAATACCAAAGTTTATCTCTCTATCAGGAGGAATTCCGGGTAGATCCTCAGGAAAGACTTCAGGAAACTCATTCACAATGGGAACTGACTCAAGAGATGGAGTCTGATCATTAATATTTTTGACTCGAACTATATGATATATACATCCCTTAGAGATTAATTTTCTGGCCTTAAGGTAGGAAATAAATTTACCCCTAGGCACTACAGAATTCCCCTTCCACTCTAAGATAGGCTCGTTTGGAAATTAAAACTTGACAATTCGGGTCCTACAATCAACCGAAGCATAACAAGAATAAAGCCAGTCCATACCAAGAATCACATCAAAATCAACCATGTCCAACTCAACTAAGTCAGCCATGGTATCCCTATGATAGATTGACACAGTACAATTTCTATAGACCCTCTCAGCTAAGATAGAATCACCAACAGGAGTAGACACACTAAAAGGCTCAAGAAGACACTCAGGAAGGATCTCAAATTTACTAGCCAAGTAAGGAGTCACAAAAGATAATGTAGCACCCGGATCAAGTAATGCATACACATCAAAAGAAAGGACTCGAATCATACCAGTAACAACATCGGGTGCATTTTCTTGGTCTTGGCGACTACCCATAGCATACAGACGGTTGGTTCCCCCACCTGCACTTGAAGCTGCACCTCTATGATTACCTCTATTCTGTGGAGCTGCAGAAGAAAACTGAGCTCTACTACTTCCATCTCCCTGCCTTTTTGAAGGACACTCATTCTGGAAGTGACCTATCTTTCCACATCCGTAGCAAGCATTGGTGCCCACACGACACTCTCCCAAATGGAGCCTTCCACATCTAGCACATGGTGGTTTCCCTCTAGAACCTTGAGCCATACTTAATTGGGACTGAGAACCTTGAGATCGGAAGTTTTGGTGACTTAGAGATCTTTGATCATACCTGGTATTAGGTGTAAAAGTATTTGTTGGGGAATGTGCATAATTGGAAGACCTTTTCTGAAAGAAAGACTTGTTAACCTTCCCTTGCTTCTGCTCATTCTCATGCCCAGCAGACTTAGCCTTCTTGCTTAGGTGTTCTTCTCGGTCCTTTTTCTTATCATCCTCAACCTGCTGAGCATACACCATCAATCTAGAAAAATCCATGTCAGAAATCATTAGCATTGCCTTACATTCTTTCTTTACATGTTTGCCTAGGCCAGAGACAAACTTCCTCATCTTAGACCTCATATGGGGAATCATTTCTGGGGCATATTGGACAATTGAATAAACTTCAAACTATATTCTTTCACAGTCATACTCTCTTGCTTGAGGTTCACAAACTCCTCAATTTTTGCTTCACGTAGCTCTTGGGGAAAAAAGTTATCAAGAAATGCTCTTTCAAACTCATCCCAAAGAGCAGGCTCTGCATCTTCACCTCTACTTTCTTCCCACTGGTTATACCAGACATTTGCGACATCCTTGAGTTGATAAGACACCAACTCAACACCCTCAATATCTGTAGCATGCATCGCTTTTAGTATCTTCCACATCTCATCAATGAAATTTTGGGGGTCTTCATCAACGTTAGAACCCGTGAAGACCGGTGGATTCATTCTCAGAAAATCTCTGATCCTCGTGGCAGCAGACAACTCTTGATAACTAGAGCTAGGAGTTGGTGAACTCTGGCTACTATTTCGAGCAGCCACCAACTGGGTGAGCATAGCAATCGCTCCTCGAAAATCATCCTCAGAAGTAGGAGTGGTCTGAATAGTAGGTACTTGGGGTACCTCAGTAGACCTTGCAGGTCGACCCCTAGTTCTCCGTGGAGGCATCACTGACTGTGGAACCTCAGTGCTGGGAGCGTTCCTCTGACTAGCTGAACGTTTAGGAGGCATGTCTGAAACGTGTAAACGCACGAATTAGAAAGAAAGCTTTTATAGAGTTAAACTCTATCGCACGAACTCAGATTATGAAAGAAGTGAAATAATTGCTAATGTCCTATAGCTTCCTGATTATAAGTGTGGTGCACGACACACCTATAAACAAGACTCTACTAGACATGGCTTCATAGACACCCTAGGATTCTTGAACTCTGTGCTCTGATACCAAGTTTGTCACACCCCGAGAGGGTACCCTAGGCGTGGCCGGCACTCAGAAACCATCTCTGGCTTCCGAGAGAACCACTTTGTCTCATTACTCATTTGTTCATCAGCGGAAGACTTAATAATACTAATGTGGGATTGTCATAATCAAAGGAAAAATAGATAATTCTTAGAAGAAGTAGTTTCTAAGGAGAACTACTCCGATTACATCATCAGACTCTGTCTATGAAGCCTCTAATACTCTTAGATGGTGCCAATGACATGTCCATGACTACCTCAAAAGAAACATCACACTCAACAATAATAAAAGAATAAGGAGTTCCTTTGAATACAAGAAGGACTCACCAAATAGCTGAAAAGAAATGATCTTCAACGATGCGCCTGTTGAGGATCTCTAACACCTGTATCTGCATCATAAAACGATGCAGGTCGAATGACGTCAGTACGTGGAATGTACGAGTATGTAAAATGGCAGGAAGGTAAGGACAGATATCAAGAAACTCCTCTCAAGAAAACTCAGCTCAGAACTCAACATCATCTCAACATAAATATGTAATGCAAGTTTAAAATATAAAAATAATAGTAATAAGCAATGCTTACTCAGTTGGGAGTTTCTCTAACCGACAACCATCACTTATGAGCTAGCGATGATACAACGAAGCGATGTCGTTGCCACATCCATCCAATACCTTGCCAGGGTAAAGGACATCACCATCTTGGATCCATTCATCAAAGTCCTCTTTTTGGGACTTAAGAGGCATAGCCTCCATCCTACGCTGGCTACGTAGTTCTGGGGTTTGAGTCAATTAAACTCTTACCCAACTCGGTGCTCAATACTACTCCCAAAATATGTGCTCATATTAAACTCATCATCTAGTCTCATTGGACTTTAATTTAAATCATCAAACTCATCTCATTTCATGTTCATCAATCATTATACTTCCAAAAACATCATTTACATCTCATCAAAACATCTTGCTCAAAATATCATTTTCTCAAATTCATTCAAATTCAACTCTTTTACTTTTTCAAAACTCAATAAAATACATATATAGTATTAATTCATATAACTCTCTTTTTATCAATAAAAATAATAAAAAGCCAACATCTTTACTCAAAACATATGCAAAAATATTCATGAACATCAAATCAATTAGGATTCATGGGAAAGTAGCCATGAACAATAATTCCAATAATATGAGAGATAACAATAATAATAATAATATTAATGCATAAATATATCAAACTCAATAGAAGAAGAATTAATTCATCTAGAATTCAAAATTTGAATAAAACTCAACTATAACTCAATTATAATAAATTTTAAATATTGGGCGCATGGACGAACTCAATCCAATGCTATGAAAGCCTTACATACCTTAAATCCGAAGGTTTACTCCGAATTGGAATACTCTTGGATCCCTAGCCTTTTCTTCTCGCCGGAGCGTTTTGTGTACTACCCAGAGTATAAGAATAACCGGAGTAGTATTTTTATACTACTAAAACTAAAACTATATTTGAGAAGAAGTATATAGTGAGAAGAAATGCTTAGGAAAGCTTGATGAATAAAATGAAGAAATAAGGTGGGTATTTATAGGTGGGAAAGAGGGACCTAACAATAAATAAAATAATTATAAAGAAAAATCTAAAAATTTAATGGAATATATTGATGTCATGGATGATGTTAAATGGAGGACAATTTATGTCATGCATGATGTCAAATGCATCTAGATGTTTCCATGGTAGGTAAGATGAGTTCTTTTTAACAGAATACTCATTTTCGAAGCTACGTTTGAATAAGATAAATTCCTTATTAGGATTTGGTTTCTTCATAAGAATTGTAGATATGGAAGTCTAGTTTCATATCGTTCAAGAATCAACCAATTTGGAACAACTTACAGTGAGATATGAATTTTCTTCTATCAACACTCAATTTCGTCACAGCACTATATCTTGCAAAGATTAATTTATGTGACCTACTTATACTCCGAATTTGAAGTTATGTCCTTCATGAAAGTTGTAGGTAAGGATGTTTTGATTACCCAGAAATTTGAATGACCTAATTTGGACCAACCTATGAAACGTTATACCCAAAATACAGAGGCTGTATTATTTTTGTCGAGAATTGAAATACTGATATACAACATTTTAGGGGTTGTTACAAACTAAAACCAAACAAGTCAAACAAGCGGCATCTTAAGTTCAAATAACCTAGAAGCAAGTTCTAAGGATTCTAAGCGATGCAAACAAGTTAAGATAGCAGTACCATTTGATGCTGGGGAAATGCTTAATATGTGTTTTCTCCTACCCCAGACAGCTTTGAGGTTCCCATCGATTTCTCCGAAGAAGGACGAACTGGTTATAACTATCCACTAACCTCTCGAAGAGTGGGTCACCCTCTTTTTGGCTTCGGCCAAACACTTTTTCTCGCTGGTCGAGCTTTCTACAAAAAAGTAATGCAAAAATGTATTCTTCCCTTAACCAAGCCATTGCCTATGAGTCGCCGGCTCATTCTTCAACAGGCACGCGGTTAGAGCCCTGGATCCTCCCAAGCCAGGCAACTCGGATCTTATGTTCTTTAGATGCCCGGCTTATCCGCTAGTTGTCTGGCTGTAAAAGGAAGAGGCGGCAACTAAAGAGGTAGCGAGACTGACCGCAATTTCAGGAATAGGTTGACTTTCTTTCATTTTTGTTATGGAAAGTGATATTTTTAACCTTAGAGCATATATTAACTCACATTTCTTTTTCGATCGTTTCAATTGTATTAGTTTAGTAAAGTCAAGTTTTGGCTCCCTAAAGACTAAAGAAATGGATAAAAAAAGGGGGGACAAATTCATGAGGAAGTGGTATCTCTTTAGGATCTACACAATGGCTGGGCCTGAGGATCCACATTTCAATAAGCCATGAATATGAATAGTCAGGAGCGAGGTTACGAGCTGGCAGAGACAGAAACACAATGCAATGTCGATGCTTTCTTCCTTGATTTTTGGGACCAAGTTGTGCTCTTAGTGTGTGCTTGGGAAAAAGAAGACCTACCTGAGCGATATAAGCTGACAACTTATGTTTTCTGGTATTTTGTTTTGGGTGAGATGTACACTGAAAGGAATTGCCTTTTTTTGACTATTTTTTATTGTTTTCAATTGAATTTTATTTTGTTTTTTAGACTAAGTCTCCAACGGCTAAAATCCAAACTAGTTACTAATGATGATCATGGACTCCAAATTGCTCAATAGGATATCAACACCTAAATCACCAACCTAATCACACGTTACTACTCAAAATATACCAATTCTAACCAAGCCAAGTCTAACAAGGCCAAAACTTCACACGAACCGATATACCAGAGCTTCTTTCTTTCGGACTGCCTCCGAACGATGCCACTTTATCAAATTATCGGAAAACACATCAAAACAAGGACAATAATACTCATATTACTATGATTAAAAATGGAACCAAAATTGGGTCAAAATTTGACATTCGGACTTTCACACGAAATCAAAAAACCAATTCTGTCACAAGGTCCCAAATGGCTCAAGAAACTTGTACCCCAAAAATAGGCACATTCCGAGCACCGAAAGGGTTCAAACCAACCCCACAAATTTCATGCCCTAAGAGGGTCAAAAGTGTAAGGAAACAATTAAAATAACGCGAGACTTAAAAGATTTTTAAGACAAGAAAGGGTCCCGGAACATCCCCCTAAGAATTTTCAACCCACCGGAACAAAAATCATGAATTTTGGTTGAAAATTGCTCTAGAATGCCAAGTCTCGAAATAAGACTTGGCTGCTGGATGTGTCTATTTTAAGACCAATGAGAGGCCTCATTTTTTCTCCGCAAAAGCGGAGGTTAGGCATGCTAACCCTCCGCGAATGCAAAGAATCCTCCCGAGAACACGGAGGTCTAGGGAACTGTCCCTCCACGCATGCGGCAAAGTGCCCATGAACGCGAAGGCTTGGCTGGCATATTCTCCATGAATTCGGCCAAGAGGCACGCGAATGCGGAGCACAGGAATGGGCTTCACCAGCAGCCCTACATCATCTAAGGCCAAGGAACTTTGGAATTCTCTGATGAGGGTTTGGAATTCATTTAGAGCATCATCGACGCAAAAATATTATGCTACCTAACTGAAAATGACATTCTGGACTCAATGGAATCAATGTATTTCCCAACGGAGGTAATTTCGATGAAAATTTGACCAAAGTCAATTATTTTCAAAGAGAACACTTAAAATGCACAAATGGCCAAAAACTCATTACGAGTACCTCAAGAATCGAACCAAAGGTCGTTCTAGATCAAAATCGGCGTGCTAGAGTTAAACATGCTGATGAAATTTTCATCCGAGAGTGTCTACTCAAAATGTTGACTGAAGTCAAACTTGGCCAAAACTTTAAGTTAAAACAGCAAAATCACATAATCTTAAAACGAAGACTCCAAAATCCAAAACAACCTTCCTTCTAGACCAAAATGGACCTTTCGGAATTGATGGAACTGACATAATCATCATCTGGCCTCAAAATCTCCAAATGAAGACTAAAGTCAACTCTTATAAGCATTAAACCTCTAAAATGGTCAAACCACCTCAAAACTCAATTGAACACCTTGGGGAGCGTGTCACCCATCCTAACATCATATAAGAACTATAAAAAAGCTGTGAGAAGGGATAAAATGGTAAAAATACAAAAACAATACAAAAATGACCTTAGGGGTCATTACACATCCATTACTAAAAGGACTTTCATCCTCGAAAGTCAAGAAAGAAAAGGTACCTGGTGACTCAAAAAGATGAGGACATCTGGTTCGCATGTCCTACTCGATCTCCCAAGTAGCCTCCTCAACTAGACGATGCCTCCACTGAACCTTCACCAATGGAATACCCTTAAACCTCAACTTCCTAACCCGCCTGTCCAAAATAGCTACAGACTCCTCCTCAAAGGCTAAGGGCTCATCAAGATGAATGGAATCCCATTGAGGCACGTGAGACTCATCTGGAACATACTTTCATAACATACAAATATGGAATACAGGGTGAACATCTAAAAGTTTTTGGAGGCAAGTCTAACTCATAAGCTACCTCCCCTATCTGTCTCAAGATCTCAAAAGAGCCGATAAACCTGGGGCTAAGCTTACCCCTCCTACCGAATCTCATCATGCCCTTTATGGGCGACACACGCAGGAATACTTGGTCTCCAACTATAAACTACAAAGGATGAACCCTCCAATCAGCATAACTCTTCGGCCTACTCTGGGCAGTATGGAACCTCTCCTGTATCATACGAATTCTATCCATCGAGTCACGCAACAAATCGGTGTACCAAGGCCTAGCTTCAAAAGCATCAAACTAGCACACTGGGTAATGACATCTCTTACCATACAATGCCTCAAAAGGAGCCATCTCAATGCTCAAATGGTAGCTATTATTATATGCGAATTCTACAAAAGTCAAGGACTGATCCCATTAACCCCCAAAATTAATAGTGCAGGCCTGTAGCATATCCTCTAAAACATGAATAGTCCTCCCAGACTGATCATCAATCTGGGGTGGAAAGCTGTGTTGAGCTCAACTCGGGTACCCAACTCTCTCTAAATAGATCTCCTGAAATGCGAAGTGAACTGAGTTCTACTGTTTAAAATGATAGACACTAACACCCCATGCAACCAGACCATGAATGTAAATCTGAGCTAACCTCTGTGAAGTGTAGGTAGTCGGGACTGGTAAGAAGTGAGCCAACTTAGTCAATCGATCTATGATTAACCAAATAGAATTAAAACCTAAGAGATACGAGGTAAACCCACTATATATTCCATAGGTTTCCTCTCCCATTTCCACTCTAGGATGGTTAGTCGCTGGGTCAAACCACCAAGCCTCTTGCTCGAACTTAACTTGCTAATAGTTTAAGCACCTAGCACAAAAGGTGCAATGTCCTTCTTCATCCCACACCACCAATAATTCTGTTGTAGGTCACGATATATCTTTGCCATACTGGGATGAATGGAATATTTGGAATAATGGACCTTAAGAATGAGCCTGACTAAATCTCCAACTCTAGGAACAAGATATGACCCTGAATCCTTAAAATGCCCTATGAATCTAAGGTCTCCTTCCTAGCCTCTCTACTAAGTACCTGAATCACCCTCAGTTGTTGGTCATCAAACTGTTGTGCCCGAATCTACTCCATCAAGGAAGACCTAGCCTCTACACAAGCAAGTACCCTGCCTAGCTCAAAAATATCAAGATGAACTAGCTGGTTAGCTAATGATTGAATATCTAAAGCTAAAGGTCTCTTTTCAACTAATTAGTATGCCAAATTCCCCATACTCACTACCTTCCGGATCGAAGCATCTGCTACTATATTTGCCTTGCCCGGGTGATAGAGAATAGTGACATCATAGTCCTTCAATAACTCCAATCACCTACGTTGCCTCAAATTAGGTCTTTCTAGATGAAAATGTACTGAAGACTATTATGGTCAATGTAGATCTCACAATAGGCATAATACAAGTAATGTCTCCAAATCTTCAATTCAAAGACTACTATCGCCAACTCCAAATCATGTGTGGGATAGTTTCGCTCATGCACCTTCAGCTGCCTCGAAGCATATGTAATAAGTTTACCCTGCTTCATAAGAACACAACCCAAGACAACACTTTAAGCATCACAATATACTATAAATCCCTGGCCCTCGACAAAAAGAATAAGAATCGGGGCTGAAGGCAACAAGGCATTCAGCTTCAGAAAGCTCGTCTCACACTCGCCAGACCAATAGAAAGGAACATTCTTTTGATTAAATTTAGTCAAAGGAGCTGTAATAGAGAAGAACCCCTCCATAAACTGTCTGTAATATCCTTCCAATCCGACGAAGCTATGAACCTTAGTAGGAGAAGTGGGCCTAGCCCAATCTCAAACTGCCGCTATCTTTGCTGAATCTACCATAATCTCATCCTTAGACACCATGTTACCTAAGAATTCTATAGACTCAAGCCAAAATTCACACTTAGTGAATTTGACATACAACTGCTAATCTCGCAAGGTATGAAGTATTATCCTTAGGTGTTGCTCATGCTGCTCTCTGCTCCTAAAGTAGACTAGGATGTCATCGATGAACACAATGAGAAAAAAGTCCAAGTAGGGTCTAAACACATGATTCATCAAGTCCATGAATACTGTAGGGTAATTAATCAACCTAAAATACATTAATAAGAACTCATAGTGGCTATAGCAAGTTCTAAAAGCAGTCTTAGGGATGTCTGCCTCCCTAACCCGCAATTGATGATACCCTGATCTCAAGTCTATCTTAGAGAACACTACTACACCCTGGAGTTGGTCAAATACTTCATCAATACACAGGTACCATCCTTCTTTTTCATGAATAGAATCGGAGCACCCTAGGGAGACACACTAGGCCTGATAAACCCCTTACTCAAGAGATCCTAGAGCTACATCTTAAGCTCTCTCAACTCAATTAGAGACATCTGGTACAGTGGAATAGAGACTGGCTGTGTACACGGATCAACATCAATGCCAAAATCAATATCACTCTCAAGAGGAAGACCAGATAAATTGATGGGAAAAATATTAGGGAACTATCGAACCACCAAAACCAAATCAACAGAAAAAGTGTTAGCACTAGTGTCATGGACATAAACAAGATAGGTTAGACACCCCTTTTCTACTAACCGCTAAGCCTCGAGGAAAGAGGTCACACGACACATGACTAACTGTGTCTGCATACACGATTGGAGAAATAATGGGCATACATAAGGTAACATTCTTGGAGAAGCAATCCAAAACCGTATGATGAGTAAACAGTTGATCCATGCCTAGTATCAAGTTGAAATCTACCATATCTAGAATGATCAAGTCCGCTTTAGTATCATACCCCAAGATGGTCACCACACAAGATCGATACACTAGATCCACCACTAAAAAATCACCTATGGGGGTAGCTACACGCATAGGTACAGATAATAGATCACATAAAACATTACATCGAGTAGCTTAACGAGCAAAAACATACGAGTAAGTAGACCCCAGATCAAATAAAGCATAAAAAAGCTGATGAGAGATAGATATTGTACCTGTGATGATGGCATTCGATGCCTCTACCTTCGGCCAACATGAAAAAGCATACATGTGATTGCGTCCACCTTTAACACCTATCTGACCTACCTGGGGACCACCTCTACTACCCTGAGAATCACTTCTGCCACCCTGCACACTCTCTTTGGCAGCTGAACTAGGGCCCTGAAGGCCTAAACCTGCTAACCCTATAGACCCTGCTAACTCTGGCATCTATGATGGCTAATAGTAGGAAACTCCCTAGCAAAGTGGCCTATCATGCTAACTCATAGTACGTCCCCCTAAATGAACCTCCCTGTGATGTCCCGTCTGAACCTAAATGGACACCACGGCCTGAATACCCAGTTATCTAACTTCAAGAAGACTGACCAGAAGTTTTGCCGCTCTAACTATTGGCACCCGCTGATCTACCGTTAGTAAGCTGTAAGGCTACCTGAACTGGTCTACTAGGTGGATACTTCTGTGGATTTCCTCTTCCAAAAGAATGCCTACCATATGATCGGCATCCATTGAAACTGCCCTAGTGGTGAGGCCTCTAGTCACTGCCTCAATAGTACGAGCATAATCTACTGTCTATAAGAATGAACATCCCGATACAACCATCTGCTCTGTAGCCAACCTCAAAGGAACAAATAACTCTCTGACAAACCAACACACCTACTCCTTTTCTATCGACATAACCATGGTAGCGTGTCTAGATATCTCATGGAACCGAAACTCATATTTTGTGACCTTCATCGATTCCTATTCCAATATTGTAAACTCATCCCTCAGCCTTTCCCTAAAACTACGAGGTATATACTTCTCCAAGAACGCCTCAGAGAACTAATTCCATGACATTGACGGTGATACCATAGGTCTACAACTAAGATAAGATCTCCACCACTGCTTCACTAGCCCATCCAGCTGGAAAGTGGTATAGTAAACCCTGTGGGACTCTACCAACCCAAGATTATGCAACCTTTCCTAGCGACTAACCAAAAACTCATGGGCATCCTCACCCACGGCACCTGAGAACCTGGGAGGGGCCAATTTGATAAACCTCTCTATCATCTTCTACTCCTCTGCGGTCATAACTGGTCTAGCTGTCATGTGTTGAAAAACTGTAGGAATAGGCTGAATAACAGGTCGGGGAGATATACTAGTAGGCTATAGGACTAGAGTCTAATCATATTGGGACCCTGACTATCCTGAGGTTTGACCCTTCTCTCGGACCTAAGGTCCGACTGAAGTGCTAGGCAGTGTCCCTGCTCGAGACATACCCTCCATGAAGCTGAGGATCTGGGCCAGAGTATCTTGTAATACTAGTGTGGCCACGAATTTGGGTGGGGGATTAGCTGGTTCCTCCCCCCAGATGATTCTCAAACTGCTCAACCTCTATATCTGGCTCCGACACTAGTGATACGGCCTGGGCTCTTCCCTAGCCTCTATGTTGACCTTAACCTCTACCCTAATTTTGGGGCACTATTTGAAGGCGCAGGGAGTCCTTGTCCGCCCCTGATAGATTTCGTTCTTGCCATCTGAGAAAGAGTGAAACATTTAGGATTTAGATATGTTCATCATCATTAGTGCACGATCATAAACAAGAATAGTGACTTAATTCCTAACAATGTTCTATAGCCTCTCAAAGATTGGATACAAACATCATCGTACTGCTTCACAGGACTCTACTAGACACCTGCTCTATAATGGTGAGACTGGTGAACCTAAGCTCTAATGCCACTTTTTTTACAACCCAAAACCGTGTCATGATGACGCCTATTATAACCTCCAAGTAGGTAAGCCAAACCCAAATCAAGGGAAAGTAGCAAGTCTCTGAATACCGAGAGCTCACTACAATTTGGATTTGGCACCACTACAGATGATTAGGCATACACTTGCGGTGGTTTGAATTGGGAGCTGTTAAAAAAGATGCAGAAGTGCAGTATGAGTACCAAATCATAGGGTACTTAGTAGGCATCATAAGCCGATCGAGCTCAAAACAAACAAATATATAATAAGCAGCACGATGATACTAATACTAGAGGAGAAGCATAAAACTACCATTTTCGGGGAAAAAGGGTACAAGAAGATCATACAGTAGTCAAGTAAATCCAACCAATCAGGTAATCACATTAATAAATCTCAACTCATAAAAATATCAAAAGAATTCATAAATGTAAACTAGTTGATATGGATCAATATTTTAAAAAAGTATCATGGAGCACCCGGAATAACCCTCGAGCTCATCATCATTGAAATAATAATCGAGAAATATGTATCAATGGGCTTGCCAAAATTTACACCCTAAGCTCATCAATGATAAAATAATAATCTAAAATATGTATCAATGGGTTGTCCGAAATTCATACCTCAAGCTTATCAACGAAGAATATAATAGTGTAGTCAATAAAACAGTCGCTCAGAATCATAGCTTGAGCTCATCACAGTCAGGAAATGCCATAAATATGATATCATCAGTATTTCATTAAAATCCTTACACTTATTTATTAACCAAAACCTTAGTCTCATCGTTTATTCTCCCTTTAAAGAGTTTTAATCACCGATGAGATAATCTAGGAAAATAGTATGCGAAAATCATATATCACACAAACCAAGACAAAGACCCGTCAAAGGCATCAAAGCACTAACCTGAGACTCTGATGTACCACAAGCATGGCCTTGGGCCTAACGTTTCAATGCCAAAAGCAAACAAGACATAAGCATAAGACAAAATCACAATGAGCGGGCAACCAAAACCAAACAAGTCAAACAAGCGGCATCTTAAATTCAAATCACCTAGAAGCAAGTACTAAGGATTGTAAGTGATGCAAACAAGTCAAGATAACACCTAGACTAAGGCTCCAACGGCTAAAATCCAAACTAGTTACTAACGCTGATCATCGACTCCAAATTTCTCAATAGGATATCAACACCTAAATCACCAACCTAATCTCATGTTACTACTCAAAATATACCAATTCTAACCAAGCCAAGTATAATTAGAGGAAACCATAACCTACCTCAATGCCGAAACCGCATACTAACCGCTATACTAGAGTTTTTTCCTTCTGGCCCAGCTTCGAACGATGCCATTCTATCAACTTATCGAAGAACACATCAAAACAAGATCAACGATACCCATATTACTATAATTAAAAACGAAACCAAAATCATATCAAAATTCAACAATGGGACCCGCACATAAAATCAAATAACCAACTCCATCACAAGGACTCAAATGGCTCAAGGAACTTGTGCCCCAAAAATGGGCACATTACAAATAGCAAAAGGGCTCAAAACAACACCACCAATTTCAAGCCCTGAGGGTAAAAGATGCAAGGAAACAACGAAATTATGCGAGACTAACAAGGTTTTTAAGATGAGAAAGGGTTCATGAATATCCTCACAAGAATTTCCAACTCACTGAAACACGAATAACGAATTATGGTTGAGAATATCTCTAAAAAAACCAAGAATGTCAAGTCTCAAAATGAGACTTAGCTGCTGGCCTGGTCTGTTTTAAGACCATTGACAAGCCTCATTTTCTCTCTGCGAACACGGAGGTTAGACATGCTAACCCTCCACGAACGTGGAGAATTCTCCTGCGAACTCAGAGGTCTAGGAGATTGTCCCTCCGCGAACGAGGAGGCTTGGCTGCCACATTTTCCGTGAATGCTGCCAAGAGGCCCGCAAACACGGAGCACAAGAATGGGTTGCACCAGCAGCCCTGCATAAGGCCAAGGAACTTTGGAATTCTCCGATGGGGGTTCAAAATTCATTCAAAACCCCGTCGACACATACGAACTATGCTACCCAACTGAAAATGGCAGTCTAGACTCAATGGGATCGACGAATTTTTCAATGGAGGTCGTTTCGATGAAAAGTTGACCAAAGTCAATAATTTTTAAAAAGAATACTTAAAATGCACAAATGGCCAAAAACTTATTTTGAGTACCTCGGGAGACGATTCTTGCTTCCCCTTTTGGTACTGTCTGGTTTAATCGCCGTTGCTTAATTAAGTTTGCTTAGTGAACTGCTTTCTGTTTTCAGATTAGATACCCACCTGCTTGCTGGATATATGATTATCCAGAACAATCTCCGCAATGGATCTAACCGCACTGACGAAATTTTCACCCGAGTGCGTCTACTCAAAATGTTGATTGAAGTCAAACTTGGCAAAACTTTAAGTTAAAATGGAAAAATCACACAAACTCAAAAAGAAGATTCCAAAACCCAAACCAACCTTCCTTCTAGACCAAAATGGACCTTCCGGAGCTAATGCAATCGATGGAATCGTCATCCGACATCAAAATTTCTGAGTGAAGACTAAAATCAACTCTTTCAAGCATTAAACCTTCAAAATGGTCAAATCATCTCAAAACTCAACCGAATACCTTGGGGAGCGTGCCACCCATCCCAACATCACATAAGAATTATAAGAAAGTTGTAGGATGGGGTAAAATGGTAAAAATACTTAAAAATATGAAAATGACCTTGGGGGTCATTCCAGGCAGAGATGGGGATGTTGAGGTGGAGTTGTGGGTACTAGGACGAAAAAGATTGGGAATAAAGATAACCGGGACAAGGTACGAGTGGCCTCAATAAAGGAAACGATGTCAAAATCAAGATTGAGATGGTTTGAACATGTGCAAAGGAGATGCACAGATGTCCCAGTGCGGAGGTGTGAGAGGTTGTCTATGGATGGTTTCAAGAAAGATAGTGGTAGGCCGAAGAAATATTAAAGAGAGATGATTGTACATTACATGATGCAACTTCAACTTACTGAGGACATGGTCTTAGATAGAAGGTTATGGATGACACATATTAGGATAGGAGGTTAGTTAGTTAGTTAAGCGTTATTCCACTATTTCTTCTATATTATTAGTCGTACTATTTAAAGTATAACTCTTGTAATGCCTTTGTCCTTCGGGTTTGGTCGCTATTTTTGATTTTTTTTTGCACTTAGATTATCGTTGTAGCTTGTTATGACTATTGTTGAGAATGATATGTCATGTTGTCTGTATTTGCTATAACTGCCTTTTTTATGTTATTTCTCCCTATCCTATTTTGACTGTTTCTTTTTCTTCTTTTCTTGAGCCAAAGGTCTATCAAAAATAGTCTCTCTTACTTTGTGGGATTATACTAGGTTTATTATTGTTGTTGTTGTAATATTAGTATTCAAAAATAATTATTTAGCGATTAGGAATTTGTATAAATGTATTTTAAAAATCAATTATGATTTGAAACATATATATATATATATATATATAGGACCCTCAAACATATTTATTGGATTGGATCATTTGGTCAAGGTTCTCTCTAGATTATTAATTCATATTTGACTCACTTTCGAGCACAGGTTTGTCGGTAAAAAAATTAAATAAATTCAAGTAGAGTTTTTTCGAACATATCAATAAATGCTTGTAAAGACAACCAATAAAATGGATTGAGTCAAATGGATAACTATAAATTTTATCAAATTAATAGTAGAAATTTAATAGCTGTAATAGGTTTTTTGTATTAATAGTGTCTGTGCTCTTTTTTTGTCCTTTTTTCTCTTTCTCTTTCTCTTTCTCTTTCTCTTTGCATCCCTTCCTCTTCCTTTTTTGTTCTTTATTTCTCTCTTTCTCCTTTTTTAAAAAATAATAATTAGTTATTCTAATTGAGATCTAATTTAAACAGTATCAAAATATTTGAAATTCACATATAATACTTATAATACATTTTCATTAAAAATATTTTAATTATATATTCACCATATTTTAATTATAATATATTGAATTTAAAATATATTACAATTATTTTTTATTTTTTTCTTCTATTAACGAAATATATTATTGATTTAAAAATATTTTAGTTATATATTTACCACATGCATTGAAACGTGTTTATAATATGTATAATATATTGAATTGAAAATGCATTAGAATTCGAATTCAATATTATACATTGTTATGAATTTGATTGTTGTTATTTCAACAAATATAATATATTTCTAATAACGTAAATTAATTTGAATGGTACTGGAATATTTGAAATTCACACATAATATTTATAATACATTTGTATTAAAATTGTTTAGTTATATATTCACCACGTGCATTGAAACATGCTTATAATATGTATAATATATTGAATTAAAAAAATATAATAATTATTTTTAATCTTTTCTCTTATTGACAGTGCTAAATTATATTATTGTATCAAAAATATTTTGGTTATATGTTTACCACGTGCATTGAAACATGCCTATAATATAATATATTGAATTCAAAATTTATTATAATTATATTTTATTTTTTTCTCTTATTAACGGAATATATTATTGCATTAAAAATATTTTAGTTATATATTCACCACGTACATTAAAACATATCTACAATAAGTATAATATATTGAATTCAAAATATATTACAATTATCGTTTATATTTTTTTTATTGCGTTAGAAATACATTATATATGTATTTACATTTAAAGAAATCATCTAATTTAAAAAGTAGTAAAATCATTATTTCTATAATATCCAATCCAAAATTATGTTTAAATTAGAGTAATTAATTATGATTTTAAAAGAGGGAGAACGAGAAAGAGAAAGAGAAAGAGAGAGAGAAAAAGGGACCAAAAAAGAAAAAAAGAGAAGAAGGAGAGAGAGAGAAAGAGACTAGAAGAAAAAAGAAGATAGAAATAAAAAGAGAAAAGGTGTATTTATTACTTCCTTCGTTCCATATTAGTTGTTATATATATTAAAAATAGTTATCCCAAAATAGTTGTCAATTCAAACAATCAATAGAGAATTAATTGTGTTTGTCCAGTTTTACCCTTGACATTAATTATTTTAGAATTAAGAGGCACATAAATAGATAAAGATTAAAGAATTAATAAGGGGTATATTAGTCAAATAATGGTCCTAATTAATGTTTTCTTAAGGGTTGTGCAAAACCTTATCATGACAACTAAAATAGGATGAAAGCAGTATCTTTTGCTATTTCGAGTAACAAAACTAATGTTATTTTTGGTAAGGGTATATCTTATGCCATAATTCGTAATTAATATAATATAATATATTATTTATATAATTATCCCTTAATAGTATATATCCTAACAAGTGTTGCCATTGTTGATTATCTTTTTTGGTGGTGTTAGCTTCAAGGTTGAGTCAGGTGTTGCTCTGCTCAAGACGGTTTGAAATTGAGATTCATGATTGAAGTGTGATTATGAATTTCATCAACTCGTAAAATAAGATAATTTAATTAATTCATTCATTAAAATACTAAGAATTTAATATTATAAAAGTGCAAATTAATCAAATTATAATTATTTTACATTAATAATAAATAGGTAAAAAAATAGTTACATAATAACACAAATTAGTAAAGTAAATTAAAATAATAAAGCACAAAGAAGATTAACATTATAAAATAAAACCTGATTATCCCCAACATATTATAGTGTGATTTAACTATTCTTATTATTATGTACCTTGAACATATACATGATTATGTGAAATAACCATGCAATTTTAAGGTGAGAATTTTATGATTGAGTATATGATTAAAGATTGATAATATTATTGATATAAAACACACCCTAAAAATTGCTAATTGATAATATCATTAACAAACCAAATAATATTTTTATAAAATATTTGGGCAATAAAGATAATAATATTTAAATATTTGTTAAATCAATAATATGAAGTTAAGAGTTAGGATAATTGTGAAGGAACATGAATTTCCACAAAGGTGACGAAGTCTTTTTCCCTCGAAATATTTTCTAACCAAACACCAAAAAATGATTTATTCTTTTAAAAGCATTTCAAAAAAAATATATTTTTGATCATACAAAACACGCATATTGTGAAGTCTTCACAATCAAATTGGTAAATCAAAAAAAAGAATGGAATCAAGCAGCTTTTTTTTGTTGATATCATGGCGACTGAATCCGCTTGCACACAAAAGAATCGAGCAACAACTTTTTTGGTTGATACCATAGCGTCTGCATTACCTCACACACACAAGAATCAAGCAGCAGCTTTATCATCAACCAAATACCTCAGACACTAGTTAAAACCTATATAAGAATGATATTCCAACCACTCTTTAGTAAAGGTTGGGGAATATCAATATGCATAGGAAAACAACTGATAAAAGAAGACATTGAAATTGATCTAGAAGATATATAAACATTCCAAAGAAAGCATCTATCTCTTCTTAAACAGCCATACACAACAAAAATTGTCCTAAACAGATAAGTGGTCATCAAGAAATCCTTAGAACCAAAATTATTGATTTAACTTCAAATGTTTTCATATGAAATCAGCGTATGATCCCAGAACTGGTATGCTACCACTCACTCTAGCTCTTCTTCATCTATTCTTCCCTTTTCACTGACATAGATACCATTCAGAAACTTACGAATATCTTTGTTTTTCACATGGCATTTCTGTCAAAAGAAAGAGAGGAGGAGTTTATAAAGAAAGATCTTGAAGTGCAGAATGGTATGTATAAATGGACATGTATAGAGGAGAAAAGAGATTGAGTTTTACTTGGTTTATGAGGGTAGCAGACCGAGAGACTAGTTCAATGTCATTTCCATCCAATACCAATTCATCCTTAACTTTCTCAAAACGAATAACTATAACTCCATCAAACATATCAACTTTCCTCACCTGATACAGTGATGACAAAGAAGTTAGTTCCTTATTACCCTATAGTTACGTCTGACAAGGAGATATCAAATTTATCACAAAGGTGGCTTTCCACCCATCAAGGCAATTTATGACATTTTTATGCACCATAACAACATTCAGACAATACATGTTAAAGTCTACTGCATATTGAATCCTCATTTTATGGTGAAAAAAATTAGACTAAAGGAAGTGATTTAATTCCAACAATGTAGCATCAAATTTCAAACAGTTAGCAGAAGAAGAAATTAAAAGAGCATGTCAGTCCATCAAGAGAAAGTCTCCTACAATTATGTCATTCATGAGCCTTTAAACATCTTCGCTTATATTAAAATTCAAACATCCCTCCATTCATCTATTTATTGCACTTCCCTTCTTTATTAGCTACAAGTACTTCAATCAAGCTCTATAGTTCATGACGTTTATTTACTCATGGAAGCCAAAAAGAATAAATTTCATAGAAATAAAGATCCAAACAATAGTATTATAGCATTGTCCAAGTGCACATCTCTATTTGAACGTTAAAATACATAAATTTCAGCCAAATGAAGGAATTGAAAGCTCAGTGCAGATAAATCAACTATCTTTACCCATAATACAACAATCCTATACATACAAAATTGATCCTTCCAGAGAAATTTTATCTTTTTTTCTTAAAAATGGATGGAGCCTACAAATCAAATATGTAGCTAACAAATACACCTGATACCATCAAGTATTTCAGTATCTGCCACACTATTAAATTGGTTGGAAGAACTGAAAGGAATGTTGGAAAATGTGTTTCAAAGCTTAAACTTCCACTTTCTAGTGTCAGAAGAAGCATGTATGGCAGATTCCCTTCCCTCTTCTCCCTAGGTTAGGAGCAGCCTTTTTGGAGGGTTTTGTAGAAACTCTCGCTTCTAACATCAACTTAGGAGAAGTTGAGAAAATAAGAAAAATTGTGACTTAAGTTTTGTCTCCCGAGTTCTCGCTTTGGCGGCCTTATTCCCAATCTTGCGGTGCCGCCCTGACAAGGCCATCCTGCTCTGGTGGAGTGGTGGGACCAGTCATATCAAATTCTTGTAATTTTTTTAATTGAAAATAATAATGGTTCGAATAATTACATCATCTCACTAAATCAAATATCAATATGACATAGAATCACCTCAACTATCATAATTATACGAGTTCAAATAATAAGCACAATCACACAAAAGAAATCAATCAATAATACATCAACTAATGCCCATATGCTTTGGCATTCTCAATGTCACACCCCGAGAGGGTACCCTAGGCGTGACCGACACTCAGAAACCATCTCTGGCCTTTGAGAGAACCACTTGGTCTCATTACTCATTTATTCATCAGCGGAAGACTTAAGAATACTAATGTGGATTTGCCATCATCAATATCAAAAGAAAAATAAATAATCCTTAGAAGAAGTAGTTTCAAAGAAGTACTACTCCGATTACATCATCAAACTTGATCTACTAAGCCTCTATTACTATTAGACGGTGCCAATGACATGTCTATGGTTATCTTAAAAGAAATATAATACTCAACAATAATGAAAGGATAAAGAGTTCCTCCGAATACAAGAAGGACTCATCAAATAGTTGAAAAATAATGATCTTCAATGATGCGCCTGTTGAGGATCTCTAACACCTGTATCTGCATCATAAAATGATGCAGGTCGAATGACGTTAGTACATGAAATGTACGAGTATGTAAAATGGCAGAAAAGTAAGGACAAATATCAAGAAACTTCTTTCAGGAAAACTCAGCTCAGAACTCAACATAATCTCAACATTAATATGTAATGCAAATTTAAAAATAATAATAAGCAATGCTTACTCAGTTGGGAGTTTCTCTAACCGACAACCATTACTTATGAGCTAGTAATGATACAACAAAGCGATGTCGTTGCCAAATCCATCCAATACTTTGCCAGGGTAAAGGACATCACCATCTTGGATCCAATCATCAAAGTCCTTTTTGGGGGACTTAAGAGGCATAGCCTACATCCTACGCTGGCTACGTTGTTCTGGGGTTTGAATCAATTAAACTCTTACCCAACTCGGTGCTCAATACTACTTTAAAAATTTGTGTTCATATTAACCTCATTATTTAGTCTCATTGGACTTTAATTTAAATCATCAAACTTATCTCATTACCTCTTCATAAATTATTATACTTCAAAAACATCATTTACATCTCATCAAACATCTTGTTCAAAACATCATTTAATCCACAGAATCAAATTCATTTAAACTCAATTTTTTTTCTCTTTCAAAACTCAATAAAATACATATATAATATTAATTCAAATCACTATTTTTGTCAATGAATATATTAATAGCCAACATCTTTACTCAAACACGCATAAAATTATTCATGAACATCAAATCAATTAGGGTTCATGGGAAAGTAAATACGACTAATAATTCCAATAATATGAGAGGTAAAAATCATAATAATCTCAATGCATAAATATATCTAATTTAATAGAATAAGAATTAACTCATTTAGAATTCAAGAATCAGGGTAAAACTCAACTATAACTCAATTACAATAAATTTAGATATTGGCGCATGGACGAACTCAATTCAATGCTATAAATAGTCTTACATACTTTGAATTCGAAGCTTTACTCCGAATTGGAATACTCTTAAACTCCTAGCCTTTTCCCCTCACCGGAGTATTTTTTATACTATCCGAAATGTAAGAATCACCAAAATAGTATTTCTATATTACTAAAATTAAAACTATATTTGATAATGAGTAAAGAAGTGTAAACAAGGAAGAGTTGCTTGAGAAAACTTGATGAATAAAATGAGGAAATAAGATGGGTATTTACAGGTGTGGAGGAGGGACCTATTAATAAATAAAAATAATTATAAAGGATGATCTTGAAAATTCAATGGAGGATTTTGATGTCATTGATGATGTCAAATGGTTCTAGATCTTTTCATGGTAGGTGAGATGGGCTCTCTTTTAATGTAGTACTCTTTTTCGGAGCTACATTTGAATAAGATAAATTCCTCATTAGGATTTTGTGTCTTCATATGAATTGTAGATATAGAAGTCTAGTGTCATGTCGTTCAAGAATCAACCAATTTGGAGTATCCTACCGTGAGATATAAGTTTTATTCTACAAATACTCTATTTCATCACTGCACCATGTTTTGAAAAGATTAATTTATTTGACCTACTTATTCTCCGAATCTTGAGATGTGATCTCATAAAAGTTGTAGGTAATGTCGTTGGGGTTATTAAAAAATTTGAATCACCTAATTTGGACTAGTTTATGAAATGTTATGTACAAAATACAGAAGTGGTATCATTTTCATTGAGAATTGAAATACCACATACAACGTTTTAGGGGATGTTATAGGACATAATTATGATCAAAATACTTTAGGCATGAAAGAACATAATTATGGTCAAAATACTTTAGGCATGAGAAACCATAATTATGATCAAAATACTTTAGGCATGAGAAACCATAATTATGATCAAAATACTTTAGACATGATAGAACATAATTATGATCAAAATACTTTAGACATGAGAGAACATAATTATGATCAAAATACTTTAAAACATTTTCATGCCTTCATATAAGGACCTTTGATAAATCAACAATTTAATGCATTTAAGAGCCAACATAAGCTAATATAAGATAGGTGATTAAACTTCAAATATTTAATAATCTATGCATTTGGAATTATGATATGAAAACCCATAAAATTTCATACTTGAATTAAATAGAAAACTTGATAATTCATTTGGACTTCATAAATGAAAAGATACATGAATCAATAACATTTTAAGGGGTGTTACACTCAAATTACAATCCTTCATTCCATAGTACTAAACTTTCCCTTTATAACACTGGTACTCGTATCAATGCCCATCACACCATTGATACAAAATCTCCATTTTTCGCCCTTACCCGTTATCTATATCAATTTTAAATCTTTAATTAGAAAATATCATTCAATAGAGTCTAAAAGTCTTAACATAACTTGAATGCCGAACACGTGTCACAATTCCTCAAAATTTTGCCTTTCCTTTTCGCAAAGCTTCAGAACGTTCCCAATCTACCAAATATGCATAATTCATAAGTAAATAAATCTATAAACACCCATATTACCACATCTATCATAGACCCCAAACGATCATCAATTACCTAAGTCTCAAGCCTAGGGTTAAGTCTCAATTTCTTCAAACACCATACCCCTAATATTTAAATATAGACCAACATGTCAAAACCAACTTAACTACGAAAAACTTACGAATTTATCAATAAATTTTAGGAAACCTTATATATGGTCAACCTACAATTTCTGATTAAATAGGTAATTTCCTTAACTCAAATTGTACTCTTAAATTACTATTACCCGTTAAAAAGGAATATAACAATAAAAAGACTGTACTACTACATCCACTAATCCTAGCAGATGTGTAAAGCAAATAGAAAAAGAAAGCGACATTAATTGGAACAAAAATGCCAATTGTTTTGGTTGCCTAGTAACTGACCCTATCATGTCAGTACTGCATCACCCTTACCCATAATCCCTTACAACCATACAATTTCTCAATAGTAAAAAAGAATTTTCTATCCTTAGAATATTTAGTATACAATCAACTTAATATTTACCTAAGCAACATTTAATCCACGCCACAGTATTTAGTTCTCGTCCCCTCTATATTTTATTCTTCTCAAGTACAGACTATAAATAACTATTTCTTTTTTTATTAACCTAGATATATAAACTTTAAGGAGTAGTGGGTATGACCCACTTATAAATTTTTTAAAAAACTATTGTCTTCCATTAATAATTAATTATAAAAATTTAATTCACCACATAAATTAATGATTTAAAAGAATATTCTTCAACCAAATAACCATGGTTAAACGGTTAGCTCAATTTTTCGTTTAAGATTTTACAGAAAGAGTCAAAATAGTTTTACTGTTCAAAATGACCTACTGGTCATTACATAATCTACCACTTAAACAAATGTTTGTCCTCGAACAATTAAGGATTAGGAAGTACCTAAACACTCAAAAAGCTGAGGATATCTGATCCTCATGTCTAACTCAGTCTCCCAGGTAGCCCTTTTCACCGGACGATGCTTCCATTAAATCTTTACTGAAGCAATATCTTTAGACCTCAACCTTCAAATTTGTTTATCCAAGATTTTTATTGGCTCCTCCTCAAAGGTCAAATTTTGATCAAGTAACACTGAGTTCCATTGAATTACATGAACAACATCCTGATGATACTTCTTTAACATCAAAATATGAAATATAGGGTGAACACTAGACAACCCAGGTGGCAAGGCTAACTGGTAATCAACCTCACCAATACGTTCAACAATCTTGAAAGGACCAATATATCTCGGGCTCAACTTGCCCTTCTTTCAAACCTCATCACACCCTTCATGGGTGAAACCTTCAATAGAACCCGCTCGCCAACCATGAACTCCAAATCACAAACCTTTCGATCTGCATAATTCTTTTGCCTACTCTGAGCCATAAGAAGCCTATCCTGAATCAACTTGAACTTATCCAAGGTCTCCCTCAACATATCTATACCACACGGCCTAACCTCAAATATATTAAACCAACCAATTAGAGATCGATATCTCCTACCATACAAAGCCTCAAATGTTTCCATCTCAATGCTCGAATGATAACTATTGTTATATGCACACTCTGCTAAAGGCAAAAACTGATCCCAGTGACCACTAAAGTTAATGACACAAGTCCGTAATATGTCTTCAAGGACCTAAATAGTTTGTTTAGACTGACCATTAGTTTGAGGATGAAATGTTGTACTAAGATCCACCCGAGTATCCAATTCATTCTACATACACTGCCAAAATGAGATGTAAATTGTGTGCCATGATCTAAAATGATAGAAATAGGTACCCCATGCAAGCGAACTATCTCATAGATCTTGGCTAACTTCTCTAAATTATAGGTAGTTTGAATTGGTACGAAGTGCGCAGACTTGGTCAATCGATCTATAATGACCCATATAGCATCAATCTTACCCAAGATACGCGGCAATCTTACCACAAAGTTCATAGCAATATGCTCCCACTTCCACTCAGGTATGGGAATCTTCTGAGTCATACCTCCAGGCTTTTGGTGTTCATACTTCACTTGCTGACAATTTAAACATCGAGACACAAAATCTACTATTTCCCTCTTTATACAACACCACCAATAATGCTAATTCAAGTAACGCTATATCTTAGTAGCCCCCGGATGAATAGCGTACCTCGAACTATGAGCCTCTTCCATGATCAACCTAGTCAAATCACTTATTTGAGGAACACAAATATGACCTTTTATCCTCAAAACTCCCTCAACATCAAGAATTGCCTCCTTGGCTTCTCCTTTTAACACCTTGTATCGAATATTACACAAATTACCATCATTAAACTTTGAGCCCGAATCTGCTCCATTAAGGACCACCTTGACTCCATATAAGCCAAAACTCTACCAGGTTCTAAAATATCAAGTCTCACAAAGCTATTGGCTAAGGACTGGACATTTATGGACAAAGGATGCTCTTCAACCTGTAACAAAGCTAGACTACCCTTACTCACTATCTTTTGACTCAAGGTATCTGCTACCACATTCTCCTTACCCGGATGATAAAGAATAGTCATGTTGTAGTCCTTAAGCAACTCCAACCATCTCCGCTGCCTCAAATTAAGATCCCTCTAATTGAATATATATTGAAAACTGCAATGATCCGTGAACACTTCACAATGCACACCATAAAGGTAATGTCTCCAAATCTTTAATGCGAATATTGCAGCTGCCAACTCCAAGTCATGAGTAAGGTAGTTATTCTCGTGAACCTTCAACTGCCTTGAAGCATAAGCTATCACCTTTTCCTTATTCATTAATACACAACCAAGACCAATTTGAGAAGCATCACAATATACTATAAAACTTTCTCCCTCCATGGGTAGGGTCAAAATTGGGGCAGTAGTCAATAACATTTTGAGCTTTTGAAAACTTGCCTCATACTCATCAAACCACTGGAAAGACACTTCCTTCTGGGTCAATCTAGTTAATGGAGATGCAATGGATGAGAATCCCTTCACAAATCGTCGATAATAACCTGTAAGGCCTAAGAAACTCCGAATCTATGTAACTGAAGCAGGTTTGACCCAATATCGAACTGCCTTCTTAAGATCCACCATAATACCCTCCTTGGACACTACATGTCCCTAGAATGGCACCGAAATAAGACAAAACTCACACTTTGTAAAATTTGCATAGGGTTGTTTCCTCTTTCAGAATGCCAAGCACAATCCTCAAATGATGCTCATGCTCCTCCCTACTATGGGAGTATATCAATATATCATCTATAAAGACAATAACAAATGAATCCAACTATGGTCTGAACACCCCATTCATTAAGTCCATAAAGGCTTCTGGACATTAGTTAGCCCAAAAGACATCACCAAAAACTCATAATGGCCATAACGTGCTCGGAAAGCTGTCTTAGGGATATCATCTGCCCTAACCTTCAATTGATGATAATAGGATCTCAAGTCAATCTTGGAGAAAACTGAAGCACCCTGAAGATGATCAAATAAATCATCAATACGAGGTACAGATACTTGTTTTTGATAGTAACCTTGTTCCACTGCCGATAGTTAATACACATACGCTAGATCTATCCTTCTTCTTCACAAATAACACTAGAGCACCTCAAGGAGATACACTCATCCTAATAAATGCTTTGCTAAACAAATCCTTCAACTGCTCCTTCAACTTCTTCAATTCAGCTGGTGCCATACGATAAGGAGGAATTGAAATAGATTGAGTGCCCGGTTCTAAGTTAATACAAAAATAAATATTGCAGTCAAAAGAAGACCTGGCAAATTTGTTGGAAAGACCTCTAAAAACTCATCACTATTGGAATAGACTCAAACATAAGACTCTCTAAACTAGTATCTCAAATATGTGCCAAATAAGCCAAACATTCTCTCTCCACCAAGCGACGAGCCCTAAGAAATTATATCACCCTTTTTGGAGAATGATTAAGAGAACCTCTCCACTCTACTGTAGGAATCCCAGACATAGCTAATGTAACTGTCTTAGGATGATAATTCAAAATCGCGTGATAGGAAGATAACCAATCCATCCCAAGAATAACATAAAAATCTACCATATCTAAGATCTTTAAAAATATGTGAGTATCATATCCTATCAAAGTAACCACACACAATTGATATACCCAATCTACCACTATGAAATCCACAATAGGAGTAGAAACATGTATAGGCAAATCAAGAGACTCACACGACATATCCAAACTCGAAGAAAAATATGTGGACACATAAGAATATATAGAGCCTGGATCAAATAATACAGTAGCTGATCGATGATAAACTGGAATAATACCTATGATAACAGCATCTGAAGCCTCTGCCTCTGGCCTACCCGAAAAAGCATAACAATGGGCATGACCGCCCTCAGACTGTGAACCTCCACGACTGCCACCTCAACCATAATGGGAACCATCTCTACTAGAATGAGAACTACCCCTATCACTTTGTGCTCCTCCCCTAATCGAAGGTTGTGCAGCCCTAAAAGTCAAATCCTGAGAACCCTGCTATAAACCACCACATTTGATCCTAGGGAAATCTCTCACAAAATATCCCATATCATCACACTCAAAACAACCCCTATGAGGCGTAGGATGACGAGAGGAACCTGAATGACCAGAATGCCTTTCATAAACAGAAGGTCTAAAAGATGAACCATGTGAAGTATGTGTCAAACTAGAAGTATTATGCCCAACATAATTAGCCTCGGACGCTGGTATAGCAGCATAAATGGGTCTGCTAGACTGAGAGTTATAACCTCTCCCTAAGTAACCTCGAATCCTAGGCGGACCACCTCTATAATCACCTGAATGACGGGCCCTCTTGCCCTCACGCTACTCAAATCGCTTATGTCGAATCATCTCTAACTCCTTGGCAGCATCTACAACTTTTTGAAATAGAACACGAGAAGCAACAACCTAAGAAACTCCCATACAAATCAGAATAATCAACCCTTGAAAAACCTCCTCACTCTCTCAGCCTCGGTGGGAAGTATCATCAAAGTACGCCTTGCCAAGGCATGGAATTTAACCTTATACTCAGCGACTGACATGCCTCTCTGCTGCAAACCCTCAAACTCGGCCTTCTTGCGCTCTCTTTCACTGTGTGGAACAAACTTATCTAGAAATACCTAAGTAAACTTAGTCCATGAGAGTGGAGATGATCCAGCTGGCCTACCACTAATATAGTCCCTCCACCACTTCTTAGCGGATCCAGTCATTTGAAACTCTTTGCAGTCAAGTCCATGAAACTCCACTAATCTAAGGTTGTGCAATATCTCATGATAGCTGACTATAAATTCATATGCATACTCATTCAATTCACTATTATAGATCGAAGGAATCATCATTCTGAATCTCCCAAACATCTTTTGTTCATCGATGGTCATGGCATCCCTATTAGCCAAATATGATGCAACCCCTGGCAATACCATGCTATATAAATGGGGATCTATAGCAACAGCTGGCTGAGTGCCTAGAGTTTGAGAACCTGGAGCAACCATCTGATCTGGAGTCTAACCTCCAATACGAGTCTGTGAGCCATTAGAGGTGACAGACAATGTTCCCACCTGAGCCATCCCCTCTAAGAGTCCTAACATATGAACCAAGGTATCCTGAAGTATGGGAGTGGCGATAAAACCAGGTGAATCCTTAGCTGGTCCATACCCCTCAACTTGATCCTACACCTCCTCATGAATCACATCTGGATCTGGAGATACTCCCCCAACATGGCCCTGAGTGGTTGCCAGTACTTGGCCTCCCACATGTGTTGCAACATGGCCTCAACCCCGACCTCGACCTCACCCCTTGCCCCTACCTCGTGTAGTGACCCCAGAAGCAGGTGTAGAAATATGCCCTTGATCACTACTCGCAGATGCATGATTCCTCATAATCTGTGAGAGAATGAACAACAATATAAGAATTCCAATAAAGTCAAAAGTGCACAAGAAGGAATAAAAGAATAGAAGTTTCCTAAATGTCCTATAGCCTCTCGAAAATAAGTATGGACGTCATCATATCGATCCGCAAGACTCTACTAGACATTGTTCTTGTACTTGTGAGACCGATGAACCTAGGGCTCTGATACCAAATTATCACAATCTAAATTCACAAGTCGTGATGGCACCTATGTTCCAACCGATAGGTAAGCCAATCCAACATAATTATCAATTCAATAAAATAAATAAAGTGAGAAGACAAACGACAAGTGGAATATCCAACACACTGAGTCTGTCATAAGTATGAAATGGGTAAAGCTAAAAATACCACCCAAGATTTGGTGTCATAAGTATAAGAGCTTCTAAAATAGGATTCAAATATGCACAAAAAAATTACTAGTTTAGACATAATAAATATCCTGTCTGAATACTAAAATAACAGAATAAATGAAATATAGAGGGATGTGTGGTCCATAGAACATCCAAGCAGCTTACCACAACTCCAAGATAACCCAAGCTCGGACTCAAAAAGCTCCATAAGATGTGTCCGTATTTGGAATCGAATCTGCACCACAAAAGAGTGCAATAAGTGTAGTATGAGTATAAAACCACGTGTACCCAATATGTCTCATTGACTGACAACGAAGAAGTGACAGGATTATAAAAAATTCATTCTCAAATTTTATAATTCTATATTATACTTATTAATAAAGTTTCACCAAAATAGGGATAATCAATGTCACAAAATATTTAACACATAATCAAGTAAAAGTGAAGAAGATAATGAGAAGCAATGTAACACCATGAGATGAATGCCACAATACCAAGTAACCTCACAACTGTATATACACAATACTTCGAGAGTTTTTGACCCATGAGGGACTCACGAGGTCCATATTACCGACATAGATGATCTCCATGTGTTTATGCGGACGATCTCAATGCGCTATCATAAAATCAAACCATCCTCAGCATGGATGATCTCCACGTGCCCAACTTATAACCATAAAATGCTCTCTCACGAACGATTTTCCTTCTATCAGACATTTACTCATACTCAATCTCATGTCAATTCATGTGCACAATATAATTTCAACAACACAGAGAATAGTGATGCATCTCAATAAATCAAATATCAGTATGACATATAATCACCTCAACTATCACAATTATACTGGTTCAAATAAGAAGCACAATCACACAAAAGAAATCAATCAATAATACATCAGCTAATGCCAATATACTTTGGCATTCTCAAACTACAAACCTTCATTTCATAGTACTAAACTTTCCCTTTATAACATCGGTAATCGTATCAAGGCCCATCACACCATTGATACGAAATCCCCATTTTTCGCCCTTACCCGTTATCTATTTCAATTTTTAATCTTTAATTAGAAAATATCATTCAACAAAATCTAAAAGTCTTAACATACCTTAAATGCCGAACACGTGTCACAATTCCTCAAAATTTTGCCTTTCCTTTTCGTAAAGCTTCAGAATATTCCCAATCTACCAAATATGCATTGTTCATAAGTAAATAAATCTATAAACACTCATATTACCACATCTAGACTAGACCCCAAATGATCATCAATTACCTAAGTCTCAAACCTAGGGTTAAGTCTCAATTTCTTCAAACACCATGCCCTTAATATTTAAATATAGACCAACATGTCAAAACCAACTTAACTATGAAAAACTTGCAATTCACCAATAAATTATAGAAAATTTTATATATGGCCTATAGTTTCTGATTAAATAGCTAATTTCCTAAACTCAAATTATACTCTTAAATTACTATTATCCGTTAAAAAGAAATATAACAATAAAAAGACTGTACTACTACATCCACCAATCCTAACTGATGTGCAAAACAAATCGAAAAAGAAAGCAACATTAATTGGAACAAAAATGTCAATTGTTTTGGTTGCCCCTGACCCTATCATGTCAGTACTGCATCACTCTTTCTCACAATCCCTTACAATCACCCAATTTCTCAATAGTATAAAAGAATTTTCTATCCTTAGAATATTTAGTATACAATCAACTTAATGTTTACCTGAGCAACCTTTAGTCCACGCTACAATATTTAGTTTTCGTCCCCTCTATATTTTCTTCTTCTTCTCAAGTACAGATTATAAATAATTATTTTTTTTATTAACCTAGATATATGAACTTTAAGGAGTGGTGAGTATGGCCTACTTTTAATTTTTAAAAAAATTATTGTTTTGGGGGGGGGGGTGATACCCGTTGGTACCGGATTCTTCCATTAATTATTAATTATAAAAATTTAAATCACCATATAAATTAATAATTTAAAAGAATACCTTTCAATTAAATAACCATAGTTAAACGGATAGCTCAATTTTTTGTTTATGATTTTACGGGAAGAGTCAAAATAGTTTTAGTGCTCAAAATGACCTAATGGATCGTTACAACAACAAATCTAACAAACTCATTTAACATCCTTTCAATTATTTCATATATGTTTGTGCTCATGACTGTAACATATGTTAAAATTGGTTAAAGCTTTAATTATATGTATCTGAATAAAGAAGGAGAAGTGAAAAATAATTATATTTTTTCGCATTGAAAGTTATCTATTATTAGGTAGTCGTGTAAAAAATAAACTTATGACGGATATTATTTAAATAGAGCGACCAAAATAAGATATTCCATGAAAATTTTACCTTATTTAATGTTGATTTTTAATTTTTATCCTTCAAAACAAAAAAAATTGGCAAAGCATAAATATATATATATTTGCTTCATAATAACTCACAAAATATATGTTTCGCCCTTAAAAGAACTTACGTCTCACCGTACATAAGTTTCATTGACCAAAATTGCATTTTTTTTCCTTTCCATTATCCGTTAAATCCTTACTACCTTTTGCCTAATCTTTCTCTGTCCTCTGTCTTCCCAGCCCGCCTCCCATGTCTTTTTCTTTACGCTAATTTTTTCATCCTATCCGTGAAACCTTGCAGCTTAACAAATTTTAAACATTCCACAAAATAGACAACAGAGAATTGAAATATTTCTTTATCTTTATATCTTGACATTGCTAATTATGGAACTTGATTCAACAGAGAAGAAGAGTCTTTATATCTTGACATTGTCGATAGTTATGCCTTACTAAAGATGAATCAGGTGCTCGCTCATACATGGTTATACAAAATACAGAAAATGGTCAATTATGTGAATTGATACAAAAATATTCTTCGTTTATTTATGGCCAAAAATGTCCCTGATGTCAATCATGAAATTTTAAACTTAATTAACAATTTCATCAATAATGTGTTATTATTCTATTGATTACCCTAATATTTAATCAAATCAATTAAAAAAATCCAAACCAGTCCCACCAAAATCCCCACCCATAAGAAGACCCAATTCTTTGAACCCCCAATTCCCAAATACCCATTTCTGGCCAACATTTTGAAGCTCCATCGCTTGTTATGTCAAGAATAAGGTAGTCACGCTGGTATGCCAAGAGATAACATTCTTAGGTGTTCTGTTCGCTTGTAGTCACACTGGTTATGCCAACGAGTATAAAATGATGCCATGCCTTGCTATGGAGTTCCTTGATATGGATGTACCTTGTATTTGTAAGCGTTCATTGTAACATCTACCGTACATGATTGCTGCTGAGTTGGGAATAGAGTTGCTACTATCTTCTTATGTATCCTCTGTTAGATGTTTCGAGTATGAATGAATGAGAATATTACTCCTGCGCAATATGCAGAGATGGAGCTTCAAAATGCGGGCCATAAATTTGAGTTCTTTGAGCGTTAAGGAGAAGGAGAGATGAGCATATGATTTTTAAGTTAAGGTTTGTTGAATGAATGGGTATTTGGAAACTGGGAGTTAAAATAATTGGGTCTTCTTACGGGTGGGGATTTTGGTGGGGATAATTTGTTTTTCTTTTAATTGATTTCATTAAATATTAAGGTAGCCAATAGAATAGTAATACATCATTAATGAAATTGTTAATTAAATTTAAAATTTCAACTGTTATAAATAAGGATAAAAAAGACCTTAAAGATTGACGTTGGGGACATTTTTGGTCAGATAGGTAAACGAAATGTATTTTTATATCAATTCACATAATTGAGGGATATTTTAGATCTTTTTTCGTATAAAATAAATACTTTATTTATTTTAATTTGACATGAAATTTTTTAAAAAATATAAAAAACTTTTAAACCTTGTGATATTGACATTAGAGTTTAAAAAATATAAAATGACCAAAATTGTTTTGTTTAGTAATAATAACTAACCAGAAAATAATGTGAAAGGCGATCATTTCGCCCGAAAAAACTCCATCACATTGATCCCATGTGTCTGGTACCTTTCTAAATAAGCTTTCATTTCTTTTAGTTTTTTGTTTTTTCATTAGTCAACTAAAACCTAATATAAACGTTGACAAAAATAGAAAGTAATATTTTTTCCGTTTTAATTTATATAACATACTTTTTTTTTTAATTGATTTTAAAAAAATAATATATTTTTATATTTAGTACTCCCTCCATTCCATATTAAATGAATTTTTGAGGGATTTTCATTATTCAAAATAATTGAATTGTTCAAAGTTTCATTCAAGATAAATGTTTGAACCTTTTTCATATTTACCCTTTCATTTATTGAAGTTTTATATTTTTTAGGAGATAAATCACACTCCTTGCAAAGTTATATTTATGATTTTACAAAGAGCAATAGTGGAAAGTATGGTTTAAATTATGTCCTTGAATGTTTTTCTTAATATGTGCGCATTGCCTCACAAATTCACTTAATATGGAATGAAGTGAGTAACAATATAACTTTAAAATGTCCATTTTACTATTAATGAGATGATAGTAGTCACACAAATATCTATGACTTATTTTAGACCACAATTTTTTTTAAAATTTTTTTATGTCAAATTAAGGTATCGTTTGGCCCTAAATAGTTTTTGGGAAAAACTTGAAAAAAAACTTGAAAACTAGCGTTTGACCATATAATTTGTCATTACTTGACAAATATATTTGGCAAACATCTCAAGTTCCCAAGTTCTAGAAAAAACTAGAACTTGGGCCAAGTTCTAATATTTGGAAGTTTTAAAAATATAAAAATTACACCAAACTTTTATATTTTATAAAACACTCATCATTTATTAATTCTAACTAATATTTATGTACTAACTTACTCCATTAACATAGCCAACCAATTGTCACGACCCAAATTCGGGTGTGATGGCACTCATCTCAACCCACCGAGACAAGTCAGCCTAAAACTCAACAAAAAGTAAATGCGGAAGTAATTGAGATAAAATAAGGTTTAAATTAGTCAAAAACAAATAAATAATCTCCAAAATCCCCCAAGACTGGTTGTCACATATACAAGCCACTAATAAATTACCGAAGTACGAAAGAAAATACAGTCACAATGTCTTTGTCACTAGAGTAGGACTAAAACATAATAAAAGAGTAAGAGGTGTCCGCTAGATGGATGTAACAGCTACCTCAACACTCGAAATGATAGCCTCAGATGTGGTGGAAACACTAGGAGATCAAACAAGTCCGGCCTCACAACCTACACAAGTGTGGAAGCAAGGGGTGAGTACCAAACAACACGGTACTCAGCAAGTGGATAACTAAAACTAAGCAAAGCTTAATAGATACAAGTACTCCTGTCCTCCCAACCGAACCTCCTTAACTACAACCTGCATAAAATCAGCCCAACTCTACACTTGTACAATAACAACAGTAATACAGTCCACAAATTCTCATGAATGAATCATATCAAGTCAAGTTCAACATACACAGAGCAATATAGGGGTAAACACAAATTCACAAATGTCAGAAAGGTGCAATGCAATGCAATGAAATGATGCATGTCTGTCCTATCGGTACACATCCGCTGAATCACAGTCCGGAACCCATGGGGGACATTTCTGTCCATGTAACCTGCCACGGAACGTGTGGCCCGTCCCCTTAATATATATATATCTTGCCACGGAGCGTGTGGCCCGACCCCTTTGTTTCATAATACCTGCCACGGAGCGTGTGGCCCGACCCCTTTGTTTCATATTACCTGCCACGGAGCGTGTGGCCCGACCCCTTTGTTTCATCTCATTTTCAGTCTCAACACAATATGTCAGAACCAATGCAATCAATTCATGTTCATATAATTCACGATAATAACATGACAACAACAATAATTTTTCCTATCTCACATCAACATAGTAATTTCACATTCTAAGATAAACCCATAATCACAACATATCAATTCCACCAATATATGTCATTAAATCACCATCTTATACCTCTCATCTCCATCTTTAAGGCCAATCATACAATCAATAACCAGTCTAATTTTCATTACTCTCCAGTACACCTAACATGGAAATACAAGCATCTATAAGCTTAAACTGAGGTTTAGAAATTCACTTGCCTCAAATAGTCAAGCAATTACTCCGAGACCTGAGCCTCCCCTTTTCGCTGGATTTCCAAATCAATGTAATCTAATCAAATGAATAATCATCATAAGATTTCGAAATTAACAACATTCATGTCACTATATGTCTAGCCTAGACCCAAAACTTACCCAAATCTATAATCAAATCCTAAACATCAAGTCTAGGGTTAGGTCTCAATTCCTCCAAACATCATAAACCTAATAGTATTCAATTAATACAATACACTTAATATTTAATTTGATATACCAATATATCAAAACTTGAATAATAATATGATCGCTACAAGAAAAAGAATCCAAAATTAACCCAAATTGTATGAAACCAGTATGTCTTAATCTGCGTGACTAAGCAAAACCTTATCAAATTTTGTATACAACCAAATGATTATGACCAAATCTTTCTTATTAAGATAGCATGCCGTCTTAGTAATTAGGTTTTGCCTTAATGATTTGTACAATGATTCTTTAATTAGTACTAATTGTTTTGGTGGTAAACAGTACCACTTAACTTAGTTAGAAAAAAGAAAGAGACAGCGCCAACGTTTTCAACTAAAACATACGTCTTTCACCTAACTACGTAAAGCCGAGAACATATATATACTAATTTGCAGAACATCAATTAACCATTACCTGAAGCAGTTTTTGGTTTCTCTTCGCGAGCGCCTAGATAAGTTTTTCTCCTCTTCTCTTTTCTTTTATTTTCTAACCAATTGTGAATTAAAAGTAAAACCCTAATACTTATTTTAATAAATAAAGTGGTATAAGATATTAATTAAACTAATACTTTAGTCCATCAATTAAATTAGTTATCTAAAGTTACCCCTCAACTAAATAACCGTAGTTATCGAATAGTCCAAATTTATAATTAATTTTTTTTTTTCCGGAGAGAGTATTTTATGGAAGAGAGATGACTCATTCTCAAAATGACCTAACGGGTCATTACATTATCCACCACTAAAAATCATGTTCGTCCTCGAACATAAAGAAAAAGGAGGTACCTGAAGCTTCGAAAAGCTGGGGATATCTAGCGCGCATATCAGCCTCTGTTTCCCAAGTCGCCTCTCCGACGGAACGGTGCTTCCATTGTACCTTCACTGAAGCTATCTCCTTGGTTCTAAGCTTACGAACCTGCCTATCTAGAATGGCTATAGGTTCCTCCTCAAATGTCAAGTCTAGATCCAACTTCACTGAATCGAGTGATAACACATGAGACTCATCCGGAACATACTTCCGAAGCATAGAAACATGAAACACATTATGCACAGCCGATAATCTAGGTGGTAAGGCCAATCTATAGGCCACCTCTCCAACTCGCGCCAAAATCTCAAATGGGCCAATGAAACGAGGGCTGAGCTTGCCCTTTCTCCCGAACCGCATCACGCCCTTCATGGGAGACACTCGAAGCCAAACATGATCACCCACCATGAACTCCAATGGTCGAACTCTCCGATCTGCATAACTCTTCTGTCTACTCTGGGCTGTCAAGAGTCTACCCTGAATTCTACGAACTTGCTCCATAGCATCTCTAAGCAAGTCTGTGTCTAAGGAGTCCATCTCAGCTAAGTCAAACCAGCCAATAGGAGATCGACACCGCCTACCATACAAAGCCTCAAATGGAGCCATCTGGATACTGGAGTGATAACTGTTGTTGTAGGCAAACTCCGCTAGGGGCAAGTGTTGATCCCATCTAGCACCAAAATCAATAACACAAGCTCGCAGCATGTCCTCCAACACTTGGATTGTCCGCTCGGACTGACCATCAGTTTGTGGGTGAAAAGCAGTACTCATATCAAGTCTAGTGCCCAAACCATGCTGTAATGCCTGCCAAAAGTGCGAAGTAAATACTGAACCTCGATCCGAAATGATGGATACTGGGACACCATGAAGCCGAACGATCTGACTAATATACAATTGGGCTAGTTTATCCGCCGTGTACCTTACCTTGACTGGAATAAAATGGGCAGACTTGGTTAGTCTGTCAACCACCACCCATATAGAGTCGTAGCCACCCACGGTGGGAGGTAAACCCACAATGAAGTCCATGGTGATCATTTCCCACTTCCAAGTGGGAATAGGCATCCTCTGACTCACACCCCCAGGCCGCTGGTGCTCACACTTTACCTGTTGGCAAGTCAAACACTTGGATACGAACTCTGCGATGTCCTTCTTCATCCCGCACCACCAATAGTGCTGGCACAGATCATGATACATCTTGGCCGCTCCTGGATGGATGGAATACCTTGAACAATGAGCCTCTTCCAAAATAAGTCTAGTTAGGTCACCCACCTTAGGCACACAAATTCTGCCGTCAATCCTCAGTACACCTTCCGAATCAAGTATCGCCTCCTTAGCTTCACCTCTTAATACCTTGTCTCGAATGATACATAACTTCTCATCCTGAAACTGTCTCTCCCGAATCTGGTCAATCAAGGAAGAACGTGCCTCCATAAAGGCAAGAACACCACCATTCTCTGAAATCTGCAACCGGACAAGGCTATTAGCTAGCCTCTGAACATCTCTAGCTAATGGTCGCTCCTCAACTCGGATCGCGACAAGACTCCCCATACTAGAGGACTTCCTGCTCAAGGCATCCGCCACCACATTGGCTTTTCCTGGGTGGTACAAAATAGTCATGTCGTAGTCCTTCAGTAACTCAAGCCATCTACGTTGCCTTAAGTTCAGATCCCTCTGCCTGAATATATACTGAAGACTCCTATGATCGGTGAAGACCTCGCAATGCACACCGTATAGGTAATGACGCCATAACTTAAGCACGAAAACCACAGCCGCTAACTCCAAATCATGAGTAGGATAGTTTTTCTCATGGGCCTTCAACTGTCTCGAGGCATAAGCAACCACTTTTCCCTTTTGCATCAACACACCGCCTAACCCAATGCCAGAAGCATCGCAGTATACAGTAAATCCCACACCTTCCTCGGGTAGCGTCAAAATAGGAGCCGAAGTCAATAAAGTCTTGAGCTTTTGGAAGCTCGCCTCACATTCATCGGACCAATGAAAATCCACGGCCTTCTGAGTCAATCTAGTCAGTGGAGCTGCAATAGTGGAGAATCCATGCACGAACCGTCTATAATAACCAGCTAACCCCACAAAACTACGAATCTCAGTAGGAGAAATAGGCCTTGTCCAACCTCTAACTGCCTCAATCTTAGCTGGATCCACTCTAATCCCCTCTTTGGACACCACGTGTCCTAAAAATGTAACAGAATCAAGCCAAAATTCACACTTGGAGAACTTTGCATACAACTTTTCTTCCCTCAATTTCTGAAATACCAACCTCAAATGACGGACATGATCTGCCTCAGTTTTGGAATACACCAAGATGTCATCAATGAATACTATCACAAAAGAGTCTAAGTATGGGCGAAACACTCCATTCATCAACTCCATGAATGCTGCAGGGGCATTTGTCAACCCAAATGACATCACCAAAAACTCGTAGTGACCATAACGAGTCCGAAAAGCTGTCTTAGGGATATCTGACGCCCTAATCTTCAACTGATGATAACCGGACCTCAAGTCTATTTTGGAAAACAATGCCGCTCCCTGTAGCTGATCAAATAAATCATCAATACGGGGAAGAGGATACTTATTTTTAACAGTTACCTTATTCAACTGTCTGTAATCGATACACATCCTCATAGTCCCATCTTTCTTCTTTACAAACAGAACTGGTGCACCCCAAGGAGATACACTAGGGCGAATAAACCCCTTACTCAACAAGTCTTGCAACTGATCCTTCAACTCCTTCAATTCAACTGGAGCCATGCGATATGGAGGAATAGAAATGGGTTTAGTGCCAGGCTCTAAGTCAATAGCAAAGTCAATATCCCTATCCGGAGGAATACCAGGAAGATCAGTAGGAAATACATCAGAAAACTCCTTAACCACTGGAACAATATCTATAGGAGGTGACTCAATACTGGTATCCCGAATAAAGGCCAAATAAGACATACACCCTCTATCAATCAACCTCTGAGCACGAATATATGAGATAACCTTATCGGGATAGGAGCCACTAGTACCCTTCCACTCAATCCGCGGGGCACCAGGTATCGCTAAGGTAACAGTTTTAGCATAACAATCGAGAATAGCATGATGGGGAGAAAGCCAATCCATACCCAATATCACATCAAAATCTACCATCCCTAGAATAATCATATCTACCCAAGTATCATACCCGGCCATGGAAATAAGACAGGATCGATATACTCGATCCACCACTAAGGGTTCACCCACGGGTGTAGAAACATGAATGGGCACGGACATACGATCATATGTCAAATCAAAGTTAGATGCAAAATAGGCAGACACATAAGAAAATGTAGATCCTGGATCAAATAATACAGATGCAGGTCGATGACAGACTGGGACAATACCTGTGATAACGGCATTGGAAGCCTCAGCCTCGGGTCTCCCTGGAAAAGCATAACACTGAGCTCCCCTACCACCTCCGACCTGCCCAACACCTCTACCTCCTCCCTGAGGGACTATAGCACCACTAGCACCCCTACCAAGAGTGCGACCACCTCTACTAGTCTGGGCTCTACCTCGACCTCTGACCGGCGGCGCTGGTCCCCTAACTGAAACTGAAGAACTAGGCTGGGTTCCTCCTCGACCCTGAGATGTACACTGCCATGAAAGATGATCTGGATCACCACAAGTATAACATACTCTCCCGTGCGAAAACCTCTGCGATGAACCTGCAGAACCTGTATAACTACCCTGGCTCATCGGCCTCTGTTGTGACCCCTGGTAACTCTGACCTGTACTGTAGGAACCACGAGGTGTCTGACCATCCTTAGAAGCTGGCATAAATGCATGAACTGGTCCTCTACGCTGAAAGGAACCACCTCCTCTATAGGACCCTCTACCTCCATATGAGGTACCCGAAAACTGACCAGAAGCACGGGCCCTCTTGGGGTCCCCGAACTCCTCTCTCTCCATCAACTCCACCTCCTTGGCAGCACCCACAATGGACTGGAAAGAAGCGCCCTCACGGGCCGGTCGAAAAACTGCTGTACGAATAGTATAGTTCAGTCCTCGCACAAATCTGCGAATCCGCTCTGTCTCATCAGGAAGGACAGCCATGGCATGTCTGGACAACTGGTAGAAACGAGTCTCATATTCAGCAACTGTAAGTCCTTCCTGCCTCAATTTCTCAAACCGTAATCGGCTCTCTTCCTTCACACTCCAGGGGATGAAACAGTCATAAAAGGCACTAGCAAACTCATCCCAAGTCATCTGGGGTGACCCAACTGGTCTGGAACTCGTATACACTCTCCACCACTCTCTGGCTGGTCCACGCAACTGTAGTGTAGTATAACGAACTCCATGAGTCTCAGCTAACCCTACTGTCTCCAACAACTCTCGACACATGGTCAAGAACTCGTGTGCATCCTCAGTCTTTCCCCCCTGAAACTGTGGAGGGTCCATTTTTCGGAACCTCTCATATCGGCGTTGCTCGTCGTCAGTCAACATGAGCACAGGTGCAACCTGGGCTCCTCCTACCTGTATTCCATCCTCATCCGCTCTAGGGCCCGTAGGTGGCTGGTCCACCGGACCCTGAACAATTGGAATCTGATGCTGCCGTGGGGTCTGAGCTCCTACTCTAGTCTGAGAACCCTCAGGTGTACCATTCACCCTCACACTCTGATTAAATCCTTCGAGTGCATCCAATACTCGTATCAAAGTGGCCTGAAGCAATGGTGCAGTAGCAGACTCTGGAGGGACCTGTTCCTCTCTACCCTCAATCTGTGGCTCAAGAGAAGCCTCTCTAGCACGACCTCTAGCTGGCGCCGCCCCTCGGGCACGACCTCTGCCTGCCGCCACACCCCGACCACGGCCTCTAGTTTGGCCTCTATCCCTACCCCTAGTTGGGGTTCCAACATCAACCTCGGGAAGTGTCTCCCTTCCTCTACCTCTAGCTGTAATTCTGGTCCTGGCCATCTATCAGAAAGGACACGCAAAAATTCAGTACCAACACAACACGCATGATACAAAGTGAAAGAACAAAGGGAAAATTTCCTAAAAGTCCTCATAGCCTCTCGAAGATAAGTACAGACGTCTCCGTACCGATCCGCAAGACTCTACTTAAACTTGGCTTGTATACACGTGAGACCTATGAACCTGGGGCTCTGATACCATCTTTGTCACGACCCAAATTCGGGTGTGATGGCACTCATCTCAACCCACCGAGACAAGTCAGCCTAAAACTCAACAAAAAGTAAATGCGGAAGTAATTGAGATAAAATAAGGTTTAAATTAGTCAAAAACAAATAAATAATCTCCAAAATCCCCCAAGACTGGTTGTCACATATACAAGCCACTAATAAATTACCGAAGTACGAAAGAAAATACAGTCACAATGTCTTTGTCACTAGAGTAGGACTAAAACATAATAAAAGAGTAAGAGGTGTCCGCTAGATGGATGTAACAGCTACCTCAACACTCGAAATGATAGCCTCAGATGTGGTGGAAACACTAGGAGATCAAACAAGTCCGGCCTCACAACCTACACAAGTGTGGAAGCAAGGGGTGAGTACCAAACAACACGGTACTCAGCAAGTGGATAACTAAAACTAAGCAAAGCTTAATAGATACAAGTACTCCTGTCCTCCCAACCGAACCTCCTTAACTACAACCTGCATAAAATCAGCCCAACTCTACACTTGTACAATAACAACAGTAATACAGTCCACAAATTCTCATGAATGAATCATATCAAGTCAAGTTCAACATACACAGAGCAATATAGGGGTAAACACAAATTCACAAATGTCAGAAAGGTGCAATGCAATGCAATGAAATGATGCATGTCTGTCCTATCGGTACACATCCGCTGAATCACAGTCCGGAACCCATGGGGGACATTTCTGTCCATGTAACCTGCCACGGAACGTGTGGCCCGTCCCCTTAATATATATATATCTTGCCACGGAGCGTGTGGCCCGACCCCTTTGTTTCATAATACCTGCCACGGAGCGTGTGGCCCGACCCCTTTGTTTCATATTACCTGCCACGGAGCGTGTGGCCCGACCCCTTTGTTTCATCTCATTTTCAGTCTCAACACAATATGTCAGAACCAATGCAATCAATTCATGTTCATATAATTCACGATAATAACATGACAACAACAATAATTTTTCCTATCTCACATCAACATAGTAATTTCACATTCTAAGATAAACCCATAATCACAACATATCAATTCCACCAATATATGTCATTAAATCACCATCTTATACCTCTCATCTCCATCTTTAAGGCCAATCATACAATCAATAACCAGTCTAATTTTCATTACTCTCCAGTACACCTAACATGGAAATACAAGCATCTATAAGCTTAAACTGAGGTTTAGAAATTCACTTGCCTCAAATAGTCAAGCAATTACTCCGAGACCTGAGCCTCCCCTTTTCGCTGGATTTCCAAATCAATGTAATCTAATCAAATGAATAATCATCATAAGATTTCGAAATTAACAACATTCATGTCACTATATGTCTAGCCTAGACCCAAAACTTACCCAAATCTATAATCAAATCCTAAACATCAAGTCTAGGGTTAGGTCTCAATTCCTCCAAACATCATAAACCTAATAGTATTCAATTAATACAATACACTTAATATTTAATTTGATATACCAATATATCAAAACTTGAATAATAATATGATCGCTACAAGAAAAAGAATCCAAAATTAACCCAAATTGTATGAAACCAGTATGTCTTAATCTGCGTGACTAAGCAAAACCTTATCAAATTTTGTATACAACCAAATGATTATGACCAAATCTTTCTTATTAAGATAGCATGCCGTCTTAGTAATTAGGTTTTGCCTTAATGATTTGTACAATGATTCTTTAATTAGTACTAATTGTTTTGGTGGTAAACAGTACCACTTAACTTAGTTAGAAAAAAGAAAGAGACAGCGCCAACGTTTTCAACTAAAACATACGTCTTTCACCTAACTACGTAAAGCCGAGAACATATATATACTAATTTGCAGAACATCAATTAACCATTACCTGAAGCAGTTTTTGGTTTCTCTTCGCGAGCGCCTAGATAAGTTTTTCTCCTCTTCTCTTTTCTTTTATTTTCTAACCAATTGTGAATTAAAAGTAAAACCCTAATACTTATTTTAATAAATAAAGTGGTATAAGATATTAATTAAACTAATACTTTAGTCCATCAATTAAATTAGTTATCTAAAGTTACCCCTCAACTAAATAACCGTAGTTATCGAATAGTCCAAATTTATAATTAATTTTTTTTTTTCCGGAGAGAGTATTTTATGGAAGAGAGATGACTCATTCTCAAAATGACCTAACGGGTCATTACACCAATACCATTAAATAACATTTCTATTTATTAATAACGGAATGGTTTGTTACTACCTCATTCGAAAAAGAATAGTTTGAGTGACAAAATTTTAAAAAATAATAATTTATTTTTAATGCGATTAATGTTTGCTATTGCCCATATTGTTATTTTTTTATTGCTGATTGTTGTCAATTATATTATAAGGTTTTTTTAGCGGAACATGTTCATTATAGAATGATAATACAAACTTATGGATATTTTTAATAATTTTTAAAACTTATTAGTATAAAACAATATTTTTTGAAACATTCAAATATTTTTGGAAAAATTTATGGCCAAAGACATGGTGAAATTACACCAAAACTTCATTCAAAAATAACTTGCCAAGAATATTTGAAAATTTAAGGCCAAACACTAGCTAAAGAACATCATATATAAATTGGGACCGAGAGAATAGTCAAATTATTTGTTTTATTAAATTATAGTCACATTCATGCACTTAACTGACTATACATTTATTAAATCACTTGTTTTTTTAACTTTAATAAAAGTTTTAACTTGAAAGTGACACCACTGCTTACATAAAATTCTACATTTTGCGACATTTTTACTTATCAAGCAGTACTAAATAAATCAAACAAAGGATCACTCGAATTATTGAACCAATGATGAGACAATTATTTAGTTTATTTCTTCTTCACAATATTCCTTATTTCCAATTTATGCTCTACATAAATATGATGTTCAATAACCGTTCTTTAATTACTTTGACTTGGCACATGGAATTTTCCTTTTTTCTATAAATATGCCAATTTAGAACGACTAGTTGAGTGTATTAATTACCATTAGAATACGCTTAATTAGAAATTTCGTGTTTGAACATTGAAAATAAAATAAATTTTAATAGAAAGTTTTTTTTTTTAACAAATCATTTACCTAACGTGAATTCAAATTAGTTGAAATTAAAAATAGGTACCCAATATAGAGCGATAATACTACTACTAATAATAAAAGAAGACTATTTAAGCTAGAATTTGATCATATATTTTGAATCAGATTCTGAAGATTTATCTTCAACTATTTATTTGATCATGAAATTTGATCAAATTATGAAAACTCAATCTTATCAATTTTTGATCAAATTATGAAAATTACAACTTGAAAAGCTCGAATTTTTGACTTTAAAATGTAGGGCCGCTAAATACATTTTGAACATGCACATGGTTAGATGCTATACAGGCAAACATGCTCTTATCACATGGTTGCCGTACATATCACAACATGAAACTAAAGTAAGCTTTGACCTTTAATTAGTTAGTTGTAAGCTTTTCTGATTCTAATCATTGTCCAATTATTTCTAAAATCATTAACTGATCAAAACTGTTAAGGACTTGTTTTGGGAACAAGTTATCTGAAAATTAATTATTTTGAAATTGTTATTCCATCTTTAATGTGGAATAAAAATAACACTACAATACTAGATTAATTAATCTCAGAATAAGATATCTCGTGATTTTATTCCAACCAAACATGAGATAAACTCATTCTAAAAGTAATTCCGAGATTAATGCACTACTAAAAAAGATTTGAACTAGCGACGAAGTCCGTTGCTATTTTGACTCGTAGCTAAGAGAAATCTATCGCTAATTCATCTCTAAATAGAATTAGCAATGAATTTTATTGTTTAGCTATAAAATTTATCTATCAATAAATCCAATTTTTTAGTAATGATGATTCCTTATCTCTCGTATCAAACAACCCTTAATATAATCCAAAAAGGTCAGATCCCATCATCCCACCACTTAAAAGAACACTTTAAATACCCCCTTTTCCCTATCCTCTAACATAGAGAAAAAAAACAACAAAAGAAATTAAAATCCCATTTTCCTCTCTACAACTAATAATATGGCTAAGCTTTTAGTAACTTCTTGGTGTTGTGTCTTCTTTTCATTTGGATTCATTTTCTTGAATTCAAATGCATCATCAGTAACATACAATGTGTTAAATTTTGGAGCAAAACCAGATGGCAAAAGTGATGCAACTCAACCTTTTTTGAAAGCATGGGGAGCCGCGTGCACCTCAGTGAAGGAGGCTACAATTTATGTTCCGCGTGGAAAGTACTGGATTAAGGCGGTTACTTTTAGAGGTCCATGCAAAAATAAAATTACTGTAAAAATTGATGGAACCCTCGTGGCTCCATCAGATTATCGTGCTCTTGGCAACTCCGGCTACTGGATTTTGTTCATTAAGGTTAACCGGATATCGGTCATCGGAGGAACTCTTGATGGAAATGGAGCTGGATTTTGGGATTGCAGGAAGTCAGGGAAGAATTGCCCTGTTGGAACTAGGGTATGTACTCAACTTATCGCATATTTAAATGACACTTTTTTTTAATCAGTACGTTAAAAAAGAAGAAGAAGATATATTTCTATATTTAATAGTAATAGTTTTGCCTTGAATTTGTCATTTTACCCTTAACGAGATGACTTTTAGCTATACAAATTAAATATCTATGTATTATTTTAAATTACAATTTTTAAAATCTACTTTTCATTTTCAAACTCGGTGCCTAATCAAACACCTTCATATAAAATGGTGCAGATGAAGGTGTTTAAGACAAATAACATGTCCAACTAATCTGAATTCGCTTTCGCTCCAAACTCAATCTTTTGGTTAAGAGGGAAGGATAGTGCCATGATCAAAATTTTAATAATGTAATTCAAAAAAATATTAGAATGTCACATTCAAAATTTGAACCAGAAAATAATTGAAAAGATATTTTATGAACGTCCTAAATACTTGGCATGTGGGGAAGTAGTAGCTTGATGCCTGTTTGGCTGCTTAACGACTATTAGTTATATGAAAAAAGTAAATTAATCTATGTACTAACTACTAAGTATTTATTTATTATTTATTAATTTTCCAATTTAAAACTTAGAATATTGAAGTTCTCATGATCACATGGTTAAGAAAGATATCGTGCCATTAATCATAAGAGTTCGAATATATAATAGGAATTAAAAACAATAAACAAATTATCATAAATATTGAGTTCGTGGCACTCAAATCGAATCATATTGTCTACGAGATCGCGGTAAACTTTTAATAAAATTCATATTAATCGTCTTCCATTTCCACACTGAAAGCTTTATATTCTGTGTCACACCACAGTCCCAATAGAAGACAATTCACTATATAAAAAAAAAAATTATCTTGATCTTCCTAATCAATGAGGGACACATTGTCTTTCACAAAACACTTCTCCAATTCATTAGTATTATGACATTTATCTGATTTTGTATGTACATGATTAATGCAATGCAGTCTATAACCTTCAATTGGGCAAATGATGTTGTGGTTAAAGACTTGACCTCACTCAACAGCCAACTAACGCACTTGGTGATTAATAGCTGCAAGAATGTGATGGTTAAGAATGTAAGAATAATTGCACCTGACTTAAGTCCAAATACTGATGGCATTCATGTACAATCTTCAATTGGTGTTACTATCACTGGCACAAGTATCCAAACTGGAGATGATTGTATATCTATTGGTCCTGGCACAAAAAACCTTTGGATGGACAAGATTCAATGCGGCCCTGGACATGGTGTTAGGTAAATTCTTCTTGTATAGCTAGATACAGAGTCTGTGTCAGTACGGACTCAATATATATTACTTTTTTTGTTTTAATTTGTATGACAGAGATGAAATTTAAAGTCAACAATTTTATTTTTATAATTAGGAAAAAGTTTAAATATGCCTTTCTATATAAATTCTTATATTTGTCCTTCGTTTACCTTTTGATCCATGAAAGTCTACATACAATTAGAAGTAAAGGTTTTTTCCCACCATAAATTGGAAGTGCGTGTATAGTCAAACCAGATCACTCAGAAAATGTATGATGAAAAACAGATTATCAATGAATAGTGAAAAACTTTCTAATTTTTTCATATGAAACATTACTATTATTTCTTTTCACTCCAATTCAATCAAAATATTTATGGGAATAGCCACTGAACTTTTTTTATGAAAAAATAGTGATTTTTAGTTGTGATACCAATGGTTTTCACCATGAGAAATTCGTGTGATATATTTACACCTTTTCAATTAGTTAGAATTGCATGCTTCAAATTATTGTAGAGACTTTATATAAACTAATTTGATTGTTTAGTGGTAAATACTTCAGAGTAAATTTAATTAAACATTTCTCTTTCCTAATTTCATGTATTCATAAAATATACTTACATTCATTTTAAATAAAGTCTTAATATTGTTGTTTATGCTTTGTTCATTGCAATTTGCAGCATTGGAAGTCTAGCAAGAGATTATAATGAAGATGGTGTGCAGAATGTGACATTAATTAATTCAGTGTTCAGTGGATCTGATAATGGATTAAGGATAAAGTCTTGGGCAAGGGCTAGCACTGGTTTTGTCACAAACATTAATTATCAAAACATCATGATGAAGAATGTTGACAACCCAATCATCATTGATCAGAACTACTGCCCCAACAATCAAGGTTGTCCTAATCAGGTAGTCCCTCCATTCCATATTAAGTGAATTTTTTGAGAGATTTTTCATTATTTAAAATAATTATATTGTTCAAAGCTCAAGACAAATGTTTGAAACTTTTTCCGTATTTGCCCTTTCATTTATTAAAGTTTTATATTTTCTAGAAGATAAATCACACTACTTGCAAAGTTATATTTATGATTTTACAAAGGGCGATAGTAGAAAGTATGGTTTAAATTATGTCCTTGATTGTTTTTCTTAATATGTGTGCATTGCCTCACAAATTCACTTAATATGAAATGGAGAGAGTAACAATTATATATTTAGTGTAATCTTACACAATTAAAATTTGAGAAGGATAGAGTGTGTATATATATATCTATATATATATATACTTTACGTCATAGGTGGCTTTTAAATGACCCTCGACTCAATTATATATATATATAAAATAATTTTATTAAGTACTATAGATTTAAAAAAAAAACAATTAAACTTAGTAAAAATTGAGTTGGATTGGGTCTTGATCCTTTTTATAACCCCATTTTGATCCAGACAAATTTGGGTTAGATTGGGTTAGGTCTTGACCCATTATGACCTACCCAAATTTGATCCAACTCACTCAATTGTCACCTCTAAATAATGTTACTACTACTACTGGTGTGAACAGAGAAATATGTATACGGTGCACCAAGCTACTACTAAGCATATCCCATAAAAAAGCAAGATAACGCGTAATACCTACTAACATTCGATTCTACTTTAAAAAAAAGTCACTACTAATAAATAGGAATTAGCGACATAAATTTCGTAATTAAAAATAATGAATCTAATTGGTACTCAGGATTAATTTGCTCATGAATTGACAGGCTTCTGGCATAAAGATCAATCAAGTGACATACAAGAACATATTTGGAACATCATCAACACAAGTAGCAATGAGTTTTGAATGCAGTCCAAGCAATCCATGTAGTGGAATCAAGTTACAAGACATAAAACTTACTTATTTGAACAACAAAAAGGCTCAATCTATTTGCAAGAACATTAGAGGAACTACTGGAGGAGTCATCTTGCCTGATAATTGTTTATTATAACCCAGCCTTAGTTTTTTCTTTTTTTTTTTAATAATAATAATATTATTATTATGGGTGGGTGGGTGGGAGGAAGGAGGCACATGGTGGGACCATTTTTTTCTATAGGGTTCCAAATTGTTGTATCATTATAATAAATAAAGGATTTGCGGTAATTATTAAGCAGCGGCAATAATATAATTATCGCTATATTATTTTTAGTGACAATGATAAATATGGATATTTATAATAAACACGCTATATGAATGTTGTTAAAGACCTTAACGACTCTGAATACAATGACATTAGCTCTACTGCCGCTATATATTTTTGTAGCAATAAACTAAACCTGTTAAGTGCCCGGTACACTAATTTTTTGGCCCACCGAACATCTAGCCAGGCCGGACTATACCCTTACTGGGCGGCCCCATCAGTGAAAAAATCTTAAACAACCCGGCCATGACCCATTAAGGGTATAGTGTTCGGCCCGGGTTGGACCCGTTGGACTTGAATTTGTTTTTGCGGCATTTATGTATTCAAAAATTTGAGTCAATCATGCATATAGTGTATCGTTATCTATTTAATTTATAAGTAATTATAACAATTTATATACTCATAATATATTATCTATTATAGTGATATACTTAATTATATATTATATATATACTTATAATCTATATCTAATGTACTCACAATATACTATCTATTATAGTGATATACTTAATTATATATTATATATATATACTTACAATCTATATTTAATATACTCACAATATACTATCTATTAGTATATATATATATATATATATATATATATATATATATATACTTATATTATAATAAATATACTTACAATATATATCTAATATACTCACAATATATTATCTATTATAATGATATACTCACAATATATCATCTATTATAGTAATATACTTATATTATATTATATATACTTACAAAGTATATCTAATATACTCACAATATGCTATCTATTATAATAATATACTAACCTTATACCATCTATTATTATAATATACTTATATTATATTATATTATATTATATTATATTATATTATATTATATTATATTATATTATATATACTTATAATGTATGTCTAATATACTCATAATATGCTATCTATTATAGTGATATATTCACAATCTACTATCTATTATAATTATATATTTATATTATATTATATATACGTACTATGTATATCAAGTATACTAATATTATACTATATATTATACTGATATAATTAATTATATATTATATATATACTTACATAGTATACCAAATATACTCACAATATACTATCTATTATAATAATATACTTACATTATATAATATATATACTTACAATGTATATCTAATATACTCACAATATACTATCTACTACTTACATTATATATTATATATACCTACAATGTATATCTAATATACTCACAATATACTATCTATTATAATAATATACTTGCATTATATTATATATACTTACAATGTATATCTAATGTACTTACAATATACTATCTATTACTTACATTATATATTATATATACTTAAAATGTATATCTAATATACTCACAATACACGATTTATTACTTACATTATATATTATATATACTTACATTGTATATCTAATATACTCACAATATACTATCTATTATAATAATATACTTACATTATATATTATATATACTTATAATGTATATCTAATATACTCACAATATACTATCTGTTACTTACTTTATATATTATATATACTTACAATGTATAACAAATATACCCATAATATACTATCTATTATAATAATATACTTACATTATATTGAAATCTTATAGTGGCTACAAATTTAATTTTCAAAATATGATTATGTAAAATAAAAAAAATTATTTAATTGAATCATACAAAATTTATAGGGAAAAAAATTAAGAAATGCAAAGACTCAATGAGTCTTTGACTTTATTAATATATTGATAAAATTTAAAACATACAAGTTACAAACTTACAATTAGTTGTATATAATAAATTGTAATTCCTACATATTTCGAATCATTTTCTCCAATTCATTTATATTAACATTAACATGAATTGACTCATAATTTTCAAATCAACTACTCCGTAATTTGGACTAGCTTATGCCGAAGGATCTCCAATTAATATTATTTCTTCTTCTTCTTCTTCTCCTTCTTCTTCTTCTTCTTCTTCTTCTTCTTCTTCTTCTTCTTCTTCTTCTTCTTCTTCTGTTCTTCCTTTATTTCCATGCTCTGATCTAATTCAATCTCTGAGGTAAACTAAGATATTTATGGCATTGCTCTCCAAAGTGTCGATTGTCTCCGATCTACTGTCTTCCTTGACTAAATGCGCTCTCCGATGCAACAATTGATATTGAAATATTTAGCACACCCCTAGCCATGGTTGATAATACTGGATATTGTTTTTGATTGTTCTTCCACCATTCCAGTATAGTGACATTATTTTCATCATAGGTCTTTAGAGCCTGTCTCAAATAATAATTAAGCTCGTCTCGATTTATGCTCCATTGTGATGTAGGCTGTACTCTATTCCACATGGATAAATTAAAAAAACCATGGGCAGGCATTGTCACGACCCCAACCCGCCGTGACTAGCACTCACAATATTTATTCCAATGGGAGAACTATTCTAATAGCCCAACATAAATAATCGTAATAGGTACAGAAACTTAAAGATGTGGAAGAAGGTTTAAATCAAAGACAAATGCTGAGTTCCATAAACTCAGAAAACTAACTAGTTATAACCTCCATTGTGCAGAATTAAACACCCCTAGGAACTAAAACTCATCGTACCAAAACTCTAAACTAACAAATCTAGAACTGAAGTACAACTCCAAATAGAAACCAGTAATAAATATAAACATTATCTGAACACCTAAGTCCTGGAAAAGAAAAGGACTTGAATAACGATAAAGTCCGCGACAGCTTGAAGGAACAGATCACCCTTGAACTCGAAGACACGATCACTCCTCTCAAGGAACCTACAAATAATCAACTTTGTCTCGGAACATGACACCCGATCCAAGTATGTGTCAGAACTTGACACCCGGTCTAAATACGTGTTGAAATATGACACCCGATTCAAATTATGTGACGGAACGTGACACTCGATCTCAAGATATCACAATAACAAGAACATTCAATGTTTACAACATTTATATCACCAAGAATATGTTCATCACAATAACAGGCCAACAAGTGATCATTTCATACATAATCTGGTATGTTTCCCTATTCATATACATATACGCATATCATGAAGCAATTTAACAACTATATGAAAACATACGGGAAACTAGACAATCACCTACCTCAAATTCAAGCATTCATAACCTTATAATGCAAGAGACTTCCCTTTTCGAGTTCGTTCTTCTCGTTCTTGGTCTAGAAACATTAAATACATATCAAGGATCAATACAATGGCCTAACTATTAAGAAATATAACATAATTTCATTCCATAGGCCGAACCCATGATCCTAATCTTACCCTAGGCTATTTCCTACCATAGATTTTCAGTTCAAACCCTTCTCTAATGATTATCAGCCATACTTCTAGTTTTCTAAGAATCAAAGTATGAATCTAGAGAGTAAAAATATTACCTTAAGAGTGGAAATCCATGGAAAATTAATGAAAATCGCTCTAGGTCGCCTCTTGGGGTTTTAGAAATCGATTGTTGTAGAAAAGACCATTTCCGATCTTTTTCACGATTTAAGTCGTGACTGTCCCGCTTTGGCGGGATATGTGGAAACAGAGCTCGGAGTTTGTGCTTTAAGCCCCCATTTCTCAACACACCCCTTCTAAAGACGTATTAAAATTATACACTTCACGCCAAATTCGATTTTGAGAGTTTTATTCGCCCGAATGCGATTCTGTGAAGCCGTAAAAGCTCCGTATCAGCTTGGATATCAGACTGTCCAATCAAATTATAAATTTGACCTTCCATCATTCACGTGATCACCGTAGACTTCACCTGACTTAGAATTCATCCAAGTCTGTCCTAGGCTCAAATTTTCCGAAGTTACTACTCGAAGTTTTCTGGCTCGAAATCCTTCTCCATTGACCTATCCCTAATGACGGAAACATGTCATTACAATAGCTACCAATTTACCCACCACTTATCCTCGAGTGACTAACTAGGGAAAATAGGGCTAAAGTATAGATAGAGTAGTACCTGTTTCATCGAACATTTGAGGATACTTTCTCGCATGTATTTCTCAGTCTCTCAAGTAGCTTCCTCTATCAAACGATATTTCCATTGCACTTTAACCATATTAATCTCCTTATTCCTCAATTTTCGGACGTCACGATCAAGAATTACAACTGACTCTTCCTCATACCGAAGTTCCTTGTCTAATAATATCGAATCTCATTTAATGATGTAGTACCCATCCCCATGGTACTTTTTCAACATAGACACATGGAACACTGGGTGTGCCCCAAACAAGCTAGGTGGTAAGGCCAGCCTGTATGCAACTGGCCTACACAATCAAGAATTTCAAAAGGACCAATATAGCGAGGGGTGAGTTTGCCCTTCTTGCCAAACCTCATCACCCCTTTAATGGGTGATACTTTTAGAAGTGCTTGCTCACTATCCTCGAATGTCATATCCCTCATCTTGCGATCAACATACTCTTTCTAATGACTTTGAGCCATTAGAAGCTTAGCTTGGATGCCTCTTACCTTATTTTGAGCATCCCTTACTAAGTCAACCCCTAATGACTCCACTTCTCTAGCTTCAAACCACCCTATGGGGGACCTGCATCCCCTCCCATATAGGACTTTGAATAGTTCCATATCAATACTAGCATGGTAACTATTGTAGTAGGAGAACTCACACAAGGGCAAGAACTTGTCCCAATATCCCTAAAGTTTATCACACATGCCCTCAACATATCTTTCATCACTTGGATAGTCTTTTCTGACTGCCCGTCGGTCTTTGGATGGAAAGTTGTGCTGAAAGTAAGTTGAGTACCCAAATATTTATGTAACTTACCTCAAAATTTGGAAGTGAAATGCGTACCACGATCTGAAATAATAGAAAGGGGCACCCCGTGCAGCCTTACTATCTCCTTCACATAAAATCTGGCCAACTATTGTGCATTGTAATCCAGTCCAACTGGAATGAAGTGTTTTGACTTCTTTAACCTGTCAACCACCCCCTAGATAGAGTCATGCTTTCCCAAAGCCTTAGGAAGTCCCACCACGAAATCCATGGCTATTCTCTCCCACTTTCATTCAGGAATAGGCATTCTTTACAATAAACCTGTAGGTCTTTGGTGCTCATATTTCACCAGTTGGCAGTTCTGACACTTGGCTATATATTCAACTATGTCTTTCTTCATACCCGACCACCAATATAGCCATTTCTCAATTCTTGATATATCTTAGTCACTCCAGGGTGAATAGAGTATCATAAACCATGAGATTCAAATAAGATCTTTTGAATTAGTCCATCTACTTGGGTAACAAAAATCCTTCCCCTAAAATAGAGCACCCATCCTGCATCTAATGTTGAGTTTGGAGCCTTGCCCAATTCTTAACTGCCTCAATCTTTTGTAGGTCCACTATTACTCCTTCTTTTGAAACAACATGGCCTAAAAAGACAACTAAAGGCAACCAAAATTCATGCTTAGACAATTTCGCATACAACCTTTGTCTTCCCAAAACTCCCAACACAATTTCAAGATGATCTGCGTGTTCCTGTTCACTCTTTGAATACACCAATATATCATCTATAAATACTATCACGAACAAATCTACGAATGGTTTGAATACCTTATTCATCAAACTCATGAAGGCTGCAGGTGCATTGGTCAACCCAAAAAACATTACTAAAAATTCATAGTGCCTATACCTCATCCTATAAGCTATTTGAGCACATCCTCAGGTCTAAATTTCAATTGATGATACCCAGACCAGACATAAATCTTTAAGAAGACTGAAACACCTTGTAACTGGTCAAACATCTCATCAATACGAGGCAAATGGTATTTATTTATAATGTGACCTTATTCAACTATCGATAGTTAATGCACATTCTCATACTACCATCTTTTTTCTTGACAATCAACACCGAAGCACCCCAAGGGAAATCACTAGGATGAATGAACTCTTTATCAATAAGCTCCTAAATCTGAGCCTTAAGCTTTGTCAACTCTGCCGGATTTATACTGGAGGGAGGAATGGAAATTGGATGAGTACCCAGCTCTAAATCAATGTAAAAGTCTATGTCTCGGTTAGGAGGCATACCAGGCAAGTCTAAAAAGAAAACCTTTGGAAATTCACATACTACTAGAATAGACTCAATAGAAGGAGACTCTACCTCCACATTCTGGATATGGGCCAAATAGGCCAAATAAACCTGCCCTACCATTTTTCTAGCCTGGAGAAAGGATATGACCTTAGCTGGCTTAGGCTTGTACACCCCTTTCAACTTTAACCTTTCCCTCCTTGGTATCTCTAGAGCCACAGTCTTTGTATTGCAATTAAGTACAATAAAGTAGGAGGACAACCAAGTCATATCTAAGATTACATAAAAATCTGTCATGTCTAGGATCACTAAGTCAACTCAAGTCTGGTATCCCACAAACACAAAAGAACAAGAATGATACACATGAGTGGCTATGACCGACTCTCCAACAAGGGTAGAAACATGAACAAGGGCATCCAATATATCACACAATGTATCAAAACCCAAGGCATATCTTATAGATACATAGGAATAAGTGGAACCAGGATCAAATAAAACAGTAGCCATCTGGTCACAGACAAGAATAGTACCTATGATAAGTGTCAGATGCCTCTGCCTCAGTCTTGCCTGGGAATGTATAAAACTGAGCCCGGTCATCCTGACGGGACACTTCCCTACCTGGCTGGACTGCTCCCTGACCTGCATTACTACTGCCCCGGCCCCCACTGACTCTCTAATTTCCTTCTCGCCCACTTTATGAATGCCCTCTGCCACCATTCCCTCTAGATGATGGGACCACTGCTCTGGTCTGTTGGGGCACTTAAACTCTTCTACGTGGGTAAGGTCACTCTTTTGTATATGGCTTGGCTCTCCACAGTTAAAACAACCGCGATTAAAAAATAGGTGGCTACCTAGAAATGATGTTCTCTGGCCCTCATGTTCCTGATGCTGTTGTGGAGTACCTAAAAACTACCAGTGGAAGCAAGCAATGCTGACTGAATTGGCTGAGAAGAGATCACCGGCCTGCCTGACCCTCTGGAATCTCTGGAAGTTACTTACACTTTTGTGCCTTTTAGACAAAGCCTTGTCTTGGATATCCTTTCTCACACCTTCAACTTTCTTAACAAAATCTGTGACCTCATTGAAGCTCCTTGTGGACGAAGTCATATGAACAGAAAGTACCTACAACTCAAGGTCCAACCCCTTCATGAACAACCTGATCCTCTCCTCCTCAGTAGTGACCAGCTGAGTAGCGTACCTGGACAATGCATGAAATTTGGCCATATAAACAGCTATTAATAACCCTCCCTGCTCAAGGGCCATATACTTATCCTTCTTTCTGTACCTCAGGGTACAGGGCACATACTTTTCTAAAAATTAGAGCATGGAGTTGAGCCCAAGTGAGTGGGGCAGCACAGGCGAACGACACTCTATATAGGTCCTCAACCACTGCTTGGCCTCTCCCTATAGCTAAAAATTCACCAACTCCACTCTATGATGATATACTATGCCCAACTTGTGTAGCCTCTTATAGAAATCAAGAATAAACTCGTAGACGTCCTTATTTTCAGTACTATGAAAAATTAGAGGTTTAAGATTAAGGAATTTGATGATCATGTCATGCTCAGTACCAATCATAACAAGACCCATTAGTGGGAATAATGCATTTATACCTACCACTTCATCCATTGGCTGATCTGCAAAAACAAATGAATGATTAACAGGAGATGGTTCGACGGGCATGATAGAGATGGCGCCAATGCCAACTAGCCCACTCAAGAATGCCATAATCTGCTGGGCTAAGATTGGATTCAGAGGAGGGATACCAACAGCCTCAGTTTGGTTACCCTCTTCTTGTTCTGCCCGCTCCTGTTTCTCTCCATTTTCTGTCTCCCTCTCAAACTCATTCTATGGAGCCAGAGGGGCCTCACCTTCTAGCACCTCCTTAATAGGGACCTCTACTCTAGCATGTACTGGCCTCCCTCTACCTCTGCCTCGTCTACCTCTCCCCCTGTCACTCCTTCGGATGGTTGGCTCTTTTTTGAGCTCAGTTGGAGCTACTGGCCTGACACCATTGTAATGTGTATTAACCATCTGCGGAAAAGAGAGTGAAAGCAACTAAATACCAATTAAGATCACCATATATCAATTGGAATCAAGTTATAGCACGAAAGATGAAAGACAGTGAAACTTTTCCTAAAATCTTGTAGTCTCTCAAAGAAAAGTACAGACTTCTCCATATCGTTCCTCAAGACTCTACTAGACTTATTTTGGTATGATTAGATCAACAAACTTAGGCTCTGATACCAACTTTGTCACGATCTCAACCCGCCATGACTGACACCCACAATACTTATTTTAGTAGTAGAACTATTCTAACAGCCCAATAATAATAATCGCAATAGGTACATAAGCTTAAAGATGCGAAAGCAGGTTTAAATCAAAGAAAAGTGCTGAGTTCCCATAAACTCAGAAAACTAACTAGTTATAACCTCCATTATGCGGATTAAATACCCATAGAACTGAAAGTCATCGTACCAAAACTCTAAACTAACAAGTCTAAAACAAGAGTACAACTCCAAATAGAAATCAATAATAAATATAAATATTGTCTGAACACCTAAGTCTTGGAAAAGAAAAGGACTAGAATAACGATAGAATCCACGATAGCCTGAAGAAACAGCTCACCCTTGAACTTGAAGACATGATCACTCCTCTAGATAAGGTCTCTCTACAACCGGCTGAATATGCCCTGTACTTAACAAAAGGTAGAGCAAGAGTGGTATCAGTATACAAAGACAACGATGTACTGGTAGGATCATACTGTTAGCCAATAAGTGGATCATAGATAAGTAAATTTAACGCAATAGACATATACATATATAGAATAAGTCAACAATATTTCAATATCACAACTCAATGTCTTCGACATGCTATAATTTCATATAAGGGTCCTTTCAAGGGACCTACAAACAATCAACTTTATGTCATAACGTGACACCCGATCCAAATATCTATCAGAACGTGACACCCAATCCAAATATGTATCGGAATGTGACACCCGATCCAAATTATGTGTCGGAATGTGACACCTAATCCCAAGATATCACAATCATAAGAACATTCAATACTTACAATATTTATAATACCAAGAACAAGTTCATCACAATAATAGGCCAGTAAGTGATTATTTCATACATAATATAGCATGTTTCCCTTTTCATATACACACATGCATATCATGAAGCAATTTAACAAGTATATAAAATACATATAGGAAACTAGACCATTACCTACCTTTAATTCAAGCTTTCATAACCTTACAATGCAAGAGTCTTCCCTTTCTGGGTTCGTTCTTCTCATTCTTGGTCTAGAAACATTAAATACATATCAAGGATCAATACAATGGACTAACTATCAATAAATATATCACAATTTCATTCCCTAGGCCAAACCCATGATCCTAATCTTACCCTAGGACTATTTTCCACCATAGATTTTTTCAGTTCAAACCCTCCCCCAATGATTATCAGCCATACTTCTAGTTTCTAAGAATCAAAGTATGAAGCTAGGGAGTAAGAACCTTACCTTAAGCGTGGAAATTTATGGAAAATTAATGGAAATCGCCCTAGATCGCCTCTTGGGGTTTTAGAAACTGATCGTTGTAGAAAAGACTATTTCTGGTCTTTTTCACTATTTAAGTTGTGATTGTCCCTCTATGGGGGGATATGCAAAAATAGTGAGCTTAGAGTTTGTGCTGCAAGTCCCCATTTCTTAACACACCTCTTCCAAAGATGCATTAAAATTATACCCTTCACATCAAATTCGATTTTGATAGTTGTCACACCCCGAGAGGGTACCCTAGACGTGACCGGCACTCGAAGACCATTGCTGGTCCCCAAGCGAACCACTTGGTCCAATCACACATCCATTCAATATCAATCAACCAGTGGAAGTTTAAAATAAAGAAATAATTTAGTGGGCAACTCAAATCATTAATCTAACTCAAAGAATAAAGGCCATGGGCCAACAAATTGAACTCCAGTCTATGTCGTTAAAAATAGTTTGACAAGAATAATTCAAAGAAAGAAAATACTCAATCGACCCATCACTATCTAGTCTATGAAGTATCTATCACCTACTATCTATTTGGTGCCAATGACATGTTCATGGCTACCTCAAATCAAAATGGAAAGGGCTAACTAGACGCAAGAATACATAAGCGGTGTCTTCCGAATGTAGGAAAGGACTCACCGATACGCTGAGTGTGTATAGATCCTCAATGGTGCTTCTATTGATGATATCTTAAACCTGTCTCTGCATCATGAAATGATGTAGGTCCAAACAGACCTCAGTACATGGAATGTACGAGTATGTAATATGGCAGAATGAAACATATCTCAAGGAAGAATAACGTTGGTTCAAATATCTTAACTCAAAAAGATAAGAGAGACTCAATCAAAGTGTCATAAGTCTAAAGTAAGGATAAATTTTTAGACAAAGACCAATCATATACCATACAATCCACTCCAATCATGTACAATACAGTTCGATCAAATCATTTACAATTCGATCCCATCAAATCACATACCACTCTATTCAACCCAATCACACATCATTCTATTTAATCTAATCCAATCGTACACTATCCGATCACATGTCATTTAATCCAATCCACCACATATCACCTACTCCAATCCAATCATACACAATTCAATCATATACCATCAACTCAATGATCAACTCAACAATCAAGTCCAAGGACTCAACTCAATAACTATGCAAATTAGAACTTAGAAATGTGATATAATCCAACTTAATTATCAACAAGCTCAATCAAACCAATCAAATCATGCACAGTCCACTCAATTTGGGAGTTTCTCTAACCGAAAACCATCCCACCACCTATAAGTAGATGATGCACAACGAGCCACGTCGTTGCCACGTCCATCCATACCTTACCAGGGCATGAACGAATCAACCAATCATGGATTTCATTGATCAGTCAAGTCTTATCATTTCAGGACAATAAAATGGGAAACATCCGACTTTAACAGTTCGATCCCATGGAAAGCATACGACTTTAACGATTCCATCCCTTCCTATGTTGGCGGCGTAGTTTATGAGGTTTGAGTATGGACTATACTTTTATCCAATTCGGTGCTCGATACTCCCCTCAAGACTCAATATGCATATATCTATCAAGTGAGTAAAATATTCAAAATACTCATTTAGTCTCTTAGGACTTAGTTTCAAATCAACTCATTTAGTCTCATTGGACTCTTTTCAAAACTCAATCTATCTGGTCTCATTGGACCTTCTTTCACAATCAACTCATTTCAATCATCAAACTCTTCTCTTTAAATTTAGTACCATCTCAATTCAATGGATGTAGAAAATATTATATGCATTTAAAATATAATTCCAACTCCTTAACTCTACCTCAAAATAGACATTTTTATGTAAAAATATTCAACTCATTTATACTCAAAATACTCATGTTCAAAGTGATAATTAAGAGACTTTTCAAACTCAAATCGTGCTTAAACTCTTTTAAAAATTAAGATGAAAATAATCATTCTTTAAAACTCAAATAGTGTATAAATAATTTATGCAAAAATGCTCACAATCATTTATTTAAAACTCCTTCTCAAAAGATCATTTATTTTCAAAATGTTCATAAGACTCCAATCAACTCAATTTATGCAAACCACATACCACATAATCACATTAGACTCCAATCCACTTCATCACACAACATCCTCATCAACATAACCTCTTCATTCACATCATCGTCAAATATCATCATTCACATCATCATCAAATATCATCATTCACATCATCATCAAACATCATCATCACATCACAATCAAATATCTACTCCAAAATCCTTATTTAATTCTATATTTCATTTATAGAAACAAAAGTGACATTCTAGCTCTACTAACATTTCATTTCTTTTTATGTTATTCACATTGTAACTATCCCAATTCTCATATAACTCATAATCAATTTCATCCAACTCAAGAAAAAGAATACGTCATTTTACTATAAAAATAATATTGTTTTTATTATACATAAAAATCATCAATCTCATCTTGAAGATAAATTATGACCAAAAAGAAATCTCATCTTGGGTTCATGTGAATAAATACATGAATCCACACTCTCAACAAAGTCAACTCAAGAACATCATTAACACATTTTAGTAATATTCTATAGTTTAGGAAATTTCAAGAAAAATCTCCATAAAAGGTTAAATCATTCACAACTTCTATCCAACACATCTATGTGCATATGGAAGAAATCAATCCATATTTTAGGTTAGCCTTACATACCTTGCTTGAAGATCATCTCACCGGAAGCCAAGACTTGACTTAAAGATCTTGAATCCTTGAGCTTTTGAGAGGATTTCTTGTTGGAGATGTTTGGAAGAGAAGAGGGGATGAAGATTAGGGTTTTTGGGAGGTGAGGAGGCTGAAAAAAATGAGCCTAAAACGTCCTATGTTAGTTTATATATGTTTAGGGAAAATGTCAAAGTTGCCCCTCTTCAAAATCTGGAAATTTAGGCAAAAATCTTGCTGGCGCTATAGTGGCGCGTCGCGCCACTGCAGCGCGAAGTCAAAATAAGCTTAAAACCCTGCACATCTAATAGTGGCGCGTCGCGCCAAGGGCCAAACTACTGAGGCTATTTTTTGGCGCTATAGTGGCGCCGGGCGCCAAGCCTAAATTTCGCCCAGGCCTGAAATTCCTGCAGTACTAGTCTGTAGTAAAATGGTTATAACTTTTGACTCTGAACTCCAAAAACTGCAATCTTGGTGGCGTTGGAAAAAAGACTCAAAGACCTTTAATTTTATAGGTCATAGGTCACCCATTTCATTATATCCTAGGAGATACGCTTGTTTGAAGTTGATCCTAATACTAACTCATTCGAAAACTTAATCGATTGGAGTTCTTTGGACTCGACTTGGTGTTAGAGATCCCTTATGACCCCAAAACACATCTAATACACTTAAAATACTTAGGAATTGATTCTAAACTCATATATAAAATTACAAGTCCTTCGGTTCGAGTCTACACACACGTGAAGAAATGTTTGAGTCTTTGCGAAAAAAAATTCCAGAGTGTTACAATAGTTTTAGTCACCTGAATGCGATTTCGCAAAGTCGTAAATGCTCCGTATTGTCTTGGCTATTAGCCTGTCCAATCAAATTATAAATTTGACCTCCCATCATTCACGCAATCACCCTAGACTTCACCTGACTCAGAATTCGTCCAAGTTTGGCCTAGGATCAAATTTTTTGAAGTTACTACCCGAAGTTTTCTTGCCTGAAATGCTTACCCATTGACCTATCCCTAAAGACGAGAATAGGTCGTTATAGGCATACAACGTGCCTGTCTTTTAGAAGATGATGACTCTTTAGAAGGACGAGATAGAGGAACATTATGACTAGGGTAACATTATCAAGTAGATCGATATAATATTATATAATATTTGAATATGATCATTTGTAGCCTTCATCACCTTAACATACTAGGATCTTCATCTTTTTCAATTTCTATAAAAATATATATAAGGCGAACACATTCAGACATAGTATTAAATTTTATATATAGATTTAACATATCACCAATTAAATAAATACAAGGAATAGGAAAAAAATATTTTTTAAATTTGTCTATTATTTCAGCGATAGCTTATTTATAATCATCTTTCTTTTTATATTTTATAAGCAATAAAAAAAATTCAGCTAATTAAGCTAAAATATTACAAACAGTAAGATAATAAGCAGTGAAAAATTCAAGAGTAGCTAAATAATTTTTTTCTAAAAACATAACAACATCATTAATTTTAGTCCAATCAGATTCTTCCAATATGACTTCGAAAAATTTATATGCATATTGTTTAAAAGTTGTAGTTATAGGGGCTTTAAAAATATTACAAGTCTTTAAGAAATCATAAGTTGAATTCCACCTAGTCTCAATTTTTTCGGGCATTAATCTTGATCTAAGATTATTTTTCTTGCATTTTCTTTTAAATTTTTTAAGTCTAACTTTTCTATTATTTCCTTGAATAAAATCAACTAGTTTTTTCTTTCTTTTACAGGTCGTGGAGGAAGATTAATAGTTCTATATTGAACATTACTTATATCTACATCAGGAGTAGTTGGTGTAACATCCACATCATCATTATTATTTTGTTCTATTTCTACTTCAAATTCATTTGGTTCTTCTATATCGTAAGTTTCTTGATATTCATTTTCATTCATATCATGTGCACCTACACCTATTTCTCCAAACTCACTAGATGGTGCTTCAGGCATACGAGAATAATTTCTACTTGTACAACTCTACCGGAAACACTTTTTTCTTACTACCTCTACCTCCATCGGGACATAAATTTTTAACACTTTTACCTATATTTTTTAATCTATCCATTATGAAAATTAAACTAATAAAAATTATAAACATAAAAATTAAATATTTAAATATACTAGAATTAATTTACTAAATAAAAGCAAGAGAAACAACGATTATACCAAATTGCCAGAATCAAACAAAGAATCATAAAATTGATGAAATGTTAAACACTTGAAAATTGAAAACTTCCACTTGATGTTGTTAATTGTAAAAAATAATAAAAGATTGATATCACATTAAGAGAGTTTATGTCGAAAAAAAGATGGTTTAAAATTAATTTCAACTTTATAGAGAAAATCAATTTTAGAAAAGAAGAGTCGCCACTTATTTTTTTTTAAAGAAATTAAGAAAACTTAATTTAAAAGACTCTAACAGATTTAAGTCTTAAAAATTCAGAGAAAAAGGTACGAGGTTCATATTACTATTTTAAGAAGGTTTAACACTTAAAATAGCCGCTAACACGCGGTTGTCCGATGATTTAAAAATTATTTGATTAACTTTGGGAAAATATATTTAACAATAACCAAAATATTAAACAATTTGAAAGAAATATAAATTTTAAAACATTTAGGATAATTTTTAAGAGTAATAGACTTGGTATAAAAATAATTAAATAAAAAAGAGATAATTTAAATAAATTATTTAAATGAAACAAACGATCATAAAAAATAGTTTCTTTTCAAGGGATTTAATTAAGTTAAACTAAAAAATTAATGTTAGAATTAATACAGGATAAATAAATATTATTAACTAAATAAATAAGAGTAAAGGCAATAGAAATTAGTGATGCCTAAAATGCAACATTTTAGTTTGTAACATTGAACTACCCCAGATATATACAAACGAAAATATTTTAAAAGGGACGGAATAAAAATATTCATGTATTCATATTTTTCGGATCAACGTCGGCTTATTAATCGGAAGAAAAATATAATGTTTATCATTTTTCTGCTCGTGTCGACTTTCATCATTTCTGAAAGGCCTATCTACCCCTACCCCTCCTAGATTTTTTTATTATTATAATCCTAAAATGATCTACAAAAATAATAAAAACTAATGTCTTAAAAGGTGTCTAACATCCCAACTTAATGTTCAAGAGGCATTAGACTTGCTAATTAGGTAGGTTTAGACTAAAGAAAATATAGATTTCCTAATTAGATACTTCATCAAATAAAATAAATAAGACGAGCAATTGGCACATAAAATCTCAAATATGTCTCTAATTAATTAATTATCTTGCTTGAAAACACAGATAAATAGTGAAAAATCATAGCAATTACCGTGTGTGTACACAATAAGACGTACGCATCATAAATATAAAAATTTGAATAACATGGAAGCAAATTTTATTATTTAGACATATTAGGGATTTTTTAATTACTAAGGCGATTATAATAAAAGAAAGCATGTTTGACAATTTCAGTTATTAACTAAAAGTGTTTATAAAATCATATTAACATGATTTTAGTCAAATAGCATGCTGAAAATTTATTAAAATGTCACATGCATAATCTCTTTATAAAATAACATTATGAAAATTATTTAAAAACCTATAAGAATGAGTTCTAACAATATATTAAAAATTTATGAAAAATAGTAAGCATGCTTTCTAATACAGTTATCCTGAAATATTTATCAAAAGTTATAGGCACGCTTTCAATATAAAAACAATATGATAAATAATTATTAAAAGCCTATTGAAATGATTTCTAAATAAAATATCAAAGAAAAATCTTTTAGTCCTATGGATATGATTTCTATATGATTTTTATCATGCTAAATAAATCATATGGACATTATATCTAAACAATTAATATGTTGGATTATTATATAGAACCTACATACGTGATCTCTATGTGAAAAATAAACATCATAAAAGTATTCATTACAATCGGATAACATGGTGAAAATATTAATAAGGTCTATGAATGTGATACTAAATATTTAACTTGTTCGGATTATCATATAGTTTCTATAGGCATGATTCCTATAGCATAGAAACAATATTTTATTAAATCTTGAACATGGTAGCTACGTAAGTTTACATGTTGAAAAGTATTTATTAATATGACATATAGCTCAATTAGTATACTGTGAACATTATTTCAATAAGAATTAATATAGAAATTTATTTATTTGATCCCATAGACATGGTAGCTATATGAATATTAACATAGAATCCTATGAATATGATTTCTAAATGTTGAAATATTTATTAAACTATAGATATGATTTATAGATTGACAACACACTACATTAGACATGATTTCTATGTGGTTAACATATTGAAAATTAAATCTTATAGCCATGATTTCTAAATAACATACATGTTCTAATGTAAACTTGATTATTTAAATAATTACTCTAATAATATGGATTGGTGATTTTAGTTTAAACTAGACAAAAGTAAACATGTACAAGTTAGGCAAATCAGTTTTTGAAATTTATATTTATAATATACAAGAAGACAATATCATGATAAAATTATTGGCATAGTAACTTTGAGTCATTTTTTTATTTACATACACAAATACCTATAGAAAATAATACTCATACCCAAATGTAAATTTAATCTAAGTATGACGGTGATATCATGATTCTAATAGTTACATTCAAACCTTAACTAATATAGCCGTACTTATCTATCACACACACATACAACACATAAGTTGAGAATAAAATAAATGTAGGTAGCAAGTTAGTTCCCCTACCCTTAGAGTATTTTCAATTTTTTATTATAGCGTGTAGTTTACAAGATTATTACAAACCGGATAAAAGTAAGTAAATAAATAATATAAATAAACAAATATAAAGCGAAAAGTGGCATCCCAACTTTCCATGTCCAGATGACTCTTCATGACTTCGAACTTTGAAGTTCAAATCTGCTGAATCATAAAAAAGAATATAAGCAATATACAAATACTATAGAGATATATCATGATTATATAATTTTTATCTCAACAAAACAATCAAACAAGATAAAAACACCCACACATATAAAGAAAATGTTGAGACTAACCTGGATGCTTCAGTTAGGAAGAATAAGTAAATAAAATCCGAGTGTGATGCCAAGAACTAGAAAAAAGAATATTAAAGTATGCAAGAAAACTTTTCTTATTGTTTTTATTTTCGTTTGATGTGTTAAGAATGTAAAGTAAAATATTTTCTTTCAATACTCTCTGTGTTTGTGTTCTTGTGTTTTTTTCTCTGTGTGTTTGTTTTTTCTTTTTTGTCTCTAAAATGAAGATGGGTCTTATATTGGTGAAAGACAATCAAGAAAATCAACAAAAATGACTAGCCACTATTCTTAGTCAGGCTTTTCTCCAATAATTCAAATAACGGAGCCAATATTTCAAAAAAGAGAAATCGAGAGGAGTATATGGGTGGCGTGAGGGTGTGAGAGGTGGTTGGCGGAGGTTTCGCCGGCGACGATGGAGTAGAGGAGAAGAGATGTGAGGGTCGGCGATGGTGGTCCTCTCCTTTGAGAAGATGAAAAATGAATTAGGGTAAGGGAGGGTAGTAATTAGAAATAGGGAAATAAGAAGGGATTAAATCATGGTCATTGATTAGTATAGATGAATGGATGTGATTAAAAGAGAGATTTAAAATTAGACCACATTAAATTTAATTAGGCTATAATTATAATTAATCAGAAGTTATTTGATTAGAATTTTAATAAATTGGATAAAAAGGACTATGCTTAAAATAAAGTGGAGGAAAAATTAAATAGTTTGTCATCTGATTAATAACATAATATATATATTGAATAAGTAAAAATCATAAAATTTATCAATTAATAATTTTTATATATAAAGTAAATACTTATATATATATATATATAAATATATATATATATATATATATATATATTAACATAAACAAGTAAAAATATATAATAAACTTAAGTAATAACCTTTTATATACATATGTACATAAGACGTATTAAAATAGATATGTAATATGTATATATTAATATGAATAAGTAAATTATAAAATAAACTTAGTTAAGTAATATTTTTATATAAAGAAAATACACACACATATATAATATACTAAATAGACATTAAAAATATTCGAACGTATGAAACTCGTTATTAAAAAAATAAAAATAATAAAGATAATAGTTATAATATTGATAAATAGAAAAAATATTATAAATTACGAATGTCAAAATATATTATTTATTGGGTAAAACTAAATATAAATTTATTTATTTAATAAAGAAATAGTTTTGAAAATGCCTATTTATTAAGATAGCAATCCGAAAAATAGTTATGGGTTAATCAAAATTGGATGTCAACAACTGTCCCTTTATTTGAGTAGGATCGATGAAAGATCCTGGGCAAAGAAAATTAACAAGTCGAATTTTGACCGACCATATCTTCCTCTTTCTAAAAGGAGGTTTCGTATGGACTTTTAGAAAGTTATGATCGAACTCTGGTATTGATTTTCTTACATATCTCAAATTACATGAGAATGCAGGCTACTTGTAGTTTAATATGCTTGATTTAGCACATGAATTTGAAAAAAATACAAAAGCTATCCTGGTGTCGAATTATGGAGAAATCAGAATGCTCGAGAATGAGATGAGGAAGCTTGTTGGAATACAGTCGAGTTTTCAACATCGAGCCTGCCTACATATTTCTAAACTTAGGAATCAGACTGCTTGTAGTTCGACTCAATCGATTGAAAAAGAAATCTCTTATGCTAAGATAACATTCGATCGGGAGGAGTGACTAATGAATCACGTATAAAAAATAGGCTAGCAACCTCTTAGCCATGAATATGGCTAGCTTCACACCCATAATTAAGAACTTACATGGATATAATTTCTAAAGCTCTTGGTGTATTGTCACTCAGATTGAGAAGTTGCTTCCGGTGACAAATTGAAGTTTTCCAGAGCGAAATTGAAGCTAACAAACTCAAAGAGATACCACATGCCTTCTGGGAGGGGTGTGGTTTGATTGTGGTGGAAGTTGTTCTTCAACTCATGTCCCGATTTTCTACTAAGAAAAGTTCTACATTGTGCTGCATTCTTTTTAATGTCGTCCGCACCTGTGGTTTAATTGAGAATTCATCCTCTTGGATGCTCTGGACAAAGACTAAGATAAAATTTATTAGTAGAAATAATGTAACTCAAATAAAAGGGTAGCATCGTTACTATGTTGGCATGTCAACCTCCTCTGATTTTGATGCAGAGCAAACAAAACATACTTCTTAAGTTGATGTGATTTATAATATATTTCTCGACTGTAAATTTCTTTCAATTTGATGTAATATGCGATGAGTTGATATGATGCAATATGATGATAAATTGATATGATAATGATGATGGGTTGATATTCTGCAATATAATAATGAATCAATGTAATGCAATATGATGAGTTGATATGACGCAATATGATGATGAGTTGATATGATGCAATATGATGATGAGTTGATATGATGCTATATGATGATGGGATGATATTATAATGATGATGGTCCTCTCGATAATGTGATAATGATGATGACCCTCTCGGCAATGATATGATAATGGTCCTCTCAACGATGATATGATAATAATGATGGCCCTCTTGATAATGATATGATAATGACCCTCTTGGCAATGATATGATAATAACCCTCTCGGCAATGATATGATAATGATAATGACACTCTTGGCAATGATATGATAATGACCCTCTCGGCAATTACCCCTTCCAGTAATATAATATGAAAGGCCCTCTTGGCAATTATATTATCACTTCCGGTAATATAATATGATTGACCCTCTTGGCAATAATTTTCGGTAATATGATATGAATAATATAATATGAATGACCCTCTTGACAATAATATTACCACTTCTAGTAATATAATATGAATAATATAATATGAATGGTCCTCTTGGCAATGATATTACCACTTTCGATAATATAATATGAATAATATAATATGAATGGCCCTCTTGACAATGGTATTACCACTTCCGATAATATAATATGAATAATATAATATAAATGACCCTCTTAGCAATTAGAATGCGTAATGATGATGATGTCATATTGATAGGGTGGTGATGCTTCATTGATAAGATAATGATCGATATTCTTCAGATGTTGATATTTGATCAATTTTTGGCATAATATCGGATATTTTGGCTAGTTGCACTTCAAACCTTCTTTGGTATTTGATGCGGCTTATGTATGCCCATTAGACGTCTTTGATGCTGAAGAATACAATTTTACGTCATTATAGACGCTTGCATGCCTTGAAAATAGCTCTTTTGCGTGTTCCTGTACTCAAAAGAAATAAGTAATAGACACATTGTCGTTCTAACTAACGACTGAGCAAAAAATCTTTAAGGAAAATTCTTGAAAATATGTACAAAGTGCCTGATCACTTTGACATTAGTGTGTGAATATCATGCTCATTTCGAACACTTTATATTCATTATGGCTCATAGTTGGCTAAGGATTTGAACGATGCATTGTTGCTCGTATTTTGAATGTCTTCTTTTCGTCTGATGAATCCTAATGACAAAAACTATTACTTTTGAAAATTCTTTGTTTTTTGACATCTTTGTACTTGCTGAACGAAGGGATATGATGATCTTTTATAAATTTGTATCCACAATTTTTTTTAGTTTTGAATGAATTAATATGTGTTGAATTTTTCGTTTGTTTGTTCCTTTTCTTGCTATCTTTGATTGCTTACTCTGATTCCTCACTTCTCGGTAGATATAAGATAAAATATATTTTATGCAAAATATTTGATATATTAAAAGCTTTTAAGAAGATGAGTTTTTTGTTTTTTGAGAAAAGTAATTTGGAAAAGGTCACTACCCAAATGTTATGCCACGCATAGCTTAAATGAACGTCCTTGATTTGAAGTTTTGAGCATGTTTGATAGCTTGTTCACAAAATTTTGAGGATTCTTGAGGGTTGAAGCTGGGAAGTTCTGACATAGCTAGAAAGTTTTGTAGTTGAATCTGAACTCTGATAGTGCTGGAGATTATTGTTATGCCACGTACTTTTGTACTTCTGAACGTTTCCTTAAGCTTCTTAAAAGTTGCCACATGATCCATATTATCTATAACGTTATCAAATGACTCTAAGGAAGGAAGGATGAGATGCCCCATAATAGGAAAGGTTGGAAATAGAGTTATAAGAATTTGAAAGGAGTCGAGGGCCAAATAACAAGTCGTGGAACTCGACTTACTTGCGTAAGCAACCAACTTGGATGTCCTACATAATTAAGCTACTTGAGTATCCATCAAGCTTAAGTAGCAAGGAATACATAGGCTCTTAAAGTGAGACGAGATTATGAACCCATGAAAAAAAAGCAAGTAGGTGACAAGTAGATGACAAGTAGGTGATGCACCTACTTGGACCAAGTAGGTGACCCACCTACTTGGGGTGGACCCCACGCTGCCATGTGGCAGCCAAGGATTAGGTGCATGGCGTGAGGTGGCACCCTAAGGGCTGGACACGTGTCACCCCTAAGGACTTTCACGTTTCACTCTCCAAAGGAAGGTATATATGCCTAATATTATGACCAAACCCTCATTTTCAGCATCTTATACTTGGAAATTTTGAGAGGAAAACCTAGAGAGAAAGAAAGAGGAGCTACGGCCAACCTCCTCCAAGGTAAGCCTCGAATTTTCATTTCGTAAATTAATTATATAAGGGATTCTTCAAGTAAGGAATGGTGTTTAATAATGTAAATTACTTGGTTGGGGAAGCAAGGAAGGGTAACAAGCAGTCCACTACTTTTTAGCCGCGCTAGAGAACTTCTGAGGCAAGTTTTGGCAAGGTAAGGCTCTCCCTTTCGATTTGGAGTTAATGAAGTTGTTATGGAGTATATTACTTGTGTTAAATGAAGTTGGAAGTAGGAAAATTGCATTATTAGTATGGACGTTGTGAACAAACGAAATTAAAGTCATTCTAGCCGAGTTAAAGTTGTTAAGGTTGTATAGTGTTGTTGCGATTGTGACATGGTCTTTGGAGATGATTTAATTGCGTGTTGTAGGGCTGGAACGTGGGTCAAAAAAGGTGTGGGTTATGCTGTTTGCATCCACCTAACCAGTCATTTTGCGTGGTTAAATATTTTATGAATTAACGATTGAAAACCTTATTTTGGAGTCATAGTTTTGAGCGGGCTATTCGGGACTTATTTTGTGTAATGTTGAAGTGGTATAATTGTGTATTGACTTCTGATTGTTGTTGTTGGTTGGCTATACTAATTGAAGATGTAATTGGAAGTTCGGATAGGGCAAGTTATAGAGGAGATGCTGTCCGAATTCCGTTAACTTCTTAACTAACTAATAGACTAGTCTAGAAAGGCGAATAAGGAATTGATTCCTATGGGTGCTTGGTTGTGGATTTAGAAGATGGAAAGTTAAAAGTTATTAATATTAGTATTACCTTCGTGTTGAATAGGTTTAGAGGACGATGAGACAAGCCGGGTTTAAAGCGATCGATAAGAGGTATGTAGAGTTATCCTTCTCTTCTTTTGGCATGTCTTAGATGTAAGTGATGAATAATATGAGCGTTGGGGTAATTCCATTCACTAGTATTAAACATGATGCATGATCCATACTCACCTTTAAATGTTATGAAATGTGAAATACGCTTTGAGGATAATTCCATTTATGAGCTCCGAGTATAACTCGTGACTATTATTTACTTCTGAAAGTTGAAGTTCTCAAGGTAGTTGAACTACTACCCTCGAGTCTCCTATTTGATGAAGAGTAATTGAATACATAAGCTCCTATTCCTAAGGTATCTACAATGACAAATGTCCCTAATTTCATTAGTTGTTTAGCTTTGTCTCGATACACATCTACTATTCTTGAGACTCCAGTTAATATGATCCCTAATGATGTTTAGAAGGTACTCAAGACGATTACTACTCTGGTCTTCAAGTGAAGGTTCACTTGACTATTTTATTGAGTCTTGGATGATGATTTAAGTTGCATATGGTTTCTCACTACTCTACTCGTGCACGCTGTTACCCATCTTTCTCTAAGTCCTATAGAGGGGTCGGGAATGTTATCATGCATAACTTTATTACTCCTTCATCGAGTTTCGGGTTGGATATATATATGTATGAATTATATGATGATAAAATACCATATATGATGAAGATAAAGCATACGATGACGCCGTATGTGATGATGTTATTCACCGAGTCCCGGGTCGGATATATATATACGATGATATAATAAAAATATGAATCGAGCCATACATTTCTCGGCATTATTTTAAATTATGGATTGGGCTAAATGTTCCTCAGTATATTTTACTATGTGATAATGGCATCGAGTCCTATAGTAGGCCGGGTGCATACATTATGTACACTACTCTTTCATCGAGTCCCTCACTAAAGGGCTGGATATGATAGATCGACATGCATGTGAAAATATAATAATGTATTTGTAACATATGAGAAGATGCCGTATACGATGGTATGATGCTGTATACGATGATGTGATAACACTGAGCCCCACAGTGGGCCAAGTACGGTATATGAGGATGATGTACATGTCCTCATTTCATGAGGTGCAGACATAGTAATTGTTAACTGTTATACTTGTGTTCCTGTATCCCTATTCAGTGGTTGTCTCAGTTATGATGTTTTATGTTTTATATATTCAGTACATGTATCGTACTGACCTCCTTTCTTCGGGGGGCTGCATTTCATGCGTGCAGGTATAGGTACGCATTTTGGAGATTCATCAGCTTAGGATTTCCACTTAGCTATGTTGGGAGTTCTCCATTGTTCTGGAGCCTAGCTTTTTGGTACCGGTCCTCCTATATATATATTTATTTGTTCATAGGTACGGCGGAGGCCCTGTCCCGCCATATATTACCATTACTATTCTTAGAGGTCTGTAGACTTATGTATGTGGGTTGTTTGTAAGTTTGCTTCAATTGTGCCTATATGGCATATAGTAAGTGTTGTTATGTTATGGTAGCCTTACCGGCTTGCGTGCCCTTTAATGTTATGATACAAATGAAAGAGGCTACGTGTATAAGAATATGTTATGAACCATTGGGGTTCTTATGTATAGTTCTTATATCTGATAGGTATGTATACGGGGGTCCAGGTCGGAATCCGATTGTGGCCTACGGGGTTGGGTCGTCACAGAAATGGTATCAGAGTAGTTCGTCCTTGGAGTGTCTACAGACCATGTTTAGTAGAGTCTTATTTATTGATGTATTGTGCACCACATCTATAAACAGGAGGCTAAAGGACATTTAGGATGTTACCTTTCTTTCATATCTAAGATCGTGCGATAGAGCCGAGTCATAGGCAATGAGATTCCCATTATACTATTTTTTTACTGCAGTAGAAAAACGTCACTTATGGAAGAAAGGGACTAACAATATTGGAAGTTACAAAGCACACAGGTAAGAAAAGGCACGAAAGATATATGTCGGGTGAGGTATTGAAGTACGATTGACATGTAAAGTTAAAAATGGAAAGGAAAAGTAGACAGGGCAGTGTAACAAGTGCAGTTTGAGTTGGACATACGAGGTAAGCCCATTATTTTATACTATTATTGATATTGAGTGCCCTGTGTGGCTGCGATATGACATGATATGAATATACATGTTGGCCTTGTGAGGCATTATTGGCATTTTTTGCGTGCAGGTGTTGAGATAGTAAGAAATACAAAGGAAACTCTACCCAAATTTTCCCAGAAATAGATAAAAAGAAGAAGCCTATGTGAGTAGTAAAGTTTAGAATTCATTTGAACGGATCAGAAACCTCCCAACCACATATTTCCCTAGAAAAAGCTCATGTTGAAGGAAAACATAAATTTGTGAGCTATTAAGGATAAGATTGATCAGAAGGGGTGAAGGGTTGAGCACTCCTACTCCAGAAAGGGTAAATAAAATATAGTAAGAATTGTAAAGAAGGTTAAGAAGTGTTATACTATAGGACTGAATACGAACAGAGTATGATGTGAATATAACGAGGATCATTATGAAATTAAGTAAAGCCTAGTGAGAAAGGGGCTAAAGATAGGACGTGGTCCATGTGATAAGAATATAAAGGTAAGAGTGAAACAGAAAAGCGAGCTATGGAACAAATAAAGAAGGAAGCAAAATGACAGTGTAGCAATAAGATATGACATGCGTAGCCAAAGATACGAATGTTAAAAGTTACGGAACTATGGAAGACCAAGCTGTAGAAAGATGAGCAATGAGGTAAAATGGGTGCTAGGAAATGACAAGGGAATTTTTAACGGGAGAACCCAAGATAGATGTAATTAATTGAATACAAGTATGGAACGGAAGGAGAATGTATAGTTATGAACTTAAAGGCATAGTACGACAACGTGGTGAAAAGGTAAAACCATTATTGAGGCAAACTTGGCATGTTGTTGAGCAAGTTAGGAGCCTGTGTTTGATACACAATAAAGGTAGAAAGGTATGAGGCATAAAAAGGTACTGCATGCACATAATCTCACCTCGAAAATAGGGAAATCCTTAAGGGACAAAGACAGTAGACTTGAGGAACAAGTGGTGCAACATGCACCCCTTAAAAGAAAAAGATGATATAGGTTGGGACAAAAATATTACTTCAAGAGAATTTTGGACACTGATCGTCGGAATATAAGTGCTGCCTAAGTAGGATTGAAAGCGACTACAAGTATTAACTAATTATTGACCAGAGTACATAGAATGTGGCTTTGGATAAATTGCTACATCAATTATATTACTCGAGTACCGACCATCAGATAAGATTTTATACGATATATCGAGAATTTAAAGCACCTCATAATTGTATTAAGGTTTCGTACATGGATAACCTAAAGTATAAGTGATATAAAGAAAGATATGGATATGGTGCGGTATACCAAATATGTTGGAAAAGACTCATATGCATTTGAAAAGTTGAAAATAAATAGACAATGACATGGATACACCCTAAAGGGGGGAAGTGGATATGAGACATACAAGCGTGAGATGAAACCAACCGACATTACAACATGTTAATGTGAACACTTAAAATTTAAGTGAGATCCCATGCTGGAATGAGCTAGCAAGATCTAAAATCCAGCAATAGATAGATAGAAGCCAAGATAATATCTAAAACAGTGCGGAGGATTATTGGGAAGAACCTTAAGCAGTATGACATCAAAGTATGGGTGCATACAAAAAGGGATGAATACGATAAGAGAATAATAATGAGGAACTTAAAGATATTATAAGAGATAGCCAGGCTATACTTGACTAAAGTTTAAGATATTGGCAACATAGTTATTGACTACTGATATTGTGACATACAAGTGGCACAAAAAGAAGGATAAGAAATCTCTCCTAAGATGGAATAGAAGAAAACTTAAGAGTAAGTAAAGGAAGCGAAACAAGTATGAAAAAATAAACTGCAACTGCATGTCAGTACAGTGAGATATATGGAGCGGAATAAGTCAAGAGAAGGAAAGGCTATGAATAGAATTGAACACACTTTGTACAAAGTGTGTGAGAAGAGTTATGCAACCTACGAATATTAGTTTGCTAAGGGTGAGATCAAGTGATTACTTGATAAAAATAATAAGAAGTTAGTAATTACAATGTGATATGGGGTAAGAAAACTAGAAAGAAGATCTGATTAAAAGTGCAGTAGAACACGCCAGAGCGTTACAAGTTGGATTAGGAGAAATGGTATAATAGCTTTAAAAAATCGAGCATCAGGAGCCTGATAGCCTATTATAGGAGATGGAAACCCTGACTTGGAAATAGAAAGCGATTAATTTGGATTATAGTATAGGCTTACCTCACATTCTATGGAAGTACGAGTTCATATGGGTTATGGTAGATAAATGGGAAATAAGATATTTTAATAGAAAAATGACTGAGGCCGACATAGGCCGTCTACGTATCTCATTCTTGAGAATTCAGGTCAGACTTAGTTCAAACACCCAAAGGGGATATTGAAGGTAGATAAAGGGGTGAGCAAAGCCGACATAGGCCGCCTACGTATCTCATTCTTGAGAATTCAGGTCAAACGTAGTTCATTACAAAATGGGAGGGTTAATTTAAAACAAACAAGCATAGAAACGATTTCAAGAAAATGACATAATTACAAAAACTCTAAACCTTCCAACATAGTATCTCTTGACGGCATCTGAGTTGATTGGTTTTGGCCACTCTTAGCCATCTATTTCGGATAATATTAAGGCACCTCTAGATAAAAATTTGCAAACCATGTAAGGTCCTTGCCAATTTTGCTTGAACTTTCCTTTATACTCATCATGATGTGGAAAAATCCATTTGAGAAGCAACTGAACAACTTCAAACGTTCTTGGTCTCACTCGCTTGTTAAAAGCATGAGTCATTCTTTGTTGGTACAGTTGACCATGGCAAACAACAATCATTCTCTTTTCATCAACCAAAGCTAAATGTTTAATTCGATTACGAACCCAATTAGTGTTACTCAATTCAGCTTCTTGAATGATCCTCAACGAAGGTATTTCCACTTCGGCGGGGATTATGGCTTCCATCCCATATACTAGCAAGTATGGGGTTTCTCCAATTGATGTTCTGACAGATATTTGGTAACCTAACAAAGCATATGGCAACAGCTCATGCCAACCTCTGTGATTGTCAATCATTTTCCTCATAATCTTTTTGATGTTCTTGTTGGAAGCTTCTACGGCTCCATTCATTTGAGGACGATACGCGATTGAGTTTCGATGATAATCTTGAATTGCTCACATATCTCCTTCATCAAATGACTATTGAGATTTGCTCCATTATTAGTAATGATAGAATTCGGTATTCCAAATCTACATATCAAATTGTTACAGACGAAGTTTGCTACTATCTTCTTTGTAACTGATTTTTATAAGGTTGTTTCCACCCACTTAGTGAAGTAATCAATGGCAACTAAAATAAACCTATGTCCATTAGAGATGGATAGCTCTATTAGACCAATGATGTCCATACCCCAAGCCACAAATGGCCAAGGAGAACTCATAACATTGAGTTTGTGAGAAGGTACTCGAATCAAATCACCGTGCACTTGACATTGATGACATTTTTGCACATACTTACAACAATCATGCTCCATATTCATCCAAAAATAGCCAGATCGAAGGATATTCTTTGCCAAGGTAAGCCCATTCATATGAGTTCCACAAACTCCCGCATGAATCTATTCGAGAAGCTTCATAGCTTCAACGGCATCAACACATCTGAGAAGTCCCATATCTGGAGTTTTCCTATAAAAGGTTTCTCCACTTGGAAAGAAATTGTTAGTCGCATTATCTGGATAAGTTCCGATTTCTAGATATATTTTTATGTCAAAATACCAAGGTTTCCCATCTAGTTCTGCTTTGACATGTGAATAGTAAGGAGTATGTTCTTTCAAATATATCTCCATAGGGTCAATGTAACTTTTATTCGAATGTTTGATCATTAAGGAGATAGTACCAAGAGCGTTAAAAAATTTATTCTACAACCTTGGGGTATTCCTAAACTCAATCTTGCGGAACATTTTACACAGTGTTTGCACTAACTTCATGTATGGTGTAATCTTTGAATTCTTCATGGACCATTCCTCTTGAACCTGATGAATTAGTAAATTTGAATCTCTGATTACTAGCAACTCTTGAATATACTTATCGATAACCATCTTTAGACCCATGATGTATGCTTCATACTCAGCCATGTTGTTCTGCAATAAAATCAGAGTTTGGCCGCTATAGGATAATATTGGCCAGATTCTGATATTAGGAAAGCTCCGATTCTATTTCCTTTATGATTCACTACCCTATCAAAAAATACTCTCCAACCAGGGTATGCCTCAGAGATATCTTCACCCACGAATGATACCTCTTCATTGAGAAAATAAGTTTTGAGTAGCTCACATACTTTGTCTATTGGATGTTTTGCGAGATGATCCGCTAAGGCTTGTGAATTTATCGCCTTTTGGGTCACATACACAATATCGAACTCACTTCACAGCATTTGCCATTTTGCCAACTTTCCAATCGGCATCGCTTTCTGAAAGATATACTTTAATGGATCCATATTGGAAATGAGATATGTAGTATATGAAAACAAGTAATGTCTCAACCTTTGAGCAATCCAGGTTAAAGCAAAATAAGTTTTCTCCAAAAGAGTGTAACGAGCCTCGTATAGAGTAAACTTCTTGCTTAAGTAGTAGATTGATCATTCCTTCTTCCCAATCTCATCATGTTGACCTAGCACGCATCTAAATGCATTATTCGATATAGATAAATATAGAAATAATGAAACTCCTTCCCTCAGAGAAACTACCATCGGTGTATTAGATAGGTAACTTTTGATAGTATCAAAAGTTATCTGACACTCTTCGGTCTATTTTGTCAATGCATCCTTTTTCAGCAGCTTAAAGATAGGCTCATAGATCAATATGGACTGAGCAATGAATCTACTAATGTAGTTCAATCTTCCCATAAAGCTCATCATTTCCTTCTTGGTCTTTGGTGGAGGTAATTCTTGAATTGCCTTGATTTTAGCGGAATCAAGCTCGATACCCCTTCTACTGACAATAAACCCCAATAGCTTGCTGGCTGGTACTCTAAAAGCATATTTAGCAGTTAATTTCATGTTGTATTTGCGTAGATGATCAAAGAACTTCTTTAAGTGAGTCCAATGATCCACACTCTCACGGGATTTGATAATGACATCATCCATATACATATCAATTTCCTTGTGAGTCATATCATGAAAAATGGTCGTCATTATTATACCCCACACTTTTGGTACATGAGAAAATTTGTTTAGCTTCTTTAAAGCTACCATGTGATCCGTGTTACCCATGACGTTATCAAATAAGTCTAACAAAGAAAGGAGGATGCAATACCCCAAAGTGTGCATAAGCTAGCTCTATGTGAGTAGTGATAGTTGGAAATAGGGTTGGAAAGATTTAAAAGGAATTGGAGGCCAAGTAATGAGTCGTGGTAATCAACCCACTAGCCTAAGCTACCGACTTAGGTGTCTTGCATAATTAAGCTCCTAAGGCACATGTCGAGCTTAAGTAGCGAGGACTACATAGGTTCTTAAAGTGAGATAAGATTACGAACCTTCAGAAATAACCAAGTAGGTGATGCACCTACTTAGAGTAAGTAGGTGACACACCTACTTAGGTAGACCCCACCCTGCCACGTAGCAGTTAGGGGATGGGTGCATGAAGAAGGTGGCCCTATAAGAGTTGGACATGTGTCACCCTTAGGGTTGGACATGTGTAGGGGATGATATGTGTCACCTTAAAAAATGAGATATAAAGTCATTTTATGAATACGAACAAGTCCTTAAACTCATCCTTTTCTTAACATAACCTTAGAGAACCCTAGGGAGAAAGAAAGAGAGTTCTAACAAGGGCAAGGTTCGGCCCTAACTGCTGCAAAGAGAAACCATAAGTCTTGCTCGATAAATTAATTCTCTAAGGTAATCTCGACCCATTGGAAGGTGATTACTACATGGGATTCATTTCTTATCATCAAGCTTTGAGAATTTTAGAGAGGAAGAGCTACGACTAGGGCTGCTCCAAGGTAAGGTTTTGACTTTTATTCCATGAATTAAATGTCTAAGGTATTCTTTGATTAAGTGATGGTGTTTAACAACGTAAATAAATTCTTGGGGCAATAAGGAGGTCGATGCGAACCTATAACTATTAGAAGCTAAGTTGTTAATGTATGGCTTGATTCTCTTTCCACACATTTGAGCAAGGGTTTAAGCATGTTATGGATGTGTAAATATGGGTTGGAAACGTGAAAATATGCACGTTACTTTAAAGGGTGTTGCAAGTCGTGTAGGGGTTGCGTTGATGTTATTCTAGTTGGCTTAAAGTTTAACTAGTGCCATTGTTATTGTGGTGTTGTATTTGAGGGTGATTTGTACATGTTAAAGGGCTGAAAATATAGCTATAGACGAGTATAAGTTTTGCTGATTGCAGCCATGTTGTGCTCTCTTCCATGTGGTTGTAATTTTATGAAATAAAAGTCGAAAATCCTATTATGGAAGTCGTGGTTTTAGGTGGACTATTTGGGACTTATTTTGGTTAATGTTGAAGTAGTTTAATTTTATATTGATGGTGGTTATTGTTATTGGTATGGATGCATTGATTGGAGGTTAAATTAAAGTTCGGATTGGGCAAGTTATATAAGGGACATGCTGTTCGATTTTTGATAACTTCTCAACTAGTCGAGAAGCGGGAATAAGGAAGTGATTCCTAAGGATAATTGGTTGTATATTTAGAAGATGGAAAGTCGAAGGTTCTTAATAATAATGTTATCTTTGTGTTAAATAGGTTAAGAGAGTAACGAAGCAGGCTTGGTTGTGGTTGGTCTACCAAAGATATGTAAAGCTATCCTTCTTTTCTCTTCGCATGTCTTAGCCATAAGTGGTTTGTATATGAAATATGGAGATAATTCCATTCATAAAGCTCCGAGTATGATTTATGCCTCTTACCCACTTCTTGATGTTAGAACTCTTATGATAATTGAGTTATTGCCTCTCAAGTCTTCTATGTGATGAAAAGTAGTTAGTATGCAAAGCATATCCCTTCTGTTATTTTGGCATTTATTAGATATAAGTGATATATGATATGAGCTTTGGGGGTAATTCCAATCATAAGCTCCGAGTATGAGCTATGATTTTTATTCACTTCTGAATGTTAAAAGTCTTAAAGTAGTTGATCTACTACTCTCAAGTCTTCTATATGTTGAATAGTAATGGGATGTATAAGCCCCTGTCCCTAAAGACTCTATGATAAAAAATGTCTTTGATTCCGTAAGCTATTTAGCATTTTCATGTCTATGATTCCGGAGGCTCCATTTGATATGATCCCTAGTAACGTCTAGAGGGTACCTCAGATAGTTCTTACCCTGATCTTGAAGTGATGGTTCACTTGATTTACTTCATTGAGTCTCAGATAATAATTTAAATTGTGTATTGTTTCTCACTACTCTGCTCATGTATACTGTAACACATCTTTCACCCAGTCCCGGGCTGAATATGTTATCTTGCTTAGTTTTACTACATTATTCACCGAGTCCCATGATGGGTCGGGTATGATATATATAAATATGGATTGGGCCATATGTATCTCAGTATTATTTTACTATATAGGGATCGGGCCATACGTTCCTCAGCATATATGTATATGATGATATGATGACATGATGATGTAATGATGTCACCAGGCCCCAGGATGGGTCCTATATGTTTCACTGAGTCCATAATAGGCCGAAAATAATATATGATATAAGCATGCATGATTTTACTTCATAAAACACAGGCATAAGTGTGCACTACTCTATTCACCGAGTCCTTTATTGGAGGGACAGGTACGGTATATAGACACGTGATGGTATCATAACAAAATTATAACACCGAGTTCCAAAATGGGCTGGGTACGGTACATGATAATGATATGCATGATTTTACTGCACAAGATACAGGTACATTAATTTATTGGTTATTATACTTGTCTCCTAAATCCTTATTTTAGAGGTGATCCTATTTATGATATGTTATGTTTTATATACTCAGTACATATGTCGTTCTGACTCCCTCTCTTATAGGGGATGTGTTTCATGCCCGCAGGTACAGATACGCATTTTGGGTATCCACTAGCTTAGGATTTCCACTCAGCGATTTTGGAAGAGCTCCATTATACCGAAGCCTAAACTGTTGGTATTGATCTTTTGATGTATATTCATTGATTTAGGGTACGGAGGGGCCTCTGTCATGCCATATGATACCATTGATACTCTTAGAAGTCTGTAGACATGTGTGTGTGGGTTATATGTAAGTTTTGTTTAGTTGTATCCATATGATATGCTATAAATGTTAATATGTTATGGTACCTTATCGGCCTGCATGCCCTTTCATGATATGATTAATGTAACTCCTCATTAGACAAATGAAAGAGGCTATATGTATATGAAAATATATGATCCATTGGGGTTTTTATGCAAGGTATCACATTGTTCATAGTTCAATTTGACCACAACTGATAGATATGTATAGGGGTCCAGGTCGGACCCCCAGTCACAGCCTATAAGGTTAGGTCGTAATAGTCATGGCTCTCATGTATGTGGCCCCATCATTCTTGAGACCAAATGGCATTACTCGATAATGATACATACCCCACGGTATGATGAAAGCTATTTTTTCTACATCTTCTTCATCCATTAGAATCTAGTGATAACCCGCGTAGGAATCCATGAACGACTGCATGTCATGCTTGGCACAATTATCAATAAGAATGTGGATATTTAGAAATTGAAAGTTATCTTTAGGGATAGCTTTGTTCAGATCTCTATAATCAACACAGATTCTGATCTTGCCATTCTTCTTAGGAACTGGAACAATGTTGCCTAACCAAGTCGGATACTATGTCACTTCCACAACTTTGGATTGAATTTGCTTTGTAACCTTTTCTTTGATCCTCAAACTCAATTTTGGCTTGAACTTTTGTGTCTTTTTCTTTACAGGACTGCAATCTGGATTGATCAATAATTTATAAGAAATGATACTTATACTCAAACTTGACACGTCATCATAAGGCCAAGCAAATATATCGATGTACTCTCTAAGCAAACTGAAAAGTTCTTTCCTCTGAGCTTTTGTTAAATGGACACTGATTCTGATTTTGTTGATACACTCATCATCTCCTAGATTCACAGCTTCAGTTTCCTCTTGATCTGGCTTATATTGCTCCTCAAATTGTTTTAAACCCTCAGCGAGGTGTTCAGATATCATAGCCTCTTCATCATAATCCTCAAAATAGTCACCATTTATCTAATTTTATTTATTTAGCTTGTGACATGACATGATATGGGCAGGTTTTAAGTTTCTTTTACAAGACGAGTGAGGGACTAAGAGCGGTGTGGATGTCCAATTAGTTAATTGCTCCTCTGGATCAGTATAACAGATGCTTGATGTCCCTATTTCTTCCTTTGAGATTGTGTCAACTTCTTTAAAAAGATTCCAGATTCCTTCCCCAAGATCGCTATCATTCATATATTCCCGCACAGGAAATGACAGATACAAGTGAGGTATTGTCCTAGCCAACACCCGATCAATACTCCTGCTTGTCACATCTATGTCATCATCTTCTGTTGGGACATATCCCAAACTATACTTCAATCCTCTATCGGTAATCTAAATAGTCTCAATGATTCCTTAAAAATGCTTCCCCAATCCGAATCCTGGCTTAAAACCGCTTCAAAGCATGATAGTGGCTATCATTTTATAAACAAAAGGCATAGGAGGCTGTAGGGACAAATCATCGCTAGTGGCATTTACCATCTCTAATGTGTAGAAGTCGGTGCCTCTAGTAATATTATTAACAATTGGCGCATAACCATTTGCATGACTTCCTTCACCATAAACGACCATCTCACAGTCATTCTTCACGATCTTTATCATCTGATGGAGAGTAGAGGGAATGACTCCAGCCATATAGATCCATGGTCTTCCTAATAGTAGGTTGTAACTAGAGGTGATGTCCATCACCTGGCACTCTACAACAAAATAAGAAGGACCCACCTGAATACCCAAGTTCAGAGTTACTAACGTATCTCTTTGACTCCCATCAAAAGCTTTAACATTAATTTGGTTCGTTTGAACCTTTCCCAAATCAAAGTTCAAATGTTTGAGAGTCGATAAAGGATAAATGTTAAGACCCGATCCATCATCAATCAATACATGATCCATGATTATATCCCGACACTTAATAGTGATATGAAGAGCTTTGTTATGCATCACACCTTCAAAAAAGGCAACTCTTTATCACTGAAACTGATGCGATGTCCGTGAATGACTCTACTCACTATAGCCGCCAAATTATCTATTTGTATCTGCAGGTACGTAAGTATCATCCAAAGCTTTCATTAAGGCATGCATGTGCTGTTGCGACCTTATCAACAATGCCCATAGTGAGATTTGGGAAGGTACTTTCTCCAGATATTTTACTATAGAATACTTTTTTGGCTGCATCTTCCGCCAAAACTCTTCAGCCTCAGCTTCACTGATCGGTCTTTTTGTTGATCTTTCTTATGACATCCTTGAGCCAATTCTTCTGGGTGTAACACCTACTAGATCATGTCATTTCCTGAGTTGCTGCAGTCTCGATCATGAACTTCTTCTAGCTAGGAATTTCTCTCGGCACCAGAATAACAACCCTTTGAGGTACCAAAATCACAAATTCTAATTTCTCATTTACCCTTATTAAATCCAAAGCCATTTCAGGACTGTTAGGATAGGCTGGGACTATGGCCTTTGTTACACATCAATCTTCTTCCATCTCAATCATATTGATATTAACCCCTTCATGATTTGGCAGATGATTACTATTGACATTAGGGGCGATGGTTTGGAGAGTGACAACCTCACAATCAATCAAATCCTGAATCTTATGCTTCAAATTGATAAAAGTTTTAGTATTATTCCCCATACTATTGAAATGATATGCACATGTTCTATCAGCTCTGAAGAATCTAGAGCTTGTATTAGCCGGTTTAGGTGCAATGGGATAAATAATGTCTGCATCTCTTAATCTTACGAACAACTTTGTCCGACTATCCACTAGAGGAGTAAAAGTCCTGGCAGGCTTATTTTAAAAATTGAGTTGAGAAATTTCATAATATTTTTTGCGGGGGTGGGGGTACATGACGATAACTCAGACGATTTTGGTGGGAAGGTGTAGGAGTTTGGAATCTTGGATACGGTTGGGTTTGGTAATTTGGTTGTGAAGTTATGTAATTTGGTGGAGTACTTTGGTATTGTGTAGCAGGGTAATTTGAAGGTGGAGTTTGACAACTTTGAGGCGGGGCTTGGTAATTTAAGGATGAAGTTTGGTAATAGGAAGGTGGGGTTTGGTAATTTGGTTGGTATAGTAAACTTGATATGAACTTCGTGAATCTCGCGGATAGGCCTTGAAAGGAACCAATTTCCCAGGGTTGTTGTTGGAAAAATTTAGGTGTGTAGGAGATGGAAGATACATCCTCTCTTTTCTTTTTTAACAGTCCCAAAGACCCAGTTGAGGAGGCTACATGGTCTATCTTTCCAGTCTTAAGCCCATCTTCGATAGTCTTACCTACTTTGACTATCTCGGCAAGTTTTTCTTCAATGAGGAACATTAATCTTTCATAATATTCGGGCTCCTATATGCATACAAATACTTCAACAATCTTTTTCTCTATCATGGGAGGTCAAACTTTGGCGGCCTCTTTCCTTTATCTGTATGTATACTTGCTATAGCTTTCAGTGGATTTTTGCTTGATTTTATCCAAAGAATAGCAGTCGGGAACAATCTCCACATTGTAAGCAAATCTCTCGATAAAATATTTGGCCAATGCATTCCAATTAGACCATTGATTCATTTCTTCGGAGGTGAACCATTCCAATGCCTCCCCACTTAAACTTTGACAAAAGAGCCGCATTAGCAAATCTTTGTTCTTCCCAACTTCTACTAGTTGAAAATAATACTTAGATGAGCCAAAGGATTCCAATTCCTCGAAAAGTGTCAAATTTTGGCACTTTGAACCCCTCTAGAAGGTCCAAATTTAGGTGGATACACAAATCTTCATAATTTAATCCTGCAACATCCAACGCATAATGAAACTCCTTCATAACCTTCATGATCTCCTTTTTCATATTCAATTTGGCTATCTATTTCTTTGTCCTCCACTCTCTTTTATATTCCTCATAGTGATCAAGTTTGGAACCGTTGGCATAGGGTTCATTTGGGATTGGAATTTGAAAAGTTGTCTTTTGAGGTAAGGGCGAGATAATGAAGGGATTTTGTGTATTATGAAGAGCTTGGTAATTTTGGGGAAATATCAAAGGGTTAATATATTGATTTTATGATGGGGAAAGGTTTGTGGATTATTAATGTCTTGGCTTTGCGAGGGAGGACAAGCTTGCGGATTGGCACTTTGATGAGGAAGGAAGGTTTGAGGGTTGGTATTTTGTGAAGGAGGGAAGGTTTGAGGGTTGTTGTTTTGGGGGTAAAGTGGCATTTGGTAGGAAGCAGAAACATGATGGGGATTTAAGGCAGTGAGGTCTATAATAAAGGTATTTTGAGGATGGTATTTGAATGTGTTCCATACTTGAAATTGGAGTAGGGAAATGGAGTGGAGTCCTTCCTTCACCTAGAACCAACGTGTTGGCGACAATAGCCAGATTTGACAATTTTTGATTTTTCTGTATCTCTACTCTCATCTCGGCGATCTATTACACCAACTATGAAATTAGCTTATTCGGTTCAGCGACGACAGGGCCTACCACAACAATCTCTGTCAAACCAGTGTTCTCATTATTTTCGATCATTTTCCTTTTCTCTACTAATAGATTTTGATCGGGGAAGGAATCTTTGGAAGTTTTTGATCTTGTGAAATAAGGATGCTCAGCCAGTTTATCAATACAGATCAATTCTAAATACCTGGATAAAAGAAAAACAACTCAAAAACAAATATGTTATTCTTTGTTCATAACATGAAATGAAAAATATCACATATAATGAGACAAATTAACACATAGGTCACATAAACAGTTATTGCACGTCCTAAATAAATGTGTGACCCTTTTGTGCCAAGGGTAGGCCTAGCGAATTGAAGGATGTATACATTTTCTTAAGACAATTCATTATCCCCAAAGTACTTTAAAACATTCAAAATGTTTAACAAATCTTAAAAATAGTTATAGAAGTTCAGAATGGAAATAACAAAACAAATCATAAATAAAAGCAATCCCATGCAGGGGATGATAATGAACTTTAAGCTTTTTGTGATCCTTCACTAAGTTTTGTTCTCTTGGCGATGCTGACTTCTTCCCATATGGCATATCTATCTTCCTACAGATGATCTCTTGCTAACTGAGCCCCTTCTTGATGCCTGAAACTTTCTACGGATTGGATCTGTTGCTCCATGCTATCATCTAACTCAGACATGCACTATCTCGCTCTTCATAACCTCTTGCTTTAGCTGGGCTATGACTTTGGCGTCTTTTGAGTATCGACGTTGATGATCCAACTCATTCTTCTCATACTTCTCTTGGAGCTAATGGAGTCGAATTTGATGTTTAGCACTAATATTTACAACATGATGAGGGACATCAGGCCCTGGCTTGATGCTTTCGATAAGGTTTTTCTTTATCCATTCCCTGTGCTCTGCAAACACTCAGGTTGAAATCTATCGGCAATGACTCACCCAACAACCTTCGAGTTTTCCATGTTCTAAGTATCTATTCAGCAAAAGGGACTTGGCCACTTTTGTGGTCTGTTGCGAACATTCTCATGTTTGCAGTTTGTAGAAGTTCCTGTTTTCCTCCCAGTTGTCTAAGGACTCAAGCAGGGGCATACGGTCGGGTTCCTCTTAATCTAGTTAATTATCAAGTAAGGGACCTTTTCCCCTCGAATCATCATTTGCTCTAGTAGCACCATACTCTCAATTGACCATTGCACATTTTCTTCTCATAATCCTTGAAGCCTTGGATACCAAAATGTTTGACCTCCAGTTCTGTGAAAATAATTATAATATAACCACCAACTGTAACCTTCAAGTTCGTCTGGTAGTCTCAAATGATCTGGATTTTCTGGATCCTGAGCTTTGAGTAAGTGTCTCATCATTCACCATTGAAGTATTAGATTACATCCTTGAAAGAATCATCCACCATTTTTACACTTATCCAAAGCTCTTTAAATGTCCGCAAGAATCATGGGTGCCAAAGTATAGTACTTGGTTGTGGACCCGTAGTCTACCCCATTGAAGATGGCATAAGTGACCATTACTACACTTGGATGGATAGTATAGTTTGGTCCTTGGGAAAACACCATTGTCCCAAGTAGGCATATTGCAAACACAAGGGGACGTGTTTCCTTCCATATTTCCTTTGAGAAAAATTTGTCTTGATACTTTTCGAAAGCTCTTGCTCGTCCAAATCGAGTGTAAAGATTTTGAAGTGAAATGTTTGGTCCGGGAAGCCTGTCCATCCATTTATCTTTGACAAGTGAAAGTTTTTCCTTAATTTTGACAAAATCCCATATTTTGGGAATAAGGAGGTCACTATCAGGCTTACGCTTTTGTTTGTTACACATGCCTATACTCTCGTAACTAGCACAGACTTCCTCGATAGTTGGGGTCATTTCTATTTCCCCGAATCTAAACACCATGTTATCACTGTCCCAGAATTTTATCATTGTTCCAACTAAATTAGGCCAAGCCTCCAATTCCATAATTGATGGGGTATGGCTTATGTGACTTTGAACCTTTTTCTTCTCTTCATTGTTCATAAATTTCACCACACTCGAAGGTAAGGATGAGGTAAAGTCACCATCTGGGTTCTCAAGGGTTTGTCTATTGGGTCCATCCTACAAGAAAAACAATTACCCCCGCTCCCATTGGATAATTATTTTTTTTAAAAATGGAATATACATCTTTCAATTAAACACATAAGCATAATTGTCTTTTATTGACCAATAGGACAAATAGACATGAGGTGGGTTTCTAATGGGCCCAACACGCCTTGGGTATTGGGTCATCTTAGGCCAATGCGCTACATCAGGGTTTTAGTTCCGCTCTATGCTAGGTTGACTAGGAGTGGCTTTTGCAAGACTGGTTGTAACACCCCTCAAAAATTTTCCCTAAGATTCGGACCCTTCTTGTATGTGGGTAGGGTCAAAATCAAGTATTGTGAAGCACATGCATGAGTTAAGATGAGTTTTTGAGAAATTGAACAGCGTTAGAGGTGATGTGGGGTCATGAAGGACCCCTAGGACCGAGCTAAGTCCAAAAGATTCGTCGTGGCTAAGTCTTGGGATGAGTTCGTATAAGGGGTCGACTTCTAATGACCCTATTTTTTGAAAGAAGACAATCTGGGTGGCCCACGACTTATCAAATTAAAGGTCATCGAGTCTTCTTTCCAACGCCACCAAGAATGTAAATTTTGAAGTTCGAAGTCGAAAGATATGACGATCCTAAGACAAACTAGCACGGCAGGGAATTCAGGCCGGGTTGAAATTTCTGGAAAAATGGGCTTGGCGCCCTAGTGGCGTGATGCACCACTATCACGCCAAAAATATGCCTCAGTAGTTTAGTCCCTGGTGCGGCGCGCCACTACGAGATGTGCAGGGTTTTTCAAGCCTAATTTCCAGAACCCAGAAAATATGGCCTTGGCGCTGTAAGGGCGCGACGCGCCACTATCGTGCTAGAAACATGCCTCAGTAGTTTGGTCCCTAGCGCGGTGTGCCACTATGAGATGTTCAGGTTTTAGGCGTAATCGGCCTGGCGCTGCAATAGCGTGACGCGCCACTATACATTTTTGCCTATTTTTTAGAACTTTTGAGAAAGGACAATTTGGGGATTGTCCCAAATTATATATGTATCATCCTTGGGCATTTTGGGATCACAATTTGCAGCCTCTCTCTCTCTCTAAAAAAAACCCTAGGAGTTTCTCTCTCTCTCTCTCTTCTTCTTCTTCTCCATTTCCAATAAGAAGTGTTCCAAGAGTTTCAAGATTCGAGTTTCCATTGAAGACCCATCATCAAGGTTTTCTTCAAGTCTTCACTAAGGTATGTAAGGCTATTTAAAACATGGGATGAGTCCACCCATGTGCCCTACTCTTGCTTTGAGGTTAGAGCTCCATGAGAATGGATTTTCTTGGTATGGTTTGTGTTTGAATGAGTTTCGTCTCCTATTAATTTGATCCTATTTATGTTGATGTTGTTGAGATAAGAGTTCCTAAAACCTTTATGTTAATGTGAGTTGATAGAGGTGACTTGTTAATATATTTTATTGATCTCTTTAACCATGTGATTACGTTGCATAAGTCAATTTCCTTAAATGTGTTATTCTACTTGAATTGTTGGGCTAAAGCCATAGAGTTGTGATGAGTCTTGAGGAGATGTCATAAATGCTTATCTAAATGAGGCTTGATTGAGTTGATTGGAGGATATAATTGACGAGTGGACGAGGTCCTAAATGAGACTTGCCATTATGACTTAATTGAGTTGAAATGAGAATAGAGTTGACGAGTTGGCAATGTTCTACATGAAACCAGTCGTGAGGGCTTGTTTGAGATGATTGGAGGGAGTTTTATGAGCATGGATTCATGGTAGGAGTATCGAGCACCAAAGTAGGTGAGAGTACAGTCCATACTCAAACTCCAGAAACTACGCCGCCAATGTAGGTAGGGATGGAACCGTTAAAGTCGGATGCTTCCCGTGGGATCAAACCGTTAAAGTTGGATGTTTCCTATTTTATTATCCTGAAATGATAGGACTTGGCTAATCGATGGTATCCATGATTAGAGAGGTGTTCATGCCCTGGCAAGGTATGGACGGACGTGTTAAAAACATCTGATTGTTGTACTATCACTGGCTCATAGGTGATGGTTGTCGGATAAGAGAAACTCTCATTTAGGTCTTGATAGTGCTCCGAGTCAGTTGAGTTGAGTGGCTTATGAGCTAGTCCCGTCTAAACCATTCTTGTTAGACTTAGGACACTTGAGTGAATTGTCATTCATTTATGAGTTGAGATCCCGAGTTGATATTGATGTTTTCTTGATGTTTGTTTCATCCGGCCATTTTACATACTCGTACATTCCACGTACTGACGCCATTTGGCCTACATCATTTCATGATGCAGAGACAGGTACCAGAGATCACCAACCGGTGCACCGTTGATTATCTACACACTTCCAGCTACGTGGTGAGCCCTCCTAGCTTCCGGAGGATCTTGAGCTCCCTGTATAATTTTGTGTTGTCTCCTTTATTTTTTATTTTTGGTAGCCATGGGTTTGTCATTGGCACTTTCTGTACTTTGAGAGAGGCTTTATAGACTAGAGTGTGGGCAGGTTGGACTGTTATCTTGAGGAATCCTATTATACTTATTTTGTTGAGTTGAAAATGTTTGGCCTTTGGCCCTATATTGTAAATAGCATGTTATGATTGAACCTTCTTTTGAGTGAATGTGACTGAATCAGGTGGTTCGCTTGAAGGTTAGAAATGACTTTCGAGTGCCGGCCACGCCTAGCGTACCCTCCCGGGGCGTGACAAATATGGTATCAGAGCCCAGAGTTCAAGAGTCCTAGAGAGTCTATGAAACCGTGTGTAATAGATTCTTGCTTATGGGTGTGTTGTGCACCACACTTATAAGCAGAAGGCTATAAGGCATTAGGAGTTGTTTCCCTTCTTTCATACTCTGAATTTATGCGATGGAGTTAAACTCTATGAAATTCCTTTCTAATTCGTGCGTTTATACGTTATAGATAATGCCTCCTAAACGTACGGCTATCCAGAGAAATGTTGACAACACCGAGATGCCCTAAGCAGAGGTACGCCCAGCAAGGGCTAGAGGCCGACCTGCGAGGTATGCGGAGGCACCTCAAGTGCCTGCTACTCCACCCGTACCCACATCAGAGGTAGAATTTCGAGGGGCAATTACAATGCTCACTCAATTAGTGGCTGCCTGGAATGGTAAACAGAGTTCGACAACTCTTAGCTCTAGTTCCCAAGAGCCGTCAGCTACTGCCAGAATTCGAGTCTTTCTGAGAATGAATCCGCCGGCATTCATGGGTTCTAAGGTTGACGAAGATCCCCAAAATTTTATTGATGAGATGTGGAAAATTCTGAAAGCTATGCATACTATGGAAATTGAGGAGGTTGAGTTGGTGTCTTATCAACTCAAGGATGTGGAAAACATTTGGTATAACCAATGGAAACAAGGTAGAGGTGAGGATGTTGAACCTGCTATGTGGGAGGAATTTGAGGGAGCCTTTCTTGACCACTTCTTTCCCCGAGAATTGAGGGAAGCGAAAGTGGAGGAATTTGTGAACCTGAAATAAGAAGGTATGACAGTTAAGAAGTATGGCCTGAAGTTCATCCAGTTGTTAAGGTATGCTCCAGAAATGATCCCAGATATGAGTTCAAAGATGAGTAAGTTCGTCTCCGGTTTAGGGAGACATGTGAAGAAAGAGTGCAAAGTAGCATTGTTGATCTCAGACATGGATATTTTAAGACTAATGGTGTATGCTCAACAGGTGGAGGATAAGAAGAGAAAAGTAAGAGAGGAGCATCTGAGCAAGAAGGCAAAATCAGCGGGCCATGAGAATGAACAGAGGAAAAATAAGGGCAACAGGTCCTTCTTCTAGAAGAGGCCTCCCAATTATGCCTCATCTACCGCCAGTGCACCTATGCCACAGAACAGGTATGATTGGCAGGGACAGAGTCACCAGAATTTCAGACCCGAGGTTTCTCAATCCCAGGCCAGTGTAAGTCAAGGTTCGAGGGGAAAGCCACCATACGGCAAGTGTGGTAGGCTCCACTTGGGAGAATAAAGAACGTGAAGGATTGGTTGTTATAAATGCGGCCAAATGGACTATTTTTAGAGGGAGTGTCCAACATGAGGAAACAGAGTCTAAAATTATGCCACCACACCACCGGCTAGGGGTAATCAGAAGGACACTACTTCAGGTATAAGTGGAGGTACAAACTACCTATATGCCATAGGTAGTCATCAAGATCAAGAGAACTCTCCAAATATCGTGACGGGTATGATACGAGTCTCTTGTGTTGATTGTTATGTATTGATGGATCTGCGTGCCACCCTATCTTTAGTGACTCCTTATGTGGCTAGTAAATTCAATAAAGTTCCTGAATATCTTCGTGAGCCTTTTTATGTAGCTACTCCTATCAGTGATTCTGTCTTAGCTGAGAGAGTCTATAGAGATTGCACTGTGTCAATCCATCACAGGGACACCTTGGCCGACTTAATTGTGTTGGACATGGTCGATTTTGATGTGATCCTTGGCATGGACTGGCTTTATATCTGTTATGCCTCTATCGATTGTAGGACTCAAATTGTTAAGTTCAAATTCCCGAATAAAGCTATCATAGAGTGGAAGGGTAGTCCTGTTATGCCTAAGGGTAAATTTATTTCTTACCTTAGGTCCAGGAAGCTAATCTTAAAAGGATGTATCTATCACATTGTCCGAGTAAAAGACGACAATGTTGAGTCTCCATCTCTCGAGTCGGTCTCGATTGTCAATGAGTTTCTCGACGTCTTTCTCGAAGATCTACCTCGAGTCCTTCCTGATAGGGAGATTGATTTTGGGATTGATGTTCTCCCTGATACCCAGCCTATCTCTATACCTCCATATAGAATGGCTCCGGCTGAGTTGAAAGAGTTGAAGAGGCAGTTGAAGAACTTATTAGATAAGGGATTCATTAGGCCGAGTGTCTCACCATGGGGTTCTTCCGTCCTATTTGTGCAAAATAAAGATGGGTCCCTTAGAATGTGCATCAATTACAGGTAGCTAAACAAGGTCACCATAAAGAATAAGTACCCTCTCCCAAAATAGATGACTTATTCGACCAATTTCAGGGTGCCACTTATTTCTCAAAGATAGACCTAAGATCCGGCTACCATCAGTTGAAGGTGAGGGAGTGTGATATTTCAAAGACCGCTTTTCGGACTCATTATGGCCACTTTGAATTTTTGGTCATGTCCGAGTGTTTAAACCATATCTTGATATGTTTATGATTGTATTCATAGATGATATTCTGGTCTACTCTAAGAATGAAGAGGAGCACGCCTATCATCTTAGAGTCGTTTTACAAACTTTGAGAGACCAGGTATTATATGCAAAGTTCTCTAAATGTGAATTTATGCTTGCATCAGTGGCCTTCTTAGGCCACATTATATCTGGAGATGGTATTCAGGTTGACGCCTAGAAGATTGAAGCTGTGAGAAATTGGCCCAGACCCACATCCCCGACAGAGATAAGAAGCTTCTTGGGTTTGGCCGGCTATTATCGAAGGTTTGTAGAGGGATTCTCATCCATATCATCACCATTGACTAAGCTGACCCAAAAGAAGGATAAGTTCCAATGGTCCGATGCTTGTGAGGAGAGTTTCCAAAAACTGAAGGCCAAGCTAACCACTGCTCTTGTCCTGACCTTGCCCGATGGAATAGAGGGCTTTGTGGTCTACTGTGATGCATCCACAATTGGTTTGGGTTGTGTGCTGATGCAGAAGGGGAAAGTGATAGCTTATACTTCAGACAACTTAAAGTTCATGAAAGGAACTACCCAACTCATGACCTTGAACTGGCAGCTGTGGTGTTTGCGCTTAAAATTTGGTGCCACTACTTGTATGGAGTGCATGTTAATGTATTCACCGATCACAAGAGCTTACAATATGTCTTAAGCCAGAAGGAACTCAACCTGAGGCAACGGAGATGGATTGAGCTACTCAAGGACTATGACATGAGCATCCTCTACCATCCAGATAAAGCAAATGTTATTGCTGATGCTCTTAGCAGACTGTCTTTGGGTAGCACTGCCCATGTGGAGGAGGGAAAGAGGGAATTAGCAAAGGAGGTGCATAGGTTAGCCCGATTGGGAGTTCGACTCAAAGAGAATAATGAAGGTGAAGTAAACGTTCGAGATGGGTCTACGTCCTCCCTTGTAGCAGAGGTAAAAAAGAAATAAGATCAGGATCCCGTCCTCCTTCGATTGAAGGAAGTTGTTCACAAATAAAGGGTGATGATTTTCACCAAAGGGGGATATGGTATGTTGAGATACCAAAATAGATTGTGTGTGCCAGATGTCGATGGTGTTCGAGGAAGGATTATGGCTGAAGCGATTAGTTCCAGATACTCTATCCATCCCGATTACATGAAAATGTATCATGACTTGAGGGAAGTCTATTGGTGGAGTGGGATGAAGAGAGATATTGCAGAATTCGTTTCCAAGTGTCCGAATTGCCAACAGGTGAAAGTCGAGCATCAGAGGCCATGTGGTTTAGCCCAAAACATAGAAATTCTGGAATGGAAGTGAAAGATGATCAACATAGACTTTATCACTGGTTTGCCAAAGTCCCGAAAGCAACACAATTCGATTTGGGTAATTATGGATAGGATGACGAAATCAGCTCACTTCTTGGCGGTTAAGACTACTGACACTGTAGAAGATTATGCAAAGTTGTACATTCAAGAGATCGTCAGACTGCATGGGGTTCCCTTGTCTATTATCTTAGACAGAGGAGCTCAATTCACTTCCCAATTTTGGAAATCCTTTCAGAAGGGACTGGGTTCGAAGGTGAACTTGAGTACGACTTTCCATCCCCAGACAGATGGCCAAGCAGAGCGCACCATTCAGACATTGGAAGATATGTTGAAGGCATGTGTGCTTGACTTCAAAAGAAATTGGGATGATCACTTGCCTCTCATAGAGTTTTCATATAACAATAGCTATCATGCAAGCATTCAAATGGCTCCTTATGAAGCCTTGTATGGGAGAAGGTGTAGATAGCCCATTGGGTGGTTTGAAGTTGGTGAAGCCGAGTTGATTGGGCCCGATTTTGTTCATCAAGCCATAGAGAAGGTGCGAGTTATTCAAGAGAGGTTAAAGACAGCCCAAAGCCGCCAAAAATCTTACACCGATCTGACGAGGAGAGACTTAGAGTTTGAGGTGGGTGATTGGGTATACCTGAAGGTGTCGCCCATGAAGAGCGCCATGAGGTTTGGAAGGAAGGGGAAGATTAGTCCCTGATATATTAGTCCTTACCAAATTTTGAGATGGATTGGGAGTGTTGCCTACAAGTTGGAGTTACCCTCAGAGCTAGCCTCTATTCATCCGGTGTTCCACATTTCGATGTTGAAAAAGTGCTTGGGCGATCCCTCATTGGTAGTCCTCATTAATAGCATTGAAATTAAGGATAGATTGTCTTATGAAGAGGTTCCGGTCCAAATTCTTGATGCGCCACTATCGCGTCAGAAATATGCCTCAGTAGTTTGGTCCCTGGTGCGGTGCGCCACTACGAAATGTGCAGGGTTTTTCAAGCCTAATTTCCAGAACCCAGAAAATATGACCTTGGCGTTATAAGGGCGCGACGCTCCACTATCGCCCAAAAAAATGCCTCAGTAGTTTGGTCCCTGGCGCAGCGCGCCACTACGAGATGTGCAGGTTTTAGGTGTAATCGGCCTGACGCTGCAATGGCGCGACGCGCCAGGAGCATTTTTGCCTATTTTTCAGAATTTTGAGAAGGGACAATTTGGGGATTGTCCCAAATTATATATATATCATCCTTGGGCATTTTGGGATCACAATTTGCAGCCTCTCTCTCTCTCTAAAAAAGCCCTAGGAGTTTCTCTCTCTCTTCTTCTTCTTCTTCTTAATTTCCAATAAGAAGTGTTCCAAGAGTTTCAAGATTCGAGTTTCCATTAAAGACCCATCATCAAGGTTTTCTTCAAGTCTTCACTAAGGTATGTAAGGCTATTTAAAACATGGGATGAGTCCACCCATGTGCCCTACTCTTGCTATGAGGTTAGAGCTCCATGAGAATGGATTTTCTTGGTATGGTTTGTGTTTGAATGAGTTTCGTCTCCTATTAATTTGATCCTATTTGTGTTGATGTTATTGAGATAAGAGTTCCTAAAACCTTCATGTTAGTGTGAGTTGATGGAGGTGACTTGTTAATATAATTTATTGATCTCTTTAACCATGTGATTATGTTGCATAAGTCAATTTCCTTAAATGTGTTATTCTACTTGAATTGTTGGGCTAAAGCCATAGAGTTGTGATGAGTCTTAAGGAGATGTCATAAATGCTTATCTAAATGAGGCTTTATTGAGTTGATTGGAGGATATAATTGACGAGTAGACGAGGTCCTAAATGATACTTTCCATTATGACTTAATTGAGTTGAAATGAGAATAGAGTTGACGAGTTGGCAATGTTCTACATGAAACCAGCCGTGAGGGCTTGTTTGAGATGATTGGAGGGAGTTTTATGAGCATGGAGTCATGGTAGGAGTATCGAGCACCAAAGCGGGTGAGAGTACAGTCCATACTCGAACCCTAGAAACTACGCTGCCAACGTAGGTAGGGATAGAACCGTTAAAGTCGGATTCTTCCCGTGGGATCGAACCATTAAAGTCGGATGTTTCCCATTTTATTGTCCTAAAATGATAGGACTTGGCTAATCAATGGTATCCATGATTAGGGAGGTGTTCATGCCCTGGTAAGGTATGGACGGACGTGGCAAAAACATCTGATTGTTGTACTATCACTGGCTCATAGGTGATGGTTGTCGGATAAGAGAAACTCTCATTTAGGTCTTGATAGTGCTCCGAGTCAGTTGAGTTGAGTGGCTTATGAGTTAGTCCCGTCTAAACCATTTCTTGTTAGACTTAGGACACTTGAGTGAATTGTCATTCATTTATGAGTTGAGATCCCGAGTTGATATTGATGTTTTCTTGATGTTTTTTTCATCCGGCCATTTTACATACTCGTATATTCCACGTACTGATGCCATTTGGCCTGCATCATTTCATGATGCAGAGACAGGTACCAGAGATCACCAACCGTCGCACCGTTGATTATCTACACACTTCCAGCTACGTGGTGAGCTCTCCTAGCTTCCGGAGGATCTTGAGCTCCCTGTATAATTTTGTGTTGTCTCCTTTATTTTTTATTTTTGGTAGCCATGGGCTTGTCATTGGCACCTTCTGTACTTTGATAGAGGCTTCATAGACTAGAGTGTGGGGAGGTTGGACTGTTATCTTGAGGAGTCCTATTATACTTATTTTGTTGAGTTGAAAATGTTTGGCCTTCGGCCCTATATAGTAAATAGCATGTTATGATTGAACCCTCTTTTGAGTGAATGTGACTGAATCAGGTGGTTCGCTTGAAGGTCAGAAATGACTTTCGAGTGCCGGCCATGCCTAGGGTACCCTCCCAGGGCGTGACACTGGTAACCTAAGCGGACAACTCGGGCTGGAACTTACGACAACCATTGGATGCATGACATATCAATAAATCATCGATCATTCCGAAAAAAGGTCAAGTATAAAAAGCCCGGCTGCGGTTCCATAAAACCTTTCTTTAATATACTATACATTCAATAGAAAGATGCCACGAAATACAAATGGCAGTTTAATATATAAATTAAACACGTAATTGTGCAATTAAGGAAATCAAGAATTACTAATTATTACAAATTCAAACAGTTAGTCAAATAAATAATCAAATCTAATTGTTAGAACCTAATTAATTCCCTAGTAGAGCCGTCATTTCTGTTATGTCAGAAAAAGATGGTTTAAAATTAATTTCAACTTTATAGAGAAAAAATCAATTTTAGAAAAGAAGATCGCCACTTAATTTTTTAAAGAAATTAAGAAAACTTAATTTAAAAGATCCTAACAGATTTAAGTCTTAAGAATTCAGAGTAAAAGGTACGAGGTTTATTTTACTATTTTAAGAAGGTTTAACACTTAAAATAGCCGCTAACAAGCGGTTGTCTGATGATTTAAAAATTATTTGACTAACTTTGGGAAAATGTATTTAACAATAATCGAAACATTAAACAATTTAAAAGAAATATAAATTTTAAAACATTTAGGATAATTTATAAGAGTAATAGACTTGGTATAAAAATGATTAAACGAAAGATGGATAATTTAAATAAATCATTTAAATGAAACAAACGATCATAAAAATGGTTTCTCTTCAAGGGATTTAATTAAGTTAAATTAAACAATTAATATTAGAATTAATACAAGGTATATAAATATTATTAACTAATTAAATAAGAGTAAATGCAATAGAAATTAGTGATGCCTAAAAGGCAACATAAAGTTTTTAACATTAAACTACCCCAGATATATACAAACGAAAATATTTTAAAAGAGATGGGATAAAAATATTCATGTATTCATATTTTTTGGATCAGCACCGACTTATTAATCAGAAGACAAAATATAGTGTTTTATCATTTTTCTACTCGGGTCGACTTTTATCATTTCCGAAGGGTCTATCTACCCCTACCCCTCCTAGGTTTTTTTCTTTATTATAATCCTAAAACAATCTAAAAGAAATAATAAAAACTAACATCTTAAAAGGTGTCTAACGTCCCAACTTAATGTCCAAGAGGCATTGGACTTGCTAATTGGGTAGGTTTAGACTAAAGAAAATATAGGTTTCCTAATTAGATACTTCGTCAAACAAAATAAATAAGACGAACAATTAGCACATAAAATCTCAAATATGTCTCTAATTAATTAATTAGCATGCTTGAAAATATAGATAAATAGTAAAAAATTATAGAAATTATCGTGTGTGTACATAATAAGACGTACGTATCATAAATATAACAACTTGAATAACATTTAGACATGTGAGGTCAATTTTAATTACTAAGGTGATTATAATAAAAGAAAGCATGCTTGACAATTTCAGTTATTAACTAATAGTGTTTATAAAATCATATTAACATGATTTTAGTCAAATAGCATGCTGAAATTTACTATAATACCATAGATATGGTTTCTAACTATTGTGTTGAAAATTTATTAAAATGTCACATGCATAATCTCTTTATAAAATAACATTATGAAAATTATTTAAAATCCTATAAGAATGAGTTCTAACAATATATTGAAAATTTATGAAAAATAGTAAGCATTCTTTCTAATACAGTTATCCTGAAATATTTATCAAAAGTTATAGATACGATTTCAATATAAAAATAATATGATAAATAATTATTAAAATCATATTGAAATGATTTCTAAATAAAATATCCAAGAAAAATCTTTTAATCCTATGAATACGATTTCTATATGATTTTTATCATGCTAAATAAATCATATGGACATGATATCTAAACAATTAATATGTTGATTATTATATAGAACCTACATATGTGATCTCTATGTGAAAAATAAACATCATAAAAGTATTCATTACAATCGGATAACATGCTGAAAATATTAATAAGGTCTATGAATGTGATACTAAATATTTAACTTGTTCGGATTATCATATAGTTCCTATAGGCATGATTCCTATAGCATAGAAATAATATTTTATTAAATCTTGAACATGGTAGCTACGTAAGTTTACGTGGTGAAAATTATTTATTAATATGACATATAACTCAATTAGTATACTGTGAACATGATTTCAATAAGAATTAATATAGAAATTTATTTATTTGATCCCATAGACATGGTAGCTATATGAATATTAACATAGAATCCTATGAACATGATTTCTAAATGTTGAATTATTTATTAAACTATAGGTATGATTTATAGATTGACAACACACTACATTAGACATGATTTCTATGTGGTTAACATATTGGAAATTAAATCTTATAGCCATGATTTCTAAATAACGTACATGTTCTAATGTAAACTTCATTATTTAAACAATTACTCTAATAATATGAATTGGTGAGTTTAGTTTAAACTAGACAAACGTAAACATGTACAAGTTAGGCAAATCAGTTTTTGAAATTTATATTTATAATATACAAGAAGACAATATCGGGATAAAATTATTGGCATAGTAACTTTGAGTCATTTTTCCATTTACATATACAAATATCTATAGAAAATAATACTCAGACCCAAATGTAAATTTAATGTAAGTATGATGGTAATAGCATGATTCTAATAGTTACATTCAAACATTAACTAATATAACCGTACTTATCTATCACACACACATACAACACATAAGTTGAGAATAAAATAAATGCAGGTAGCACATTAGTTTCCCTCCTCTTAGACTATTCTCAATTTTTCATTATAGCGGGTAGTTTACAAGATTATTACAAACCATATAAAAGGAGTAAGTAAATAAATAATATAAATGAATAAATATAAAGCGAAAAGTGGCATCCCAACTTTCCATGTCTAGATGACTCTTCATGACTTCGAACTTTGAAGTTCAAACCTGCTGAATCATAAAGAAGAATACGAGCAATATACAAATACTATAGAGATATATCATGATTATATAATTTTTATCTCAACAAAACAATCAAACAAGATAAAAACACCCACACATATAAAGAAAAGGTTGAGACTAACCTGGATGCTTCAGTTAGGAAGAATAAGTAAATAAAATCCGAGTGTGATGCCAAGAACTAGAAAAAAGAATATTAAAGTATGCAAGAAAACTTTTCTTATTATTTTTATTTTTGTTTGATGTGTTAAGAATGTAAAGTAAAATGTTTTCTTTCAATACTCTCTGTGTTTGTGTTCTTGTGTTTTATTCACTGTGTTTGTTTTTTCTTTTTTATCTCTAAAATGAAGATGAGTCTTATATTGGTGAAAGACAATCAAGAAAATCAACAAAAAGGACTGGCCACTATTCTTAGTCAGGCTTTTCTCCAATAATTCAAATAACAGAGCCAACATTTCAAAAAAGGGAAATCGAGATGAGTATATGGGTGGCGTAAGGGTGTGAGAGGTGGTTGGCGGAGGTTTCGCTGACGACGATGGAGTAGAGGAGAAGAGATGTGAGGGTCGGCGATGGTGGTGATGAGAGAGAGAGAGGTGGCGATGGTGGTCCTCTCTTTTGAGAAGATGAAAAATGAATTAGGGTAAGGGAGGATGGTAATTAGAAATAGGGAACTAAGGAGGGATTAAATCGTGGCCATTGATTAGTATAGATGAATGGATGTGATTAAAAGAGAGATTTAAAATTAGACCAAATTAAATTCAATTAGGCTATAATTATAATTAATCAGAAGTTATTTGATTAGAATTTTAATAAATTGGATAAAAAGGACTATGCTTAAAAAAATGGAAGAAAAATTAAATAGATTGTCATCTAATTAATAACATGGTATATATATTGAATAAGTAAAAATCATAAACTTTATCAATTAATAATTTTTATATATAAAGTAAATACATATATATATATATATATATATATATATATATATGTATATAATACGTACTGAAATAGATGTGTAATATATATATTAACATAAACAAGTAAAAATATATAATAAACTTAAGTAATAACCTTTTATATACATATGTACATATGAAGTATTAAAATAGATATGTAATATGTATATATTAATATGAATAAGTAAATTATAAAATAAACTTAGTTAAGTAATATTTTTTATATAAAGAAAATACACACATATATATAATATACTAAATAGACATGTAAAAATATTCGAACGTATGAAGCTCGTTATTAAAAAAATAAAATAATAAATATAATAGTTATAATATTAATAAATAGCAAAAGTATTATAAATTACTTTTCAAGTCTTGATCTTAATCTTCAAACTTTAGAAACTATGTAAAATATTAGTAGCTTGGGCATGAGATTTCACATTTTTGAGCTTTATTTCATTAATTTTTGCTTATACATTCTCTGACGAAACGATAAGTGACGTTGTCACGTACTTAGACTTCCACTAAGATTTCCATGCGGCACTTGAAAACTTACTCACGAATCTTTCACGATCTTGTAAGCTCAAGTAAGCCTTTAAGACTAGATCGCTAAGGGAATGCTAAATAGTAAGAAAGACAAGAGAGCTTTTATGAAGAAGGCTTTTGTATTGCTTTGGAAGAATGCTTGATTGCTTGATGGTCTTCTACAAATGAATGCCCCATCTATTTATACTACTCCTAAGGGGCCTAAGTGTAAATAAAATTTACTATACAAGTCCTTCCATATTTACAAAGAAGTCCCTACTCTAGAACTCTCCACACACTCTAGAGAATTCCAAGTCTTTCAAGACTTCTCTACAAGCTTCTACAAGAATCTAGAGTCTTCCACTAACCTCTCCAAGACTCTAGGTTCTTCTACCTTCTTCTAGAATTCTCTTGGACATTCTAGAGCCTTCTATTAACCTCTCCAAGACTCTAGGTTCCTCTACCTTCTTCTAGAATTCTCTTGGACATTCTAGAGCCTTCTATTAACCTCTCCAAGACTCTAGATCTTTCCCCGTCTTCATGATCAAGTGATGGGTCATGACACTCTCCCCCACCTGATATGGCGACGACCTCGATGCACTGCTGCTACAAAAGCCTCCAGACTTAGTCTTGAAACTGCCACAAGTCTTCATGCCATTCTTATGTGGCCTCTTCCAGAGATTGTCCCTTCTAGTGGACGAGGAAAATGACAGTGGCCTGTTGTCCCTATTCCTGCTTGGTTCAGTCAACACTGGCCTCCGTTCTTTCTGGCACTTTAGAGGTAAGTGTCTTGGCAACTTCTTCGGCATCACGCCCTTTTTCATGCAAGGTGGCAATGCCTCTCTAGCACCATTGTCTTCACTCAAACTTGCAATGATGTCTATGAACGTCGGTACTCCCTCCTCTAGGCCCTTCTTAAGCTGCATGGCCAAAAGTTGGGTTGGTCCTTCCGTGTTCGGTACCTTGACTAGGGGCACCATACATGATCTCTCTTGCTCCATAACCATGAGTTGTTCGAGGTAGGGGTCGATCACCGTATGGCATCGCTGAAAGAACTCCTGCCCAAGGATGATATCAAAGATATCTAAGGGAGCGACGGTAAAGTTGGTCTTACCTCGCCACTTGCCCAATGTGATGTCTACTCTTTGAGCGACTCCGCACACAGGTGTAAGGGGTGCATTAACCGTCCTGAGGCAGGCGTCACTTGGACTGTAACTTAGCCCCAACTTCATAGCTGCTGACTTGGTCATTATGTTGGCCTCTGCACCTGTGTCAACCATTGCACGAGCAGGTCGTCCATTGATCATGATGTCTACATATTGTGCGCCGTACTCCTTCGGCTTTCCTGATTGCTTTGCGATAGCTCTGCATAGTCCAATCAGGCCCAATTGCGTTGTGTCTGAACCTTGCTCTTGGCCTTGTGCATCTTTCCCCTTTCATTCCTGTAGGATGGCACCTTCTTCAGTTCAGGACACCTTGCATAGCCATGTGGCCCTCCGCATATGTAGCATCCATTCCCCTTCGCATTTTGTACCTTTCTGTTGGCATCGCCTTGTCGTCCAGCCTTCTTACCATCGGACTTATAGTAGTCGTAGTTTTTGGGATGAGGTTGTTTCTCTTCACAATCTCCCCCACCTTGGTCATGACTACCTCTCGTCTCATCTCCTCTTCCTCGGTCATGCTTGTCATGCCTGAAGTCTATCAAAGCTTCGGCTTGTGTGATGGCTTCATCGATGGTGCTGACTTGGCGATGCTCCAACTCTGTCTTGGCCCAACTCTGTAGTCCATCCATGAAGTGGAAGAGCATGTCTTCATCCGTGAGGTTGGGAATCTGAAGTGTGAAAGTAGTGAACTCTTTCACATAGGCTCGTATGCTACCCGTTTACTTCAATTCCCGAAACTTGCGTTTGTCCTCATAGATGACATTATTGGGGAAGAAGGCCTTTTTGAACTCATTCCGGAACTGCTCCCAGGTGTTGATTGTGCAAAGACCCTTCCCTATCTCAGACTCCTTGCGCTTCCACCACAACATGGCCATCTCCGAGAGGTATAGCACGGCCGTGTTGATTCTCGTCTCGTCACTCTTCACTGTGTTACACTTGAAGTAATTATCCAAGTGCCAAAGGAAGTTCTCCACCTCTTGTGCCTCACGGGCACCTTTGAACATAGTTGGTTTGGGAGCCTCAATCTTGGCCTCCCTGTCCGCTCTGGATGTCACGTATCTTCCCGCTTCCACATCTCCCTTGAGTGCTGCCATCTCGGCCTTCATGGTCTCCATCATGCTTAGCGCGTCCATGAGCCGACACTCCAAGGAAGTGATCACCTCCTTCACCTCGTACTCGGCAGCCTTGCGCACCTCCAACTCCTTCCGAATGTTGTCGTTCTCCTCAAGGGTGAACTCCTCTAGAGACTTGAACTTGCCGCCGACCTTTTTCAAGCGCTTGCCTAATATCTCCACAGCTTGCCGGGCAGCATCCACCCTTGCAATCCACACCATGCCGGGTGTGACGTCCACGGGGTCCTCGTCTCGCTCATCATCACTCACTTCAGTGTCCGAGGATGAGTAGGATGTTAGGGCCTCGCTTGGTGTAGGCTCAAGCGGCACCTCCTCATTTCTCTTAGAGTTTTTCCTTTCCTTGCGGTGCTTCCTTCCAACATATTGCTTGACGTTGGTGGTGGTGGTGGCGTTGATATCTCCCTCACTTGCCATATCCCTTAGTAGAACCTTGCTCTGATACCACGTTGTCACGGACTTAGACTTCCACTAAGACTTCCGTGCGGCACTTGACAACTTACTCACGAATCTTTCACGATCTTGTAAGCTCAAGTAAGCCTTTAAGACTAGATCGCTAAGGGAATGCTAAATAGTAAGAAAGACAAGAGAGCTTTTATGAAGAAGGCTTTTGTATTGCTTTGGAATAATGCTTGATTGCTTGATGGTCTTCTACAAATGAATGCCCCCTCTATTTATACTACTCCTAAGGGGCCTAAGTGTAAATAAAATTTACTATACAAGTCCTTCCATATTTACAAAGAAGTCCCTACTCTAGAACTCTCCACACACTCTAGAGAATTCCAAGTCTTTCAAGACTTCTCTACAAGCTTCTACAAGAATCTAGAGTCTTCCACTAACCTCTCCAAGACTCTAGGTTCTTCTAACTTCTTCTAGAATTCTCTTAGACATTCTAGAGCCTTCTATTAACCTCTCCAAGACTCTAGGTTCCTCTACCTTCTTCTAGAATTCTCTTGGACATTCTAGAGCCTTCTATTAACCTCTCCAAGACTCTAGATCTTTCCCCGTCTTCATGATCAAGTGGCGGGTCATGACACTAAACTCCATAGTTTTAGGGTGTAGAAATTAGACCACCTATCGAATACAATAATTATATTCTTGTACTATTATCAGAGATAATAAATCAACAGAAACAAAGATTTATTGTGGAAAACCTCTTTGTTCAAGGGCCATGAAACCTTTCCACTTTCCTCCTGATTTTGCTCTTTTCTTTGTTTTTTGTTTCTTTATTTTATTTTTGTTTTCCTTTTGGGCCTTGTCTATTGGTTCCTATCTTTCTTGAGTACATATTTAGTTGATCAATAAAATTCATTCTGGTCCGTTTGTGTCCTTATTACAAAAAATATGTGATTTCGGCTCTTATTATTTATTAGAATTACCAGTAATTGCATAATAGTTTATTAGAAAATTCAGGAAATACTCAATATCTTTAACATGATTTTATATATCCAAAGTTTTCAACCTACTTGAAGGCAACATAAACAATATAGAATCATAAACTCTAAAAAAAATGTTGAAGGAGATATTTAATTCTTCATTACGCTATTTAATTACATCAAAAAGGTAAATATCACCAAGCAACAAGCTCACCATATATACACAATTTTTTTTCTTCTAACAAAATGAATGTTATCACTCCATGCCACACTTTCAAAGCCAAACTTTTGTACATTTTTCTCTAGACATCAATTTATTTTTCTCACAGCAATAGGAATTCTAACAAAGTTCTTGCCATCACTCCATGCGAAACTTCCAAAGTTAAATTTAATCCTTCGGTAAGTAGATATGATTTTGACCTCAAAGGAAATCTTCTTTGTCTTGAAATTAAACTTCAAGACATTTGGACTTACTTTAATTGCAACATTTTTTGGAGGTTTAACAACCAATTTATATACAGAGTTGACATCTCCAACGTTGGTAACCGTTCTCTTGACAATAACCGAATTTTTAAGATTTGGGATCGATATCGAAGGAAGATTCAAATCCAACCTAGAAGGTACTTTATTGGGACATATAGTAGAATTTTTTGATACGAAAAATTCTGAAGTTGCATTACGAGCCATATCATTATTATAACCCAAACTACAAAAATAATTCGAATAATCATTTTTATCCATATCATAGATTAAGCCAGGATCCATTGCTCCATATGGATTACAAATGCCATCTCCAATATCAAATGGATTAGAAAGATGGTCTCCTATTCCTTCTGAATAGATTTCAGATCTATATGTATCCTCATTCCATGCTACACATTATAAATTAATATTAGAATATTTTTTTTTGTAAATTTTAATGCCACAAAAAGAGAGAGAAACTACTTGAAGTATCTATTTTTATTGTTTTTATTATGTGTTTATAGCTAGAGTTCAAAAGTAGAATTACTTTGTTTATAATATTATTGTATTCAAAATTCAAAATTCAAAATTATGATAAAAATGAGGAAAGACCATACATTGGTTAATTCTGGAATAGTTTTTTACAAAATAGTATATATGTATATTCTTAAATATGCTAAAAATTAGGAAAAAAAATATCTCAATAGTTAAACTTTTGTATATTAATTAATAGTGTAAAACCCTTTTGTATGATGAGATTAAAGTGAGCAATTAACAATGGATAATTAACTATAATTTTTTTTTATTAAATAACATAAAAAATAAATCAAACCTATTATAATAGGTTCAAATACATTTTATATATTGTAAAAATAACACATATAAGTTAAAAAGCATTTACTCAATGAAATTTGGGAGGGTATAAGGTAGTGTAACAATGAAATTTACCCCCTCCTTTTTAGTCTGTCCCAAAAAAAATATTCCTCCCGTCTTATTTTAATTATCAGAATAAGATCTTACACAACCCTTAAGAAAAAATTAATAAGGGATGCAATTTGACTAAGATAACTCTATTATAAATATTCTTCAAATATTATGGGAATTAGCCTCTATTGATGAATTATTAAATTTATACATTAAATATCATGATTGATATGTTCTATATTGAATAATAGGCAAGGAATATCAAAAATTTAACAAAAAGTAGTCTACTAACTTTAAAATGACTTTTTTGAAAACTCTAGTAATAGAGTAGAGTTGTAGTAATAACTTTTTCCATATTTCAAAATGACTTAATTACTAAGGGTAGAGTATGATAAAAGTGACTACTTGTTTCTTGATTGTTTAAATTGACAACTAATTTGGAATAACTATTTTTAGTATACCTGACAATTAAAATAGGACGGAGAGAGTATCATCTTACTATATAATTAGAAATATTATAATTTTAAAATTCTTTTTTACCTCTTAATGAAATGATTTACAACCATAATATATATTTAAGGATTAATTATTTCAGATCACATATTTTTTTTAAAATTTTTTTTTAAATATCGTGACAAATCAAATTGTCCCTCATAAAATGAAACGGATCGAAAGGAGGGAGAATAATTTAAAATATTTGTAGTGACAGTGCAGATTTGATAGCTGCAGGAGACCAATTAGGATGTGCCACTTGAAGAAGTGCAACAATTCCTGAGACATGAGGAGCTGCCATGGATGTTCCTGACATGAGTTCGAATCCATTATCTCCTTTATGAGGAGTAAATGCTGACAGTATACTAACACCAGGAGCTGCAACATCAGGCTACAATAATATTTGATGCAAGTCATTGGAATAATTAGAGAAAAACAATTCAACAAGAAATTGTAATATATATTAAGAGTAGTACTAGTGGCATATCAAATATTTAAATATTGAGGGGTTAGTTTGAAGATTTTTAGTGTCGAATTCATTGTACATCTGAAATTATTAATTTTAGAAGTTACATATCTATCCATTTCAATTGAAGTGAGGGATGAAGTTTAATAATTAATTTTTTTTTGTTTGATAGAGTGTATTAGAAAATATAATATATGCATTGGTTTTGTGTAGTAGTAATAGTAATTTATTTGGTACAGTTTTTACCTTATGTATACACTCTATTATGTATTGAGGTGATGTATTATTATTGCTAATATTATGAATTTCTATGTATTAATAATGCAAAGATTTTAATTTATGCTTAGCATAGTTAAATACCTGATTACCCCTCAAAACTTTTTTTTACATCTTTTCCACTATATTTGTGGAGGGTATCTTTGTAAATAAGTATTTTTTTTTAAAAAAAATGTAATGCATGCTATTTTTAATACATCAAACCAAACAATGCATAAAAAATAATCTATGCATAATTAATGCAAATATAACTAAAACAATCATTACTAATATACTCTATTTAACATTATTCTTATACACCCTACCAAACGATCCCGTCTTGAACTAAAGAGGTGAATCATGTAGCAAAATGTTCTTTAAATCTTGTGGTGTTAGACGAGTCATTATTAGCATTAGAGAGCTACTAAATTTGAAAAGTGTCATGCTTTTTCTCAAAGACAAAAAAGATACTAAGACACTTCAATTGAAACAGAGGAAATAATATTTACTGATTTATTTATTTTTGGTGATTTTCACACACACGCACACTATATATAGGTATGTATGTACGTACGCATGCATGCATGCATGGATAAAAAAAATAATGATTTCAATTACAACAAACAACAACAACATATCCACTAAAATTTCACAAGTAGGTTTGGGGAGGGTAAGATATACACAGACCTTACCACTATCTCATGGAGATAGAGAGGCTATTTCTGAAAGACCCTCGGCTCAAAAGTCACAGTCCCAAGTAAGAGAGAAAAATGAAAAACGATATAAATTTTACGAGACAGGAACAATAACGATAGCAAAGTAATGTGATAATCAAAGGCAATAACAACACAACTATATAGGCACGCCTAGACCTACGACCACCCTAAACCGACACCCGATAAGACACCATTCTATCCCCTACTAGCCTTCGACCCTAATCTGCGACCTCCACTCATTTCTATCTAAGGTCATGTTCTCGGTGATATAGAGTAGCACCATATCTTGTCTAATCATCTCTCTCCAATACTTTTTCGATCTACCCCTACCTCTCCGCATAACCTCCAACTCCAACCGCTCGCACCTCCTAATTGGGTCATCGACATCCCTTCTCTGCACATGCCCAAATTATTTCAATCTCACTTCTCTCATCTTGTCTGTCACGCCCCGGGAGGGTACCCTAGACGTAACCGGCACTTAGAAACCATTTCTGGCTCCCAAGCGAACCATATAGCCTGATCACACATCCGTTCATTCATTCAATCAGTGAAAGACAAAAAAAATAAAGAGAATATTCGGTGGGCAACTCAAAACATCAATCTAACTCAAAGAATAAAGGCCATGGGCCAACAAATCAACTCTAATATTTGTCATTTAAAAATCATTTGACAAGAATAATTCAAGGATAGAAATACTTGATCGACCCATCACTATCTAGTCTATGAAACCTCTATCACTACTTTATAATTGGTGCCAATGACATGTTTATGGTTACCTCAAATCAAATGAAAAGGGCTAACTCGACGCAAGAATAACATAAGCGGTGTCCTCCGAATGTAGGAGAGGACTCACCAATGCGCTGAATGCGAATAGATCCCCAATGATGCTCCTATTGACGATCTCTTAAACCTGTCTCTGCATCATGAAATAATGCAAGTCCAAATGGACGTCAGTACATGGAATGTACGAGTATGTAATATGGCAGAATGAAACATACCTCAAGGAAGAATATCATCGGTCCAAATATCTCAAATTAGAAAGATAAGAGAGAACAAATAAGGCATCATAAGTCTAAAGTAAGAATACATTTTTTTAGACAAAGACCAATCACACATCATACAATCCAATCCAATCCAATCATACACAATACAGTTCAATCAAATCGTATATCATCCGATTCAATCCAATCGTATACAATAGATTCAATCCGGTCATATACGATCCGATCCAATCCAATCATATACCCTTCAATCGTACACTATCTAATCACGTATCATATAATCCAATCCATCACTCATCACCTAATTCGATCATATAAAATCAACTCAACAACCAACTCAAAGGACTCAACTCAATAACTATGCAAATTAAATTATGCAATGTTTTACAATTCAACTCAATCATCTACAATCACATTCAAACCAATCATATCAAGCACAATCCATTCAATTGGGAGTTTCTCTAATCGACAACCATCACCATATGAGCGAGTGATAGTACAATAAGCCGACGTTGTTTCCACATCTGTTCCTACCTTGCCAGGGTATGAATGAATCAACTAATCACGGATTCAATCCAACCAAGTCCTATAATATAAGGACAAACATTTTGGGGAAGCATTCGACTTTAACGGTTCAATCCCCTCCTATGTTTGGCGACGTTGTTATTGGGTTTGAGTATGGACTTACTCTTACCCAATTCGGTGCTCGATACTCCTCCCAAGACTCAATATGCTCATATCTATCAGGTGAGTAAGATACTCAAAATACTCATTTAGTCTTATTGGACTCTTTTCAAAACTCAACTCAAATCTGGCCTCATTGGACCTTCTTTCAAATCGACTCATCTCAAATCATCAAACTCTTCCTTTAAAATTTATGCAACCTCAACTATAACACCCCTCAAAATTTTTCCCTAAGATTTGGACCTTTCTTGTATATGTGTAAGGTTGAACTCATTTATTGTGAAGTATATGCTTGAGTTAAGATGAGTTCCTGAGTAATTGAAGAGTGTTGGAGGTGATGTGGGGTCACAAAGAACCTCTAGGACCAAGCTAAGTCCAAAAGGTTCATCGTGGCTAAGTTTTTGATTGAGTTCGTTTAAGGGGTCGACTTCTAACGACCCTATCTTTTGAAAAATGACAATCTGGGTAGCTAACGACCTATTAAATTAAAGATCATCGAGTCTTCTTTCCAACGCCACCAAGAACGTAATTTTTGGAGTTCAGAGTCAAAAGATATGATGATCCTAAGACGAACTAGCACGGCAAGAATTTTAGGCCTGGATTGCAATTGCTGGAAAACTGGGCTTGGCGCCACAGTGGCGTGATACGCCACTATCGCTCCAGGAACATTCCTCAGTAGTTTGGTCCCTAGCGCGGCACGCCACTACGAGATGTGCAGGGTTTTTCAAGAAAAATTTCCACAACCCGCTATAAGGGCGCGATGCGCCACTATCGCGCCAAGAATATACCTCAGTAGTTTGGTCCTTGGCACGGTACGCCACTATAAGATGTGCAGATTTTAGGCGTAATCGGCCTGGCGCTGCAATGGCGCGATGCGCTACTATCGCGCCAAGAGCATTTTTGCCTATTTTTTAGAACTTTTGAAAAGGAGCAATTTGGGAATTGTCCCAAATTATATATGTATCACCCTTGGGCATTTTGGGATCACAATTTACAGCCTCTCTGTCTCTCTAAAAAAAGCCCTAAGAGTTTCTCTCTCTCTCTTCTTCTTCTTCTCCTCCATTTCCAATAAGGAATTGTTCCCAAGAGCTTCAAGACTCCAAGTTTCCATTGAAGACCCAACAACGAGGTTTCTTCAAGAATCTATTCTAAAGTATGTAAGGCTATCTAAAACATGGGATGAGTCCACCCATGTGCCCTACTCTTGCTTTGAGGTTAGAGTTCCATGAGAATGGAGTTTCCTGGTATGGTTTGTGTTTTAATGAGTTTCGTCTCCTATTAATTTAATCCTAATTGTGTTGATGTTGTTGAGCTAAAAGTTCCTAAAACCTTCATGTTAGTGTGAGTTGATAGAGATGACTTATTAATATGTTTTGTTGATCTCTTTAACCATGTGATTATGTTGCATAAGTCAATTTCCTTAAATGTGTTATTCTACTTGAATTATTGGGCTAAAGCCATAGAGTTGTGGTGAGTCTTGAGGAGATGTCATAAATGCTTATCTAAATGAGGCTTGATTGAGTTGATTGGAGGATAGAATTGACAAGTGGACGAGGTCCTAAATAAGACTTGCCATTATGACTTAATTGAGTTGAAATGAGAATAGAGTTGACGAGTTGGCAAGGTTCTATATGAAACTAGCCGTGAGGGCTTGTTTGAGATGATTGGAGGGAGTCTTATAAGCATGGAGTCATGGGAGGAGTATCGATCACCAAATAAGGTGAGAGTATAGTCCATACTCGAACCCCAGAAACTACGCCGCCAATGTAGGTAGGGATGGAACCGTTAAAGTCGGATGCTTCCTATGGAATCGAACTGTTAAAGTCGAATATTTCCCATTTTATTGTCCTAAAATGATAGGACTTGACTAATCGGTAGAATCCATGATTAGGGAGGCGTTCATGCCCTGGCAAGGTATGGACGGATGTGGCAACAAGGTCTGATTGTTGTACTATCACTGGCTCATAGGTGATGGTTGTTGGATAAGAGAAACTCCCATTTAGGTCTTAATAGTGCTCCGAGTCAGTTGTGTTAAGTGGCTTATGAGTTAGTCTCGTCTAAACCATTTCTTGTTAGACTTAGGACACTTGAGTGAATTGTCATTCATTTATGAGTTGTGATCCCGAGTTGATATTGATGTTCTCTTGATGTTTGTTTCATCCAGCCATTTTACATACTCGTACATTCCACGTACTGAGGCCATTTGGCCTGCATCATTTCATAATGCAGAGACAGGTACCAGAGATCATCGACCAACACACCGTTGATTATCTACACACTTCCAGCTACGTGGTGAGTCCTCCTAGTTTCCGGAGTATCTTGAGCTCCTTGTATAATTTTGTGTTGTCTCATTTATTTTTATTTTTGGTAGCCATGGGCTTGTCATTGACACCTCCTAGACTTTGATAGAGGCTTCATAGACTAGAGTGTGGGGAGGTTGGACTGTTATTTGAGGAGTCTTATTATACTTATTTTGTTGAGTTAAAAATATTTGGCCTTCGTCCCCCATATTGTAAATAGCATGTTATGATTGAACCCTCCTTTAAGTGAATGTGACTGAATGATAGTGTGACTGAATTAGGTGGTTCGCTTGAAGGTCAGAAATGGCTTTCGAGTGCCGGTCACGTCTAGAGTACCCTCCCGGGGCATGACAAATATGGTATCAGAGCCCAGAGTTCAAGAGTCGTAGAGAGTCTATGAAGCGGTGTCTAGTAGAGTCTTGCTTATGGGTGTGTTGTGCACCACACTTATAAGCAGGAGGCTATAAGGCATTAGGAATTGTTTCCCTTCTTTCATACTCTGAATTCGTGCGATAGAGTTAATATCTATAAAATTCCTTTCTAATTCGTGCGTTTATATGTTACAGATAATACATCCTAAACATATGGCTAGCCAGAGAAACATTGATAATGCCGAGATGCCCCAATCAGAGGTACGCCCAGCAAGGGCTAGAGGCTGACCGGCGAGGTATGCGGTGGCACCTCAAGTGCCTGCTACTCCGCTTGCGCCCATATCAGAGGTAGAATTTCGAGGGGCGATTGCAATGCTCACCCAATTAGTGGCTGCCCGAAATGGTAACCAGAGTTCTCCAAATCTTAGCTCTAGTTCCTAAGAGCCGACTGCTGCTGCCAGAATTCGAGACTTTATGAGAATGAATTCGCCGGCATTCACGGGTTCTGAGGCTGATGAAGACCCCCTGAACTTTATTGATGAAATGTGGAAAATTCTAAAAGCTATGCATGCCACAGAAATTGAGAGGGTTGAGTTGATGTCTTATCAACTCAAGGATGTGGAAAACATTTGGTATAACCAATGGGAATAAGGTAGAGGTGAGGATGCTGAACCTGCTATGTGGGATGAATTTGAGGGAACCTTTCTTGACCACTTCTTTCCCCGAGAATTGAGGGAAGTGATAGTGGAGGAATTTGTAAACCTGAAATAAGAAGGTATGACAGTTAAGGAGTATGGCCTGAAGTTCATCCAGCTGTCCAGGTATGCTCCAGAAATGATCCCAGATATGAGGTCAAAGATGAGGAAGTTCGTCTCCGGATGAGGGAGGCATGTGAAGAAGGAGTGCAAAGCAGCATTGTTGATCTCAGACATGGATATTTTGAGACTAATGGTGTATGCTCAACAGGTGGAGGATGAGAAGAGAAAAGATAGAGAGGAGCATCTGAGCAAGAAGGCAAAATCAGCGGGCTATGAGAATAAACAGAGGCAAAACAAGGGCAACAGGTCCTTCTTCCAGAAGAGGCCTCCCAATTATGCCTCATCTATCGCCAGTGCACCTATGCCGCAGAACAGGTATGATCGGCAGGGACAGAGTTGCTAGAATTTCAGACCCCAGGGTTGTCAATCCCAGGCCAGTGTAAGTCAAGATTCGAGGGGGAAGCCACCATGCGGCAAGTGTGGTAGGCTCCACTTGGGAGAATGCAGAGCGGGAAGGGTTGGTTGTTATAAATGTAGCTAAATGGACCATTTTCAGAAGGAGTGTCCAATAAGGGGAAACAGAGTCCAGCATTCTGCCATCGCACCACCGGCTAGGGGTAATCAGAGGGGCACTACTTCAGGTACGAGTAGAGGTACAAACCGCCTATATGCCATGGGTAGTCGTCAAGATCAAGAGAACTCTCCAAACATCATGACGAGTATGATTCGAGTCTCTTCTCTTGACTGTTATGTTTTGATGGATTCGGGTGCCATGCTATCTTTTATGACTCCTTACGTGGCTAGTAAATTCAATAAAGTTCCTGAATATCTTCGTAAGCCTTTTTGCGTAGCTACTCCTATCAGTGATTCTATCTTAGCTGAGAGAGTCTATAGAGATTGCATTGTGTCAATCCATCACAAGGACACCTTGGCTGACTTAATTGAGTTGGACATGGTCGATTTTGATGTGATCCTTGGCATGGACTGACTTTATGTCTGTTTTGCCTCTATTAATTGTAGAACTCAGATTGTCAAGTTCAAATTTCCCGAATGAGGCTGTCATAGAGTGGAAGGGGACTCCTGTCATGCCTAAGGGTAAGTTTATTTCCTACCTTAGGGCCAGGAATCTAATCTCAAAAGGATGTATCTATCACATTATCCGAGTGAAAGATGACAATATTGAGTCTCCATCTCTCGAGTCGGTCCCGATTGTCAATGAGTTTCCCGATGTCTTTCCCGAAGATCTGCCTGGAGTCCCTCCTGATAGGGAGATCGACTTTGGGATTGATGTTCTCCCTGATACCCAGCCTATCTCTATACCTCTATATAGAATGGCTCCGGCTGAGTTGAAAGAGTTGAAGGAGCAGTTGAAAGACTTGTTAGATAAGCGATTCATTAGGCCGAGTGTCTCACCATGGGGTGCTCCCGTCCTATTTGTGCGGAAGAAAGATGGGTCCCTCAGAATGTGTATTGATTACAGGCAGCTGAACAAGGTCACCATAAAGAATAAGTACCCTTTCCCCACAATAGATGACTTATTCGACCAACTTTAGGGTGCCACTTGTTTCTCAAAGATAGACCTAAGATCCGGCTACCATCAGTTGAAGGTGAGGGAGTGTGATATTCCAAAGACTACTTTTCGGACTCGTTATAGCCACTTTGAATTTGTGGTCATGTCCTTTGGGTTGACAAATGCCTCCGCAGCCTTCATGGATCTCATGAATCGAGTGTTTAAACCATATCTTGATATGTTTGTGATTGTATTCATAGATAATATTCTGGTCTACTCCAAGAATGAAGAGGAGCACGCCTATCATCTTAGAGTCGTTTTACAAACTTTGAGAGACCAGGTATTGTATGCAAAGTTTTCTAAATATGAATTTTGGCTTGCATCAGTGGCCTTCTTAGGACATATTGTATTTGGAGATGGTATTCAGGTTGACTCCTAGAAGATTGAGCTGTGAAGAATTGTCCCAGACCCACATCCCCGACAGAGATAAGAAGCTTCTTGGGTTTGGCCGGCTATTATCGAAGGTTTATAGAGGGATTCTTATCCATATCATCACCATTAACTAAGCTGACCCAAAAAAAGGCTAAGTTCCAATGATCTGATGCTTGTGAGGAGAGTTTCCAGAAATTGAAGGCCAAGCTAACCACTGCTCCTGTCCTGACCTTGCCCGATGGAACAAAGGGCTTTGTGGTCTACTGTGATGCATCCAGAATTAGTTTGGGTTGTGTGCTGATGCACAAAGGGAAAGTGATAGCTTATGCTTCCAGATAGCTTAAGGTTTATGAGAGGAACTACCCAACTCATGACCTTGAACTAGCAGCTGTGGTGTTTGCGTTTAAAATTTGTCGCCACTACTTGTATGGAGTGCATGTTGATGTATTTACTAATCACAAGAGCTTACAATATGTCTTCAGCCAGAAGAAACTTAACCTTAGGTAACGGAGATGGCTCGAGCTAATCAAAGACTATGATATGAGCATCCTCTACTATCCAGGTAAAGCTAATATTGTTGTTGATGCTCTTAGCAGGTTGTCTATCGGTAGCACTGCCCATGTGGAGGAGGGAAGGAGGCAATTGGTGAAGGAGGTACATAGGTTAGCCCGATTGGGAGTTCGACTTGAAGAAAACAATGAAGGTAGAGTAAGCATTCGAGATGGGTCTACGTCCTTCCTTGTGGCAGAGGTAAAGAAGAAACAAGATAAGGATCCCGTCCTCCTTTGATTGAAGGAAGTTGTTCACAAACAAGGGGTGATGGTTTTCACCAAAGGGGGAGATAGTGTGTTGAGATACCAAAACAGATTGTGTGTACCAAATGTCGATGGTGTTCGAGGAAGGATTATGGCTGAAGCACATAGTTCCAGATACTCTATCCATCCCGGTTCTACGGAAATGTATCATGACTTGAGGGAAGTCTATTGGTGGAGTGGGATGAAAAGAGATATTACTGAATTCGTTTCCAAGTGCCCAAATTGCCAATAGGTGAAAGTCGAGCATCAGAGGCCATGTGTTTTAGCCCAAAACAAAGAAATTCCAGAATGGAAGTGGGAGATGATCAACATGGACTTTATCACTGGTTTGCCAAAGTCCCGAAAGCAACACGATTTGATTTGGGTAATTGTGGATAGGATGACGAAATTAGCTCACTTCTTGGTGGTTAAGACTACTGACACCGCAGAAGATTATGCAAAGTTGTACATTCAATAGATCGTCAGACTGCATGGGGTTCCCTTGTCTATCATCTCAGACAGAAGAGCTCAATTCACTTCCTAATTTTGGAAATCCTTTCAGAAGGGACTGGGTTCGAAGGTGAACTTGAGTACGGCTTTCTATCCCCAGACGATGGCCAGGCAGAGCGCACCATCCAGACATTGGAAGATATGTTGAGGGCATGTGTGCTTGACTTCAAGGGAAATTGGGATGACCACTTACCTCTCATAGAGTTTGCATATAATAATAGCTATCATGCAAGCATTCAAATGGCTCTTTATGAAGCTTTGTATGGGAGGAGGTGTAGATCACAATTGGATGGTTTGAAGTTGGTGAAGTTGAGTTGATTGGGCCCGATCTTGTTCATCAAGCCATGGAGAAGGTGAGGGTCATTCAAGACAGGCTAAAGACAACCCAAAGCCGTCAAAAATCTTACACCGACGTGAGGAGAAAAGACTTAGAGTTTGAGGTGGATGATTGGTTGTACTTGAAAGTATCACCCATGAAGGGTGTCATGAGGTTTGGAAGGAAGGGGAAGCTCAGTCCTCGATATATTGGCCCTTACCAGATTTCGAGGCAGATTAAGAGTGTTTCCTATGAGTTGGAGTTACCCTAAGAGCTGGCCTCTATTCATCCGATATTCCACATTTTGATATTGAAGAAGTACTTAGGTAATCCCTCGTTGGTAGTCCCCATTGATAGTATTGGAGTTAAGGATAGCTTATCCTATGAAGAGGTTCCGGTCTAAATTCTTGATCGCCAAATTTGCAAATTGAGGAACAAAGAGGTCACCTCAGTCAAAGTCCTGTGGAAAAACCAATTTGTTGAGGAAGCCACATGGGAAGCGGAGGAAGCCATGAAATCTAAATATCCCCATCTATTCGCGCCTACCGATGATAACATTGAAGGTAATGTCCATTTCCTTGACTTGAATTCAATTGTGCATTTTGAGTTTGATTGGTAATTTGTTTGAGAATTTGATTGGTTGAATAATTGAATTTTGGTTGTGGTGTGTAACCTGAGTCCATTCCTGGTTACTCATCATTCGAGGACGAATGATCCCAAGGGGGAGATATTGTAACACCCCTCAAAATATTTCCCTAAGATTCGGACCTTTCTTGTATATATGTAAGGTCGAACTCATTTATTGTGAAGCATATGCTTGAGATTAAGATGAGTCCCTGAGTAATTGAAGAGTGTTGGAGGTGATGTGAGGTCACAAAGGACCCCTAGGACCAAGCTAAGTCCAAAAGGTTCATCGTGGCTAAGTTTTTAGATGAGTTCATTTAAGGGTTTGACTTCTAACGACCCTTTCTTTTGAAAGACGACAATTTGGGTGGCCCACTACCTATTAAATTTGGGTGGCCCACCACCAAGAACACAATTTTTGGAGTTCGGAGTCAAAATATATGACGATCCTAAGATGAACTAGCACAGCAGGAATTTTAGGCCTTGGTTGCAATTGCTGGAAAACCTAGCTTGGCGCCACAGTGGCGCGATGCACCACTATCATGGCAGGAACATGCCTCAGTAGTTTTGTCCCTGGCGCGGCATGCCACTACGAGATATGCAGGGTTTTCAAGCTAAATTTCCAGAACCCAGAAAATATGGCCTTAGCGCTGTAAGGGCGCGACGCGCCACTATCGCGCCAAGAATGTGCCTCAGTAGTTTGTCCTTGGCGCGGCGCACCACTTAAGATGTGCAGGTTTTAGGCGTAATCGGCCTGGCGCTGCAATGGCGCAGCGCGCCACTATCGCGCCAGGAGTATTTTTGCCTATTTTTTAGAACTTTTGAGATATGTATCACCCTTGGGCATTTTGGGATCATAATTTGCAGCCTCTCTCTCTCTCTCTAAAAAAAAGCCCTAGGAGTTTCTCTCTCTCTCTTCTTCTTCTCCTCCATTTCCAATAAGGAATTGTTCCCAAGAGCTTCAAGACTCCAAGTTTCCATTGAAGACCCAACAACAAGGTTTCTTCAAGAATCTATTCTAAGGTATGTAAGGCTATCTAAAACATGGGATGAGTCCACCCATGTGCCCTACTCTTACTTTGAGGTTAGAGGTCCATGAGAATGGAGTTTCCTGGTATGGTTTGTGTTTGAATGAGTTTTGTCTCCTATTAATTTGATCCTAATTGTGTTGATGTTGTTGAGCTAAAAGTTCCTAAAACTTTCATGTTAGTGTGAGTTGATGGAGATGACTTGTTAATATGTTTTGTTGATCTCTTTAACTATGTGATTATGTTGCATAAGTCAATTTCCATAAATGTGTTATTCTACTTGAATTGTTGGGCTAAAGCCATAGAGTTGTGATGATTCTTGAAGAGATAACATAAATGCTTATCTAAATGAGGCTTGATTGAGTTGATTGGAGGATAGAATTGACGAGTGGACGAGGTCCTAAATGAGACTTGGCATTATGACTTAATTGAGTTGAAATGAGAATAGAGTTGACGAGTTGGCAAGGTTCTACATGAAACTAGCCGTGAGGGCTTGTTTAAGATGATTGGAGGGAGTCTTATGAGCATGGAGTCATGGGAGGAGTATCAAGCACCGAAGCGAGTGAGAGTATAGTCTATACTCAAACCCTAGAAACTATGTCGCCAACGTAGGTAGGGATGGAACCGTTAAAGTCGGATGCTTCCTATGGGATCGAACCGTTAAAGTTGGATGTTTCCCATTTTATTTTCCTAAAATGATAGGACTTGACTAATCAATGGAATCCATGATTAGGGAGGAGTTCATGCCCTGGCAAGGTATGGACGTATGTGGCAACAAGGTCTAATTGTTGTACTATCACTGGCTCATAGGTGATGGTTGTCGGATAAGAGAAACTCCCATTTAGGTCTTAATAGTTCTCCGAGTCAGTTGTGTTGAGTGGCTTATGAGTTAGTCTCGTCTAAACCATTTCTTGTTAGACTTAGGACACTTGAGTGAATTGTCATTCATTTATGAGTTGTGATCCCGAGTTGATATTGATGTTCTCTTGATGTTTGTTTCATCCAGCCATTTTACATACTCGTACATTCCACGTACTGACGCCATTTGGCCTACATCGTTTCATGATGCAGAGACAGGTACTAGAGATCATCGACCGACACACCGTTGATTATCTACACACTTCCAACTACGTGGTGAGTCCTCCTAGCTTCCGGAGGATATTGAGCTCCTTGTATAATTTTGTGTTGTCTCCTTTATTTTTATTTTTGGTACCCATGGGCTTGTCATTGGCACCTCCTAGACTTTGATAGAGGCTTCATAGACTAGAGTGTGGGGAGGTTGGACTGTTATTTGAGGAGTCTTATTATACTTATTTTGTTGAGTTGAAAATGTTTGGCCTTCGGCCCCCATATTGTAAATAGCATGTTATGATTGAACCCTCCTTTAAGTGAATGTGACTGAATGATAGTGTGACTGAATTAGGTGGTTCGCTTGAAGGCCAGAAATGGCTTTCGAGTACTGATCACGTCTAAGGTACCCTCCCAGGGCGTGACATCAACTCAATCTCAAAATCGACTTTTTTAAAGTAAAAATGCTCAACTCATTTATAATCAAAATACTCATGTTCAAAAATAATTAAAAGACTCCTCAAACTCAACTCATGCTTAAACTCTTTTTAAATCATAGATAAAGATAATCATTTCTTAAACTTCAAAAATAGTGTATAAATAGTTTATGCAAAAATGCTCACAAATCATTTATTTAAAACTCCTCCTCAAAAGATGATTTGTTTTCCAAAATATTCATAAGACTCCAATCAACTCAATTTATGCAATTCACATATCACATAATCACATTAGACTCCAATCCACTTCATCACATAACATCCTCATCAACATACCTCTTCATCAATCATTCTACACATTTTAAATAATCATCATTCACATCATCACTCACACCATCATCAGAACACCACCATTCACATCACCATCAAATATTATAATCACATCATTGTCAAATATTATCATCACATCATTATCAAACATCTACTCCACAATCTTCATTTTAGTCCTATGTTCAAATTATAGAAGCAAAGGGACGTTCGTAACTATCCAATTCATTCTTTTCATTCCAATCAATAAATATATACACACAACTATCCATCTCAACCTCAAGACAATTATAACAAAAGAAATCTCATCTTGGGTTCATGTGAATGAAACATGAATCCATACTTCCAACAAAACTCAACTCAAGAATACCATCAATACATCTTAATTTATATACAATAATTCATTTATAGTCTATAATATGAAAGATAACAATTTAGTAACTCAAGTCATGAAAATCCTCAATCAATTAATAGTAGATAAAAATTATCCTATAGTTTAGGAAAACTTTTCAAGAAAACCTTCCTAGAAAGTTTAACTCTTTCACAACTCTTATCTAGCACATCTAAGAGCATATGGAAGACTTTGAGGAGACCTTGATGTTAGACCTTCAATGGGAGGCTTGGATCCTTGAAACTCTTGAAGGCACCCTTTGTTGGAGAAGGATTTGAAGAAGAAGAAGAAGAAGAAGAGAGGGAAAATTTTAGGGCTTTCTAGAGAAAGAGGGAGGACTGAAAAATGGTCCAAAAACATCCAAGGATGGTGTATGTATAATTAGAAAAAAGTCCAAGTTGCCCCTCTTCAAAAGTTTGGAAAACTAGGCAAAAATCTTGCTGGCGCTATAGTGGCGCGTCGCACCACTGCAGCGCCAAGCCAAAATAGGCTTAAAACCCTGCACATCTAATAGTGGCGCATCGCGCCAAGGCCCAAACTACTGAGGCTGTTTTCTGGCGCTATAGTGGCGCCGGGCGCCACTGGAGCGCCAAGCCTATATTTCGCCCAGGCCTGAAATTCCTGCAGTACTAGTCCGTAGTAAAATGATCATAACGTTTGACGCCGAACTCCAAAAATTTCAATCTTGGTGGCTTGGAAATAAGACTCAAAGACCTTTAATTTGGTAGGTCATGGCCCACCCAGTTCATTATATTCTAGGAGATATGGTCGTTTGAAATTGACCCTTATACTAACTCGTCCGAAAACTTAATCGATTGGAGTTCTTTGGACTCGACTTGGTGTTAGAGATCCCTTATGACCCCTAAACACATATAACACACTTCAAATACTTAGGAATTAATTCTAACTCATGTGTAGAATTACAAGTCCTCCGGTCCGAGTCTACCCACACGTGAAGAAATGTTCGAGTCTTTGCAAAAAAAAAATCTGGAGTGTCACATTATCTCCCCCTTGGGATCATTCGTCCTCGAATGATGAGTAAACCAATGGTGGAATCGATGCACGAATAAAAATCGAGACTCAATCAAATCAACCAATCGAGCAATTTAGACAATTGGCTATTCAAACTCAAGAATAGACAAATAATTTCAATTCAGGAATAGGGACATCACCTTGATCATTCTCATCATTTAGCACGAATAGATCATCGAAACTCCATCAATCGAATCATTCAAACACCTAGATCATCAACCGTCGAACTCCAATTCATGAGTGACATTCCCAATCCTCTCCCTAATTTTGTAAGACTACTATATCGGTGCCCAAGCTTCCCTTTCTTTCCAAGCCTCATAACACCCTTCACGTACATCCAATTATTTCCCTAAAAGTCAACGATAGCCTGCTACCATCACTCTCATAGTGACTACCACATACTCAAGCCCATCACTCTAACCACCTCAACCACTCCTAAGAATTCCCAGGCTTACCTTAACACTTCTACCTCCATTATTATATGAGCTCTCACCCAGAGACATACTAACATACTCTTACCTATCTATTGCACCTCACAAGGTCTCACCTTGCTCCTTCTCCACACATCCATCCTCAACTAGACAAGTACAACACAACTATCACAATCAAGCAAAACTCACTCTTCCCCATCTACTCTCACTCAACTCCGCCTAGTATCATCCTGGTCAACTCATCACTATCGAAAGCTCAAGACTTACATTGGTTCATTACCCTATCATCTCCCCCTTAGCTGAAAGGCATCAACTAATGATACTAACTAGTCACCCAAACCAACTCATAAAATTAGAGTCTCATTCAAATCTATACTATTTCATATACACATCTTAAGCCTCTTCTTACCAAATGACTCAGCCTCAACTCACTACTTACATTTTAGGGTCACATACCCCTCCTTCTATGACACATACTTCTCACAAGTTAATATCTTAATCTCTTGCATATGTCATGTAAAGCCTACTGAATCAAACCTTAAAACTAGCACTATCACAATCATTCACTACACTTTGTTACTCACCTTATAGATACTTCACTCTAGTTGTAGGCCTAAATTAACCACCATTCTCACTACTTCAGTCCTACTCTTTTAACTTTCTCTCTCCAACTCTAGGATCATCCTACGAATCATAACTCACCTTTTCCTCAAATCACATTCCAACGGATGGTGACACTAATCATTTAGAGACATAAATTCCCTCTCAAGGATAATATTCAAATCAAGATTTAGAGATGAGATTCAAGGATACATCTCACTCTGGCTCAACGCACGATCCATATGAATGAGAGTACATTCTTCCAAATCAATAGAGTTAAACACATTAATCGGCTCCTCCCAAGCCTTGTGCAGTCTCTTCACTTCCTCAAGACTTTATCTTAGCTCATCAACAAGAATCTCATATCTACCGTTTCAACTACCTTGAGTATAAGGGGTAGTCAAATGAATTTGAGCAACACACGAATTAGAAGGGAACATTCATAGAGTTAAACTCTATCGCACGAACTCAGAATATGAAAGAAGGGAAACAATTCTTAATGTCCTATAGCCTCCTGATTATAAGTGTGGTGCACAACACACCCATAAGCAAGACTCTACTAGACACGGCTTCATAGACTCCCTAGGACTCTTGAACTCTGTGCTCTGATACCATATTTGTCATGCCCCGGAAGGGTACCCTAGACGTAACCGGCACTCAGAAACTATTTCTGGCTCCCAAGTGAACCACATAACCTGATCACACATCCGTTCATTCATTCAATCAGCGAAAGACAAAAAAAATAAAGAGAATATTCAGTGGGAAACTCAAAACATCAATCTAACTCAAAGAATAAAGGCCATGGGCCAACAAATCAACTCTAATATTTGTCATTTAAAAATCATTTGACAAGAATAATTCAAGGATAGAAATACTTGATCGACCCATCACTATCTAGTCTATAAAACCTCTATCACTACTATATAATTGGTGCCAATGACATGTTCATGGCTACCTCAAATCAAATGAAAAGGGCTAACTCGACGCAAGAATAACATAAGCGGTGTCCTCCGAATGTAGGGGAGGACTCACCAATGCGCTGAATGCGAATAGATCCCCAATGATGCTCCTATTGACGATCTCTTAAACCTGTCTCTGCATCATGAAATAATGCAAGTCCAAATGGACGTCAGTACATGAAATGTACGAGTATGTAATATGGCAGAATGAAACATACCTCAAGGAAGAATATCATCAGTCCAAATATCTCAAATTAGAAAGATAAGAGAGAACAAATAAGGCATCATAAGTCTAAAGTAAGAATATATTTTTTTAGACAAAAACCAATCACACATCATACAATCCAATCCAATCCAATCATACACAATACAGTTCAATCAAATTCTATATCATCCGATTCAATCCAATCATATACAATTGATTCAATCCGATCATATACGATCCGATCCAATCCAATCATATACCCTTCCATCGTATACTATCCAATCACATATCATATAATCCAATCCATCACACATCACCTAATTCGATCATATAAAATCAACTCAACAATCAACTCAAAGGACTCAACTCAATAACTATGCAAATTAAATTATGCAATGTTTTACAATTCAACTCAATCATCTCCAATCACATTCAAACCAATCATTTCAAGCACAATCCATTCAATTGGTAGTTTCTCTAACCGACAACCATCACCATATGAGCGAGTGATAGTACAACAAGCCGACGTTGTTGCCACGTCCGTTCCTACCTTGCTAGGGTATGAATGAATCAACCAATCACGGATCCAATCCAACCAAGTCCTATAATGTCAGGACAAACATTTTCGGGAAGCATTCGACTTTAACGGTTCAATCCCCTCTTATGTTTGGCGACGTTGTTATTGGGTTCGAGTATGGACTTACTCTTATCCAATTCGGTGCTCGATACTACTCCCAAGACTCAATATGCTTATATCTATCAGGTGAGTAAGATACTCAAAATACTCATTTAGTCTTATTGGACTCTTTTCAAAACTCAACTCAAATCTGGCCTCATTGGACCTTCTTTCAAATCGACTCATCTCAAATCATCAAACTCTTCCTTTAAAATTTATGCAACCTCAACTTAATCTCAAAATTGACATTTTTAAAGTAAAAATGCTCAACTCATTTATAATCAAAATACTCGTGTTCAAAAATAATTAAAAGACTCCTCAAACTCAACTCATGCTTAAACTCTTTTTAAATAATAGATAAAGATAATAATTTCTTAAACTTCAAAAATAGTGTATAAATAGTTTATGCAAAAATGCTCACAAATCATTTATTTAAAACTCCTCCTCAAAAGATCATTTGTTTTCCAAAATATTCATAAGACTCCAATCAACTCAATTTATGCAATTCACATATCACATAATCACATTAGACTCCAATCCACTTCATCACATAACATCCTCATCAACATACCTCTTCATCAATCATTCTACACATTTTAAATAATCATCATTCACATCATCACTCACACCATCATCAGAACACCACCATTCACATCACCATCAAATATTATAATCACATCATTGTCAAATATTATCATCACATCATTATCAAACATCTATTCCACAATCTTAATTTTAGTCCTATGTTCAAATTATAGAAGCAAAGGGACGTTCTTAACTATCCAATTCATTCTTTTCATTCCAATCAATAAATATATACACACAACTATCCATCTCAACCTCAAGACAATTATAACAAAAGAAATCTCATCTTGGGTTCATGTGAATAAAACATGAATCCATACTTCCAACAAAACTCAACTCAAGAATACCATCAATACATCTTAATTTATATACAACAATTCATTTGTAGTCTATAATATGAAAGATAACAATTTAGTAACTCAAGTCATGAAAATCCTCAATCAATTAATAGTAGATAAAAATTATCCTATAGTTTAGGAAAACTTTTCAAGAAAACCTTTCTAGAAAGTTTAACTCTTTCACAACTCTTATCCAACACATCTAAGAGCATATGGAAGAACTCAATCCATATTTCAGGTTAGCCTTACATACCTTGTGAAGACTTTGAGGAGACCTTGATGTTAGACCTTCAATGGGAGGCTTGAATCCTTGAAACTCTTGAAGGCACCCTTTGTTGGAGAAGGATTTGAAGAAGAAGAAGAAGAAGAGAGGAAAAATATTAGGGATTTTTAGAGAGAGAGGGAGGAATGAAAAATGGTCCAAAAACATCCAAGGATGGTGTATATATAATTAGGAAAAAGTCCAAGTTGCCCCTCTTCAAAAATCTGGAAAACTTTGCAAAACTCTTGCTGGCGCTATAGTAGTGCGTCGCGCCATTGCATCGCCAAGCCAAAATAGGCTTAAAACCCCGCACATCTAATAGTGGCGCATCACGCCAAGGCCCAAACTACTGAGGTTATTTTTTGGCGCTATAGTGGCGCCGGGTGCCACTGGAGCGCCAAGCCTATATTTCGCCCAGGCCTGAAATTCCTGCAGTACTAGTCCGTAGTAAAATGATCATAACTTTTGACTCCGAACTTCAAAAATTACAATCTTGGTGGCGTTGGAAAGAAGACTCAAAGACCGTTAATTTGATTGGTCGTGTCCCACTCAGTTCATTATATTCTAGGAGATATGGTCGTTTAAAATTGACCCTTATACTAACTCGTCCGAAAACTTAATCGATTGGAGTTCTTTAGACTCGACTTGGTGTTAGAGATCCCTTATGACCCCTAAACACATCTAACACACTTCAAATACTTAGAAATTAATCCTAACTCATGTGTAGAATTACAAGTCCTCCGGTCCGAGTCTACCCACACGTGAAGAAATGTTCGAGTCTTTGCAAAAAACAAATTCTGGGGTGTCACATTGTCAGTCACAGATGTCACTCCCACCTTTTCCTGAATAACCTCATTCCTAATCTTATCACTCCTAGTGTGTCCACATATCCATTTCAGCATCCTCATCTCCACAACATTCATCTTCTGAACATGAGAGTTCTTTACTGGCCAATACTCTACTCCATATAACAATGCTGGTCTAACCACCATTCTATAGAACCTACTTTTAAGTTTAGGAGGTACTTTCTTATCACAAAGAACTCCAGAGGCAAGTCTCCATTTCATCCACGCTGCCCCAATACAATGCGTGACATCATCATCTATGTCCCCACTACTCTGGATGATAGATCCAAGATATTTAAAGCTTTCTGTCTTGGGGATAGATTGAGTGACAAGTCTCACTTCCATGCCCTCTTCATCCATCATAGCACTAAATTTGCACTCTAAGTATTGAACCCGTAAAATTTATGCTACATCCGTCAATGATTTAGATACTCTTATTGATATAATATTTTTTTAGAGAAATTTCATATCAAAATAATGCATAATTATATATTTACCTTCAAATTTCTGGAGCAAAGGAATTTGGACCTCTGGATGAGAACTTAGCAACCTTCAGGAATATCTCATTGCCCTCAACAACCTCAGATTGATCCAATTTAATCATAGGATCTTGGTTACTGTTGCAAACAACAAATTAATGTCTAATATAATGACAACAACAATAAATTAATTAAGGTGATTTGATATTGTCTCACATTTAGTTAGAGAGAATTTTATTTTATATTTAAGAAAAAATATTTATCAAAACAATCATCATAATGTTAGCTTTAGATGAAGATTCAGTGAAATTTTTAATCACTAGAACATATTATGCTATGTATTGGATAATACAGAATAGGGATACGAGAGTCGGAGATAATTGTAAAGGAAAATGACTTCTGCTCAAAAGTGAAGGAAGTTAGGTTTTTCTGACAATCAAAGTATCAAACACTAGAAATTAACTTATTTCTATCATATGTATCGAATATATCGTTAAAATCTTGAAAAGATAAGAAAAGACATGAAGAAATGAAATACAAAAAAGAATTAGAGCGCTATATATATATACTTACTTTGATTGGCATTGTTAAAAATAATCTAGTATTTGATTTCCTTGCTCAAAATCAACAGAAAAAAATGGTATAGGGACACCCATAATTTGATTGAAGTCATTATTTTGTTCAAGAAGGGGAATAACAACAATTAAATCCAAGACCCCAGTAGTATTTAGAGTTGACAAATAATGAGTTATATCTTTTCTGTCTTCTATGAAAAGCATTAGAACTTTTCCCTTCACTTCAGTGACAATTGATTTAAGTTCTTGATTACTGAAAATGAAAAATACAAATATTTAATTAAAAATTAAAATAATGAAGTTTTGTTTAACTTCTAATCTTTATTGAATGATGCAATATACATTTCACTTACTTTGTTATATTCCTAGCAACCAACAAAGGAGCAAAGGCTTGATCCTTCCCTTTAAAAATTTCTTGAACACCCTACAATTGGTCAAATACTTTTATTCAAGTAGGTTTACTCATTTTTATTCATATCAAATATGAATCAGATCGAATATTTATCCGTTTTCACTTGACTTATTTTCTATCAACCCAAATTTAACTCGATCCGCCCGTTTGTCATTCTTACGTATAACTTAATGTACAATTAATCACAGAAATTCTAGAGACTAACTAGTATTGTCTTGTTGCTTCCAAGTTCTAGATACTTATTAGTATTGTTTGGTAATCTGAAGTACTTGTTTCTTACATAATAAAAAGCAAGTGGGTTTTTATCCATATCAAATATAGATGGGATCAAATAGTTATCCATTTTCACTTGATTCATTTTCTGTCAATTCATATTCGACTCGACCCATCCGTTTGCCATATCCCTACGTATAATAACTTACAATTAATCATAAAAGTTCTAGAGACTTACTAGTATTGTACTAGTATTGTACTCTTGTTGTTTCCAAGTTCTATAGACTTACTAGTATGGTCTTGTAATCTGAAGTAGTTATTTCTTTATATAATAAGAAGCAAGTGAGTTTATCCGTTTTTATTCATATCAAATATAGATGTATCGAATATTTATCCGTTTTTACTTGACTCAGTTCCTGGCAACCCATATTCGACTCAATCGATCCATTTTCTACCCCTACGTATAGCTTACAGTTAATCATAAAAGTTCTACAGACTTACTAGTATTGTCTTGTTGTTTCGAATTCTAGAGACTTACTAGTATTGTCTTGTAATCTTATTTACATAATAAAAAGCAAGTGGATTTATCCATTTTTATTCATATCAAATATTTATCCATTTTCACTTGACTTATCTTGTCAATCCATATTCGATTCGATCTGCTCGTCTATAAAAGTTGTAGAGACTTACTAGTATTGTCTTCTTGTTGCCAAGGGTTAAAGGAGTAAAAATATCTCTATCTTCATTTCTAGCAGCAACAGTTATTATCCATGGAGAAGCATTGCCAATTGTGTTTGGTTCAGGTCCACTATTCCCTCCAGCAGCAACATAAGTTATGCCATGTGATACTGCATGAAAAGATCCTATCCCTAAAAAACTTTGAAAATCAACTTCACTAAACACACGATCGTCATCACCAAAAGATGCTGATATTATGTCCACCCCATATTTTATAGCATCATCGATAGCAGCAAGGGCATCAGCAGCACCAAAATATTCTGTTCCATCTTCTTTATTAATCCAAACTACCTGTTCAAAACATATTAAATAATTAATCAAATTTCATCTTTTCCATCAAAAATAAACTATTAAAAAAAAGTAAGGTTTACGCAAATCTTTAATGAGTTAATTACATCATATTCCTACTCTTTTTCAAATTATAAAAATCTGGTGGAATCTGGATACATCCCAAAAATGCGCCGATACATCGCTTCTCGGTTCTTGATACATTCCTCAAACGCGCTGATACATCGCGTCTCGGTTCTGGATACATTCCTCAACGTCTCGACACATCACAACGTCTCGTTTCCGGATACATCACTCAATATTCTGATACATCGCGTAAAGTGATGTATCCGATCAGTACATCGTTTAAAGTAATGTATCTGAGAATAGGAGAGATTAGTGATTTTTATAATTCTTTTAAATGGTAGGGAATTTTAAAAATAGGAAAAATTACTTGGGTGAATGCTTTTTAATAAAAAATTACTGATTTTAGCGATACTTTTTATTTATTACCATTTATAGAAAGACATAATAATACTATGATAAATTTGATATGTATTAAAAGTGAATTGTGCATGCATATAAATGTATTCTAAGTGTTTTAAAATATATTATGCATGTTTGGTAAGAAATTGACACAATATATTATAAGTGTATTAAAGTGTGTAAAACTTGTATTATATGTGCTTGATAAATTATTTCGCTAATATATATTAAAATTGTGTTATAAATATATTATAAGTGTTCAGTGAAAAAAATGTTATTCTTATAAATGGTAAATATTTTTTTAATATAGTATATCTATGTAAATTTTCCTTTAAAGAATATGATAAAATAAGTTGTGTATTTAGTTAATTTTTTTATTTTTTTTTTAAAAAAAATCAGTGTTGATCATTAGTCAAAGGACATAACTAAATTAGATATTTAATCAGATAAATACTTGTAGCAAATCAGAGTATATTTAGACCTTTTGCGACAGTTTGGGGAGATCAATTTTCCAACCATACCTTATAAACAGCTAATCGTGCAAGTGGTGCACCTCCTCGTGTTGTCTCCATGTTAAGACCTTTGTATTGAACATTATTAACATAAGAACTAGCAGCTGTATAGGCAACATGAATATCATGTCCTTGTTCATCTAATGGTGATAAATTATATGATTTTTCCACCATTGTTTGGTTTAGTCCCAATTCTTCCATCGTACCTTTTATGTACCAACGAGTTCCAATAATTTTTTGTTACAACGTTTTGTCGCATTGAAATTTCCTTCAGATTTGCAACTACCTTTCAATCAAGACGGAATTGGACCTAGCTCTTTATCGTTAAAAACTTTCGAGTCTCCTCATATATCTATAAAGAAAATATTGTCTTTTTGTATTTAACTTCTAGACATATCAATCATCGTATAATATTTTAAAAATTCTTTGTTGATAAAACTAATAACATAATTTCATAAGTGAGAATCTACCGAGAGATAATTTGTATGCATATTTTATCCATATCTTGAAAGGTAGATAAGTTATTTCTGATAGACCCTCAACTAGGGGTGACAAATGGGTGGATTGAATTGTATTTGGATGGATTGAATATGAATTGAGTTAAAATGGATTGGATCACAATCCACCCATATAAAATATGAGTAAATATTGATTTGGTCAATTATGGTTTGGATAAAATAGTTGTAACCCACTTTAATCTCCTAAAACAAAAAAAATACTAAATCAAAAATAAATTGTTAATACCTCAATTTCCACCCCCACCCCACCCCTATATTATTATTATTTTTTAAATATTTTTTCATATAAAAGAAGAATTATTTTTTTTACTCTATATCACCACCCCACCCAACCCCACCTCCCCCCAAAAATAATCAAAAAACAATTGCCCACCCTACCCTCCCCCCAACCCCTCACCTATAACCCCCCCCCCCCCCCGGCCAAAAAAAATCAACATAAAAATATTTTTTTTTTTTTAAAAAAACACCTGACCCCACCCCACCCCAAATCTAAAATTCAAAAAAACTTTACATTTTTTTTGAAAAATAAAAAATTTCCCACCCTACCTCCACCCACCCCTGGACACCCCCACCCCACCCCTCAATTTTTTATTTTTACTTTCAAAAACAAATAGTGTAATTAGAGATTTTTAGTATAAGTGGGTAATAAATGAGTATATATGGATTTTCATGTTTTACCCATTTGGCTCATATTTGTATGAGCTTAAATAGGTTGAAGTCCATATTTAACTATTTAAGAAAATATGAGTGATCCACTTAATTTAATATGAGCAAAATGGACTCATTTCACTTATATGGACTGAAATTGTCCTCCCTACCCTCAACTCAAGAAAAATCATATCAAAGCAGTTCGAAAAAGTATTTTATTGAGTTGAGGTGTATGTTCCAAGATTTTACAGGAAAAATAAGTATTTTTTGGTAGTAACAAAAGTTATTTTTCATAAGCCAAAAAGTAATTTTTTTTTCGTAAAATACTTTTAGAACGTTGACCAAAACATGAATTATTGCTCTATTATTGATAGAATTATTTTTCAAATTGATTAACCAAACACTGTAACTCTCAAAAATAACTTTTTTTTCTTTCAAAAAACACTTCTAAAAATAAGTAGATTTTGAAAGTTTGACCAAATAAGCAATTAATATTTAGACTTAAATATTTAGACGTGTATTCAAATTCATTACGTCTAATTATATATTTAAAATAAGGTTATCACCAAGAGTAAAAAATTAAACCTGTATCAATAATGCCAATGATAATTCCATCACCCTGATTTGTTTTGTTGAGAAGATTGTTGGGATTACTTTTAGAAAGACCCAAAAACTCCCAACTTCTTGACGTATGAGTCTTGTAAAGTTGATTTTGTATAACTTGAATCACACCAGGTATTTCTGATATACAATCAAAACACATATGTCAACTTTATAAGAAATTATTGAAAACACATTAAATTTCTAGAAAAATGTTTTTTTAAAACCAATAATAATAATAATATACCTCCAATTTGTTTAGCTTGAGAACTAGTGAGCTTAGCAGCAAATCCAGAGAAACCATGTCTATAGCTATATACCATATGTTTTTTGGCTTCTTCTTTACTGCATGACGAGAATATACGAGTTTAAGTTTTATGCATTATTTTACAATTAGATCACTCGTAAGATAATTACAGGTAAATATTTTTGTGATATGCATTATGAGTAACTATTTATTATTGGTTAATTACATTGATGGTGTAAAATAATTTTGATGTAATTTTACACTAAATATGTCTCCGTACCTAATAATCTTTTGTGTCTCCATTGTGAAAGGAATAAACATCTGAAGGAGTGTTCTCCATGGAAGAGCTCTCAAGAAAATTTCTCAAACTATCTTAAATAAAAGGCGAAACAAAGCAGAGGACCTGGTCCTAACTCTGCACATAAGGGTAGTATGAGAAAGGATATTTGGCCACACTGGGTAAAAAATTCTTTGATTATGCCATTATCTGACTACTGGGGAGTCCGTTTGAAATGGGTTTCCAAGCTTAACAATTAACTTGTGTTGCAGGAAAGTGAGTGAAGTGTACGCCAGTATTGGCTTTATGTTGAAGATGTGAAAAAAATACATGGAAAGTAAAGGATTTCATCTCACGCAAAGACACTTTAAGGAGAAGGTGTTTCATTCGCTTGCAACCCTGCTTGACTATGATCAGGAAGCAGGTATCTCTAATCTTTGCATTACTTTATTTATGAAAAGTCAATTAAGTACCTATGCAGGTATACACTCATGAGAAGTAAGCTTTAATAAAAAGAGAACTGGAAGGTTGGAAAATTCATTCTTATTGGACATGGTCCTGTTACAAGGTTAGTATTCCTTACATTGCTTATTAACTGACTGTGTGACCGTTGTAATTGCCATGTGTCAGTTATCTGTCTTCCAACCGTTGTCCCATTAATTAAAACTCAAATGCTGTGATTCTTTTGAAGGGACCTGATACACCCTTTTCTTTCCTTTTATATAACCTTTCCTTCTTCAAATCAAACCCTAACTTGTCCTAAGAAATTCACTCATTTCTCTCAAAAACTGTATTTCTTCTTCGTTGTCTTTTATCTTCAAGATGTCTAACCCAAGTTCAACCACTCAGGATATGCTCAAGGTCCTTCAAGATATTGATTCCACTAAATTTTCTGAAACTTCAGACATTCCATTGTCTTTTACTCTACCTTAAATCTTCTCGCGGATGAATTGTTAGAGAATCCTGTTCTTGATTTCTCCATTCAAGACATTGAACAAGAGTTTTTTTTTTATCATTTTCTCTACTCTGTACTTGAATGTACCCTAAAACCTATCACTAGATGAGTCTATTTAGCCCAAATCCTCCTTTGAAACTGAGTTATCATTGTCTCTACCGAGTATGTCTTCGAATGAGATTATAGAGAAACATTTCGAAGGAGAACTTCCAGAAATAAAAGGAACAGAGTCTAACATTCTTGCTATGAGTGAAGAGTTGGTAGTTGAAAATTTGGCTGCAGAAATTCTTGCAACCATGAAGAACAAAATTGTACCTTCCTTCTCAGAAGAAGAACCAGGTAATGCTAATCCTTCTCTTTGTAAGGAACTATCTTTTAGAGTGAACAAAACTCCTAAAACCTCTCCATTATTTATAAATACTCCTGATGATGAAGATGGTGAGTTCAATAAGACATTGTTGTGGGGTTTCAAAAGAAGAATAGTGTCAGTTTCAGGTAAAGGTAAGGAAACAGTAGTGGATTTTGCATGCTTGAAACCAAAATCATACCCCACTACAAGAAGTTGTTCACAAAAATTGATGAGTGATGCCATGAAAGCAAGCAAAGAGAAAACTACTAAAATAAGGAGAAGAAGATTGAAACTAGTTGATAAGTCTGTTATAGCTGAGGAAGATGAAATCGTTGAAGTGTCAAAAGGAGAAGATGATGATGAAACTGAGTCAGACAGGGGTAATGGAAGGGTTGAAAGAAGTTCAAAGAAGATTGGTTCTAAAGTTAAAAGGGCCATAAAGCCCAGGACAAGAAAAAGTTCTGCAAAAAAGCCAGCAAGAAGGAAAAGGAAAACAAAAGCTGAGAAGGTGAAGGAAGAACAAAAACAAACCAAAAAAAGAGGGAGATATCTCTTAAGCAGTCTGGAGAAGGAGATACTAATGAATTATTCGCCGTATCTTATCCTGAACCTGAAAAGGGACCAGGTTCAAGCAGTAAGAGAATGAAGATTGAGAAGGAATTGTCCAAAGAAGAAAGATTTGAAATTTTGAGAACTCAAAAAGTTCTAAATGGAAGGATATTTGACATTGATATTCTGGATAAACTAGGAATGTTTGATTTGGCCGATGCTATGGAGTTTCAAAATTGATCACATTTATTCAAAGATCATGTTTATGTGCTGCATGAACAACATGTTTGTCACTTTTATTATAATGTTGAGTTTAGAAATGATGGGTGGTTATACACCAATATTGGAGGAATAGATATTTGTTTGGATGAATTTGTGCTTGGTAGAATATTGAATGTAAAAACTGAAGGAACCAGACCTATTTTAGGGATGTGGTATTATAAGAAATTTGTTCAAGGGTGTGGAAAACTCCAAAAATTGAATACAACGGGCATTCCCAAGAAGTTTCTGAAAGAAATATATCAACTATATTTTGAATTTGTGAACAAAGTAATGCTTTCAAGATCAGAGAAAAGAATAGTGGCTTCAGCGTCTGATTTGTTTATCCTGGAAGCCTTGAGAAAGTTTGATTTTATCAACTTACCAATCATCATTTTGGAGCATATGCATAAGATTGTCTTTACCAAGGATGGTAAGAATGGAATGGGGTATGGATATTTCCTCACTAAAGTTTTCAACCATTTTAAAGTTTCTCTTGGTACTGGTGTAAGAGGAACTGTCAAGCAAACATTCTCAATGAATACTTTGGTTGAGTGTGAATGTATTGAGGAAAAAACTGAGGAAGTAAGCAAGATATCTGAGTTGTTGTTTGAGCAGGAGCAGTTGAAGCATGACTTGGAAGATATGATAGCACCCTTAAGTGCTAAAGATGCTGAGATTGCGAGGCTTAAGGCACATCTAGCTACAATATAATCAGAGGGACTAGGTTTTTCTGAATTGCAAGCACTCAAAGAAGAAAATACTAGCCTGACAGCACAAGTCGTCAGTCTCAAAGACAAACTGCTTCTATATCATGATAGTCATGCTGATTAGATGTTTCTTCTCCTCAAATCCCTCACCAAAATCCCCCATCCACCTAGTGTCATGTCCCTTTTTGAACTAATCACGATGGTTTACTTTTCAGTTAGTTTATAATGTCTTGAATATTATCTCTTAGTTGTGATGAATGGATATTTTCGTTTCTCTAGTTAATCTCCTGATTCATTGCTTATTGTCTTGTGCTTGTGTTACCCTTAATGGCTCTGACTTTTTCTATAATAGTGCATGTTCAAATTTTAGTTTACTGTTTCCCTTTTAATGATGTCAAAAGGGGGAATATTGTAAGCTGATGATGTTAGGAAAGAGTTTGGTGAAAGGGGGAAAATTGTAAAAGGGGAAAATTAGAAACTGAAAACTGATGATATGTTAAGAAAGAGCTTTATGAAAGGGGAAAAATGGTGAAAGGGGAAAAATGGTGAAAGGGGATAATTGGAAACTAGGATATTGGTTCCATGTGACCAGGAGGTCACGGGTTCAAGCCTTGAAAACAGTCTCTGGCAAAAATGCAAGGTAAGACTGCGTACAATATACCCTTGTGGTCAGGCCCTTTTCCGGACCCTGCGCATAGCGGAAGCTTTAGTGCGTCGGGCTGTCCTTGATATTGGTGAAAGGGGGAATATTGATTTTTGTGTGCCTTTTTGGCTAGAGATATCTTATTCTGATTCTGTTCTCAGTTTGTAAAGTGGAAATGTTGTAAAGAAGTTTGCCATCATCAAAAAGGGAGAAATTGATAATGCTCAGTGTAGTTGGTTTTGATGATTTGACTAACTCAGGGAACAGGTAGAGGACCTTGTCCCTTTGAGGACATCTTGCTGATAACGATATCAGAAAAATAGTATAAAATAGATCCTGCCAATTCTGCAGCTCTGTGTGTACACGGTCAAATCCCTGTACATAAGGCCAGTTGTCTAATCAATACAAATTGTCCAACGCATGGTATATCTTGATATATACATTCTTTACAACTATTCTCATTTGGCTTTTTTGGAATCACTAAAAAGAAAATATCCATTGAAGCTCATGCCCTCAAATATCTAAAATTTGCTCTTGAAGAATGTCACGCCCCGAAAGGGTACCCTAGACGTGACTGGCACTCGAAAGCCATACGTGTATGTAAAATGGCTGAATGAAACAACATCAGAAGGAACCAACTTAACTCGAAATCTCAACTCAAGAGAAATAACAACTCAATCAAGTGTCCTAAGTCTAAACAAGAATATGGTTTAGACAGGACCAACCACATACCATTTAACTCAATCCGACTCAGAGTACTATTAAGACCTATATGGGAGTTTCTCTTATCCGACAACCATCACTTATGAGCCAATGAAAGTACAACAAACTGATGTTGTTGCCGCGTCCCTTTATACTTTTCCAGGGTATGAACGAATCAACCAATCATGGATCCAATCCAACCAAGTCCTATAATGTTAAGACAATAAATTTGGAGAAAGCATCCGACCTTAACGGTTCAATCCCCTCCTATGTTTGGCGACGTAGTTATTGGATTTGAGCATGGACTATACTCTTGCCTAATTCGGTGCTCGATACTCCTCCCAAAACTCAATTCTCATAAAACTCCATCCAATCAACTCAATCAAAACATATCAACAAGTCTCATTACAACCTTGTCAACTCATTAACTCTATCACAATCAAACCTCTCCCAATCATATCTTTCAAGAGTAAATTTAAATATACGTTATAGCAACATACAAACATATCCAATTATTTTTCTATTCATTTAACACATCTTTGGAACTCACCACAACTCCAAGGTTTCAAATCAACAATTCAAGATAAACAACATATTTAAGAAAATTAACATTTCTTTATCAAAATCATCATAATTTGGAAATTAACAATATATACTCAACACCTCATCTCAGTCAACTCATAACAATATGTAGCATATCACTTTCTTGACTCCACAACATCATCTTAAAGGGAATTAGGATAATAGATGAAAAAGGACCTATTTGGATATACCTCTACCAACAAACTTCATTCTTATGGACAATAAATCAAAGGAAGATGTAGGGCACATGGGTGGACTCAACCCATGTTTTGGTTAGCCTTACATACCTTAGAATAGATTCTTGAATAAACCTTGTTGTTTGGTCTTCAATGGCAACTTGAATCTTGAAGCTCTTGGAACAACTCTTTGTTAGAAGTGGAGAAGAAGAAGAGAGAGAGAGACTTCTAGGGCTTTTAGAGAGAGAGAGGGCTGAAAGTTATGTTCCCAAATGCTCAAGGATGATATATATATAATTTGGGATAAATTCCCAAATTGCCCCTTCTTAAAAGTTCTAAAAAATAGGCTAAAACGCTCCTGGCGCGATAGTGGTGCGTCGCGCCATTGCAGCGCTAGGTCGATTATGCCTAAAAAACCTGCACATCTGATAGTGGCGCATTGCGCCAGGGACCAAACTACTGAGGTTGTTTTGTGGCGCGATAGTGGCGCGTCGCGCCCTTACACTGCCCAGCCAATTTTTCTAGGTTCTGGGAAAATTGGCCTGAAAAACCCTACACACCTCGTAGTGGCACGCCGCGCCAGGGACCAAACTACTGAGGCATGTTCCTGGCGCGATAGTGGCGCGTCGCGCCACTGCAGCGCCAAGCCCAGATCCCTAGCAGTTGCAGCCCAGGCCTAAAATTTCTGTCGTGCTAGTTCGTCTTAGGATCGTCATATCTTTTGACTCCGAACTCCAAAATTTACATTCTTGATGGTGTTGGAAAGAAGACTCGGCGACCTTTAATTTAATAAGTCATAGGCCACCCAAATCATCATATTATAAGTGATATGGCCATTAAAAGTCGACCCTTATACAAACTCCCTCAGCAACTTACCCAAGACGAATCCTGTTGGACTTAGCTTGGCTCTAAGGATCCCTTATGACCCTACATCACCTCTAACACTGTTTAATTACTTAGGAACTCATCTTAATTCATGCACATACTACAAAATAATTGATTTTGACCCTACAGTATGCAGGAAAGGTCCGAATCTTAGGGAAAAATTTTGAGGGATGTTACATTATCTCCCCTTTGGGATCATTCGTCCTCGAATGACGAGTGACCAAGAATGGACTCGGGATACAAATCACAATCAGAATTCAATCAATCAACCAATCAATTTCTCAAACAAATTACCAATCAAACTCATAATGCACAAATAAATTCAAGTCAAGGAAATGGACATTACCTTCAACACTCTCATCGGTAGGCACGAATAGATGTGGATATTTAGATTTCATGGCTTTCTCCGCTTCCCATATGTCTTCCTCAACAAATTGGTTTCTCTATAGAACTTTAACTGAGGCAATCTCTTTGTTCCTCAATTTATGGATTTGGCAATCAAGAATTTCGACCGGAACCTCTTTAAAGGATAAGCTATCCTTAACTCCAATACATTCGATGGGGACTACCAACGAGGGATCGCCTAAGCACTTCTTTAACATCGAAACGTGGAATACCGAATGAATAGAGGTTAGCTCTAAGAGTAACTCCAACTGATAGGCAATACTCCCAATTTGCCTCGCAATCTGGTAAGGACCAATATATCGAGGACTAAGATTCCCCTTCTTTCCAAACCTCACGATGCCCTTCATGGGTGACACTTTCAAGTATACCCAATCACCCACCTCAAACTCCAAGTCTCTCATCCTCACATCGATGTAAGAGTTTTTGCGGCTTTGGGCTGTCTTTAGCCTATCTTGAATAACTCTCACCTTCTCCATGGCTTGGTAAACAAAATCAGGCCCAATCAACTCGACTTCACCCACCTCAAACTACCTAATAGGTGATCTACACCTCCTCCCATACAAAGCTTCTTAAGGAGCTATTTGAATGCTTGCATGATAGCTATTATTATATGCAAACTCTATGAGAGGTAAGTGATCGTCCCAATTTCCTTTGAAGTCAAGCACACAAGCTCTTAACATATACTCCAACGTCTGAATGGTGTGCTCTGCTTGGCCATCAGTCTGGGGATGAAAGGTCGTACTAAGGTTCACCTTTGAACCCAGTCCCTTCTGAAAAGATCTCCAGAATTGGGAAGTGAATTGAGCTCCTCTGTCCGAGATAATGGACAAGGGGACTCCATGTAACCTGACGATCTCTTGAATGTATAACTTTGCATAATCTTCTGCGGTGTTAGTAGTCTTAACTGCCAAGAAGTGAGCTAATTTCGTCATTCTATCCACAATCACCCAAATGGAATCGTGTTTCTTTTGGGACCTCGGCAAGCCTGTAATAAAGTCCATGTTGATCATCTCCCACTTCCATTCCGGAATTTCTATGTTTTGAGCTAAACCATATGGCCTTTGATGCTCAGCCTTCACCTGTTGGCAATTCGGGCACTTGGAAACAAATTCCGCAATGTCTCTCTTCATCCCACTCCACTAATAGATTTCCCTCAAGTCATGATACATTTTTGTAGAGCCCGGATGAATAGAGTATCTAAAACTATGCACTTCAGCCATAATCCTCTCTCGAACATCATCGACATCAGGCACACATAATCTATTTTGGTACCTCAATACACTATCTCCCCTTTTGGTAAAAACCATTACCTCTTATTTGTGAACAACTCCCTTCAATTGGAGAAGGATGGGATCTCAGTCTTGTTTCTCCTTTACCTCTGCCACAAGTGAGGATGTAGACCCATCCTGAACAGTAACTCCGCCTTCATTGTTCTCTTCCAGACAAACTCCCAATCGGGTTAATCTGTGCACCTCTCTTAGCCAATTCTTTCCTTCCCTCCTCCATATGGGTAGTGCTACCCATAGACAACCTGCTAAGAGCATCAGCAACAACATTAGCTTTACCTGGATGGTAAATGATGCTTATATCATAGTTTTTGAGTAGCTCAAGCCATCTCCTCTGCCTCAGATTGAGTTCCTTCTGGCTGAAGACGTATTGTAAGCTCTTGTGGTCGGTGAATACATCAACATGCACTCCATATAAGTAGTGGCGCTAAATTGTAAGGGAAAATACGATAGCTGCCAGTTCAAGGTCATGTGTTGGGTAATTCCTCTCATGAACCTTAAGTTGTCTTAAAGCATAGGCTATCACCTTCTCCTTTTGCATCAACACACAGCCCAAACCAATTCTAGATGCATCGCAATAGATCACAAAGCCCTCTGTCCCATTAGACAAGGTTAGAACAGGAGTAGTGGTTAGCTTGGTCTTCAACTTCTAAAAACTCTCCTCACAAGCATCGAACCATTGAAATTTAGCCTTCTTTTGGGTCAGCTTGGTCAATGGTGATGATATAGATGAGAATCCCTCTACAAACCTTCGGTAGTAGCCAGCCAAACCCAAGAAGCTCCTTATCTCTGTCGGGGATGTGGGTCTAGGCTAATTTTCACTGCCTCAATCTTCTGAGCATCCACCTGAATACCGTATCTAGATACAATATGGCCTAGAAAAGCCACTGATGCAAGCCAAAATTCACATTTAGAGAACTTTGCATACAATACCTGGTCTTTCAAGGTCTGCAAGACGACTCTAACATGATGGGCGTTCTCCTCCTCATTCTTGGAGTAAACCAAAATATCATCTATGAATACAATCACAAACATATCAAGATACGGTTTAAATACTCAGTTCATGAGATCCATAAAAGCTGCGGGGGCATTAGTCAACCCAAAGGACATAACCAAGAATTCAAAGTGGCCATAACGGGTCTGAAAAGCTGTCTTTGAGATATCTCACTCCCTCACCTTCAACTGATGGTAGCCTGATCTTAGGTCTATCTTTGAGAAACAGGTGGCACCCTAAAGTTGATCAAACAAATCATCTATTCTGGGAGAGGGTACTTGTTCTTTATGGTGACCTTATTTAGCTGCCTGTAATCAATGCACATCGTAAGGGACCTATCTTTCTTTCACACAAATAGGACTGGAGCACCCCACAGTGAGACACTCGGCCTAATAAATCCTTTATCTAACAAGTCCTTCAACTGTTCTTTCAACTCTTTCAACTCAGCCGGAGCCATTCTATATGGAGGGATTGAGATAGGCTGGGTATCAGGAAGAACATCAATCCCAAAGTCAATCTCCCTATCTGGAGGGACTCCAGGCAGATCTTCAGGAAAAACATCAGGAAACTCGTTGACAACTGGAACTGACTCAAAGGGTGGAGACTCAATATTGTCGTCTTTCACTCGGACAATGTGATAAACACACCCTTTTGAGATTAGCTTCCTGGCCTTAAGGTAAGAAATAAACTTACCCCTAGGCATAACAGGACCACCCTTCCATTCTATGACATCTTCATTCGGGAAGTTGAACTTAACAATTTGAGTCCTACAATCAATAGAGGCATAACAGACATAAAGCCAGTCCATGCCAAGGATCACATCGAAATTGACCATATCCAACTCAATTAAGTCGGCCAAGGTATCTCTGTGATGAATTGACACAATGCAATCTCTATAGACTCTCTCAGCTAAGATGGAATCACCGACAGGAGTAGCTATACTGAAAGGCTCAAGAAGACATTCAAGAATTTTATTGAATTTACTAGCCATGTAAGGAGTCACAAAAGATAGGGTGGCACCCGGATCCATCAAAATATAACAGTCAAGAGAAGAGACTCGAATCATACCCATCACGACGTTTGGAGAGTTCTCTTGATCTTGGCGACTACCCATGGCATATAGGCGGTTTGTACCTCCACTCGTACCTGAAGTAGTGCCCCTCTGATTACCTCTATCTGGCGGGGTGGTGGTCGAAAACTGGGCTCTATTCCCCTATACTGGGCATTCCTTCTGAAAATAGTCTATTTGGCCGCATTTATAACAACCAACCCTTCCCGCTCTGCACTCTCCCAAGTGGAGTTTACCGCACTTGATGCATGGTGGCTTCCCTTGCGAACCTTGACCCACGCTAGCCTGGGATTGGGAACCCTGGGGTCTAAAATTCTGGCAACTCTGTCCCTGCCGATCATACATATTCTGCAGCATAGGTGCACTGGCGGTAGATGAGGCATAGTTGGAAGGCCTCTTCTGGAAGAAGGACCTGTTGCCCTTGTTTTGCCTCTGTTCTTTCTCATGCCCCGCTGATTTTGCCTTCTTACTCAGATGCTCCTCTCTGTCTTTTCTTTTCTCTTCCTCCACCTGTTGAGCATACACCATCAATCTGGAAATATCCATGTCAGAGATCAACAATGCTGCCTTGCACTCCTTCTTTACATGTCTCCCTAATCCGGAGATGAACTTCCTCATCTTCGACCTCATATCTGGGATCATTTATGGAGCATACCTGGATAACTGGATGACTTTCAGGCCGTACTCCTTAATAGTCATGCCTTCTTGTTTCAGATTTTCAAACTCCTCTACTTTTGCTTCCCTCAATTCTCGGGGAAAGAAATGGTCAAGAAAGGCTCCCTCAAATTCATCCCATATAGAAGGTTCAACATCCTCACCTCTACCTTGTTCCCATTGGTTATAGCAGATGTTTGCCACATCCTTGAGCTGGTAGGACACCAACTCAACCCCCTCTACCTCCGTAGTATGCATAGCTTTCAAGATTTTCCACATCTCATCAATAAAATTTTGGGGGTCTTCATCAAACTTAGAACCCGTGAATGCCGGCGGATTCATTCTCAAAAAGTCTCTAATTCTGGTAGCAGCAGATGACTCTTGGGAACTAGAGCTAAGAGTTGGCGAACTCTGGTTACTATTTCGGGCGGCTACTAGTTGAGTGAGCATGGCAATCGCTCATCTAAAGTCTGCTTCCGAAGTTGGTGCAGGTGGAGTAGTAGGCATTTGAGGTGCCTCCGCATACCTTGTCGGTCGGCCTCTAGCCCTCGATGGGCGTACCTCTGACTGTGGCATCCCTGCGTTATCAGCATTCCTCTGGCTAGCAGTACGTTTAGGAGGCATTATCTATAAAGTATAAACGCACGAATTAGAAAGGAAGTTTATAGAGTTTAACTCTATCGCACGAATTCAGAGTATGAAAGAAGTGAAACAATTTCTAATATCTCATAGCCTCCTGATTATAAGTTTGGTGCACAACACACCCATAAGCAAGACTCTACTAGACACGACTTCATAGACTCCCTAGGACTCTTGAACTCTGGGCTCTGATACCATGTTTGTCATGCCCCAAGAGGGTACCCTCGACATGACCGGCACTCAAAAGCCTTTTCTGACCTTCAAGAGAACCACCTGATTGAGTCACACTTATCATTCAATCACTTTCACTCAAAGGAGGGTTCAATCATAACATACTATTCACAATATGGGGGCCGAAGGCCAAATATTATCAACTCAACAAAACAAGTATAATAAGACTCCTCAAAATAACAGTCCAACCTCCCTACACTCTAGTCTATGAAGCCTCTATCAAAATCTAGGAGGTGCCAATGACAAGCCTATGGCTACCAACAATCAAATTTAAAGGAAACGACGACAAAACTATACAAGAAAGCTCAACATCCTCCGGGAACTAGGAGGACTCACCAACTAGCTGGGAGTGTATGAAGATATTCAACGGAGTGCCGGTTGATGATCTCTAGTACCTGTCGCTGCATCATGAAATGATGTAGGCCAAATAGTGTCAGTACATGGAATGTACGAGTATGTAAAATGGCCAAATGAAACAACATCAGAAGGAACCAAATCAACTCAAAATCTCAACTCAATAGAAATAACAACTCAATCAAGTGTCCTAAGTCTAAACAAGAATATGGTTTAGACAGGACCAACCACATACCATTCAACTCAATCCGACTCAGAGTACTATTAAGACCTATATGGAAGTTTTTCTTATCCGACAACCATCACTTATGAGCCAGTGAAAGTACAACAAACCGACGTTGTTACCGCATCCATTCATACTTTGCCAGGGTATGAACAAATCAACCAATCATGGATTCAATCCAACCAAGTCCTATAATGTCAGGACAATAAATTTGGGGGAAGCATCCGACTTTAATGGTTCAATCCCCTCCTATGTTTGGCGACGTAGTTATTGGATTTGAGCATGGACTATACTCTTGCCCAATTTGGTGCTCGATACTCCTCCCAAGACTCAATGCTCATAAAACTCCATCTAATCAAATCAATCAAAACATATCGACAAGTCTCATTACAACCTTGTCAACTCATCAATTCTATCACAATCAAACCTCTCCCAATTATATCTTTCAAGAGTAAATTTAAATGTACGTTATAGCAACATACAATTATATCCAATCATTTCTCTATTCATTTAACACATCTTTGGAACTCACCATAACTCTAAGGTTTCAAATCAACAATTCAAGATAAACAACATATTTAAGAAAATTAACATTTCTTTATCAAAATCATCATAGTTTGGAAATTAACAATATATGCTCAACACCTCATCTCAGTCAACTCATAACAACATGTAACATATCACTTTCTTGACTCCACAATATCATCATAAAGGAAATTAGGATAATAGATGAAAAAGGACCTATTTGGACAAACCTTTACCAATAAACTTCATTCTTATGGACAATAAATCAAAGGAAGATGTAGGGCACATGGGTGGAATCAACCCATATTTTGGTTAGCCTTACATACCTTAGAATAGATTCTTGAAAAATCCTTGTTGTTCGATCTTCAATGGCAACTTGAATCTTGAAGCTCTTGGAACAACTCTTTGTTAGAAGTGGAGAAGAAGAAGAGAGAGAGAGAGAGAGAGAATTCTAGGGCTTTTAGAGAGAGAGAGAGACTTCTAGGGCTTTTAGAGAGAGAGAGAGAGGGATGAAAGTTATGTTCCCAAATGCTCAAGGATGATACATATATAATTTGGGACAAATTCCCAAATTGCCCCTTCTCAAAAGTTCTGAAAATAGGCTAAAACGCTCCTGGCGCGATAGTGGCACGTTGCGCCATTGCAGCGCCAGGTCGATTATGCCTAAAAAACCTGCACATCTGATAGTGGCGCATCGCTCCAAGGACCAAACTACTGAGGCTGTTTTGTGGCGCGATAGTGGCGCGTCGCGCCCTTACAGCGCCCAGCTAATTTTTCTGGGTTTTGGGAAAATTGGCCTGAAAAACCCTGCACACCTCATAGTGGCGCGCCGCGCCAGGGACCAAACTACTGAGGTATGTTCCTGGCGCGATAGTGGCGCGTCGCGCCACTTCGGCGCCAAGCCCAGATCCCTAGCAGTTGCAGCCCAGGCCTAAAATTTCTGTCGTGCTAGTTCGTCTTAGGAACGTCATATCTTTTGACTCCGAACTCCAAAATTTACATTCTTGGTGGTGTTGGAAAGAAGACTCGACGACCTTTAATTTAATAGGTCGTGGGCCACCTAGATCATCATATTATAAGTGATATGGCCGTTAGAAGTCGACCCTTATACAAACTACCTCAGCAACTTACCCAAGACGAATCCTTTTGGACTTAGCTTGGCTCTAAGGATCCCTTATGACCCCACATCACCTCTAACACTCTTTAGTTACTTAGGAACTCATCTTAACTCATGCACATACTTCAAAATTATTGAGTTCAACCCTACACGTATGCAAGAAAGGTCCGAATCTTAGGAAAAAATTTTGAGGGGTATTACAACGAAGACCAAGGATCTGATAGAGTTATCAGTGTTTTGTTCTTGTTTTAGAATTGTAATTTCTTGGTCTTAATCTTGTAAGGTCTAATCATAATCTGTAAAGGAAGTTAGATCAGTTCTTATTTTCTGTTTCTTTTGTTCATTTTGTCGAAGTAACTAGAGCTAGTTATGGAGACCACCTGAACTCTAAATCATCTAGAAGGTTAGTAATTTAGGAAGCAGTAGAGTTATTGCTTCAAATATGTAATAGAGTTGTTACAAGGAGTGGAGAGGGATTGTGAATGCAATTTCTAGATTACAATAGCTTGTAATCTGAATCTTTGACTCAGTTATTTTGGTGAAGTTTTGAGCTGAAATCTTGTGGGACAGATTGTGGTTTTTCTCCCTTGAGCAAGGAGTTTCCACGTAAAAGTCTTGTGTCTATTTTATCTTTCTGTTCTTTAAATTTCTGCACTAATTTTTGATAAAAGATCCGGTCCCAACTATTCTGATGGAAGCATACATTCTACCACATTCATATATAATAACAAAATATACACCTACCTCCCAATCACTCGACCTAATATGTCATGATGTGAATCAGTGATAATTTCATGATCACCATGTGGCTTGTGTCCCAAATAGATGACGTAAAGTTGTAAATCAAAGAGTATAATATAAAAAATATATATAAAAAATAAAATTTGATTATATATATGAACATCATATATAATATATGTATTGTTGGCCATCCTCAATATTAAACGGATGGAAGAAAATTTTATAAAATATAAGAAATACTAGAGTAAAAAGTGATAATAAATTGAGATCAAATGATCAATAACGATAATAAGGTATACCTTATTTATGTTTCATCTCTTCAACAAATTATCTCAAATGATCAATAACGATAATAAGGTATACCTTATTTATGTTTCATCTCTTCAACAAATTTAGTAACGAGCATAACAACTCTATTGTTCTACTAATGGAGAGAAGAATTAACCTATGATTAGTATTTCAGGAAATTTTCAATTTCAATGAAAATTTTTAATATTTTATTTTACTATATTCAACTTTATGTATTTCTCTATACCTAGAGTATATTGAATAAACATAAATGACTGTAACTGAGTTTCTTTTATTCGTATAAATTCTAGATCTAGGGAGAATGTTTTTATGCGATGCTTACAATTTAATAACTATTTTTAATTTGTAGTCCCATAATGTTTCAGTTTATGCTCCTACCTATTATCTATATCAAAAAAGATGTACTATGTGATGAGGCTACTAAAATATATTTACTCATGGGTGAAAATTATTCTTTAAATTTATGTTTTCAGAATGGGATCTAAAATGCAAAGATTAACAAGAAAAATAAAAGAACACAAGAAGTTGGATTATTCATTTTTTTTTAAATTCTCTCCTTTCTATAAGAAAACCGCGAAAGAGAGAACATAACCCAACTTCTCGTTGAATTCAAAAACAACTTTGATGTATTAAATTAGATAATACTTGCAATACCTCAAGCTTTATATAGCTTTCACTAACCACAAAGAGTAGAGAAAAATAATGTGAGCCTCATATTTTAAGTACAAGTATTAGTCATTTAGTTTGGTACAAGTAAATTGTTGCTATTTTTTTACTCCTTTAATGTAATTATATATCACGAAAATAAATAAATAAATATGAAGGGGTACTTGTGTTTTTGGCAATTAAGGTTTTCAAGAACATGTTACAAAAGTTGAAGTCGGATATATGATTCTCTTGAATTAATTATTTTTATTTATTACTATCATATAGTATGAATATTGCTATTGTGAAACTATCACGATCCAAATCACTAGGCCGTGGGGCACCTAAGATACACCTCAAAGCTCTCACTAGGTGCTATAACATAAACTACCAAAGAAGAATTCTTCAATCTCAGTTCTTGGTTCCCCCACAGATCTCTATTCCTCGGGTAATCTTATCTTTCATCAAAATCAAAGCTTTATGAATGCATGTTTGACCAAGTCCCCCAATAGATCCTTTTCGATGGATTGAACTTCCAAAGAAGTTGATACCACCGCCTGAAAACAGTCTAATAGAAGATTCGTCAAGTGCCTAAATCTCTTTATTTACAGCTACTTCTAAGAATAGATCACTTTATACAGTAGCTATATGTTGTTTTTATGCTACTCTTTTATCTTTGATATATACTCTATCAGAGTCAAATGCAATGTATGTTCTGAACATGTTGTTGTATGTACCCCTGCTGTTGTTTTAGTTATTTCTTCCACAATTGTAGCTTATGTTATTTGTGTATGTTGCATTCTGGTATCTTATGATTCTCAAGTTGGGTATATGTGCTTTTTCCATGTTAAGAATTTTTCTCCCTTCTGTTGGTAAATCTTGGAATGATGAAAATTCAGGAGTACCTGCAAAATGAACAGCTAGGTTAGTTAAATAATTTGCTAGTACATTTCCTTCCTTGAAAAAACATGCTCTACTGCCACCCTGCCTCTTTCTATCACACTCCTGATCTCCTGAACCACTATAGAGATACCCCAAGGCACCTCCCATATGCCATCCAATATCTTTTTCATAGATAAGATTGGTTTCAATAGTTATTGGTAGAAATTGATTAGCAAAGCAAACTTTCAGTCCTTCTTTGATAGCCATAGCTTCTGCATTTAGATTGGTCCCATCTTGAATCCTCCTTGCTGCAGCATCTTTCAGATCCACATTCATATTCCTAATACAATATTCTATAGAACTAGGGCTAGGATTGCCTTTAGAGGCACCATCAGTATTGCATTTAAAACAATCATTGCCAGGCTTTCTCCATTGAACCACCTTACAATTTAATTGAGTATATCCTTCTAAGAACTGTACTAATCTAGACCATTGTTAAGGAATGTTTCTTCAGCCATGGATATATATGTCTAGTTAGTAAATATATGTTCCTGTTAATCTCATACACAACAATATTGACAGTCATTGTACCCCCATGCATGACTATGTTCCTCCTCTTCCAAATCTGCCACATAATAAATATTGGTCCAGCTTTGCAGATAAACTTTAATTTGTTTGTCTGATTAACGTGTAGAAAAGAACCTTGTTTCCGCATATCCTACCAGAGCAGGATGGGTCCCATCAGAGCGGGACTGTCGTGACTTAAGTTGGGAAGAAACCCCAGAAATGGTCCAGTTGTGGAAAAATAGTTTCTAAGATGACAGGAGGCGACCTAGGGCGATTTTCATTAATTTTCCACGGATTTCCACGCTAAATGTAAGGATTTACTCCCTAAACTCATCCTTTGATTACTAGAACCTAGAAACTATGGTTGGTAATCATTGTGGGAGGGTTTGAACTGAAACTAATGTGGGAAATATCCTAGGGTGGGGGTTAGATCATGGGTTTTGTCTTAGGAGAGAATTATTTTATAATTCTTATGAATTAGGCTATTTTATTCATCCTTTTGTATATGTGAATTATTTTTAGACCAAGAACTAGCATAAAGAACCCTAAAAGGAAAAACTCTTGCACCTTAGAGTTGTTGAAGTTTGAATTCGAGGTAGGTGATGGTTTTGTTTCTCGTATGTGTTTTATATACTTGTTAAATTGCTTCATGATATGCATATGTGTATATGAATAGGGAAACATGTTAGAATATATGTGAAATGATCACTTGTTGGCCTGTTGTGTAATGAACTTGTTCTTGGTGATATAATTTTGGATACTGAATGAAATTGTGATTGTTTGTATGCTGGGATCAGGTGTCATGTTCTAACACATAAATTGGATTGAGTGTCACGTTCTGACACATGATTGGATCGGGTGTTACATTCCAACGCAAACCTTAGATCATGGGTCACATTCGCACACAAAGTTAAATATTTGTAGGTCCCGTGAGAGGACCCTTATATGAAGTTATATCATGTTGAAGTTATTGAACTCTGATCTTGCTAAATATCGTTGGAGATGAGATTGGCTAACTTATTCTGTACATGTGTGCTTGTTATGTTGAGTTTTCATATCTATGTTCCGCTTGTTAGCTAACCACGTGATCCTACCAGTACACCATTGATTTTATGTACTGATACTAAACTTTCTCTTGGTCTATCTTTGTTGAGTACAGGGCATAATCAGCCGCTGCGGAGAGACCTCGCCTAGAGGAGTAGTTGTTTTCGAGTTTAAGGGTGCACTGTTTCTTTTAAGCTGCCATGGACTCTACTTTTTCTAGGACTAAGATTTCAAACATTATTTTATTCGTTAATGACTTGTGGGAATTGCATTCCCTTTTTCTATACTTATTTAGTTTTTAGAGTTTTGGTACGATGACTTTCAGTTCCTAGGACATTTTCCGCATTGATAAGTTTGAATGACTAGGTTTTTCTTAGTTTATGGGAACTCAGTATTTCTTGTGGATTAAACCTGCTTCCACATCTTTAAAGTTATTTATATCTTGCAATTGTTGTTAGTTGGGCTGTAGTAATGGTTTTCCTATCGGAGGGATAATGTGGGTGCCAATCACGGTGGGACGGGATCGTGAAAAAGTTGGTATAAGAGCCTAGGTTCATTGATATCATCATAAAAAAATGAGTCTGGTAGAGTCTTGCGGAATGGTATGGAGATGCTTGTATTTTTCTTCGAGAGGCTACGGGATTTTAGGAAAAGTTTTGATGTCTTTTTTCCTTCGTGATATAACATGATTCCAATTGGTATCTGGTGATCCAAATTGATATCTAACCTCTTTCACTCTCTTATCCGCAGATTGGTAACACATGCTATAATGGTGTACAGCCCGTAACTCCAGTGGAGCTAGATGAAGATCCTGTTGTTCGAGAGAGAGGCTGAAATAGGGAAAGAGAGGGAGACGTGGCAGGGGCAGAGGGAGAGAAGCACCTATCAGAGTGGAGATTCTGATTGAGAAATTGTCGGTAAGCGAGGCCCCTCCTGCTCCCCAGAATGAGTTAGGGGGATAGGTAGAGATTGGAGAAGGAGAGGAGAATGCTGAACATGAGGAGATCACCCAGACTACGGTTGCTGGTATTCCCCCTTTGGACCATATTTTGGCACAATAGATTATGACCTTTTCGAGTGGGATGGATGGCACTGACACCATTTCCACCATGCCTGCAGTGCCAACTCATGTTGCTCATCTGTTTGCTGCTGCAGCTTCGATAATAGATGAGGTGGTAGGCACAAATACCTTTTTAGACCACTAATGGGTCTTGTGATGACCGGTACTGAGCATGACATGCTCACCAAGTTCCTAAAGCTCAAACCTCTAGTTTTCCATGGGACTGAGAATAAGGATGCATATGAATTCATCCTTGACTGCTATGAGAAGTTGCACAAGCTGGGTACAGTGCACCAGTATGGATTAGAGTATGTGACATTTCAGCTGTAAAGTGAAGCCAAGCAGTGGTGGAGGGATTATATAGAGTGTCGTTCGATAGTGTTGCCCCCATTTACTTGGGTTCAGTTTCATGCCTTGTTTCTAAAAAAGGATGTGCCTTGTACTTTGAGGGAAAGAAAGAAGAATGAGTTTATGGCACTGGAATAAGGAGAGTTATTAGTGGCTACTTATAAGAACAACTTTCATGCGTTGTCCAGATATGCTACTCAACTGGTCACTACAGAGGAGGAGAAAATCAGATTATTTGTGAAGGGGTTGAACCTTGAGTTGCAGTTGTTGTCCATTCATATGACTTCATCAGGAAGGAGTTTCAACGAAGACACATAATTTGTGAAAAAGGTGAAAGGTATGAGAAGAGATGGGCAGACCAAAGCTTTGGCTAAGAAGCCTAAGAGCACAGGTAATTTTCAGGGATCCTATTGTAGAGGGTCAGGCAGGTCGATAATTGTAGCCCGACCGATTTAGTCAGATCTGCCCGCTTCTATTGATAGTTTTTCAGGTACTCCATAGTAGCATCCGACCCATGAGGGCCAGGAAGCATCATTCCTAGGTAACAAACCATCTTTTTATCCTGGTTGTTTTAATTATGGAGTGCCGAAACATATATAGAGGAAGTTTCCTCACCCCGCTGAATAGTTTCAGTATCTCAGCAGGCTAGAGAAGCAGTATCAGCGGCTGCGGGGAGCAATGGTTGAGGACGTCCACAGGGTGGGCGAGGAGGAGATCCAAAAGGTCGTGGGGGATGAGGTAATGGTAGTGTAGGTCGAGGTGCATCCCAAGCAGGCAGGAAAGTAGCCCATCAAGATTACTGGGCCCAGTATTATGCATTTCTAGGCAAGATCGAGGCAAAGGCATCTGACGTAGTGATCACAGATACTATCTTATCTGTGATCAGATGGTTACTGTTTTGTTTGATCCGAATTCTACTTATTTTTATGTGTCTGTGAAATATGCTTTGGGATTTTATGCACTATGTGATATGCTAGATGCCCTTGTTCATGTTTCTACCCCCATTGGAGAGTCAGTCATAGTCACCCATGTTTATCGTGTTTGTTTTGTTGTGTTTATGGGATAGCAGACGTGGGATGACTTGGCAATTTTAGACATGAATGATTTTGATGTAATCTTAGACATGAATTGATTGTCCCCCTATTTTGCTGTGCTTAATTGTAATGCAAAAATTATGGCTCTAGAGATCCCGGGGATGGAAAGGTTAGAGTGGGAAGGGTTGTACAAGCCTAAGCCATCCAAGGTCATACTTTTCTCCAGACTAGAAAAATTGTGGGGTAGGGTTGTTTGGCCTATTTGGCCCATATTTGAAATATGAATGTAGAGTCTCCTTCTATTGAGTCTATTTCGGTAGTGTGAGAATTTTCGGAAGTATTCCCTTTAGACTTGCCTGGTATGCCTCCTGACCAAGATATAGATTTCTGCATTGACTTATAGCTGGGTAATCGACCAATTTCCATTTTTCCATACCATATGGCTCCGATAGAGTTGACAGAGCTTAAGGCTCAAATCCGGGAGCTTCTTGATAAGGGGTTCATTTGTCCCAATCCTTCTCTTTGGGGTGCTCTGGTATTGTTTATTAAAAAAAGGATGATAGTATAAGAATGTGCATTGTCTACAAACAAGCTCTAAATTGATAGTTCACCACACTAAACTTAGCAAACAATTATAACAAAACCCAAATTCAATTATGTTTATATAAGATAATTTTCAATACATAAAAATATGATTATGATAGTGGAACTTCTTGCAAACTATTCAACTAAGAAGTAGATCCTATTTCTATCAAAGTTGAGTGTTATAGTCCTAGTTTGAAATATCAAAGAGTATGCTATGAAATCTATGTCAATCAATAATTAATTACCATACACTAAATAAACACTGCTCATTCCATTCAATTTTAAACATAAAAAAGAACATTAACCATAGATATTGTGAATTTAATTCGGGATAGTTTATCCATACATAACTATTGCTAACATTCTAGAAATGAGGATAAAACTTATAGGAAAATATGTCTATATAGGATACTTTTAAACATATAAACAAAAATAACAATTGTAAAAATTAAACTACTTAGAAATTATTGAAAACTAAATTCATGGCTCTACGAACACCCAATTTGAGTCCTTGGAGACATGTTTTGATATGTAAAAGAGCTAATCATGAAACTCAGATTGACTAGCATTGGTCAGAAGCATTAGTATCGCATGGAGGGTTTCCTGCGGGAAACCTATCCACAATTTTATCTACAGAGGGGTGACCAAATGTATAAACATTTCTATCTAGGGTAAAACCCACAATAAGAATTTCGGCACGACAAAATGCACAAAGTTTACCGACTATCTTGAAGAGATCAGCGCGACGCTTTAAAAAACTGATTTGTAAATTTGTTTTATTTGGAATTTTCACCATGTTAACTTTCTTTCGACCAATATTTTTTCTTGACATGCTTAAATATTTTGATGCAAAAAAAGAAGATAAAATGTGATTTTGGGTCTTAACATAAGTGTTATTTATAGTGAAAAAAACTCATCTTATTGTTTCATGGAGTCAAAGATATTTATATTAATTCTTTTTCAAAAAGGATTTGACTAGAGCACAAAATATACTTATTGTTTTGTGGAGTTAAATATATTTATATTAATTCCTTTCTAAAAGGATTTAACTAGATCACGAACTATAATCAGACTTTATTCTTTGTATCATTATATTATGATCATAATTAAATAAAATATAATTTTCTTACTTAGAAATATGTTATTGGATTGCATTTAGACCATCATTTATTTAAATAATAACAAATTGAGAAAAGTAATGAATAAGTTACCTTTTAGGAGCGAAGAAATTATATTCATTGTGTTTTTCTTTTATGGTAGAAGATTTAGCAAGTCCACATATAAAAACAAAATAAAACTCTAATAAAGTCTTAGAAGTTCACATACAAAATAATAGAGATTTATTAGATAAAAAGTTATTTTCCTATATTGCTTTAGCGTACATTCTAAATTTCTTCTAGTATTATAGATATGTTTAAGCCTTAGATATTGTTAAAATACTTTTAATTCCTTATGAATATTAAATTGTGAAAACTTGAGCATTAAGGTTAAAATTTTAAGATAACTAACAAGTAATTTATAGCCTTTTATAAATTCATAAAACCTAATCGTAATATGTACGACAACTGAAGAATTTTAAAATTCAATCCCTAAACCTAAATGTGATTTCCATTTCACTAAAAATTACCAAACCTCAAAAAGAATTCCCCAGTTTTAGGTACTAATAAGAAAACGCTCCCTAAACATAAACCTTAGCAACTGTCTCAGGTCAACTTTTCAAGATTTTTTCGGCAATTCCATGGCAACCCCGTCCGCTGGACAACCCCACTAGGAGGTTGTCCAACATCAACTAGTACCACTAGCGTTAATCATGACTCAAATTCAACCTTTAAAAAATGAAACAACTTTGAATTGAGACACCACTCCTATATCGACCATAAAAATTCTAATGAAACCTAGATCGTACTTGCAGGGAGAACAGAACCCATGACAGTCTGGGAGGAGGTAGAAAACATGATTTTTAAAGAAAACTTCTAATACGTTATGTTGGGGAAAACCTCTTATGGGTGTTCTGACATTAAAGAAATTTGTAAATTGATTTCATAGCAATGCGAATTGAAAGGTGAATGTAACACAGGTGTATTACTAAATCAATATGTGTTGATTAGGGATTACTACCCAATATGAACATGTGGACACAATATCAAACCCTTCACCAAATTTCATTACTCCCCAACACACACAATAAGAAAATAAAAGGTTTTATATACTTAATAAAGGGTTAAGAAGTTCACTTGCCTCAATCACACAATCAATCAATCTGTGACAAATTCAGATGTAAGGGCGTGAGGACGGACCTGGTGTCACCTGTACAGGAGCTTCTAAGTACTGAAAGCTATATATACAAGAGATCTGACTCGTCAAACTACAAAAGATACAAGTCAATATAAAATAAGGAAAGCAGCAACTCTTTGAACGTCAGGAGCTCACCACGATTAGAGTCTGTGACAGCTGCGGGAGATCCAATACTCATGGAATGTGGCTCGTACTAGGAGCTACATTAGGAAAAGATACAGAAGGTGCAACATGAGTATCAAAATACGGGGTACCCATTAGGCAACATAGCCTGAACAAGCTTAGGAAGATCATATATATTTATAAAAGAGTAAGATAGTATTACAACTACTAGCTAGTATTATAACTACTAGCTAATGGTTCAGTAACCAATAATCATAAGATAGAATAGAGTTAACATACACAAATATCACGAATAGAACACCTAGGTACACGGAAGAGTACAACCACATAAACAAACAGTTCATGCAATGCAGTGGCCAAATGCTAAATAGTAAAACTCAAAGGGGTCCTCAAACTACCTCGAATGAAACCTCGGACTCATCAAAAATAACTGTATAACCTAGATATGTGTCCACGAGCTTCCTGAAATGATGTCTTGGACTTATCAACAATAAAATGGTAAGATGTAGTCCGAACCAGAGTCAATGGACCACTCGGAATGGTAATTTGGACTTACCAATAATAATTTATGGGGCGATATAGAGCTATATAACTAAATATGCTCAATGCCACACAATTCATGTTTATTTCAAGAATTTTCCCAAATTAATCGAATAAATTCCATTTTAGGCATATTCACAGTATAAATCCCATTTTAGGTATAAACCATGAAAATAACATAAATTGCAATACCGACCTTACCCCTTTTCCATTGTCAAAAGTTAGGTCCATGGTGGTAAATAACATAAATGCAATGCATCGAAAAATCCACAATCCATGCCACATAAGTGTCACACCAAAAGTAGGGAAACACCATTCACAGAGTAGCGGTACTAACCTGAGACTCCTTCTAGTCCAAGCTCAAGGCCTCAAGCCCAACAAATATAAAGTACAATAATAAAATCAAAGATAACCACACCAAGGCAACCAAAAAACTAAAATGCTCAAAAGGCACAAGGATTATGTTTCATATCACCTAAAAGCATACTAAGGAGCTAAAACGTCAATTAAATCAAAAGTCAGCCTAAACTAAGGCTAAATGGTTAACTACTAGCTTAAATTGCGGGACATGGTCATTCCAATACTAAAAATCATGGAATCCTAAAATCATAATCCGTAATCCTTCCTAACGATCCAACTACTCTTATAAATATACATAACCTATCCGAGCCAAGTCTAAAGGAGAAATCATAACCTACTTAAAAACCAAAATTGGAACCCAAACCTCTATTTCCAAGCCTTTCCTTTCTGTAGAGCCTTCGAATGGTGCCACACTATCAAATTAACAGAGAAAATACTAAAATAAGACAATTGAGACCCGTATTATAATTTACAATATATGATTAGAAATAGGCTATAATTGGACCTTGAGACTCATGCACGAAATCGCAAAAATGACTCTATCACAAGGTCCTAGTTAGCTCAAGGAATTCATGCTCCAAAACAAGCACAATCCGAGCAAATCTGAACCCAAAATAGTCTCGCAACTAAAAGAACCAAAAGATGATTAAAAACTAAAATTATGGAAAAATTAACAGAATTTACCAAAAGAAATGATAGATTTAATGACCCCGAAAGGTGCCCATGCAAATTTCAAACATCCTCCAACAAGAATCACCAAATTTGGTCAAGAACTGCTCTCAAAATCAATTTTTTCTAAGTCTCGAAATGGAGATTGCATGATGAAAATGAGTCTTTAAAAGACTAATGTGCCAGACATTTTGTTCTTCGCGAATGCGGCATCTAATTGCGAACGCGTAGGTCAGCATCACTGACCCTCTGCGAACGCAGCACGAGTCCCACAAATATGGAGGTCTGGACAGCTTCACTCTGTTAACGTAGAGCTCCTCATATGAATGCAGAGGTTAAGTCAGACACCTCTCCATGAATGCAACCAAGGGCCTGCAAATGCGGAGAAGAACCATGAGCTGCACTAGCAGCTCAGCAACAACAGTTCACCAAGGAAGAAAAGTTCCTCAATAGAGGCTCAAAACCCATTTGGAACTCCATTGATGTAAACAAACCATGATATCCTATTGGAAATGACATTCTGGACTCAACAAAATTGATGAATTGACCAACGGAGGTCATCTTTGCAAAATTTTGACTAAAGTCAACACTTATAAAGAATTAACAAACAACGCAACCAAAGCAACAAACTCACCCTCGAAGCCTCAAGAACTGAACCAAAGGTCCTTCTAGACAAAACTTGATATTTTAGAGATAACCGCACTAACAAAATTTAAATATGAGCATGTTTACCAAGAATGTCGACCGAAGTCAAACTTTGGCCAAATTTTCAACTAAAATGGACAAACTCAAAATATTAGCCTTGAATCCCAAACCTATCATCATACTAACCAAATTGACCTTTTTGGAGCTGATGAAACTGGCATAATCTTCATCCAATCTCCAAATGTTGAATAAAGTCAACTTTTTCGAGCCTTAGGCCTAAAAAAATTATCACTCTCACTTAACCTCATCAGGAAGCGTGCCACCTATTTCAACACCTCATAAAAGCTACAAAGATGCTACAGAGAGGGGTAAAATAGTAAAAGCACGTAAAAACACAAAAATGACCATGAAGGTCATTACAACATCTACTACTAAAAGGACTTTCTTCCTCGAAAGTAAAAGTGAGGAAAATACCTAAAGGCTAAAAAAAGTAAGGATATCGCGTCCACATATCAAGATCGGTATTCCAAGTTGCCTCCTTGATCGGATGATGCCTACACTAAACATTCACTGATGGAATCTCCTTAGTACTCAACTTTCTAACCTACCTTTCCAAAATAGCCAAAGGCTCCTTCTCGAAAGCCATGGACTCATCCAACTGGACTGAATCCCATTGAAGCATGTGAAACTCATCTAGAACAAACCATCTTAGCATAGAAACATGGAAAATAGGGTTAACACCCAAAAGAACTAGAGGTAAGGCTATCTCATATGCCACCTCACCTACCCATCTCAAGATCTCAAAAAGATCAATGAACTTAGGGCTAAGCTTTCCCCTCCTCCCTAACCTCATCACGTCCTTCATGGAAGACACCCACAGAAACACTAGATCACTAACCATAAACTCTAAAGGCCGCAATCTCTGGTTAGCATAGCTCTTCTTCCTACTCTGGATAGTACGAAGGCGCTCCTGAACCACACAAAAACTATCCAAGGAATCTATGAATAGGTCGGTTCCCCATGATCTAACCTCAAAAGCACCAAACCAACCCATAGGAGAATTCCACCTCCTAGTATATAACATCTTTAATGGGGCCATCTAAATATTGGAATTATAGCTATTATTATATGGGAACTTCGCTAAAGCCAAGAACTGGTCCCACTAACCCTTAAAATCAATAAAAAGGCCATTAGCATGTCCTCTAGAACCTGAATAGTCCTCTCAGATTGTCCATCAGTCTATGGGTAGAATGATATGCTTAGCTCAACTATAGTAACCAACTCCCTCTGAATAAACCTATAGAAATATAAGGTTAACTGAGTACCACGATATGAAATAATGGACACTGGCACACCATGCAAACGAACAATCTCTAAGATGTAGATTTGAGCTAACCTCTCTGAACTGTAGGTCGTCATAACCGGAAAAAAGTGAGCAGACTTGTTAAATCGATCTATAATGACTCAAATAACACAAACCTCTGAAAAGTATGTGGCAAGCCTACCATAAATTCCATAACTATCCACTCCTATTTCTACTTGGGAATAGGTAACTACTGGGTCAAACCACCTAGCCTTTGTTATTGGTACTTCACCTGCTGATAGTTCAAGTACCTAGACAAAAAAGCTAAAATGTCTCTCTTCATCCCACACCACCAGTAGTGCTGCCTCAGGTCATGGTACATCTTTGCCGTATTAGGATGGCTAGCAAATCTAGAACAATGGGACTCCTCAAGTATCAACCTAACCAAGTCTCTAGCTCTGGGAACACAAATACAAACCTCGATCCTCAGAACTCCCCGCGGATCCAAGATCACCTTCCTAGCCTCACCACTTAGCACCCTATCTTAAATCATCCTCAATTGTAGCTCATCAAACTGTTGTGCCCAAATCTGCTCCATCAAAGAGGATCCAGCCTCCATATAAGTAAGTACCCTTCCCAACTCAAAAATATCAAGCCTAACCATTCAGTTGGTTAGGGACCGGATGTTTAAAACCATATGTCTTTCCTTTACGACTAAGAAAGCTAAGCTCCCTATACTCACGCCTTCCCACTCAAGATATCTGTTACTATATTATCCTTGCCCGAATGACAAAGAATCAAGGTCATAGTTCTTCAGTAACTCCAACCACCTACACTATCTCAAATTAAGGTCCATCTGGTTGAAGATGTACTAAAGAGTATGATGGTCAGTAAAAACCTCACAATGGACCCCATATAGATAATGCCGCCAAACTTCAACGTAAAGACTACTGCCGCCAACTCTAAGTTATGAGTAAGCAATAATTCTACCCTACTGAATCAATATACAACCCAGGCCTACACTAGAAGCATCAAAATAAATTGTAAACCCATGGCCCTTTACAGGAAGATTCAAAAGTTGAAGTCAAAAAGGCCTTGAGCTTCAAAAAGCTCACCTCACATTTATCAAACCACTAGAATGGGACATTCTTCTAATTCAATCTAGTTAATGGTGCTGCTATTAAAGAAAACCCCTTTATAAACTGCCAGTAGTTTCCTGCTAAACCAATAAAACTGCGAACCTTAGTGGTAGAAGTAGATTGGGCTCAATCATGAATTATGGTGACCTTTGTTAGATCCACCATAATCCCATTCTTGGACACTATGTGTCACGCCCTGGGAGGGTACCCTAGGCGTGGCTGGCACCCGAAGGCAATTTCTGACCTCTGAGCGAACCACCTGGTCTAGTCACACATTCATTCAATCACATTCTCTTAGCGGAAAACTCAATTAATGATATACTATTCATAAATTAGGGCCAAAGGCCAAACAATCACCAACTCGACAAGAAATTTAAAAAGGGCTACTCAAAAGAACAATTCAACATTTTTACACTCCGGTCTATGAAGCCTCTATCTATAATTTAGAAGGTGCCCATGACAAGCCCATGGCTACCAACAATCAAAATAAAGCAAGTGACATCAGAACTATACAAGAAGAGCTCAACATCCTCCGGAACTAGGAGGACTTACTGCTAGCTGGAAGGGGGTGGGGATCTTCAATAGAGCGCCGGTTGATGATCTCTGGTACCTATCTCTGCATCATGAAACGATGCAGGCCAAATGGCGTCAGTACGTAGAATGTACTGGTATGTAAAATGGCCGAATGGAAGGACATAAATGAAACATTAATTCTATCAGAACTCAACTCAAGAGAAATAACAACTCAACCAAGTGTCCTAAGTCTAAACGAGAATACGGTTTAGATGGGACCAAATACATACCATTCAACTCAATCCGACTCAGAGTACTATCAAGACTTATGTGGGAGTTTCTCTTATCCGACAACCATCACTTATGAGCCAGTGACAGTACAACAAGACGACGTTGTTGCTGCGTCCGTTCATGCTTTTCCAAGGCATGAACGAGTCAACCAATCATGGATCCAATCCAACCAAGTCCTATAATGTCAGGACAAACATTTTGGGAAACATCTGACTTTAACAGTTCAATCCCCTCCTACGTTTGGCGACGTAGTTATTGGGTTCGAGTATGGACTTTACTCTTACCCAATTCGGTACTCGATACTCCTCCTAAGACTCAATGTTCATAAAACTCCATCCAATTGACTCAGTCAAATCATATCGACAAGTCTCATTTAAACCTTGTCAACTCAATCCACTCTAGCACAATCAATCATTTCTAAATCATATCTTTCAAGAGAATTTTAAAGGCACATTTATAGCAACATGTACACATAACCAATCATTTCCTCTATCCATTAAATCAATCCTTGAAACTCATCACAACTCTAAGGCTTTAAATCGACAATTCAAGATAAGCATCATTTTAAAGAAAATTGCATCCTTTATCATAATCCATATAGCTAAGAAAATCAATAATACATATTTAACAACTCATCTTCATCAACTCATACTCACATAAAGACTCCTCTTTGGAAGTTCTTGACTAAACCTCATCAACATAGCAAGAATCACTCTAATAGACAACAAAACTCATTTGAATACAACCCTAGCAAGAAACTCCATTTCTATGGGCATTTATTCTCAAAGAAGGTATAGGGCACATGGGTGGACTCAACCCATGTTTTTAGTTAGCCTTACATACCTTAGTAAAGAATTAAAGAAAACTTTGTGGTTGGATCTTCAATGGAGAACTCAAATCTTGAAGCTCTTGGAACATGTTTTGTTGGAAATGGGGAAGAAGAAGAAGAAGAAGAGAGAGAGAGAGGCTCCTAGGGTTTTTAGAGAGAGAGAGAGAGAGCTGGGAATTATGATCCCAAAATGACCAAGGGTGATACATATATAATTTAGGTGAATTCCCAAATTGTCCCTCCTCAAAAGTTCTGAAAATAGGCTGAAAATGCACCTGACGCGATAGTGGCGTGTCGCGCCATTGCAGCGCCAGGCCAATTACGCCTAAAAACCTGCACATCTTCTAATGGCGCACCGCGCGAAGGACCAAACTACTGAGGCCCTTTCTTGGCGTGATAGTGGCGCGTCGCGCTCTTATAACGCCAAGGCCATATTTTCTGGGTTCTGGAAATTTGGCCTGAAAAACCCTGCACACCTCGTAGTGGTGCGCCGCTCTAGGGGCCAAACTATTGAGGCGTGTTCCTGGTGCGATAGTGGTGTATCGTGCCACTGCGGCGCCAAGCCCAGTTTTCCAGCAATTGCAACCCAAGCCTGAAAATCCCTACTGTGCTACTTCGTCTAAGGATTGTCATATCTTTCGACTCCGAACTCCAAAAATTACATTCTTAGTGGCGTTGGAAAGAAGACTCAATGAACTTTAATTTAATAGGTGGTGGGCCACCCAGATTGTCGTCTTTCAAAAGATAGGGTCGTTAGAAGTCGACCCCTTAAATGAATTCCTCCTAGAATGTAGCTACGACAAATCTTTTGGATTTGATTTGGTCCTAAGGGTCCTTCATGACCCTACATCACCTCAAACGCTGCTCAACTTCTCAAAGACTCATCTTAACTCATGCAAACGCTCCACATTACTCGAGTTCGACCCTACCTGAATACAAGAAGGGTCTGAATCTTAGGAAAAACTTTTGAGAGGTGTTACATTATCTCCCCCTTGGGATTATTCATCCTCGATTGCCGAGCAACCAAGGACAGACTTGGGGTACAAATCACAATCAAAATTTCAGTCATTCAACCAATCAATTTCTCAAACAATTACCAATCAAACTCAAAATACGCAAAACAAATTTAAGTCAAGGAAATGGACATTACCTTCAACATTCTCATCAGTAGGCACTAATAGATGGGGATATTTAGATTTCATGGCTTCCTATGCTTTCCATGTGGCTTCTTCAACAAATTAGTTTGTCCACAGAACTTTGACTGAGGTAATCTCCCTGTTCCTCAACTTGCGAATTTGGCGATCAAGAATTTGGACCAGAACCTCTTCATAGGATAAACTGTCTTTAACTCCAATACTATCAATGGGGAATACTAACGAGGGATCGCCTAAGCACTTCTTCAACATAGAAACGTGGAATACCGAATGAATAGAGGCTAGCTCCGAAGGTAACTCCAACTCATAGGCAACACTCCCAATCCGCCTCAAAATCTGGTAAGGACCAATATATCGAGGACTGAGCTTCCCTTTCCTTCCAAACCTCATGACACCCTTCATGGTTGACACTTTCAAATACATCCAATCACCTACCTCAAGCTCTAAGTCTCTCCTTCTCACGTTGGTGTAACATTTTTGGCGGCTTTGGGCTGTCTTTAGCCTTTCTTGAATAACTCGCACCTTCTCCATGGCTTGTTGAACAAAATCGGGCCCAATCAACTCGACTTCACCAACTTCAAACCACCCAATGGGAGATCTACACCTTCTCCCATACAAGGCTTCATATGGAGCCATTTGGATGCTTGTATGGTAGCTATTGTTATATGCAAACTCTATGAGAGGTAGGTGATCATCCCAATTCCCCTTGAAGTCAAAAACACATGCCCTCAACATATCCTTCAATGTATGGATGGTGCGCTCTGCCTGGCCATCCATTTGGGGGTGGAAAGCCGTACTCAAGTTCACCTTCGAACCTAGTCCTTTCTGAAAGGATTTCCAAAATTGGGAAGTGAATTAAGCTCATCTGTCTGAGATGATAGACAAAGGGACCCCATGCAGTCTGATGATCTCCTGAATGTACAACTTTGCATAATCTTCTGCGGTGTCAGTAGTCTTAACCGCTAAGAAGTGAGCTGATTTCATCATCCTATCCACAATTACCCAAATCGAATCGTGTCACTTTCGGGATTTTGGCAAACTAGTGATAAAGTCCATGTTGATCATCTCTCACTTCCATTCCGGAATTTCTATGTTTTGGGCTAAACCACATGGCCTTTGATACTCAACCTTCACCTGTTGGCAATTCGGGCACTTGGAAACAAATTCTGCAATATCCCTCTTCATTCTACTCCACCAATAGATTTCCCTCAAGTCATGATATATTTTTTTAGAGCCTAGATGGATAGAGTATCTAGAATTATGCGCTTCGGCCATAATCCTCTCTCGAACATCATCGACATCAGGTACACACAATCTACTTTGGTACCTCAACACACCATCTCCCCCTTTGGTGAAAACTATCACCCCTTGTTTGTGAACAACTTCCTTCAACCGGAGAAGGATGGGATCCTGATCTTGTTTCTCCTTTACCTCGGCTACAAGTGAGGACGTAGCCCCATCTCGAACATTTACTCCACCTTCATGGTTCTCTTCAGTTGAACTCCCAATCGGGCTAATCTATGTACCTCCTTCGCTAATTCCCTCCTTACCTCCTCCACATGGGCAGTACTACCCATGGACAACCTGCTAAGAGCATCAGCAACAACATTAGCTTTACCTGGATGGTAGAGGATGCTCATGTCGTAGTCCTTGAGTAGCTTGAGCCATCTCCTTTGCCTCAGGTTGAGTTCCTTCTGGCTGAAGACATATTGAAAGCTCTTGTGATCGGTGAATACGTCAATATGCACTCCATACAAGTAGTGGTGCCAAATTTTAAGCGCAAACACCACAGCTGCCAGCTCAAGGTCATAAGTTGGGTAGTTCTTCTCATGAACCTTAAGCTGTCTTGAAGCATAGGTTATCACCTTTCCCTTCTGCATCAGTACATATCCCAAACCAACTCTAGATGCATCTCAATAGATCACAAAGCCCTCTGTTCCATCGGGCAAGGTCAGGACAGGAGCAGTGGTTAACTTGGCCTTTAGTTTCTGGAAACTCTCCTCACAAGCATCGGACCATTATAACTTATCCTTCTTTTGAGTCAGCTTACTCAATGGTGATGATATGGATGAGAATCCCTGTACAAACCTTCGATAATAGCCAGCTAAACCCAAGAAACTTCTTATCTCTATCGAGGATGTGGGTCTGGCCAATTTTTCGTAGCTTCGATCTTCTGGGCGTCAACCTGAATACCATCTTCAGATACAATGTGGCCTAAGAAGGCCACTGATGCAAGCCAAAATTCATATTTAGAGAACTTTGCATACAATACCTATTCTCTCAAAGTTTTTAAAACGACTCTAAGATGATAGGCGTGCTCCTCTTCATTCTTGGAGTAGACCAGAATATCATCTATGAATACAATCACAAACATAACAAGATATGGTTTAAACACTCAGTTCATGAGATCCATAAAAGTTGCGGGGGCATTAGTCAACCTAAAGGACATGACCAAAAATTCAAAGTGGCCATAACGAGTCCGGAAAGTGGTCTTCGGAATATCACATTCCCTCACCTTTAACTGATGGTAGCCGGATCTTAAGTCTATCTTTGAAAAACAAGTGGCACCCTGAAGTTGATTAAACAAATCATCTATTCTGGGGAGAGGGTACTTATTCTTTATGGTGACCTTGTTCAGCTGCCTGTAATCAATGCACATCCTAAGGGACCCATCTTTCTTTCGCACAAATAGGACCGGAGCACCCCATGGTGAGACGCTCGGCCTAATGAATCCCTTATCTAACAAGTCCTTTAACTGCTTCTTCAACACTTTCAACTTGGCTGGAGCCATTTTATATGGGGGGGATTGAGATAGGCTGGGTATCAGGAAGAATGTCAATCCCGAAGTCGATCTCCCTATTAGGAGGAACTCCAGGCAAATCCTCGGGAAAGACGCCAGGAAACTCATTGACAATCGGGACCGACTCGAGAGATGGAGACTCAATATTACCATCTTTCACTCGAACAATGTGATAGATAGACCCTTTTGAGATTAGCTTCCTAGCCCTAAGGTAAGAAATAAACTTACCCTTAGGCATAACAGGACTACCCCTCCACTCTATAACAGCTTCGTTCGGGAATTTGAACTTGACAACTTGAGTTCTACAATCAATAGAGGCATAACAGACATAAAGTCAGTCCATGCCAAGGATCACATCAAAATCGACCATGTCCAACTCAACTAGGTCGGCCAAGATATCCTTGTGATGAATTAACATAGTGCAATCTCTATAGACTCTCTCAGCTAAGACAGAATCACCCAACGGAGTAGCTATACTGAAAGGCTCAAGAAGGCATTCAGGAATTTTATTGAATTAACTAGCCACATAAGGAGTCACAAAAGATACGGTGGCACCCGGATCCATCAATACATAATAATCAAGAGAAGAGACTCGAATCATACCCGTCACGATGTTTGGGGAGTTCTCTTGATCTTGGCGACTACCCATGGCATATAAATGGTTTGTATTTCCCCTCGTGCCTGAGGTAGTGACCCTTTGATCACCCCTAGCTGGTGGTGCGGTAGTAGAGAACTGGTCCCTGTCTCCCCATGCTGGACACTCTCTCTAAAAGTGGTTCATTTGGATGCATTTATAACAATCGGACCTCTCCACTCTGAACTCTCCCAAGTGGAGCTTACCACACTTGACGCATAGTGGCTTCCCTTGCGAACCTTGACCCACACTAGCTTGGGATTGAGAACCCTGGGGTCTGAAATTCTGGTTGTCCTTGCCGATCATTCCTGTTCTGCAGCATAGGTGCACTTGCGGTAGATAAGGTATCTCTACTAGACACGGCTTTATAGACTCCCTAGGACACTTGAACTTTATGCTCTGATACCATATTTGTCACGCCTCGAAAGGGTACTCTAGGCGTGGCCGTCACCTGAAGGCCATTTTTGACATCCGAGCAAACCACCTGGTCCAGTCACACATTCATTCAATCACATTCTCTTAGCAGAAAGCTCAATTAATGATATACTGTTCATAAATTAGGGCCAAAGGACAAACAATCATTAACTCGACAAGAAATTTAAAAAGGGCTACTCAGAAGAACAATTCAACATTTCTACACTCTGGTCTATAAAGCCTCTATCTATAATTTAGAAGGTGCCCATGACAAGCCCATGGCTACCAACAATCAAAATAAAGAAAATGACATCAGAACTATACAAGAAGAGCTCAACATCCTCGGAACTAGGAGGACTCACCGCTAGCTGGGAAGGGGTGGGGATCTTCAATAGAGCGCCAGTTGATGATCTCTGGTACCTGTCTCTGCATCATGAAACTATGCAGGAAAAATGGCGCCAGTACGTAGAATGTACTGGTATGTAAAATGGCCGAATGGAAGGACATAAATGAAACATCAATTCTATCAGAACTCAACTCAAGAGAAATAACAACTCAACCAAGTGTCCTAAGTCTAAACGAGAATACGGTTTAGACGGGACCAAACATGTACCATTCAACTCAATCCGACTCAGAGTACTATCAAGACTTATGTGGGAGTTTCTCTTATTCGACAACCATCACTTATGAACCTGTGACAGTACAACAAGATAACGTTGTTGCCACATCCATTCATGCTTTGCCAGGGCATGAACAAGTCAACCAATCATGGATCCAATCCAACCAAGTCCTATAATGTCAGGACAAACATTTTGGAAAACATCCGACTTTAACGGTTCAATCCCCTCCTACGTTTAGCGACGTAGTTATTGGGTTCGAGTATGGACTTTAATCTTACCCAATTCGGTGCTCGATACTCCTCCCAAGACTCAATGTTCATAAAACTCCATCCAATCGACTCAATCAAATCATATAGACAAGTCTCATTTAAGCCTTGTCAACTCAATCCACTCTAGCACAATCAATCATCTCTAAATCATATCTTTCAAGAGAATTTTAAAGGCACATTTATAGAAACATGTACACATAACCAATCATTTCCTCTATCCATTAAATCAATCCTTGAAACTCATCACAACTCTAAGGCTTTAAATCGACAATTCAAGATAAGCATCATTTTTAAGAAAATGACATCCTTTATCATAATCCATATAGCTAAGAAAATCAATAAAACATATTTAACAACTCATCTTCATCAACTCATACTCACATAAAGACTCTTCTTTGGAAGTTCTTGACTAAACCTCATCAACATAGCAAGAATCACTCTAATAGACAACAAAACTCATTTGAACACAACCCTAGCAAGAAACTCCATTTCTATGGGCATTTATTCTCAAAGAAGGTATAGGGCACATGGGTGGACTCAACCCATGTTTTTAGTTAGCCTTACATACCTTAGTGAAGACTTGAAGAAAACTTTGTGGTTGGGTCTTCAATGGAGAACTCAAATCTTGAAGTTCTTGGAATACTTCTTGTTGGAAATGGGGAAGAAGAAGAAGAGAGTGAGAGAGAGGCTCCTAGGGTTTTTAGAGAGAGAGAAAGAGAGAGAGAGTTGGGAATTATGATCCCAAAATGACCAAGGGTGATACATATATAATTTGGGTGAATTCCCAAATTGTCCCTCCTCAAAAGTTCTGAAAATAGGCCAAAAATGCACCTGGTGCGATAGTGGCGCGTCGCGCCATTGCAGCGCCAGGCCAATTATGCCTAAAAACCTGCACATCTGCTAGTGGCACGCTGCGCCAAGGACCAAACTACTGAGGCCCTTTTTGGCGCAATAGTGGCGCGTCGCGCCCTTACAGCGCCAAGGCCATATTTTCTGGGTTCTGGAAATTTGGCCTGAAAAAACCTACACACCTCATAGTGGCACGCCGTGCCAGGGGACAAACTACTGAGGCATGTTCCTAGTGCGATAGTGGCGCATCGCACCACTGCGGTGCCAAGCCCAGTTTTCCAGTAATTGCTACCCAGGCCTGAAAATCCCTGCTGTGCTAGTTCGTCTAAGGATCGTCATATCTTTTGACTCAGAACTCCAAAAATTATATTCTTGGTGGAATTGGAAAGAAGACTCGACTACCTTTAATTTAATAGGTGATAGGCCACCTAGATTGTCGTCTTTCAAAAGATAGGGTCGTTAGAAGTCGACCCCTTAAATGAACTCCTCCTAGAACGGAGCCACGACGAATCTTTTGGATTTGATTTGGTCTTAGGTGTCCTTCATGACCCTACATCACCTCAAACGCTGCTCAACTTCTCAAAGACTCATCTTAACTCATGCAAACACTCCATATTACTCGAGTTCGACCCTACCCGAATACAAAAAGGGTCCGAATCTTAGGGAAAACTTTTGAGGGGTGTTACACCATGTTCTCTAAGAATGCTACAGACTCAAGATCACACTTAGTGAATTTGATATACAACTGCTGATCTCGCAAGGTCTAAAGTACAATCCTCAAGTGCTGCGCCCTGCTTCTAGAGTAAACTACGATGTCATCAATGAAAACCATCATAAAGGAGTCAAGGAAAGCCCTGAACACATGGTTCATCAAGTCCATGAACGATGCTAGGGCATTATTCAACCCAAAAGACATGACTAAGTACTCATAATAGTTGTATCGAGTCTTGAAGGCAGTCTTAGGGATGTCCGCTGCCCTAATCATCAGCTAGTGGTAGCCTGACCTCAATTCTATCTTAGAGAATACTAATGCACCCTAGATTTAGTCAAATAAATCATCAATCTGTGGCATAAGATACCTTTCCTTGATGGTCACGTTGTTCAGTTGCCTGTAGTCAATACACATATGCAAGGTACCATTATTATTCTTCCCAAACAGAATGAGAGCACCCAAAGGAGACACATTGATTCTAATGAATCCCTTACTCATGAGGTCTTGAAGATTTTTCTTGAGCTTCCTTAACTCAATTGGAGCCATTCGGTAGGGTGGAATAGACACTGGCTGCGTACCCAACTTAAGGTCAATGCAAAATGAATATCATGATCAGGAGCAAAGCCCAGAAGATTAGTAGGAAACACATAAGTATACTCTCTAACCACCAGAACTAAATTAAGGGAAGGAGTGTTAGTACTAGTATCATGGGCATAGTCAATATATAAAAGACACCCCTTTCCTACCAACCGTTGAGCTCTTAAAAAAGAGATCACACCCTTAGGCAAATGGCTATCAGTGGCTGCCCACAAAATCGAAGTAATGCCAGACATACTCAATGTAACGGTCTTGGAAAAGCAATCCAAAACTACACAATGAGGAGATAGCCAATCCATGCCTAGAATCACGTTGAAGTCTTACCATATCTAACTAAATCAAGTCTTCCCTAGTATCCTACCCCAAGATGGTCACCACACAGGATCAATACACTCGATCCACTACTAAAGAATCACATATGGAGGTACCTACACGAATAGGCTCAGGCAAAGGCTCACACAACACATACAAACTTATAGCATAATAGGCAGAGAAATATGAGTAGGTGGACCCTAAATCGTATAAACCATATACAGGCTGATGAGAGATAGAGATCGTACCTGTGATGAAGACATCTAAAGCCTTCGTCTCTAGTCTCTCTAGAAAAACATACATGTGGTGTCCACCTCGACCACCTGACCTACCCGACTGAGGGCCATTGCGAGCATCTTGAGGACCACCTCTGTCGCCCTGAGCACTACCTTTGGTAGACTGAATCGTAGACCTATGGGATTAAACTTATTGACCCTGCTGGCCCTTTCATCTACAATAACTGGTCATAGGTCACTCCCTAGCATAGTGTCCTATCACACCGCATTCATAACATGGTCCAACAAATGTACCACTCTAAGACAGACTGGCTAATCCTGAATAGTTACCACAGTCTAAAGACCCAGAATGTGCACCTTGGGATTATTAAATTGGAGCCTGAACAACTGTCCACTAACACATGCAGGAGCGGCAATATTTATAAGCTAAAAGGCTACCTGCGTTGTCCTAGTAGGCTGAAACTGTTGTGGGTAACCTTTGTCTTGAACTGCCCTACCATGGGACTAAGACCCACTGAAACCACACTGCCAGTGGGGCCTCTTATTTCTACCTCCATAGGCCTCATGAAGGATCCTCTCAATAGTGCATTTATATCAACTATCTACAGAAAATAACAACCCAACACCATCTGCTCCGAAGCCATTCTAACTGGAAATGAGAGGCCTCTGACAAACCTGCGCACCCTCTTGTGCTCTATCGGCATAAGCGTAGCCACATGTTAATCCAACTCATGGAATTGCGTCTCATAATAAGAAAGTGATAAAGATCCCTAAGTCAGGTCTATTAACTCATCCCTACAATGCTCCCTTAAGCTGTGAGGCATATACTTCTCTAAGAAAGCCTCAAAAAACTGAGCCCAAGTCATTGGAGGTAACCCGACTGGCCTACACTGGAGATAAGACCTCCACCACTACTTTGCAGACCCTCTAGCTGGAAGGTGGTATAATCAACTATGTGAGACTCCACACCGATCTTATGCAACCTCTCCTAGAAACTGACAAAAAACTCGTAGGCATCCTCTCCTACTGTGTCTGAAAACCTGGGAGGACCCAATTTGATAAACTACTCTAGCATCTTCTGCTCCTCAAAAAATAGACTGGCCTGGGTGCCATAGGATGAGCAAAAGTAGGAACTGGCTGAACTAGAAAGTGAGGAGCCTCAGTAGAAGGCTGTAACCCTAAAATATGAACAACGTGTGCCTCCGACTAGGCTGGAGTCTTAGCCTTATCCTGGTCCTAAGGTTCGGCTAAAGTGCTAGGCAAAGTCCCTGCCTAGGACATACCCTTCCTGAATCTAAGGATCCGTGCTAGTGTATCCTGAAGCACTGGTTAGGTTGCCCCCACACCATCTGACTGACGTTGAACATGCTCAACATCTATCTTGGGCTCTAGTGACAGTGCTCACTCTTGATCTATAGTTGGTGTTATGGGCCGCGCTCTACCTCGACCTCTAGGTTGACCTTAGTCTCAACCCCTAATTGGGGCCCCACCTGCTTGTGTAGGAGGCTCTTGAACTCCTATAGACGACCGCGTCCTATGCATTTGTGAAGGAATAAAACAAGCAAACACTCTGAAGTTGCCAAAATCAAGACCGCACGATAAAGAACAAAATAGCAGAAGTTTTCCTAAGAATGCCTTATAGCCTCTCGCCGCTAGGATATAGACGTCATCATACCAATCCGTAAGACTCTACTAGACACTTGCTCTTATATTGATAAGAATGATGAACCTGGCTTTAATACTACTCTGTCATGACTCGTAGTCGGGCCATAATGGTGCCTACTACACCCCTACTATAGGCAAGCCTAAAATCCTAATAGATAAAATTAGCGAAAGACGATAGTTTAAAAACATAAAGATAATAAGAGGCGGAAGACAAGAATAGTAAATGAAAGAAGTGGTCCATATCATAAATTGGTACTACGATACAAAATATACAAAAGAGGCCCAAAAGTTACCAAAAAAACAAATTGACATAGATTAATCCCCGAACTTGGTGTCATCTGTATATGAGCTACTAAGTATTGAAAGCTATATAAACAAGAGATATGACTCATAAAAATACAAAAGATACAAGTCAATACAAAAGAAGGAAAACAACAAGTCTCTGAACGTCGGGAGCTCACCACAATCTAAGTCTGTGACAGCTGCGGGAGATCCAATGCACACGGAGTGTGGCTCGTACTAGGAGTTGCATCAGAAAAAAGTACAGAAGTGCAGCATGAGTACCAAAACTATGGGGTACCCAAAGGTATAGTAGGCCGACTGAGCTAAGGAAGATCATATATCTATATTATTATAAAACCACGAATATAAATGTTGATTGACCAACACATCCACTAAAAGTTGATTGACTTATTTTCCCTTTGAATTTAAAATTTTCTTCATCTAAAAAATTATTAATGGGTATAAATGTAATTTTGTACTAGGACTAAACAAAATATATTTTCATTAGGATTAGGTTTATTGCAAGATACATATTATCCTACTAATTCTAGGAGCTTAACATTAAGTTTACTTCAAGTAAATTACGAGTAGAGAAATTTTACACGTTTTATAATATTGGTTGACCAAAATATTCATTAAATATTGAACGGCTTTTATATCCTTAATGAGAAAATATTTAATACTTATATCTTTAATTAATTTCAAAATTCTACATATTAGCATAATAATGAATTACAATAATTTAAGAAAAATAGTAAATGACAATTTTGTCTATTGTAGAAAAATAATAAATGATAAGTTTACATGTTATAGAGTCTTTCAATAAAGGGCAAAATGTTCCATCAACAATTCAATGAGATATAACCTACCATCATTAATCCTTTTTCATAAATTTAAGATGATTCGATCCCCAACTCTCAGATCCCGAGTCAGATCTCAATTTGAGTGTTGGATTTTGAGTCCAAAATTGAGGTAAAATGTCGAGTGGGGTGTCAAGGTTGGGTCATGATTTAGGTGTCAGGATGAGGTTTTGGAGTAATATTTCAGATTGAGAGTCAAGATTGGGTCCCAGGTCAAAAGTATAGGAGTCGGGTCCTTATCAATCGTCGAAATCTAGTATTGAGATCAGATCTCGATTCGAAAGTTGGATCTCGTGATCGGTCTCTAATCGAGAATTTGAGTTGGTTTCTAGATCAAAAGTCAGGATCGGATCCTAAGTCGGGAATTAGGATCCGGTGTCGGGTCAGATCTTTATTCGCAAGTTATGTCTATGGTCTAATACTAGGGTCCAGTCTCAGGTCGTAGGTCAGTTAGGGTCAGGAGTCGAAAGTTAGGATCAGTTCTCGTGTTGAATATAGGGTGAGATAAGGTTAGATCTTAGTTCAAAAGTCAGGTTCAGGGTCGGATCTTGAATGAGAATTCGGGTCCTGGATCAATGTCGAAATGTCGGAGTCGAGCTTTGAGATGGGTCCATGATCAAATGTTGGGAATAAATCTCGAGTCAAAATTTGGGTCTCGGATTGAGTCCTGGGACAAGTGTTGGATCGAGTCCTCGGTTAAGTGTCAGGATTGAGCCTTAGTTCAGAAGTTGAGTCCCGATTGAGGTTTTGAGTGTTGAGGTCGAATGTCGTATCGGGTCTCGAGTCGAATATCGGGATAGGAGTCCGAATGAGTCAGCAAATATTTTTGTATGATAATCGATAGGGAGTAATCTACAAAGCATATTCATAAATACTAGTATTTATAAAAGCGTAAGATAGTATTACAACTACTAGCTAACTGTTTAGTAACCAATAATTGTAAGCGAGAGCATAGATAACACACACAAATATCACAAATAGAACACCCAGGTACACAAAAGAATACAACCACATAAACAAACAGATCATGCAATGCAGTGGCCAATGCTAAAAGTAAAACTTCCAGGGGTCCTCGAGTCGCCCGGAATGAAATCTCAAACTTATTAACAATAACTGTATAACCTGAATATGTGTCCACGGGCCACCCGAAATGATACCTCAGACTTATCAATAATACCTCAGACTTAGCAGTAATCAAATAGTAAGATGTAGCTCGAACCTGAGTCAACGGGACGCCCAAAATGGTACCTCAGACTTATCAATAATAATTAAGAGGGTAAGATAGAGATATGTAACTAAATATGCTCAGTGCTAGACAAGTCATGCTTATTTAAACAAATTCCCCAAATTAACCGAATAAATTCCATTTTTAGGCAAATTCACCATATAAGTCCCATTTTAGGTATAAACCATGAAAATAACATATATATGTGTGCTTCCCTTCAAAAACAAGTTCCTTCAATAAAGCGCAATATAGGCCTTACCCCCTTTCCATTACCAAAAGTTAGGTCCATGCCGCTAACATAGGTAAATCACATAAGTGCAATCCATCAAAAATTCACAATCTACACCACACATAACCATCGCACCAAAAGCAGGCAAACACCAGTCACAGTAGCGGTACTAACTTGGGACTCTCGTCAGTCCAAGATCAAGGCTTCTAGCTCAACAAGTATAAAGAGCAACGATAAAACCAAAGATAACTACACCAAGGCAACCAAACAACTCAAATGCTCAAAACAAGCAAGGACTAAGTTTCATATCACCTAAAAGCATACTAAGGAGATAAAACATCAAGCAAAGCAAAAGTTAACCTAAACTAAGGCTAAACTGCTAAATACTAGCTAAAATTCTTGGACATAGCTATTCCAATACAAAAAATCATGGAATCCTAAAATCATAACCTATAATCCTTCCTAACGATCCAACTACTCTTATAAATATAAATAAACTATTCGAGCCAAGTCAAAAGGAGAAATCGTAACCTACCTAAAGGCCAAAACCACACTTGAACCTCTATTCTAGAGCTTTTTCTTTTCTTAGAGCCTTCGAACTGTGCCACGCTATCAAATTAGCAGAGAAAACATCAAAACAAGAGAATTAAAACTCATATTATAATTACAATTTCGGATTAGAAATAGGCTAAAATTGGACATTAAGACCCGCGCACAAAATTACGAAAATGACTCCATCACAAGGTTCCAGTGAGCTCAACGAATTCATGCTCCAAAAATGAGCGCAATCCAAGCAAAACTCAACTTAAAATGACTCCACAACTACAAGAACCAAAAGATGAAATTATGGAGAAATTAACGAAATTTATCAAGAGAAATGAAAGATTCAACGACCCTGGAACGTTCCCTTATAAATTTCCAACACCCTCCAATAGGAATCACTGAATTTGATCAAGAATTGCTATCAAAATTGAATTTTCTCTAAGTCTCGGAATGGAGGTTGCATGCTGAAAATAGGTCTTCAAAAGACTGAGTTTTCATGTATTTTGCTCTCTGCGAATGCGGCGCCTTGTCCGCTAGTGCGGAGGTAAGCATTACTTACCCTCCGCGAGCTTGACACGAGGCCCGCAAATACAGAGGTCTGGACAGCTTCACTCCATAAATGCGGAGGGTAAGTTAGCCACCACTCCGCGAATGCGACCAAGATACTGCCAACGTGGAGGAGAACCATGAGTTGCACCATCAGCTCAGCAACAACAATTCACCAAGGAAGAAAAGTTCTTTGATAGAGGCTTAGAACTCATTCGGAACCCCATCGATGAAAACAAACTATGCTATCCTATTGTAAAAGGCATTTCGGACTTAACAAAATTGACAAAACGACCAACGAATGTAATCTTATCAATGTTGATCAAATTCAACACTTATAAAGAATTCACAAACAATGCAACCAAAGCCACAAAGTCCTCCCCGAAGCCTGAAGAGCCGAACCAAAGATCGTTCTAAACCAAACTTGGTGTTCCAGAGCCAACCACCCTATCGGAATTTCAATCCGAGTAAATTTACCAAGAATGTTGACCGAAGTCAAACTTTGGCCAAATTTTCTAAATAAAATGCCTAAATGCACAAACTCAAAACGACAACCTTGAATCCCAAACCGATCATCATACTAGACCAAAGTGACCCTTTCGAAGCTGATGGAACTAACAAAATCTTCATCCGATATCAGAATCTCTGAATGTTGACTAAAGTCAACTCTTTCAAGCCTTAAGCCTAAGAAAATGGCCAAACTCACTCAAAACTCACCTGACCTCCTCGAGAAGCGTATCACCCCATTCCAACATCTCATAAATGCTACTAAGAAGCTACGAGGAGGGGTAAAATAGTAAATACATGCAAAAATACAAAAATGACCATGAGGGTCATTACATTTTTCATTCTTCTTGTGGGCTTTCCTAAGGGGTCTAAGCTAGGATACTTTGGGGTGTTACAAATATTATACAATAATTAGTTTGATAGTTTTACTATCAAAGAAATTGATGATGTTATTTATTCTAATGTATTATTTAGAGGGACTCATCAAATAATATATTGATTGTCTCAATCATTTCTGATTAAAGCAATTATTTCCATAACGGACATGGTAACAACGTCAGCTTGTTGTACTATCACTGGCTCATAAGTGATGGTTGTCGGATAAGAGAAACTCCCATATAGATATTGATAGTACTCTGAGTTGAATTGGGTTGAATTGTATGTGATTGGTCCCATCTAAACCACATTCTTGTTTAGACTTAGGACATTTGATCAAGTTGTTCTTTCTCCTGAGTTGAGATTTCGAGTTGATTGGATTCTTCCTTGATGTTTATTTCATTCGGCCATTTTACATACTCGTACATTCCATGTACTGACGCCATTTGGCTTGCATCATTTTATGATGCAGAGACAAGTACTAGAGATCATCAACCAATGCACCATTAAAGATTTTCTCACTTCCAGCTAGTTGGTGATTCCTTCCAGTTTCCGGAGGATATCAAGATTATCTTTATAGCTTTGTTTTGTTCCTTTATTTTGACTGTTGGTAGCCATGGACTTGTCATTGGAATCTCCTGGATTGTTGATAGAGGCTTTATAGACTAGAGTGTGGAAGTGTTGAATTGTTCATTTTGACTAGTTTTATTCTAGTTAGTTATCGATTGGGTATTTGTTTGGCCTTTGGCCTTAAGTTATGAATAATATCCTTATGATTGAGTCTTCTGCTGATAGAATGTAAATCAATGAAAGTGTGACTGGACCAGGTGGTTTGCTTGAAGGATAGAAATGGCTTTCGAGTGTCGGTCACCTCTAGGGTACCCTCCCGAGGCGTGACAAACATGGTATCAGAGCACAGAGTTCAAGAGTCCTAGGGAGTCTATGAAGCCGTGTCTAGTAGAGTCTTGCTTAAGGGTATTTTGTGCACCACACTTATAATAAGGAGGCTATAAGACATTAAGAATTGTTTCACTTCTTTCATACTCTGAACTCGTGTGATAGAGTTAAACTCTATTAGACTTCCTTTCTAATTCATGCGTTTATACGTTGCAGACAATGCCTCCTAAACGTACTACTAGCTAGAGAAATACCGATAACACGGAGATTCCACAGTCAGAAATGCGCCCATCGAGGACTAGGGGTCAACCTGCAAGGTATAATGAGGTACCTCAAGTATCTACTACTCCGCCTGCACCAACCTCGGAGGCAGATTTTCGAGGAGCAATTGCCATGCTCACTCAATTAGTGGCTGCCCGCAATGGTAACTAGGGTTCACCAAATCTTAGCTCTAGTTCCCAAGAGTTGTCTGCTGCCACAAGAATTAGAGACTTTCTGAGAATGAATCCGCTGGTATTCACGGGTTCTAAGGTCGATAAAGACCCCTAAAATTTTATTGATGAGATGTGGAAGATCCTGAAAGCTATGCATGCTATGGAGATCGAGGGGTTGAGTTGGTGTCTTATCAGCTCAAGAATGTGGCAAACATCTGGTATAACCAGTGGGAACAAAGTAGAGGTGAAGATGCTGAGCCTGCTATTTAGGATGAATTTGAGGGAGCCTTTCTTGACCACTTCTTTCCCAGAAAATTGAGGGAAGCAAAAGTAGAAGAGTTTGTGAATCTAAAACAGGAGGGTATGACCGTTAAAGAGTACAGTCTAAAGTTCATCCAACTATCCAGATATGCTCAGAGATGATCCCAGATATGAGGTCGAGGATGAGGATATTTGTCTCCGGATTGGGAAGACACATGAAGAAGGAGTGCAAAGCGGCATTGTTGATCTCCGACATCGATATTTCAAGATTAATGGTGTATGCTCAACAGGTGGAGGATGAGAAGGGGAAAGACAGGGAGGAACATCTGAGCAAGAAGGCAAAATCAGCTGGATATGAGAATGAACAGAGGCAGAATAAGGGCAACAGGTCTTTCTTCTAGAAGAGGTCTTCCAATTATGCCTCATCTACCGCAAGTGCACCTATGCCGCATAGCAGGTATGATTGGTAGGGACAGAGTCACTAGAATTTTAGATTCCAAGGTTCTCAATCCCAGGCTAGCGTGAGTCGAGGTCCAAAAGGGAATTCACAATGCGGCAAGTGCGGTAAGCTCCACTTGGGAGAGTGTAAAGAAGGGGATAAGGGTTGTTATAAATGTGGCTAGGTGGGCCATTTTCAGAGGGAGTGTCCAATATGGGGCAATAGGGCCTAGTATTCTACCACCTCACCACCAGCTAGAGGTAATCAGAGGGGCACTACTCCAGGTATGAGAGGAGGTACAAACTGTCTATATGCCATGGGTAGTCGCCAAGATTAAGAGAACTCCCCAAACATTGTGACGGGTATGATTCGAGTCTCTTCTCTTAACTATTATGTTTTGATGGATCCGAGTGCCAAACTATCTTTTGTGACTCATTATGTGGCTAGTAAATTCAATAAAATCCCTGAATGTCTTCTTGAGCCCTTCAGTGTGGCTACTCCTATTGGTGATTCTATCTTAGCTGAGAGAGTCTATAGAGATTGCACTGTGTTAATCTATCACAGGGATACCTTGGCCGACTTAGTTGAGTTGGACATGGTCGATTTTGATGTGATCCTTGGCATGGACTGGCTTTATGTCTGTTATGCCTTTATTGATTGTAGGACTCAGATTGTCAAGTTCAAATTCTTGAATGAGGCTGCCATAGATTGGAAGGGTAGTCTTGTCGTGTCTAAGGGTAAGTTTATTTCCTACCTTAGGGCCAGGAAACTAATCTCGAAAGGGCTTGAGTTAGTTCCGATTATCAACGAATTTCCTAAAGTCTTTCTTGAAGATCTGCCCGGAGTCCCTCCTGATAAGGAGATTGACTTTAGGATCGATGTCATTCTTGATACCCAGCCTATTTCTATTCCTCCATATAGAATGGCTCCTGCGGAGTTAAAAGAACAGTTGAAGGACTTATTAGATAAGGGATTCATTAGGCCAAGTGTCTCACCATGGGGTGTTCTCATCCTATTTGTTCGAAAGAAGGATGGGTCCCATAGAATGTGTATTGATTATAGGCAACTAAACAAGGTCACCATAAAGAACAAATACCCTCTCCCCAGAATAGATGATTTATTTGATCAACTTTAGGGTGCCACTTATTTCTCAAAGATAGACCTAAGATTGGGCTACCATCAGTTGAAGGTGAGGGAGTGTGACATCCCAAACATAGCTTTTTGGACCCGTTATAGCCATTTTGAGTTCTTGGTTATGTCCTTTGGGTTGACCAATGCCCCTGCAACTTTTAGGGATCTCATGAATCGAGTATTTAAACCATATCTTGATATGTTTGTGATTGTATTCATTAATGATATTTTGATGTACTCCAAGAATGAGGAGGAGCACGCCAATCATCTTAGAGTTGTCTTGCAAACTTTAAAAGACCAGGTATTATATGCAAAGTTCTCCAAATGTGAATTTTGTCTTGCATCAGTGGCATTTCTCAGCCACATTATATCTGGAGACGGTATTCAGGTTAATGCTCAGAAGATTGAGGCAGTGAAAAATTGACCCAGACCCACATCCCTAACAGATATAAGGAGCTTCTTAGGTTTGGCTTGCTATTATCAAAGGTTTGTAGAGGGATTCTCATCCATATCATCACCATTGACCAAGTTGACCTAAAAGAAGGCTAAGTTCCAATGGTCCGATGCTTGCGAGGAGAGTTTCTAGAAATTGAAGAACAAACTGACCACTGCTCCTGTTCTAACTTTGCCCAATGGAACAAAGGATTTTGTGGTCTATTGTGATGCATCTAGAGTTGGTTTGGGTTGTGTGTTGATGTAGAGGGGAAATGTGATAGCCTATGCTTCAAGACAACTTAAGATTCATGAGAGAAATTACCCAACTCATGACCTTGAGCTGACAGCTGTGGTATTTTCTCTTAAATTTGGTGCCACTACTTGTATGGAGTGCATATGGATGTGTTCACTGATCATAAGAGTTTGCAATATGTCTTCAGCCAGAAGGAACTCAACTTGAGACATAGGAGATGGCTCGAGCTACTCAAGGACTATGATATGAGCATCCTTTACCATCCAGGTAAAGCTAATATTGTTGCTGATTCTCTTAGCAGGTTGTCTATGGGTAGAACTGCCCAAATAGAGGAGGGGAGGAAAGAATTGGCTAAAAAGGTGCATAGACTAGCTCGATTGAGAGTTCGGCTTGAAGAGAATAATGAAGGCGGAGTTAATGTTCAGGATGGGTCTGCATCCTCACTCGTGGCAGAGGTAAAAGAGAATCAAGATCAAGATCCCATTCTTCTCCAATTGAAGAAAGTTGTTCACAAACAAAAGGTGTTGGTTTTTACCAAAGGGGGAAATAGGGTGTTGAGGTACCAAAATAGATTGTGTGTCCCAGATGTTGATGATGTACGAGAAAGGATTATGGCCGAAGCGCATAGTTCTAGATACTCTATTCATCCTAGCTCTACAAAGATGTACCATGACTTGAGGGAAGTTTATTGGTGGAGTGGAGTAAAGAGAGATATCACAATTCTTTTTCCAAGTGCCCGAATTGCCAACAGGTTAAAGTTGAGCATCAAAGGATATGTGGGTTAGCTCAAAACATAGAAATTCCAGAACCTAGCTCTACAATGATGTATCATGACTTGAGGGAAGTTTATTGGTGGAGTGGAATGAAGAGAGATATTGTGGAATTTGTTTCCAAGTGCCCGAATTGCTAACAGGTTAAAGTTGAGTATCAAAGGCCATGTGGGTTAGCTCAAAATATAGAAATTCCAGAATAAAAGTGGGAGATGATCAATATGGAATTTATTACAGGTTTTCCGAGGTCCCAAAAACAATATGATTCAGTTTAGGTGATTGTGGATAGGATGCCAAAATCAGCTCATTTCTTGGCAGTTAAGACTACTGACATCGCACAGGATTATACAAAATTATACATCCAGGAGATCGTCAGATTGCATAGGGTCCCCTTGTCTATCATCTCAGACAGAAGAGCTCAATTCACTTCCCAATTTTGGAGATTCTTTTAGAAGGGACTGGGTTCAAAGGTAAATCTTAATACGGCCTTTCATCCCCAGACAGATGGCCAAGCGGAGCATACCATCCAGACATTGGAGGATATATTGAGGGCATGTGTACTTGACTTCAAAGGAAATTGGGATGATCACTTACCTCTCATAGAGTTTGCATATAATAATAGTTATCATACAAGTATTCAAATGGCCCCCTATGAAGCTTTGTACGGGATAAGGTGCAAATCACCAATTGTGTGGTTTGAGGTTGGTGAAGTTGAGTTGATTGGGCCTGATTTTGTTCACCAAGCTATGGAGAAGGTGAGAGTTATTCAAGATAGGCTAAAGGCAGCGCAAAGTCGTCAAAAATCTTACACCGATGTGAGGAGGAGAGACTTAGAGTTTGAGATGGATGATTGGGTATACTTGAAAGTGTCACCCATGAAGGGCGTCATGAGGTTTGGAAGGAAAGGAAAGCTTAGTTCATGATACATTGGTCCTTACCCAGTTGTGAGGAAGATTGTGAGTGTCACTTATGAATTGGAGTTACCCTCGGAGCTAGCTGCTATTCATTCGATATTTCACGTTTCGATGTTGAAGAAATGCTTGGGCGATCCCTCATTGGTAGTCCCCATTGATAGTATTTGAGTTAAGGATAGCTTGTCATATGAAGAGGTTCCGATCCAAATCCTTGATCGCCAGGTTCGCAAATTGAGGAACAAAGAGATTGCCTCGGTCAAAGTCTTGTGGAAAAATTAATTTGTTGAGGAAGCCACATGGGAAGCAGAGGAAGATATGAAAGCTAAATACCAACATCTATTCGTGCCTATCGATGAGAATGTTGAAGGTAATGCCCATTTTCTTGATTTGAATTCGTATGTGCATTTTTGATTTTGGATAGTATATTATTTTGAAAATTGATTGGTCGAATGACTGAATTCTGATTGTGATTCGTACCTCAAGTCCATCCTTAGTTTACTCATCATTCGAGGATGAATGATCCCAAGGGGGAGATAATATAATACCCCCAAAATTTTTCACTAAGATTGGGACCATTCTTCGTGTGTATATAGGATCATACTAGATGATTGTACAGTGCATGCATGAGTTAGGATCGATTCCTAAGAAATTGGAGAGTGTTGGATGTGATTGAGGGTCATAACGGATCCCTAGAACCAAGCTAAGTCCAAAGAATTCGTCTTGGCTAAGTTTTCCAATGAGTTCGTATAAGGGTCGACTTCTAATGACCATATCTTTTTGAATATAACGAACTAGGTGTCCCAAGACCTATCAAATTAAAGTTCTTTGAGTCTTCTTTCCAACGCTGCCAAGATTATTAAATATGTTAATTTTCTTAAATATGTTGCTCATCTTGAATTGTTGATTTAGAATTTTGGAGTTTTGATGAGTCCCCAAAGAGTTGTTAAATGAATAGAGGAACGATTGGATAGGTTTGTATGTTGTTATAAATGCATATTTAAACTACTCTTGAAAGATACGATTGGGATTGATCGGATCGTATGATTAGGAGAGGTTTGATTGTGATAGAATTGATGATTTGACAAGGTTCCAAATGAGACTTGTCGCTATGATTTGATTGAGTTGATTGGATGGAGTTTTATGAGCGTTGAGTCTTGGGAGGAGTATCGAGCACCAAATTGGGTAAGAGTAAGTAATAACTTGAATCCAATAACTACGTCGCCAAACGTAGGAGGGGATTGAACTGTTAAAGTCGGATGCTTCTCCAACATTATTGTCATGACATGATAGGACTTGGTTGGATTGGATCCATGATAGGTTGATTCATTCATACCCTAGCAAGGTATGAACGTACATGGCAACAACGTTGGCTTATTGTACTATCACTGGCTCATAAGTGATGGTTGTCGGATAAGAGAAACTCCCATATAGGTATTGATAGTACTCTGAGTTGAATTGGGTTGAATTGTATGTGATTGGTCCCATCTAAACCATATTCTTGTTTAGACTTAGGACACTTGATCAAGTTGTTCTTTCTCCTGAGTTGAGATTTTGAGTTGATTGGATTCTTCCTTGGTGTTTGTTTCATTCGGCCATTTTACATACTCATACAATCCATGTACTGACGTCATTTGGCTTGCATCATTTTATGATGCAGAGACAGGTACTAGAGATCATCAACCGACGCACCGTTGAAGATTTTCTCACTTCCAGCTAGTTGGTGAGTCCTTCCAGTTTCCGGAGGATATCGAGATTATCTTTATAGCTTTGTTTTGTTCTTTTATTTTGACTGTTGGTAGCCATGGACTTGTCATTGGCACCTCCTGGATTGTTGATAGAGGCTTTATAGACTAGAGTGTGGAAGTGTTGAATTGTTCATTTTGACTAGTTTTATTCTAGTTAGTTAACGATTGTATATTTGTTTGGCCTTTGGCCTTAAGTTATGAATAGTATCCTTATGATTGAGTCTTCCACTGATAGAATGTGAATGAATGAAAGTGTGATTAGACCAGGTGGTTCGCTTGAAGGCTAGAAATGACTTTCGAGTGCCGACCACGTTTAGGGTACCCTCCCGGTGCGTGACAATAAGCCCCTTCAAACAAGCTCAAAATTGATAGTTTACCACACTAAATTTAACTAATAATTATAATAAAATCCGCATTCAATTATGTTTATATAAGATAACTTTCAATATATAAAAACATGATTATGATAGTGGAACTTCTTGCAAACTATTGAACTAAGAAGTAGAACCTATTTCTACCAAAGTTGTCTTATAGTCCTGTTTTGAAATGTCAAAGAATATGCTCTAAAATTTATGTCAATCAATAATTAATTACCATACACTAAATACATATTGTCCATTCCATTTAATTGTAAACATTAAAAACACATGAAACTATAGATATTGCAAATTTAATTAGGGATAGTTTATCCATACAGAACTATTGCTAACATTCTAGCAATGAGGATAAAACTTACATGAAATTGTCTATATAGGATAATTTTAAACACATAAATAAAAATAACAATTGTAAGAATTAAACTACTTAGGAATTATTGAAAACTAAATTCACGGCCCTCCGAGCACCCAAGTTGAGTCCTTGGAGAAATGTTTTGATATGGAAAATAACTAATCATGAAACTCAGATTGACTAGAATTAGTATCGCATGGAGGGGTGACCAAATGCATAAACATTACTATCTGGGGTAAAACCCACAATGAGAATTTCGGCACGACAAAATGCACAAAATTTACTAGCCATCTTGAGGAGATCAACACGACGCTTTAAAAAACTAATTTTAAAGTTTTTTATTTGGAATTTTCATCATGTCAATTTTCTTTTGACCTATACTTTTTCTTGACATGTTTAAACCTTTTGATGCAAAAAAGAAGATAAAATGTGATGTTCGGTCTCAACATAAGTGTTATTTATAGTGAAAAAACTCATCGTATTATTTCATGGAGTCAAAGATATTTATATTAATTCCTTTTTAAAAAAGATTTGACTAGAGCACAAAATATACTTATTGTTTCATGGAGTCAAAGATATTTATATTAATTCCTTTTTAAAAAGATTTGACTAGAGCACAAAATATTATCATATTTCATTCTTTGTATCATTGTATAATGATCATAATTAAATAAAACTCTCTTAGAAATATGTTATTGGATTGCATTTAGACCATCATTTATTTAAATAATAACAAAGTGAGAAAAATAATGAATAAGTTACCTTTCATGTAGGGTGGAAGTGGAACAATTCGATTTGTTGTTTCTTTCTTTTATGGTAGAAGTTTTAGTAAGTTCACATATAAAATAATAAAAATTCAATAAACCTTTATTTTATGATAAAATTTTAGAAGTTCACATATAAAATGATAGAGATTTATTAGGTAAAAAGTTTTTCCCTAAATTTCTTTAGTGTACAACAATAAAAGCATACCCAGTGAAATCCCACTAAGTGGGATTCGCGAAGGATAGAGTGTATACATACTTTACCACTACCTCGTGAAGGGACCACAATTATGTTTCCATGTTTATAGAGTATCTTCCATAAATGAGTTAGGGTTAGAACAAAACCCTACGTTCTTGAATTGTTCTTGATTCTTTATGAAATCCCAAGAACCCTCCATAAAAGCATCATATTCTCGTAAAGATTCATACCCCATGAATTTTACAATATTTCCTCCATGTTATTATGAATAATTATGAAAGTAACGATTTCTATCTTGAAAACTATGTATAATGATTTTTAGTGACTTATTAATAATTTCTTAGTAGTTTCTTGATGTTTTCTTGATGAATTCTTGAAATTTATGATGTTATAAATCCTATAATTATGAATATGAAATTTTCCAAATGTAAATCTTTTGATGCTATCATATGTTTTCTTGACTACATTACAAAGCTATGATACCTGAACTATATCCTCATGACATGATGATATCAACAAAATATAGTCCTTGAAAGTTATGAACATGAGCCTTCGGGCTAATCGATGAATACATGAGCTTAAGGGAGCTAAATAATAAATTGAAAAGGCACAATTCTAAATTATAGATGGTTGAAACTACATTTCACGATGTAATTTAAGAATTGTACCATTGATTTAGGTAGCTCCTTCTTATATGCCCCTACCAAGGGCTAGTTATGGAACCACATGGCACATACACGTATGTGTAACGACTTATCCCGGTCGTCATGGATAGACCCATGGGGAAGGATTTTGGGACAGAAAGCTTCGGATAGTAACTTCAATTTTTTTTAGCCTAGGCCAGACTTGGACGAATTCTAAGTCAAGTAAGGTTTAGGTTGACTTTGTGAATGGTGGGGGATCAAATCTCTAATTTGATTGAGTAAACTGACAGCCAAGGCGATACGGAGCATTTACGGCTTCATAGAATCGTATTAGGGCGAGTAATACTTTCGAAATTGGACTTGGCATGAAGAGTATAATTTAATACGTCTTTGAAAGGGGGTGTGTTGTGAAATAGTGAAATAGAGACTTGAAGCTCAAACTCCGAGCTTATTGTTTTCGCATATCCTACCAGAATGGGATTATTTCTGCCAGAGCAGGATGGGTCTAGAGCAGGACAGTCGCGGATTTAGATGGGAAAACCCCCAAAAATGGTTTCATTCTACAAAAACTATTCCCAAAATAATAGGAGGTGACCTAGGGAATTTTCATCAATTTTCCACAGATTTCCATGCTTAAGGTAAGGATTTTACTCCATAATCTCATCATTTGATTCCTAATACATATAAACTAGGATGGGTGATCATTGTGGGAGGGTTTGACCTGTGGGTAACGGTGGAAAATAGCCCTAGGGTGGGATTAGGATCATGGATTTGGCATAGGATGAGAATTGTGTTATGTTTCATGAACGTTAGGCCATTTTTTTGATCCTTTATACATATATACTATTTTTAGACTAAGAACAAGTAGAACGAACCCAAAACGAAAAAGCTCTTAGTTTAACGACTTGTCCTCATCGTTAGGAATAGGCCAATGAAGAAGGATTTTGGGCCAGAAAATTTCTGGTAGTAACTTCAGAAAAATATAGCCTAGATCAGATTTGGACGAATTCTGAGTCATGTGAAATCTAGGGTGATTATGTGAATGATGGGAGTTCTAACCTCTAATTTGATTGCATAGGCTAACAACAAGAATGATACAAAACATTTAAGGCTTCGCATAATCGCATTCCGGCGAGTAAAACTCCCAAAATCAAAGTTGCTGTGAAGGGTATATTTTAATACGTCTTTGGAAGGGGTATGTTGTGAAATGGGGAGTTTGGAGCACAAGATCTGAGCTCACTATTTTTGCATATCTTGCCAAAGCGTGATTATTTCCTCTAGAGTGGGGCCGCACAAATGGGATGAGTCCCTCCAGAGCGGGACCGTCGCAACTTAAATTGTGACAAAGTCCTGAAATGGTCTTTTTCTGCAAAATTAATTTCTTGGATTTAGAAAGGTGACCTAAGGTGAATTCTATCAAGTTTTCACGGATTTCCACGCTTAAAAAATTTTACTCCCTAAATTCATACTTTGTTTCCTAGAACCTAAAAAGTATGGTGGGTAATCATTGGGGGAGAGTTTGAACTAAAAACCTATGGTGAAAAATATCCCTAGGGTGAGGTTAGGGGTTAGGATCATGGGTTTGGCCTAGGGTGTAAATTGTGTTATATTTCATGATAGTTAGGCCATTGTGTTGGTCCTTTATATGTATTTATTATTTTCTAGACTAAGAACGATAAAAACGTACCCGGATAGGGGAGGATCTTGCATTGTAATATTGTTGAAGCATGAATTTAAGGTCGGTGGTGGTCTAGTTTTCTGTATGTGTCTCATATACTTTTTAAATTGCTTCATAATATGGATATGTGTATATAAATAAGGAAAAATGCTAGATTATGTATGTAATAATCACTTGCTGGCATGTTTTTATGATGAACCTGTTCTTGGTGGTATAAATATTGTAAATACTGAATGTAATTGTGATTTTGGTATCTTGGATTAAGTGTCACATTTCGACACACCCTTTGTGCAAGTTATTGGAGAAGGAGATGAGGTTCTACTTTGATGAGGCATGCATGAAAGCGTTTGAATGCTTGAAAGAGAAGTTGATCTCATCACCGGAGATTGTTTCTCCAAATTAGTCTGCCTCATTTGAGATCATGTGTTATGCTAGCGGTACTTCTTTGGGGGTTGTACTAGGAAAAAGGTGCGACAAGATCTTTCATACCATAAACTATGTTAGCAAAGCGTTAAATGCAGCCTAGAAGAATTACAAACTGATTGAGAAAGAACTGTTGGCAGCAGTGTATGTATTTGAAAAATTCAGAGCATATCTTTTGGGTACCGAGGTGATAGTGCACACTGGCCATGCAACCTTGAGATTTTTGATGACCGAGAAGGATGCTAAGCCAAAGTTAATCAGATGGGTGTCGTTTCCCTAAGAATTTGATTTTGAGGTGAAGGACCGTAAAGGAAGTGAAAATTAGGTAGCTAACCACTTGACCAGGAATGAAGAAAAAATAGAGGTAAGGACGAGCTTGACATTGATGATTCCTTCCCAGATGAACAGGTTTTGGCTCTCACTTTTGATATTATTCCTTGGTTTGCTGATTATGCTAACTATCTTATTAATGATCTTATGCCTGAAGATCTGACTTTCCAGCAGAGAAAGAAAGGTGTATTCCAGAAGCAGAAATGTTAAGAATTTTGAAGGCCTGTCACTTATCACATGTAGGTTGACACCATAGTAGGAGTTGTACTGCACAAAAGATACTGCAATGTGGATAATACTAGCCTACTATCTATAAAGATGCACATGATTTGGTGAAGAGCTATGACTAGTGCCAAAGGCAAGGCAACATATCTAGGCGTTAAGAGGTACCTATGATACCAATCCTGGAAATGGAGTTGTTTGATGTATGTGGCATCGATTTCATGGGGTCGTTTGTGAGCTCATATGGGACGAAGTGCATTCTTATGGCAGTTGACTATATCTCAAAGTGAGTGGAAGTTGTCACCTTACTAGATAATATGAGCAAGAGTGTTACCAGTTTTCTAAGGAGAAATATATTTTCCAGGTTTGGGACTCCTAGGGCTATCATCAGTGATGGGTGTTCCTATTTTTGCAATAAGATCTTTTGAACTCTTCTGGTGAAATATGGTGTGCGGAAACACAAGGTAGCTACTCCATATCATCCCTAGTCTATTGGGTAGGTTGAGGTGCCAAACTGCGAAATTAAGGAGATTCTAGCTAAGTCTGTGAATGTTAACAAGACTGATTGAGCGAGCAAGCTGGATGATGCTTTATAGGCATATCATACAACTTTCAAAACACCCATTGGTATGTCTCCATGAAATTAGAATTTTGAAAGGCATGTCATTTTCCTATGGAGTTAGAACACAAAGCGTTGTGGGCCCTAAAAAAGTTGAACCTAAGTTGGAATGAAGCTTCATATATAAGGAAAGATCAAATCAATAAGATGGATGAGTTTCACTTGAGTGCCTATGAGAGTTTTTCTCATTACAAAGAGCAAATGAAACTGTATCATGAAAAGCATATTGAGAAGCGCAAATTCAGCATTGGAGACAAAGTGTTGCTTTTTAATTCCAGACTAGGGTTGTTTCCAGGCAAGCTATGGTCAAAGTAGTCTGGGCCTTTCACCATTACACATGTATTCTCTCATGGTGCAATCAAGCTTGAAGCTCAAGATGGTCATAGGTTTAGAGTGAATGGGCAGCGGGTGAAACTATATTTGGGATCTCTTAAAGAAGTGAAAATTGTGAAAGAGCTCCAACTTGATGAAGTATGAGAAGTTAAGGAACCTACATCGTGCCGCGATGTTAAATAAGGCATTGAATGGGAGGAAACCCATGGGGTAAAGCTTCATGAAGTCTGAGTAATGGAGTGAACCACATCGTGCCGCGATGTTAAATCAAGCGCTGCTTGGGAGGCAATTTAAGGATTGTACCTTTAAGTAGATAGGTTAAATTTTGATATTTATGGATTTTAAAAAGTCATGGTGTGTTCTGTGAGTGCAGGATCTCAAAGAAGGAGTAAAACATTAAAAATTGGCAAAGGTTCCCCACCACGGGCAACCCATACGGATCGTATAGGGCACCACGCCCCATGGTGGAGTGGCGTAGTGAGCACGGTCTTAAGAAACTCGAGGGTTACGGGAGGGATCATGTCCCATGATGAAATTTATGGACCGTTTTGCATTTCGTGAAACCTAAGTAAGGTCTCTTACCCTTTGTCCAAGTCTATCCCTACGATAGGCATTATGGCCCGTAATGCATTTTATAAACTGTTTTGATCTCTGAGCAGCCCAAGTAAGACCATCTCCTTTTTTCCAACTCCCATGTCAAGAAGGGAATTACGATACGTGGTGCTTTTCAGGAGCATCCACCATGGGTCATGAAGCCTAGTTAGCTAAGTCATATTTAGTTGACTCATTTTTTACCCAATTACAAAATATTTAGGGCTTTTGGTTTATTACCCATTTACCACCAAAAATTGGGCCATTCTTATTCTCTCCCACTATGAACCAAAGTAAAAAAACACCCCTCTAATTCCTTTGTCGTGAAAACCACTCCACTTCCAACCTATTAAAGTTGTGAGTAGCATTTATGTGTAGTTCTAGGGTTCTAGTCCTTGGAACTATGAAAATCTATTGGTTTCAAGAAAACATTGAACGAACCAAGTTAGTCTTCTTTTCAATCCCTTGGGACGATGCAATATGAGAGTTGTGCTGTAGTGCTAGAACATCTTATGCATATTTATTGGGTTCAGTTTGAAATTAGTATGTATGTGAAAGTGCATATTATATGGGCAGAGGGTGATTTGAATTCGAACATTAGTAGTTTTAATGTAGAGTTGATGCATACTTGTCTTTGCTTAACCATGAATTCCTAATTGATGATTTCTATGGTTCAATGTACTAAATGTTCATGAATTCATGTGACGATTGAGTTGTGTAAACTGAAAATTTTCAAAAATAATAGGACTGAGAAGTTGGGGCTGATGGTCTTCACTACGGATGGTATTGAACTTTATGTACTATGGTGGAGTCCCATTGTCTCCACTTCTGAAAAGTTTCAAAGTGTAAGATCATGGAAGGTATCACAGACCGTGAACTCCATCGTGGGCCATAGTGTTGTTCCGTGGTCCAACACTTTGAAAACTTTTTAGATACCACCTGAGGCCTAGTTTTTGGAAGAAACCACAGAGAACTTTACAGTCCGTGAAGACCTTCATGGTTTGTGAATGTCCACCATAGTAAATGAGTTTTAAAAATTTCTGACACACTGAAAAATCCAAAAAGAGTTTTATTTCAAAAAGAGTTTTATTCCAGTTTCCTCTTGTATCACCCTATGATAGATTGAGTGGCATCATTTCTTAAGGGTTATTGTCATGATTGTATGAAACACGGGGAAATATGGGTACCCATTGAAATTCGTCGCATTGTCTTGTTAGGGTATTAACTATTTGCCTCTTCCACAAGTACCATGGCATAAACATGCACCAAGAATGCTTCCAAATACAAATTCCATGACTCCATTTCTGAGGAATTAGAGCATGAGTCAGAGCAGAAGTCGGGAAGCAACACATCTAATGGGTTGGAGCTTCAAGTTGTAACCACTATCTCTCTTCACGCACCTCCCACTACAAGGTCCAAGAAAGCTATCGAGGCCGATGCCGCTACCTCCCAGTCTAAAAAAGAGGTAGCTAGCTCAGCCAATAAGGAAAGTTGGGACACATCACAATTCGATGAGGAGGGTAGTGATGCTAGTGCAGCTGGTGATAAGGATGACAGACTGGATGCTATAGAAAAGTTTGGCCATGAAACAGAAAGTGACCAAGTTGCACGCCATAAGGTATTGATTTTCTGAGAAATATGTGGCTTGTTCTGGCTCAGCAGGACACTTTGAAAATGGCCTAAATAAACGGGACAAAGGCTTGGGTAAATGAGCCATCGTGCCAGAGGTCTGAGTGGTCACTAATACCCTATCCGCCCTACATGAGCTCAAAGATCTTTTCTTCAAGCATCATTTTGAGTGGATGATAAAGGACCTGGGTGTTATGGTGAAAATCTAATCTGAGAGTTTTATTCTACTTATGCTGCTATAATGATGAATGTTATGCTTGAGGAGGTCTCGGGAAAAAAAGAAAAAGGCCTTAGCATTGAAGTCACCATCACTGAATAAAGTCACGGTTCATGGGAAGGTAGTGGATATCTCTGAAAGTACAATAAATAGGTTCTTGTATGGTAAAGAATTCTAGACCAAAGTTTGGAAAGGTCTCTACGAGCACCGGCACTACGAGGTTAGTGATGAGGCACAGATGAGCGATCTTGAGGTGTGAAAAAAAATCATGGGTTGGATTGCCGAGTATATTGCTATCAAGGGTGTCAATATATCGTGGGTCCCTAATCCCTAGCAGTCAATTATTAAGGCTTCCCTTACTTTCCTTGGTAAGTATTAGTAGGCCATTGTCCATGCTCATCTATGACCTATAGCAAATGAGAACACTCTCCACCCTATATAAGCGTCGCTAGTAGCATGTATTATGGCTCATTTTGAACTACACAGTGGGTGACTAATTGCGATCAAAATTTAGGACCGAGCATGAGCGAGCTAGCCCTCTATTCCTATGTTTGATCAGGAGGGTATGTGAGTTTACGGGTACCCAAGTAAATCATCAATTTGACAAGTGTTACCTAGCGACGAAGTCCTCAAATATGGCACTGATAAAGGATTTTGACAATCCATTGTACAAGACCAAGCCGGTACGACCTATTGGTCCAGCCACTATGCCTAGAGGACCACCACCTCCTACTTTAGATTTGGAGGGTGAGACTTCATTCCCTCCTATGAAGGAGACAACATATTAGCTCGAGGGAAACACCAAGCATACCCCTTCCATGACTGTAATTTCAGGTATGATGATTATTATTCCTTACACACTTCTTGAGCACTTGGTGTAGGATCAAAGGAGGACACGGGCATTAGTATATTAGGTGATTGAGCGGCTACCTAGAGTAGTCCAGACACAGATATAATAGGAGGCCACTCAGATTCACAAAGAGCTTATGCAGGAGGTTACATTGATACAGAGCCGTATTAATGACGTAAGGGCCATATCACTACATAGAGTGGTGGTCTAGGTAATGTGAATGCTGCATCTTTACGGGTGGAGCTAGCAACCTAATGAGTTATCGTGGGTAAATTAGAAGAAATGTCATCCTCTACTATTCATGTTAGTGCCATAGATACTTTATTATAGCTATTGTCGGCACCTTCCACACCCATGCAACTATATGGGGTGTGGGGTACCATTTCGGCACTCAACCCCAATAAAAGGGCAAGGGAAATAAGTGGTGATAGAGGGATAGCTCTCCTAAAAAGGTCGAAAAGGCAAAAAGAGCACAGAAAAAAGCTAAGAAGAAGCCTAAGTACACTTCTCGAAAAGAATTCCAGGAGAAAGAGGAGCTCGAGATGCAGCGTCTTGTGGCTATAAAGGTTGGAGTGTCGGCTAGTGGAATTATTCCTTCTGAGACTGTTGTGATCCCGGCTCCAGTTGTGACTATGAGTAAGGTGCCTCCTAGCATGCTTACTCCTACTACAGGTGATGACCCTCTGGGGGAGCCTACATCATTGAGTACACCAGACAATACTAGTGCCACTACACCACCATCGACTTATGCCTAAGGCATTACAGGTATGATCACTTCCCTTGTATTTATTACTGAGCTTATTGACATACAATTGAGGAAATGCACAAATTTTTGATAGGGGGTGGGGCATCTTTACGCTTGAAGTTTTTGTTGCTATGTTTCTTTTCTTTCAAGTGTTGTATATTTAGTAAAATTGGCATGTTTAGGATTGTTTTTGTGTATATACAAGAGTCTATAGAAGAATATAGTAGCCTGTGAAAAGAATAAATTAAATTGAACAAACATGACTCCTAACTGAAAATTTTGTAAAATACTATGTAATTGGTCTGGCTTGTGAAAACTGGCTTGTTAGGATCTTTATATGAAATTGTACAAATGATCTTGTCGATCAAATGCAAGCTAGGACATGACTGTGTTGATTAGTGCTAAATAGTATAACATGTGTGCCATGTGTGTAAGCTTAAATACTTAGTTTGAACAATGTATTTGTAATCTAGAACTTGTCTGGTTTGTCTCACTGAAATGATTAAATAGCTTGATTAGGAAAGGATCATAGGCCATTGTTGAAAATAAGTCACTTAGCCTAAAAACAACCAACCAATGAAGTTTGTACCCTTTGAACCAAAAGTTTGAGCCTGAATAAAGACCTTTTCCTTGGCATAACACAAATCACGTTCCCCGTCTGACTGTATAACTTTATCTTGGATCTAGTCCCTCCTAGGAAAATATATACATTAACTGAGGCCAAAAGCCTAAGTTGAGGGTGGCTACTATAAAGAGAAATGGAAAGGTGGGGTATGAAAAGAGTTGTGTGATGAGAATAAAAATAACAAGCATGGGTGTGGCTGCTGATGAAATAAAAAAACAAGTGTGAAGTACCATGAAATTCAGAATTTCAATCAAAAACCACACTTAGAAAAAAAGAGAAAGAAGAAGAAAAGAACAAAGGCAGAAACTACATCCGCGCGAGAATAGAGAAGTAAACAAGTGAATGAAATAGTTTGGGGATTGGAAGAGAAGTTGCTGAGTCAAAGTAGCGTCAAGGAGGGGAAAAGTAGTCACTTAAATCCAAAATATATCCTACCTAAGCCTTAGCCAACGTTACAAGCAAAGAAAGTCCTAATGTGATACTAAAAGAGCTATTCAAAAGTGGTGTAGAAAATAAGCCCAAGCCTATGGTATGTACGTGTGCATTGATTGTACTTCATTTCTACATGTGAGTGATTTTATCCCAATCTCTATTATATTTTTGCATACTGTGAGAAAAACTTCTTTCTTGTGAGGGCATTATGATTATATTTTTGAGTTGTTATATTGACTAGTATATTGTCATTTGCATTTTCTAGGTTAACTATGAGTAGTGTAATATCGTAAATTAATCCTTGTGATTTAGTTGGACTGCCAGTGTATTGCATAGTCGAGTAAACTGAATAAGAGGGTCATGGTTGATGTGTTTGGCTTCTATATATCTCTTTATAGTCATTTGTGTTTGCGCGTCATGTTGTTTTGTTTTGTGTCATTACTTAAGGACAAATAATGGTTCTAAATTGAGGGTGTTGATATATCATGTATTTACGACACATTCGACACTCAAAACGGTGAATTAGTATGTGTTTCAAGTATGTTTCTGTAGATATGATATGAATTTTATCTATTTTGTAGGAAAACTAAGTCGCACATGTGTTTGGATGATTTGTTGGGTTTGAGTTGTTGTTTTGCTGAGGAATGAGGACTACGAGCCTCACCACAAACCGTAGTGCCTTGCACGGGCAGTGGTGGTTGGCGTAGTGCTAATGAGAGAAGGAAGGTGATGCTGAAACTTTGAAGTATAACTCTATGGAACCCATCATGGACTGTATTACCTTGCACCGACCTTGGTGGCTATCGTAGTGCTAACCTTGTGAAGAGGATAATACTAAAATTTTGGCCAAGCGTAACTCTTTGGAACCAATCATTGGTCGTGGAGCCCACTATGGACCGTAGTGACTGATCGTAAAGCCAAATGGAAGAAATTAGAGAATTGGCAAAGTCTATCATCACAGACTTCACTAGGATCGTATTTAGCACCACGAAGTGTGATGATTTCCTATGAACAAATGAAGGCAACACAACATGGAGCCCAGTTGAACACCATAGAGGAGGACCACGGACCGTGAAGTTCAGTATGGTCTGTGGTGAGTGAGCGTCAACTATGCCGACTTAAGTTTTTCTAGTTGGTTTAGGATTAGGTTTTTTATTTCTATAAATATCTGAATTTATTTTATTTTTAGGGGTACACTTTTTATCATTAGTTTTTGATTATTATTATGACAACATTGAAGATACATTTTACTACTTTTTGAGATTGATTCTTGAAATACAATTTTAGTTTTTCACTCTTAATTTGTGGTTCGTGTGTGTGATTCAAGGTTTACTTCTTCATTCGCGCAGGAATTGATTCATGAATTCTACACAAATTCGTGTTCTTTTACTTAGACTAATGAGTAGCTAAGCCCACAACTAGAGTTGTGGGAACCATGACAAAATAACGAAGTAGGTAAATGTGTAAAGTGATTCTCAGGATCTGTCATGCATGTATTGTGATTTTCTTCATTTATAAGACTTTGTTGATGAGTGCACATATTGGGAACATTCACATATTCATTGCTTTCCCGGGAGGAAGGTCGTGATTAGGAAAAGATTATCACAACAGTAATTTGGAGGAACAAAACTTCGTCTAAGATACTTGAGCTCGAGAGGGGATAGTACTATGAGATCCAGAGTAAGGGTTAGTAAAACATATATTCTGAGATTGGAAGGAGATGAATCAACTGCATCTAAGAAGGATCGGGAGGTGAATTAGATGTTACATAACTCGCTAGATTTTATATGCAATACATTGAAACATTACCACTAACACGATTAGTCTGTTGAGTTAAACGTTATGGGGAACATAATCCTACCTAAATTCTCATATTGTTCACAACTTAATTGTTAGTTACTTTTCTAAAACATCATTAAGTGTTACTAAATTAAACAACAAAATCCTTCATTTTACTTTATGCACTATTATTTTTAGGAAGTAGAAACTACAACTGAAAAGTGCTTGCTATCTAATAGACTTGTTTCAACCTATTCTCTGTGGTATCGATCCCGAATCTTAGTGGGGTAAATAGACTGCTAACGATCGTCTATATTCCTTTTGAGAAGTATAATTAAACATTACCAGTTGGTACTAGAAATTATCCCATACATTCAAAGTTCCTTTGAATGCTCCCCTCTCTTTCAAAACACATCTTCATGAATGCACAACATTTGTTCAAGAATACTCATGTGACAGCAACTCATTCTCAAGATGTGACTCAAAACCACTAGTTCTTTCATATTTTCATTTGGCTCAATTTCGGAGTTCCAAAACCACCACTCTCTTAATTTAATTCCCTCACAAGAAAGAATGTCCCAAAATAACTTACAAAGTATTCATAAAGCAAGGGACAAATACATAAACACTTACAGTTACAAAGAATTTCGCATTCTTACAAGTACCCAACCATAGGCTTGCCCTTATTTTAGATCAACAATGACTCAAAAACAATTGGTTAGAAATCACTAAGAACTTTTATCAAGTTTTTAATGTAGGCTTAGGGAAACTTAGGATATTATTTGGGTAAAAGTGACTAAACCCTCCTTGAACTCTACATACACTTTTCATTTACCTCATCACCATTTTTCATCATTTTTCCAAGCACACCCTTCTTTTCACTTCACACTAGATTCTCCACATGTAACATTTCATATTTTGGAGGAATTCTTTTCTTTCATTTTCGAAGCTTATATTCTTTCTTTCTAGACTTTGTTTCTTTTAGAACATATTCCTCATTTCTATGACTTATCCATTTATTGCTCTATTCTCAAGCCACCACGTGGTTAGCATCACCTCCATCCATTTTTATCAGCCCCAACTTAGGATTTTAGCCTCATTTTCCAATTCCTTTTAGAGTTCAAAGAGGGAAGGATTCAAGAGAGGATTCATTTTCTCAAAAAGGGTAAGGCTTGTAATGTGGTTTCCATAGAAATGGTATTAGGCTCAAAAAGGGTCAATTAGAGATATATTTAGTGCAATGGTAGGCTTTTTAGGTCTAATGGGTTTCCAAAAATCACAAGGAAGGACTAAATTCATTTCTCCAACCAAAAGAAATTAAGATTATGTCACAATCTTGACTCGTTGTGAGTGGAACCACACTAATTATTTGGTGGGAGAACCAATACTACACCAAACTAAAGCCTACTATCAACCAACACGATTTTAAATATATGGAAATAGTTTAGATAATTAGATTAATAGTTGAGTTCTCACAAACTCAGATAATAAACAAAAGCATGCGGAAATTACCTTCTGAGAACCTGAAATCATTGTATCAAAACTCTATCCAAGGGTCTAGAATAAGGGGATGCAATAAAACAATAAATAATAAGTATGAATATAAAATTCTAAGTCCAAGATGAAAGGATTAAGAACTAAGATGAATTCAAGACATCCAGAAAGAACTAGATCACCCTTGAATCTAAACGATCGTTGATCTCCTAACTAAGGTCTCTCAACAACTTCCTGAATATAATATACTCAACAAAGAAAGAGTAAGTGCAGTATTAGTACACAACCAAAGTGTACTAGTAGGATCATGCGGCCATTTCTAGTATATGAAATATGAATAGGAAACTCAACATAGTAAGGCAACAATATACAATCACACCATAGTTATGCAACCTTTTATATCATTATACATGTAAACACACTTAGTCACAATACAATCACACCACAGTTATGCAATCATGGTACCCATTCGAATAGTTAGTGTATTGGTGTGGTAACCGTTCTAAATATACTGGCATGGTACCCAATCCAATCGAACTGATGTGGCACCCTATCCAAATATGCCAGCGTGGTACCTGATTTAAACATGAAATCACACATCACACATTACAATCACAACCATAGTGAATAAGCACACATGCTTATACAACTAAGTAATACATTCATTACATACAATTTGATCACAAGATATCATTTCACTTCATGTTCTTTATTTTTCACCAATTATATATCATGCATGCAATAATAGTGAAGTAGTTAACAAGAATATATAACATAAATGGGAAAACACAACTATCACCTACCTCGGAACAAGCCTTTGAACTCTAAAGAATTGGAGTTTTTCCTTTTTCTAATGCTTTGGCTCACTCTTAATATAAGTAATCAATGAACAATGACCTACATTACCCAAATTATATCAAAATTCTAATTGTTGGCCAATATTTTGATCATCTCGCCCAATTAAGACTTTTTCCACCAATAATTTTAGGAAAAAACTTCCCCCTAAGAGAATTAGCATAGATTATAAGGCCTAAGAATTGAATTGCAAGTAAGAGAAATGAATAACTTAACTTTACCAAAGAAATTGGTGGAAAATGGGAAAGAAATAGACCTAGGTCATTTCTAGCTTCCCAAAAATGAAGTTGCAAAAATAAAAATAATTTCAGAACTTTTCTGACTTAAGACCCGCGACTGTCCCACAATAGCGTTCCCCACTATGATGGGATTAAACCTGCTATGGAGGCTTTCACTGAGACAGAAACTTGAAATTCATGTTCCAAGCCCCCGTTTCATAAACAACCTCAAATCCTGATGTTCCAAATTAAGCTTTCCACGATAAGTTCAATTTCGGGAGATATACTCACCCGAATTCAGTTCCATAAGGCCTTATGAATTTCCTAACATCTTAGATACAAGATCAAATAATAAAACCTCAGAAATCAACCTCAATCCATTATCATATTTCCCTATCCCTCACCTAACTAAGATTCAGTCCAAGTCTAGCCTAGTCTCAAAATATTTAAGTTACTACTCAAAAGTTTTTTGGCTTAAATTTCTTCCCCATTGGTTTATCTATAATGACAGGAATCGGTCATTACAATAGGTATCAATTTACCTATGTCATGACCTGGGCCTAAGGCCTAGACATGACACGGTGAATGAGACACCTGGAGGTTCCTCATCCAAGTCTCTTAGCATTCATTTAGCTTTCATAGGTAATAACATTAAAACCATAAGCGAAAATAAAGGGGATAATGGGACTAAGGAAAAAAAACATGGAACGAGAGGCATTAACAATATCAAACAATGCTTAATTTGTTCAACAATACCTCTACTACATTAGACTTGGTGGGGACTAAGACATGTCCATATCTCACTCTCATAATAAGTATAAAAAGTAACAAAAGATGACCATATGTCTATGCATATCATAAGCTACAAAGAAGAAAGGATATTTTCCCCAAAACATGGAAACTCACCAAGGCATTAGCCTTCAACCTAATCAACTAGCCACGGGGAGGAGAATGTGGAGCAACATCGGTCGCTACATAGTGATATCATGTAGGGAAAAGAGTATGCGTTAGTACTTTGAATGTACTAAGTATGTAGACATGTATGAACCTTTGAGAAACATTAGAACATCTGTGTAATATAAAACATAGTGAAATGCATGCATAATTATTCATATGAATAACCTTTAAATATTTATTTTGGGGGAAGATGATTGTAACTGACATGTAAGACCATACGAGCTATTATATGGAATCCAACATAACCCCTATGTTCGCACGGGAAGACTACTTGCCGGATAGAACTCTATCAACTTTAATTACTTTTGTAACTTCAACTTTAATGGCTATTTGTGGATCTACTAGCCCAAATAGCCTACAAGGGCTCCTATGTTGGCACATAGTTAATGCAACATGACACTTTATTTAAGGACCCCTTAGGTCGAGTCCCCATCTATATGCTATATTCGGTGCTAGGTCAAATCCCATGGAATAAAATTTGAATTTTCATAATAACATAGGCATTAATATAACTTTAGACATCAAATCATCATATGGTATAATAGCTCATTAAAATATTTCATTTGATTCAAATATGTGAGAAGCCCTTCATCATCATTAAATCATTCTTTCATTTCATAAGACTCTATTTAATCATAAACATTTTCTTTCATAAACTTCTATTTTGGAGTCAAACCTTTCAATTCAACTTCATTTCAACATATTGAAATGAGATGGGTTCACTTCATTCAACCTTTAAATACATTTAAAACAATCCTGGCATGCATGAGAATGATGGAAATGCATCAATTAAAATATCTTAAAATAACCCACCAATATACTTTAATGTTACTTTCATGCCTTCATATAAGGACTTTGATAAACCATTCATTTCATGAAATTGAGAGTCACGGGTAAATAAACTTCAAATAGACAATAATCTATGCATTTGTAATCATCATGTAAAAACCCATAAGATTTCATCGTTTAAAATTGAAATATTGAGTTTAGAAATCACTAGGGCTTAATGGGTGGAAGAACCCATGAATGAGACCCATATACCTTGGGAAAACAATTTCCTAAAGCAAGCTTTGAGAGTGGAGACTTGAAGAACCTTAGAGTGAAAACTCTAGCTTTTCTTGAAACCCTTGCGAGAACTTTGAGAGGAAGGAATTTTTTTGTTTTGATTCTAAGTGTAAGAATGAGGGATTGGGTATAGTTTAGGGCTTTTAGATAGGTAAATTCAGTCCCCAAAATGATCATACTTCAATATTAAAATACAACAAAAAAGACCAAAATGCCTCTTTTAAAAACTAACCAAACGGGCTTCACAAGGACCCTTCACGGTCCGTGGTGGTGTCCCGTGATGAATGACTTGGGGAAATATTTTTGGAAGTCTGCAGGGTAGGTCACTAAACTTTCTTCACGGAGGTCTTCATGGTCCCTGAAGGGCATCACGGGTAGTGGAACGTGACCTTGGTGCAAGTCCTATAGAAGGCCTACAAAGTGACCACCATAGAAGCACACCATGGTCCGTGAAGAGTACCATGACCCATGGTGGTGGTCCATGGTCCTTGGCTTTGAATGTTTCTTGAGGGATTTGGGGAGGGGTCACCATAGAGGGTTCACATCCCGTAGTGCTAACCACGGTCTGTGGTCCCTCATCATGGTCCCTTCCCTGTAGGTCTGAGCCTCTGAATCGCCACCACAGTGGCTCATCATGGGGCGTGGTGCGTACCATAGCCTATGATAGCTTTCTGTGGGCAACAGCTGGTGCTAGTTTTCTATATTTTCATTCTTTGTTTCTTGGTTTAGGACTTTCCAAATTTTCTAGGTCTTATAACCTATCACTCGTCTTCGAGTGATCAAACAAGAAAAACTGGGCTAAGACAAGAGTGGAATATTACCTAAAGCAAAAACAAGAGGGTACTTATCTCGCATGTCCTTTTCTAGTTCCTAGGTAGGATCGGCCGATTCTCCATTTTACTTTCACTAACTTTATCTCTTTAGTCCTCAACTTCCAGACATCACGATCAAGAATTGCAACCAATTCTTCTTCATATTAGAGATCTTTGTTTAGGAAGACTAAATTCCATAATTTCTATCCCCATGGTACCTCTTAAACATGGATACATAAAACACAGGATGGACTCCAGATAAGCTGAGCGGTAGAGCCAGCCTATAATACAGTTGCCCTCTATAATCAAAAATCACAAATGTACCAATATAGCATGGGCTAAGCTTGCCTTTCTTATCGAACCTCATAACCCTTTTATGGGTGAAACTTTCAGTAGTACCTATTCACTAGCCTAAAATGTCATATCTCTTACCCTGCATTCCTTATATTCCTTTTGCCGACTCTGGAATGCTAAAATTTTAGTTTTGTATACTCTTTATCTTATCCTAAGCATGCTTTACTAGATCAACTCCCAAGGGTTTCACATCTCCATCCCCTAACCTTTCTATGGCCGATCAACATTCCCTTCCAAAACTACTTCAAATGGTGCCATGTCAATGATAGAGGCTAATTGTTATTATAAGAGAACTCACACAAGGGTAGGAACTTATCTTAATGGCCCGAAAAATCGATCACATACACCATCAACATGTCTTCCAATACCTAAATTGTCCTTTTCAACTAACTATTAGTCTTTGGATGAAAGGTTGTGCTGGAAGTGAGTTGAGTGCCGAAATCCTAATACAATTTACCCCAAAACTTCAAAGTAAAATGAGTACCATGATCTAAGATGATAAAAAGGGGCACCCCGTGTAACCTTACTATCTCCTTAACATATATCTTTGCCAATGGTTGAGCATTATGATCCACTTTGACCGGGATAAAGTGGTCTGATTTAGTCAGTCTATTAGTAACCACCCAAATCGAGTCACACTCTCCCAAGGTCTTAGGAATACACACCAGAAAATCCATAGCAAGCTTCCCCCATTTAAATTCATAAATCGGCATTATCTGAAGTAAACATGCAGAACTATGATGATCATACTTTACCTGTTAAAGTTTTGACACAGCCACAAACTCAGTTATGTCTTTCTTCATTTCGGGCTCCCTGTAAAGCCTATAAGGTCTCTATACATCTTGGTCACACCAAGATGAATAGAATATCGCGAACCATGAGACTTTGTCACTAGCTTTTGGATCAAGTCATCGGCCTAGGGAACATAAATCCTTCCCCTAAAACTAAGCACACCACCCGCGTTAAGAGCATCATCTTGAGCCTCGCCAAACACCATCTTCTTTCTAAGATCTCTCAAACTCTCATCTTCAAACTACTTGGATTTGATATCCCAAATAAAAGTGGGTCTAACCTCAATACTGGCTAACAACCCACCTTTCTCTAAGATGCCTAATTGTATTAACTTAGTCTCCAAAGCCTGAATCTCTCTAGCTAAGGTCTCTTAGATACACCCAAAAAAACTAGACTGCCCATGCTAACTGTTTTCTAGCTCAATACGTCTTCCACCATATTAGCCTTACCTGGATGGTACTGAATGGTGACATCATAATCCTTGAGTAATTCCATCAACCTTCGCTGCCCCAGATTCAAAACTTTCTCAGTGAACATATGATGTAGAGTAGAATAATCAGTAAACACCTCACACTTGACACCATAGAGATAATGTTGCCAGATCTTGAGGTCAAACACTATCTTTTCCAACTCCAAGTCATGCGTAGGGTAATTCTCTCATGAACTTTTAACTACCTTGAGGCATAGGCTATGACATTCTTATCCTGCATAAACACAACACCAAATCCCTAATGTGAAATATCACAATAGACAGTAAAGTCCTTACCTTCAAATGTAAGGATAGGTGTTGTAGTCAGAAGCGTCTTGAACTTTCGAAAGCTCTCTTTACACTTATCAGTCTACTTAAAAGGTACCTCCTTCTAAGTCAGCCTGGTCAAGTGTATAGCAATAGCAACAAAATTCTTTATGAACCGTCGATAGTAAATGCAAGCCCCACAAAACCCCTAACCTCATTCACAAAACTAGGCCAGATCCAATTCTTGACTACCTCAAATTTCAAGGGATCTACCATCATCCATTCTTCCAAAACCACATTCCATAGGAAGGAAATTAAAAAGATAATCAAAATTCACACTTAGAGAATTTAACATACAATTTATGTTTCCCCAAGAGACCCATAACAATACATAGATGATCTGCATGCTCTTCGAATAGATTAGGATGTCATCAATAAACACAATTACAAAGAAGTCCAAAAATGGTTTGAACACTCCATTCATCAAAGTCATGAAGGTTGCAGGTGCATTAGTTAATCCAAATGATATTGCTAAGAACTCATAATACCCATATCAAGTTCTAGATGTCATTTTGGGTACATCATCAGGCATAATCTCCAGTTGATGATATCTCGACCATATATAATTTTTTGGAAAGAATGAGGCACCCTACAACTAATCAAATAGATAGATCATCTGTATGAACCAAGAGGTGTGGATAGTAACCCTATTCAATTTTTGATAGTCTATAAACATTTTCATGCTACCATCCTTTTTCTTCACAAACAAAACTGGAGCATCCCATGGAAAAGCACTAGAAAAAATAAAACCATTATCAAGGAGCTCTTGGATATAAGTCTTAAGTTCTCTTAAATCAGTTGGGACCATGCGATAGAGAGAAATAGAGATTGGGTGAGTGCCGGCTCTAAATTAATATGAAAGTCTATATCCCTTGTCACGCCCCGGGAGGGTACCCTAGACGTAACCAGCACCTGAAGGCCATTTTTGACCTCCGAGCGAACCACCTAGTCCAGTCACATATTCATTCAATCACATTCTCTTAGCGGAAACTCAATTAATGAAATACTATTCGCAATATGAGGGCCGAAGGCCAAGCATTCATCAACTCAACAACAAATATAATAAGACTCCTCGAATTAACCGCTCAACCTCCCCACACTCCAGTCTATGAAGCCTCTATCCAAGTCTAAAAGGTGCCAATGACAAGTCCAATGACAACAAAACTGTACAAGAAGGCTCAATATCCTCTGGGAACTAGGAGGACTCACCAACTAGATGGAAGTGTATGTGGATCTTCAACGGAGCGCCGGTTGATGATCTCTAGTACCTATCTCTGCATCATGAAATGATGCAGGCCAAATGGCATCAGTACATGGAATGTACGAGTATGTAAAATGACCGGATGAAACCACATTAAGAAAACATCAATATCAACTCAGGATCTCAACTCATACATATATACATGACAACTCACTCAAATGTCCTAAGTCCAACAAGGATAGTTTAGACAGGACTAACTCATAGCGCCCAAGGCCAAAGGTTCTGGGTTCTGAAATTTGGCTTGAAAACCCTGCACACTTTTTAGTGGCGCGCCGCGCCAGAGCCCAAACTACTGAGGCATGTCCCTAGCGCGATAGTGGCGCGTCGCGCCACTGCGACGCGAAGCCCAGTTTTCCAGCAATTGCAACCCAGGCATGAAAATCTCTGCTGTGCTAGTTCATCTTAGGATCGCCATATCTTTTGACTCCGAACTCAGAAAATTACATTCCTGGTGGCGTTGGAAAGAAGACTCGATGACCTTTAATTTGTTGGGTCATGGTCCACCCAGATTGTCGTCTTTCAAAAGATAGGGTTGTTAGAAGTCGACCCCTTATTCGAACTTATCCTAAAACTTAGCCGCGATGGATCTTTTGGACTTAGCTCGGTCCTAGGGGTCCTTGGTGACCCCACATCACCTTTAAAACTGCTCAGTCCCTCAGAGACTCATCTTAACTCACGAATATACTTCAAGATACTGGGTTCGATCCCTCCTGAACACAAGAAGGGTCGGAATCTTTAGAAAATTTTTGAGAGGTGTTACATCCCTATTCAGAGGCATACCGGGCAAATCAATAGGAAACACTTCCTTAAACTTTTAAAATATAGGAACAGACTCAATGGAGGGGGAACCTGCATCAACATTTCGAATATAAGTCAAATAGGCCAAACAACCCTGCCCCACTAGTTTGTTAGCTCGGATGAAGGATATGATCTTGGTTGGCTTAGGCTTATACACACCTTCTTACTCTAACCTTTCCTTTTTTGGATCTCTAGAGCCACAGTCTTAGCGTTATAGTTAAGTAGAACATAATAGGGGGACAACCAAGTCATACCTAAGATCACATCAAAATCAACCATGTCCAAAATAACAAGATCTACCCAAACCTGAAATCCCATAAAAAATAGAATAAGTACGGTACACATGGGTGACTATGGAAAACTCTCTAACAAGGGTAGAAACATCGATGAGGGCATCAAGTATATCACAGATCAAATCAAAATCCAAAGAAAATTGAATTGACACATAAGAGTAAGTAGAACCTAAATCAAACAAGACCGTAGCCATCTAATCATAGACAAAAATAGTATCTATGATAACCACGTCAGACACCTCGACCTCTGTCCTGCCCAAAAAACATAACATTGTGCTCTTTCATCCTAACGGGCAACCTCGAATTGTTACAAAAGATGAGCCCGCTCCTGGGTAGGAAAGCTTTAGTTGACAGTTTTGGGTACATAATTGAAATTAATGGAACAAAAAATTATAAAAACAAGAAAAAATGACAATGATATGGGATATAAAGCATAAATAATTAACAATTTACTACCTCAAGATGTATGGTCTATTTGTAATTTGTTGTCTCACAAGATAAAAAAGAAGAGCAACACCTAATTTGGACAAGACAAGTTTTACTGTGTTGTGTTGTCTTGATCAAGACAAGTTTTAGTGTGAGTTGAATATTTGTGGCTATTAACGATAGAGTGCGAAGCAATATGATTTTATTTTTTTATATATAGGATATTTAAACCATTTAGAAAGATGTTTTAGTAATAACTTTAAGCTTAAGGCCTTCCCACTTTTAATATCAATGCGTTGAAATTCAACCAAAATACATCAAGACATGTGATATAAGTCAAAAGCATCAAAAACTGAAAGTAAAATACAAGAGATTGACACAACACACTATATAGGAATAGAAAGCCAGATAAAAATAAATGAGAAAAAATTATCATACGGATTGGCATGCAAAATTATCATAGAATTTGGTGATTCAGCATATATATTAGATGATTTGCATAACTCTCATCAATTCGTGAATTGTCGATGATGAAATTTTTAATCAAGACGCTAAATGTACGTTGTTGTTCACTAAGTTAAAAAGAACATGTAAAAGTTAGATTTTATTAAACTTACAAAATAGGAAAAAGAAAGAACTAGAAAGTGTCATAATGTGCAACTCTTTCTTTCATATTTTTTAATAAGAAGAGTTATCCTAATTTAGTTGTAAAATTTAATGTCAGTGTGTTACTAATTTTATATACATACCTATAGTATGTGTTGTATTTCATTAAATTTTAGTTCTTTTTTAAAATGAGATGATTTATACTTCAAATAGACTAACATAACTTTTCTTTATCGTGTTCAAATTTAGTCTCTTACAAATTTAGCATTCAACACTTATATATGAACATCCAAATCAATTAATGATTGAGCAAACTCGAAAAATGACATACATATTTTTTATTTTCGTTGTTAACATACTGGAAAAATAAGAATAAAATTAGAGATACATTAAACTAAATTATAGTTTACCACACCAAGCTATTGCTAACAACAATAACAAAATCTACATGTAATTATGCTTATGTAAGATAATTTCAAATACATAAAAGCATGGTTATAATGGTAGAACTTCTTGCAAACTATTTAATTAACAAGTAGATCCTATTTGTATAAAAGTTGAGTCTTGTTGTTTTGTTTTGAAATTTCAAAGAGCTTTGCTATGGAATCTATGTCAATCAATAAGTAATTACCATATACTAAATAAATATCGTCCATTCCATTCAGTTGTAAATGTTAAAAACAAAAAATTAAAATCATAGATATTGCAAATTTAATTAATGATAGTTTATTCACACTAAACTATAGCTACCGATGAGGATAAACTTATTGAAATATGTCTATATAAGATCATTTTAAACACGAAAAAGAATATATATCATTTGTAAATATTGAACTAATTCAAAATTACTGAAAAAATAAATTCACGAGCCATATGAGCACCAAGTTGAGTCCTTGGAGACATGTTTTGAAAATTAAGACTGGCTTGCATTGGAAGAACTTCCAGTAGGAGTCAAAGAACTTCCAAAATTTGAAAATGGGAATATAGTACCATGCACCAATTGTTGGCGTTGTGCCTCTCTTCTAAGTCTCTCATTTATGAATTCCAAGGCCTTCTCCATTTGTTTAAGTTGAGGAGAGTTGAGATCTTCAATTGGAGCTTCCCACCAACGTTGGCCCGAAGCAGTATCCCTCTTTATTGCTTGTAGCGCTTCTCTACGTTTTATCTCCCTATCTAGCATCTCTTGTTTCTCGCTTACCTCTCTATTTCCCTGAAGAATTCTCTCTTTCCGGTAAACCTCAACGAGTTGGTCAGAAATATTAATATCTTGTGGAGGGTTCCCCATGAGAAACCTATCCACGACTCTATCTACACAAGGGTGCCCAAATGAATAAACTTTGTTATCAGGGGTAAAACCTACAATGGAAATTTCGGCACCACACATTGTACAAAGTTCAATAGCCTTCTTGAAGAGATTAGCGCGGCGCTTTGAAAAGGTGACTTGTAATCTTTTATCATCTTGAATTTTCACTATGTCAATTTTCTTTCGACCATTACCTATTCTTGGCATGTTTAAATCCTTTGATATAAAAAAAACAAAGATAAAATGTGATTTTGGGTCTCAACATAAGACTTATTTATAGTAAAATAAATATCTTGTAGTTTTACAGAGTCAAAGATTTTTATATTAATTCCTTTATTACAAGGATTTGACTGAATCACAATAAATATAATTAGATTTCCTTTTTTTTATCATTATATTATGATCATGATTGAATATTATATATTTTTCTTAATTAGAACTATGTTATTGGATTGCACTTAGACCATCATTTATTTTTATAACAAATTGAAGAAAAGTAATGAAAAAGGTACCTTTTATGTTGGGTGGGAGTAGAGAATTTAGTTTTGTTGTGTCTTTCTTTTATGGTAGATGTTTTAGTAATTTCACGTATAAAATAATAGAAATTTAGCAAACCTTTCTTTTATGGTAAAAGTTTAAGTAATTTCACATATAAAATCATACATATTTATTTGGTAAAAACATTCTTAAATTAATTTAGTGTACATCCTAAATTTCTTCTAGTTCGATAGTTATGTTTAACCCTTAGGTACCGTTAAAATACGTCTAATATCTTATGCATATTAAAGTATGAAAAGTTGCGTGCTAAATTTAATATTTAAAGATAATTAACTAGTTGTTTGTAGCCTTTTACAAATTCGTAAAACCTAATTGTAATATGTACAACTAGTAAAGAATTTTGTGATTCAATCCCTAAATGATAATGTCATTTATATAATCTTGAGAATTAACTAAAACTCAAAAAAAAATGGCCCAGTTTTGAGTCCGAAGAAGAAAACGCTATCTAGTGAGAAACCTAGGCTGCCATCTCTAATAAACTTTTCAAGATTTTCCAACAAGATCATGGCCACTTCAGCCACTAAACAAGCTCATGGTGAGATTGTTCAGCATCAATCAGTACCATAATCATTAGTCACGACTAAAATTTAACCTTTAAACTACATATGCACCAGCGTTGAATCGAGCTACCACACCCATATTAACCATACCAATTCTAACAAAATGTAACCTATCCTGCACTTGAATGGAGAATCTAATATAGTCTGGGAGGAGGAGGAGGTGATGATAAGAAGCATGATTGTTAAAGAAAACTTCCAATAAGAGTTAGTGGGGAAGTTTTTTTATAGTTGGTCTAGTATTAAAGAACTTTGTAGATTAATGTTGAAGCAATGTGAATTGAAAGGTGAATGTAATATAGGTCTACTACAAAATAGATATGTGTTGATTAGGCCTTCTCTATTAGAAGACCATGTTAATTTGCTTTCGAAACTCGCTTTCTATATTACATACATGAATTGGGCATACCTTATGAGAAAATTGAAGTAGGATCTATTTTTTAAAATCTGGACGAAGAAATAACATCTATAGCGTGGATTTCATTCTCAGACCTATTTCCCAATTATTTTGTCAAAGAATCAATTTTTGCATGGCTACAACAATGTATAATCAACTACATGTTAATTTGACTACAAGAAATTAGACTAGGCCATATTATACTAGGGTGAAAGTAGAAGTTGATTAATAATTTTCCTAAAATAATAAACAATGGAATGAGAAGAACATTTCCAAAATTTGCAAAATTGAGCAATATGTCCACTCTTGCCATAATAAAGCACGATCCATTATCTTGTTGATTTTATACTTTGTTATTTCCACCATTATTTTTCTTGGGAGAAATTCTTCTTAGGATACATAGAAGTATTTTTGAAAAAACAGGAGTAGCATTATTTGACGTAATTTTGATTTACCTTTGTTGTGATGTTTCTCTCTTCTGATTGTAAAAGTGCATCATTGCCTCTTGCCTCCTCTTTCATACCAATTTTCATTATTAACGTCTCAAAAGAGGTTTTCTTTTATTTGTGGCGCATAGTTTTTTGAAATTCCTTCGAAGAAGGTGGAAGTTTATCTACTATGCCACAAATAATAAGGTTATCTCCTATTTTGATCTCCACGAACTTGAGCTCTCCAACTATCATGATAAAGTCTTGAGCTTGGTCTACCACTGATTTGTCATCCACCATTAAGAAATGAAAATATTTGTTAGCTGTATATTTTTTTCCTCCGGCCTCTTCGGTATCATACTTACTCTGCAATTCTTTCCAAAAAAATTTCTAGAGTAAGTTCTATCATAATAATCATAAAAATTATCAGATAGATAATTAAGAAGATAATACCGACACTTATAGGAATCATCATCATACTTTTTCACTTTCTCTTGAAGAGAAATAAATTCATCCTCATTCATGGGTGTGTCATCTCCTTTGTTAGGATTCTCCTCAGTTAGCACATAAAAAACATTGAGAAGACTTAAAGTAGAAAAGTACTTTACCCTTCTATCTTTTTGAAATTGTTAAAATTGAACTGAAATGGCTTGCTAAGGTCTACCATCTTGACATCTGCGGATTAATCAATTATTGCAATTGAAATCTCCTTAAAATTGTTGGTGAAAATTACAGATTACAAATTACAACTAAAAATTATAATGAAGAAAATAAAATCTTGTCAGGTTGAGGCAAGGATATCTCGCTCTCTTTAAGGAGAGTCAAGTCCACTGCATCCTCTTAACTTATCCCCTTCAGGATACAACAACCTAATTACAAAGTAGAACTCAACATACTCTAGACAAGAGTTGAGTCCAAAGCTCCACAAAAAGAACATATCCATTCAACTAATAAGAATTCTCTACTAAAAAAAAAGTAAGATCATCAATATTTATAGGTGAGAAAATCTTTCTTGCAATGATGTCATGACCCAAAAACAGACGTGATGGCACTTGTCTTATCCTATCAAGACAAGTCAGCATAAATCCAACAAAAATTGGAAAATGCGGAAGTAAAAAATGGAATTAAACACTAATACAGTTTCAATAATGCGGATAACATAGCATAAATCAAATATAACCCCCAAAATCTTATTCTCACGTGTACAGGCCTTTAATATAATAAAATATATTCGAAAGAAATACAAATCTCAATAACATTATTTCTAGAACATAACAAGAAAATAATAAAGGAGTAAGAGGTGTTCGCCAAGATGATAAGCAGCTACCTCACAACTCTCCACAATAAGCATTAGATATAGAAGATAAGAATGAGTAATCACAATGATCCATACTCCTAACCTACACAAGAGTAGAAGCAAGGGAGTGACTACCAAATAATACGTTACTAGTAAGTAAACGACTACTTCTAAGTAAAGCAATACAGAATGCATGTATCCTATCACAATAGATCTGAACCTCTATAACTACAACCTACATAGAAATCAACCCAATCTAATATATCTCACTCAATACAATAGAACACGAATAGTACATCACAACTTGCACCTCAATATACACACACATATATATGTACAACCATCACCACAGTCTCCAATAATTCAACAATCACAAACCATAACACTATTCCTAATTATCATAATACAAAGATGAAGTGCAATGTCATATAAAATGATGCATGTCTATCCTAGAGATACACACCCGCTGAATCACAGTCTGGACTCATGGGGGACTCTTTAGTCCATGCACCAGCCACAACCGTGTGGCCGGATCCCTATTCTCTCTCAATGGGAATCCACCACGAATGTGGTACGTTCTCTATTTCCTCTCAATATGAATTTACCGCAGACGTGTTGCCCATTCCTTATTTCATCTCACCTCATAAATCATCATCACAACAGTAATATAGCATCAATGCAAATAGATAAGTGCATATAATCAAGAGAGGAACGTAACCTTCACAAAATCAACTCAATACATTCAATCTCAATACAACATCATGAATAAACATATAACATCATTCAAAAGGTATCATATATCAAGTTATCAACAAGTCCCTTCTTTTACAGAACTTTATCATTATTAGAATTTATTCAATATACAACAATACACAAAATATATCAAACCTTTCATCCTATTCCATTTCTCTCAATCTCGCACAATAAGGAAATATAAGATTCTATATGATTAACAAAGGGTCAAGAAGTCTACTTACCTCAAACAAATACAATCAACCTAACACGTGAGCTTTCCTTCTTCGATGGATCTCCAAATCAACACACTCTATTTAAATATTGAATCACAATAAGAATTTGAAACCAACAAAACCATATCAATTATTTTTGAACTCGTGGTCAAATTGTCCCAAAAACCAAATCCAAAATATTAGGATTAATTCTTGAAATTTGTATAAAATACGTCACCCAAAGATTTTGGAATCCAATAGTGAAAACTCCATTGAAAGATGAGCTAATATCAGCCTTTAACCACCATTTATCAAAAATATTTGAGTTCTTGAAAATTTTCCAAACTTTGAAATTCAAAATTAAGAATTGGATGTTAAAAATCATAATTAAGTAATTGAAAAAAGAGGTTCAGGGTGACAAGCATTTAACCAAATGATTTATCTTGAAAACTCCTTTTGAAATCGCCTCCCAAGAGTTCCCAAAGCTCAAAAAGGGTGAAATGGGGAAAAACCTCTATTTTAGAAAATTTTATTTACTATCGATCGTTTCTTCTACGCAATTGCATCTTGAGGTTCACGAATGCGGAGGCCAACCTCAGCAACCCTTCGCAAATGCGTACCCTCCTTCAACATATGGGAAGGTCAAAATCCCCCATCCTCCCTGATCACAGATTGATTCCCGCAAATGCGAAGATCAATATCCTAACCCTCTACGATCGCAGTCAAGCCTCTGCAAATGCACAGGTCTCCACACATAACCCTTCATGAGTGTTGTCACCAGCTCTACAAACGTGAAGAAGAAGGCATCAGATACAACAACCCAACAACTTATACCAAGACACAAAATTCACCGAAAAGACTCTTAGCATTCATTTAGAATCCCATGTACAAAAATCAGACATGTTACCTAATTTAGTTCGATGTTCCGAACTGAACATAGCCATTAGAATATGGATTTGAGGTCTTTTTAACCCAGAACCCATTTTAGTAGTAATAAACTAACTTCCACTTGAAAATACAAAACTTGTAAGACCCCGGAAGTCGAAAGGCCAAATAAAGGAAAATATTGTAGAAATTTTTTATGAAAAACCTGATCTGGTGTAGGATTTTATAAGCCAACCTATGATCCATAGGAAGTCCTACGAGTCGTAGAAAGGCAATATAGAAGGCCCAGGCACTTGGAAAAATTTTAAAGTTTGAAATGAGTCACTTTGATGATCCGTAGAAGGTTTGATGAGCTATAGGAATGGCTCGTCGAAAGGTCTTGAGGAATGAAAAATTCACTAAGTATGAACCCACTCTACAAGGGGTTCCTACGGACCATAAGATTTTTTATGACCCATAGAAAGGACGCGTAGATAAAGTTTAAAAACTTAGATTCTGAGACTTGGAAAAGTTAGCATGGGGAGCAGGGTCTACCACCTATAGGACCATAGATTGGGCTTGTAAGATGGGTCCGAAATTTTAGAAATTTGACCAAGTGTTGGGATATTTAATAAACCATTTCTACTGTCACGATTCGATTCTACACCCTAGACGAGATACGATTCTTAGAACCACGATTGGTCCCAAGCTAACCCTTGGCATAATATATCAAAGCATATCATAAGAAAACTAAGTGGAAGCTGGCATATATGCATAAAGATCTTATTAGAAATATAACATATCAATGAAGATAGAAAAATAATGACTAAAAAAACCTCTAATATCTAAGTCAAAATAAATAAGTTTGTCGGGACATGGCCATCGGCTACAATAACTTAGTTAAAGATCTAACTAAAACTACTCCATAAAGTCCCTGAATAAGGAGGACTCACCAAATGATGACTGGGACTGATGCAACCTCATTAACCATGAGTCAGAGAATGAGTGCCGAAATCTATGTAGCGTAGAGAAAGTATGTGTCAGTATGTGGAATATACTGAGTACGTAAGTAACACTAACATAATCATGAAAATATCATAACGAGGATAATGAAATAAGGTTTTCAAAAATCATATACATAGTGAGAGAACTTAAAGAGAAAACAATTGGAGTTCATGTGTAAATACCATTAAAAATCTTCTTCCAAAGCATATAAGTCTATTTTTCATAAATCTTTCATAAACATATACATAACATAACATACTTAAAATAACCATATGTATCGTAAAAATGCATAGCTGGGGAGTTTCTTATAATCGACATACACCACGTGAGCTCATAATGTCCAATAGCTAACCTAGTTGGGAGGGCAGCCCTATACCTTGCCAGGGTATAGGACCATACTTTATCTAGATGGATCCACTAGTTTGTGCCTTTCAGGGCCATATGGAGTTGCCCGACAAAACGATATACTCAAGTCGTACGATAGCACATATTTATGAGAGAAATTGCTACTAAAGGTCCACGGACGCTGACGGAAATGTTTATCCCTAAAGTCTACTCGATACTAAATAGTCCTTCCAAAATAACATAAATACATATTATTGCTCATAAATTAAAACTATCCGTATATCTGGATCATATGTGAGACTAAGCTCAAAGTTCATATCTTAAACCAAAGTGAGACTAAGCTCAAAAATCGTATCATGCTTGCTTTCATATTTAAAAGTCATAAATGCATAAGAGACCATAGAAAATCATGCTAAATTTGAAAATACTCAAAAGTAGCTTTCATAACTTCATAAATAATATTGACATATGCTTGGGGAATCATAATCATAAGTTTATAATAATTCATTGATATGCATGAGAAATCTTTCATAAAAACTCTAACTTTTGCATAAAACTCATAGCTTGAGGAGGATTGGGTAAAATCCTAGATTTAAACATAATTTAAAATATAATCAAAAAACTTTAGGCATGAGAGCAAAAAAAATGCTCTTATTGAAGCCTTACATACATGGAAAAAAATACTGACTTGAAAACTTGAACTAAGGCTTGAAGGTGAAGAACCTTTCTTCCTCCTTGAGAGAATTTAGAACGTGCGAATTTGATATTTTTTGAGGGTTGGGCATGAATGGGGAAGTTATTAGGCTATAAGGTAGACTTAGGAAAGTTAATTGAGGGTAAAAGGTCAAGAATACCCTTCTAGGAACGTAAGAAAACCATAAAAATCAAAGAAAATGACCTTTTAATAAATTCCGTCGGCCAAATCGGTGAACTGGAGGTCTCCCCATCGACCTATTTGGTGGGTCGCAAAAAGGGAGATTTAGATTACCAAAATATCCAGAGGTATTCAGACCCATTTGGCGAGCTAGATCGTCTATTTGCCGAGCCATTAGGCGAGTCACCAAATTGGCAGGTGAGCTCACTAAATAGCACTATCCGGACATACTTCAATAAAACAACCATAACTTTCTACTCCGAACTCCAAATGATGCAAATTTGGCTGTGTTGGAAAGAAGAATCATAGGACTTTAATTTGATAGATCATGGTCCACCTAACTCCTTATACACTGAGAGATATGTCATTTGAAGTTGACCATTATATGAATTCATAAAAAAACTTAGCCAATAGAAATGTTTTGAACTTGGGTTGACGTTTGAGGTTCCTTAAAACTCTAAACACATCCAATACACTTAAAATACTTAGAAAAAGACCTTAACATATATGTACAACTTAGAAGTCATTGGGTTAGGACCTATATGCATACACAGATCTTTTCTTAGAAGTTGCGGGGCATTACATCTATGACCTGTAAGTTTATCAATGACCCATAGACTTGAATCATAGGTTCAAAGGTACAATTCTAGTAGCTCAACTTTTGGAGCACTGTATCTGCGACCCATCGAAGGACCTACGACCCGTAGGTCCCAGTCTTAGGTCCACTTGGCAGTTTTTTAAATGGAAGTATTTTGGACTTTTCCCACTTATTTAACCCCGAAACTATGTCAATTTGGACCAATAACTACCCCCATGACCACTTTTAGCCTTGAAATATACCCTATTCCCTCATATACCCTCAATCTCTCAAAATTTACCCCCATAACTGCTTTTAGCCTTGAAATATACCCTATTCCCTCATATTCCCTCAATCTCTCAAAATGTCTTATCTCATCTTCTCCAAATTCTCTCACAAGTTCAAAGAAGAAAAGCTAGGGTTTCAATCTCAACGTTCTCCAAGTTCCACTTTTGTAAGGCTTTGATTATCAAGGTATGTTGGGAATTCAACTATGGATCCTTTCCATCAATGGATTCCTAAAGTTTTCTCTCTTCTCTATCAATTTCAATTCTACAAATTCTAGGATTTTTGATCAAATTACATTGGGTCAATTCAATTATGCTTCTACTTAATTCCAATAGTCTATTCATGCATGATTTGAGTTAAATTACATGTTTTCAATAAGTTTTGCAATGACACATGCACTATGTTATGAAATTCGAGTTTTAGACCATAAATTTATGATCAAGGATTCATATATTATTAATGAAAGTTATGTATTATGATTCAAGTATGTTTTCAAGTATAAAATCATGAATGGTGAAAGGTTTTCTCACAATATGCAAGATATGATGATTTGGATGCTTAGAAAGGTAAGTATCCACAAGGTCAAGTTACGATCATTGTTTTCAAGGAGATATTCTTATTATGTATTTTCATGATGTTGGGTTAGTTGATTTACCTTTCCTAATGACTATGTTTTATGTATTCCATTGGGATTAATTTAGCACTGAGCAAACTTTATGGTGGTGATCCATGAGGAAAACCTAGTAGCAACCCTTGCCACCATAGGTTTTCCTTTATGGCTTAGCTAAAGGTTCCACACATAGCTCATGTTTATGTTTATGATATAGAGTCTACATTGACAAGTAGCCTCTCTCTTCTCGGTGTGGGAGTTACATCGAATTTCATGTTATAGATCACATGGTTTTACATATCAGTTAAGGTTAATATCCCACATGTATATGTTATGTTATAAGATCTTATGATGTTTTATGATGCATTGACCATATGATATGTTTCAAATGTTTTTGAGTTTTACTCATGTTTTCAAAATATTGGTCATGCATCACATGTTTATATTGACTATGTTTGATTACCATTATTCATGCATGCTTCCCACATACTTAGCGCATAGCATACCTTTGCCTACACTATATCCTACTGTAGGGTCCGGCGATCACTCTACACACTCTGCTCATGGATAGATATTGAGCTTACTTTCTTCTTGTTATTGAGATCTCATAATTCAAGGATGATACATTTATGATTTCTATTGTTCCTTATGACTTTTACTTCTTATGTTGGTGAGCTAGGAGCTTATCCTATGCCCGTCTAGACTAGTAGAGGAATGTTAGATTGTTATGGAGTCTATATTATCCCATTCTTAGAGATTTTACCTTGTTTTCCTTTATTATGATATACTCCTATTGAGATATTCATGTTGAGACTTTTATTTCGCATTTACCATTTAGTCTTATTGTTTTATTTACCTTATGTATGCACATTTATGATATGTCAAGAGGCTTGGTTAGGGTCTCTCGGAATTCTAACCATCCTATCGCATCTAAGGCCTAGTTTGGGTCATGACAAAACTGCCCTCGAAACCTCCTAAAATTCAATCAAGGCCTCTCTAAGACTAAAATCATCCCTTGAATCTAATGGAATCGTTGAAAATCCAATTTGAGTGTCTGAACTTCAAATGTTGCTCAAAGTCAACTCTTAACCTAATTTCACTTAAACTAGAAACTCAAGGGCTCAAATCCACGTAAAGACTCCAAAATAGAAAATGTCAACATTCCTAGACCAAATCTTGCATTCCAAGGCTGATGGAAATGGAGGAATTCCATTTCGAGACTCATAACTGTTGTTGTTATCAAAAATCACTTTTAACAACTTAAAGTCTCCAAAACTCAAAAACATCCAAAAATCACAACTTTTCAAATGATTTCCAAAACTGACCAAAACTGACCCGGATCAACTACCACAAGGTTAAAATGGTAATTTTCCAAAAATGACTTTCAGGGTCATTATCCACCACTAAAAACCATTCCTCAAACATAAAGTAAAAGAAAGTACTTGAAGCTTCGAAGAGATGAGTATATCTAGCACACATGTCAGACTCTGCCTCCCAAGTAGCCTCCCTGATTAGACAGTGCTTTCAATGCATCTTTACTGAAACAATCTCCTTTGTCCTTAGCTTTGAACTTGCCTATCCAAAATAGTTATAGGCTCCTCCTCAAATGATAAGTCTGAACCCAACACCATTAAATCAAGTGAAATCACATAGGACTCATCCGATACATACTTTTGAAGCATGAAAACATGAAAAATTGGGTGAACAACTAATGGGTGATACCTTGATCCAAACACAATAACCCTTCATAGACTTGAAATCTTAGAGTCTCCTATTGACATAACTCTTCTATCAGCTCTGGGTTGTCAACAACCGACTCAAAATTAAATGTACATGCTCCATAGCATCTTTAAGAAAGTCGATATCTAATACATCTACCTCAACAACATCAAACCAACCAATTGAAGATCTAAACCTTCTACCATACAATGCCTTAAATAGGACCATCTGAATGTTGGAATGATAATTATTATTGTAGGCAAAATATATTAAAGGCAAATGCTAATATCAATGGGCATCACATGTCTGGAGCATGTCCTCCAATATCTGAATGGTCCGCTCAAACTATACATACGTCTGGGTAAAAAGTTGTAATCATGTCTAACTGGGTACCCAACTATGTAGTAGTTCCCTCCAAAAGTGCGAAGTAAAGAGTGAACCTCAATTAGAAGCAATAGAAACATGAACCCCATGCAATCGAACTATCTTACTAATGTAGATTTGAGCCAACTTCACAGTTGTGTACTTCACCTTAATCTGAACGAAATGGGCATACTTGGTCAATCTAAAAACAACCACCCAAATAGAATTATAACCACCTATTGTAGTAGGTAGACCCACCATGAAATACATGGTGATACACTCTCACTTCCAAGAAGGAATAGGCATCCTTTGAAACACACCATCAGGTCACTGATGCTCACACCTGACCTATTGGCAAGTCAAGCACCTAGCCACAAACCCCATGATGTCTTTCTTTATACCGCAACACCAATAGTGCAAACACAGACTGTTGTACATCTTGGTCACTCCCGGATGAATAGAATATCTCAAACAATGGGCCTCCTCTAAGATCAATTTGACCTACTTACCCACCTTAGGCACATAGATCCTACTCCTAATCCTCAACACTCCCTCAAAATCAAGTGTTGCTTCCTTAGTTTCACCCCTCAACAGCTTGTCCCGAATAATACACAACTTCTTATCATCAAACTGCCTCTCTCCAATCTGCTCAATAAGGGAAGACTGAGCCTTAACAAAGGCAAAAACACTACCATCCTTCAAAATATGCAACCGAATAAGGTTTTTGGCTAGTTACTGAACTTCTCTTGCTAACAGTCGCTCCTCAACTCGAATTGAGGCAAGACTCCCTATACTAGAGGAAGTTGTATTCAAGGCATCCGCCACTACATTGATCTTCCCTAGGTGATACAAAATAGTAATGTCATAGTTATTTACCAACTCAATCCATCTATGCTGCCTCAAGATCATATCCCTTTAACTGAATGTATACTGAAGGCTCTTATGATCGGTGAAGACCTCATAATGTACACCATACAAGTAGTGACACCACAACTTTAGCACAAAGACTAGAATTGGTAGCTCCAAGTCATAGGTAGGATAGTTCTTCTCATGAGTCTTCAACGGTCAAGAAGCATACACAATCACTCTCCCTTTTTGCATCAACACACCACCTAAGCCGACTCTCGAAGTATCACAATACAAGTAAAACCCACACCCTCCTCTGGTATGGAAAAATCACAAGGGAAGAGATTCACGAAAACTATGAAGTGCTCCATAGTTTAAGGAAAAATTCGAGGGGAAAATAATTCCAATTTAATAAAAACTAATAATTTTTTTTGATATTGAAAATGAGACAAAATTACATCCTAAAGAGTGAATTTTGTAATTTTTAAGAAAAAGAAAATACTAGGAATGGAATAAAATAAAAATGTCAAAAAGATTATCTAAAGGAAATATTCTACTTAGAATAAAATGTTAGAAGCACACGTGTTGGATAATATGTGTGCTTCTTGCAATTAATTTGTCCTTAAAGTATAGTTTTTTCATTTCAGTTTTTTCACTTATAATTGAATGCTTTAATCATCTTGTGCTGAATGTTACATGCGATAATTGAACAAAATGTGTCTTTTAAGTGCTGATTTTATTTTTAGTGACTTTGATTTGGTCAAGTGAGATTAAATGAAAAATAAATTTGATTAGAGTAATTAAAAAGTTTAGGGTGTATATTAATATTGCAATAATTTTGAGCGTTTTTTTCACTTATAATGCTTTAATCATCTCGTGCTCAGTTACATGCGATAATTGAACAAAAGGTGTCTTTTAAGTGTTGGTTTTGTTTTTAGTGACTTTGATTTGGTCAAATGAAATTAAATGAAAAGTAAACTTGATTACAATAATAAGAGTTTGGGGTTTATATTAATATTGCAAAAATTTTGAAAAGTCCTCCCTCCCTTTTTAAATTTGAAAAAGTTTTCTTGTTCTTCTTCTTCTATCACGCTCTTCTTCTTTTTCTCTTTTTGGTCCTTATTTTTATAACCTGTTGTAATATGTTAGCAATATGGTACAATGGGTTGCTTGTTGCAACAAGTTAACAATTTGTTGCTACAAATATCCTATTAATTGCAAAAGATATCTGATATGTTGCAACAAATAACATATTTTTTGCAACAGATGGGAACAGATCTCTATCTGTTGAAACAGATGTCATTATTTGTTGCAACAGATACGACATATGTTACAACAAACTGCTTACCTATTGTAACTGACATGTAAGACTATACGAGCTATTACATGGAATCCAACATAACCCCTATGTTCGCACGGGAAGACTACTTGCCGGATAGAACTCCGTCAACTTTAATTACTTCTGTAACTTCAACTTTAATGGCGATTTGTGGATCCACTAGCCTAAATAGACTACAAGGACTCCTATGTTGGCTCATAGTTAATGCAACATGACACTTTATTTAAGGACCCCTTAGGTCGAGTCCCAATCTACATGCTACATTCGGTGCTAGGTCAAATTCCATGGAATAAAATTTGAATTTTCATAATAACATAAGCATTAATATAAATTTATACATCAAATCATCATATGGTAGAATAGCTCATTAAAATATTTCATTTGATTCAAATGTGTGAGAATCCCTTCATCATCATTAAATCATTCTTTCATTTCATAAGACTATTTAATCATCAACATTTTCTATCATAAACTTCTATTTTGGAGTCAAACCTTTCAATTCAACTTCATTTCAACATAATGAAACTAGGTGGGTTCACTTCATTCAACCTTCAAATACATTTAAAACAATCCTGGCATGCATGAGAATGATGAAAATGTATCAATTAAAATATATTAAAACAACCCACCAATATACTTTAACGTTACTTTCATGCTTTCATATAGGGACTTTTATAAACCATTCATTTTATGAAATTGAGAGTCATGGGTAAATAAACTTCAAATAGACAATAATCTATGCATTTGTAATTATCATGTAAAAACCCATAAGATTTCCTCATTTAAAATTGAAATATTGAGTTTAGAAATCACTTGGGCTCCATGGGTGGAAGAACCCATGAATGAGACCCATATACCTTGGGGAAACAATTTCCTAAAGCAAACTTTGAGAGTGGAGACTTGAAGAACCTTGGAGTGAAAACTCTAGCTTTTCTTGAAACCCTTGCGAGAACTTTGAGAGGAAGAAAGTTTTGTGTTTTGATTCTAAGTGAAAGAATGAGGGGTTGGGGATAGTTTAGGGCTTTTAGATAGGTCAATTTAGTCCCCAAAATAATCATACTTCAATAATAAAATGCAGCAAAAAGGACCAAAATTCCCCCTTTAAAAACTGACCAAACTGGCTTCACGAGGACCCTTCACGGTCCTTGGTGCTCACCACGGCCTGTGGTGATATCCCATGATAAATGACTTGGGGAAATATTTTTAGAAGTCTGCAGGGTAGGTCTCTCAACTTTCTTCACGAAGGTCTTCATGGTCCGTGAAGGGCATCACGGCCCGCGAAATATGGCCTTTGTGCAAGTCCTACAGAAGGCTTACAGAGTGACCACCATGAAAGAACACCACGGTCCGTGAAGAGTACAACGGCTCATGGTGGTCGTCCATGGTCCTTGGCTTTGAATGTTTTCTGAGGGATTTGGGAAGGGGTCACCATGGAGGGTTCACAGCCCATGGTGCTAACCACGGTCCATGGTCCCTCATCATGGTCCATTTACTGTAGGTCTGTGCCTCTGAACCGCCACCACAGTGGCTCACCATGGGGCATGGTGCGTATCATAGTCCGTGAAGGATTTCTGTGGTCGACACCTGGTGCTAGTTTTCAGCATTTTCATTCTTTGTTTCTTGGTTTAGGACTTTCCAAATTTTCAAGGTCTTACAACCTATCACTCGTCTTTGAGTGATCAAACAAGAAAAACTGGACTAAGACAAGAGTAGAATATTACCTAAATAAAAAACAAGAGGGTACTTGTCTCACATGTCCTTCTCTAGTTCCTAGGTAGGACCGACCGATGCTTCATTATACTTTCACTAACTTTATCTCTTTAGTCCTCAACTTCCAGGCATCACAATCAAGAATTGCAACCAATTCTTCTTCATACTAGAGATCTTTGTCTAGGAAGACTAAATCCCATAATTTCTATCCCCATGGTACCTCTTAAACATGGATACAAAAAACACAGGATGGACTCCAGATAAGCTGAGCGGTAGAGCTAGCCTATAATACAGTTTCCCCCCATAATCAAGAATCACAAATGGGCCAATATAGCATGGGCTAAGATTGCCTTTCTTATCGAACCTCACAACCCTTTTATGGGTGACACTTTCAATAGTACCTTTTTACTAGCCTGAAATGTCATATCTCTTACCCTGCGTTCCTCATATTCCTTTTTCTAACTCTGGACTGCTAAAAAATTTTAGTTTGTATACTCTTTATCTTATCTTGAGCATGTTTTACTAGATCAACTCCCAAGGGTTTCATATCTCCATTCTTTAACATTTCTATGGCCGATCAACATCCCTTCCAAAACTACTTCAAATGGTGACATGTCAATGCTAGAGGCTAATTATTATTATAATAGAACTCACACAAGGGTATGAACTTATCTTAATTGCCCGGAAAATCAATCACACACACCCTCAACATTTCTTCCAATACCTAAATTGTCCTTTTTGACTGACTATTAGTCTTTGGATGAAAGGTTGTGCTGGAAGTAAGTTGAGTGCCGAACTCCTCATGCAATTTCCCTAAAACTTCGAAGTAAAATGAGTACCATGATCTAAGATGATAAAAAGGGGCACCCTGTGTAACCTTACTATCTCCTTAACATATATCTTTGCCAACTGTTGAGCATTATGATCCACTTTGACCGTGATGAAGTGGGTTGATTTAGTCAGTCTATTAACAACCACCCAAATCGAGTCACACTTTCTCAAGGTCTTAGGAATACCCACCACAAAATCCATAGCAAGCTTCCCCTTTTTAAATTCATGAATCGGCATTATCTGAAGTATACATGCAGAACTATGACGATCATACTTTATCTGTTGAAGTTTTGACACTTAGCCACAAACTTAGTTATGTCTTTCTTCATTTTGGGCCCCCTGTAAAGCCTATAAGGTCTCTATACATCTTGGTGACACCATCACACCGAGATGAATAGAATATCGCGAACCATGAGACTCTGTCACTAGCTTTTGGATCAAGTCATCAACCTAGGGAACATAAATCCTTCCCCTAAAACTAAGCATACCGCCCGCGTTAAGAGCATCATCTTGATCCTTGCCAAACACCGTCTTCTTTCTAAGATCTCTCAAACTCTCATCTTCAAACTACTTGGATTTGATATCCCAAATAAAAGTGGGTCTAACCTCAATACTGGCTAACAACCCACCTTTCTCTAAGATGCCTAATTGTATTAACTTAGTCTCCAAAGCCTGAATCTCTCTAGCTAAGGGTCTCTTAGATACACCCAAACAAACTAGACTACCCATGCTAACTGTTTTCTAGCTTAATACGTCTGTCACCATATTAGCCTTACCTTGATGGTACTAAATGGTGACATCATAATCTTTGCGTAATTCCATCAACCTTCGCTGCCCTAGATTCAAAACTTTCTCAGTGAACATATGATGTAGACTGGGATAATCAGTAAACACCTCACACTTGACACCACAGAGATAATGTTGCCAGATCTTGAGGACAAACACTATCTTTTCCAACTCCAAGTCATGCGTAGGGTAATTCTCTCATGAACTTTTAACTATCTTGAGGCATAGGCTATGACATTCTTATCCTGCATAAACACAACACCAAAGCCCGAATGTGAAACATCACAATAGACAGTAAAGTCCTTACCTTCAAATATTAGGATACGTGTTGTAGTCAGAAGCGTCTTGAGCTTTTGAAAGCTCTCTTTACACTTATCAGTTTACTCAAAAGGTACCTCTTTCTCAGTCCTGGTCAAGTATGTAGCAATAGCAACAAAATTCTTCATGAACCATCGATAGTAAATGCAAGCCCCACAAAACACCTAACCTCATTCACAGAACTAGGCCAGACCCAATTCTTGACTACCTCAAATTTCTAGGGATCTACCATCATCCATTCTTTCGAAACCACATTCCATAGGAAGGAAACCAAAGATAATCAGAATTCACACTTAGAGAATTTAGCATACAATTTATGTTTCCCTAGGAGACCCATAACAATACATAGATGATCTGCATGCTCTTTGAATAGAGCAGGATGTCATCAATAAACACAATTACAAAAAAGTCCAGAAATGGTTTGAACACTCCATTCATCAAAGTCATGAAGGCTTCAGGTGCATTAGTTAATCCAAATGACATTACTAAGAACTCATAATACCCATATCGAGTTCTAGATGTCGTTTTGGGTACATTGTCAAGCATAATCTCCAGTTGATGATATTCCAACCAGATATAAATTTTTGGAAAGACTGAGGCACCCTACAACTAATCAAATAGATAGATCATTTGTACGAAGCAAGGGGTGTGGATGGTAATCCTATTCAATTTTTGATAGTCTATAAATATTTTCATGCTACCATACTTTTCCTTCACAAACAAAACTGGAGCACCCCATGGAAACGCACTAGAAAGAATAAAAACATTATCAAGGAGCTCTTGGATTTGAGTCTTAAGTTCTCTTAAATCAGTCGAGACCATGCGATTGGGAGGAATAGAGATTGGGTGAGTGCCCTACTCCAAATACATATGAAATTCTACATCCCTATTCGGAGGCATACAGGGCAAATCAGTAGGAAACAGTTCCTAAAACTCGTAAAATATAGGAACAGACTCAATGGAGGGGGAACCTGCATCAACATCTCGAATATAAGTCAAATAGGCCAAACAACCCCGCCCCACTAGTTTCTTAGCTCGGATGAAAGATATGATCTTGGTTAGCTTAGGCTTGTACACACCTTTTCACTCTAACCTTTCCCTTTTCGGATCTTTAGAGCCACATTCTTAGCATTATAGTTAAGTAGAACATAATAGGGGGACAACCAAGTCAACCTAAGATCACATCAAAATCAACCATGTCCAAAATAACAAGATCTACCCAAGCCTAAAATCCCATAAACAAAATAGAATAAGCATGGTACACATGGGTGACTATGGCAAACTCTCCAACAAGGGCAGAAACATGGATGAGGGCATCAAGTATATCACAGATCAAATCAAAAACCAAAGAAAATTGAATTGACACATAAGAGTAAGTAGAACCTAAATCAAACAAGACCGTAGCCATCTAATCATAGACAAAAATAGTATCTATGATAACCACGTCAGACACCTCGACCTCTGTCCTGCCCAAAAAAACATAACATTGTGCTCTTTCATCCTAACGGGCAACCTCGAATCGTTACAAAAGATGAGCCCGCTCCTGGGTAGGAAAGCTTTAGTTGACAGTTTTGGGTACATAATTGAAATTAATGGAACAAAAAATTATAAAAACAAGAAAAAATGACAATGATATGGGATATAAAGCATAAATAATTAACAGTTTACTACCTCAAGATGTATGGACAAATATGTTGTCTCACAAGAAAAAAAAGAAGAGCAACAACTAATTTGGACAAGACAAGTTTTACTGTGTTGTGTTGTCTTGATCAAGACAAGTTTTAGTGTGAGTTGAATATTTGTGGCTATTAACGATAGAGTGTGAAGCAATATGATTTTATTTTTTATATATAGGATATTTAAACCACTTAGAAAGATGTTTTAGTAATTTAACTTTAAGCTTAAGGCCTTCCCACTTTTAATATCAATGCGTTGAAATTCAACCAAAATACATCAAGGCATTTGATATAAGTCAAAAGCATCAAAAACTGAAAGTAAAATACAAGAGATTGACACAACACACTATATAGGAATAGAAAGCCAGATAAAAATAAATGAGAAAAAATTATCATACGGATTGGCCTGCAAAATTATCATAGAATTTGGTGATTCAGCATATATATTAGATGATTTGCATAACTCTCATCAATTCGTGAATTATCGATGATGAAATTTTTAATCAAGACGCTAAATGTACGTTGTTGTTCACTAAGTTAAAAAGAACATGTAAAAGTTAGATTTTATTAAACTTACAAAATAGGAAAAAGAAAGAACTAGAAAGTGTCATAAAGTGCAACTCTTTCTTTCATATTTTTTAATAAGAAGAGTTATCCTAATTTAGTTGTAAAATTTAATGTCAGTGTGTTACTAATTTTATATACATACCTAGTATGTGTTGTATTTCATTAAATTTTAGTTCTTTTTTAAAATGAGATGATTTGTACTTCAAATAGACTAACATAACTTTTCTTTATGGTGTTCAAATTTGGTCTCTTACAAATTTAGCATTCAACACTTATATATGAACATCCAAATCAATTAATGATTGAGCAAACTCGAAAAATGACATACATATTTTTTATTTTCGTTGTTAACATACTGGAAAAATAAGAATAAAATTAGAGATACTTTAAACTAAATTATAGTTTACCACACCAAGCTATTGCTAACAACAATAACAAAATCTACATGCAATTATGCTTATGTAAGATAATTTCAAATACATAAAAGCATGGTTATAATGGTAGAACTTCTTGCAAACTATTTAATTAACAAGTAGATCCCATTTGTATAAAAGTTGAGTCTTGTTGTTCTGTTTTGAAATGTTAAAGAGCTTTGCTATGGAATCTATGTCAATCAATAAGTAATTACCATATACTAAATAAATATCGTCCATTCCATTCAGTTGTAAATGTTAAAAACAAAAAATTAAAATCATAGATATTGCAAATTTAATTAAGGATAGTTTATTCACACTGAACTATAGCTAGCGATGAGGATAAACTTATTGAAATATGTCTATATAAGATCATTTTAAACACGAAAAAGAATATATATCATTTGTAAATATTGAACTAATTCAAAATTACTGAAAAAATAAATTCACGAGCCATATGAGAACCAAGTTGAGTCCTTGGAGACATGTTTTGACATTGAAAAGAGATAAATCATGAAATTAAGACTGGCTTGCATTGGAAGAACTTCCAGTAGGAGTCAAAGAACTTCCAAAATTTGAAAATGGGAATATAGTACCATGCACCAATTGTTGGCGTTGTGCCTCTCTTCTAAGTCTCTCATTTATGAATTCCAAGGCCTTCTCCATTTGTTTAAGTTGAGGAGAGTTGAGATCTTCAATTGGAGCTTCCCACCAACGTTGGCCCGAAGCAGTATCCCTCTTTATTGCTTGTAGCGCTTCTCTACGTTTTATCTCCCTATCTAGCATCTCTTGTTTCTCGCTTACCTCTCTATTTCCCTGAAGAATTCTCTCTTTCCGGTAAACCTCAACGAGTTGGTCAGAAATATTAATATCTTGTGGAAGGTTCCCCATGAGAAACCTATCCACGACTCTATCTACACAAGGGTGCCCAAATGAATAAACTTTGTTACCAGGGGTAAAACCTACAATGGCAATTTCGGCACCACACATTGTACAAAGTTCAATAGCCTTCTTGAAGAGATTAGCGCGGCGCTTTGAAAAGGTGACTTGTAATCTTTTATCATCTTGAATTTTCACTATGTCAATTTTCTTTCGACCATTACCTATTCTTGGCATGTTTAAATCCTTTGATATAAAAAAAACAAAGATAAAATGTGATTTTGGGTCTCAACATAAGACTTATTTATAGTAAAATAAATATCTTGTAGTTTTACAGAGTCAAAGATTTTTATATTAATTCCTTTATTACAAGGATTTGACTGAATCACAATAAATATAATTAGATTTCCTTTTTTGTATCATTATATTATGATCATGATTGAATATTATATATTTTTCTTAATTAGAACTATGTTATTGGATTGCACTTAGACCATCATTTATTTTTATAACAAATTGAAGAAAAGTAATGAAAAAGGTACCTTTTATGTTGGGTGGGAGTAGAGAATTTAGTTTTGTTGTGTCTTTCTTTTATGGTAGATGTTTTAGTAATTTCACGTATAAAATAATAGAAATTTAGCAAGCCTTTCTTTTATGGTAAAAGTTTAAGTAATTTCACATATAAAATCATACATATTTATTAGGTAAAAACATTCTTAAATTAATTTAGTGTACATCCTAAATTTCTTCTAGTTCGATAGTTATGTTTAACCCTTAGGTACCGTTAAAATACGTCTAATATCTTATGCATATTAAAGTATGAAAAGTTGCGTGCTAAATTTAATATTTAAAGATAATTAACTAGTTGTTTGTAGCCTTTTAAAAATTCGTAAAACCTAATTGTAATATGTACAACTAGTAAAGAATTTTGTGATTCAATCCCTAAATGATAATGTCATTTATATTATCTTGAGAATTAACTAAAACTCAAAAAAAAATGGCCCAGTTTTGAGTCCGAAGAAGAAAACGCTATCTAGTGAGAAACCTAGGCTGCCATCTCTAATAAACTTTTCAAGATTTTCCAACAAGATCATGGCCACTTCAGCCACTAAACAAGCTCATGGTGAGATTGTTCAGCATCAATCAGTACCATAATCATTAGTCACGACTAAAATTTAACCTTTAAACTACATATGCACCAGCGTTGAATCGAGCTACCACACCCATATTGACCATACCAATTCTAACAAAATGTAACCTATCCTGCACTTGAATGGAGAATCTAATATAGTCTGGGAGGAGGAGGAGGTGATGATAAGAAGCATGATTGTTAAAGAAAACTTCCAATAAGCGTTAGTGTGGAAGTTTTTTTATAGTTGGTCTAGTATTAAAGAACTTTGTAGATTAATGTTGAAGCAATGTGAATTGAAAGGTGAATGTAATATAGGTCTACTACAAAATAGATATGTGTTGATTAGGCCTTCTCTATTAGAAGACCATGTTAATTTGCTTTCGAAACTCGCTTTCTATATTACATACATGAATTGGGCATACCTTATGAGAAAATTGAAGTAGGATCTATTTTTTAAAATCTGGACGAAGAAATAACATCTATAGCGTGGATTTCATTCTCAGACCTATTTCCCAATTATTTTGTCAAAGAATCAATTTTTTCATGGCTACAACAATGGATAATCAACTACAGGTTAATTTGACTACAAGAAATTAGACTAGGCCATATTATACTAGGGTGAAAGTAGAAGTTGATTAATAATTTCCCTAAAATAATAAACAATGGAATGAGAAACACATTTCCAAATTTTGCAAAATCAAGCAATATGTCCACTCTTGCCACAACAAAGCACGATCCATTATCTTGTTGATTTTGTACTTTGTTATTTCCACCATTATTTTTCATGGGAGAATTTCTTCTTAGGCTACATAGAAGTATTTTTGTAAGAAACATGAGTAGCATTATCTAGATGGATCCACTAGTTTGTTCCGCTCAGAGCCATATGGAGTTGCCCAACAAAGTGATATACTCAAGTCCTACTATGGCACATATTTATGGTACTTAGAAATTGCTACTAAAGGTCATCGGACGCTGACGGAAATCTTCATGCCTAAAGTCCACTCGATACTAAATAGTTCTTCCAAAATAACATAAATACATATTATTGCTCATAAATTAAAACTATCCATATATCTGAATCATATGTGAGACTAAGCTCAAAGGTCATATCTTAAACCAAAGTGAGAATAAGCTCAAAAATCGTATCATGCTTGCTTTCATGTTTAAAAGTCATAAATGCATAAAAGACCATAGAAAATCATGCTAAATTTGAAAATACTCAAAAGTAGCTTCCATAACTTCATAAATAATATAGACACATGCTTGGGGAATCATAATCATAAAATAAAACATGTAGTTTATAGCAATTCATTGATATGCATGAGAAATCTTTCATGAAAACTCTAACTTTTGCATAAAACTCATAGATTGAGAAGGATTGGGTAAAACCCTAGATTTAAACATAATTCAAAATATAATAAAAAAACTTTAGGCATGAGAGTGAAAAAAATGCTCTCATTAAAGCCTTACATACCTGGGGGGAAAAATACTAACTTGAAACCTTGAACTAAGGCTTGAAGGTGAAGAACCTTCTTTCTTCTTGAGAGAATTTAGAACGTGCGAATTTGATCTTTTTTAGGGTTGGGCATGAATGCGGAGGTTATTAGGCTATAAGGTAGACTTTGGAAAGTGAATTGATGGTAAAAGGTCAAGAATACCCTTCTAGGAATGTAAGAAAACCATAAAAACAAAGAAAATGACCTTTTAATAAATTCCATCGGCCAAATCGGTGAACTGGAGGTCTCCCCGCCGACCTATTCGGTGGGTCGCAAAAAGGTAGATTTAGATTACCAAAATATTTAGAGTTTGAAGGTATTCAGACCCATTTGGCGAGCTAGATCGGCTATTCGCTGAGCCATTAGGCGAGTCACCAAATTGGCAGGTGAGCTCGCCGAATAGCACTATTCAGACATGCTTTAATAAAACAACCATAATTTTCTACTCTGAACTCCATATGATGCAAATTTGGCTATGTTGGAAAGTAGAATCATAGGACTTTAATTTGATAGGTCATGGTCTACCTAACTCCTTATACACTGAGAGATATGTCGTTTAAAGTTGACCATTATATGAACTCATGCGAAAACTTAGCCAATAGAAATATTTTGAACTTGGCTTGACGTTTGAGGTTCCTTATAACTCTAAACACATCCAAAAAAATTAAAATACTTAGAAAAATACCTTAACATATATGTACAACTTAGAAGTCATCAGGTTAGGACCTATATGAATACACAGATCTTTGCTTAGAAGTTGCGGGGCATTACATCTATGACCTGTAAGTTTATCAATGACCCGTAGACTTGAATCATAGGTTCAAAGGTACAATTCCAGTAGCTCAACTTTTGGAGCACTGTATCTGTGACCCATCAAAGAACCTACGACCCGTCGAAGGACCTACGACCCGTAGGTTCCAATCTTAGGTCCACTTGGCAATTTTTTAAATGGAAGTATTTGGACTTTTCCCACTCATTTAACCCCTAAACTACATCAATTTGGACCTATAACTACCCCTATAACCGCTTTTAGCCTTGAAATATACCCTATTCCCTCAATCTCTCAAAATTTACCCCCGTAACTGCTTTTAGCCTTGAAATATACCCTATTCCCTCAATCTCTCAAAATTTCTTCAACTCATCTTCTCCAAATTCTCTCTCAAGTTCAAGAAAAAAAAGCTAGGGTTTTAATCTTAACTTTCTTCAAATCCACTATTGTAAGGCTTTGATTTTCAAGGTATGTTGGGAATTCATCTATGCATCCTTTCCATCCATGGAGTCCCAAATTTTTCTCTCTTCTCTATCAATTTCAATTCTACAAATTGTAGGATTTTTGATCAAATTACATTGGGTCAATTCAATTATGCTTTTACTTAATTTCAATAATCTATTCATGCATGATTTGAGTTAAATTACATGTTTTCAATAAGTTTTGCAATGACCCATGCACTATGTTATGAAATTCGAGTTTTAGACCATGAATTTATGATCAAGGATTCATATATAATTAATAAAAGTTATGTATTATGACTCAAGTATGTTTTCAAGTATAAAATCATGAATGTTGAAAGGTTTTCTCACAATATGCAAGATATGATGATTTGGATGCTTAGAAAGGTAAGAATCCACAAGTTCAAGTTACGATCATTGTTTTCAAGGAGATATTCTTATGATGTATTTTCATGATGTTGGGTTGGTTGATTTACCTTTCCTAATGACTATGTTTTATGTATTGCATTGGGATTAATTTAGCACTGAGCAAACTTTATGGTGGGGATCCATGAGGAAAACCTAGTAGCAACCCTTCCCACCATAGGTTTTCCTTTATGGCTTAGCTAAAGGTTCCACATATAGCTCATGTTTATGTTTATGATACAGAGTCTACCTTGGAAAGTAGCCTCTCTCTTCTCGGTGTGGGAGTTACATCGGATTCCATGTTATAGATCACATGGTCTTACATGTCAGTTAAGGTTAATATCCCACATGTATATGTTATGTTATAAGATCTTATGATGTTTTATGATGCATTGACCATATGTATGTTTCAAATGTTTTTGAGTTTTACTCATTTTTTCAAAATATTGGTCATGCATCACATGTTTATATTGACTATGTTTGATTACCATTATTCATGAATGCTTCTCACATACTTAGTGAATAGCATACTTTTTCCTATACTATATCCTACTGTAGGGTCCGGCAATCACTCTACACACTCTGCTCATGGCTAGATATTGAGCTTACTTTCCTCTTGTTATTGAGTCCTCATAATTCAAAGATGATACATTTATGATTTCTATTGTTCCTTATGACTTTTACTTCTTATGTTGGTGAGCTAGGAGCTTATCCTATGCCCGTCTAGAATAGTAGAGTAATGTTAGATTGTTATGGAGTCTATGTTATCCCATTCTCAGAGATTTTACCTTGTTTCCCTTTATAATGATATACTCCCATTGAGATATTCATGTTGAGACTTTTATTCCGTATTTACCATTTAGTCTTATTATTTTATTTACCTTATGTATGCACATTTATGATATGTCAAGAGGCTTGGTTAGGGTCTCTTAGAATTCTAATCATCCTATCGCGCCTAAGGCCTAGTTTGGGTCATGACAAAATTACCTCTATAGATTGAGGGGCATCATTTCTTAAGGGTTATTGTCATGATTGTATGAAACACGGGGTAGTATGGGTACCCGTTGAAGTTCGTCGCATCTTCTTGTTAGGGTATTAACTATTTTTCTCTTCCACAGGTACTATGGCATGACCATGCACCAAGAATACTTCCAAATACAAATTCCATGACTCCACTTCCGAGGAATCAGAGTATGAGTCAGAGAAGGAGTTGGGAAGCAACACATCTAATGGGTTGGAGGTTTAAGTTGGAACCACTATCTCTCCTCACGCACCTCCTACTACAAGGTCCAAGAAATTTACTCAGGTCGATGCCGCTACCTCCCAGTCTGAAGAGGAGGTAGTCAGCTCAGCCAATGAGGAAATTTAGGACACAGTATAATCCGGTGAGGAGGGTAGTGATGCTAGTGCAGCTGGTGATAAGGATGACAGACTAGATATTATAGAGCCATTTGGCCATGAAACAGAAAGTGACTCTGTTGCACACCACGAAGTATTGATTTTCTGAGAAATATGTGGCTTGTTCTGGCTCAGCAGGACATCTTTGAAAATGGCCTAACTAAAAAGGACAAAGGCTTGGGTAAATGAGCCATCATGCCAGAGGTTTGGGTAGTCACTAATACCCTATCCGCCCTACATGAGCTCAAAGATCTTTTCTTCAAGCATCATTTTGAGTGGATGATGAAGTACCTGGGGTATTATGGTGAAAATCTAATCCGAGAGTTTTATTCTACTTATGTCGCTGTAATGATGAATGTTATGCCTGAGGGGATCTCAGTAAAAAAGAAAAGGGCCTTAGCATTGAAGTCACGATCACTGAATGAAGTCACAATTTGAGGGAAGGTAGTGGATATCTCTGAAAGTACAATAAATAGGTTCTTGTCTGGTAAAACATTCTAGACCAAAGTTTGGAAATATCTCTACGAGCACCGAAACAACGAGGTTAGTGATGAGGCACAGATGAGCAATCCTGAGGTGTGAAAACAAATCATAGGTTGGATTGCCGAGTATATTGCTATCGTGGGCCACTAATCCCAAGAAGTCGATTATTAAGGCTTCCCTTACTTTCTTTGGTAAGTATTGGTAGGCCATTTTCCATGCTCGTCTCTGACCTACAGGGAATAACAACACTCTCCACCCCACATAGGTGTCACTAGTAGCATGTATTATAGCTCATTTTAAACTACACAATGGTCGACTAATTGCGGTCGAAATTTAGGACCGAGAATAAGCGAGCTGGCCTTCCATTCCTATGTTTGATCAGGAGGTTATGTGTGTTCACTGGTACCTAGGTAAATCGCCAATTTGACAAGCATTATATAGCGATGAAGTCCTCAAATATGGCATTGATAAAGCATTTTGATAACCTATTGTACAAGACCAAGCTGAGCCAACCTATTAGGCCAGCTACTATGCCCAGAGGACCACCACCTCCTACTTTAGATTTGGAGGGTGATACTTCATTCCCTCATATGGAGGAGACAACAGATTAGCCCGATAGAAACACCATGCATACCTCTTTTATGACCGCAATTTCAGGTATGATGATCATTATTCTTTACACACTCCTTGAGCACTTGGTGCAAGATCAAAAGAGGACACGGGCATTTATATATCAGGTGATTGAGTGGCTACCTAGAGTAGTCCATACACAGTTACAGGAGGCCACTCCGATTCACAAAGAGCTCATATAGGAGGTTATATTAATACAAAGCCGCATTGATGACGTGAGGGCCATATCACTACTTAGAGTGGTGGTCTAGGTAATGCGGAGACTGCATCTTTATGAGTGGATCTGGCAACCTTATGAGTGGTTGTGGGTAAATTGGAAGAAATATCATCCTTTACTATTCTTGCTAGTGCCACAGATACTTTATTACAGCTATTGTTGGCACCTCCCGCACCCATGCAACTAGATAGGGTGGGGCACCATTTCAGCACTCAAGCCTGATAAAAGGGCAAGGGAAAGAAGTGGTGATAGAGGGATAGCTCTCCTGATGAGGTAGAAAAGGCAAGGAGAGCAGAGAAGAAAGCTAAGAAGAAGCCTAAGTACGCTTCTCAAAAAGAATTCTAGAAGAGAGAGGAGCTCAACATGCAGCGTCTTGAGGCTGCAAAGGTTGGAGTGTCGTCTAGTGGAATTGTTCCTTCTAAGACTGTTGTGATCCCGGCTCCAGCTATGACTATGAGTAAGGTGCCTCCTAGCATGCTTACTCCTACTACAGGTGATGACCCTTCGGGGGAGCCTACATCATTGAGTACAGCAGCCAACACTGGTGCCACTAAACTACTACCGACTGACGCCTAAGGCATCACGGGTATGATCACTTCTCTTGTATTTATTACTGAGCTTATTGACATACAATTAAGGAAATGCACAAATTTTTGATAGGGGGTGGGGCATCTTGACGCTTGAAGTTTTTGTTGCTATGTTTTTTTTCTTTCAAGTGTTGTATATTTAGTAGAAATGGAATTTTTAGGATTGTTTTTATGTATATACAAGAGTCTATAGAAGAATATAGTAGCTTGTGAAAAGAATGAGTTAAATTGAACAAAAATGACTCCCAACTGAAAATTTTGTAAAATACTATGTAATTGGTCTCGCTTGTGAAAACTTACTTGTTAGGATCTTTATATGACATTGTACAAATGATCTTATCGATCAAATGCAAGCTAGGACATGACTGTGTTGATTAGTGCTAAATAGTATAACATATATTCCATGTATGTGAGCTTAAATACTTAATTTGAACAATGTATTTGTAATATAGAACTTGTCTGGTTTGTCTCACTGAAATGATTAAATAGCTTGATTAGGAAAGGATTATAGTTCATTGTTAAAAATGAGTCACTTAGCCTAAAAACAACCAACCGATGAAGTTTGTACCCTTTGAACCAAAAGTTTGAGCCTGAATAAAGACCTTTTCCTTGGCATAACACAAATCACCTTCCCTGTCTGACTGTATAACTTTATCTTGGCTCTAGTCCCTCCTAGGACAATGTGCACCTCAACTGAGGCCAAAATCCTAAGTTGAGGGTGGCTACTATAGAGAGAAATGGAAAGGTGGGGTATGAAAAGAGTTGTGTGATGAGAAGAAAAATAACAAGCATGGGTGTGGCCGCTGATGAAATAAAAAAACAAGTGTGAAGTACCATGAAATTCAGAATTTCAATCAAAAACCACAATTAGAAAAAAAAAAGAGAAAGAAGAAGAAAAGAACAAAGGCAGAAACCACATCCGGGCGAGAATAGAGAAGTAAACAAGGAAATGAAATAGTTTGGGGATTTGAAGAGAAGTTGCTGAGTCAAAGTAGCATCAAGGAGGGGAAAAGTAGTCACTTAAATCCAAAATATATCCTACCTAAGCCCGAGCCAACGTTACAAGCAAAGAAAGTCCTAATGAACTTCATTTGTGCATGTGAGTGATTTTATCCCAATCTCTATTATATTTTTGCATACTGTGATAAATACTTCTTTCTTGTGAGGGCACTATGATTATATTGTTGAGTTGTTCTATTGACTAGTATGTTGTCATTTGCATTTGCTTGGTTAACTATGAGTAGTGTAATATCGTAAATTGATCCTTGTGAGTTAGTTGGACTGCCAATGTATTGCATAGTCGAGTAAACTGAATAAGAGGGTCATGGTTGATGTGTTTGGCTGCTATATATCTCTTTATAGTCATTTGTGTTTGCGCTTCATGTTGTTTTGTTTTGTGTCATTACTTGAGGACAAATAATGGTTCTAAATTGAGGGTGTTGATGTGTCATGTATTTACGACACTTTCGTCCCTCAAAACGGTGAATTAGTATGTGTTTCAAGTATATTTATGTAGATATGATGTGTATTTTGTCTATTTTGCAGGAAAATTAAGTCGCGCATGTGTTTGGATGATTTGTTGGGTTTGAGTTGTTGTTTTGCTGAAGAGTGAGGACTACGCTCCTCACCATAAACCGTAGTGCCTTGCACGGGCAGTGGTGGTTGGCGTAGTGCTAATGAGAGAAGGAAGCTGATTCTGAAACTTTGAAGTATAACTCTATGGAATCCACCACGAACCGTATTACCTTGCACCGGCCATGGTGGTTGTCGTAATGCTAACCTTGTGGAGAGGCTAATGCTGAAATTTTGGCCAAGCATAACTCCTTGGAACCTATCATTGGCTATGGAGCCCACTATGGACCGTAGTGACTAATCGTAAAGGTAGATGGAAGAAATTGGAGAATTGGCAAAGGCTATCATCACGGACTCCACTACGGATCATATTTAGCACCATGAGGTGTGATGATTTCCCGTGAACAAATGAAGGCAACACAATATGGAGCCCAGTTTAACACCATAGAGGAGGACCATAGACCGTGAAGTTCAGTATGGTCCGTGGTGAGTGAGCGTCAACTATGCTGACTTAAGTTTTTTGTCATGACCCAACCCCGTAGGCCATGATGGGTGGCCGAATTGGACACTAGCATATACCCCTGCTAACTATAAGTAAACATGTCTCCTACTTGAGTCATAGCGTACCAACAGGCAAGATAATATATAACCTGACAAAGCTATCATAACATATAGGCACAACCTTACACGCATACATATACAACCCACATACATGTCTACAGACCTCTAAGAGTAAGAACAGTAACATAAGGCGGGAAAGGGCCTCCGTCGTACCCATGAACAAATAAATGTATATATCGAGGGTTTAGTACCAAAACTCAGCTCCGATTCAATGGAGCTTCTTCCAAATTTACTGAGTGGAATCCTAAGCTGGTGGATCCCCAAAGCGCGCACCTGTACCTGCGGGCATGAAACGTAGCCCCCCCAGAAAGAGGGGGTCAGTGCAACATATGTACTGAGTATGTAAAGTATAAAACATCAAAAGGAGGGCACAGCTAACATAGGGATGCAGGGGAAAGTATAACATTCAACAAACCACTGTACCTGCATCTCATAAAATAAAGTCATACATACTATTATCACATACTATACCCGGCCCGTTCGGGGACCCGGTGTAACAACCATATCACTTTGTTATCATAAGCATCTATGTGCTATTAGTGCTATCTCATATAATAATGCCAAGGAATATATGGTCTGATCCATTTATCATATAGTAATACCGAGGAACGTTCATCCCGATCCATATATCATATAGTAATGCCGAGGAATGTTCGGCCCGATCCATATATCATATAGTAATACCGAGGAACGTTCGGCTCGATCCATATATCATATAGTAATGCCGAGGAACATTCAACCCGATCCATATATCATATAGTAATTATAGCTGGCCCGGGACTCGGTGAAAGATGTATCACAGTATACACGAGTGGAGTAGTGAGTAACCATATGCAATTTAAATCATTGTCCAAGACTCAATGAAGTAATAACAACGAATTGTCATTTGAAAATCAAGACGATAGTCATATCACTCATTCCTCAAATATTACTATTGATCATATCAAAAGAGCCTTAGAAACCATAGGCATGAATCAAGACGATACAAAATAACTTATAAAAGTCAAGGACATGAACTACCGGAGAATCTCTTAGAAGAGAAATCATGAATCACCCTCAAGGCTCATATTAATCCTTACTTAATACTAAGCCATGCCGAAAGAAAGAAGGAACGGCTTTACATACTCTCTTATTTTCCCTTATGGAGTCATCATATACATATGTGTCATGGAACGTACGGCCCGATCCTTAGATAATAACATATATCATACTTGCCCCATCACGGGACTCGGTACCATAAATATTTCATCATAACATCATTACTTATGTCAAAGACATATCAAGAGAAAGCAGATAACTTTCCATACTTGCTACTCTCCATCGTATAGAAGCCTTGAGAGGCAATAACTCAACTAGTATAGGAATTCTACCATCAAGAAGTGAATAAGACTTATGAGTCATACTTGGAGTTCTATGAATGGAATTATCACCACATTTCATATATCTATGACTTAAGGCTAAGACATGCCAAAAGAAAAGAAGATAGCTTTACATACCTTTTTCGGGATTAATTGAAATCCGGCTTGCCTTGATACCTCCTTAACCTATTGACATGAAAGTAATACTAAGATTAATAGCCTTTAACTTTAAAATAGCCCACTCCACAACCAAATACTAATAGGAGTCATTTCCTTATCCATTACCCCCAACTAGTTCGTTACTATTTCCGATGCTACGGAAAATTGGGCAGCATTTCCCCTACAACTTCAACATCCCCGATATTTCAACTCGGCCAAAATATCAAAAACCATACCAACAACAACAACTAGAAGCATATTTGCAATTAAATCACTTCAACCTTACACAATACAAGCTCCAAACAACAAGTTCCAAATTATGATACAAAAATAGAGTTTCTAGTTTCCATTTTGCAAAACCTTTAACCATACGAAGCGGGGGTCATGTCACTGAAACTAGCAGCTCACCCACCTCCTTTAGAAAACTTTTAAGCCCTGCAACATACCACAACACGACCATAAGCATCCCCCCCACACACAACGCCTCATTTCGAATACAATTTAACTACGACAACTTCAATTTAGATTGTTTCTACCGTCGAGCATTTCTACGACGTTCTTCCACTTACAGCAGCATAAAAGATGTGTAATACACCCTATAACAACACCATAAACTTCAAATTAAAAGGAAAGACCTTACCTTTCCCGAAATTGGCCAAAACTCGCCTCAGAACTTCTCTAGACGCGCTGAAATTGCGTGGACTGCTTGCTGTCCGTTTTGGGCTGCACCAAGCCATGATTTTATACTATAAATACCTCCATATCATCGTGGTTCACTCTAGATAATTAATTCACAGAACAAAATCGAGGAACTCACCTTTTTTCTCTTTAAATCCGAGCTCTCTTCTTCTCTCTAGCTAGAGTTTTCTTTTCTCCTCTTCTCTAGAATTTTCTTGAAATTTCCTTGATAAGAATGAAATAAAGGATAAGATGAGACTAAAAGTCATACAACATATATATATATAGGCCATTTAATTAATGGGCTAACTTTCCAAGACTTGGGCCTTTTCTTTTGTTGGGCCTCAATATTACTATTATTATTATTATGAGAGCCCAAACTACTTATTGCAATTATTATTACTTAAGCCCAAAAGCTACAAGTCTTCTCTCTTTTTGCAATTCACAAACTACTCTCCAAAATTCCCAATTTTTCCCTCGGCCTTCCTCCGTATTTCCACATCAATTTTTTTCCATGAACATCACACTGGTACAAAATAGAATAAATAAAATAAATCACAACGTCATTCCTTGCAAATCAAAATTTCTTTCTTTCCGAATGCCCAAAATTGTAGGATATAACATTTTTCTAGTTGGTTTAGGATTAGGTTTTGTACTTCTATAAATATCTGAATTTATTTTATTTTTAGTGTTACACTCTTTATCATTAGTTTTTGATTATTATTGTGACAACATTGAAGATACATTTTACTACTTTTTGAGATTGATTCTTGAAATACAATTTTAGTTTTTCACTTTTAATTTGTGGTTCGTTTGTGTGATTCAAGGTTTTATTCTTCATTCGCGCAGGTATTGATTCATGAATTCTAAACAAATTAATATTCTTTTACTTAGAATAATGAGTAGCTAAGCCCACAACTAGGGTTGTGGAGACCATGACAAAATAACGAATTAGGTAAATGTGTAAAGTGATTCTCACGATCTGTCATGCATGTATTGTTATTTTCTTCATATATAAGACTTTATTGATGAGTGCACATATTTGGAACATGTACGCATTCATTGCTTTCCTTGGAGGAAGGTTGTGATTAGGAAAAGATTATAATAACTATAATTTGGAGGAACAAAACTTCATCTAAGTTACTTGAGCTCGAGAGGGGATAGTACTCTGAGATCCAGAGCAAGGGTTAGTAAAGCATATATTCTAAGACTGGGAGGAGATGAATCAACTGCATCTAAGAAGGACCGGTAGGTGAATTAGATGTTACATAACTCGCTAGATTTTACATGCAATGCATTAAAATGTTACCACTAACATGATTAGTCTGTTAAGTTAAACGTTATGGGGAACACAATCCTAGATAAATTCTCATATTGTTCACAACTTAATTGTTAGTTACTTTTCTAAAACATCATTAAGTGTTACTAAATTAAACAACAAAATCCCTCATTTTACTTTATGCACTATTGTTTTCGGGAAGTAGAAACTACAACTGAAAAGTGCTTGCTTGCTAATAGACTTGTTTCAACCTATTCTCTGTGGGATCGACCCCGACTCTTAGTGGGATAAATAGACTACTAATGATCGTCTATATTCCTTTTGAGAAGTATAATTAAACGTTACTAGTTGGTACTAGAAATTAGCCCATACATTCAAAGTTCCTTTGAATGCTCCCCTCTCTTTCAAAACACATCTTCATGAATGCACAACATTTGTTCAAGAATAATCATGTGACACCAACTCATTCTCAAGATGTGATTCAAAACTACTAGTTCTTTCATATTTTCATTTGTCTCAATTTCGGAGTTCCAAAATCACCACTCTCTTAATTCAATTCCCTCACAAGAAAGAATGTCCCAAAATAATTTACAAAGTATTCATATAAGGGACAAATACACAAACACTTACACTCACAAAGAATTTCTCATTCTTACAAGTACCCAACCATAGGCTTGCCCTTATTTTAGATCAACAATGACTCAAAAACAATTGGTTGGAAATCACTAAGAACTTTTATCAAGTTTTTAATGTAGGCTTAGGGAAACTTAGGATATTATTTGGGTAAAAGTGACTAAACCCTCCTTGAAATCTACATACACTTTTCATTTACCTCATCACCATTTTTCATCATTTTTCCAAGCACACCTTTCTTTTCACTTCACACTAGATTCTCCACATGTAACAATTTCATATTTTGGAGGAATTCTTTTCTTTCATTTTCGAAGCTTCTATTCTTTCTTTCTAGACTTTGCTTCTTTTAGAACATATTCCACATTTCTATGACTTATCCATTCATTTCTCTATTCTCAAGACACCACGTGGTTAGAATCACCTCCATCCATTTTTATCAGCCCCAACTTAGGATTTTAGCCTCATTTTCCAATTCCTTTTAGAGTTCAAAGAGGGAAGGATTCAAGAGATGATTCATTTTCTCAAAAGGGTAAGGCTTGTAATGTGGTTTCCATAGAAATGGTATCAGGCTCAAAAAGGGTCAATTAGAGATACATTTTGTCATGCCCCGGGAGGGTACCCTAGATGTGGCCGGTATTCGAAAGCCATTTCTAGCCTTCAAGCGAACCACTTGGTCCAGTCACACTTTCATTCATTCGCATTCTATCGGCGGAAGACTCTATCATAAGAATACTATTCATAATTTTAGGGCCAAAGGCCAAACAACTATCAAATCAATAATCAACTAGAATAAAACTAGTCAAAACAAACGAATCATCATTCCCACACTCTAGCCTATTGTAACATCCCCTAAAAACGTTGTATACGATGTTTCAATTTTCGCCTAAATATGATACAGCCTCTGTATTTTGGGCATAACTTTTCATAGGAATATCCAAATTGAGTGATGCAAATTTCTGAGTAACCACAAGATCATTACCTACAACTTTTATGAAGACCATATTTTAATATTCGGAGGTTAAGTAGGTCAAATAAATTAATGTTTGTAAGGTAGGATGCTGTGACGGAAATGAGTGTTTATAGAAGAAAAATCATATCTCACTGTACGTTTATCCAAATTGGTTTATTATTGAACGATATGAAACTAGACTTCCATATCTACAATTCTTATGAAGACACCAAATCCTAATAAGTAATTTATCTTATTCAAACGCAGCTTCCAAAAAGAGTATTCTGTCAAAAATAACTCATTTCACCTACCATAGAAAGATCTAGATACATTTGACATCACTCATGACATAAATTGTCCTCCATTTAACATCATCCATGACATAAATATATTCCACTAAATTTTTAGATTTTTTTTATAATTATTTTATTTATTGTTAGGTCCCTCTTTCCCACCTATAAATATCACCTTATTTCCTCATTTTATTCATCAAGCTTTCTCAAGCAAATCTTTTGTCTATACACTTCTTTACACATTCTCAAATGTAGTTCTAGTTCTTAGTAGTGAAGAAATACTATTCCGGTGATTCATATACTTCGGGTAGTACACAAAACATTCCGGCAAGGAGAGAAGCTAGGACTCAAGAGTGTTCATTAAGTCTTTCGGTACCAACTAAAGCTTCGGTTTCTATGTATGTAAGGCTTTAATGAGAGTATTCCTTCCACTCTCATGTCTAAATTATTTTGATTATATGATAAATTATATTTATTTTCTTTAAGCTCTACTCTAAGTTATGTGTGTATTTATCCATGGGTTCTCCACCCATGTAGTCCAAAAACTCTTTCAATTAAGTCTCTTGATTTCAAGTAATATTTTCTTATGGTAATTCTTATTTTTACTTAATAGTATGAATCATGGTTAAACTAATGATTATTGGTCTATTTTGATGCAACATAATTTTATATGTATGAATTGATGGTTTACAAGTAATTCCTCTATTTATCTATTTAAAGGTTCTTGAAATTCATGGTGGGTTGTTTAAAATATGATTTTTTTATTAATGGATTTCAAAGTATTTATGTATATTTATTTACATACATATTTGCAAGTTGAAGTAATTTGAACCCACCTAGTTTTACTATATTTTTAATAAAGTTTGACTTGTAAGCTTTGACTCCAAATAAATGTTTATGAAAGCAATATCTATAATCAAAAAGGGAGTCTTATGAAATGAAAGATGATGAAATGATATGAATGATGAATTCTTTATGCAATAAGGAAAATTCTTGCATATTTGAATTATCAAATGTTTTAATGAGCTATTCTACCGAATATGATATTTTGAATTCTCAAGCTATATGTTATGACTATTTTAAAGTATTAAACTATTCTGTGGGATTGACTTAGCACCGAATGAGTCATTGAGGTGGGATTCGGTAAGGGAATCCTAGTAGCAACCCCTTGTCTCATTAACTATGTGCCAACATAGGAGCCCTTGTAGGCTTAGGCTAATGGATCCATAAATAGGCCTTAAAGTTAAAGTTAAAGAAATAAATGAAATTGACGGAGTTCTACCTGGCAAGTAGTCTCCCCGGCCAACGTAGGGGGTTATGTTGGATTCCATGTAATAGCTCGCATGGTCTTAAATGTCGGTTATGGTTAATTTCCCACAAAATGAATGTTTTAAAGAATATCTATATGAGTTATTATGCATACATTAAATTATGTTCCATATTACATAAATGTTTTAATGTTTCCTCAATGTTCATGCATCCTTACATACTTAGTACATTCAAAGTACTAACGCATACTCTTTTGCCTACATGATATCACCATGTAGGGATCGGTGCTCCTCCTCGTTCTTCTCCACGTGGCTAGTTGATATTTCATTGAAGACTACTTTTGGTGAGTTCCCATGTTCCGGGAACAATACTCCTTTATCTTTCTAGTTTATGATATGTTAAGATATTTTACTATGCCATTTCTTCTATTATGATTGAGGGTGTGCTAGGGACTTGTCTTAGCACCGTTAAATCTAATAGTTAGAGGTATTGTTGGACATATGTAAGTTGAAGATTTACTATTATAATTTCTGCTTGTTTATTTATCATCATTACCTATGAAAGGCTAAAAGAATGCTAAGAGGCTTGATTGAGGTACTTTTGGGTTCCTCATTCGCCATGTCACATCTAGGCCCTAGGATTGGGTCGTGACTAGCCTATGAAGCCTCTATCAATAATCTAGGAGGTGCCTATGACAAGTCCATGGCTACCAATAATTAAAACAAAGGAATAAAACAAAGCTATAAAGATAATCTCGGTATCCTATGGAAACTAGGAGGACTCACCAACTGACTGGAAGTAAGGGGATCTTCAATGGTGCGCTAGTTGATGATCTCGAGTACCTGTCTTTGCATCATGAAACGATGCAGGCCAATTAGCATCAGTACATGGAATGTACGAGTATGTAAAATGGTCGAATGAAACAACATTAGAAAGAATCAAACAAACTCGGAATCTCAACTCAGAAAAAAGAACAACTCAATCAAGTGTCCTAAGCCTAATCAAGAATATGGTTTAGACGAGACCATTCACATACAATTCAACCCAATCTGACTCAGAGTACTATCAAGACCTATATGGGAGTTTCTATTATCCGACAACCATCACTTAGGAGCCAGTGATAGTACAACAAATTGACGTTGTTGCTGCGTTCGTTTATACTTTGCCAGGGTATGAACGAATGAACCAATCATGGATCCAATCCAACCAAGTCCTATAATGTCAGGACAATAATTTTGGGGAAGCATCCGACTTAACAGTCCCATCCCCTCCTACATTTGGTGATGTAGTGATTGGATTTGAGTTATTACTTACTCTTACTCAATTCGGTGCTCGATACTCCTCCCAAGACTCAATGCTTATAAAACTCCATCCAATCAACTCAGTTAAATCATATCGACAAGTCTCATTTACAACCTTGTCAACTCATCAAATCTATCACCATCAAACCTCTCTCAATCATACTATTCGATCAATCCCAATCATATCTTTCAAGAGTAGATTAAATATGCATTTATAACAACATACAAACCTATCCAATCGTGCCTCTATTTATTTAACAAATATTTTGGGACTCATCACAACTCTAAAGTTTTAAATCAACAATTCAAGATAAGCAACATATTTAAGAAAATTAACATTCTTTATCATAATCAACATGGTTAAGAAATTAACAATATATGTTAGATCTCTCATCTCAATCAAATCATACCAACATGTAGCACATCACTTCCTTGACTCCACAACATCAACATAATAAAAATTAGATTAATAGATGAAAAGGACCTAACTCTATCAATAAACTTCATTCTTATGAACAATCAATCTCAAAGAAGATTTAGGGCACATGGGTGGACCCAACCCATGCATTGAGTAGCTTTACATACCTTGGTGAAGACTTTGAAGAAATCTTGATGTTGGGTCTTCAATGGAAAGCTTGAATCTTGAAGTTCTTGAAGGCAATCCTTGTTGGAAAAAGATTTGAAGGAGAATAGAGGGGATTTCTAGGGCTTTTAGAGAGAGGAAGGGGCTGAAATAATGGTCGAAAATGTGACCAAATCAGTGTATATATAATTTGAGAAAATGTCTAATTTGCCCTTCCTCAAAAATCTGGAAAAATGGGCTAAAATCCTCCTGGCGTGATAGTGGCGCGTCGTGCCACTATGGCGGCAAATCGAATATAGTCTTAAAACCTGCACATCTGATAGCGGTGCATCGCGCCAAGGACCAAACTATTGAAGTTGTTTTATGGCGCTATAGTGGCGCATTGCGCCCTTACAGCGCCAAGCCTATATATTCTAGGTTCTAGAAAATAGGCTTAAAAACCCTGCACATCTCATAGTGGCGCGCTGCGCTATAGACCAAACTACTGAGGCTTGTTCCTGGCGAGATAGTGGCGCATCGCGCCACTGCAGCACCAAGCCCAGATTTTCAGTAGTTACCACCTAGGCCTGAAATTCCTGCAGTACTAGTCCGTCTTAGGATAGTTATAACTTTTGACTCCAAAATCCAAAAATTACAATCTTGGCGGCGTGGGGAAGAAGACTCGAAGACCTTTAATTTAATAGGTCATGGGCCACCCAGATCGCCATATTTCAAAAGATATGGTCGTTAGAAGTCGACCCCCCTACACAGACTCATTCTAAAACTTAGCCAAGACGAATTCTTTGGACTTAGCTTGGTCTTAGGGATCCTTTATGAAACCACATCACCTCTAATTCTCTTTAATTACTTAAGAACTCATCCTAACTCCTGCATACACTTCACAATAGTCGAGTTCGATCCTACACATATTCGAAGAAGGGTCCAAATCTTAGTGAAGAATTTTGGGGTGTTACATTATCTCCCCCTTGAGATCATTCATCCTCGAATGACGAGTAAACCAAGGATGGAATCGAGGTACAAATGACCATCAGAATTCAGTCATTCAACCAATCAAATTCTCAAAATAATTACTATCCAATTTCAAAATGCATAAACGAATTCAAGTCAAGAAAATGGGCATTATCTTCAACATTCTCATCGATAGGCACGAATAGATGCAGATATTTAGATTTCATATCTTTCTCCGCCTCCCATGTGGCTTCCTCAACCAGTTGATTTCTCCACAAGACTTTGACTGAGGCAATCTCTTTGTTCCTCAATTTGCAAATTTAGCGATCAAGAATTTGGATCGGAACCTCTTCATAGGACAAACTATCCTTAACTCCAATACTATCAATGGGGACTACCAATGAGGGATTGCCCAAGCATTTCTTCAACATTGAAACGTGAAATACTGGATAAATGGCGGCTAGCTCCAAGGGTAACTCCAATTCATAAGCGACACTCCCTATCCTCCTCACAACCTGGTAAGGACCAATGTATCGAGGACTAAGCTTTCCCTTCCTTCCAAACCTCATGACGCCCTTCATGGGCGACACTTTTAATTACACCCAATCATCTACCTTAAACTCCAAGTCTCTCCTCCTTACATCGGTGTAAGATTTTTGATGGCTTTGGTCTGTCTTTAGCCTATTTTGAATAACTCTCACTTTCTCCATAGCTTGGTGAACAAAATCAGTCCCAATCAACTCAGCTTCACCAACTTCAAACCACCCAATTGGTTATCTACACCTACTCCCATACAAAGCTTCATAAGGAGCCATTGGGATGCTTGAATGATAGCTATTATTATATGCAAACTCTATGAGAGGTAAGTGATCATCCCAATTTCCTTTGAAGTCAAGTACATATGCCCTCAACATATCTTCCAATGTCTGGATGGTGCGCTCTGCTTGGCCATCTGTTTGGGGATGAAAGGTCGTATTAAGATTTACCTTTGAACCCAGTCCCTTCTAGAAGGATTTCCAAAATTAGGAAGTAAACTAAGCTCCTCTGTCTGAGATGATAGACAAGGGGACCCCATGCAATCTGACGATCTCTTGAATGTATAATTTTGCATAATCTTCTACGGTGTCAGAAGTCTTATCTGCTAAGAAGTAAGCTGATTTCGTCATCCTATCCATAATCACCCAAATTGAATTATGTTGTTTTTAGGACCTTGGAAAACCCGTAATAAAGTCCATGTTGATTATTTCCCACTTCCATTCCAGAATCTCTATATTTTGAACTAACCCACATGGCCTCTGATGCTCAACTTTAACCTATTGGCAATTCGGGCACTTGGAAACAAACTCCGTGATATATCTCTTCATTCCACTCTACCAATAAACTTCCCTCAAGTCATGTACATCTTTGTAGAGCTAGAATAAATAGAGTATCTGGAACTATGCGCTTCGGCCATAATCCTTTCTCGAACATCATCGACGTCTGGTACACACAATCTATTTTGGTACCTCAATACACCATCTCTCCCTTTGGTAAAAACTATCACCTCTTGGTTGTGAATAACTTCCTTCAACTGGAGATGGATGGGATCTTGGTCTTACTTCTCTTTTACCTCTGCCACAAGTGAGGATGTAGACCCATCCTGAATATTAACTCTACCTTCATTGTTCTCTTCAAGATAAACTCCCAATCGAGCTAACCTATGTACCTCCTTCGCCAATTCTTTCTTTCCCTCCTCTATATGGGCAGTGCTACCCATAGACAACCTGCTAAGAGCATCAGCAACAACATTAGCTTTACCTAGATGGTAAAGGATGTTCATATTATAGTCTTTGAGTATCTCGAGCCATCTCCTTTGCCTCAGATTGAGTTCTTTCTGGCTGAAGATATATTGTAAGCTCTTATGATTGGTGAACACATCAACATGCACTCCATACAAATAGTGGCGCCAAATTTTAAGAGCAAATACCACAACTGCTAGCTCAAGGTCATGAGTTGGGTAATTCCTCTCATGAGTGTTAAGCTGTCTTGAAGCATAGGCTAACACCTTTCCCCTCTGCATCAACACACAACCCAAACCAACTCTAGATGCATCATAATAGATTACAAAATCCTCTGTTCCCTCGGGCAAAGTTAGAACAGGAGCAGTGGTTAGCTTGGTCTTTAATTTCTAGAAACTCTCCTCACAAGCATCGGACCATTGGAACTTAGCCTTCTTTGGGGTCAGCTTAGTCAATGCTGATGATATGGATGAGAATCCCTCTACAAACCTTTAATAATAACTAGCCAAACCCAAGAAGCTCCTTATCTCTGTTGGGGATGTGGGTCTGGGCCAACTCTTCACTGCCTCAATTTTCTGAGTATCAACCTAAATACCATCTCCTAATATAATGTGGCCTAGGAAGGCCACTGATACAAGCCAAAATTCACATTTGGAGAACTTCGCATACAATACGTTGTCTTTCAAAGTTTGCAAGATGACTCTAAGATGATAGGCGTGCTCCTCCTTATTCTTGGAGTAAACCAAAATATCATCTATGAATACAATCACAAATATATCAAGATATGGTTTAAATACTCAGTTCATGAGATCCATAAAAGCTGCGGGGGCATTAGTCAACCCAAAGGACATAATAAAGAATTCAAAGTGGCTATAACGGGTCCAAAAAGCTATCTTTAGGATATCACACTCCCCCACCTTCAATTAATGGTAGCCCGATCTTAGGTCTATCTTTGAGAAATAGGTGGCACCCTGAAGTTGATCAAATAAGTCATCTATTTTGGGGAAAGGGTATTTGTTCTTTACGGTAACCTTGTTCAGCTGCCTATAATCATTACATATTCTAAGGGACCCATCTTTCTTTCGCACGAATAGGACAGGATCACCCCATAGTGAGACACTCAGCCTAATGAATCCCTTATCTAACAAGTCTTTCAACTCTTTCAACTCAGCCGGAGCCATTTTATATGGAGGGATAGAGATTGGCTAGGTATCAGGAAGAATATCAATTCCAAAGTCGATCTCCCTATCGAGAGGGACTCTAGGCAGGTCTTCAGGAAAGACTTCAGGAAACTCATTGACAATCGGAACCGACTCAAGGGATGGAGACTCAACCTTGTCATCTTTCACTCGGATAATGTGATAAATACACCCTTTTGAGATTAGCTTTCTGGCCCTAAGGTACGAAATAAACTTACCCTTAGGCATGACAGGACTACCCTTCCATTCTATGACAGCCTCATTCATGAATTTGAACTTGACAATCTGAGTCCTACAATCAATAAAGGCATAACAGATATAAAGCTAGTCCATGTCAAGGATCACATCAAATTCAACCATGTCCAACTCAACTAAGTCAGCCAAGGTATCCTTGTGATGAATTGACATAGTGCAATCTCTATAGACTTTCTCAGCTAAGACAGATTCACCGACAGGAGTAGCTATGCAGAAAGGCTCACGAAGACATTCAGGAATTCTATTGAATTTACTTTCCATGTAAGGAGTCACAAAATATAGTGTGGCACCCGGATCCATCAAAACATAACAGTCAAGAAAAAAGACTCAAATTATACCCGTCACAATGTTTGGGGGGTCGTCTTGATCTTGGCGACTACCCATGACATATAGATGGTTTGTACCTCCGCTCGTACCTGAAGTAGTGCCTCTCTGATTACCTCGAGCCGGTGGTGCGGTGGTAGAATAGTGGGCTCTATTCCCCCATATTGGACACTCCTTTTGAAAATGGTCCATTTGGTCGCATTTATAACAACCAACCCTTCCCGCTCTGCACTCTCCTAAGTGGAGCTTACCGCACTTGCCGTATGGTGGCCTCCCTTGCGAATCTTGACCCATGCTAGCCTGGGATTGATAACCCTGGAGTCTGAAATTCTGACGACTCTGTCCCTGCCGATCATACCTGTTCTGCGGCATAGGTGCACTGGTGGTAGATGAGGCATAGTTGGAAGGCCTCTTCTGGAGGAAGGACTTATTGCCCTTGTTTTGCCTCTGTTCATTCTCATGCCCCGCTGATTTTGCCTTCTTGCTCAGATGATCCTCTCTGTCTTTCCTCTTCTTATCCTCCACCTATTGAGCATACACCATTAATCTTGAAATATCCATGTCGAAGATTAACAATGCCGCTTTGCACTCCTTCTTCACATGTCTTCCCAAATCAGAGATAAATTTCCTCATCTTCGACCTCATATCTGGGATCATCTCTGGAGCATATCTGGACAGCTGGATGAACATTAGACTATACTTCTTAACAGTCATACTTTCTTGTTTCATATTTACAAACTCTTCCACCTTCGCTTCCCTCAATTCTCTGGGAAAAAAAGGTCAAGAAAGGCTCCCTCAAATTCATCCCACATAGCGGGTTCATCATCCTCTCCTCTACCTTATTCCCATTGGTTATACCAAATGTTTGCCATATCTTTGAGTTGATAAGACACCAACTCAACCCCCTCGATCTCTATAGCATGCATAGCTATTGGGATCTTCCACATCTCATCAATAAAATTTTGGGGGTCTTCATCAACCTTAGACCCTGTGAATGCCGGTGGATTTATTCTCAGAAAGTCTCTAATTCTGGTGGCAGTAGACGGCTCTTAGGAACTAAAGCTAAGAGTTAACGAACTCTGGTTACCCTTTCGGGCAGCCACTAGTTGAGTGAGCATAGCAATCGCTCCTCGAAAATCTTCTTCCGAAGATGGTGCAGGCGGAGTACTAGGCACTTGAGATGCCTCCGCATACCTCGCAGGTCGGCCCCTAGCCCTCGACGGGCGTACCTCTAACTGTGGCATCTCTGTGTTAACAGCATTCTTCTGGCTAGCAGTACATTTCAGAGGCATTATCTGTAATGTATAAATGCACAAATTAGAAAGGAAGCATTATAGAGTTTAACTCTATCGCACGAATTTTGAGTATGAAAGAACTGAAATAATTCTTAATGTCTTATAGCCTCCTGATTATAAGTGTGGTGCACAACACACCCATAAGCAAGAATCTACTAGACACGACTTCATAGACTCCCTAGGACTCTTGAACTCCGTACTTTGATACCATGTTTGTCATGCCTTAGGAGGGTATCCTAGACGTGGCCGACACTCGTAAGCCATTTTTGGCCTTCAAGAGAACCACTTGATTCAGTCACACTTTCATTCATTCGCACTCTATGGGCGGAAGACTCTATCATAACAATACTATTCATAATTTTAGGACCAAAGGCCATACAACTATCAAATCAATAATCAGCTAGAATAAAACTAGTCAAAACGAACAAATTATCATCCCCACACTCTAGCCTATGAAGCCTCTATCAACAATCTAGGAGGTGCCCATTACAAGTCCATGGCTACTAAAAATCAAAACAAAGGAACAAAACAAAGCTATAAAGATAATCTTGCTATTCTCCGGAAACTAGGAGGACTCACCAACTGACTGGAAGTAAGGAGATCTTTAACGGTGCACCGGTTGATGATCTCGAATACCTATCTCTTCATCATGAAATGATGCAGGCCAATTAGCATCAGTACATGGAATATACGAATAGGTAAAATGGCCGAATGAAACAACATCAAAAAGAATCAAACAAACTCGGAATCTCAACTCAGAAAGAAGAACAACTCAATCAAGTGTCCTAAGCCTAATCAAGAATATGGTTTAGATGGGACCATTCACATACAATTCAACCCACTCTGACTTAGAGTACTATCAAGACCTATATGGGAGTTTCTCTTATCTGACAACCATTACTTAGGAGCCAGTTATTACTTACTCTTACCTAATTCGGTGCTCGATACTCCTCCCAAGACTCAATGCTCATAAAACTCCATCCAATCAACTCAGTTAAATCATATCGACAAGTCTCATTTATAACCTTGTCAACTCATCATATCTATCTCCATCAAACCTCTCCTAATCATACTATCCGATCAATCCCAATCATATCTTTCAAGAGTAGATTAAATATGCATTTATAACAACATACAAACCTATCTAATCGTGCCTCTATTCATTTAACAAATCTTTTAGGACTCATCACAACTCCAAGGTTTTAAATCAACAATTCAAGATAAGCAACATATTTAAGAAAATTAACATTCTTTATTATAATCAACATAGTTAAGAAATTAACAATATATGTTAGACCTCTCATCTCAATCAACTCATACCAACATGTAGCACATCACTTCCTTGACTCCACAACATAAACATAATAAAAATTAGATTAATAGATGAAAAGGACCTATATGGACCTAACTCTATCAATAAACTTCATTCTTATGAACAATCAATCTCAAAAAAGATTTAGGGCACATGGGTGGACTCAACCCATGCTTTGAGTAGCCTTACATACCTTGGTGAAGACTTTGAAGAAATCTTGATGTTGGGTCTTCAATGGAAAGCTTGAATCTTAAAGTTCTTGAAGGCAATCCTTGTTGGAAAAAGATTTGAAGGAGAATAGAGGGGATTTCTAGGGCTTTTAGAGAGAGGAAGGGGCTGAAATAATGGACCAAAACGTGACCAAATCAGTGTATATATAATTTGAGAAAATGTCCAATTTGCCCTTCCTCAAAAATCTGGAAAAACGGGCTAAAATCCCCCTGGCGTGATAGTGGCGCGTCATGCCACTATGGCGCCAAGTCGAATATAGGCTTAAAACCTGCACATCTGATAGTGGTGCATCTCTCCAAGGACTAAATTACTGAAGCTGTTTTATGGCGCTATAGGGGCATATCGCGCCCTTACAGCGCCAAGCCTATATTTTCTGGGTTCTGGAAAACAGGCTTAAAAACCCTGCACATCTCGTAGTAGCACGCTGCACTAGGGACCAAAGTACTGAGGCTTGTTCCTGGCACGATAGTGGATCATCGCGCCACTGCGGCACCAAGCCCAGATTTCCAGCAGTTACCACCCAGACCTGAAATTCCTGCAGTACTAGTCCGTCTTAGGATAGTTATAACATTTGACTCCAAACTCCAAAAATTACAATCTTGGCGGCGTGGGGAAGAAGACTCAAAGTCCTTTACTTTAATAGGTCATGGGCCACCCAGATCGCCATATTTCAAAAGATATGGTCGTTAGAAGTCGACCCCCCTACATAGATTCATTCTAAAACTTAGCCAAGATGAATTCTTTGGACTTAGCTTAGTCTTAGGGATCCTTTATGACCCCACATCACCTCTAATGCTCTTCAATTACTTAAGAACTCATCCTAACTCCTGCATACACTTCACAATAGTCGAGTTCGATCCTACACATATTCGAAGAAGGGTCCGAATCTTAGTGAAGAATTTTGGGGGTGTTACACATTTAGTGCAATGGTTGGCTTTTTAGGTCTAGTGGGTTTCCAAAACTCATAAGGAAGGAATAAATTCATTTCTCCAACCAAAATCAATTAAGATCATGTCACACTCTTGACTCATTATGAGTGGAACCCATACTAACCCTTCGGTGGGAGAACCAATACTACACCAAACTAAATCCTACTATCAACCAACATGATTTTAAATATGTGGAAATAGTTTAAATAATTAGATTAATAGTTGAGTTTCCATAAACTTAGATAATGTTATCAAAAGCATGCGGAAATTACCTCCTGAGAACCTGAAAATCATTGTATCAAAACTCTATCCAAGGTTCTAGAATAAGGGGATGCAACAAAATAATAAATAATAAGTAAGAATCTAAAATTCTGAGTCCAAGAAGAAAGGATTAAGAACTAATATGAATCCACGACATCCAGAAAGAACTAGCTCACCCTTGAATCTAAATGATCGCTAATCTCCTAACTAAGGTCTCGCAATAGCCGCCTGAATATGCATATGCTCAACAAAGAAAGAGTAAGTGCAGTATCAGTACACAACTAAAGTGTACTGGTAGGATCATGCGGCCATTTCCAGCATATAAAATATGAATAGGAAACTCAACATAGTAAGGAAATAATATAAAATCACACCACAGTTATGCAACCTTTAATATCATTATACATGTAAACATACTCAGTCACAATACAATCACACCACAGTTCATGGTACCCATTAGAATAGTTAGTGTACTGGTGTGGTAACTGTTCTAAATATACCGGCATGGTACCCAATCCAATCGAACTGATGTGGCACCCGATCCAAATATGCCAGCATGGTACCTGACTCAAACATGAAATCACACATCACACATTACATTCACAACCATAGTGAATAAGCACACATGCTTATACAACTAAGTAATACATTCATTGCATACAATTTGATCACAAAATATCATTTCACTTCATGTTCTTTCTTTTTTCACCAATTATATATCATGCATGCAATAATAGTGAAGTAGTTAACAAGAATATATAACACAAATGGGAAAACACAGCTATCACCTACCTCGGAACAAGCCTTTGAACTCTAAAGAACTGGAGTTTTTCCTTTTTCTAATGTTTTGTCTCACTCTTAATATAAGTAACCAATAAACAATTACCTACATTACCCAAATTATATCAAAATTCTAATCGTTGGCCAATTTTTTGATCATCTCGCCCAATTAAGACTTTTTCCACCATTAATTTCAGGAAAAAACTTCCCCCTAAGAGAATCCGCATAGATTTTAAGGCCTAAAAATTGAATTACAAGTAAGAGAAATGAATAACTTAACTTTACCAAAGAAATTGGTGGAAAATTGGAAAGAAATAGACCTAGGTCATTTCTAGCTTCCTAAAAATGAAGTTGCAAAAATAAAAATAATTTCAGAACTTTTCTGACTTAAGACCCGCGACTGTCCCACTATAGCGTTTCCCACTATGATAGGATTCAACCTGCTATGGAGTCTTTCACTGAGATAGAAACTTAAAATTCATGTTCCAAGCCCCTATTTCATAACACAACCTCAAATTCTGACGTTCCAAATTAAGCTTTCCACGACAAATTCAATTTCGAGAGATCTACTCACCTGAATTCATTTCCATAAGGCCATATGAATTTCCTAACATCTTACATATTAGATAAAATAATAAAACCTCATAAATCAACCTCAATCCATTACCATATTTCCCTAGGCCTCACCTAACTAAGATTCGGTCCAAGTCTAGCCTAGTCTCAAAATTTTTAAGTTACTACTCAAAAGTTTTTTGGCCTAAATTTCTTCCCCATTGATTTATCCATAATGAAAGGAATTGGTCATTACAATAGGTATTAATTCACTTATGTCATGACCCGGGCCTAAGGCCTACACGTAACACAGCAAATGAGACACCCGAAGGTTTCTTATCCAAGCCTCTCAATATTTATTTAGCTTTCATAGGTAATAACATTAAAACCATAAGCAAAAATAAAGGGGATAATGGGACTAAGGGAAACAACATGGAATGAGTAGCATTAACAATATCAAATAATGCTTAATTTATCCAACAATACCTCTACTATTTTAGACTTGGTGGGGGCTAAGACATGTCCCTAGCTCACTCTCATAATAAGTGTCAAAAGTAGCAAAACATAACCATATGTTTATGCATGTCATAAGCTACAACGAAGAAAGGATATTATCCCCGAAACATGGGAACTCACCAAGGTAGTAGCCTTCAACGTAATCAACTAGCCAACAGGAGGAGAATGTGGAGCAACGCCGGTCTATACATGGTTATATCATGCAGACAAAAGAGTATGTGCTAGTACTTTGAATGTACTAAGTATGTATACATGCATGAACCTTTGAGAAACATTAGAATATCTGTGTAATATAAAACATAGTGCAATGCATGCATAATCATTCATGTGAATAACCTTTAAATATTCATTTTGTGGGAAGATAACTGTAACTGGCATTTAAGACAATACGAGATATTACATGAAATCCAACATAAACCCTATGTTGGCACGGGAAGACTACTTGCCGGATAGAAATCCGTCAACTTTAATTACTTCTGCAACTTCAACTTTAATGGCTATTTATGGATCCACTAGCCTAAATAGCCTATAAGGGCTCCAATATTAGCGCATAGTTAATGCAACATGACACTTTATTTAAGGACCCCTTAGGTCGAGTCCCCATCTACATGCTACATTCGGTGCTAGGTCAAATCCCATGGAATAAAATTTAAATTTTATTACATGGAATCCAACATAACCCCAATGTTGGCACGGGAAGACTATTTGTCGGATAGAACTCTGTCAACTTTAATTACTTCTGTAACTTCAACTTTAATGGCTATTTGTGTATACACTAGCCTAAATAGCCTACAAGGGCTCCTATATTGGCGCATAGTTAATGCACATGACACTTTATTTAAGGACCTCTTAGGTCGAGTCCCCATCTACATGCTATATTCGGTGCTAGGTCAAATTCCCATGGAATAAAATTTTAATTTTCATAATAACATAAGCATTAATATAACTTTAGACATCAAATCATCATATGGTAGAATAGCTCATTAAAATATTTTATTTGATTCAAATATGTGAGAAGCCATTCATCATCATTAAATCATTCTTTCATTTCATAAGACTCCATTTAATCGTAAACATTTTCTTTCATAAACTTCTATTTTGGAGTCAAACCTTTCAATTCAACTTCATTTCAACATAGTGAAACTAGGTGGGTTCACTTCATTCAACCTTCAAATATATTTAAAATAATTCTGGCATGCATGAAAATGATGGAAATGCATCAATTAATATATCTTAAAACAACCCACCAATATACTTTAACGTTACTTTCATGCCATCATATAGGGACTTTGATAAACCATTCATTTCATGAAATTGAGAGTCATGGGTAAATAAACTTCAAATAGACAATAATCTATACATTTGTAATTATCATGTAAGAACCCATAAGATTTCATTGTTTAAAATTGAAATATTGAGTTTAGAAATCACTTGGGCTCCATATACCTTGGGGAAACAATTTACTAAAGCAAGCTTTGAGAGTGGACACTTGAAGAACCATGGAGTGAAATTTCTAGCTTTTCTTGAAACCCTTGCGAGAACTTTGAGAGGAAGGAAATTTTTTATTTTGATTATAAGTGTAAGAATGAGGGCTTGGGGATAGTTTAGGGCTTTTAGATAGGTCAATTCAGTCCCCAAAATGATCATACTTCAATATTAAAATACAGCAAAAAAACCAAAATACTCCTTTTAAAAACTGACCAAACTAGCTTCATGAGGACCCTTCACGGTCTGTGGTGCTCATGACGGTCCGTGGTGGTGTCCCGTGATGAATGACTTAGGGAAATATTTGTAACACCCCTCAAAATTTTTCCCTAAGATCCGAACCTTTCTTGTATTCCGGTAGGGTCAAACCCGAGTATTGTGGAGCATTTGCATGAGTAAGACGAGTCGTTGAAAAATTTAGCAGCGTTAAAGGTGATGTGGGGTCATGAAGGACCCCTAGGTCCAAATCAATCCAAATAATTCATCGTGGTTAAGTTTGAGGAGGAGTTCGCATGAGGGGTTGACTTCTAACGACCCTATCTTATGAAATATGATGATCTAGATGACCCACGACCTATTAAATTAAAGGTTGTTGAGTATTCTTTCCAACGCCACCAAGAATATACATTTTGGAGTTTGGAGTCTAAGTATATGACGATCCTAAGATGAACTAGAACGGCAGGAATTTCATTTTTGGCCTGGGTTGCAACTGCTGGGGAAATGGCCTTGGCGCTGTAAGGGCGCGACGCGCCACTATCGCACCAGAAACATGCCTTAGTAGTTTGGTCCTTGGCGCGATGCTCCACTAAAAGTTTTACAGGGTTTTCAGGACAAATTTCCAAAACCCAAAAAATATGGCCTTGGCGCTGTAAGGGAGCGATGCGCCACTATCGCGCCAGAAACATGCCTCAATAGTTTGGTCTCTGGCATGGCACACCACTATGAGGTGTATAGGTTTTAGGCATAATCGGCCTGGCGCTGTAATGGCGCGACGCGCCACTATCGCGCTAGGAGCATTTTTGCTTATTTTTCAGAACTTTTGAGAAGGAGCAATTTGGGAATTATCCCAAATTATATATGTATCACCCTAGACCATTTTGGGATCATATTTTGCAGCAAATCTCTCTTTCTAAAAATCCCTAAGAGTTTCTCTCTCTCTCTCTCTCTCTCTTCTTCTTCTTCTTCTCTATTTCCAACAAGAAGAGTTCTAAGAGCTTCAAGATTAGAGTTCTCCATTGAAGACCTAACACCAAGGTTTTCTTCAAGTCTTCACAAAGGTATGTAAGGCTATCCAAAACATGGGTTAAGTCCACCCATGTGCCCTACTCTTGCTTTGAGGTTCGATGTCCATGAAAATAGAGTTTTCTTGGTATGGTTTATATTTGAATGAGTTTTGTCCCCTATTTATTTGATTCTATATGTGTTGATGTTGTTGAGCTAAGAAGTTACTAAAACCTTCATATTAGTATGAGTTGATGGAGATGACTTGTTATTATGTTTTATTGATCTCTTTAGCCTTGTGATTTTGTTGCTTAAGTCAATTTCCTTAAATGTGTTATTCTACTTGAATTGTTGAGCTAAAGTCATAGAGTTGTGATGAGTCTTGAGAAGATGTCATAAATGCTTATATAAATGAGGCTTGATTGAGTTAATTGGAGGATAGAATTGACGAGTGGACGAGGTCCTAAATGGAACTTGCTATTATGACTTAATTAAGTTGAAATGAGAATAGAGTTGATGAGTTGGCAATGTCCCACATGAAACTAGCCGTGAGGGCTTGTTTGAAATGATTGGAGGGAGTCTTATGAGCATGAAGTCATGAGAGGAGTATCGAGCACTGAAGCGGGTAAGAGTATAGTCCATACTCGAACCCTAGAAACTACGCCGTCAACGTAGGTAGGGATAGAACTGTTAAAGTCGGATGCTTCCCATGGGATCAAACCGTTAAAGTTGGATGTTTCCCATTTTATTGTCCGAAAATTATAGGACTTGACTAATCGATGGTATCCATGATTAGGGAGGCGTTCATGCCCTAGCAAGGTATGGACGGACGTGGAAATAACGTCTGATTATTGTACTATCACCAGCTCATAGGTGATGGTTGTCGGATAAGAGAAACTCCCGTTTAGGTCTTGATAGTGCTCTGAGTCAGTTGAGTTGAGTGGTTTATGAGTTAGTCCCATCTAAACTATTCTTGTTAGACTTAGGACATTTGAGTGAGTTGTCTTGTATATATATATGACTTGAGGTCCTGAGTTGATATTGATGTCTTTTTGATATTTATTTCATCTGGCCATTTTACATACTCGTACATTCCATGTACTAACGCCATTTGGCCTGCATCATTTCATGATGCAGAGATAGGTACTAGAGATCATCGACCGGCGCTCCGTTGAAGATCCACATATACTCCCAGCTAGTTGTTGAGTCCTCCTAGTTTCCAAAGGATCTTGAGCTCCTTGCATAGTTTCGTTTTGTCTCTGTATTTTGATTGTTGGTAGCCATGGGCTTGTCATTGGCACTTTCCAGACTTTGATAAAGGCTTCATAGACTAGAGTGTGGGGAGGTTGGACTGTTATTTTGAGGAGTCCTATTATACTTATTTTGTTGAGTTAAACATGTTTGGCCTTTGGCCCTCATATTGTAAATAGCATGTTATAATTGAGCCTTCCTTTGAGCGTATATGACTGAATGATGGAATGACTGAGTTAGGTGGTTCGCTTGAAGGTCAGAAATGGCTTTCTAGTGCCAGTCACATCTAGAGTACCCTCTCGGGGTGTGACAAAGATGGTATCAGAGCCCAGAGTTGAAGAGTCCTAGGGAGTCCATGAAGCCGTGTCTAGTAGAGTCTTGCTTATGGGTGTATTGTGCACCACACTTATAAGCAGGAGGCTATAGGACATTAGGAATTATTTCACTTCTTTCATACTCTAAATTCGTGCGATGGAGTTAAACTCTATAAAACTCCTTTCTAATTCGTGTGTTTGTACGTTACCAATAATGCCTTCTAAACATATGGCTAGCCAGAGAAACGTTGATAATGCCGAGATGCCCCAATCAGAGGTACGTCCAGTAAAGGCTAGAGGACGACCTTCAAGGTATGTGGAGGCACCTCAAGTGCCTGCTACTCCACCTATGCCCATATCAGAGGCAGAATTTCATAGGGCAATTGCAATGCTCACGCAATTAGTGGCTGCCCAAAATGGTAACCAGAGTTCGCCGACTCTTAGCTCTAGTCCCCAAGAGCAGTCTACTGCCGCCAGAATTCAAGACTTTCTGAGAATGAATCTGCCAGCATTCACAGGTTTGAAGGTTGATGAAGACCCCCAAAAATTTATTGATGAGATGTGGAAAATTCTGAAAGCTATGCATGCTATGGAAATTGAAGGGGTTGAGTTGGTGTCTTATCAACTTAAGGATATGGCAAACATTTGGTATAACTAATGGGAGCAAGGTAGGGGTGAGGATGCTGAACCTGCTAGGTGGAATGAATTTGAAGAAGCCTTTCTTGACCACTTCTTTCCCCAAGAATTGAGGGAAGCGAAAGTGGAGAAATTTGTGAATCTGAAATAGGAGGGTATGACTGTTAAGGAGTATGGCCTGAGGTTCATCAAGGTGTCCGGGTATGCTCCAGAAATGATCTCAGATATTTGGTCAAAGATGAGGAAGTTCATCTCCGGATTAGGGAGGCATGTGAAGAAGGAGTGCAAAGCAGCATTGTTTATCTCGGACATAGATATTTCGAGACTAGTGGTGTTTGATCAACAAATAGAGGATGAGAAGAGAAAAGATAGAGAGGAGCATCTGATCAAGAAGGCAAAATCAGCGGGTCATAAGAATGAACAGAGGAAAATCAAGGGCAACATGTCCTTCTTCCAGAAGAGGCCTTCCAACTATGCCTCATCTACCGCTAGTGCTTCTATGCCGCAGAACAGGTATGATCGGCAGGGACAGAGTCGCCAGAATCTCAGACCCCAGGGTTCTCAATCCCAGGCCAGCATAACTCAAGGTTCGAGAAGGAAGCCACCATGCGGTAAGTGTGGTAGGCTCCACTTGGGAGAATGCAGAGCAGGAAGGGTTGGTTGTTACAAATGCAGCCAAATAGATCATTTCTAGAGGGAGTGTCCAATAAGGGGAATAGAGTCCAGCATTCTGCCACCGCACCGCCGGTTAGAGGTAATCAGAGGGGCACTACTTCAGGTATGAGTGGAGGTACAAACCGTTTATACGCCATGGGTAGTCGCCAAGATCAAGAGAACTCTCCAAACGTCGTGACGGGTATGATTCGAGTCTTTTCTCTTGATTGTTATATTTTGATGGATCCGGGTGCCACACTATCTTTTGTGACTCCTTACGTGGCTAGTAAATTCAATAAAATTCTTGAATGCCTTCTTGAGCCTTTCAGTGTAGCTACTCCGGTCAGTGATTCTGTCTTAGCTGAGAGAGTCTATAGAGATTGCGCTGTGTCAATTCATCACAAGGATACCTTGGCCGACCTAATTGAGTTGGACATGGTTGATTTTGATGTGATCCTTGGCATGGACTAGCTTTATGTCTGTTATACCTCTATTGATTGTAGAACTCAGGTTGTCAAGTTCAAATTCCCGAACGAAGTCATTATAGAGTGGAGGTGTAGTCTCGTTATGCCTAAGGGTAAGTTTATTTCTTACCTTAGGGCCAGGAAGCTAATCTCGAAAGGGTGTATCTATCACATTGTCCGAGTGAAAAATGGCAATGTTGAGTCTCCATCTCTCGAGTCGGTCCCGATTGTCAATGAGTTTCCTGATGTTTTTCCCAAGGATCTGCCTAGAGTCCCTCCTGATAGGGAGATCTACTTTGAGATTGATGTTCTTCCTGATACCCAGCCTATCTCAGTCCCTCCATTTAGAATGGCTCTGGCCGAGTTGAAGGAGTTGAAAAAACAGTTGAAAGACTTATTAGATAAGGGATTCATTAGGCTAAACGTCTCACCATAGGGTGCTCCCGTCCTATTTGTGCGAAAGAAGGATGGGTCCCTTAGGATGTGCATTGATTACAGGCAGCTAAACAAGGTCACCATAAAAAATAAGTACCCTCTCCCCAGAATAGATGACTTATTTGACCAACTTCAGGGTGCCACTTATTTTTCAAAGATAGACATGAGATCCGGCTACCACCAGTTGAAGGTGAGGGAGTGTGATATTCCAAAGACCGCTTTACGGACTCGTTATAGCCACTTTGAATTTTTGGTCATGTCCTTTGGGTTGACTAATTCCCCCGAAGCTTTTATGGATCTCATGAACCGAGTATTAAAACCATATCTTGATATGTTTGTGATTGTATTCATAGATGATATCTTGGTCTATTCCAAAAATGAGGAGGAGCATGCCCATTATCTTAGAGTCGTCTTGCAAACTTTTAAAGACCAGGTATTGTATGCAAAGTTCTCTAAATGTGAATTTTGGCTTGCATTAGTGGCTTTTCTAGGCCACATTGTATCTGGAGTTGGTATTCGGGTTGACTCTCAGAAGATTGAAGCTATGAAGAATTGGCCCAGACCCACCTCCCCGACAGAGATAAGGAGCTTCTTGGGTTTGGATGGCTACTACTGAAGGTTTATAGAGGGATTCTCATCCATATCATCACCATTGACCAAGCTGACCCAAAAGAAGGCTAAGTTCCAATAGTTCGATGCTTGTGAGGAGAGTTTCCAGAAATTGAAGACCAAGCTAACCACTGCTCCTGTTCTAACTTTGCCCGATAGGACAGAGGGCTTTTTGGTCTACTATGATGCATCCAGAATTGGTTTGGGTAGTGTATTGATGCAAAGGGGAAGGTGATAGCCTATGCTTCCAGATAGCTTAAGGTTCATAAGAGAAATTACCCAACTCATGACCTTGAGTTGGCAGCTGTGGTATTGGCGCTTAAAATCTGGCGCCACTACTTGTATGGAGTGCATGTTGACATATTCACCGATCACAAGAGCTTACAATATGTTTTCAGCCAGAAAGAACTCAACCTGAGGCAAAAAAGATGGCTCGAGATACTCAAGGACTATAATATGAGCATCCTCTACCATCCAAGTAAAGCTAATGTTGTTGCTGACGCTCTTAGCAGGCTGTCTATGGGTAGCACTACCGATGTAGAAGAGGGAAGGAGGGAATTAGTGACAGAGGTACATAGATTAGCCCGATTGGGAGTTCGTCTGGAAGAGAACAATGAAGGCAGAATTACTGTTCAGGATGGGTCTATATCCTCACTTGTAACAGAGGTAAAGGAGAAACAAGATCTGGATCCCGTCCTCCTCCGATTGAAGGAAGTTGTTTACAAACAAGGGGTGATGGTTTTCCCCAAAGAGGGAGATGGTGTGTTGAGGTACCAAAGTAGATTGTGTGTACCTGATGTCGATGATGTTCGAGAGAGGATTATGGCCAAAGCGCATAGTTACAGATACTCTATTCATCCAGGCTCCACAAAAATGTATCATGACTTGAGGGAAATCTATTGGTGGATTGGGATGAAGTGGGATATTACGGAATTTGTTTCCAAGTGCCCGAATTGCCAATAGGTGAAGGTTGAGCATCAAAGGCCATGTGGTTTAGCCCAAAACATAGAAATTCGGGAATGGAAGTGGGAGATGATCAATATGGACTTTATTACAGGCTTGCCGAGGTCCCAAAAGCAACACGATTCCATTTGGATGATTGTGGATAGAATGACGAAATAAGCTCACTTTTTGGCAGTTAAGACTACTGACACCACAGAAGATTATGCAATGTTGTACATACAGGAGATCGTCAGATTGCATGGGGTCCCTTTGTCTATCATCTCAGATAGAGGAGCCCAATTTACTTCCCAATTTTGGAAATCCTTTCAGAAGGGATTAGGTTCGAAGGTGAACTTGAGTACGGCCTTTCATCCCCAGACAGATGGCCAAGCAGAGCGCACCATCCAGAAATTGGAAGATATGTTGAGGGCATGTATGCTTGACTTCAAGGGAAATTGGGATGATCACTTACCTCTCATAGAGTTTGTATATAACAATGGTTATCATACAAGCATTCAAATAGCTCCTTATGAAGCCTTGTATGGGAAGAGGTGTAGATCGCCCATTGGGTGGTTTGAAATTGGTGAGGTTGAATTGATTGGGCCTGACTTTGTTCACCAAGCCATGGTTAAGATGAGAGTTATCCAAGATAGGCTAAAGACAGCCTAAAGCAGCCAAAACTCTTACACCGACGTGAGGAGGAGAGACTTAGAGTTTGAGGTGGGTGATTGGGTGTATTTGAAAGTGTCACCCATGAAGGGTGTCATGAGGTTTAGAAGGAAAGGAAAGCTCAGTCCTCGATATATTGGTCCTTACCATATTTCGAAGCGGATTGGGAGTGTTGCCTATGAGTTGGAGTTACCCTCAGAGCTAGCCTCTATTCATCCAGTGTTCCATGTTTTGATGTTGAAAAGTGCTTGGGCGATCCCTCGTTGGTAGTCCCCATTGATAGTGTTAGAATTAAGGATAGCTTGTCTTATGAAGAGGTTCCGGTCCAAATTCTTGATCGCCAAATTCGCAAATTAAGGAACAAAGAGGTCGCCTCAGTCAAAGTCCTGTGGAGGAACCAATTTGTTGAGGAAGCCACATGGGAAGCGGAGGAATCTATGAAATCTAAATATCCACATCTATTCGTGCCTACCGATGAGAATATTGAAGGTAATGCCCATTTCCTTGACTTGAATTCATTTGTGTATTTTGAGTCTTGATTGATAATTATTTGAGAATTTGATTGATTGAATGACTGAATTTTGATTATGATTTGCACCCCGATTCTATTCTTGGTTACTTTTCATTCAAGGATGAATAATCCCAAGGGGGAGATAATGTAACACCCCTCAAAACTTTTCCCTAAGATCTGGACCTTTCTTGTATTCAGGTAGGGTCGAACCCGAGTATTGTGGAGCATTTGCATAAGTAAGATGAGTCGTTGAAACATTTAGCAGCATTAGAGGTGATGTGGGGTCTTGAAGGACCCCTAGGACCAAATCAATCCAAAAGATTCATCGTGGCTAAGTTTGAGGAGGAGTTCGCATGAGGGGTTGACTTCTAACGACCCTATCTTTTGAAATATGATGATCTGGGTGGCCCATGACCTATTAAATTAAAGGTCGTCGAGTCTTCTTTCTAACGCCACCAAGAATGTACATTTTGGAGTTTGGAGTCTAAGGATATGACGATCCTAAGACGAACTAGCACGGCAGGAATTTCATTTTTGGCCTGGGTTGTAACTACTGGGGAAATGGCCTTGGCGCTGTAAGGGCGCGACGCGCCACTATCACGCCAGAAACATGCCTCAGTAGTTTGGTCCTTCACTAAAGGTTGTGCAGGGTTTTCAGGCCAAATTTCCAGAACCCAAAAAATATGGCCTTGGCGCTGTAAGGGCGTGATGCGCCACTATCACGCCAGAAACATGCCTCACTAGTTTGGTCTCTGGCGCGGCGCGCCACTATGAGGTATGCAGGTTTTAGGCGTAATCGTCTTGGGGCTGCAATGGCGCAATGCGCCACTATCGCGCCAGGAGCATTTTTGCTTATTTTTCAAAAATTTTGATAAGGGGCAATTTGGGAATTGTCCCAAATTATATATGTATCACCCTAGACCATTTTGGGATCATATTTTGCAGCCACTCTATCTCTCTAAAAAGCCCTAGGAGTTTCTCTCTCTCTCTCTTTCTCTTCTTTTTCTTCTTCTCCATTTCCAACAAGAAGAGTTCCAAGAGCTTCAAGATTTGAGTTCTCCATTGAAGACCCAACACCAAGGTTTTCTTCAAGTCTTCACTAAGGTATGTAAGGCTATCCAAAACATTGGTTAAGTCCACCCATGTGCCCTACTCTTGCTTTGAGGTTCGATGTCCATGAAAATGGAGTTTTTTTGGTATGGTTTATGTTTGAATGAGTTTTGTCCCCTATTTATTTGATGCTATATGTGTTGATGTTGTTGAGCTAAGAAGTTCCTAAAACCTTCATGTTAGTATGAGTTGATGGAGATGACTTGTTATTATATTTTGTTGATCTCTTTAGCCTTATGATTTTGTTTCTTAAGTCAATTTCCTTAAATGTGTTATTCTACTTGAATTATTGAGCTAAAGTCATAGAGTTGTGATGAGTCTTGAGGAGATGTCATAAATGCTTATCTAAATGAGGCTTGATTGAGTTAATTGGGGGATAGAAATAACAAGTGGACGAGGTCCTAAATGGAACTTGCTATTATGACTTAATTGAGTTGAAATGAGAATAGAGTTGATGAGTTGGCAATGTACCACATGAAGTTAGCCGTGAGGGTTTGTTTGAAATGATTGGAGGGAGTCTTATGAGCATAGAGTCATGGGAGGAGTATCGAGCACCGAAGCGGGTAAGAGTATAGTACAAACTCGAACCCCAGAAACTACGCCGCCAACATAGGTAGGGATGGAACCGTTAAAGTCGGATGCTTCCCATGGGATCAAACCATTAAAGTCAGATGTTTCCCATTTTATTGTCTGGAAATGATAGGACTTGACTAATCGATGGTATCCATGATTAGGGAGGCGTTCATGCCCTGGCAAGGTATGGACGGACGTGGAAATAACGTCTGATTATTGTACTATCACCGGCTCATAGGTGATGGTTGTCGGATAAGAGAAACTTCCATTTAGGTCTTGATAATGCTTCGAGTCAGTTGAGTTGAGTAGTTTATGAGTTAGTCCCGTCTAAACTATTCTTGTTAGACTTAGGACATTTGAGTGAGTTGTCCTGTATATATATATGAGTTGAGGTCCTGAGTTGATATTGATGTCTTCTTGATATTTGTTTCATTCGGCTATTTTACATACTCGTACATTCCATGTACTGACGCCATTTGGCCTGCATCGTTTCATGATGCAGACACAGGTACTAGAAATCATTGACCGGCGCTCCGTTGAAGATCTACATACACTCCCAGCTAGTTGGTGAGTCCTCCTAGTTTCTGGAGGATCTTGAGCTCCTTGCATAGTTTCGTTTTGTCTTTATATTTTGATTATTTGTATCCATGGGCTTGTCATTGGCACCTTCCAGACTTTGATAGAGGCTTCATAGACTAGAGTGTGGGGAGGTTGGACTGTTAATTTGAGGAGTCCTATTATACTTATTTTGTTGATTTAAACATATTTGGCCTTCGGCCCCCATATTGTAAATAGCATGTTATAATTGAGCCTTCCTTTGAGCGTATATGACTGAATGATGAAATGATTGAGTTAGGTGGTTCGCTTGAAGGTCAAAAATGGCTTTCAAGTGACGGTCACATCTAGGGTACCCTCTCGGGGAGTGACAATATTTTTGGAAGTCTGCAGGGTAGGTCTCTGAACTTTCTTCACAGAGGTCTTCATAGTCCGTGAAGGGCATCACGGCCCGTGAAACGTGGCCTTGGTGCAAGTCCTACAAAAGGTCTACACAATGACCACTACGGAAGCTCACCACAGCCCATGAAGAGTACCATGGCCCATGGTGGTCGTCCATAGTCCTTGGCTTTGAATGTTTCCTGAGGGATTTTGGGAGGGGTCACCACAGAGGGTTCACATCTTGCGGTGCTAACCACGGTCCGTGGTCCCTCATCATGGTCCCTTTCATACAGGTCTGAGCCTCTGAATCGCTACCACAGTGGATCACCATGGGGCGTGGTGCGTACCACAGCCCGTGATGGCTTTCTATAGTCGACACCTAGTGCTAGTTTTCTGCATTTTCATTCTTTGTTTCTTGTTTTAGGACTTTCCAAATTTTTGAGGTCTTACAACCTATCACTCGTCTTCGAGTGATCAAACAAGAAAAACTTGGCTAAGACAAGAGTAGAATATTACCTGAATCAAAAATAACAGGGTACTTGTCTTGCATGTCCTTCTCTAGTTCCTAGGTAGCACCGACCGATGCTTCATTATACTTTCACTAACTTTATCTCTTTAGTCCTCAACTTTCAGACATCACAATCAAGAATTGCAATCAATTCTTCTTCATACTAGAGATCTTTGTCTAGAAAGACTAAATGCCATAATTTCTATCCCCATGGTATCTCTTAAACATGGATACATAAAACACAAGATGGACTCCAGATAAGCTGAGCGGTAGAGCCAGCCTATAATACAGTTTCCCTCATAATCAAGAATCACAAATGGGCTAATATAGCATGGGCTAAACTTGTCTTTCTTATCGAACCTCATAACCCTTTTATAGGTGACCCTTTCAGTAGTACTTGTTCACTAGCCTAAAATGTCATATCTCTTATACTGCATTTCTCATATTCCTTCTGCCAACTGTGGACTGCAAAATATTTAGTTTGTATACTCTTTATCTTATCATGAGCATGCTTTACTAGATTAACTCCCAAGGGTTTCACATCTCTAGCCTCTAACCTTTCTATGGACGATCAATATTCCCTTCCAAAACTACTTTAAATGGTGACATGTCAATGCTTGAGGCTAACTATTATTATAAGAGAACTCACACAAGGGTAGGAACTTATCTTAATGGCCTAGAAAATCGATCACATACACCTTCAATTTGTCTTCCAATACTTGAATTGTCCTTTTCGACTGACTATCAGTCTTTGGATGAAAGGTTGTGCTGGAAGTGAGTTAAGTGTCGAACTCCTCATGCAATTTCCCCCAGAACTTTAAAGTAAAATGAGTACCATGATCTGAGATGATAAAAAGGGGCACCCTGTGTAACCTTACTATCTCCTTATTATATATCTTTTCCAACTGTTCAGCGTTATGATCCACTTTGACCGGGATGAAGTGGGCTGATTTAGTTAGTCTATCAACAACTACCCAAATCAAGTCACACTTTCCCAAGGTCTTAGGAATACCTACCACAAAATCTATAGCAAGCTTCCCCCATTTAAATTCATGAATCGACATTCTCTAAAGTAAACATGCAGAACTATGATGATCATACTTTACCTGTTGAAGTTTTGACACTTAGCCACAACTCAGTTATGTCTTTCTTCATTTCGGGCCCCCTGTAAAGCCTATAAGGTCTCTATACATCTTGGTCACACCGAGATGAATAGAATATCGTGAACTATGAGACTCTACCACCAGCTTTTGGATCAAGTCATTGGCCTAGGGAACACAAATCCTTCTCATAAAACTAAGCACACCGCCCGCATTAAGAGCATTATCTTGAGCCTTGCCAAACACCATCTTCTTTCTAAGATCTCACAAACTCTCATCTTCAAACTACTTGGATTTGATATCCCAAATAAAAGTGGGTCTAACCTCAATACTAGCTAACAACCCAGATTTCTCTAAGATGCCTAATTGTATTAACTTAGTCTTCAAATTTCAGGATAGGTGTTGTAGTTAGAGGCATCTTGAGCTTTCAAAAGCTCTCTTTACACTTATCAGTCTACTCAAAAGGTACCTCCTTCTAAGTCAACCTGGTCAAATATGTAGCAATGGCAACAAAATTCTTCATGAACCATCGATAGTAAATGCAAGCCCCACAAAACATCTAACCTCATTCACAGAACTAGGCCAGACCCAATTCTTGACTACCTCAAATTTCTGGGGATCTACCATCATCCCTTCTTTTGAAACCACATTCCATAGGAAGGAAATTAAAAAGATAATCAGAATTCACACTTAGAGAATTTAGCATATAATTTATGTTTCCCCAGGAGACCAATAACAATACATAGATAATCTGCATGCTCTTCGAATAGATCAGGATGTCATCAATAAACACAATTACAAAGAAGTCCAGAAATGGTTTGAACACTCCATTCATCAAAGTCGTGAAGGCTTCAGGTGCATTAGTTAATTCAAACGACATTACTAAGAACTCGTAATACCCATATCGAGTTCTAGATGTCGTTTTGGGTACATCATCAGGCATAATCTCCAATTGATGATATCCCAACAAGATATCAATTTTTGGAAAGACTGAGGCACCCTACAACTGATCAAATAGATAAATCATTTGTACGAATCAAGGGGTGTGTATGGTAACCCTATTCAATTTTTGATAGTCTATAAACATTTTCATGCTACCATCCTTTTTCTTCAAAAACAAAACTGGAGCATCCCATGGAAAAGCATCAAGGAGCTCTTGGATCTGAGTCTTAAGTTCTCTTAAAATCATTCGGAACCATGCGATAGGGAGGAATAGAGATTGGGTGAGTGCCTAGCTCCAAATCAATATGAAAGTCTATATCCCTATTCAGAGGCATACCGGGCAAATCAATAGGAAACACTTCCTTAAACTCTTAAAATATAGGAACAGACTCAATGGAGGGGGAACCTGTATCAACATATCGAATATAAGTCAAATAGGCCAAACAACCCTGCCCACTAGTTTTTAGCTCAGATGAAGGATATGATCTTGGTTGGCTTAGGCTTGTACACACCTTCTCACTCTAACCTTTCCCTTTGCGAAGCTCTAGAGCCATAGTCACAACGTTATAGTTAAGTAGAACATAATAGGGGGACAACTAAGTCATACCTAAGATCACATCAAAATCAACCATGTACAAAATAACAAGATCCACCCAAGTATGAAATCCCATAAACAAAATAGAACAAGCACGGTACACATGGGTGACTATGGCAAACTCTCCAACAAGGGTAGAAACATGGATGAGGTCATCAAGTATATAACAGATCAAATCAAAAACCAAAGAAAATTGAAATGTCACATAAGAGTAAGTAGAACCTAAATCAAACAAGACCGTAGACATCTGATCACAGACAAAAATAGTATCTATGATAACCACATCAGACGCCTCGACCTCTGTCCTGCCCAAAAAAGCATAACATTGTGCTCTTTCATCCTAACGGGCAATCTCGAATCACTACAAAAGATGATCTTGCTCCTAGGTAGGAAAGCTATAGTTGACAGTTTTGGGTACATAATTGAAATTAATGGAACAAAAAATTATAAAAACAAGAAAAAATGACAATGATATGGGATATAAAGCATAAATAATTAACAATTTACTACCTCAAGATGTATGGTCTATTTGTAATTTGTTGTCTCACAAGATAAAAAAGAAGAGCAACAACTAAATTGGACAAGACAAGTTTTACTGTGTTGGGTTGTCTTGATCAAGACAAGTTTTAGTGTGAGTTGAATATTTGTGGCTATTAACGATAGAGTGCGAAGCAATATGATTTTCTTTTTTATATATAGTATATTTAAACCATTTAGAAAGATGTTTTAGTAATTTAACTTTAAGCTTAAGGCCTTCCCACTTTTAATATCAATGCGTTGAAATTCAACAAAAATACCTCAAGACATGTGATATAAGTCAAAACCATCAAAAACTGAAAGTAAAATACAAGAGATTAACACAACACACTATATAGGAATAGAAAGCCAGATAAAAATAAATGAGAAAAGATTATCATACGAATTGGTCTGCAAAATTATCATAGAATTTGGTGATTCAGCATATATATTAGATGATTTGCATAACTCTCATCAATTCGTGAATTGTCAATGATAAAATTTTTAATCAAGACGCTAAATGTACTTTGTTGTTCAATAGGTTAAAAAGAACACGTAAAAGTTGGATTTTATTAAACTTGCAAAATAGGAAAAGAAAGAACTAGAAAGTGTCATAATGTGCAACTCTTTCTTTCATATTTTTTAATAAGAAGAGTTATCCTTATTTAGTTGTAAAATTTAATGTCAGTGTGTTACTAATTTTTATATACATACCGATAGTATATGTTGTATTTCATTAGGTTTTAGTTTTTTTTTTAAAATGAGATGATTTGTACTTCAAATAGACTAACATAACTTTTCTTTATCGTGTTAAAATTTAGTCTCTTACAAATTTAGCATTCAACACTTATATATGAACATCCAAATCAATTAATGATTGACCAAAGTCGAAAAATGACATACATATTTTTTATTTCCGTTGTAAACATACTTGAAAAATAAGAATAAAATTCGAGATACTTTAAACTAAATTATAGTTTACCACACCAAGCTATTGCTAACAACAATAACAAAATCTACATGCAATTATGCTTATATAAGATAATTTCAAATACATAAAAGCATGGTTATAATGGTAGAACTTCTTGCAAACTATTTAATTAAGTAGATCCTATTTGTATAAAAGTTAAGTCTTGTTGTTCTGTTTTGAAATGTCAAAGAGCTTTGCTATGGAATCTATGTCAATCAATAAGTAATTACCATATACTAAATAAATATCGTCCATTCCATCCAATTGTAAACGTTAAAAACATAAAAGTAAAATCATAGCTTATGCGAATTTAATTAAGAATAGTTTATTCACACTGAACTATAGCTAGCGATGAGGATAAACTTATTGAAATATTTCTATATAAGATCATTTTAAACACGAAAAATAATATATATCATTTGTAAATATTGAACTAATTCAAAATTACTGAAAAAATAAATTCACGAGCCATATGAGCACCAAGTTGAGTCCTTGGAGACATGTTTTGACATTGAAAAGAGATAAATCATGAAATTAAGACTGGCTTGCATTGGAAGAACTTCCAGTAGGAGTCAAAGAACTTCCAAAATTTGAAAATGGGAATATAGTACCATGCACCAATTGTTGGCGTTGTGCCTCTCTTCTAAGTCTCTCATTTATGAATTCCAAGGCCTTCTCCATTTGTTTAAGTTGAGGAGAGTTGAGATCTTCAATTGGAGCTTCCCACCAACGTTGGCCCGAAGTAGTATCCCTCTTTATTTCTTGTAGCGCTTCTCTACGTTTTATCTCCCTATCTAGCATCACTTGTTTCTCGCTTACCTCTCTATTTCCCTGACACAAATTCTCTCTTTCCAGTAAACCTCAGCGAGTTGGTCAGCACTATTAATATCTTGTGGAAGGTTCCTCATGAGAAACCTATCCACGACTCTATCTACACAAGGGTGCCCAAATGAATAAACACTGTTACCAGGGGTAAAACCTACAATAGCAATTTCGGTACCACACATTATACATAGTTCACTAGCCTTCTTGAAGAGATTAGCGCGGCGCTTTGAAAAGGTGACTTATAATCTTTTATCATCTTGAATTTTCACTATGTCAATTTTCTTTCGACCATTACCTATTCTTGGCATGTTTAAATCCTTTGATATAAAAAAAACAAAGATAAAATGTGATTCTGGGTCTCAACATAAGACTTATTTATAGTAAAATAAATATCTTGTAGTTTTATGGAGTCAAAGATTTTTATATTAATTCCTTTTTTACAAGTATTTGACTGAATCACAATAAATATAATTAGGTTTCCTTTTTTGTATCATTATATTATGATCATCATGGAATATTATATATTTTTCTTAATTAGAACTATATTATTGGATTGCACTTAGACCATCATTTATTTTTATAACAAATTGAAGAAATGTAATGAAAAAGGTACCTTTTATGTTAGGTGGGAGTAGAGAATTTAGTTTTGTTGTGTCTTTCTTTTATGGTAGATGTTTTAGTAATTTCACGTATAAAATAATAGAAATTTAGCATTCCTTTCTTCTATGGTAAAAGTTTTAGTAATTTCACATATAAAATCATACATATTTATTAGGTAAAAACATTCTTAAATTGATTTAGTGTACATCCTAAATTTCTTCTAGTTCGATCGATATGTTTAACCCTTAGGTACCGATAAAATACGTCTAATATCTTATGCATATTAAAGTATGAAAAGTTTAGTGCTAAATTTAATATTTAAAGATAATTAACTAGTTGTTTGTAGCCTTTTAAAAATTCATAAAACCTAATTGTAATAAGTATAACTAGTAAAGAATTTTGTGATTCAATCCCTAAACAATAATGTCATTTATATTATATTGAGAATTAACTAAAACTCAAAAAACAATGTCTCAGTTTTGTGTCCGGAGAAGAAAACGCTATCTAGTCAGAAATTTGGGCTGCCATCTCTAATAAACTTTTCAAGATTTTCCAACAAGATCTTGGCCACTTCAGCCACTAAACAACCTCATGGTGAGATTGTTCAGCATCAACCAGTACCATAATCATTAATCACGACTAATATTTAACCTTTAAACTACATATGCACCAGCTTTGAATCGAGCTACCACACCCATATTGACCACACTAATTCTAACGAAATATAAACCTTAGTGGGGAAGTTTTTTATAGTTGGTCTAGTATTGAAGAACTTTGTAGATTAATGTTGAAGCAACATGAATTGAAAGGTGAATGTAATATAGGTCTACTGCAAAATAGATATGTGTTGATTAGGCCTTCTCTATTAGAAGACTATGTTAATTTGCTTTCGAAACTCGCTTTCTATATTACATACATGAATTGGGCATACCTTATAAGAAAATTGAAGAAGGATCTATTTTTTAAAATCTGGAAGAAGAAAAAACATCTATAGCGTGGATTTCATTCTCAGACCTATTTCCCAATTATTATGTCAAAGAATCAATTTTTGCATGGCTACAACAATGGATAAACAACTACAGGTTAATTTGACTACAAGAAATTAGACTAGGCCATGTTATACTAGGGTGAAAGTAGAAGTTGATTAATAATTTCCCTAAAGTAATAAACAATGGAATGAGGAGCACATTTTCAAAATTTGCAAAATCGAGCAATATGTCCACTCTTGCCACAACAAAGCACGATCCATTATCTTGTTTATTTTGTACTTTGTTATTTCCACCATTATTTTTCTTGGGAGAATTTCTTCTTAGGCTACATAGAAGTATTTTTGTAAGAAACAGGAGTAGCATTATTTGACGTAATTAAATTTACCTTTGTTGTGATGTTGCTCTTTTCTGATTGTAAAAGTGCATCATTGCCTCTTGCTCCTCTTTCATACGAATTTTCATTATCAACGTCTCAAGAGAGGTTTCCTTTTGTTTGTGGTGCATAGTTTATTGAAATTCCTTCCAAGAAGGTGAAAGTTTATCTACTATGCCACAAATAATAAGGTTCTCCAATTTTGATCTCCACGAACTTGAGCTCTCCAACTATCATGATAAAGTCTTGAGCTTGGTCTACCACTGATTTGTCATCCACCATTAAGAAATGAAAATATCTATTAGCTGTATATTTTTTTCCTCCGGCCTCTTCGGTATCATACTTACTCTGCAATTCTTTCCAAAAATAATTCTAGAGTAAGTTCTATCATAATAATCATAAAAATTATCATATAGACAATTAAGAAGATAATACCGACACTTATAGGAATCGTCATCATACTTTTTCACTTTCTATGGAAGAGAAATAAATTCATACTCATTCATGGGTGTGTCATCTCCTTTGTTAGGATTCTCCTCAGTTAGCACATAAAAAACATTGAGAAGACTTAAAGTAGAAAAGTACTTTATCCTTCTATCTTTTTGAAAAGGTTAAAATTGAACCGAAATGGCTTGCTAAGATCTACCATCTTGACATCTGGAGATTAATAAATTATTGCAATTGATATCTCCTTAAAATTGTTGGTGAAAATTACAGATTACAAATTACAACTAAAAATTATAATGAAGATAATTAAATCTTGTCAGGCTGAGGCAAGGATCTCTCGCTCTCTTTAAGGAGATTCAAGTTCACTGCAGCAAATGTTTTCACCGGTCTAGTAGTAGTCCTCTTAACTTATCCCCTTCAGGATACAACAACCTAATCACAAAGTAGAACTCAACATACTCTAGATAAGAGTTGAGTCCAAAGCTCCACAAAAAGAACATCTCCATTCAACTAATAAGAATTCTCTACTAAAAAAAGAGTAATATCATCAATATTTATAGGTGAGAAAATCTTTCTTATAATGATGTCATGACCAGAAAACAGATGTGATGGCACTTGTCTTATCCTACTAAGACAAGTCAGCCTAAAATCCAACAAAAATAGAAAAATATGGAAGTAAAAAATGAAATTAAACACTAATATAGTTTCAATAATGCGGATAACATAACATAAATCAAATATAACCCTCAAAATCTTATTCTCACATATACAAGCCTTTAATATAATACAATATATTCAAAAGAAATACAAATCCCAATATCACTATTTCTAGAACATAATAAGAAAATAATAAAGGAGTAAGAGGTGTCCGCCAAGATGATAAGCAGCTACCTCACAACTCTCCACAACAAGCCTTAGATGTAGAAGAGAAGAATGAGTAATCACGATGATCCATACTCCTAACCTACACAAGAGTAGAAGTAAGAGAGTGACTACCAAATAATATGTTACTAGTAAGTAAACTACTACCTCTAAGTAAAGCAATATAGAACGCACGTATCCTATCACAATAGTTCCAAACCTCTACAACTACAACCTACATAGAAACCAGCCCATTCTAATATATCCCACTCAATACAATAGAACACAAATAGTACATCACAACTTGCACCTCAACATACACACACATATATATGTACAACTATCACCACAGTCTCCAATAATTCAACAATCACAAACCGTAACACCATTCCTAATTATCAGAATACAAAGAAGAAGTTAAATGTCATATAAAATGATGCATGTCTATCCTAGAGATACACACCCGCTGAATCACAGTTTGGACTCATGGGGGACTCTTCAGTCCATGCACCATCCACAACCGTGTGGCCGGAACCCTATTCTCTGTCAATGTGAATCCACCACGGACATGGGACGTTCTCTATTTTCTCTCAATATGAATTTACCGCAGACGTGTTGCCCGTTCCTTATTTTATCTCACCTCACAAATCATCATCACAACAGTAATATAGCATCAATGCAAATAGATAAGTGCATATGATCAAGAGAGGAACGTAACCTTCACAAAATCAACCCAATACATTCAATTTCAATACAACGTCATGAATAAACATATAACATCATTCAAAAGGTATCATATATCAAGTTATCAACAAATCCCTTTTGTTACCGCACTTTATCATTATTAGAATTTATTCAATATACAACAATACACAAAATATATCAAACCTTTCATCCAATTCTATTTCTCTCAATCTCGCACAATAAGGAAATATAAGATTCTATATGCTTAACAAAGGGTCAAGAAGTCCACTTACCTCAAACAAATACAATCAACCTAACACGTGAGCTTTCCCTCTTCGATGGATCTCCAAATCAACACACTCTATTCAAATATTGAATCACAATAAGAATTTGAAATCAACAAAACCATATCAATGATTTTTGAACTCGGGGTCAAATTGTCCCGAAAACCAAATCCAAAAAACTAGGATTAAATCTTGAAATTTGTATAAATTACGTCACCCAAAGATTTTGAAATCCAATAGTGAAAACTTTATTGAAAAATGAGCTAATATCAGCCTTTAACTACCATTTATCAAAAATATTTGAGTTCTTGAAAATTTTCCAAACTTTGAAATTCAAAATCAAGAATTGGATGTTAAAAATCATAATTAAGTAATGGAAAAAAAATCAGGGTGACAAGCATTTAACCAAATGATTTATCTTGAAAACCCCTTTTGAAATCGCCTCCCAAGAGTTCCCAAAGCTCAAAAAGGGTGAAATGGGGAAAAAACCCTATTTTAGAAAATTTTATTTACTATCGATCGTTTTTTCTCTGCAATTGCATCTTGAGGCTCGCAAACGCGGAGGCCAACCCTCAGAAACCCTTCGCGAATGCGTACCCTCCTTCAGAATATGGGAAGGTCAAAATCCCCCACCCTCCGTGATCGCAGATTGATTCCCGCAAATGCTAAGATCAATAGCCTAACCCTCTACTATCGTAGTCAAGCCTCTGCAAATGTACAGGTCTCCACACATAACCCTTCACGAGCGCTGTCACCAGCTCTACAAATATGAAGAAGGCATCAGATACAACAAATCAACAACTTATACTAAGACACAAAATTTACTGAAAAGACCCTTAGCATTCATTTAGGATCCCATGTACACAAATCAGACATGTTACCTAACTTAGTTCGATGTTCCGAACTCAATATAACCATCAGAATATGGATTTGACGTCTTCTTAACCCAGAACCCATTTTAGTAGTAATAAACTAACTTCCACCCAAAAATACAAAACTTGTAAGACCCCGGAAGTCGGAAGGCCAAATAAAGGAATATGTTATAGAAAAATTTTAAGAAAAACCTGATCTGGTGCAGGCTTTTATGAGCCAACCTATGATTCATAGGAAGTCCTACGAGTCATAGAAAGGCAATCGTAGAAGGCCCAGGCACTTGGAAAAAAATTAAAGTTTGAAATGAGTCACTTTGATGATCCGTAGAAGATTTGATGAGCTATAGGAAAGGCTCGTTGAAAGGTCTTGAGGAATGAAAATTTCACTAAGTATGAACCCACTCTACAAGGGGTTCCTACAGACCATAAGATTTTCTACGACCCATAGGAAGGACGCGTAGATAAAGTTCAAAAACTTGGATTCTAAGACTTGGAAAAGTTAGCAGGGGGAGCAGTGTCTACACCCATAGGACCATAGATTGGGCTCGTAAGGTGGGTCCGAAATTCTAGAAATTTGACGAAGTGTTGGGGTATTTAATGAACTATTTCTACTGTCACGATCCGAATCTACACCTTAGACAAAATACGATTCTTAGAACCACGAGTGGTCCCAAGCTAACCCTTGGAATAATACATCAAAGCATATCACAAGAAAACTAAGCGGAAGCTGGCATATATGCATAAAGATCTTACTAGAAAGATAACATATCAATGAAGATAGAAAAATAATGACTAAAACAAACCTCTAATATCTAAGTCAAAAGAAATAAGTTTGTCGGGAAATGGCCCTCGGCTACCATAACTTAGTTAAAGAGCTAACTAAAACTACTCCATAAATTCCCCGAATAAGGAGGACTCAGCAAATGATGACTGGGACTGATGCAACCTCATTAACCATGATTCAAAGAATGTGTGCCGAAATCTACATCATAAAAGTATGTAGCGCAGAGAAAGTATGCATCAGTACGTAGAATATACTGAGTAAGTAAGGAACACTAACATAATCATGAAAATATCATAAAGAGGATAGTGAAATAAGGTTTTCAAAAATCATATACATAGTGAGAGAACTTAAAGAGAAAACAATTGGAGTTCATGTGTAAATACCATTAAAAATCTTCTTCCAAAGCATATATAGAGATAAGTCTATTTCAGAAATCTTTCATAAACATATACATAACATAACATACGTAAATAACCATATGTATCGTAAAAATGCATAGCTAGGGAGTTTTTGTATTACCGACATACACCATGTGAGCTCATAATATCCAACAACTAACCTAGTTGGGAGGGCAGCCCTATACCTTGCTAGGGTATAGGACCATACCTTATCTAGATGGATCCACTAGTTTGTGCCTCTTAGGGCCATATGGAGTTTCCCGACAAAACAATATACTCAAGTCCTATGATGGAACATATTTATGGGACTTAAAAATTGCTACTAAAGGTCCACGGACACTAATGGAAATCTTTATCCCTAAAAACCACTCGATACTAAATAGTCCTTCCAAAATAACATAAATACATATTATTGCTCATAAATTAAAACTATCCATATATCTGGATCATATGTGAGACTAAGCTCAAAGGTCATATCTTAAACCAAAGTGAGACTAAGCTCAAAAATTATATCATGCTTGCTTTCATGTTTAAAAGTCATAAATGCATAAGAGATCATAGAAAATCATGCTAAATTTGAAAATACTCAAAAGTAGCTTCCATAACTTCATAAATAATATTGGCATATGCTTGGGGAATCTTAATCATAAAATAAAACATGTAGTTTATAGTAATTCATTGATATGCATGAGAAATCTTTCATGAAAACTCTAACTTTTGCATAAAACTCATAGCTTGAGGAGGATTGGGTAATACCCTATATTTAAACATAATTCAAAATATAATCAAAAATATTTAGGCATGAGAGCAAAAAAAATAATCTTATTGAAGCCTTACATACCTGGAAAAAAAATACTGACTTGAAACCTTGAACTAAGGCTAGAAGGTGAAGAACCCTTCTTCCTCCTTGAGAGAATTTAGAACATGCGAATTTGATTTTTATTTAGGGTTGGGCATGAATGGAGAGGTTATTAGGCTATAAGGTAGACTTAGGAAAGTTAATTGAGGGTAAAAGGTCAAGAATACCCTTCTAGGAATGTAAGAAAACCATAAAAATCATAGAAAATGACCTTTTAATAAATCCCATTGGCCAAATCGGTGAACTGTAGGTTTCCTCGCCGACCTATTCGGCGTGTCGCAAAAAGGGAGATTTAGATTACCAAAATATTCAGAGTTTGAAGGTATTCAGACCCATTTGGCGAGCTAGATCGGCTATTCGCTGAGCCATTAGGCGAGTCGCCAAATGTTGGAAAGAAGAATCATAGGCCTTTAATTTGATTGATCATGGTCCACCTAAGTCTTTATACACTGAGAGATATCTCATTGAAAGTTGACCATTATATGAACTCATGCAAAAACTTAGTCAATAGAAATGTTTTGAACTTGGCTTGACGTTTGAGGTTCCTTATAACTCTAAACACATCCAATACACTTAAAATACTTAGAAAAAGACCTTACCAGATATGTACTACTTAGAAGTCATCAGGTTAGGACCTATATGCATACACAGATCTTTGCTTAGAAGTTGCGGGGCATTACATCTATGACCTGTAAGTTTATCAATGACCCATAGACTTGAATCATAGGTTCAAAGGTACAATTCCAGTAGCTCAACTTTTGGAGCACTATATCTGCGACCCATCGAAGGACCTACAACCCGTAGGTCCTAATCTTAGGTCCACTTGGCAGTTTTTTAAGAGGAAGTATTTTTTACTTTTCCCCCTCATTTAACCCCTAAACTATGTCAATTTGGACCTATAACTACCCCCATAACCGCTTTTAGCCATGAAATATTCCCTATTCCCTCATATTCCCTTAATCTCTCAAACTTTACCCCCATAACCGCTTTTAGCCTTGATATATACCCTATTCCCTCATATTCCCTCAATCTCTCAAAAATCTCTTCAACTCATCTTCTCCAAATTCTCTCTCAAGTTCAAGGAAGAAAAGCTAGGGTTTTAATCTTAACGTTCTTCAAGTTTCACTATTGTAAGACTTTGATTATCAAGGTATGTTGAGAATTCATCTATGAATCCTTTCCATCAATGGAGTCCTAAAGTTTTCTCTCTTCTCTATCAATTTCAATTCTACAAATTCTAGGATTTTTGATCAAATTACATTGGCCCAATTCAATTATGCTTCTACTTAATTCCAATAGTCTATTCATGCATGATTTTAGTTAAATTACATGTTTTCAATAAGTTTTGAAATGACACATGCACTATGTTATGAAATTCGAATTTTAGACCATGAATTTATGATCGAGGATTCATATATGATTAATAAAAGTTATGTATTATGATTCAAGTATGTTTTCAAGTATAAAATCATGAATGGTGAAAGATTTTCTCACAATATGCAAGATATGATGATTTGGATGCTTAGAAAGGTAAGTATCCACAAGTTCAAGTTACGATCATTGTTTTCAAGGAGCTATTCTTATGATGTATTTTCATGATGTTGGGTTGGTTGATTTACCTTTCCTAATGACTATGTTTTATGTATTCCATCTGGATTAATCTAGCACTCAGCAAACTTTATGGTGGGGATCCATAAGGAAAACCTAGTAGCATCCCTTGCCACCATAGGTTTTCCTTTATGGCTTAGCTAAAGGATCCACATATAGCTCATGTTTATGTTTATGATACAGAGTATACCTTGGCAAGTAGCCTCTCTCTTCTCGGTGTGGGAGTTACATCCGATTCCATGTTATAGATCACTTGATCTTATATGTCAGTTAAGGTTAATATCCCACATGTATATATTATGTTATAAGATCTTATGATGTTTTATGATGCATTGACCATATGATATGTTTCAAATGTTTTTGAGTTTTACTCATGTTTTCAAAATATTGGTCATGCATTACATGTTTATATTGACTATGTTTGATTACCATTATTCATGCATATTTCTCACATACTTAGTGCATAGCATACTTTTGCCTACACTATATCCTATTATAGGGTCTGGCGATCACTCTACACACCTTGCTCGTGGCTAGATATTGAGCTTACTTTCCTCTTGTTAGTGAGTCCTCATAATTCAAGGATGATACATTTATGATTTCTATTGTTCCTTATCACTTTTACTTCTTATATTGGTGAGCTAGGAGCTTATCCTATGCCCGTCTAGACTAGTAGAGGAATATTAGATTGTTATGGAGTCTATGTTGTCCCATTCTTAGAGATTTTACCTTGTTTTCCTTTATGATGATATACTCCCATTGAGATATTCATGTTGAGACTTTTATTCCGCATTTACCATTTAGTCTTATTGTTTCATTTACCTTATGTATGCACATTAATGATAGGTCAAGAGGCTTGGTTAGGGTCTCTCGGAATTCTAATCGTCCTGTCGCACCTAAGGCCTAGTTTGGGTCATGACAAAACTACCCTTGAAACCTCCTAAAATTCAATCAAGGCCTCTCTAAGACTAAAATCATCCCTTAAATCTAACGGAATCGTCGAAAATCCAATTTGAGTGTCTGAACTTCAAATGTTGATCAAAGTCAACTCGTAACCTAATTTCACTTAAACTAGAAACTCAAGGGCTCAAATCCATGTAAAGACTCCAAAATAGAAAAATGACAGCATTCCTAGACCAAATCTTGCATTCCAAGGCTGATGAAAATGGAGGAATTTCATTTCGAGATTCGTAACTGCTGCTGTTATCAAAAATCACTTTTAATAACTTAAAGTCTCCAAAACTCAAAAACATCCAAAAATTACAACTTTTCAAACGATTTCCAAAACTGACCAAAATTGACTCGAAACAACTACTAGGAGAGTTAAAATGGTAATTTTCCAAAAATGACTTTCAGGGTCATTATCCACCACTAAACACCATTCCTCAAACATAAAGTAAAAGAAAGTACCTGAAGCTTCGAAGAGATAAGTATATCTACCACACATGTCAGAATCTGCCTCCCAAGTAGCCTCCCTAATTAGATAGTGCGTCCAATGCATCTTCACTGAAACAATCTCCTTTGTCCTTAGATTTCGAACTTGCCTATCCAAAATAGTTATAGTCTCCTCCTCAAATGACAAGTCTGGACCCAACACCATTAAATCAGGTGGAATCACATGAGACTCATCCAATACATACTTCTGAAGCATGAAAACATGAAAAATCGGGTGAACAGCTGATGGGTGATACCTTGATCCAAACACAATAACCCTCCATAGACTTGAAATCTCAGAGTCTCCTATTGACATGACTCTTCTATCAGCTCTGGGTTGTCAACAACCGACTCAAAATTAAACGTACATGCTCCATAGCATCTTTAAGAAAGTCGATATCTAATGCATCTACCTCAAAAACATCGAACCAACCAATTGGAGATCTAAACCTTCTACCATACAATGCCTTAAATAGGACCATCTGAATGTTGGAATGATAATTATTATTGTAGGCAAACTCTATTAAAGGCAAATGTTAATCTTAATAGGTATCACATATCTGGAGCATGTCCTCCAATATCTGAATGGTCCGCTCAAACTGTACATACGTCTGGGTGAAAAGTTGTAATCATGTCTAACTAGGTACCCAACCATGTAGTAGTGCCCTCCAAAAGTGCGAAGTAAAGAGTGAACCTCGATTAGAAGCAATAGAAACATGAACCCCATGCAATCGAACTATCTTACTAATGTAGATCTGAGCAAACTTCTCGGTCGTGTACTTAATATTGCAATACTTTTGAGCGGTTTTTTCACTTATAATGCTTTAATCATCATGTGCTCAATTACATGCGATAATTGAACAAAAGGTGTCTTTTAAGTGTTGGTTCTGTTTTTAGTGACTTTGATTTGGTCAAATGAAATTAAATGAAAAGTAAACTTGATTACAGTAATAAAAGTTTGGGGTTTATATTAATATTGCAAAAATTTTGAAAAGTCCTCCCTCCCTTTTTAAATTTGAAAAAGTTTTCTTCTCCTTCTTCTATCACACTCTTCTTCTTTTTCTCTTTTTGGTCCTTATTTTTACAATCTGTTGTAATATGTTAGCAATATGTTACAATGGGTTGATTGTTGCAACAAGTTAACAATTTGATGCAACAAATATCCTATTAATTGCAAAAGATATCTGATATGTTGCAACAAATAACATATTTTTTGCAACAGATGGGAACAGATCTTTATCTATTGAAACAGATGTCATTATTTGTTGGAACAGATACGACACATGTTGCAACAAACAGCTAACCTATTGTAACTGACATGTAAGACCATACGAGCTATTACATAGAATCCAACATAACACCTATGTTGGCACGGGAAGACTACTTGATGGATAGAACTCCGTCAACTTTAATTACTTCTGCAACTTCAACTTTAATGGCTATTTATGGATCCACTAGCCTAAATAGCCTACAAGGGCTCCTATGTTGGCGCACAGCTAATGCAACATGATACTTTAGTTAAATACCCCTTAGGTCGAGTCCCCATCTACATGCTACATTCGGTGCTTGGTCAAATCCCATGGAATAAAATTTGAATTTTCATAATAACATAAGCAATAATATAACTTTAGACATCAAATCATCATATGGTATAATAGCTCATTATAATATTTCATTTGATTCAAATGTGTGAGAAGCTCTTCATCATCATTAAATCATTCTTTCATTTCATAAGACTCCATTTAATCATAAACATTTTATTTCATAAACTTATATTTTGGATTCAAACCTTTCAATTCAACTTCATTTCAATATAATGAAACTAGGTGGGTTCACTTCATTCAACCTTCAAATACATTTAAAACAATCCTGGCGCATGAGAATGATGGAAATGCATTAATTAAAATATCTTAAAAAAACCCACAAATATACTTTAACGTTACTTTCATGCCTTCATATAGGAACTTTGATAAACCATTCATTTCATAAAATTGAGAGTCATGGGTAAATAAACTTCAAATAGACAATAATCTATGCATTTGTAATCATCATGTAAAAACCCATAAGATTTCATTGTTTAAAATTGAAATATTGAGTTTAGAAATCACTTGGGCTCCATGGGTGGAAGAACCCATGAATTACACCCATATACCTTGGGGAAACAATTTCCTAAAGCAAACTTTGAGAGTGGAGACTTGAAGAACCTTGGAGTGAAAACTCTAGCTTTTCTTGAAACCCTTGCGAGAACTTTGAGAGAAAGGAAATTTTGTGTTTTGATTCTAAGTGTAAGAATGAGGGCTTGGTAGGTCAATTCAGTCCCCAAAATGATCATACTTCAATAATAAAATACAGCAAAAAAGACCAAAATGCCCCTTTTAAAAACAGACCAAACTGGCTTCACGAGGACCCATCACGGTCTGTGGTGCTCACCATGGACCGTGGTGATGTCCCATGATGAATGACTTGGGGAAATATTTTTGGAAGTCTGAGGGTAGGTCTCTGAACTTTCTTTATAGAGGTCTTCATGGTCTGTGAAGGGCATCACGGCCCGTGAAATGTGGCCTTGGTGCAAGTCCTATAGAAGGCCAACAGAGTGACCACCATGGAAGCACACCACAGTCCGTGAAGAGTACAACGGCCCATGGTGGTCATCCATGGTCCTTGGCTTTGAATGTTTCCTGAGGGATTTGGGAAGGGGTCACCACGGAGGGTTCACAGCCCATGGTGCTAATCCCGGTCCATGGTCCCTCATCAAGGACCATTCCCTATAGTTTGAGCCTCTAAATCACCACCACAGTGGCTCACCACGGGGCGTGGTGTGTACCACATCCCGTGATGGCTTTCTGTGGTCGACATCTAGTGCTAGTTTACTGCATTTTCATTCTTTGTTTCTTGTTTTAGGACTTTTCAAATTTTTGAGGTCTTACAACCTATCACTCGTCTTCGAGTGATCAAACAAGAAAAACTTGGCTAAGACAAGAGTAGAATATTACCTGAATCAAAAAGAAGAGGGTACTTGTCTCGCATGTCCTTCTCTAGTTCCTAGGTAGGACCGGCCAATGCTTCAATATTCTTTCACTAACTTTATCTCTTTAGTCCTTAGCTTCCAGACATCATGATCAAGAATTGCAACCAATTCTTCTTCATACTAGAGATCTTTGTCTAGGAAGACTAAATCCCATAATTTCTATCCCTATGGTACCTCTTAAACATGGATACATAAAACGCAGGATGGACTCTAGATAAGCTGAGCGGTAGAGCCAGCCTATAATATAGTTGCTCCCCATAATCAAGAATCACAAATGGGCCAATATAGCATGGGCTAAGCTTTCCTTTCTTATAGAACCTCATAACCCTTTTATGGGTGACACTTTCAGTAGTACATTTTCACTAGCCTGAAATGTCATATCTCTTACCCTACATTCCTCATATTCCTTCTGCCGACTCTGGACTGCTAAATTTTTAGTTTGTATACACTTTATCTTATCCTGAACATGCTTTACTAGATCAACTCCCAAGGGTTTCACATCTCCAGCCTCTAACATTTCTATGGCCGATCAACATTCCCTTCCAAAACTACTTCAAATGGTGACATGTCAATGCTAGAGGCTAACTATTATTATAAGAGAACTCACACAAGGGTAGGAACTTATCTTAATGGACCATAAAATAGATCACACACACCCTCAACATGTCTTCCAATACCTGAATTGTCCTTTTCGACTGACTATCAGTCTTTGGATGAAAGGTTGTGCTGGAAGTGAGTTAAGTGCCGAACTCCTCATGCAATTTCCCCCAAAACTTCAAAGTAAAATGAGTACCATGATCTGAGATGATAAAAAGAGGCACCCTGTGTAACCTTACTATCTCCTTAACATATATTTTTGCCAACTGTTGAGCATTATGATCCACTTTGACTGGGATGAAGTAGGCTGATTTAGTCAGTCTATCAACAACCACCCAAATCAAGTCACAATTTCCCAAGGTCTTAGGAATACCCACCACAAAATCCATAGCAAGCTTCCCCCATTTAAATTCATGAATCGACATTATCTGAAGTAAACATGCAGAACTATGATGATCATACTTTACCTATTGAAGTTTTGACACTTAGCCACAAACTCAATTATGTCTTTCTTCATTTCGAGCCCCCTGTAAAGCCTATAAGGTCTCTATACATCTTGGTCACACCGAGATGAATAGAATATCGCGAACCATGAGACTCTGTCACCAGCTTTTGGATCAAGTCATCGGCCTAGGGAACACAAATCCTTCCCCTAAAACTAAGCACACTGCCCACGTTAAGAGCATCATCTTGAGCCTTTCCAAACACCATCTTCTTTCTAAGATCTCTCCAACTCTCATCTTCAGACTACTTGAATTTGATATCCTAAATAAAAATGGATCTAACCTCAATACTGGCTAACAACCCACCTTTTTCTATGCCTAATTTTATTAACTTAGTCTCCAAAGCCTGAATCTCTCTAGCTAAGGGTCTCTTAGATACATCCAAACAAACTAGATAGCCCATGCTAACTGTTTTCTAGCTCAATATGTCTGCCACCACATTAGCCTTACCTTGATGGTATTGAATGGTGATATCATAATCCTTGAGTAATTCCATCAACCTTCGCTGCCTCAGATTCAAACCTTTCTCAGTGAACATATGATGTAGACTAGGATAATCAGTAAACACCTCACACTTGACACTATAGAGATTATGTTGCCAGATCTTGAGGTCAAACACTATCTTTTCCAACTCCAAGTCATGCGTTGGGTAATTCTCTAATGAACTTTTCACTATCTTGAGGCATAGGCTATGACATTCTTATCCTGCATAAACACAACACCAAAGCCCGAATGTGAAACATCATAGACTGTAAAGTCCTTACCTTCAAATGTCAGGATAGGTGTTGTAGTTAGAAGCGTCTTGAGCTTTTGAAACCTCTCTTTACACTTATCAGTCTACTCAAAAGGTACCTCCTTTTAGAACAACCACAGTACACATGGGTGACTATGGCAAACTCTCCAACAAGGGTAGAAACATGGTTGAGGGCATCAAGTATATCACAGATCAAATCAAAAACCAAAGAAAATTGAACTATCACATAAGAGTAAGTAGAACCTAAATCAAACAAGACCATAGCCATCTGATCACAGACAAAAATAGTATCTATGATAACCACGTCAGACGCCTCGACCTTTGTCCTGCCCAAACAAGCATAACATTGTGCTCTTTCATCCTAATGGGAAACCTCGAATCGTTACAAAAGATGAGCTCGCTCCTGGGTAGGAAAGCTATAGTTGACAGTTTTGGGTACATAGTTGAAATTAATGGAACAAATAATTACAAAAACAAGAAAAAATGACAATGATATGGGATATAAAGCATAAATAATTAACAATTTACTACCTCAAGATGTATGGTCTATTTGTAATTTATTGTCTCACAAGATAAAAAAGAAGAGCAACAACTAATTTGGACAAGATAAGTTTTATTGTGTTGGGTTGTCTTGATCAAAACAAGTTTTAGTGTGAGTTGAATATTTGTGGCTATTAACGATAGAGTGCGAAGCAATATGATTTTCTTTTTTATATATAGGATATTTAAATCATTTAGAAAGATGTTTTAGTAATTTAACTTTAAGCTTAAGGCCTTCCCACTTTTAATATCAATGCGTTGAAATTCAACAAAAATCCCTCAAGACATGTGATATAAGTCAAAAGCATCAAAAACTAAAAAATAAGAATAAAATTAGAGATACTTTATTCTAAATTATAGTTTACCACACCAAGCTATTGCTAACAACAATAACAAAATCTACATGCAATTATGATTATATAAGATAATTTCAAATACATAAAAGCATGGTTATAATGGTAGAATTTCTTGCAAACTATTTAATTAACAAGTAGATCCTATTTGTGTAAAACTTGAGTCTTGTTGTTCTGTTTTGAAATTTCAAAGAGCTATGCTATGGATTCTATATCAATCAATAAGTAATTACCATATACTAAATAAATATCGTCCATTCCATACAATTGTAAACGTTAAAAACATAAAATCAAAATCATAGATATTGCGAATTTAATTAAGAATAGTTTATTCACACTGAACTATAGCTAGCGATGAGGATAAACTTATTGAAATATTTCTATATAAGATCATTTTAAACACGAAAAAAAATATATATCATTTGTAAATATCGAACTAATTCAAAATTACTGAAAAATAAATTCACGAGCCATATGAGCACCAAGTTGAGTCCTTGGAGACATGTTTTGACATTGAAAAGAGATAAATCATTAAATTAAGACAGTCTTGCATTGGCAGAACTTCCGGTAGGAGTCAAAGAACTTCCAAATTTTGAAAATGGGAATATAGTACCATGCACCATTTGTTGGCGTTGTGCCTCTCTTCTAAGTCTCTCATTTATGAATTCCAAGGCCTTCTCCATTTGTTTAAGTTGAGTAGAGTTGAGATCTTCAATTGGAGCTTCCCACCAACGTTGGCCCGAAGAAGTATCCCTCTTCATTGCTTGTAGTGCTTCTCTACGTTTTATCTCCCTATCTAGCATCACTTGTTTCTCGCTTACCTCTCTATTTCCCTGACACAAATTCTCTCTTTCCAGTAAACCTCAGCGAGTTGGTCAGCACTATTAATATCTTGTGGAAGGTTCCTCATGAGAAACCTATCCACGACTCTATCTACACAAGGGTGCCCAAATGAATAAACACTGTTACCAGGGGTAAAACCTACAATAGCAATTTCGGTACCACACATTATACATAGTTCACTAGCCTTCTTGAAGAGATTAGCGCGGCGCTTTGAAAAGGTGACTTATAATCTTTTATCATCTTGAATTTTCACTATGTCAATTTTCTTTCGACCATTACCTATTCTTGGCATGTTTAAATCCTTTGATATAAAAAAAACAAAGATAAAATGTGATTCTGGGTCTCAACATAAGACTTATTTATAGTAAAATAAATATCTTGTAGTTTTATGGAGTCAAAGATTTTTATATTAATTCCTTTTTTACAAGTATTTGACTGAATCACAATAAATATAATTAGGTTTCCTTTTTTGTATCATTATATTATGATCATCATGGAATATTATATATTTTTCTTAATTAGAACTATATTATTGGATTGCACTTAGACCATCATTTATTTTTATAACAAATTGAAGAAATGTAATGAAAAAGGTACCTTTTATGTTAGGTGGGAGTAGAGAATTTAGTTTTGTTGTGTCTTTCTTTTATGGTAGATGTTTTAGTAATTTCACGTATAAAATAATAGAAATTTAGCATTCCTTTCTTCTATGGTAAAAGTTTTAGTAATTTCACATATAAAATCATACATATTTATTAGGTAAAAACATTCTTAAATTGATTTAGTGTACATCCTAAATTTCTTCTAGTTCGATCGATATGTTTAACCCTTAGGTACCGATAAAATACGTCTAATATCTTATGCATATTAAAGTATGAAAAGTTGAGTGCTAAATTTAATATTTAAAGATAATTAACTAGTTGTTTGTAGCCTTTTAAAAATTCATAAAACCTAATTGTAATAAGTATAACTAGTAAAGAATTTTGTGATTCAATCCCTAAACAATAATGTCATTTATATTATATTGAGAATTAACTAAAACTCAAAAAACAATGTCCCAGTTTTGAGTTAGGAGAAGAAAACGCTATCTAGTCAGAAATCTGGGCTGCCATCTCTAATAAACTTTTTAAGATTTTCCAATAAGATCATGGCCACTTCAGCCACTAAACAACCTCATGGTGAGATTGTTCAGCATCAACCAGTACCATAATCATTAATCATGACTAAAATTTAACTTTTAAACTACATATGCACCATCTTTGAATTGATCTACCACACCCATATTAACCACACTAATTCTAATGAAATATAACCTATTCTGCACTTGAATGGAGAATCTAATATAGTCTGGGAGGAGGAGGAGGTGATGATAAGAAGCATGATTGTTAAAGAAAACATCCAATAAGCGTTAGTGGGGAAGTTTTTTATATTTGGTCTAGTATTAAAGAACTTTGTAGATTAATGTTGAAGCAATGTGAATTGAAAGGTGAATGTAATATAGGTCTACTGCAAAATAGATATGTGTTGATTAGGCCTTCTCTATTAGAAGACCATGTTAATTTGCTTTCAAAACTCGCTTTCTATATTACATACATGAATTGGGCATACCTTATGAGAAAATTGAAGAAGGATCTATTTTCTTAAAATCGGGACGAAGAAACAACATCTATAGCGTGGATTTCATTCTCAGACCTATTTCCTAATTATTTTGTCAAAGAATCAACTTTTGCATGGCTACAACAATGGATAAACAACTACAGGTTAATTTGACTACAAGAAATTAGACTAGGCCATGTTATACTAGGGTGAAAGTAGAAGTTGATTAATAATTTCCCTAAAATAATAAACAATGGAATGAGGAGCACATTTTCAAAATTTGCAAAATCGAGCAATATGTCCACTCTTGCCACAACAAAGCACGATCCATTATCTTGTTGATTTTGTACTTTGTTATTTTCTCCATTATTTTTATTGGGAGAATTTCTTCTTAGGCTACATAGAAGTATTTTTGTAAAAAACCAGGAGTAGCATTATTTGACGTAATTAAATTTACCTTCGTTGTGATGTTGCTCTCTTCTTATTGTAAAAGTGCATCATTGCCTCTTGCTCCTCTTTCATACGAATTTTCATTATCAATATCTCAAGAGAGGTTTCCTTTTGTTTGTGGCGCATAGTTTATTGAAATTCCTTTGAAGAAGGTGGAAGTTTATCTACTATGCCACAAATAATAAGGTTATCTCCAATTTTGATCTCCACGAACTTGAGCTCTCCAACTATCATGATAAAGTCTTGGTCTACCACTAATTTGTCATCCACCATTAAGAAATGAAAATATCTATTAGCTGTATATTTTTTTCCTCCGGCCTCTTCGGTATCATACTTACTCTTCAATTCTTTCCAAAAAAATTTTTAGAGTAAGTTCTATCATAATAATCATAAAGATTATCATATAGACAATTAAGAAGATAATACCGACACTTATAGGAATCATCATCATACTTTTTCACTTTCTCTTGAAGAGAAATAAATTCATCCTCATTCATGGGTGTGTCATCTCCTTTGTTAGGATTCTCCTCAGTTAGCACATAAAAAACATTGAGAAGACTTAAAGTAGAAAAGTACTTTACCCTTCTATCTTTTTGAAATGGTTAAAATTGAATTGAAATGGATTGCTAAGATCTACAATCTTGACATCTGTGGATTAATCAATTATTGCAATTGATATCTCCTTAAAATTGTTGGTGAAAATTACAGATTACAAATTGCAACTAAAATTATAGTGAAGAAAATTAAATCTTGTCAGGCTGAGGCGAGGATATCTTGCTCTCTTTAAGGAGATTTAAGTCCACTGCAGCAAATGTTTTCACCGATCTAGTAGTAGTCCTCTTAACTTATCCCCTTCAGGATACAACAACCTAATCACAAAGTACAACTCAACATACTTTAGATAAGAGTTGAGTCCAAAGCTCCACAAAAAGAACATCTCCATTCAACTAATAAGAATTCTCTACTCAAAAAAAGTAAGATCATCAATATTTATAGGTGAGAAAATCTTTCTTATAATGATGTCATGACCAGAAAACAGACGTGATGGCACTTGTCTTATCCTACCAAAACAAGTCAGCCTAAAATCCAACAAAAATAGGAAAATGTGGAAATAAAAATGAAATTAAACACTAATACAGTTTCAATAATGCGGATAACATAACATAAATCAAATATAACCCCCAAAATCTTATTCTCATGTGTACAAGCCTTTAATATAATACAATATATTCAAAATAAATACAAATCTCAATATCATTATTTCTAGAACATAACAAGAAAATAATAAAGGAGTAAGAGGTGTCCGCCAAGATGATAAGCAGCTACCTCACAACTCTCCACAATAAGCCTTAGATGTAGAAGAGAAGAATGAGTAATCACGATGGTCCATACTCCTAACCTACACCAGAGTAGAAGCAAGAGAGTGACTACCAAATAATACGTTACTAGTATGTAAACGACTACCTCTAAGTAAAGCAATATAGAACACATGTATCCTATCACAATAGATCCAAACCTCTACAACTACAACCTACATAGAAATCAGCCCAATCTAATATATCTCACTCAATACAACAGAACACAAAAAGTACATCACAACTTGCACCTCAACATACACATACATATATATGTACAACTATCACCACAGTCTCCAATAATTCAATAATCACAAACCATAACACCATTCCTAATTATCAGAATACAAAGATGAAGTGCAATGTCATATAAAATGATGCATGTCTATCCTAGAGATACACACCCACTGAATCACAGTCCAGACTCATGAGGGACTCTTCAGTCCATGCACCAGCCACAACCATGTGGCCGGATCCCTATTCTCTGTCAATGTGAATCCACCACGGACGTGGTACGTTCTCTATTTCCTCTCAATATGAATTTACCGCAGACGTGTTGCCCATTCTTTATTTCATCTCACCTCACAAATCATCATCACAACAGTAATATAGCATCAATGCAAATAGATAAGTGCATATGATCAAGAGAGGAACGTAACCTTAGAAAATCAACCCAATACATTCAATCTCAATACAACATCATGAATAAATATATAACATCATTCAAAAGGTATCATATATCAAGTTATCAACAAGTCCCTTCTTTTACCATACTTTATAATTATCAGGATTTATTCAATATACAACAATACACAAAATATATCAAACCTTTCATCCAATTCCATTTCTCTCAATCTCGCACAATAAGGAAATATAAGATTCTATATGCTTAACAAAGGGTCAAGAAGTCCACTTACCTCAAGCAAATACAATCAACCTAACACGTGAGCTTTCCCTCTTCGATGGATCTCCAAATCAATACACTCTATTCAAATATTGAATCACAATAAGAATTTGAAATCAACAAAACCATATCAATAATTTTTGAACTCGGGGTCAAATTGTCCCAAAAACCAAATCCAAAAAACTAGGATTAAATCTTGAAATTTGTATAAATTACGTCACCCAAAGATTTTGGAATCCAATAGTGAAAACTCCATTGAAAAATGAGCTAATATCAGCCTTTAACTACCATTTATCAAAAATATTTGAGTTCTTGAAAATTTTCCAAACTTTGAAATTCAAAATCAAGAATTGGATGTTAAAAATCATAATTAAGTAATGGAAAAAAAAGGTTCAGGTGACAAGCATTTAACCAAATGATTTATCTTGAAAACCCCTTTTGAAATCGCCTCCCAAGAGTTCCCAAAGCTCAAAAAGGGTGAAATGGGGAAAAACCCTATTTTAGAAAATTTTATTTACTATCGATCGTTTCTTCTCCGCAATTGCATCTTGAGGCTTGCAAATGCGGAGGCCAACCCTCAGCAACCCTTCGCGAATGCGTACCCTCCTTCAGCATATGGGAAGGTCAAAATCCCCCACTCTCCGTGATCGCGGATTGATTCCCGCAAATGCAAAGATCAATAGCCTAACCCTCTACGATCGCAGTCAAGCCTCTACAAATGCATAGGTCTCCACACATAACCTTTTACGAGCGCTGTCACCAGCTCTACAAACGTGAATAAGAAGGCATCAGATACAACAAACCAACAACTTATACCAAGACACAAAATTCATTGAAAAGACCCTTAGCATTCATTTAGGATCCCATGTACACAAATCAGACATGTTACCTAACTTAGTTCGATGTTCCAAACTCAATATAACCATCAGAATATGGATTTGACGTCTTCTTAAACCAGAACCCATTTTAGTAGTAATAAACTAACTTCCACCCAAAAATACAAAACTTGTAAGACCCCGGAAGTCGGAAGGACAAATAAAGGAATATGTTGTAGAAAATTTTTAAGAAAAACCTGATCTGGTGCAGGATTTTATGAGCCAACCTATGATTCATAGGAAGTCCTACGAGTCGTAGAAAGGCAATCGTAGAAGGCCCAGGCACTTGGAAAAATTTTAAAGTTTGAAATGAGTCACTTTGATGATCCGTAGAAGGTTTGATGAGCTATAGGAAAGGCTCGTGGAAAGGTCTTGAGGAATGAAAATTTCACTAAGTATGAACCCACTCTACAAGGGGTTCCTACAGACCATAAGATTTTCTACGACCCATAGGAAGGACGCGTAGATAAAGTTCAAAAACTTGGATTCTAAGACTTGGAAAAGTTAGCAGGGGGAGCAGTGTCTACACCCATAGGACCATAGATTGGGCTCGTAAGGTGGGTCCGAAATTCTAGAAATTTGACGAAGTGTTGGGGTATTTAATGAACTATTTCTACTGTCACGATCCGAATCTACACCCTAGACAAAATACGATTCTTAGAACCATGAGTGGTCCCAAGATAACCCTTGGCATAATAAATCAAAGCATATCATAAGAAAACTAAGCGGAAGGTGGCATATATGCATAAAGATCTTATTAGAAAGATAACATATCGATGAAGATAGAAAAATAATGACTAAAACAAACCTCTAATATCTAAGTCAAAAGAAATAAGTTTGTCGGGACATGGCCTTCGGCTACCATAACTTAGTTAAAAAGCTAACTAAAACTACTCCATAAAGTCCCTGAATAAGGAGGACTCACCAAATGATGACTGGGACTGATGCAACCTCATTAACCATGATTCAGAGAACGAGTACCGAAATCTACATCATAAAAGGATGTAGCGCAGAGAAAGTATATGTCAGTACGTGGAATATACTGAGTATGTAAGGAACACTAACATAATCATGAAAATATCATAACGAGGATAGTGAAATAAGGTTTTCAAAAATCATATACATAGTGAGAGAACTTAAAGAGAAAACAATTGGAGTTCATGTGTAAATACCATTAAAAATCTTCTTCCAAAGCATATATAGAGATAAGTCTATTTCAGAAATCTTTCATAAACATATATATAACATAACATACTTAAAATAACCATATGTATCGTAAAAATGCATAGCTGGGTAGTTTCTTATTACCAACATACACCATGTGAGCTCATAATGTCCAACAGGTAACCTAGTTGGGAGGGCAGCCCTATACCTTGCCAGGATATAGGACCATACTTTATCTAGATGGATCCGCTAGTTTGTGCCTCTCAAGGCCATATGGAGTTTCCCGACAAAACGATATACTCAAGTCCTACGATGGAACATATTTATGGGACTTAAAAATTGCTACTAAAGGTCCACGGACGCTGACGGAAATCTTTATACCTAAAAACCACTCGATACTAAATAGTCCTTCTAAAATAACATAAATACATATTATTGCTCATAAATTAAAACTATCCATATATTTGGATCATATGTGAGACTAAGCTTAAAGGTCATATCTTAAACCAAAGTGAGACTAAGGTCAAAAATTGTATCATGCTTGCTTTCATGTTTAAATGTCATAAATGCATAAGAGACCATAGAAAATCATGCTAAATTTGAAAATACTCAAAAGTAGCTTCCATAACTTCATAAATAATATTGACATATGCTTGGGGAATCATAATCATAAAATACAATATGTAGTTTATAGTAATTCATTGATATGCCTGAGAAATCTTTCATGAAAACTAACTTTTGCATAAAACTCATAGATTGAGGAGGATTGGGTAAAACCCTATATTTAAATATAATTCAAAATATAATAAAAAATATTTAGGCATGAGAGTGAAAATAATGCTCTTATTGAAGCCTTACATACATGGAAAAAAAATACTGACTTGAAACCTTGAACTAAGGCTTGAAGGTGAAGAACCCTTCTTCCTCCTTGAGAGAATTTAGAACGTGCGAATTTGATTTTTGTTTAGGGTTGGGCATGAATAGGGAGGTTATTAGGCTATAAGATAGACTTAGGAAAGTTAATTGAGGGTAAAAGATCAAGAATACCCTTTTAGGAATGTAAGAAAACCATAAAAATCAAAGAAAATGTCCTTTTAATAAATCCCATCGGCTAAATCGGTGAACTGGAGGTCTCCTCGCCGACCTATTCGGCGAGTCGTAAAAAGGGAGAATAAGATTCCCAAAATATTCAGAGTTTGAAGGTATTCAGACCCATTTGGTGAGCTAGATCGGCTATTCGCCAAGCCATTAGGCGAGTCGCCAAATTGGAAGGTGAGCTCGCCGAATAGAACTATCCGGACATGCTTCAATAAAACAATCATAACTTTCTACTCCGAACTCCAAATGATACAAATTTGGCTATGTTGGAAAGAAGCATCATAGGCCTTTAATTTGATAGATCATGGTCCACCTAACTCCTTATACACTAAGAGATATCTCATTTGAAGTTGACCATTATATAAACTCATGCAAAAACTTAGCCAATAGAAATGTTTTGAACTTAGCTTGACGTTTGAGGTTCCTTATAACTCTAAACACATCCAATACACTTAAAATACTTAGAAAACAACCTTAAGATATATGTACAACTTAGAAGTCATCAGGTTAGGACCTATATGCATACACGGATCTTTTCTTAGAAGTTGCGGGGCATTACATCTACAACCTGTAAGTTTATCAATGACCCGTAGACTTGAATCATAGGTTCAAAGGTACAATTCTAGTAGCTCAACTTTTGGAGCACTGTATCTGCGACCCATCGAAGGACCTACAACCCGTAGGTCCAGTCTTAGGTCCACTTGGCAGTTTTTTAAGAGGAAGTATTTTTGACTTTTCCCCCTCATTTAACCCCTAAACTAAGTTAATTTGGACCTATATCTACCCCCGTAACCGCTTTTAGACTTGAAATATACCCTATTCCCTTAATCTATCAAAATTTACCCCCATTACCGCTTTTAGCCTTGAAATATACCATATTCCCTCAATCTCTCAAAAATCTCTTCAACTCATCTTCTCCAAATTCTCTCTCAAGTTCAAGGAAGAAAAGCTAGGGTTTCAATCTTAACGTTCTTCAAGTTTCACCACTATAAGGCTTTGATTATCAAGGTATGTTGAGAATTCATCTATGAATCCTTTCCATCAATGGAGTCCTAAAGTTTTCTCTCTTCTCTATCAATTTCAATTCTATAAATTCTAGGATTTTTGATCAAATTACATTGGGCCAATTCAATTATGCTTCTACTTAATTCCAATAGTCTATTCATGCATGATTTTAGTTAAATTACATGTTTTCAATAAGTTTTGAAATGACACATGCACTATGTTATGAAATTCGAATTTTAGACCATGAATTTATGATCGAGGATTCATATATGATTAATGAAAGTTATGTATTATGATTCAAGTATGTTTTCAAGTATAAAATCATGAATGGTGAAAGACTTTCTCACAATATGCAAGATATGATAATTTGGATGCTTAGAAAGGTAAGTATCCACAAGTTCAAGTTACGATCATTGTTTTCAAGGAGCTAGTCTTATGATGTATTTTCATGATGTTGGGTTGGTTGATTTACCTTTCCTAATGACTATGTTTTATGTATTCCATTGGGATTAATTTAGCACTGAGCAAACTTTATGGTGGGGATCCACGAGGAAAACCTAGTAGCAGCCCTTGCCACCATAGGTTTTCCTTTATGTCTTAGCTAAAGGATCCACATATAGCACATGGTATACTTTGGCAAGTAGCCTCTCTCTTCTTGGTGTGGGAGTTACATCAGATTCCATGTTATAGATCACATGGTCTTTTATGTCAGTTAAGGTTAATATCCCACATTTATATATTATGTTATAAAATCTTATGATGTTTTATGATGCATTGACCATATGATATGTTCAAATGTTTTTGAGTTTTACTCATGTTTTCAAAATATTGGTCATGCATCACATGTTTATATTTACTATGTTTGATTACCATTATTCATACATGCTTCTCACATACTTAGTGCATAGCATACTTTTGCCTACACTATATCCTACTGTAGGGTCCGACGATCACTTTACATACTCTGCTCGTGGCTAGATATTGAGCCTACTTTCCTCTTGTTAGTGAGTCCTCATAATTCAAGGATGATACATTTGTGATTTCCATTGTTCCTTATGACTTTTACTTCTTATGTTGGTGAGCTAGGAGCTTATCCTATGCCCGACTAGACTAGTAGAGGAATGTTAGATTGTTATGGAGTCTATGTTGTCCCATTCTCAGAGATTTTACCTTGTTTTCCTTTATGATGATATACTCCCATTGAGATATTCATGTTGAGACTTTTATTCCGCATTTACCATTTAGTCTTATTGTTTCATTTACCTTATGTATGCACATTTATGATATGTCAAGTGGCTTGGTTAGGGTCTCTCGGAATTCTAATCGTCCTGTCGCGCCTAAGGCCTAGTTTGGGTCATGACAAAACTGCCCTTGAAACCTCCTAAAATTCAATCAAGGCCTCTCTAAGACTAAAATCATCCCTTAAATCTAACGAAATCGTCGAAAATCCAATTTGAGTGTCTGAACTTCAAATATTGATCAAATTCAACTTGTAACCTAATTTCACTTAAACTAGAAACTCAAGGACTCAAATCCACATAAAGACTCCAAAATAGAAAAATGACAACATTCTTAGACCAAATCTTGCATTTCAAGGCTGATAAAAATGGAGGAATTCCATTTCGAGACTCGTAACTGCTGCTGTTACGAAAAATCACTTTTAATAACTTAAAGTCTCCAAAACTCAAAAACATCCAAAAATCACAAATTTTCAAACGATTTCCAAAACTGACCAAATATGACTCGAAACAACTACTAGGAGGGTTAAAATGGTAATTTTCCAAAAATGACTTTCAGGGTCATTATCCACCACTAAAAACCATTCATAAAATATAAAGTAAAAGAAATTACCTAAAGCTTCGAAGAGATAAGTATATCTAGCACACATGTCAGACTCTGCCTCCCAAGTAGCCTCCCTAATTAGACAGTGCGTCTAATACATCTTCACTGAAACAATCTCCTTTGTCCTTAGCTTTCGAACTTGCCTATCCAAAATAGTTATAGGCTCCTACTCAAATGACAAGTCTGGACCCAACACCATTAAATCAAGTGAAATCACAGGGGACTTATCTGATACATACATCTAAAGCATGAAAACATGAAAAATCGAGTGAACAGCTGATGGGTGATACCTTGATCCAAACACAATAACCCTCCATAGACTAGAAATCTCAGAGTTTCATATTGACATAACTCTTCTATCATCTCTGGGTTGTCAACAACCAACTCAAAATTAAATGTAAATGCTCCATAGCATCTTTAAGAAAGTCGATATCTAATACATCTACCTCAACAACATCGAACCAACCAATTGAAGATCTAAACCTTCTACCATACAATGCCTTAAATAGGACCATCTGAATGTTAAAATGATAATTATTATTGTAGGCAAACTCTATTAAACGCAAATGTTAATCTTAATAGGTATCACATATCTGGAGCATGTCCTCCAATATCTGAATGGTCCACTCAAACTGTACATACGTCTGGGTGAAAAGTTGTAATCATGTCTAACTGGGTACCCAACCATGTAGTAGTGCCCTCCAAAAGTGCAAAGTAAAGAGTGAACCTCGATTAGAAGCAATAAAAACATGAACCCCATGCAATTGAACTATCTTACTAATGTAGATCTGAGCCAACTTCTCAGTCGTGTACTTTACCTTAATCTGAACAAAATGGGCAGACTTGGTCAATCTACAAACAACCACCCAAATATTATTATAACCACTTATTATAGTAGGTAGACCTACCATGAAATCCATGGTGATACACTCTCACTTCCAAGAAACAACAGGCATCCTTTGAAACACCATCAGGCCAGTGATGCTCACACTTGACCTGTTGGCAAGTCAAGCACCTAGCCACAAACCCAATGATGTCTTTCTTTATACCGCAGCACCAATAGTGCTAACACAGATTGTGGTACATCTTGGTCACTCCCGAATGAATAGAATATCTCGAACAATAGGCCTCCTCTAAGATCAATTTGACCAACTTACCCATCTTAGGCACACAGATCCTACTCCTAATCCTCAACACTCCCTCAAAATCAAGTGTTGCTTCCTTAATTTCACCCCTCAACAACTTGTCCCGAATAATACACAACTTCTTATCATCAAACTGCCTCTCTCCAATCTACTCAATAAGGGGAGATTGAGCCTTAACAAAGGCAAAAACACTACCATCCTTCGAAATATGCAACCGAACAAGGTTTTTGGCTAGTCACTAAACTTCTCTTGCCAGCAGTCGCTCCTCAATTTTAATCGAGGAAAGTCTCCCTATACTAGAGGACTTTGTATTCAAGGCATCCTCCACTACATTAGTCTTCCCTAGGTGATACAAAATAGTCATGGTATAGTCATTCACCAACTCAATCCATCTATGTTGCCTCAAGTTCAGATCCCTTTAACTGAATGTATACTGAAGGCTCTTATGATCGATGAAGACCTCATAATGTACACCATACAAGTAGTGACACCACAACTTTAGCACAAAGACTACAATTGGTAACTCCAAGTCATAGGTAGGATAGTTCTTCTCATGAGTCTTCAATGGTCTAGAAGCATACACAATCACTCTCCCTTCTTGCATCAACACACCACCTAAGCCGACTCTCGAAGCATCACAATACACAGTAAAACCCACACCCTCCTCTGGTATGGAAAAATCACAAGGGAAGAGATTCACGAAAACTTTGAAGTGCTCCATAGTTTAAGGAGAAATTCCAGGGGAAAACAATTCCAATTTAATAAAAACTAATAAAAAAAAATGATATTGAAAATGAGACAAAACTACATCCTAAAGAGTGAATTTTGTAATTTTTAAGAAAAAAAATACTAGGAATGGAATAAAATAAAAATGTCAAAAAGATTATCTAAAGGAAATACTCTACTTAGAATAAAATGTTAGAAGTACACGTGTCGGATAATATGTGTGGTTCTTGCAATTAATTTGTCCTTAAAGTATAGTTTTGTCATTTCAGTTTTTTCACTTATAATTGAATGCTTTAATCATCTTGTGCTCAATGTTACATGCGATAATTGAACAAAAGGAGTTTTTAAGTGTTGGTTTTGTTTTTAGTGACTTTGATTTGGTCAAATGAGATTAAATAAAAAGTAAATTTGATTAAAGTAATTAAAAATTTTAGGGTGTATATTAATATTGCAATAATTTTGAGCGGTTTTTTCACTTATAATGCTTTAATCATGTGCTCAATTACATGCGATAATTGAACAAAAGGTGTCTTTTAAGTGTTGGTTTTGTTTTTAGTGACTTTGATTTGGTCAAATGAAATTAAATAAAAAGTAAACTTGATTAAAGTAATAAGAGTTTGGGGTTTATATTAATATTGCATAAATTTTGAAAAGTCCTCCCTCACTTTTTAAATTTGAAAAAGTTTTCTTCTTCTTCTTCTTCATTCACGCTCTTCTTCTTTTTCTCTTTTTGGTCCTTATTTTTACAATCTGTTGTAATATGTTAGCAATATGTTACAATGGGTTGCTTGTTGCAACAAGTTAACAATTTGTTGCAACAAATATTCTATTAATTGCAAAAGATATCTGATATGTTGCAACAAATAACATATTTTTTGCAACAGATGGGAACAGATCTCTATCTGTTGAAACAGATGTCATTATTTGTTGGAACAGATACGACACATGTTGCAACAAACTGCTAACCTGTTGTAACTGACATGTAAGACCATACGAGCTATTACATAGAATCCAACATAACACCTATGTTGGCACGGAAAGACTACTTGCTGGATAGAACTCCGTCAACTTTAATTACTTCTGTAACTTCAACTTTAATGGCTATTTATGGATCCACTATCCTAAATAGCCTACAAGGTCTCCTATGTTGGCGCATATCTAATGCAATATGATACTTTAGTTAAATACCCCTTAGGTCGAGTCCCCATCTACATGCTACATTCGGTGCTAGGTCAAATCCCATGGAATAAAATTTGAATTTTCATAATAACATAAGAATTAATATAACTTTAGACATCAAATCATCATATGTTAGAATAGCTCAATAAAATATTTCATTTGATTCAAATGTGTGAGAAGCCCTTCATCATCATTAAATCATTCTTTCATTTCATAAGACTCCATTTAATCATAAACATTTTCTTTCATAAACTTCTATTTTGGATTCAAACCTTTCAATTCAACTTCATTTCAACATAATGAAACTAGGTGGGTTCACTTCATTCAACCTTCAAATACATTTAAAAATCCTGGCGCATGAGAATGATGGAAATGTATTAATTAAAATATCTTAAAACAACCCACCAATATACTTTAACGTTACTTTCATGCCTTCATATAGGAACTTTGATAAACCATTCATTTCATAAAATTGAGAGTCATGGGTAAATAAACTTCAAATAGACAATAATCTATGCATTTGTAATCATCATGTAAAAACCCATAAGATTTCATTGTTTAAAATTAAAATATTGAGTTTAGAAATCACTTGGGCTCCGTGGGTGGAATAACCCATGAATTACACCCATATACCTTAGGGAAACAATTTCCTAAAGCAAACTTTGAGAGTGGAGACTTGAAGAACCTTGGAGTGAAAACTCTAGCTTTTCTTGAAACCCTTGCGAGAACTTTGAGAGGAAGAAAAATTTGTGTTTTGATTCTAAGTGTAAAAATGAAGGCTTGGGGATAGTTTAGGGCTTTAGATAGGTCAATTCAGTCCCCAAAATGATCATACTTCAATGATAAAATACATCAAAAAAAACCAAAATACCCCTTTTAAAAACTGACCAAACTGGCTTCACAAGGACCCTTCACGGTCCGTGGTGCTCACCAAGGCCCGTGGTGATGTCCCGTGATGAATGACTTGGGGAAATATTTTTGGAAGTCTGCAGGGTAGGTCTATGAACTTTCTTCATGGAGGTCTTCATGGTCCGTGAAGGGCATCACGGCCCATGAAACGTGGCCTTGGTGCAAGTCCTACAGAAGGCCTATAGAGTGACCACCACGGAAGCACACCACAATCCGTGAAGAGTACAACGGCCCATGGTGGTCATCCATGGTTCTTGGCTTTGAATGTTTCCTGAGAGATTTGGGGAGGGGTCACCACAGAGGGTTCACAACCCGTGGTGCTAACCACTATCCATGGTCCCTCATCAAGGTCTATTCCCTGCAGGTCTGAGCCTCTAAATCGCCACCACAGTGTCTCACCACGGGGCGTGGTGTGTACCATGGCCCGTGATGGATTTCTGTGGTCGACACCTAGTGCTAGTTTTTCTGCATTTTTATTCTTTGTTTCTTATTTTAGGACTTTCCAAATTTTTGAGGTCTTACAACCTATCACTCGTCTTCGAGTGATCAAACAAGAAAAATTGGGCTAAGACAAGAGTGGAATATTACCTAAATCAAAAAGAAGAGGGTACTTATCTCGTATGTCCTTCTCTAGTTCCTAGGTAGGACCGGCCGATACTTCATTATACTTTCACTAACTTTATCTCTTTAGTACTCAACTTCCATACATCACGATCAAGAATTGCAACCAATTCTTCTTCATACTAGAGATCTTTGTTTAGGAAGACAAAATCCCATAATTTCTATCCCCATGGTACCTCTTAAACATGGATATATAAAACAAATGATGGACTCCAGATAAGCTGAGCGGTAGAGCCAGCCTATAATACAGTTGCCCCCCCATAATCAAGAATCACAAATGGGCCAATATAGCATGGGCTAAGCTTGCCTTTCTTATCGAACCTCATAACCCTTTTTATGGGTGACACTTTCTGTAGTACCTTTTCACTAGCCTAAAATGTCATATCTCTTACCATGTGTTCCTTATATTCCTTATGCCAACTCTGGACTGCTAAATTTTTAGTTTGTCTACTCTTTATCTTATCTTGAGCATGCTTTACTAGATCAAGTCCCAAGGGTTTCACATCTCCAGCCTCTAACCTTTCTATGGCCGATCAACATTCCCTTCCAAAACTACTTCAAATGGTGACATGTCAATCTTAGAGGCTAACAGTTATTATAAGAGAACTCACACAAGGGTAGGAACTAATCTTAATGGCCCATAAAATCAATCACACACACCCTCAATAGGTCTTCTAATACCTGAATTGTCCTTCTCGACTAACTATCAGTCTTTGGATGAAAGGTTGTGCTGGAAGTGAGTTAAGTGCCGAACTCCTCATGCAATTTCCCCCAAAACTTCGAAGCAAAATGAGTACCATGATCTGAGATGATAAAAAGAGGCACCCTGTGCAACCTTACTATCTCCTTACCGTATATCTTTGCCAACTATTGAGCATTATGATCCACTTTCACTGGGATGAAGTGGGCTGATTTAGTCAGTCTATCAAAAACCACCCAAATTGAGTCAACTTTCCCAAGGTCTTAGGAATACCTACCACAAAATCCATAGCAAGCTTCCCCTATTTAACTTCATAAATCGACATTATCTGAAGTAAACATGCAGAACTATGATGATCATACTTTACCTATTGAAGTTTTGACACTTAGCCACCAACTCAGTTATGTCTTTCTTTATTTCGGGCCCCCTATAAAGCCTATAAGGTCTCTATACATCTTGTTCACACCGTCACACCGAGATGAATAGAATATCGCAAACCATGAGACTCTGTCACCAGCTTTTGGATAAAGTCATCGGCCTAGGGAACATAAATCCTTCCTCTAAAACTAAGCACACCGCCCGCGTTAAGAGCATCATCTTGAGTCTTGCCAAACACCGTCTTCTTTCTAGAATCTCTCAAACTCTCATCTTCAAACAACTTTGTAATGACCCGTTAGGTCATTTTGAGAACGAGTCCTCCTCCTTTCATAGAAGACCCTTTTTCGTAAATTTAAGTTGAAAATTTTGAACCTTTCGATAACTTTGGTTAATTAGTTGAGGGATAATTTTAGATAATTAATTTAATTGATGGTCTAAAGTGTTAATTTATTTAATACCCTAACTACTTTTCTTATATTTATTAAAATAGGTTAGTAGGGTTTGTAAATTTTAATACATATTTAGTTTGGAAGAGGGAAAAAAATAATTTATATATATATAATTTGATGGCTTAATGCCATCAGATGTAACGAAAAAAGAAAAGAAAAGAGAACAGCGCCGACGCCGACGAACACTAGAGAAAAAAATTGGAGGAAGAAAGAAAAGAAACGGAAAAAGAAAAATAAAGGAGAAGAGAAAAATAAGGATTTTCATTCCAAAGCGTTAGGTAATTATTCTCATCCTTTTCATTAAATTTTTATGTGATTATGAACATATTTTTAGGGTATATTGGTGGAGAAACAATGCTGAAATAAGAAAATATGACTCTAGGGTTCTTCATATAAAATCTTGATTTGGGGGTTGAATAACGATCCGTTTTAGCTGAAATTTGACATGTGAGTTTATTTTATCATCAATGAACATAATCAGAAAGAAAATTTCATATTTGACTTCAATGACATCGAATGAGTTAGTTCCCAAATTTTGATATATTGAGATAGATAATTAAATATTAGGTATATTATATTTTATGAATTCCATTAAATTTATAATATTGGGCAAATTAGAACCTAACCCTAGGCTTGAAATTCAGAAAATATGGGAGTTGAAATGTTAAGTGGCATCAAGATTAGGAACGTTATTATAAATTTGTGTGAGTTTTTGGGTCTAGACTAGACATATGGTAATAAGAGTGTTGTTAGTTTTGAAAATCTTATTGTGATTATTTATTTGACTAGATTACGTTGATTTAGAGGCCCAATGAAAAGGGAAGGCTCAAGTTCCGGAGTGACTGCTTGATTAATTAAGGCAAGTGAATTTCTAAACCTCAGTTTAAGCTTGTAGATGCTTGTATTTCTGTGTTATGTGTACTGGGGAGTGATGAGAATTAAACTAGGTTATTAACTGTATGATTGGCCGTAAAAATTGAGATGAGGGGTATACAATGGTGATCTAATGACATGTTTTGGTGGAATTAATATGTTGTGATTTTGGACATGTGAAATGACTATGTTGATAGGAAAAATTATTGTTGTTGTCATGTTATTATCGTAAATTATATGAACATGAATTAATTGCATTGGTTCTAACATATTGTGTTGAGACTGAAAATGATATAAAACAAAAGAGGTCGGGCCACACGCTTTGTGGCAGGTATTATGAAACAAAGGGGTCCGGCCATACGCTCCGTGGCAAGTATTATAAAATAAAAGGGGTCGGGTCACACGCTCCGTGGCAAGATATATATGTTGAGGGGATGGGCCACACGTTCCGTGGCAAGTTACATGGACAAAAATATCCCCCATGGTTCCAGACTGTAATTCAGCAGATGTGTACCGATAGGACAGACATGCATCATCTTATTGTATTGCATCGCATTTTGTTGATATTTGTGAATTTGTGTTTACCACTTATTGCTCTTTATATGATGAATTTGACTTGATATGATTCATTGATGAGACTATTGATGAGTATTCGTGGACTGTATTACTATTATTATTGTACACGTGTAGAGTTGGGCTGGTTTATGCAGGTTGTAGTTAAGGAGGTTCGGTTGGGAGGACAGGAATACTTGTATCTATTGAGCTTTGCTTAGTTTTAGTTGTCCACTTGCTGAGTACCGTGTTGTTTGGTACTCACCCCTTGCTTCTACACTTGTGTAGGTTGTGAGCCCAGACCTGCTTGATCTCTTTATGTTCTCTATCATGTCTGAGGCTATCATCTCGAGTGTTGAGGTAGCTGTTACATCCATCTAGCGGAAACCTCTTACTCTTTTAATATTTTTTAGTCCTATTCTAGAGACAAAGACATTGTGACTGTATTTTCTTTCGTATTTCGGTAATGTATTAGTGGCTTGTACACATGAAAACCAATCTTAGGCGAGTTTAAGTTTGTTTTACTTATTTAGGTTAAATTAAATTTGGATTTATTTCTTTTTTTTCCGCATTTACTTTCCGTTGAGTTTTAGGCTGACTTGTCTCGGTGGGTTGAGATAAGTGCCATTACACTTGAATTCGGGTTGTGACATAAATGGTATCAGAGCCTCTGGTTCATACGTCTCACGTATATACAAGCCGAGTCTAAGTAGAGTCTTGAGGATCGGTACGGAGATGTCTGTACTTATCTTTGAGAGGCTATGAAGACTTTTAGGAAATATCTTCACCTTTTGATTCTCTATCATGCATCCTTGATCCGATCTATTTTCTATTGCCTCACTCTGTTCTCTCACATATAGTGGTGACTCTTGTCTCGATGGGTTGAGATGAGTGTCATTACACTCGGATTTGGGTCGTGACATACTTGGATTTGATATCCCAAATAAAAGTGGGTCTAACCTTAATATTTGCTAACAACCCATCTTTCTCTAAGATGCCTAATTGTATTAACTTAGTCTCCAAAGCCTGAATCTCTCTAGCTAAGGGTCTCTTAGATACACCCAAATAAACTAGACTGCCCATGCTAACTGTTTTCTAGCTCAATACGTCTACCACCACACTACCCTTACCTTGATTGTACTGAATGGTGACATCATAATTCTTGAGTAATTCCATCAACCTTCGCTTCCCTAGATTCAAAACTTTCTCAGTGAACATATGATGTAGACTAGGATAATCAGTAAACACCTCACACTTGTCACCATAGAGATAATGTTGCCAGATCTTGAGGTCAAACACTATCTTTTCCAACTCCAAGTCATGTGTAGGGTAATTCTCTCATGAACTTTTAACTATCTTGAGGCATAGGCTATGACATTCTTATCCTACATAAACACAACACCAAAGCCCGAATGTGAAAAATCACAATAGACTGTAAAGTCCTTACCTTCAAATGTCAGGATAGGTGTTGTAGTTAGAAGCATCTTGAGCTTTTGAAAGCTCTCTTTACACTTATCACTCTACTCAAAACGTACCTCCTTCTAAGTTAGCCTGGTCAAGTGTGTAGCAATAGCAAAAAAATTCTTCATGAACCGTCGATAGTTAATGCAAGCCCCACAAAACACCTAACCTCATTCACAGAACTAGGCCAGACCCAATTCTTGACTACCTTAAATTGCAAGGGATCTACCATCATCCCTTCTTTCGAAACCACATTCCGTAGGAAGGAAATAAAAGATAATCAGAATTCACACTTAGAGAATTTAACATACAATTTATGTTTCCCCAGGAGACCCATAACAATACATAGATGATTTGCATGCTCTTCGAATAGATCAGGATGTCATCAATAAACACAATTACAAAGAAGTCCAGAAATGGTTTGAACACTCCATTCATCAAAGTTATGAAGGTTGCAGGTGCATTAGTTAATCCAAACGACATTACTAAGAACTCATAATACCCATATCGAGTTCTAGATGTCGTTTTGGGTACATTGTCAGGCATAATCTCTAGTTGATGATATCCCAACCAGATATCAATATTTGGAAAGACTAAGGCACCCTACAACTGATCAAATAGATAGATCATTTGTACGAAGAAAGGGGTGTGGATGGTAACCCTATTCAATTTTTGATAGTCTATAAACATTTTCATGCTACCATCATTTTTCTTCACAAACAAAATTGGAGCACCCCATGGAAAAGCACTAGAAAGAATAAAACCATTATCAAGGAGCTCTTGGATCTGAGTCTTAAGTTCTCTTAAATCAGTCGAGACCATGCAATAGGGAGGAATAGAGATTGGTTGAGTGCCCGACTCCAAATCAATATAAAAGTCTATATCCCTATTCGGAGGCATACCGAGCAAATCAGTAGGAAACACTTCCTTAAACTCTTAAAATATAGGAACATACTCAATGGAGGGGGGAACATGCATCAACATCTCGAATATAAGTCAAATAGGCCAAACAACCCTGCCCCACTAGTTTCTTAGCTCGGATAAAGAATATGATCTTGGTTAGCTTAGGCTTGTACACACCTTCTCACTCTAACCTTTCCCTTTTCGGATCTCTAGAGCCACAGTCTTAGCGTTATAGTTAAGTAGAACATAATAGGGGGACAACCAAGTCATACTTAAGATCACATCAAAATCAACTATGTCCAAAATAACAAGATCTACCCAAGCCTGAAATCCCATAAACAAAATAGAACAAGCACGGTACACATTGGTGACTATGGCAAACTCTCCAACAAGGGTAGAAACATGGATGAGGGCATCAAGTATATAACAGATCAAATCAAAAACCAAAGAAAACTGAACTAACACATAAGAGTAAGTAGAACCTAAATCAAACAAGACCATAGCCATCTGATCAAAGACAAAAATAGTATCTATGATAACCATGTCAGACCTTGACCTCTTTCCTGCCCAAAAAGCATAACATTTTTCTCTTTCATCCTAACAGACAACCTCGAATCGTTAAAAAAGATGAGCTCTCTCCTGGGTAGGAAAGCTATAGTTGACAGTTTTGGGTACATAGTTGAAATTAATGGAACAAATAATTACAAAAACAAGAAAAAATGACAATGATATGGGATATAAAGCATAAATAATTAACAATTTACTACCTCAAGATGTATGGTCTATTTGTAATTTATTGTCTCACAAGATAAAAAAGAAGAGCAACAACTAATTTGGACAAGATAAGTTTTATTGTGTTGGGTTGTCTTGATCAAAACAAGTTTTAGTGTGAGTTGAATATTTGTGGCTATTAACGATAGAGTGCGAAGCAATATGATTTTCTTTTTTATATATAGGATATTTAAATCATTTAGAAAGATGTTTTAGTAATTTAACTTTAAGCTTAAGGCCTTCCCACTTTTAATATCAATGCGTTGAAATTCAACAAAAATCCCTCAAGACATGTGATATAAGTCATAAGCATCAAAAACTGAAAGTAAAATACAAGAGATTAACACAACACACTATATAGGAATAGAAAGCCAGATAAAAATAAATGAGAAAAAATTATCATACGGATTGGCCTGCAAAATTATCATAGAATTTGGTGATTCAGCATATATATTAGATGATTTGAATAACTCTCATCAATTCGTGAATTGTTGATGATGAAATTTTTAATCAAGACGCTAAATGTACGTTGTTGTTCACTAAGTTAAAAAGAACATGTAAAAGTTGGATTTTATTAAACTTACAAAATAGGAAAAAGAAAGAACTAGAAAGTGTCATAATGTGCAACTCTTTCTTTCATATTTTTTAATAAGAAGAGTTATCCTAATTTAGTTGTAAAATTTAATGTCAGTGTGTTACTAATTTTTATATACATACCGATAATATATGTTGTATTTCATTAGGTTTTAGTTCTTTTTTAAAATGAGATGATTTGTACTTCAAATACACTAACATAACTTTTCTTTATCGTGTTCAAATTTAGTCTCTTACAAATTTAGCTTTCAACACTTATATATGAACATCCAAATCAATTAATGATTGAGAAAACTCAAAAAAATGACATACATATTTTTTATTTCCGTTGTAAACATACTGAAAAAATAAGAATAAAATTAGAGATACTTTAAACTAAATTATAGTTTACCACTCCAAGCTATTGCTAACAACAATAACAAAATCTACATGCAATTATGCTTATATAAGATAATTTCAAATACATAAAAGCATGGTTATAATGGTAGAACTTCTTGCAAACTATTTAATTAACAAGTAGATCCTATTTGTATAAAAGTTGAGTCTTGTTGTTCTATTTTGAAATGTCAAAGAGCTTTGCTATGGATTCTATGTCAATCAATAAGTAATTACCATATACTAAATAAATATCGTCTATTCCATACAATTGTAAACGTTAAAAACATAAAATTAAAATCATAGATATTGCGAATTTAATTAAAGATAGTTTATTCACACTGAACTATAGCTAGCGATGAGGATAAACTTATTGAAATATGTCTATATAAGATCATTTTAAATACGAAAAAATATATATATCATTTGTAAATATTGAACTATTTCAAAATTACTGAAAAAATAAATTCACGAGCCATATGAGCACCAAGTTGAATCCTTGGAGACATGTTTTGACATTGAAAAGAGATAAATCATGAAATTAAGACCGTCTTGCATTGGAAGAACTTCCAGTAGGAGTCAAAGAACTTCCAAAATTTGAAAATGGGAATATAGTACCATGCACCATTTGTTGGCGTTGTGCCTCTCTTCTAAGTCTCTCATTTATGAATTCCAAGGCCTTCTCCATTTGTTTAAGTTGAGGAGAGTTGAGATCTTCAATTGGAGCTTCCCACCAACGTTGGCCCGAAGCAGTATCCCTCTTCATTGCTTGTAGCGCTTCTCTACGTTTTATCTCCCTATCTAGCATCTCTTGTTTCTCGCTTACCTCTCTATTTCCCTGACGAATTCTCTCTTTCCGGTAAACCTCAACGAGTTGGTCAGAAATATTAATATCTTGTGGAGGGTTCACCATGAGAAACCTATCCACGACTCTATCTACACAAGGGTGCCCAAATGAATAAACACTATTACCAGGGGTAAAACCTACAATGGCAATTTCGGCACCACACATTGTACAAAGTTCACTAGCCTTCTTGAAGAGATTAGCGCGGCGCTTTGAAAAGGTGACTTGTAATCTTTTATCATCTTGAATTTTCACTATGCCAATTTTCTTTCGACCATTAGCTATTCTTGGCATGTTTAAATCCTTTGATATAAAAAAACAAAGATAAAATGTGATTTTGGGTCTTAACATAAGACTTATTTATAGTAAAATAAATATCTTGTAGTTTTACAGAGTCAAAGATTTTTATATTAATTCCTTTTTTACAAGGATTTGACTGAATCACAATAAATATAATTAGATTTCCTTTTTTGTATCATTATATTATGATCATGATTTAATATTATATATTTTTCCTAATTAGAACTATGTTATTGGATTACACTTAGACCATCATTTATTTTTATAACAAATTGAAGAAAAGTAATGAAAAAGGTACCTTTTATGTTAGGTGGGAGTAGAGAATTTAGTTTTGTTGTGTCTTTCTTTTATGATAGATGTTTTAGTAATTTCACGTATAAAATAATAGAAATTTAGAAAACCTTTCTTTTATGGAAGTATTTTGGACTTTTCCCACTCATTTAACCCCTAAACTATGTCAATTTGGACCTATAACTACCCCATAACCGCTTTTAGCCTTGAAATATACCCCATTCCCTCAATCTCTCAAAATTTACCCCCATAACTACTTTTAGCCTTGAAATATACCCTATTCCCTCATATTCCCTCAATCTCTCATAATTTCTTCAATTCATCTTCTCCAAATTCTCTCTCAAGTTCAAGAAAGAAAAGCTAGGGTTTCAATCTTAACGTTCTTCAAGTTCCACTATTGTAAGGCTTTGATAATCAAGGTATGTTGGGAATTCATCTATGGATCCTTTCCATCCATGGAGTTCCAAAGTTTTCTCTCTTCTCTATCAATTTGAATTCTACAAATTCTAGGATTTTTGATCAAATTACATTGGGTCTATTCAATTATGCTTCTACTTAATTCCAATAGTCTATTCATTTTTCCTTTATGGCTTAGCTAAAGGATCCACATATAGCTCATGTTTATGTTTATGATACAGAGTATACCTTGGCAAGTAGTCTCTCTCTTCTCGGTGTGGGAGTTACATCAGATTCTATGTTATAGATCACATGGTCTTATATGTCAGTTAAGGTTAATATCCCACATGTATATATTATGTTATAAGATCTTATGATGTTTTATGATGCATTGACCATATGATATCTTCAAATGTTTTTGAGTTTTACTCATGTTTTCAAAATATTGGTCATGCATCACATGTTTATATTTACTATGTTTGATTACCATTATTCATACATGCTTCTCACATACTTAGTGCATAGCATACTTTTGCCTACACTATATCCTACTGTAGGGTCCGACGATCACTTTACACACTCTGCTCGTGGCTAGATATTGAGCCTACTTTCCTCTTGTTAGTGAGTCCTCATAATTCAAGGATGATACATTTATGATTTCTATTGTTCCTTATGACTTTTACTTCTTATGTTGGTGAGCTAGGAGCTTATCCTATGCCCGACTAGACTAGTAGAGGAATGTTAGATTGTTATGGAGTCTATGTTGTCCCATTCTCAGAGATTTTACCTTGTTTTCCTTTATGATGATATACTCCCATTGAGATATTCATGTTGAGACTTTTATTCCGCATTTACCATTTAGTCTTATTGTTTCATTTACCTTATATATGTATATTTATGATATGTCAAGAGGCTTGGTTAGGGTATCTCGAAACTCTAATCGTCCTATCGCGCCTAAGGCCTAGTTTGGGTCATGACAAAACTGCCCTTGAAACCTCCTAAAATTCAATCAAGGCCTCTCTAAGACTAAAATCATTCCTTAAATCTAACGAAATCATTGAAAATCCAATTTGAGTGTCTGAACTTCAAATGTTGATCAAAGTCAACTCGTAACCTAATTTCACTTAAACTAGAAACTCAAGGGCTCAAATCCATGTAAAGACCTCAGAATAGAAAAATGACAACATTCCTAGACCAAATCTTGCATTCCAAGGCTGATGGAAATGGAGGAATTCCATTTCGAGACTCATAACTGCTGTTGTTACCAAAAAATCACTTTTAACAACTTAAAGTTCCAAAACTCAAAAACATCCAAAAATCACAACTTTTCAAATGAGTTTCAAAACCAACTTCATAAACTGACCAAATATGACCCGGAACATCTACCATGAGGGTTAAAATGGTAATTTTCCAAAAATAACCTTCAGGGTCATTATCTACCACTAAAAACCATTCCTCAAACATAAAGTAAAATAAAGTATCTAAAGCTTTGATGAGATAAGTATATCTAGCACACATGTCAGACTCTACCTTCTAAGTAGCCTCCTTGATTAGACAGTGCTTCCATTGCATCTTCACTGAAACAATCTCATTTGTCCTTAGCTTTCGAACTTTCCACCATAGTAAATGAGTTTTAAAATTTTCTGACACACTGAAAAATCCAAAAGGAGTTTTTATTCTAGTTTTTGCTTGTGATCACCCTATGATAAATTAAGCGGCATCATTTCTTAAGGGTTATTGTCATGATTGTATGCAACACGAGGAAGTATGGGTACCCATTTAAGTTCGTCGCATCATCTTGTTAGGGTATTAACTATTTGTCTCTTCCACGAGTACCATGGCATAAACATGCACCAAGAATGCTTCCAAATACAAATTCCATGCAGTAGGAGGCCACTCAGATTCACAGAGAGCTCATGTAGGAGGTTACATTAATACAGAGCCACATTGATGACGTGAGGGCCATATCACTACTTACAGTGGTAATCTAGGTAATGCGGAGACTATATTTTTACAGTTGGAGATGGCAACCTTATGAGTAGTCGTGGGTAAATTAGAAGAAATGTTGTCCTCTATTATCCCTGCTAGTGCCACAGATACTTTATTACAGCTATTTTCGGCACCTCCCGCACCCATGCAACTAAATGGGGTGTGGGGCATCATTTTAGCACTCAAGCCTGATAAAAGGGCAAGGGAAAGAAGTGGTGATAGAGTGATAGCTCTCCTGATGAGGTAGAAAAGGCAAAGAGAGCAGAGAAGAAAGTTGAGAAGAAGCCTAAGTATGCTTCTCGAAAAGAATTCCAGGAGAGAGAGGAGCTCGAGATGCAGCGTCTTGAGGCTGCAAAGGTTGGAGTGTCAGCTAGTGGAATTGTTCCTTCTGAGACTGTTGTGATCTCGGCTCCAGCTATGACTATGATTAAGGTGCCTCCTAGCACGCTTACTCCTACTACAAGCGATGATCCTCTGGGGAAGCTTATATCATTGAGTACACTAGCCAACGCTGGTGCCACTACACCACCACCGACTGACGCCTAATGCATCATAGGTATGATTATTTCCTTATATTTATTACTGATCTTATTGACATACAATTGAGGAAATGCATAAATTTTTGATAGGGGATGGGGCATCTTGACGCTTGAAGTTTTTGTTTCTATGTTTATTTTCTTTCAAGTGTTGTATATTTAGTAGAACTGGCATGTTTAGGATTGTTTTTGTGTATATACAAGAGTCTATAGAAGAATATAGTAGCCTGTGAAAAGAATGAGTTAAATTGAACAAAAATGACTCCCAACTGAAAATTTTGTAAAATACTATATAATTGGTCTGGCTTGTGAAAACTCACTTGTTATGATCTTTATATGACATTGTACAAAAGATCTTGTCGATCAAATGTAAGCTAGGACATGAATGTGTTGATTAGTGCTAAATAGTATACTATATGTGCCATGTGTGTGAGCTTAAATACTTAGTTTGAATAATGTATTTGTAATCTAGAACTTGTCTGGTTTGTCTCACTGAAATGATTAAATATCTTTATTAGGATAGGATCATAGGCCATTGTTGAAAATTAGTCACTTAGCCTAAAAATAACCAACCAATGAAGTTTGTACCCTTTGAACCAAAAGTTTGAGCCTGAATAAAGACCTTTTCCTTGGCATAACACAAATCACCTTCCCGTCTGACTATATAACTTTATCTTGGTTTTGGTCCCTCTTAAAATAATGTACACCTCAATTGAGGCCAAAAGCCTAAGTTGAGGGTGGCTACTATAGAGAGAAATGGAAAGGTGGGGTATGAAAAGAGTTGTGTGATGAGAAGAAAAATAACAAGCATGGGTGTGGCCGCTGATGAAATAAAAAAACAAGTGTGATGTACTATGAAATTAAGAATTTCAATCAAAAACCACACTTAGAAAAAAAGAGAAAGAAGAAGAAAAGAACAAAGGCGGAAAACACATCCGGGCAAGAATAGAGAAGTAAACAAGGGAATGAAATAGTTTGGGGATTGGAAGAGAAGTTGCTGAGTCAAAGTAGCATCAAGGAGGGGAAAAGTAGTCACTTAAATCCAAAATATATCCTACCTAAGCCCGAGCCAACGTTACAAGCAAAGAAAGTCCTAATGTGATACTAAAAGAGCTATTCAAAAATGGTGTAGAAAATAAGGCCAATCCTATGGTATGTACATGTGCATTGATTGAACTTCATTTGTGCATGTGAGTGATTTTATCCCAATCTCTATTATATTTTTGCATACTGTGAGAAAGACTTGTTTCTTGTGAGGGCACTATGATTATATTGTTGAGTTGTTATATTGACTAGTATGCTGTCATTTGCATTTGCTTGGTTAACTATGAGTAGTGTAATATCATAAATTGATCCTTGTGAGTTAGTTGGACTGCCAGTGTATTGCATAGTCGAGTAAACTGAATAAGAGGGTCATGGTTGATGTGTTTGGCTGCTATGTATCTCTTTATAGTTATTTGTGTTTGCGCGTCATGTTGTTTTGTTTTGTGTTATTACTTGAGGACAAATAATGGTTCTAAATTGAGGGTGTTTATGTGTCATGTATTTATGACACTTTCGATGCTCAAAACGGTGAATTAGTATGTGTTTCAAGCATGTTTCTGTAGATATGATGTGTATTTTGTCTATTTTGCAGGAAAACTAAGTCGCACATGTGTTTGGATGATTTGTTGGGTTTGAGTTTCTATTTTGCTGAAGAGTGAGGACTACGAGCCTCACCACAAACCGTAGTGCCATGCACGGGCAATGGTGGTTGGCATAGTGCTAATGAGAGAAAGAAGCTGATGCTGAAACTTTGAAGTATAACTCTATGGAATCCACCACGGACCGTATTACCTTGCACCGGCCATGGTGGTTGTCGTAATGCTAACCTTGTGAAGAGGCTAATGTTGAAATTTTGGCCAAGCGTAACTCCTTGGAACCTATCATTGGTCATGGAGCCCACTACAGACTATAGTGACTGATCGTAAAGATAGATGGAAGAAATTGGAGAATTGGCAAAGGCTATCATCACGGACTCTACTACGGATCGTATTTAGCACCACGAGGTGTGATGATTTCCCATGAACAAATGAAGGCAACACAACATGGATCCTAGTTAAACACCACAGAGGAGGACCACAGACTATGAAGTTCAGTACAGTCCGTGGTGAGTGAGCGTCAACTATGTCGAATTAAGTTTTTCTAGTTGGTTTAGGATTAGGTTTTGTACTTCTATAAATATCTGAATTTATTTTAATTTTTAGGGTTACACTTTTTATCATTAGTTTTTGATTATTATTGTGACAACATTGAAGATACATTTTACTAATTTTTAAGATTGATTCTTGCAATACAATTTTAGTTTTTCACTTTTAATTTGTGGTTCGTGTGTGTGATTCAAGGTTTACTTCTTCATTCGCATAGGTATTGATTCATGAATTCTTCACAAATTCGTATTCTTTTACTTAGAATAATGAGTAGCTAAGCCCACAACTAGGGTTGTAGGAACCATGACAAAATAACGAAGTAGGTAAATGTGTAAAGTGATTCTCGCGATCTGTCATGCATGTATTGTGATTTTCTTCATTTATAAGACTTTGTTGATGAGTGCACATATTGGGAACATACATGTATTCATTTCTTTCCTAAGAGGAAGGTCGTGATTATGAAAAGATTATCACAACTGTAATTCGGAGGAACAAAACTTCGTCTAAGTTACTTGAGCTCGAGAGGGGATAGTACTCTGAGATCCATAGAAAGGGTTAGTAAAGCATATATTCTGAGACTGGGAGGAGATGAATCAACTGCATTTAAGAAGGATTGGGAGGTGAATTAGATGTTGCATAACTCGCTTGATTTTATATACAATGCATTAAAATGTTACCACTAACACGATTAGTCTGCTGAGTTAAACGTTATGGGGAACACAATCCTAGCTAAATTCTCATATTGTTCACAACTTAATTGTTAGTTACTTTTCTAAAACATCATTAAGTGTTACTAAATTAAACAACAAAATCCCTCATTTTACTTTATGCACTATTGTTTTGGGGAAGTAAAAACTACAAGTGAAAAGTGATTGCTTTCTAATAGACTTGTTTCAACCTATTCTCTGTAGGATCGACCCCGACTCTTAGTGGGGTAAATAGACTGCTAACGATCGTCTATATTCCTTTTGAGAAGTATAATTAAATGTTACCAGTTGGTACTAGAAATTAGCCCATACATTCAAAAATCCTTTGAATGCTCCCCTCTCATTCAAAACACATATTCATGAATGCACAACATTTGTTCAAGAATAATCATGTGACAGCAACTCATTCTCAAGATGTGACTCAAAACCACTAGTTCTTTCATATTTTCATTTCGCTCAATTTCGGAGTTCCAAAATCACCACTCTCTTAATTTAATTCCCTCACAAGAAAGAATGTCCCAAAATAACTTACAAAGTATTCATAAAGCAAGGGACAAATACACAAACACTTACACTCACAAAGAATTTCTCATTCTTACAAGTACCCAACCATAGGCTTGCCCTTATTTTAGATCAACAATGACTCAAAAACAATTGGTTGGAAATCACTAAGAACTTTTATCAAGTTTTTAATGTAGGCTTAGGGAAACTTAGGATATTATTTGGGTAAAAGTGACTACACCCTCCTTGAACTCTACATACACTTTTCATTTACCTAATCACCATTTTTCATCATTTTTCCAAGCACACCCTTCTTTTCACTTCACACTAGATTCTCCACATGTAACAATTTCATATTTTGGAGGAATTCTTTTCTTTCATTTTCGAAGCTTCTATTCTTTCTTTCTAGACTTTGCTTCTTTTAGAACATATTCCTCATTTCTATGACTTATCCATTCATTGCTCTATTCTCAAGCCACCACGTAGTTAGCATCACCTCCATCCATTTTTATCAGCCCCAACTTAGGATTTTAACCTCATTTTCCAATTCCTTTTAGAGTTCAAAGAGGGAAGGATTCATTTTCTCAAAAAGGGTAAGGATTGTAATGTGGTTTCCATAGAAATGGTATCAATCTAAAAAGGGGTCAATTAGAGATACATTTAGTTCAATGGTAGGCTTTTTAGGTCTAGTGGGTTTCCAAAAATCACAAGAAAGGACTAAATTCATTTCTCCAACCAAAAGCAATTAAGATCATGTCACAATCTTGACTCGTTGTGAGTGGAACCCACACTAACCCTTCGGTGGGAGAACCAATACTACACCAAACTAAAGCCTACTATCAACCAACACGATTTTAAATACGTAGAAATAGTTTAAATAATTAGATTAATAGTTAAGTTACCATAAACTCAGATAATGTTATCAAAAGCATGCGGAAATTACCTCTTGAGAACCTGAAAATCATTGTATCAAAACTCTATCCAAGGGTCTAGAATAAGGGGATTCGACAAAACAATAAATAATAAGTAAGAATCTAAAATTCTGAGTCCAATAAGAAAGGATTAAGAACTAAGATGAATCCACGAGATCCAGAAAGAACTAGCTCACCTTTGAATCTAAACGATCGTTAATCTCCTAACTAAGGTCTCTCAATAGCCGCCTGAATATGCATATACTCAACAAAGAAAGAGTAAGTGCAGTATCAGTACACAACCAAAGTGTACTGGTAGGATCATGCGGTATATGAAATATGAATAGGAAACTCAACATAGTAAGGAAACAATATACAATCACACCATAGTTATGCAACCTTTTATATCATTATACATGTAAACATACTCAGTCACAATACAATCACGCCACAGTTATGCAATTATTGTACCCATTCAAATAGTTAGTGTACTGGTGTGGTAACCGTTCTAAATATACCGGCATGGTACCCAATCCAATCAAACTGAAGTGGAACCCAATACAAATATGTCAGTGTGGTACCTGATTCAAACATGGAATTATACATCACACATTACAATCACAACCACAGTGAATAAGCAAACATGCTTATACAACTAAGTAATACATTCATTGTATACAATTTGATCACAAGATATCATTTCACTTCATGTTCTTTCTTTTTCACCAATTATATATCATCCATGCAATAATAGTGAAGTAATTAACAAGAATATATAACACAAATGGGAAAATACAGTTATCACCTACCTCGGAACACGCCTTTGAACTCTAAAGAACTGGAGTTTTTTTCCTTTTTCTAATGCTTTGGCTCACTCTTAATATAAGTAACCAATGAACAATGACCTACATTACCCAAATTATATCAAAATTCTAAACGTTGGCCAATTTTTTGATCATCTCGCCCAATTTAGACTTTTTCCACCATTAATTTCAGGAAAAAACTTCCCCCTAAGAAAATTCGCATAGATTCTAAGGCTTAAGAATCGAATTACAAGTAAGAGAAATGAATAACTTAACTTTACCAAAGAAATTGGTGGAAAATTGGAAAGAAATAGTCCTAGGTCATTTCTAGCTTCCCAAAAATGAAGTTGCAAAAATAAAAATAATTTCAGAACTTTTCTGACTTAAGACCCGCGACTGTCCCACTATAGCGTTCCCCACTATATGGAGGCTTTCACTGAGACAAAAACTTGAAATTCATGTTCCAAGCCCCTATTTCATAACACACCTCAAATTCTGACGTTCCAAGTTAAGCTTTCCAGGACAAATTCAATTCTGGGAGATCTACTCACCCGAATTCATTTTCATAAGGCCTTATAAATTTCGTAACGTCTTGGATACTAGATCAAACAATAAAACCTTAGAAATTAACCTCAATCCATTACCATATTTCCCTAGCCCTCACCTAACTAAGATTCGGTTCAAGTCTAGCCTAGTCTCAAAAATTTTAAGCTACTACTCAAAAGTTTTTTGGCCTAAATTTCTTCCCCATTGGTTTATCCATAATGACAGGAATCGGTCATTACAATAGGTATCAATTTACCTATGTCATGACCCAGGCCTAAGGCCTAGATGTGATACGGCGAATGAGATACACGGAGGTTCCTCATCCAAGCCTCTTAGCATTCATTTAGCTTTCATAGGTAATAACTTTAAAACCATAAGTAAAAAATAAAGGGGATAATGGGACTAAGGGAAACAACATAGAACAAGTGGCATTAACAATATCAAACAACGCTTAATTTGTCCAACAATACCTCTACTACTTTAGACTTGGTGGGGGCTAAGACATGTTCCTAGCTCACTCTCATAATAAGTGTCAAAAGTAGCAAAACATAACCATACGTCTATTCATGTCATAAGCTACAAAGAAGAAAGGATATTGTCCCCGAAACATGAGAACTCACCAAGGTAGTAGCCTTCAACGTAATCAACTAGCCAACAGGAGGAGAATGTGGAGCAACGCCGGTCTCTACATGGTGATACCATGCAGACAAAAGAGTATACATTAGTACTTTGAATGTACTAAGTATGTATACATGCATGAACCTTTGAGAAACATTAGAACATCTGTGTAATAAAAAATATAGTGCAATGCATTCATAATCATTCATGTGAATAACCTTTAAATATTCATTTTATGGGAAGATGACTGTAACTGACATGTAATACCATATGAGCTATTACATGGAATCCAACATAACCCCTATGTTGGCACGGGAAGACTACTTGCCGGATAGAACTCTGTCAACTTTAATTACTTCTGTAACTTCAACTTTAATGGCTATTTGTGGATCAACTAGCCTAAATACCCTACAAGGGATCCTATGTTGGCGCATAGTTAAGGCAACATGAAACTTTATTTAAGGACCCCTTAGGTCGAGTCCCCATCTACATGCTACATTCGGTGCTAGGTGAAATCCCATGGAATAAAATTTGAATTTTCAAAATAACATAGGCATTAATATAACTTTAGACATCAAATCATCATATGGTATAATAGCTCATTAAAATATTTCATTTGATTCAAATGTGTGAGAAGCCCTTCATCATCATTAAATCATTCTTTCATTTCATAAGACTCCATTTAATCATAAACATTTTCTTTCATAAACTTCTATTTTGGAGTCAAACCTTTCAATTCAACTTCATTTCAACATAATGAAACTAGGTGGGTTCACTTCATTCAACCTTCAAATACATTTAAAACAATTTTGGCATGCATAAGAATGATGGAAATGCATCAATTAAAATATCTTTAAAACACCCACTAATATACTTTAACGTTACTTTCATGCCTTCATATAGGGACTTTGATAAACCATTCATTTCATGAAATTGAGAGTCACGGGTAAATAAACTTCAAATAGACAACAATCTATGCATTTGTAATCATTATGTAAAAACCCATAAGATTTCATCATTTAAAATTAAAATATTGAGTTTAGAAATCACTTAGGCTCCATAGGTGGAAGAACCCATGAATGGGACCCATATACCTTGGGGAAATAATTTCCTAAAGCAAGCTTTGAGAGTGGAGACTTGAAGAACCTTGGAGTGAAAACTCTAGCTTTTCTTGAAACCCTTGCGAGAACTTTGAGAGGAAGGAAATTTTGTGTTTTAATTATAAGTGTAAGAATGAGGGCTTGAGGATAGTTTAGGGCTTTTAGATAGGTCAATTCAGTCCCCAAAATGATCATACTTCAATATTAAAATACAGCAAAACAGACCAAAATGCTCCTTTTAAAAACTGACCAAACTGGCTTCACGAGGACCCTTCACGGTCTGTGGTGCTCACCACAGCCCGTGGTGGTGTCCTGTGATGAATGACTTGGGGAAATATTTTTTTAAGTCTGCAAGGTAGGTCTCTGAACTTTCTTTACGAGGGTCTTCATAGTTCGTGAAGGGCATCACGGTCTATGAAATATGGCCTTGGTACAAATCCTAACGAATGCCTACAGAGTGACCACCACGGAAGCTCACCACGGTCCGTGAAGAGTACAATGGCCCATGGTGGTCATCCATGGTCCTTGGCTTTGAATGTTTCCTGAGGGATTTGGGAAGGGGTCACCACGGAGGGTTCAAAGCCCATGGTGCTAATCCCGGTCCATGGTCCCTCATCAAGGACCATTCCCTACAGTTTGAGCCTCTAAATCACCAACACAGTGGCTCACCACGGGGCGTGGTGTGTACCACATCCCGTGATGGCTTTCTGTGGTCGACACCTGATTCTAGTTTTCTGCATTTTCATTCTTTGTTTCTTGTTTTAGGACTTTCCAAATTTTCGAGGTCTTACAACCTATCACTCGTCTTCGAGTAATCAAACAAGAAAAACTGGGCTAAGACAAGAGTAGAATATTACCTGAATTAAAAAAAGAGGGTACTTATCTCGCATGTCCTTCTCTAGTTCCTAGGTAGGACCGGTCGATGCTTCATTATACTTTCACTAACTTTATCTCTTTATTCCTCAACTTCCAGACATCACGATCAAGAATTGCAACCAATTCTTCTTCATACTAGAGATCTTTGTCTAGGAAGACTAAATCTCATAATTTCTATCCCCATGGTATCTCTTAAACATGGATACATAATACACAAGATGGACTCCAAATAAGCTGAGCGATAGAGCCAGCCTATAATACTGTTGCCCCCCATAATTAAGAATCACAAATGGGACAATATAGCATGGGCTAAGATTTCCTTTCTTATCGAACCTCATAACCCTTTTATGGGTGACACTTTCAGTAGTACTTGTTCACTAGCCTGAAATGTCATATCTCTTATAATGCATTCCTCATATTCCTCCTGCCGACTCTGGACTGCTAAAATTTTAGTTTGTATACTCGTTATCTTATCTTGAGCATGCTTTACTAGATCAACTCCCAAGGTTTTCACATCTCCAGCCTCTAACCTTTCTATGGCCGATCAACATTCCCTTCCAAAACTACTTCAAATGGTGATATGTCAATGCTAGAGGCTAACTGTTATTATAAGAGAACTCACACAAGGGTAGGAACTTATCTTAATGGCCCAAAAAATCGATCACACACACCCTCAACATGTCTTCCAATACCTGAATTGTCCTTTTCGACTGACTATCAGTCTTTGGATGAAAGGTTGTGCTGGAAGTGAGTTAAGTGTTGAACTTCTCATTCAATTTCCCCCAAAACTTCGAAGTAAAATGAGTACCATGATATGAGATGATAAAAAGGGGAACCCTGTGTAACCTTACTATCTCCTTAACATATATATTTTCCAACTGTTAAGCATTATGATCCACTTTGACCGGGATGAAGTGGGCTGATTTAGTCAGTATATCAATAACCACCCAAATCGAGTCACACTTTCCCAAGGTCTTAGGAATACCCACCACAAAATCCATAGCAAGCTTCCCTCATTTAAATTCATGAATCGGCATTCTCTGAAGTAAACATGCAGAACTATGATGATCATACTTTACCTGTTGAAGTTTTGACACTTAGCCACAACTCAGTTATGTCTTTCTTCATTTTGGGCCCCCTGTAAAGCCTATAAGGTCACTATACATCTTGGTCACACCGTCACACCAAGAAGAATAGAATATCGCAAACAATGAGACACTATCACCAGCTTTTGGATCAATTAATCGGCCTAGGGAACACAAATCCTTCCCCTAAAACTAAGCACACTGCCCGCGTCAAGAGCATCATCTTGAGCCTTGACAAACACTGACTTCTTTCTAAGATCTCTCAAACTCTCATCTTCAAACTACTTGGATTTGATATCCCAAATAAAAGTGGGTCTAACCTCAATACTGGCTAATAACCCACCTTTCTCTAAGATGCCTAACTCTATTAACTTAGTCTCCAAAAACTGAATCTCTCTAGATAAGGGTCTCTTAGATACACCCAAACAAACTAGACTGCCCATGCTAACTATTTTCTAGCTCAATACGTCTTCCACCACATTAGCCTTACCTGGATGGTACTGAAAGGTGACATCATAATCCTTGAGTAATTCCATCAACCTTCGCTGCCCCACATTCAAAACTTTCGCAGTGAACATATGATGTAGACTGGGATAATCAATAAACACCTCACACTTGATACCATAGAGATAATGTTGCCAGATCTTGAGGTCAAACACTATCTTTTCCAACTCCAAGTCATGCTTAGGGTAATTCTCTCATGAACTTTTAACTACCTTGAGGCATAGGCTATGACATTCTTATCCTGCATAAACACATCATCAAAGTCTGAATGTGAAACATCACAATCGACAGTAAATTCCTTACCTTCAAATGTCAGGATAGGTGTTGTAGTCAGAAGCATCTTGAGAATTTGAAATCTCTCTTTACACTTATCATTCTACTCAAGAGGTACCTCCTTCTAAGTCAGCATGGTCAAGTGTGTAGCAATAGCAACAAAATTCTTCATGAACCATAGATAGTAAATGCAAGCCCCAAAAAACACCTAACCTCATTCACAAAACTAGGCCAGACCCAATTATTGACTACCTCAAATTTCTAAGGATCTACCATCATCCCTTCTTTCGAAACCACATTCCATAGAAAGGAAATCAAAGATAATCAGAATTCACACTTAGAGAATTTAGCATACAATTTATGTTTCCCTAGGAGACCCATAACAATACATGGATGATTTGCATGCTCTTCAAATAGATCAGGATGTCATAAATAAACACAATTACAAAGAACTCCAGAAATGTTTTGAACACTCTATCATCAAAGTCATGAAGGTTGCAGATGCATTAGTTAATCCAAATGACATTACTAAGAACTCATAATACCCATATCGAGTTCTAGATGTTGTTTTGGGTACATCGTCAGGCATAATCTCCAGTTGATGATATCCCGACCAGATATCAATTTTTGGAAAGACTGAGGCACCCTACAACTGATCAAATAGATAGATCATCTGTATGAAGTAAGGGGTGTGGATGGTAACCCTATTCAATTTTTGATAGTCTATAAACATTTTCATGCTACCATCCTTTTTCTTCACAAACAAAACTGGAGCACCTCATGGAAAAGCACTAGAAAGAATAAAACCATTATCAAGGAGCTCTTGGATCTGAGTCTTAAGTTCTCTTAAATCAGTTGGGACCATGCGATAGGGAGGAATAGAGATTGGGTGAGTGCCTAGCTCCAAATCAATATGAAAGTCTATATCCCTATTCGGAGGCATACCGGGCAAATCAGTAGGAAACACTTTCTTAAACTCTTAAAATATAGGAACAAACTCAATGGAGGGGGAACCTGTATCAACATATCGAATATAAGTCAAATAGGCCAAACAACCCTGCCCACTAGTTTTTAGCTCAGATGAAGGATATGATCTTGGTTGGCTTAGGCTTGTACACACCTTCTCACTCTAACCTTTCCCTTTGCGGAGCTCTAGAGCCATAGTCACAACGTTATAGTTAAGTAGAACATAATAGGGGGACATATAAGTCATACCTAAGATCACATCAAAATCAACCATGTCCAAAATAACAAGATCCACCCAAGTATGAAATCCCATAAACAAAATAGAACAAGCACGGTACACATGGGTGACTATGGCAAACTCTCCAACAAGGGTAGAAACATGGATGAGGGCATCAAGTATATAACAGATCAAATCAAAAACCAAAGAAAACTGAACTAACACATAAGAGTAAGTAGAACCTAAATCAAACAAGACCATAGCCATCTGATCAAAGACAAAAATAGTATCTATGATAACCATGTCAGACCTTGACCTCTATCCTGCCCAAAAAAGCATAACATTTTTCTCTTTCATCCTAACAGACAACCTCGAATCGTTAAAAAAGATGAGCTCTCTCCTGGGTAGGAAAGCTATAGTTGACACTTTTGGGTTCATAATTGAAATTAATGGAACAAAAAATTATAAAAACAAGAACAAAAGACAATGATATGGGATATAAAGCATAAATAATTAACAATTTACTACCTAAGATGTATGGTCTATTTGTAATTTGTTGTCTCACAAGATAAAAAAGAAGAGAAACAACTAATTTGGACAAGACAAGTTTTACTGTGTTGGGTTGTCTTGATCAAGACAAGTTTTAGTGTGAGTTGAATATTTGTGGCTATTAACGATAGAGTACGAAGCAATATGATTTTCTTTTTTATATATAGGATATTTAAACCATTTAGAAAGATGTTTTAGTAATTTAACTTTAAGCTTAAGGTCTTTCCACTTTTAATATCAATGCGTTGAAATTCAACCAAAATACCTCAAGACATGTGATATAAGTCAAAACCATCAAAAACTGAAAGTAAATTACAAGAGATTAACACAACACACTATATAAGAATAGAAAGCCAGATAAAAATAAATGAGAAAAAATTATCATACGGATTGGCCTGCAAAATTATCATAGAATTTGGTGATTCAGCATATATATTAGATGATTTGCATAACTCTCATCAATTCGTAAATTGTCGATGATGAAATTTTTAATCAAGACGCTAAATGTACTTTGTTGTTCACTAAGTTAAAAAGAACACGTAAAAGTTGGATTTTATTAAACTTACAAAATAGGAAAAAGAAAGAACTAGAAAGTGTCATAATGTGCAACTCTTTCTTTCATATTTCATTAGGTTTTAGTTCTTTTTTAAAATGAGATGATTTGTACTTCAAATAGACTAACATAACTTTTCTTTATCGTGTTCAAATTTAGTCTCTTACAAATTTAGCATTCAACACTTATATATGAACATCCAAATCAATTAATGATTGAGCAAACTCGAAAAATGACATACATATTTTTTATTTCCGTTGTAAACATACTGAAAAAATAAGAATAAAATTAGAGATACTTTAAACTAAATTATAGTTTACCACACCAAGCTATTGTTAACAACAATAACAAAATCTACATGCTATTATGCTTATATAAGATAATTTCAAATACATAAAAGCATGGTTATAATGGTAGAACTTCTTGCAAACTATTTAATTAACAAGTAGATCCTATTTGTATAAAAGTTGAGTCTTGTTGTTCTGTTTTGAAATGTCAAAGAGCTTTGCTATGGAATCTATGTCAATCAATAAGTAATTACCATATACTAAATAAATATCGTCCATTCCATACAATTGTAAACGTTAAAAACATAAAATTAAAATCATAGATATTGCGAATTTAATTAAGGATAGTTTATTCACACTGAACTATAGCTAGCGATGAGGATAAACTTATTGAAATATGTCTATATAAGATCATTTTAAACACGAAAAAAATGTATATCATTTGTAAATATTGAACTAATTCAAAATTACTGAAAAAATAAATTCACGAGCCATATGAGCACCAAGTTGAGTCCTTTGAGACATGTTTTGACATTGAAAAGAGATAAATCATGAAATTAAGACCGTCTTGCATTGGAAGAACTTCCAGTAGGAGTCAAAGAACTTCCAAAATTTGAAAATGGGAATATAGTACCATGCACCATTTGTTGGCGTTGTGCCTCTCTTCTAAGTCTCTCATTTATGAATTCCAAGGCCTTCTCCATTTGTTTAAGTTGAGGAGAGTTGAGATCTTCAATTGGAGCTTCCCACCAATGTTGGCCCGAAGCAGTATCCCTCTTCATTGCTTGTAGCGCTTCTCTATGTTTTATCTCCCTATCTAGCATCTCTTGTTTCTCGCTTACCTCTCTATTTCCCTGACGAATTCTCTCTTTCCGGTAAACCTCAACGAGTTGGTCAGAAATATTAATATCTTGTGGAGGGTTCACCATGAGAAACCTATCCACGACTCTATCTACACAAGGGTGCCCAAATGAATAAACACTATTACCAGGGGTAAAACCTACAATGGCAATTTCGGCACCACACATTGTACAAAGTTCACTAGCCTTCTTGAAGAGATTAGCGCGGCGCTTTGAAAAGGTGACTTGTAATCTTTTATCATCTTGAATTTTCACTATGTCAATTTTCTTTCGACCATTAGCTATTCTTGGCATGTTTAAATCCTTTGATATAAAAAAAAACAAAGATAAAATGTGATTTTGGGTCTCAACATAAGACTTATTTATAGTAAAATAAATATCTTGTAGTTTTACAGAGTCAAAGATTTTTATATTAATTCCTTTTTTACAAGGATTTGACTGAATCACAATAAATATAATTAGATTTCCTTTTTTGTATCATTATATTATGATCATGATTTAATATTATATTTTTTTCTAAATTAGAACTATGTTATTGGATTGCACTTAGACCATCATTTTTTTTTATAACAAATTGAAGAAAAGTAATGAAAAAGGTACCTTTTATGTTAGGTGGGAGTAGAGAATTTAGTTTTGTTGTGTCTTTCTTTTATGGTAGATGTTTTAGTAATTTCACGTATAAAATAATAGAAATTTAGCAAACCTTTCTTTTATGGTAAAAGTTTTAGTAATTTCACATATAAAATCATACATATTAATTAGGTAAAAACATTCTTAAATTGATTTAGTGTACATCCTAAATTTCTTCTAGTTCGATAGATATGTTTAACCCTTAGGTACCGTTAAAATACGTCTAATATCATATGCATATTAAAGTATGAAAAGTTGAGTGCTAAATTTAATATTTAAAGATAATTAACTAGTTGTTTGTAGCGTTTTAAAAATTCGTAAAACCTAATTGTAATATGTACAACTAGTAAAGAATTTTGTGATTCAATCCCTAAATGATAATGTCATTTATATTATTTTGAGAATTAACTAAAACTCAAAAAAAATGACCAGTTTTGAGTCCGAAGAAGAAAACGCTATCTAGTCAGAAACCTAGGCTGCCATCTCTAATAAACTTTTCAGATTTTCCAACAAGATCATGGCCACTTTAGCCACTAAACAACCTCATGGTGAGATTGTTCAGCATCAACCAGTACCATAATCATTAATCACGACTAAAATATAACCTTTAAACTACATGTGCACCAGCTTTGAATCGAGCTACCACACCCATATTGACCACACCAATTCTAACGAAATGTAACCTATTCTGCACTTGAAAGGAGAATCTAATATAGTCTGGGAGGAGGAGGAGGTGATGATAAGAAGCATGATTGTTAAAGAAAACTTCCAATAAGCGTTAGTGGGGAAGTTTTTTATAGTTGGTCTAGTATTAAAGAACTTTGTAGATTAATGTTGAAGCAATGTGAATTGAAAGGTGAATGTAATAAAGGTCTACTACAAAATAGATATGTGTTGATTAGGCCTTCTCTATTAGAAGACCATGTTAATTTGCTTTCGAAACTCGCTTTCTATATTACATACATGAATTGGGCATATCTTATGAGAAAATTAAAGTAGGATCTTTTTTTAAAAATTTGGATGAAGAAACAACATCTATAGCGTGGATTTCATTCTCAGACCTATTTCCCAATTATTTTGTCAAAGAATCAATTTTTGCATGGCTATAATAATGGATAAACAGCTACAGGTTAATTTGACTACAAGAAATTAGACTAGGCCATATTATACTAGGGTGAAAGTAGAAGTTGATTAATAATTTCCCTAAAATAATAAACAATGGAATGAGAAGTACATTTCCAAAATATGCAAAATCGAGCAATATGTCCACTCTTGCCACAACAAAGCACGGTCCATTATCTTGTTGATTTTGTACTTTGTTATTTCCACCATTATTTTTCTTGGGAGAATTTCTTCTTAGGCTACATAGAAGTATTTTTGTAAGAAACAGGAGTAGCATTATTTGACGTAATTAAATTTACCTTTGTTGTGATGTTGCTCTATTCTGATTGTAAAAGTGCATCATTGCCTCTTGCCTCCTCTTTCATACAAATTTTCATTATCAACGTCTCAAGAGAGGTTTCCTTTTATTTGTGGCGCATAGTTTTTTGAAATTCCTTCCAAGAAGGTGGAAGTTTATCTACTATGCCACAAATAATAAGATTATCTCCAATTTTGATCTCCACGAACTTGAGCTCTCCAACTATCATGATAAAGTCTTGAGCTTGGTCTACCACTGATTTGTCATCTACCATTTAGAAATGAAAATATTTGTTAGCTATATATTTTTTTCTCCGGCCTCTTTAGTATCATACTTACACTGCAATTCTTTCCAAAAAAAATTTCTAGAGTAAGTTCTATCATAATAATCATAAAAATTATCAGATAGATAATTAAGAAGATAACACCGACACTTATAGGAATCATCATCATACTTTTTCCGACACTTATAGGAATCATCATCATACTTTTTCACTTTCTCTTGAAGAGAAATAAATTCATCCTCATTCATGGGTGTGTCATCTCCTTTGTTAGGATTCTCCTCAGTTAGCACATAAAAAAAAATGAGAAGACTTAAAGTAAAAAAAGTACTTTACCCTTCTATCTTTTAAAATGTTTAAAATTGAACCGAAATGGCTTGCTAAGATATACCATCTTGACATCTGCGGATTAATCAATTATTGCAATTAAAATATCCTTAAAATTGTTGGTGAAAATTACAGATTACAAATTACAACTAAAAATTATAATGAAGAAAATAAAATCTTGTCAGGCTGAGGCAAGGATATCTCGCTCTCTTTAAGGAGATTCAAATCCACTGTAGCAAATTTTTTCACCGTTCTAGTAGTAGTCCTCTTAACTTCTCCCCTTCAGGATACAACAACCTAATCAGAAAGTAGAACTCAACATACTCTAGACAAGAGTTGAGTCCAAAACTCCACAAAAAGAACATCTTCATTCAACTAATAAGAATTCTCTACTCAAAAAAGAGTAAGATCATCCATATTTATAGGTGAGAAAATCTTTCTTGCAATGATGTCATGACCCAAAAACAGACGTGATGGCACTTGTCTCATCCTACCAAGACCAGTCAACCTTAAAATCCAACAAAAATAGGAAAATGTGGAAGTAAAAATGGAATTAAACACTAATACAGTTTCAATAATGCGGATAACATAGCATAAATCAAATATAACCCCCAAAATTTGATTGTCACGTGTACAAGCCTTTAATATAATACAATAAATTCGAAAAAAATACAAATCTCAATATCATTATTTCTAGAACATAACAAGAAAATAATAAAGAGAAGAGAAGAATGAGTAATCACGATGATCCATACTCCTAACCTACACAAGAGTAGAAGCAAGGGAGTGACTACCAAATAATACGTTACTAGTAAGTAAACGACTACTTCTAAGTAAAGCAATACAGAATGCATGTATCCTATCACAATAGATCTGAACCTCTATAACTACAACCTACACAAAAATCAGCCCAATCTAATATATCTCACTCAATACAATAGAACACGAATAGTATATCACAACTTGCACCTCAACATACACACACATATATATGTACAACAATCACCACAGTCTCCAATAATTCAACAATCAGAAACCATAACACCATTCCTAATTATCAAAATACAAAGATGAAGTGCAATGTCATATAAAATGATGCATGTCTATCCTAGAGATACACACCCACTGAATCACAGTCCGGACTCATAGGGGACTCTTCAGTCCATGCACCAGCCACAATCGTGCGGCCGGATCCCTATTCTCTCTCAATGTGAATCCACTACGGACGTGGGCCGATCTCTATTTCCTCTCAATATGAATTTACCGCGGACGTGTTTCCCATTCCTTATTTCATCTCACCTCACAAATCATCATCACAACAGTAATATAGCATCAATGTAAATACATAAGTGCATATGATCAAGAGAGGAACGTAACCTTCACAAAATCAACCCAATACATTCAATCTCAATATAACATCATGAATAAACATATAACATTATTCAAAAGGTATAATATATCACGTTATCAACAAGTCCCTTCTTTTACCGCACTTTATCATTATTAGAATTTATTCAATATACAACAATACACAAAATATATCAAACCTTTCATCCAATTCCATTTCTCTCAATCTCGCACAATAAGGAAATACAAGAATCTATATGCTTAACAAATGGTCAAGAAGTCCACTTACCTCAAACAAATACAATCAACCTAACACGTGAGCTTTCCCTCTTCGATGGATCTCCAAATCAACATACTTTATTCAAATATTGAATCACAATAAGAATTTGAAACCAACAAAACCATATCAATGATTTTTGAAATCGGGGTCAAATTGTCCCGAAAACCAAATCCCAAAAAGTAGGATTAAATCTTGAATTTTGTATAAATTATGTCACCCAAAGATTTTGGAATCCAATAGTGAAAACTCCATTGAAAAATGAGCTAATATCGGCCTTTAACCACCATTTATCAAAAATATTTGAGTTCTTGAAAAATTTCCAAACTTTGAAATTCAAAATCAAGAATTGGATGTTAAAAATCATAATGAAGTAATGGAAAAACAATGTTCAGGGTGACAACATTTAACCAAATGATTTATCTTGAAAACCCCTTTTGAAATTGCCTCCAACAGTTCCCAAAGCTCAAAAAGGGTGAAATGGGGAAAAACCCCTATTTTAGAAAATTTTATTTACTATCGATCATTTCTTCTCCGCAATTGCATCTTAAGGCTATCGAATGCGGAGGCCAACCCTTCACTAATGCATAACCCCTTTAGCATATGGGAAGGTCAAAATCCCCCACTCTTCGTGATTGCGGATTGATTCCCGCAAATGCGAAGATCAATATCCTAACCCTCTACGATCGCAGTCAAGCCTCTGCAAATGCATAGGTCTCCACATATAACCCTTTACGAGCGCTGTCACCAGCTCTACAAATGTGAAGAAGGCATCAAATACAACAAACCAACAACTTATACCAAGACACAAAATTCACTGAAAAGACCCTTAGCATTTATTTAGGATCCCATGTACATAAATCAGACATGTTACCTAACTTAGTTCGATGTTTTGAACTAAATATAACCATCCGAATATGGATTTGAGGTCTTCTTAACCCAGAACCCATTTTAGTAGTAATAAACTAACTTCCACCTAAAAATACAAAACTTGTAAGACCCCGGAAGTCAAAAGGCCAAATAAAGGAAAATATTATAGAAAGATTTTCAGAAAAACCTGATCTGGTGCAAGCTTTTACGAGCCAACCTATGATCCATAGGAAGTCTTATGAGTCCTAGAAAGGCAATCATAGAAGGCCTGGGCACTTGGAAAAATTTTAAAGTTTGAGACGAGTCACTTTGATGATCCGTAGAAGGTTTGATGAGCTGTAGGAAAGGCTCGTCGAAAGGTCCTGAAGAATGAAAATTTCACTAAGTATGAACCCACTCTACAAGGGGTTCCTATGGACCATAAGTTTTTCTATGACCCATAGGAAGGACGAGTAGATAAAGTTCAAAAACTTGGATTCTGAGACTTGGAAAAGTTAGCAGGGGGAGTAGGGTCTACCACCCACAAGACCGTAGATTGGGCTCATAAGGTGGGTCCGAAATTCTAGAAATTTGACCAAGTGTTGGGGTATTTAACAACCATTTCTACTATCACGATCCGAATCTACACCCTAGCCGAGACACGATACTTAGAACCACGAGTGGTTCCAAGCTAACCTGTAACACCCCAGATTTTTTTCCGCCAAAACTCGAGTCGTTCTTCTTGTGTGTGTAGGATCGAACGCAATGACTTATAGTTTCATATATGAGTTAGGATCAATTCCTAAATATTTGAAATGTATTAGATGTGTTTTAGGATCATAAGGGATCTCTAACACCAAACCAAGTCTAAGGAGTTTTTATCAATTAAGTTTCCGAATGAGTTTGTATAAGGGTCAACTTCAAACGACCATAACTTTCGGTATACTAAGAGTTATGTTTCCATGACCTATAAAATTAAAGGTCTTTGAGTCTTCTTTTCAATGCTATTAATATTGCATTTTGTGGAGTTCGGAGTCGAAAGTTATGACTATTTTACGATAGACTATCACTGCAGGAATTTCAGGCCTTGGCGCTCCAGTGGCGTCCGGCACCACTATAGCGCCAGAAGCTAGCCTCAGTAGTTTGGACCTTGGCACGACGTGCCACTAAATCACTTATAGGTTTTTTAAGCCCATTTTCCAGATTTCAGAAATTTTAAGCTTGGCGCCACAGTGGCGCGGCGCGCCACTATAGCGCCAGCAGGGTTTTAGCCCATTTTTTCGGATTTTGATGAAGGGCAACTTTGACTTTTTCCTAAACGTATATACACTAACTTGGAACATTTTGGGATCAATATGTTTCAGTCTTCTCAACTCCAAAGAACCCTAAACTTCATCCCCTCTTCTCTTCCAAATCATCTCCAACAAAATCCTCTCAAAAGCTCAAAGATTCAAGATCTTCAAGTCATTCCTTTGATTTTTGGTGAGATGTTCTTCATTTCTAGGTATGTAAGGCTAACCTAAAATATGGATTGAGTTCTTTCATATGCCCCATAGATGTGTTGGATGAAGATGGTGAAAGACTTGAATCTTCTATGAAGGTTTTCTTGAAATTTTCCTAAACTCTAGAATATTTTTATATACTAGTAATTGATTGATGATTTTCATGACTTAAATTCTTGAATAATTATATTTCATATTTATTTCACAAACCGTAATTACATATTGACAATACTGAATTTTTGTATATAAATTAATATGTATTGATGGTGTTATTGAGTTGAGTTTTGTTGGGAGTATGGATTCATGTATTCATTCACATGAACCCAAGATGAGACTTCTTTTTGTCATAATTGTCTCGAGGTTGAGATTAATGGTTTTTGTGTGTATATGTATTGATTGGAATGAAAAAAATGAATTGGGATAGTTATGAATATGAATGGCATAAAAAGAAATGAAACATTGGTAGAGCTAGAATGTCATTTTTTGTTTCAATAAATGAAATATATAATTAAATAAGAATTTTGGAGTAAGATATTTGATAATGATGTGAATGATGGTTATTTAACATATGTAGAATGATTGATGAAGAGGTATGTTGATGACGATGTTTGAGGTGAAATGGATTGGAGTCTAATGTGACTACATGATATGTGATTTGCATAATTTGATTTGATTGGAGACATATGAGTACAAATTATTATTTGAGAAGGAGTTTTAAATAAATGATTTGTGAACATTTTTGCATAAACTATTTATACACTATTTTGAGTTTAAAGAATGATTATTTCATCTTTGATTTAAAAAGAGTTTAAGTATGAGTTGAGTTTGAGAAATCTCTGAATTATCATTTGTGAACATGAATATTTTGAGTATAAATGAGTTGAGTATTTTTATATTAAAATATCTATTTTGAGTTTGAGTTGAGGAGTTGAAATTATGTTTTAAATGCATATAATATTTTCTGCATTCATTGAGTTGAGATAGTATCAAATTTAAAGAGAAGAGTTTGATGATTGAGATGAGTTGATTTGAAAGAAGGTCCAATAAGACTAAATGAGTTGATTTGAAAGAGTCCAATGAGACTAAATGAGTATTTTGAGTATTTTACTCACTTGATAGATATGAGCATATTGAGTCTTGGGAGGAGTATTGAGCACCGAATTGGGTAAGAGTATAGTCCATACTCGAATCCCATGAACTAGGTAGCCAACGTAGGAAGGGATTGGACCATTAAAGTCGGATGTTTCCCATTTCATTGTCCTGAAATGATAGGACTTGATTGATTGATGGATCCATGATTGGTTGATTCGTTCATACCCTGGCAAAGTATGAACGAACATGGCAACAACGTCGGCTTATTGCATATCACTGGCTCATAGATGATGTTTGTCGGTTAGAGAAACTCCCAATTTAGTGGATTGTGCTTGATATGATTGGTTTGATTGAGATTATATCTGATTGAGTTGATTTGTAAATTATTGTTAAATTCTAATTTGCATATCTATTGAATTGAGTCTTTTCACTTTATTGTTGAGTTGATTGTATATGATTGGATTGGATTGGATGGTATGTGATTGGATTGTAAACGATTGGATAGGATTGAATTGAATTGTATAAGATTGGATTGGATTGGATTGAATATGATTGGATTGGATTGGATTGGATGGTATGCAATTGAATTGTAAACTAATGGATTGAATTGGATTGTACATGATTGGATTGGATTGAATTGTATGCAAATGGATTGGATCAGATTGTACATGATTGGATTGGATCGGATTGTATGCGATTGGATTGGATCAGATTGTACATGATTGGGTTGGATCGAATTATATATGATTGGATTGGATCGGATTGTATACGATTGGATTGGATCGAATTATATATGATTGGATTGGATCGGATTACATATGATTGGATTGGATCGGATTGTATGTGATTGGATTGGATTGTATATAAGTAGTCTCTGTCTAAATTGTATTCCTACTTTAGACTTATGACACCTTGATTGAGTATCTCTTATCTTTATGACTTGAGATATCTGAATCGGTATTGTTTCATTCTGCCATATTACATACTCGTACATTCCACGTACTGATGTCCATTTGGACCTGCATCATTTCATGATGCAGAGACAGGTTTAAGAGATCATCAATAGGCACATCGTTGAGGATCTATTCACACTCAGCTTATTGGTGAGTCCTCCCCTACATTCGGTGGATACCACTTAAGTTATTCTTGCGTCGAGTTAGTCTTTTCATTCTGATTTGAGGTAGCCATGAACCTGTCATTGGCACCAATTAGATAGTAGTGATAGAGGCTTCATAGACTAGATAGTGATGGGTCAATTGAGTATTTTATTTCTTTGAATTGTTCTTGTCAAACTATTTAATGACATAGATTGGAGTTCGATTTGTTGGCCCATTGCCTTTCTTTCTTGAGTTAGATTGTTGATTTGGGATTATCCACCAAATTATTTCTTTATTTTAAACTTTCTACTTATTGATTGATATGAATGGACGTGTGATTAGATCAAGTGATTCGCTTGGGGATCAGTAATGGTCTTCGAGTGCCGGCCACGTCTAGGGTACCCTCTCGAGGCTTGACATAACCCTTGGCATAATACATCAAAGCATATCATAAGAAAACTAAGCGGAAGCTAGCACATATGCATAAAGATCTTATTAGAAAGATAACATATCAATGAAGATAGAAAAATAATGACTGCAACAAACCTCTAATATCTAAGTCAAAAGAAATAAGTTTGCTGGGACATGGCCCTCGGCTACCATAACTTAGTTAAAGAGCTAACTAAAACTACTCCATAAAGATCCCGAATAAGGAGGACTCACCAAATGATGACCAGGACTGATGCAACCTCACTAACCATGAGTTTGAGAATGAGTGCCGAAATCCACATCATAAAAGGGTGCAACGCAGAGAAAGTATGCGTCAGTACATGGAATATACTGAGTAAGTAAGGAATACTAACATAATCATGAAAATATCATAACGAGTATAGTGAAATAAGGTTTTCAAAAATCATATACATAGTGAGAGAACTTAAAGAGAAAACAATTGGAGTTCATGTGTAAATACCATTAAAAATCTTCTTTCAAAGCATATATAGACATAAGTCTATTTCAGAAATCTTTCATAAACATATACATAACATAACATACTTAAAATAACCATATGCATCGTAAAAATGCATAACTGGGGAGTTACTTATTACCGATATACACCACGTGAGCTCATAGTGTCCAACAACTAACCAAGTTAGGAGGTCAGCCCTATACCTTGCTAGGGTATAGGACCATACCTTATCTAGATGGATCCACTAGTTTGTGCCTTTCAAGGCCATATAGAGTTTCCCAACAAAGCGATATACTCAATTTCTACGATGTCACATATTTATGGGACTTAAAAATTGCTACTAAAGGTCCACGGACACTGATAGAAATTTTTATCCCTAAAGTCCACTCGATTGTGACACCCCAGAAATGTTTTTGCAAAGACTCGAATATTTCCTCACGTGTGGATAGACTCGGACCGGAGGACTTGTAATTCTACACATGAGTTAGGATTAATTCCTAAGTATTTTAAGTGTTTAGATGTGCTTAGGGGTCATAAGGGATCTCTAACACCAAGTCAAATCCAAAGAACTCCTATCGATTAAGTTTTCAGACGAGTTAGTATAAGGTTCAAATTCAAACGACCATATCTCCTAGGATATAAAGAGCTGGGTGGCCCACGACCTACCAAATTAAAGGTATTTGAGTCTTATTTCCAACTCCACCAAGATTACAATTTTTGGAGTTCGGATTCAAACATTATGGCCATTTTACTACAGACTAGTACTGCAGGAATTTCAGGCCTGGGCAAAATTTAGGCTTGGCGCTCCAGTGGCGCCCCACGCCACTATAGCGCCAGAAAACAGCCTCAGTAGTTTGGGGCTTGGCGCGACGCGCCACTATTAGATGTGCAGTGTTTTAAGCCTATTTTGGCTTGGCACTGCAGTGGCGCGACGTGCCACTATAGCGCCAGCAAGACTTTTGCCCAATTTTCCAGATTTTTGAAGAGGGGCAACTTGGACTTTTTCCAAATTATATATACACCATCCTTGGACATTTTTGGACCATTTTTCAGTCCTCCCTCTCTCTCTAAAAAGCCCTAATATTTTCCCTTTCTTCTTTTTCTTCTTCTCCAAATCCATCTCCAATAAAGGGTGCCTTCAAGAGTTTCAAGAATTCAAGCCTTCCATTGAAGACCTAACATCAAGGTCTCTTCAAAAGTCTTCAAACAAGGTATGTAAGGCTAACCTAAAATATGGATTGAGTTCTTCCATATGCCCATAGATGTGTTGGTTAGAAGTTGTGAAAGAGTTGCACCTTCTAGAAAGGTTTTCTTGAAAGTTTTCCCTAAACGATGGAATGTTTTTAGATACTAATGGTTGATTGATGATTTTAATGACTTGAGTTACTAAATAGTTATTTTTCATATTATCGACTACAAATGTACCTTTGTATATATATTTATAGGTATTGACGATATTTTTGAGTTGAGTTTTGTTGAGAGTAAGGATTCATGTTTCATTCACATGAACCCAAGATGAGATTTCTTTTGTTATAATTGTCTTGAGGCTGAGTGGATAGTTGTGTGTATATATGTATTAATTGGAATGGAAAGAATGAATTGGATAGTTAAGAATGTCCCTTTGTTTCTATAATTTGAACATAGGACTAAAATGAAGATTGTAGAGTAGATGTTTGATAATGATGTGATGATAATATTTGACAATGATGTGATGATAATATTTGATGGTGATGTGAATGGTGGTGTTTTGATGATGGTGTAATAATGATGCGAGTGACGATGTTTTGATGATGGTGTGAGTGATAATGTGAATAGTGATTATTTAATATATGTAGAATGATTGATGAAGAGGTATGTTGATGAGGAGGTTATGTGATGAAGTGAATTGGAGTCTAATGTGATTATGTGATATGTGAATTGCATATTTTGAGTCGGTTGAAGTCTTATGAGTATTTTTAAAAATAAAGGATCTTTTGAGAAGGAGTTTTAAATACATGATTTGTGAGAATTTTTGCATAAACTATTTATACACTATTTTGAGTTTAAGAAATGATTATTTTCATCTATGATTTAAAAAGAGTTTAAGCATGAGTTGAGTTTGAAAAGTCTTTTAATTATTTTTGAACACGAGTATTTTGAGTATAAGTGAGTTGAGTATTTTTACTTTAAAATATCAATTTTTTCGAGATTGTATAGATTTTAAAGAGAAGAGTTTGATGATTTGAGATGAGTCGATTTGAAAGAAGGTCCAATGAGGCCAGATTTGATTGAGTTTTGAAAAGAGTCCAATGAGACTAAATGAGTTGATTTGAAAGAGTCTGATGAGACTAAATAAGCATTTTGAATATTTTAGTCACTTGATAGATATGAGCATATTGAGTCTTGGGAGAAGTATCGAGCACCGAATTGGGTAAGAGTATAGTCCGTACTAGAACCAATAAACTACGTCGCCAAACATAGGAGGGGATTGAACCGTTAAAGTCGGATGCTTCCCCAAAATGTTTGTCCTGACATTATAGGATTTGGTTGGATTGGATCCATGATTGGTTGATGCGTTCATACCCTGGCAAGGTATGAACGGACGCGGCAACAACATCGGCTTATTGTACTATCACTCGCTCATATGGTGATGGTTATCGATTAGAGAAACTCCCAATTGAATGGATTGTGCTTGATCTGATTGGTTTGATTGTGATTGTAGATGATTGAGTTGAATTGTAAGACATTGCATAACTTAATTTGTATATTTATTGAGTTGAGCCCCTTTGAGTTGATTGTGAGTTGATTGCATTGATCAGATTGGATTAGATGAATTGTGATTTGATAGTGTGCGATTGGACTGGATTGGATTAGATGATATGTTGATTGGGTTGAATGGAAGGATATATGAATAGATTGGATCGGATCGTATATGACCGAGTTGAACTGATTGTATACGATTGGATTGAATCGAATGATATATAATTTGATTGAACTGTATTGTGTATGATTAGATTGGATTGTATGATGTGTGATTGGTCTTTGTCTAGAAATGTATTCTTACTTTAGACTTATGACGCCTTATTTAAGTCTCTCTTATCTTTCTGATTTGGAGATATTTGAACCAACATTATTCTTTCTTGAGGTATGTTTCATTCTGCCATATTACATACTCATACATTCCATGTACTGATGTCCATTTAGACCTGCATCATTTCATGATGCAGAGACAGGTTTAAGAGATCGTCAATAGGAGCATCATTGGGGATCTATTCGCATTCAGCGTATTGGTGAGTCCTCCCCTACATTCGGAGGACACCTCTTATGTTATTCTTGCATCGAGTTAGCCCTTGTCATTTGATTTGAGGTAGCCATGAACATGTCATTGGCACCAATTAGATAGTACTGATAGAGGCTTCATAGACTAGATAGTGATGGGTCGATTGAGTATTTCTTTCCTTGAGTTATTCTTGTCAAACTATTTTTAATGACAAATATTTTAATTGATTTGTTGGCCCACGACCTTTATTCTTTGAGTTGGATGGGTGATTTGAGTTGCCCTCTAAATTATTCTTTATTTTTAAACTTTCCGCTGAATGAATGAATGAACGGATGTATGATCGAGCTATGTGGTTCGCTTGGGAGTCAGAAATGGTTCCTGAGTGCCGGTCACGTCTAGGGTACCCTCTCAGGGCATGACAACTCGATACTAAATAGTCCTTCCAAAATAACATAAATACATATTATTGCTCATAAATTAAAACTATTCATATATCTGGATCATATGTGAGACTAAGCTCAAAGTTCATATCTTAAACCAAAGTGAGACTAAACTCAAAAATCGTATCATGCTTGCTTTCATGTTTAAAAGTCATAAATGCATAAGAGACCATAAAAATCATGCTAAATTTGAAAATACTCAAAAGTAGCTTCCATAACTTCATAAATAATATTGACATATACTTGGGGAATCATAATCATAAAATAAAACATGTAATTTATAGTAATTCATTTATATGCATGAGAAATCTTTCATGAAAACTCTAATTTTTGCATAAAACTCATACCTTGAGGAAGACTGGGTAAAACCCTAGATTTAAAAATAATTCAAATTATAATCAAAAATATTTAGGCATGAGAGCAAAAAAATGCTCTCATTGAAGCCTTACATACCTGGGGAAAAAATACAGACTTGAAACCTTGAACTAAGGCTTGAAGGTAAAGAGCCCTTCTTCCTTCCTGATAGAATTTAGAACGTGCGAATTTAATTTTTTTTAGGGTTGGGCATGAATGGAGAGGTTATTAGGCTATAAGGTAGACTTAGGAAAGCTAATTGAGGGTAAACGGTCAAGAATACCCTTCTAGGAATGTAAGAAAATCATAAAAATTAAAGAAAATGACCTTTTAATAAATCCCATCGGCCAAATCGGTGAACTAGAGGTCTCTTTGCCGACCTATTCGGAGGGTTGCAAAAAGGGAGATTTAGATTACCAAAATATTCAGAGTTTGAAGGTATTCAAACCCATTTGGCAAGCTAGATCGGCTATTCGCCGAGCCATTAGGCGAGTCACCAAATTGGCAGGTGAGCTTGCCGAATAGCACTATCCGTACATGCTTCAATAAAACAACCATAACTTTCTACTCATAACTCCAAATGATACAAATTTGGCTGTGTTGGAAAGAACAATCATAGGCCTTTAATTTGATAGATTATGGTCCACCTAACTCCTTATACACTGAGAGATATGTCATTTGAAGTTGATCATTATATGAACTCATGCGAAAACTTAGCCAATAAAAATATTTTGAACTTGGCTTGATGTTTGAGGTTCCTTATAACTCTAAACACATCCAATACACTTAAAATACTTAGAAAAAGACCTTAACATATATGTACAACTTAGAAGTCATCGGATTAAGACCTATATGCATACACAGATCTTTGCTTAGAAATTGTGGGGCATTACATCTACGACCTGTAAGTTTATCAACGACCCGTAGACTTGAATCATAGGTTCAAAGGTACAATTCCATTAGCTCAACTTTTGGAGCACTGTATCTGTGACCCGTCGAAGGACCTACGACCCGTAGGTCCCAGTCTTAGGTCAATTGGCAGTTTTTTAAGTGGAAGTATTTTGGACTTTTCCCACTCATTTAACCCCTAAACTATGTCAATTTGGACCTATAACTACCCCTACAACCGCTTTTAGCCTTGAAATATACCCTATTCCCTCATATTCCCTCAATCTCTCAAAATTTACCCCTATAACCGCTTTTAACTTGAAATATACCCTATTCCCTCATATTCCCTCAATCTCTCAAAATTTCTTCAACTCATCTTCTCCAAATTCTCTCTCAAGTTCAAGGAAGAAAAGCTAGGGTTTCAATCTTAACGTTCTTCAAGTTCCACTATTGTAAGGCTTTGATTATCAAGGTATGTTGGGAATTCATCTATGGATCATTTCCATCCATAGAGTCCCAAAGTTTTCTCTCTTCTCTATCAATTTCAATTCTACAAATTCTAGGATTTTTGATCAAATTACATTGGGTCAATTCAATTATGCTTCTACTTAATTCCAATTGTCTATTCATGCTTGATTTGAGTTAAATTACATATTTTCAATAAGTTTTACAATGACCCATGCACTATATTATGAAATTCGAGTTTTAGACCATGAATTTATGATCAAGGATTCATATATGACTAATGAAAGTTATGTATTATGATTCAAGTATGCTTTCAAGTATAAAATCATGAATGGTGAAAGGTTTTCTCACAATATGCAAGATATGATGATTTGGATGCTTAGAAAGGTAAGTATACACAAGTTCAAGTTACGATCATTGTTTTCAAGGAGCTATTCTTATGATGTATTTTCATGATGTTAGGTTGGTTGATTTACCTTTCCTAATGACTATGTTTTATGTATTCCATTGGGATAATTTGCACTGAGCAAACTTTATGGTGGGGATCCACGAGGAAAACCTAGTAGCAGCCCTTGCCACCATAGGTTTGCCTTTATGGGTTAGCTAAAGGATCTATATATAGCTCATGTTTATGTTTATGATACAGAGTATACATCGGATTCCATGTTATAGATCACATGGTCTTACATGTCAATTAAGGTTAATATCCCACATGTATATGTTATGATATAAGATCTTATGATGTTTTATGATGCATTGACCATATGATATGTTTCAAATATTTTTGAGTTTTACTCATCTTTTCAAAATATTGGTCATGCATCACATGTTTATATTTACTATGTTTCATTACCATTATTCATGCATGCTTCTCATATACTTAGTGCATAGCATACTTTTGCCTACACTATATCCTACTGTAGGGTCTGGCGATCACTCTACACACTCTGCTCGTAGCTAGATATTGAGCTTACTTTCCTCTTGTTAGTGAGTCCTCATAATTCAAGGATGATACATCTATGATTTCTATTGTTCCTTATGACTTTTACTTCTTGTGTTGGTGAGCTAGGAGCTTATCCTATGCACGTCTAGACTAGTAGAGGAATGTTAGATTGTTATGGAGTCTATGTTGTCCCATTCTCAGAGATTTTACCATGTTTTCCTTTATGATGATATACTCTCGCTGAGATATTCATGCTGAGACTTTTATTCTGCATTTACCATTTAGTCTTATTATTACATTTACCTTATGTGTGCACATTTATGATATGTCAAGAGGCTTTGTTAGGGTCTCTCGGAATTCTAATCATCCTGTTGCGCCTAACGCCTAGTTTGGGTCATGACAAAACTGCCCTTGAAACCTCCTAAAATTCAATCAAGGCCTCTCTAAGACTAAAATCATTCCTTGAATCTAATGGAATCGTCGAAAATCCAATTTGACTGTGCGAACTTCAAATGTTGATCAAAGTCAACTCTTAACCTAATTTCACTTAAACTTCAAACTCAAGGGCTCAAATCCACGTAAAGACTCCAGAATAGAAAAATGACAATATTCCTAAACCAAATCTTGCATTCTAAGGCTGATGGAAATGGAGGAATTCCATTTCGAGACTCGTAACTGCTGTTGTTACCAAAAATCACTTTTAACAACTTAAAGTCTCCAAAACTCAAAAACATCCAAAAATCATAACTTTTCAAACAATTTCCAAAACTGACCAAATATGATCCGGAATAACTATCAGGAGGGTTAAAATGGCAATTTTTTTAAAAATGATCTTCAAGGTCATTATCCACCTCTAAAAACCATTCCTCAAACATAAAGTAAAAGAAAATACCTGAAGCTTCAAAGAAATGAGTATATCTAACACACATGTCAGACTCTGCCTCCCAAGTAGCCTCCTTGATTAGATAGTGCTTCCAAAGCATCTTCACTGAAATAATCTCCTTTTTCCTTAGCTTTCGAACTTGCTATCCAAAATAGTTATAGACTCCTTATCAAATGACAAGTCTGGACCCAACACCATTAAATCAAGTGAAATCACATGGGACTCATCCGATACATACTTCCGAAGCATAGAAACATGAAAAATCGGGTGAACAGCTGATGGGTGAAACCTTGATTCAAACACGATAACCCTCCATAGACTTCAAATCTCAGAGTCTCTTATTGACATAACTCTTCTATCAGCTCTGGATTGTCAATAACCGACTCAAAATTAAACGGACATGATCCATAGCATCTTTAAGAAAGTCGATATCTAATACATCTACCTCAACAACATCGAACCAACCAATTGGAGATCTAAACCTTCTACCATACAATGCCTTAAATAGGACCATCTAAATGTTGGAATGATAATTATTGTTGTAGGCAAACTCTATTAAAGGAAAATGCTAATCTCAATGGGCATCACATGTCTGGAGCATGTCCTCCAATATCTAAATGGTCCGCTCAAACTGTATATACGTCTGGGCGAAAAGTTATAATTATGTCTAACTGGGTACCCAACCATGTAGTAGTGCCCTCCAAAAGTGCGAAGTAAAGAGTGAACCTCGATTAGAAGCAATAGAAACATGAACCTCGTGCAATCGAACTATCTTACTAATGTAGATCTGAGCCAACTTCTCGGTCGTGTACTTTACCTTAATCTGAACGAAATGGGGGGACTTGGTCAATCTACAAACAACCACCCAAATAGAATTATAATCACCTATTATAGTAGGCAGACCCACCATGAAATCCATGGTGATACTCTTTCACTTCCAAGAAAGAACAGGCATCCTTTGAAACACACCACCAGGTCACTGATGCTCACACTTGATCTGTTGGCAAGTTAAGCACCTAGCCACAAACCCCATGATGTCTTTGTTTATACCGCAGCACCAATAGTGCTAACACAGATTGTGGTACATCTTGGCCACTCCCGAATGAATAGAATATCTCAAACAACGGGCCTCCTCTAAGATCAATTTGACCAACTTACCCACCTTTGGCACACAGATCCTACTCCTAATCCTCAACACTGCCTCAAAATCAAGTGTTGCTTCCTTAGTTTCACCCCTCAACAACTTGTCCCGAATAATACACAACTTCTCATCATCAAACTGCCTCTCTCCAATCTGCTCAATAAGGGAAGACTGAGCATTAACAAAGGCAAAAAAACTACCATCCTTCGAAATATGCAACCAAATAAGGTTTTTGGCTGGTCGCTGAAGTTCTCTTGCTAACAGTCGCTCCTCAACTCGAATCGAGGCAAGACTCCCTATACTAGAGGACTTTGTATTCAAGGCATCCGCCACTACATTGGTCTTCCCTAGGTGATACAAAATAGTCATGTCATAGTCATTCACCAACTCAATCCATCCATGTTGCCTCAAGTTCAGATCCCTTTAACTGAATGTATACTGAAGGCTCTTATGATTGGTGAAGACCTCATAATGTACACCATACAATTAGTAACACCACAACTTTAGTACAAAGACTACAATTGGTAACTCCAAGTCATAGGTAGGATAGTTCTTCTCATGAGTCTTCAACGGTCTAGAAGCATACACAATCACTCTCCCTTTTTGCATCAACACACCACCTAAGCCGACTCTCGAAGCATCACAATACAAGTAAAACCCACACCCTTCTCTGGTATGGAAAAATCACAAGGGAAGAGATTCACGAAAACTATGAAGTGCTCCATAGTTTAAGGAAAAATTCCAGGGGAAAATAATTCCAATTTAATAAAAACTAATAATTTTTTTTTGATATTGAAAATGAGACAAAATTACATCCTAAAGAGTGAATTTTGTAATTTTTAAGAAAAAGAAAATACTAGGAATGGAATAAAATAAAAATGTCAAAAAGATTATCTAAAGGAAATATTCTACTTAGAATAAAATGTTAGAAGCACACGTGTCGGATAATATGTGTGCTTCTTGCAATTAATTTGTCCTTAAAGTATAGTTTTGTCATTTTAGTTTTTTCACTTATAATTGAATGCTTTAATCATCTTGTGCTCAATGTTACATGCGATAATTGAACAAAAGGTGTCTTTTAAGTGCTGATTTTATTTTTAGTGACTTTGATTTGGTCAAATGAGCTTAAATAAAAAATAAATTTGATTAAAGTAATTAAAAAGTTTAGGGTGTATATTAATATTGCAATAATTTTGAGCGGTTTTTTCACTTATAATGCTTCCATCATCTTGTGCTCAGTTACATGCGATAATTGAACAAAAGGTGTCTTTTAAGTGTTGGTTTTGTTTTTAGTGATTTTGATTTGGTCAAATGAGATTAAATGAAAAGTAAACTTGATTAAAGTAATAAGAGTTTGGGGTTTATATTAATATTGCAAAAATTTTGAAAAGTCCTCCCTCCCTTTTTGAATTTGAAAAAGTTTTCTTCTTCTTCTTCTATCACGCTCTTCTTCTTTTTCTTTTTTTGGTCATTATTTTTACAACCTGTTGTAATATGTTAGTAATATGTTACAACGGGTTGCTTGTTGCAACAAGTTAACAATTTATTGCAACAAATATCCTATTAATTGCAAAAGATATCTGATATGTTGCAACAAATAACATATTTTTTGCAACAGATGGGAACAGATCCCTATCTGTTGAAACAAATGTCATTATTTGTTGCAACAGATACGACACATGTTACAACAAACTGCTAACCTGTTGCAACAGATGACTTACTTGTTGCTATAACTTCAGTAGTTGTGAGGTAAAAGAGATGGTGGTTATGGAAACAAAGTAGATGTTGATGTAAAGGTGGAGGTGGTGATGGTTGTGACGACAACGGTGGAGGAGAAGGAGGTGGCAACAGCGGTGGTGGAGGAGGAGGAAGAGGAGGAAATGGTTGTGGTGGAAGAGGAGGAAGTGGTGGTAATGAAGGAAAAAGAGGAAAAATTGATGGTGATGGAGGTGGTGACGACAACAGTGACAACGACAGAAGGGGAGGGGATGGTTTCGGTAAAGGGTAGGACGGGAAGGGGAAGGGGCGGGATGGGAAAGATAAGATTTTGTGTAACTAATAAAATTTGAGAGTTTTAAAATCTTAAAATTATCACAATTATTCAATAATTAAAATTTGTGTCATTTTTTTCTTAATTTTAAATCTCTTTTGACAACCTTAATTTAAATTCTCATGTTACATTTTGTGCACCTTTTCCCTTTATCGGTAAAAAGGTATTACATTTCTATTTCATCCTTATTAATAGGTGGACCCTACGTTCAACTTTCATTTTTCAAACATAAATTAGGCTCCACAAAAAACTTAGAGCCCGTTTGGATTGGCTTAAAAAAAGTAACTTTTATGTATTAAGTGCTTTTAGAACTTTGAAGTGCTGAAAGTTATTTTTATAAATAAGCAGTTGAGTGTTTGTATAAAAGTGCTTATGATGTGAATTTTAGGGTTAAAACAATAAAAAAAGGTAGTTTGGAAATTTAGTTAAAATATAAGGGATATAAAAGTAATTTCCATGGTCAAAGAAAATGACTTTAAGCACTTTGAAAAAAAAAAGTTAGGAATCCTAACTTTTCATTTTTGACCGACTTTAAGAACTTTATGGCTTAAAGTCAGCATTAGGCAAACACGTCCAAAAGCTAAAAAGGGGCTTTAAGCTGGTTTTGACCAACTTAAAGTCAATCCAAACGGGCTCACTTAAAGCCCCTTTTTAGCTTTTGGACGTGTTTGCCTAATGCTGACTTTAAGCCATAAAGTTCTTAAAGTCGGTCAAAAATGAAAAGTTAGGATTCCTAACTTTTTTTTTCAAAGTGCTTAAAGTCATTTTCTTTGATCATGAAAATTACTTTTATATCCCTTATATTTTAACTAAATTCCCAAACTATTTTTTTTTATTCTTTTAACCCTAAAATTCACATCATAAGCAGTTTTATCCAAACACTCAACTGCTTATTTATAAAAATAACTTTCAGCACTTCAAAGTTCTAAAAGCACTTCATACATAAAAGTTACTTTTTTTAAGCCCATCCAAACGGGCTCTATATCTTTTTTTTTAGTTTATTATATATTTAAAAATTACATAAAAATATTATAAATCATAATAATCAATAATTTAAATTAACAAAAAAATCATTTAAAAATTTACTTGATTCTCACAAATTCATTTATGCCACATAAATTAGTATAAGGAATAGTATATATTATTTAAAAATTATATAAAAAGCATTATAAATTACAATAATCAACAACTTAAATATCTAAAAACCTTTAAAAAAATATTGGTTGCTTTCATTTGTATCACATAAATTGAGACGAAAAGAGTAATATATATTATCTAAAAATTACATAAAAAATATTATAAATCATAATAATTAATAATTTAAATATCTAAGAACTTTATAAAAAAATTGATAAACTCTTGAAATTGGGACAATAGAAGTAACATATATTATGTGAAATTACGTCAAAAGTACTATATATCAAAATAATTAACAACTTAATATATCGATAAAAAATAGATTAACTCTTCTAGTTTTATCTATATGCCATAAATTGAGATGAAATAAGTAACATATATTATGTGAAAATTATATAAGAGATACTATAAATTGTAACAATTAACAACTCAAACACATTTGAAAAATATATAATTTTTTTATTAATTCAAATTTTGACTATATCACATAATTTTCTTTTAAAATTATTAACATATATTGTGTTCGTGCCAAGTCTAAGCATAAACCCCTCATGTCTCCGGTGGTAAATCCCAAACCTCTTTCAAACAACTCAGGGATGTTCAAGTTATTCACATCAAAGGGAAGCAATTCAATTCTTGTCAAAATTATTCAAAAATGTTCCATCTCCAATTTCCATACCAAAAACCCAGCAATCCAATTCATTCTTGAAGAAGGCAAAACACTTCAATCAACGACTAAGCAGAATGAAGAAGCTGAGTTTTCCAGAAAACCTAGCTCTGGAATTTGGCCTGAATGGGTGAACTTGATGGAGAAGTTGTTAAAAAGTGGATATTTTGAGGGAGTCGGAAACCCTTTTGAAAATGCTGAAATGGATACTAACCAAATTAGAACTGCTTGTTTGAATTTTGCTCGAGACCGAATTGATCTGATAAGGTTAGAAATATAGTCTGTTTGAAATGAATGTTTTAGCAAATTTATTGCTGGTTTTAGTAAGCTTTTGTTGATTTGTTGGAATTGATTTCTGTATTTTTTTCTCTCTATAATTGCCCCAAAATGAATGACACCTTCTAATCACGGAAACAATTTAACTTTAAACTTTTTAAAAAATGAGATGTTTTATAGCTGCAGAAACTGTCACGACCCAAATCTGACACTTAATCCGCAAAAGGGCACCTGACGAGCTACTACCTATAAGGGGAACCCTACATAACTAAACATATGGATATAAAAGAATAAATGATTATCTACTAACAATCTCAATATATAGTTAAGTGTGAAAATACAATACATAAAGTGGCTAAGTCATGGAGCTACTAAGTCTGGATTCAAAATATGAGTGGCAACTCGGAAATAGATACTAAGTTTGCTAAAGAAGAAGAGACTCCCATGATCTAATGGTGGCTCACCTAGACTAAAACTGGACTGAATAAAGTTGGATAGTCAAGAATTGGCTACTTGATCTCTGCCTGTAGTTCCTACACACCCAAACAATAAGTGTGAGTCTAAAAGACCCGATACACCCTCTCAGCTAACCTCTGGGGCAAGTCTTAGAAATCGCTCGTAATGCATAAAAGCACATAAAGCAGTACAAGTATAAGAATAATATATAGATACTATGCTGAATCTAAAATCATGAATACAAACAAGTAATGCATGATAAATACCGAACATGAAAATTTGCTCACGGGACATGGTACTTATATGTTCATGTCCTACCCCATCTTCCGGAGTGGGAATGATACACTCACAATCCTACCCGAGTTTCCATAACTTTAGCATCTCTCTCTGGCTGAATACCCCTTAGACCAGACAAAGTATGCTCATCTGAGGAGATGATAAAGTGGAATAAACATCCAAGCAATAGAGATCTGGTGCAAATCTCTAATTAGGCGAAAGTACATTAAAAGACTTTCACGGTCATTTATTGGACACTTGAAACTATCCAATTTGGCTCATGCTTGCCCACTCACACCAACTAAGGGGTTGTTTGATATGGTGTATAAGAATAGTGCTGAAAAGGATGTTGTTATGCTGAGATTATATCTTATGCACTGTTTGGTTTGGTGTATTAAAAATAACATGCACTGCATAATTTCTAAAAAATGTTATTTGTTTACAAAAAATATCCTTCACAAATATGGTGGGAAGGATGTGGAAAAGGTTTTGAGGTGCAATGCAATGTGTTTTTAACCATATTAATGCATGCATTAAAAATCCTTGCTTTGCTAATAACATGTATTGGCTATACATAGCATAATATCAAATAGAATGTATAACTAATGCATAGATTAAAACAATATACCAAATAAGGTATTAGTAATACAACAAGCTAATGCGTGTATTATTTTTTAATGCATCCTACCAAACGACCCATAAATGGTTTAAATGCACATAAACATCATATAATATATGCTATTTTTAATTTAAAAACAAGCAAACTAAGAGTTAAAACCATATTTGCTTGATTTATGGTAGTCAAAATCTCACTTGAAATGTCAAAGTCCACCCAAACAAGCTCCAATGATCTCAATCTATTCAAATTCATCATTAATGGGCCCAAACAGTCTAGGAAAACTATTCTCATAATTTTAGGACACCTCTGGCTCAATGTCAACTCTTAGCCAACTAAAACTTGGCCCTCAGGTGAATAATCCGTATTTCAAAATTGAATCCATGGACACGTTATCCATAAGTTAGGGAACTCATAACAATAATCATAATTTTATTTTGATATCAATTACCTATCCAACTTAAGAATTTTCATATACGGATTATGGTTAAAGTGCCTACTTGATCCCTTAATTTCTACATGTTCCCATGGATCAAATCCTATGAAATTATAGTATAATCACTAGGTAGTGTTAGGAATCCATATCTAGATCTTTAGGACGAGATTCCACCTTTTGATCATCCATATCACGAGCCAAAATCGTCTCAAAACCCCAAAAATCGTACATGAATTGATTTAGAATTTGAAAATCTGGTGTATATAGCTTAAAGGCCTTCATTGCAATCACAGACCCTGACTTGGCAAAGCATCACTTTCACGGTTGGACCTCACGCGGTCATGGTGAAGCATTGATCGGTGTATGACCTCACAATCGTTCCCCACGCCTAGCCTCGTGATCCCAATGATTTAGCCCCCTGTCCCTCGTGATTGCGAAGAAGGCACCAGACACCAGCAAATTTCAGCGAATACCATAACACCTCCTAAGGTGCCGAATCACCCCTCGAGTCCAAACCTGGACATGTCATCAAGTCCAAAAGCATATTATAGGCCTATACATTGTCTCGAATTACCCAATGACAAGCTAAAACTCAAAAGGAGAGGCTAGATTCCCCAAGTTGACTTTTAAGCCATCCAAAACAAGATCGCATTAAAGAACCTTTCCGAGCCTTTTCTACCCGGACCATCCTACTAAGTCCAAAAGGCATGATAACAGAGCTAACCAGAGCATAAAATGACATAAAAGAGTACAAATGCTCAAAATGGAGGTTCCGGTTGTTACAGAAAGGTATATGACATGTTTTACACCACAAGTTTCAGAAGTGTTTTTTCTTAAACTTTGTGCTCAGTCAAACAGCGTTACATAAAATGTGTAGAGGGACTACTTATTATTAAGATGAACTTAATTAGAGTAGCATGGTTAATGAAAATTCATATAGCTAAGCACAACTTGCTCGAGATGTAGTATTAGTTCTTGTTGTGAAGTCAAGTTGAGATGAGTTGTTCAGTAAACTCTACCGGTATTTCAGTAAATGAAGAAATAAATTGGAACTCTTCTTTTGAATATCATGAAGACCTAAATTTGAATATCAAGCAAGTAGAATCCATGGAGGATTAGGATTTTGAAAGAAACAGTGGAGAGTTACCAATCCTCCAACCTCATAATCTCATAACCATACTTCCAAGTATTCAATTGCTTGATATTGTATAACATTAGGATGATTAGATAGGACAAGACGCAACTTTAGGTTATCAGGGACATGACCTTAGATAGGAGGGCGTGGAGGACTCGTATAAGGGTAGAAGGTTAATAGGTAGTGGACTATTGTCTTGCTTTTTTAGGATTTAGGCTTGTTGGTGTTTGTCGTTGTACTAGTCGTATTATCGTAATTTTGTTTTTGATATCTATCATCGTCTGTTGTGCACTATTCTGTTGTTCTTGTCCTTTCTTGGAGGATTTGCATTTCTTCCCTTGTTAGTTGCTATGTTTTATCCACTGTTTTCTTCTTCTTTGTACTTGGATTTGCGGCACTTGAGCCGAGAGTCTTTTGGAAACAACCTCTCTACCTCCATGAGGTAGTGGTAAGGTCTACGTACGCTCTACCCGCCCAGACCCCACTTGTGGGATTTCACTAGCTATTTTGTTGTTGTACTGAGCCGAGGGTCTTTCGGAAACAGCCGTCCTACCTTGGTAGGAGTCAGGTCTGCGTACACTTTACCCTCCCCAGACCCCACGTTGTGGGATTTCACTGGGTTGTTGTTGTTGTTGATATTGTATGACATTGTCAAAATATTTATGCATAACACCTACCCCCCTAAGGACGCCCTAAAGAAAGCAGTATTGGTTTAATTACATTCTGTTTTATCTGTAATGAGAATGTTCTCAATCTTATTGCTGATCTAAGCAAATAGGGCCATGGTAACAGATATTTGTCCTGGCAAGATATTGGGGTGCTTGCAGGTTGTGGCTGTCCAAGCATGGATAGAAAAGTTGTCAACTCTGGAAAGCGCCTTAGGGTATTGTTCGGCATCGAGGAAGGAAATGTATGTACTTAAATGCTGTTGTTATGTTTAACCTAGACAAGAAATCTCCATCAGTGTTAGTAGTATGAAGAGCAGGAAAACACCTGTCTGCACCTCTAACAAGACGCATTTACTAGGTCTGCAGCTTCTGTACATTCAGGGGAAGTTGTGAGAGGGCATACATCATCGCACGTGAAGATCAAGGTGGTCGAACTGTTGATGTTATGCGTCTACTATTGACTTATGGACTTAATCCAACTACTGGTGCTGTGGAGAATAAACCATCCTTGAACAAAAGAGTTGAGGAATCAGCAAGAAAGCTGTTGAAAGAAATTGTGAATTTCAGTTCTGAGGAACTCATCTGTGAAACACAGAAATCCACAAACCCTTGCAATCCATCTGTACAGGGTGATCACCAAGAAGGAGGTCAGATCAATGTTCTGAGGGAACAAGGTGATTGGTTTTGTCCCAAGTAAGTCTGATATTTTAATGCATTTATGACATAATACTTCCATGTACCAATCCTAATTTTCTGATATCCTTTTGGTTTTGTTCCTAGATGCAACTTCTTAAATTTTTCTAGAAATGTTAAGTGCTTACGGTGCAATGGCTTATTTCACGAAAGACTTAGCAAGCTAAGACAGGAGCAGGATCATCCTCCATTAAGGAAAGGCGACTGGATTTGCGACAAGTAGGAATGCAGTTGGATTACTTTGCATGTAGATAAGTTTATATCCTAGTTTTGGTGTCATTTGACTTCCAATCTCTTGCAGATGCCACTTTATGAACTTTGCAAGGAATACAAGGTGTTGGCAGTGTAAAGAAAAACCACCTACACGGCAGCTTAATTCTGGAGAGTGGGAGTGTGAATCGTAAGCACATAAACATTTATTTATTTTTCTTAAATAAGCCGTAGACACTTTTACTTATGTATGATCAATGGTAAATATAAGTTGAATGTGTTTTTGTATCTTCCTTTCTAGCTTAACTCTCTGTCTATTGCCTTTTGCAATTTTTCCCCTTGGCTAGGTGCAACTACATCAATTTCAAAAGAAACACGGTGTGCTTGAAATGTGATCATAGACGACCAAAAGCATCTAGCTGTGCAGGTTCTTCCTGTGGATCTACAAAACAAAATAGAATCATTAGTCTAACACGTCCTTATTTTGGTGAATTGAATGAAGAAACAGATGAGGAATGGGAATTAGTTGAGAGTGAGTATGAAGATCGTTTGAGCACAATGTCACAGAATCAGGTTGTTGATTTTCCTGTTTTAGGGGGGAACAGTGAATTGTCTCGAGATGCAAAGAAGCAAGAAAGGTGGAAGACTGGAAATGAAAGAGAAAATGGTGATGAATTGAATAACAAGTATTTTCAAAATAGGGGCAATGAGGAAATGGATGAGTGGTTTGGGCATAAAAATGTGGGAATCTATCAGAAACTTTAAAGAAGCTAGGTGAAGGGATTCACCCTATCTTCCTGTTTTTGAAGCTGTTCTGGATTTTGCACTACAAGCATTGCAATACAAAAGGAGAACTGCGATCCCAGACGCCTCAAATTACTTTTTGTACTCCACCCTCCCCTACTCCCCCCCTTTTTATGTAATGATCTTCAGGATCCAAATGGACCCATGGTCCTCTATCCCTGTACTAATGTTTGATCAATAGAATTCATCTTTTCTGACCTCACCAAAAAAACATTAAAGAAGATATTATGAAAGTTGTGTTGTGGCAAGAAATTTCACCTTCTAACAGCAGGCAACGTACGCCACTACAAAAAAAGTGTTATATTGCGGAGGTTTTATTGTGGAGGTTAACATAACCCCCCTAAATTGCATCAAACTTCAGAGGCTTAAACAACCCCTCCAATTTCTGTGCAATTTGTGGAGATCATCAACTGCCGTAACCCTCAAGATTAAAAATTCTGCTATATCAACACGGTAATTTTTCTTTTCCTGTGCTTTTTCCCCAACTATTGTACCGTTTTTATAATCTCTCTTCCAAATTGGTCACTCCATTTCTCCAAACCCTTATCTCAGTGCTCCTTCATACGTCCTAATTAACATCTTCAAAGTGTCTAATCTTAGAGTTCAAAGATGATGTGTGGACTTATTGATCTAAATACTATGGATAGTGATGATGTCGGAGAAGAAACAATGGCGCCAGTGTCTTGAATTCATCGGAGGCGGCATCTGGAAATTCGAATTTGAAGTCGTCAACTCCGCCAGTGGTGGCATTGGTGTGTATGGAGCTCTGGCATGTGTGTGTTGGCCCATTGATTTCGCTGCCGAAGAAAGGAATTGTTGTTGTGTACCTACCTCAAGGTCACCTTTTAATCATCTCTCTGAGTACCTGTCCATAGCTTATAGCCTCCCTCCTCATGGTTTATGTCATATTGTAGATGTCAAGCTACAAGTTAGTATACTTTTCCTCAACTAAGTGTCAGTTTTGTTGAAAATTTGGTACAGATTGGTTAAAATATTTGCTTATGTAGGTTTCTCTGTTTAGTGTTGAGTGTAGAAAATTTTGACTATTTGTGTAGTGATCTGGCATTTGGTTTTCAGGTGTTGGATTACAGGTGGATGTGACATTTGATGAGGTCTATGCATAGGTCTCGCTAGTTCCTGACAATCAGATATTCTAACTGCTTAAATTTAGTTCCTTTAGGTAAAATTTGGTTAATACAAGCATTGTTAGGGTGATTCTGCTCTGTTTTTTGTATCTGTTGTGCAATTTTTTTCTCTTTCATAATTTCTTTCATTGTTCTGCACTGTTTTTTTGTCTCTGTTCTGCAATTTTTTCTCAGCTTTGTAATTGTCTTCTCTGTTCTGCTTTCTGTTTGTTGTGATTGTAGTAAAATCTGTTTTTTTATATTTTCTTGAAGGAAGAAGATATATGTAAGTATTTTGTCAACTTAACAAAGGAGATGGATGATCAAATAGATATTTCATTTCGCGGCCATGGGGTCCCTCCCTCCAAGGCAAACTTGTTCCGCTGAATTTTGACTAAAGGGGTTCCTATTCTTAAACATTCCATATGTGCTTAAATGAGAATAATGTGGATACTATCAATGTTGTAATCAGACCAATGATGGTGTAACAGGTTTATTTTGCTGTATGGTTACTCTGGTGTCTACTCTTATGCCATTTATGAGCATGTTGGTTCACCTGAGTGGCATGCTTTCAGCCTTGGTGAAACTAGATTGAAAAGCCTTCAAGCTCCGGAAAGATAAGTAAGAAGAGTTTTTTCTCCTTTTTATACCCTTTTTTGTCATTGTTTCTATTGCTCAAGCACATACCTTTTTATCAGTCTATGGAGTAAATCTGTTACAGCCTACAATCAAATGGGTCGAGTTAATCTGTCCATCAAAGCTAGAACAAATGAATTCATACTGTGTGTTATAGTTGGGATTTTGATATGGAATCTCCATGTTATTACTCGTATGCCTCAATGCTCAACCACCCTCTTTGGACACATGAAATTTAATAATTGCTTCTAGCAAGTTTCTTTTTCTAGTTTGCTAATTTGTTCAGGGTGTTAATTGTTTATTCTGTGTTAAGAATACATAAATATCAGACAATTGCCAGCTTATTGAACTTATACTTTTCGTTTGTTCCCATCAGATAGTTACACATGGGAATTTGGAAGGTTTTATCTTCATCATGAACATAACCTCTCTCAAACTACAACTTCGATTACACATAATTATTGGTAATTTTGAAAACAAGAGAGATTCATGGTCTACAAAATGTTACAGAATTTAATGCTAGGGGCGTGTATTCTTCATTTTATGTTCAATTGTTTTTCTAAAATAGACAAGTTTCTTCACTATACTAAGCCAAGCTTACAATATAGGGTGGTGCATAGCCTATATTGTAACATACAATAAGTAGAAACTAGAAGCGTTCACTTCCAATATTTGACTAAATCAACAAAACTGTAAAGGCAGCTATAGAGTTTTTTTGTCTTAAAAAATCATAGTATCTAATTATCTTGTAGTACTGGAAGCTACAAACATCTTGCAAAAACATAGTGATTAACAAAGTGATATATGCAGTACTTTTCAAAGTGATCATGAAGAAGGAAAAACACGTACCTTAAGAACTGTAAATTTGACTAATGATGTTTCTGGAGTGAATTAAAATTTGACTGGTTAGCTGGTCTGATAGGAAAAAATCTATCATACTGTCCTGTAGAAAAAATCATCATGGTAAATTCAATCAAAAGTCGGAAAAAAAAATATCATACATGTGTAGCTATTGTTACTATTGTTTCTACTATACTCAAGGACAGAGTACTTGGTGGTGTTGTGATTGTTGTGAGGCTTTACATTGTTCTATGGGGAAAAACCAAAGATCACAAATATTGTAGTTCTGTTATGAAGTTATGAAGAAATACAAAGTGAGAGTGAAATAATATAGAATAAGAGAGGAGACTTATTCTGCTACTATATTGTTTTGGCATAATAAACAAATATGACCCTTAACTTGACTTCAGCTAGCAACTATGACCTCTAATTTTATTAATGCACAAGTAGACACTTTAACTATCCAAAACTTGAACAAATAAACACATTCGTCCTACATGGCATCTTACATGGCAATTTTGTGTCCTACGTGGCGTCCTACGTGTATTGTGTCAGGTAAGACATGTGTCTACTTGTTCAATTTTATACAAGTTTTAGTGCCTACTTGTGCACATCCAAAGTTGGAGGGCATAAATGTGAAATGAGTTCAAGTTAAAGGGCATATTTATGTATTATGTATATTTTTTTTGTTACCATCAGTTATTTCTTGTACTTTTTTTCTCCCTTGAGTCAAGAGTTTATCGGAAACAGCTTCTCTATCTATGAGGTATAGGGATAAGGTTTGTGTACACTCTACCCTCCCCCAACCTCACTTTGTTGGACTACACCAGGTATGTTGTTGTTTTATGAACATATTTGTAATGACGAGATTTGATTAGCTAACAACCAATGATTCTAAACTATGAATATTGGAACAATATTTTTAACTAGTTCTAGCTATAGCAGCCAGGATGACCTCTTGGAGTTGCTGCATGCTATAAATCACATGCCCAATCGGACAAATGATACTGAACGGCCAGCAGAATTTATATTCTGGATCAGCTTGCTTGGCTTAAGGGCTGCTCATGATATTTAACATCATTAAAGAGTTAGCATCAGTTAGTCCGGAATCTCCTAGCTAGTTTGTTTCATGCTTGAGAAACTGTTTTTGATGTGTAACTTGTTGTAATCTACCAAGAGTAGTACTTCAAAAGTATCTCCCTCCAACAGTTTAGATTAACACAAACTTAAACTAATTCATATTGTTTCTGACTTGATTGGATATTATTCAATTGTTCATTTCAACTAACGTCAATGTACTAGTCTACTAAAAGATTTTACTATGATAAAGTTGCAGGACAAATCAAGTTTAGTTTATTGGGAAGGAGGTAGTATATATCCAGCTATAGCTTCTACATTTTGATGCGGTTGTTATCATGAAGGTAAACTGTAGTTTGTGTACAATTTGGGAACTCTATTTCATCTTCCGTTGCCTTCTTAGTCATTGTTTGGAAACTCTATTTCAAAAAATATTCAGGTGTAATCTATTATTGCAAAATACAGTATATCTTTTTTGTAAAAACCAAATTCCGGGGTTATAACCGCCACAATTTGACCGTCGCTAAATGTTACAGTGGTTGTTTAAAAATACCCGCAAATTATTTCAAGGGTTTTAAAAACTATCGTGATGACATATTGCTAAATCGCCGCAAATTGCAAAATTAATCCCCGCAGTTAATGTTTCCTTTTCTTTCTTTTTTTGTAGTGCGTCCTAATTGGAAAGAAAAGGAGAAATATCAATCAGTTTTAGTTGAATTCAAGACTCACAAAGTACAAGAATGTGCAAATGAATAATTGGTTTGATATGATGTCAAAGTGAACAAATTCAGTACCATAATGAATGACTCTGTTGGAAGACCAAATATCTACTGTGTGCAAGGTGTTTGCGTTTGGTTAAAAATTGATTCAAATTGAAAATCAAATCAAATCGATTTTTATTTGGTTTCGGTATGGTTTGAATTTAAAGTTTTAAAAAATCAGTTATATTTGATTTGGTTTGGTATTATTTAAAACAAACTGAAGAAAAGATCAAATTGAATCAAAAAAATATTATATTTTGATATGTAAAAAATAAAATGATGTGAAAATGAAAAAAAATGGAGCAAAAATGAATAAAAAACAGAAAAAAAAAAAAAAGGAAAAAGAGGAGACAAGAAGGGGGACAGATTAACAATGATGGTGGGATATTAAATGGCAAAAGAAAAAGGAAAGAATTGAACTGCAAAAAGAGAAAGGCAGTGATGCAACAAATATGCTCACTGGAATCAAGCGTGTGGGTGCTCCGGGCCATCCAATTTTGGTTTATTTTGAATTCAGTTATTTTATCTGAGAATTTTTTTATATTTATAAATAGTTCATAAACACATTTTGGAAGACTTCTTTAGATATAAGGTGGTTAGGCCTAAGGAGAGAGCGAGGAACCGCCGTGAAATAAGAAGAAAGATTGACAAGAAGTTTTTTCTTTCTTCTTCTTATTTTTCATTGTTGGTGTATTGTGTTTTCACATATGTTTAGGAGTAGCTAATTTTCTATCTAGGATTTTGGTGGAACCTTTTGAAGGATGATTTAACTGTGACTATTTATTATGTATTTCCGGAGAAAGAATGCATATTAAGGGTCACTCCTAAGTATATGACATATCAATACTATGGGTTTAAACACAAATTTAGAGATAATGAATATTTGACGTAGTCATATTACGCGGTGAGAAATTGCTAGCTAGAGCAATTTGTGAGAGTGCGTCTAGTAAATTATTGTGATTTCACGAGGGAGAATTGCGGTAAGTAAAGTGCTCATGATTAGTAGAGAATAAATAGGCGATAATATAGCGAGAAATCATAATTATAAGCCTCATTAATCTTGAATTCAACCATTCTATAATTGGTTGATAATTTTATTGCTTTAATATTTGTAAGTTTATTAGTTAGGAATAGAAACCTTAATATTTAAAATTGAATAATTGCTCGAACTTATTGTTCTAGTGATATTGAATAGTTATATTTAAAGTCTTAGTTCTCTGTGCGATTCAACTCCAAACATAAAAGGTAAATTATATTTACAACGATTGCTTATGCTTTTTAGGATTAATTTTGGGAGTGATAAATTTTGACGTCGTCGCTGAAGAATTAACCATTTGGTTGTAGTTGTAACTATTGCTAGGTTTCAAGTTTGAACTTTTTCTTGTTTCATTTTTTCTTTTTTTAGTTACTTGCTGATTTGACAAACATGACATCTTGCTAATTATGCGAGCTTAGGTACTGATAAGTACTTTAAATCATCAATATGCGTAGTACAGGAAATCACTCGTGACAATATTATTTAAATTATTCTGAGAACAAGTTATGTGTACCAACTCAATCTTATGCACGAAACGTGTGTGATGGTCAAGATGGTCGATATGGTCACTTTTATGATTGTGATCATACTTCATATCCTCCGCCAACCCCTTATTATGATGGTTCTACTTTTTCGTATGAAGTTAATATGAACAATGAACCATGGGATGATGACATGAAGGAGATAAAAAATATGTAGTTTACGTACTGGAATGGAAGTTACAGATATTCATTTTTAAATTATGTCATCGATTGGTGACCTGATCCCTCTAAACAAGAACAACTACCGACATCATCTCTTTAAATGTCTTGTGGAGAAAGATGATAAAAGAATAACTACAATTACAAAAAGATAACTATCCACATCTTGGAAGCTCAATGGAGCCAACTGGTTCAAGTTTTAAAAGCTCATAAAGCTAGAATTGTAGATAGTAGCCAAGAAGTGGTTGAATTAAAGGAAGAAACTGACATTCTAATGGAAGAGTTCAGAGTACAATATCAACAACCCAACCAACTAGAATTTGATGATGTCAATATTGAAGAAGTGGTACTAGAGTCAACTAAGGACCTTGTTAATACATCTTAATTGACTCTAGTATGTGTCAACAAGAGGAGTTCAATAGTTGAATTTTTAGTTTGAGCCCATTGGTCCTCACTCCAAGCATTTTTTGACATTGTGTTCGTAAGTATATATGAAAAATAATTAATACGAGCCAACACAACAATCAAAGAAAGAGGTAGATGAGCCATTCATTCCAAAATATTCAAGGCCGTATAGGCAAGGTGTTCCTTGGTTGAAAGCGAGAAAGTACATAAAAAATTATTTGATTTTTGGCTCGCAATAATTTGCACTGCCCTAAGGACAAAATCATAAAGCAGAAGAAAAATTGCGAGTCCAACTCATAAGTACGAAGTCGAGGCAAAAAGTAGTTCAAAGTCACGCCGCAACATTAAATCGAGTTTGTTGAGAAGCAATCCAATTTTATTTTTTATAGTGTTGTTTTTATTTTTATAGTAGTACGAGAAAGAAAATAAAGCCATTAGAGGTATGTTAAAGTAGGCCATAAAGTTGAAATTAAGTATGAGGTGCTGCATAAAAAATCATACTCTTTCCGTTTCAAAAAGAATGATCTAATTTGATTTGATACGAAGTTTAAGAGAAGATTTTTTTATTTTGTGGTCCTAAATTAAAGTTATGTCAAATGTATCAAAATACCCTTTAATCTTGTGACATTAAACATATCACTTGGAAAGTTGAAATTAAAATTTTACCAAAAAAAAGATCATTCGTTTTGGAATAGATTAAAAAGGAAAAGATGTTATTCTTTTTAAAACGAAGAGAGAATTTTATTGAAAGAAGTCTGAGTACCACATGAGCGGCTAATGCTTTGGTCTTTTACCACCTTATTGTTTATGGGGTGCATTGAGGGCAGTGTACAATTTAAAGTGTGGGATGAGGAGATTGCTTGGATGTTTTTTGTGCTACTTTATCAGATATTTCTTTTGTTTTAATTTGTTTGTTCTATTCTTTTTTTTAGTTCATTTTTAAAAAAAAATTATTTTTTCTTTTTTATCAACTCTTTATTCTATATTTCTATTAACATAGTTTAAAATCACACGATTAAATAATATTTTGGTATATTAACATATTTTTAATTTATGACCACAACATTCAAAAGTCTTTTTTACTTTTTTAAACTGCGCGATAAGTCAAAATTGGACAAACAGATTAAAATGAAGAGACTAGTTAATAATTCCGCTTTGTTTTTATTTGTACATTAGTTCTTTTCCTAAGATGTTGCTTGAAACGGGTAATATTTTTAAAAAATTAGGATTAATTTTTTTAAAATTCATTAGGAGTAGTAAGGGAGAAAGGGAAGAAAATTTCCTTTTCACTTGTTTTATACTAGTATATTTAGGTCTGAGCTTGAGTAATACTTTTTTGTAATTGCTTGAGTGATAAGTAAAATAGCAAACTTTATGACACATAAGCTCACGATAGTGACTCCATATATAACTTGTTCTTATTTTGTAAGTCGCGATGACCATGTTTGTCTTCAGAGTAGAACCAATTTATCTTGATTGAGACTTGTACAATGAGAGGTGAGAATTTCTTGCATATAATTTATGTTTTGCATCTTAGTCTAGAACTTTTTCTGTAGGTTATTGAAGCTAAATAAAAATATGTTACTCTATTTAGAAGTTGATATATCTTATGAATTGTAGCCTACTCAGGTATTGTTAGTGCTAGTTAGACATTTGAGTCTATGTCATAATCCAAGATTACCCCTTAGACGTGACATGGTATTTTGAGTCCCGAGGGATCCTAAGCTAAACCACATGGCATAAAGATAACATACAAAATTGAAAAGCAGAAATAAAACATGAATAGTCTAATAAGCGTCTCATATAGCAAAAGACGATATTGGAAGACACATATACAGAATTCTAACTCTTAGTCTGAAAGCCTCTACTAACATATGTGAGTTACTCGGACATGTCCCTAACTAATTCTAAAATCTGAAACAAAAAGAGAAGTAATGAAATGGAAAGATAACATCGTTCTTGGAATATGAAGACTCACCAACTATATAGTGAAAGCTGACAGGATCTAATACTAACTGCGGCCTGAAGGGTGCGTCAAAACCTATATTATGAGATAATTAGGCAAAAATATGCGGTCAGTACTATGGAATGTACTAAATATAGAGAACATGCATAATTATAACATAAACATGATAAGTCTGGAAAATTGATAATGCATGACCAAGTAAAACATATCGAAATCTAATAAGCTGAGTTTATAAATCATAAACAATGTCAATACAATATTTCTGAAAGAGCCATAATCATATCATAAGAGAAATCATAATCATAGTCATATCATAAGCTTTTGTGGAAATCATAGACTGTTGTGGGAGATACCGTTAACCGACATAAATCATGTGATTTATAACATGGAGTTCAGTAATTGCTCCCACACTGAAAAGAGAGTGTCCTACTTGACAAAATAAGGACCATAATCATGATCTTAGGTGGATCCACTAGCTAGAGTCAATTAAGACTAAGTCCTACAGGGGCAATTAGTTATGGGACAAGGAGATTGCTTCTAAAAAACTTCACCTCTACTAATGGGTGAACCTTCATCCCAAAGTCCGTTCGGTTCTAAGTAAATTCCCAACGGAAATCATACATAAACATGTCATATTCATAATCTTTGAAATGGTAAGAATCTAGTGATACTAAATCATTCATAACTTCATATCATAAGAATAGCTCCTTTAAATCATGATTTCATAACATACTCATAAAAGACACTTATCTAAAGCATCTAAATCATGATAATCTTTCATAATGAGAATACTTCAATCGGAAGCCTTCAGTTTCATGAAACATACTTAATACTTTATGTAAAAACATTCTTGATTCATAAACACTTTAAATCTTCATGCATGCATATTAATATAGTTTATTTCATAATCATAAAATACTCATGTAAAAATCATTGAGAACATGTAATTATGATCAAATTATGCATAATAAGATGAATAATATAAAATAAACTTGAACCCGTAAGAAAATCATGAAAACCCTAGAAAATTTGGGTAGAATTATAAATGGATAAATGAGGTTTCTTTGGAACTCAATGGGTGAAGAGGGACCCATTAATGAACTTTTCACATACCTTGATGAATCCTAGCCTTGAACTTGGAAGAGAAAACTTGAAGAACCCTAAATCATCTTGATAGAAAACTTGAAGAAGACTTGGGGTTTTGAGAGAATGAGAGTGAATGAGGAGGTTAGGCCTTAAGAAAAATGGTTATAGTCTTTCTGAGTTAAAACTGCCTAATCACCTTTTAGAGGCATCTACGGACCATAAAACCTTCTACGGCCCATAGAAGGTCATCCGTAGAAAGTGACCTGAAAACCAGCACTCTGAACTTCAAATCACGACCCCTTTCTACGATCCATAAATATCAGTACGACCCCTACAACCGTCCGTAAAATCCAAGTATTGAAATTTTCTCTAAGTTTTGATCACCAACAATGAGTTATTTGTACGAACCGTATTTTCTTCTATGGTTCGTATTGACCCTCCGTAGAACTCAAGTACCAAAATCTTAAATTTTTGAAGATTAAGACCACAAGATCAACCACGACCCATATTTTTATTTACTAGTTATCCTGTTTGCTCTTACAAATTGGCCTAAGGCTTAACATTTTTGAAGTTCATGAACCTTGGTCTACGATAGGGTCTATAGTTCGTGAAAACTTGTATGGATCATATAAACTCTCGTGAACCCTAGTCCTAAATTTTCCAACTCTAAGCATCACTCTACGGATGACATCTACAGATTGTATAACCTTGTACGGATCATAAATACTGTCCATAAAAGTCACTTTTGTAGACTTCAACAAATGTTTCTATAAGTTTTCAACTTCATTTGAATTAGGCACTTTTGGGGTATTACAATATATGACCTTTCATTCGGTAGTCATATTTTTGCTTCGATCCATTTGTTGAATTAGTAGTTTTTGCACTCTACTTTCTTAAGCAGTATTGCTTAGACTATTACAACAACAACAACAACCCAGTGAAATTCCATAATATGGGGTTTGGAGAGGGTAAAGTGTACGCAGACTTTATTTGTACCAATATAGAATGGTTGTTTTCGAAAGACCCTCGTCTCAATAAAAGCATAAAAAGAGGTCAGATAAGGATAATAAGTTAAAAGCGATATGGAAAAGCAAATAACAAAAGCAACACCGATAAAATAGAGCAATCAAAGTACAGAAAGTGATAGATAATAACAGAAATCAGACCACAAGAAATTATAGTGCGCTAATGGGCCTACTAATAAGAAATAATAATGAGACTATGAACTAGCCTTCTACCCTAATGTGGGGCCCCTACACCCTCCTATCGAAGGTCATGTCCTCGGTAAGTTGTAACTGCGCCATGTCCTGTCTAATCACCTCTCCCCAATATTTCTTCGGCCTACCCCTACCTCTTCTGAAACCATCCATGGCCAACTTCTCACAACTCCATACTGGGGCATCTATGTCTCTCCTCTTCACATGCCCAAACATATCAGTCACATTTTCCACATCTTGTCTTCCACCTAGGCCACTCCTACCTTGTCCCGAATAGCCTCATTTCTAATCTTGTCTCTCCTGGTATGCCTACACATCTATCTCAACATTCTCATTTCAGCAACTTTCATCTTTTGAACGTGAGATACCCTAACTGGTCAACACTCCGCCCCATATAACATAGCCGGTCTAACCACCACTTTGTAGAACTTGCCCTAAAGTTATGGTGGAACCTTCTTCTCACATAGCACACCGAAAGCAAGCCTTCATTTCATCTACCCTGGTCTAATACGATGTGTGACATCATCATTAATCTCCCAACTATCTTGCATAATAGATCCAAGGTACTTGAAATTACTTTTCTTTTTGGATGGTCTGGTCACCAAGCCTAACTTTCGTACTAACCTCATGAGGTGTCTTATTGAACTTGCACTCTGAGTACTCTATCTTGGTCCTACTCAGCTTAAACCCTGTAGACTTCAAGTTCTATCTCCAATCCTCCAATTTAGTGTTAACTCTGATACGAGTCTCATCGATCAAGACTATGTCATCCGCAAAAATCAACTCCGCTACGAGTCTCATCAATCAAGACTATGTCATCCGCGAAAAGCATACACCATGACACCTCGCCTTGAATTTATCGCATCAATCCATCCATTACTAAGGCAAATAAAAACAGACTAAGAGTTGATCCTTGATGCAACCCCATCACAACTGGGAAGTGTTCTAAGTCCCCTCCGACTGTCCTTACCCTGATTTTGGAACCTTCATACATATCTTTGATCACCCAAATGTATTCCACAGGTACACCTTTATCCTTCAAACATCTCCATAGTATCTCTCGTGGCACTTTATCATAGGCCTTTTCTAGGTCGATAAATACCATATGCAAGTCTATCTTTCTCTTCCTATACTGCTCCACCTGTCTCCTCATAAGATGGATGGCTTCTGTAGTTGAGAATCCCAGCATAAATCCAAACTGGTTCTCTGAAATAGACACGTCTCTTCTCACCCTCATCTCTACCACTTTTTCCTACACTTTCATAGTATGGTTGAGAAGCTTGATACTTCTATAGTTGTTGCAACTCTATATATCCCCCTTATTTTTATATAGAGGGATCATTACGCTCGACCTCCATTCTTTAGGCATTGTTGCCATCTTAAAAATGATATAAAATAACCTAATCAGCCACTCCAAACCTACCAAGCTCGCGCTCTTCCAAAATTCCACAGGAATCTTATCAGGCCTAGTCGCTCTTCCCTAGCGCATCTACGAACAACATCCTTAACCTCCTTGACTATAATACTCCTGCGATACCCAAAATCGTGACGCCTCCCTATATGTTCCAAATCTCCCAACACAATCTCTCTGTCTCCTTCTTCAATCAAGAGTTTATAGAAGTAGGACTACCATCTCTATTTAATGAGGATCTCATCTACCAATACTTTTCCATGCTCGTCCTTAATGCACTTCACTTGATCCACATCGTGTTCCCTTCTCTCCCGCGCCCTGGATAGCCTGAACAATTTCCTATCCCCGTCTTTCTCTTCTAGTTCAGCATAAAGGCGTTCAAAAGCTGTCTTTTTTGCCGTCGAAACCGCCGACTTCGCCTTCTTCCTCTCTATCTTATAAAGTTCCCTATTCATCCACTTCTCCACCTCATCCTTGCTTTCTATCAACTTCGCATACACCATCTTCTTTGTTTTCACCTCCCCTTACACTTCTCCAATTCCACCACCAGTCCCCTCGATGCCGACTACGACTACCTATCGAGACTCCCAACACTTCATTTGCTACAACCCTAATACAACTAGTCATCCTATCCCACATACTGTTCGCATCCCCGCTACTATTTCAGGCCCCCATATCCTTTAATTTCTCTCCCATCTCTAAGGCACTAGCCATGGTCAAACTCCCCTATATGATCCTAGGTCGGTCATCCCTGACCCTCCTCTTCCTCGTCATCTTGATCTCTAAATCCATTACCAAGAACTTACGTCGGGTTGTAAGGTTTTCGATTGGAATGACCTTACAGTCTTTGTAAAAACCTTTATCATCCTTCCTAAGGAGTAAATAATCTATCTAAATCTTAGTCACCAAACTATGGAAGGTTACCAAGTGGTCCTCCTTCTTTGGGAAACTCGAATTGGCTATCACCAACCCAAAACCTCTTGCGAAATCCAAAAGTGAAACTCCTTCTCCATTTCTGTCCCCGAAGCCAAAGCTTTCATACACATCATCATACCCTCCCGAAATAGACCCAATGTGCCCATTAAAATCCCCTCCTACGAGAAGCTTCTCAGTAGGCAGTATGCCTCTCACTAACTCATCCAAATCCTCCCAAAAATGCCTCTTATTCTCCTCGCCTAAGCCTGCTTGCCGCATAAGTACTAATAATGTTCAACGTGATCCCTTCAATGACCACCTTAATCAACATCATCCTATCAGTGACTCTCCTAACCTCCACCACCTGATCCCTTAAATCACTATCTACTAAAATGCCTATCCCATTCCTATACTTCGATCTACCAGAGAACCAAAGCTTATACATGTCTACCTCCTTAGCTTTAGAACCTATCCATTTAGTCTCTTGGACACAAGTTATATTAATCTTCCTCTTCTTTAAAATCTTAATTAGCTCTATGGATTTTCCCGTTAACGTCCCAATGTTTCAAGAACCTACTTTTAGTCTAGACGCTTCTTTAACCCACTTACCCCTCCTTAGCTAAGTGATGATTAGACCCTATTTGAAAGAGTGCATAAAGAAAAAAGAAAAAAAAGTTTCCTTGAAAATGATTGAAACGTTCTAGATATGATGAGAATTACTTCTAAAAATAATTGATGAAGAGAGGGTTTAAGATAAGAAGAAACAAATAATGGGTTATGTTTAGAAAGTGTAGAGTGATTAGGAAAGTGTAATTCAGTATTATATAGTTGTCCTACCCATATCTTAGCCAATTGCGGATACTTGTTTCATGATAGATAGGTAACTTTATTAGCTTTGTTTGACATAATAGGTGAACGGACTTAAATTTTATGAGTTAGAGTTCGACAATGAGGTTAGGAGGTTAAAACTTTGTTGTTTGACCGTTTTGATTTGTATATTTTGTATGATGATTAGAAAATGTACATGATGTTGTGAGTTACTATAGGGCCTAATTATTTGTATCAACCAAAGTAATGGTATTCCTAGACTTGATTTATTTAGATGAGACGTAATGCTTATTTGAGGATGAACAAGAGTCTAAGTGTGGGGTGATGATGTTAGATCAAAAATACATATATTTAGCCATTATTTGACTCATATTTTAATACTTTTAGGGTCTGTTTAGAAAATCACCTGGTAATTGGAATTGGTGTAATTACAAGGATAGTAATTACCAACATAATAATTACACAACTTAGTAATTACGATAACTTATTTATTTGCCACAACGTAACTACAATGTAATCGTAAGTGTGTTGTTTGGTTGCATCAGTGTAATTACAAGGTTATATTAAATTTTAAAAATAAAAATTGATTATCTAAACTTTAAAATCTTATTAGACAAATAAGGACTTTTATAAATGATATTAAATTAAATATTTAAGATATATATTGTCTTTTGAAAATATATTAATTAATAAACATATGTTCTTACTAATAATATAAAAAATAATTGATTTATATTTTTTAAATTAGTATATTCTTATTAAATTAATCATAAAAACTAAAAATACAAGATTTCTTTGAGCATCATAAAATGCATGTTTGACAAAAATATTAATATTATAAATATAAGTCATAAAATTATTAAAACATTTGACAAAAAAGATAATCTATCAAATCTAACTAAAAAATAAATGATTTGCAATGTGAAATATCAAGTCAATACTACTAAAATAAATGAAACTGAAAATATAGCATAAGTTCTAAATTCAAAATAAATTTTTTAACATAATACTATTATTATGTCAAATTTCAACATAACGTATATAAATATGATTTAAAAGAAAAGAAAATCGTAAGTCTATAACTTTATTCAACAATGACTTCTACTTTAATTGAAAAATTAGAACTCTAACAAATTTATGCTAATGAAAAAATTAAACATAGAATTAAAAAAAGGGTAATATGAAAAATTGCATAGAATCATATGAAGTAAAGGTTGAGAATGAGAACGAAATAAAATATAACTAATAAAAAATCAAATATATATTTTTTATTTTTTATAGAATAATAAAAATAAATTAAAACAAAAAAATAAAAATAGAAATAAAAGGAAAAAAATTAAAAAGTAATCAGCTTATAATTACACCATATAATTACACCAATTCACAACCTCTCCCTAAGAATTGGAGAGTGTAATTACCCCCAATCAATTACACTCAATTACCTGTTGATCATGTAATTATATGGCCAACCAAGTATGCCAAACAATGTAATTACATCCAATTACACCAAATCCAATTGCAGAGTGACTTTCCAAACAAATCCTTAATCATCTTTTGAGTATTAATTATATTAATTTTTGCTTAATATTATATTTTTAATGTGTAAAGATGAAAAGATTTGGAGCAAAAATAAATAAAAACCGCAAAAAAAGAAAGGAAAAATAAGAAAAGATAAGAAGGGGGGGGGGACATAATGATTTGCAGCGATGGTGGGATATTAGATGGCAAAGGAAAATTAAAGGATTAAATTGAAAACAAAATTGACCATTAAGCAGATTGGAGTATTCCATAGAAAATAAGCATGAAAGTCAAGCACATTAGGGAGTGGGAGATGGCACGTGTAATGACTCTTCTGGTTATTTTTATTTTATTTTTGTGTGTTTTTATTATTTTAATCTTTTTTATAATTTTTTCATGCTTTTATGATTTATTGGGATGGGTAATGCAATTCTCAAGGTGATTGAATGAGTTTTGAAAAGGTTTTTCTAATTTTGAAGCTTTTAAATTGAAATAATCAACACTCTTAGTAAATTAGCTCGGATGAGATTTTTTTCAATGCTATTAGCTCCAAAAACATGGATTTTGAAATAGTAGGACCTTCGGTTTGGATTCCGAAGCTTTTTCAGACTCATTTAAGGCACCTTGGTGGTTTTTAATAATTTTGATTAAAGTATTATCTTTGATTGACATTTCGTCAAGATGATCGCGATGTCTATTTCGTCGATTTCATTGAGTCGAAATATTTTTTTTTAATTGAATAGCATATTTGATTATTGTTGATCGAACTCCAATGAATTCCGAAGGTTCATTTTGAGTTGTTAGTGCACAATAGCTCACTGTACTTTATGAACAAATATTGGACCTATCCACATTAATTTTCATGGCCACACATTCCATTGCTGTATTTTTAAAGGCCTAATCCATCGGTAGCCCCTCAAAGTTAGCATCAATTTTTACTTAGTCACTTTAACTAAGTTTTGTTCATTTTAGGCATCTCAAGTAAGGTTTTGATGTGTCATTTTGACATTTTTTTTTACAATCACCCAAATATTTAAAGTGTGTGTAATAGACTTGACGCTGATGTGTCAAAGTGACCAATTAAATGAAGAAATGTGACAGATATATCAAAAATAATTTTAAAATAATAACTTTTGATTAGAAAAAAAGTGGTCATTAACTTCATTTAATTGATCACTTTGACACATCAGCGGCAAGTGTATTATACACACTTTAGATATTTGGGTAATTGTAAAAAAAGTGTCAAAATGACACATCGGAACCTTACTTGAGGTGTCTAAAATTAACAAATCTTAGTTGAAGTGTCTAAGTGAAAGTTGGTGCCAACTTTCAGGAGCCACCGATGGGTTCCGCCATTTTTAAACTTTACTTCCTGACTTTTTCTCTCTACATATATTTGATATATTTTGTAGTTTCATTTACAAATATTAATTATGAAATTAACATTATACTTTAAAAAGGAAGAAATTAAACTTTACTCTCTCTCCAATTTATTTTTCTATAATTCCTAAAGAAATTAATGTTATATTTTCTTCTAACTCTATCCATGTTGAGCTATAGACAAATATTAGCTAGAAGTTAAATCTTTAAAAGTTTATAAACGGTATAATAGATAAATGTGTCATTTAACTTGATTTTAAGTTATATCTATGTCATTCAATTTTGGGAGTGCACAGAAAATCACTTAGACTTGTATAAAATTGAACAAGTAAACATATGTGTCCTATGTACCATCATACGTGACTAATTTTCGTCCTACGTGACGTCTTATGTCTACTTGTTTAATTTTATATAAGTTTAAGTGACTACTTGTGTACATCTAAAGTTGGAGGACATAGATGTCAGCAGAGACCAAGTTAAATGGTATGTTTGTGTATTATACCTTTGTAAACTAAGGGGTCGCTGGGTAATTTATAAGGGTTTTGCATGTATTAGTAATGTAGGAATTAATTATGACTTTATGAGTAAATATATGTATTATTTTATTTAAGTATAATTAGTTATGCAAAGATTAATTATTCATGTATTAGTTATTCCAACTTCTATCCATCATAAAATAATATATTGATTTTCTCATAACTTATAAATGTATTAGTTATGCAAGTTTCTAAATTGTCAACCAAACATCAGATTAATTTTATACATTAATAATTTAGTCTTTATCTGTCTACCAAACTTTGTATAACTGATACGAAAATTAATACACGAATAAGTTATTTTTTTCGCCAGTTATCAAACGACTCCTAAATGATACAATGATATACAAATATAGTAACTCGTTTTGTCCCATTTTATAGTTACATATTTTACTGTGGATGGAAATTTAATTAATTTTGTTCAAAATTGTCATCTAAAATATTTTATAAATGTGTGAGTATAAAATTATGTCATTAAACATAAAAAAATAATAATTCAAACTTAAATTATTTTAAAAGGTACTACATAAATAAATTTGAGATAAACTCAAGAGTGTTGACCATTAGAGGAGCATATTCACTGAAGCAGAGTCGAGCTCCCCACTATATCCGATCTTATAAATCGTCTGAGTTTTGCTAATCTCAATTTTAGGTAAGATATTTGTGATTTAGCATTGAAATTGTTGTTTGATTCTTCTTAATTTATGAACAATTTAGATGATCTATAACAAGTTTCATCAATGAGACACCAATCAATTTTCTTATTTAGTGCTGTAACTTGAAGAAAAAGTATACATATATATCATTTAGTTCATATCTCATTGATTATTTAAAATTGAATCCAAGAATGGACTGTGGGTGTGTTTTGGTATGAAAGAAAACATATTTGATCATTTTTTGGAAAATGTTTTCCTGGAAAATAAGTGGGTTTATATTATGTCAAACATTTGTATATAGTCTAGGAAAATACTACTAGAGGTTGGGTGGATGGGTAGGGGTGTGGGGTGGTAGGAATGGGGCCTATGGGGTGGGAGTGGAGAAGGGACATGTTGGGAGGCGAGGAGGAGATAATCAACTTGGAATGTTACTTGTAGAATTTGTTTTCTGTACTTCCTGTAGTGAAGTCATTTTTCTTAATTTTAAAGAACTTGTTTTTTATTTTTTTTAGAGAAAATGTTTTTTTAAAGATTTTGACCAACCAAAATGAGAAAATTGAAAAGTGTTTTCCTCCAATACAAAACACATGGAGAGATATGAACTTTTCAATTCCAAAATGGTCAGGCGTAAAGATGGTCTAAAAGGAGAATGAGACATTTAATTGGATCTGACAAAATGTTGTGTTTGGCCTGTGATAATTTTTTATGATTATGGTGTCTGGCGCAACTTACGGCGCAACTTGGCTATTCCACTAGGTACCTACTATATCCACTAACATAGGTACCAAATAACTCTACCCACCACGTCCCAAGCGGATAGGAGAATGTATTTTGCTTTCGTAGGGATTTGAACTTGAGACCTCGTGATTTTCATTTCTCCTCCGGCTTCATTGACCATTAGGCCACACCCTTGGGTGTGCCTTGATATTCAATCCTGAGATTCTTGCACATTTGTTTTATTTATGATCACCAGGCTAAAGACATAAATCTGTATTTGCAGAGGTGCAACCTTAAATAAAGTGATGTCTTCTTTAACCAGTCAAATGGTTCTTCCATCAAATAATGGTTACAAGGCATGGGAAGATCCTTATTTTTTCAAGTGGAGGAAAAGAGACTCTCATGTCCCACTCCATTGCCATGAATCAGTTGAAGGTAATACTCAATTGCTTCTATATAATGCTACTAGCAACGACATGCTAAGGGATTGTTCTTGTTAGGGTTCTCCTCTTGTGCTTATCAATAGTTTGGTTTACAGGGGTGAGGTTTCGCCCTTGGTCACTTTTGATTGCCTGAATCTGTATTGATAGCTTACATGGTCATTTCTGAACCTCTTGAAAGAAGGTTGTTAGGTTGAATAGCGAGTTTGCTTGCTGCAACCTGCTTATACCCATATATTAATCCATGAATAGCAGATAAGTAGTCTTTCACTAGAAGCCATGAAGATCAATTAGAAGCTCCACACATCCAAAGCGTTGTCATTTGTCAAGAACTGTTTTAGCAATTAACTGATAAGAGTGAAAGATCACACATTATACTATACTTACCTAAGCTATCAGAGTCTCTGGTGCTTCCAGAGTCTTTGCACTTTGCCAAGTCTTATGTTTCGCTATCTTCATTGTCTTTGTTGAAATATTCCGCTTTGATAGTATCCTTCATGCAGATTGTGCACTGTCATTGTGCTTAGAACTCCCTCTCCTTTTTATTATCAAGTAGGACCCTAATGCATTCCCGGAATCATTATTAGGATATTAGATAAAGCCTGATACTGATGTTGATCGTTGGTAGTTGAAGAAATTTAAACACCATAAGTTTTGTGTCACCTTTTGACTGGATAGACTTGATTGTCACCCTTGGGTGCTCGTTGAATTGTTTGTTTCTGATGCTCCTACTTCGTATTTAGGATCTCTGAGATACTGGAATGAGCGCAACAAAGTGGATCTATTGATTTCGATGTCAGCAGTTTGGGATGATGATGCTGTTTCTAAAGCTCTTGATTGTGCTGCTTACTGGGTTAAGGATTTACCTTTCGTTAAATCGTTATCTGGCATATGGAAATTCTGGTTGTCTCCTGGCCCTACAAACGTTCCATTGAATTTTTATGATAGCTCATTTCAAGATTCTTCATGGGGAACAATACCAGGTATGATAGAGCTCTACTTACTTTTAAAATAAAAAGGTTCCTGGCTCAGATCATAATCCTTCTCTGATCTTTGCTCTCTTGAATGCTTGAATTTTTTGAGTACTTATTCTTCATTACTATTAGTACCTGTATTGATTGCGGACAGACCTCTATGGGTCTTCCTTTATTAGGATTTCTTTCACAATAGTAGATATATTATCTTTTGGAGATGTATATTGTTGGATAATGTACTGTCAACGTCTAAAGTTTTCATCTCCTTCCTTCAAGTAAAACAAGTACACACTGTTGTTTCTGATCTACTGTTGGATTTCCTCGAAGAAAATGATGGTAGGAATGCAAATGTTCTTTTACTGTTCTACGGATTATGCGGCTTCCTGTTAACTTCTCTTTTACATTGCCCTTCTCTGTTTTCTTTATTTGCAGTCCTCCTAACTTTCGAGGATTATACAAAATTTAAAAAACACACACAAAACAAAAACTTTGCCTCAATCCCAAGCAAACTGGGGTCTGCTATATCCACACACGGCAAACTGTAAAAGTCATTCGTCCTTGCAAGACCCATGAAGTGAAATAGTATGAACAAAATAACCAAAAACCTCTCTACGAAATCTTTATGAAGCATTCTTAAAGTTGATCGATGTACGGCATTTTTCACTTAACACCTCCATTCTATGACAGTTACCAACGGTCGTGACTCTGCAAACAATGACGAAGTTTTTCTTGTTTGAAGGGATTGATCAAACCCAAAAACTAAGGAGCAAATGTCTGACTTGACACTAACAGTATGTGTATCACCAAGAAATGATTTGGATGATATTGCCTGCGTACATGTGGAGTCGATAGGTTTTTTTTCTCCTCAGCCTTGTGCTGATCTACTTTGACACCATCCTGCTTGCTTTTGATTTGATATGGGTTTTTTCCTCATCGATCTTGTACTTAATTTGTCAGCGGTTATTCTCTAGATGCTTGTTGGAAAATGTGAGAATGAACTTGCATGGCTTGCTTTGCTTTCAAGTGGATAGCTTGCTTAACCTATTAATACCTGAAAATTCCTTTCCCCCTTTTTGAGTCATTTTTTGTTGGGATGATGAGAAAACTTGTGACCTGCTTGATTTGATGAGTGATGACACTCATATGTCAAAATGGAGACTTTACCATCGAAAGATCCTACCTCTGTGATAATGTTCACTAGAGTTTCTTGTAGTTTTGAGCAGACATATGAAACATCAAAGTGAGAATCGAATGGACTGAAGTACAACCAGAACTCACAGAACTCTAAAGCAATTGACAGCAGTGGAAGAAGATCCTTATAATAGATCTAATATTAACACTACCAAAAGCCAGGGACAAGAGAAGGGGAGAAAAAATGCTCAACCTAGCACAACAGAGGGAGTAAGGATATAAACCAGGTGAAGTATATTAAGAATGATTCTCAAAAAGTGTTGACAAGCGACAATGAGATTGGAGAGGTTATTTGGTCAATTGTTCAACTCGAACCACAAGAATAATATTTTGGATTTCCATACATCTGTGCTTGAGAGAAGCTTTAGCTATACTTGTAGAATTATGTTGGTAGAGGTAAAAATTGCCATAAAAATGTGAGGATTAGAATAGCTTGTGGTCCAGATGTTATCCCATAGAGGTATGGAAGTGTCTTGGAGAGGTTGGATTAGGAAAGCTTACCAAGCTATTCAGTGTTATATTAAGAAATGGTAGGATGCCCAATGAAGGGAGAAAGAGCACCCTGATTCCAATTTATAAGAACAAAGGAGATACCTGAAATTGTGGGAATTATCGTGACAATAAACTTATGAGTCATATGATGGAACTTGGGGAAAGAATGACAAAGCTTAGACATAGGGACACTACAAGAGTGATAGAAAAACAGTTCAGATATATGTTCAGTAGATCTATAATGGAGGCTATATTCTTGCTAAAAAGATTGATGAAAATTTATTGAGAGGAAGAACTATATGTACATAGTGTTGGAGAAAGCGTATAATAGATGTGGCATCCTGAAAAATATTTTGTTAAGCGTTCCAGTCGGTTCTATGCTCTACATCGCTCAAGTCAACTCTTTTATATGGGCTAGCTTTTGGGGTGTGAGTTGGGCCTAAGACCTAAGACCTAATTTAATATGGTATCAAAGTCAGGTCCATCCCCGTTTGGACTTTCGATGCACGCTCCAGTTGGGCCTGGGCGTGAAGGGGGGTGTTAGAGTGGGTAAAATATCCAACATTGGTTGGGGAATGGACTATGGACTGTTGGTTTCCTTGTTGGACTTAGGCAATCCTCCCCTCACGAGCTAGCTTTTGGGGTTGAGTTAGGCCCAGGTGCCATATCTTTACATGGTATCAGAGCAGGACCCGTCTCATTCAATGTTGGGCCCCCAAATTAAAATTGTCCACGCACCAGATGCTAAGCACTGGCGTGAGGTGAGGTGTTGAAGATTGACAAAAAGTCCCACATTGGTGGTTAATGAGATGAGTTGACTCCTTATAAGGCTTGGGCAATCCTCCTCTCTTTGAGCTAGCTTTTGGGGTGTGAGTTAGGCCTAAGACCTAATTTTACAGTAGGAAGTGATAGATTCATGGTTTTATGTTTTGGAACAATGAGGATATGTTTGGTGGATGATTGGAATCAAAGGAAGTGTTTTGGAATTAAATCAGAAGCTCGAGGAAAAGAGGAGTAGGAAAAAAACACATCGTGAGAAATTTTAACAAGCGAAACAAGGTTGAACTCCAAAAGAGCATGAATCTCAATGTAAATCGAATTTGCCAATGGTTCTGAATGAAAATTGTAGCCCTTGAAGTTTAGTTTCCAACGCTTTAAACCATTTGTTGTTTGGGCTTTTCTATCAAAAGGTATGACCACTTAAATGAATAATATGATTTGCACAAAAGTTGGTGCAATCACCCCAAGTTGAAAGGAAGAGGTAATAGCCTCCCGATTGTGTTGTGTGATTGCTTCACTCAAAGATCCACATTCCTGTAAGAAATATAAGAGAACTATTATTGAATTGTGTATCTATAATATTACATGGAGACCCTATTTATAGGCACTATAATACAATCTTTTACGTATGCTATATACTATTCCTTTTCCTATTCCTATTCTAAATAGGATTGTATATACCTATTCCTATTCTAACAATGTACCTAGCTTGTTGTAAATGTAATTAATACGAGGACCGGTGAGGGAGTTGGTGAAGATATTTGCAAGTTGATTACTTGACTTCACAAATTTGTAACAATATCTCTTGAGAGTATCTTTTCTTGGACAAAGTGACAATCAATCTCAACGTGCTTAATCCTCTCATGAAACACTGATTTGATGCAATATGAAGGGCCGCTTGATTAACACATACAAGTTCCATCTGATCGATTTCTCCAAATTTTAGTTCTCTCAGCAACTGTTTGATCCAAACTAGCTCATAAGTTGCTATAACCGTTGCTCAATATTCTGCTTCTGCACTAGATCGAGCAACCACACTCTGTATCTTACTCTTCAACGACACCAAATTACCTCCTACTAAAACACAACATCCAGATGTAGAATGTCTATCAAAGGGTGATCTTGTCCAATCAGCGTCTATATATCCCGTGATATGCTCATGGCCTTAATCCTCGAACAATAGTCCTTTACCGGGAGCTGATTTTATATATCGTAGAATATGATCAACTGCATCCCAATGACTATCAGTAGGGAAAGTCATAAGCTGACATACAACACTCACAGGAAAAGAGATGTCGTGTCTAGTCACTGTGAGATAATCAACTTTCCAACCATCCGTCTATGCCTTCCAGGATTACTGAGTGGCTCCCCCTATCTCGAAAGGAGTTTAACATTCGGATCTATTGGAGTGGGTCGACATCCTAATATTTGTGTCTCCTCAAGAATGTCTAAGGCATAATTGCGTTTAGAAATAAGAATGCCTAATCTTGATTGAGTAACCTCAATACCTAAAAAATAATTTAGTCTGTCGAGGTCTTTAGTCTGGAAATGCTGAAAGAGATGTTGCTTCAAATTAGTGATACCAGCTTGATCATTGTCGGTAATAATAATATCATCAACGTAAACAGCCAAATAAATACACAGATTTGGTGTAGAATGCCGACAAAACACAGAGTGATCAGCTCCACCACGAGTCATGCCAAACTCTTGAATTACTGTACTGAACATCCCAAACAAGGCTCGAGAAGACTGTTTCAGACCATAGAGTGACTTATGCTATCGACATACAACGCTACTAGACTCCTTCTAAGCAACAAAACCTGGTGGTTGCTCCATACAGACTTCTTCCTCAAGATCACTATGCAAAAAAGCATTTTTAATGTCTAACTAATGAAGAGGCCAATGACGAATGACAACCATAGATAGAAAAAGACGGACAAATGCTATTTTAGCCACGGGCGCGAAAGTGTCACTATAATCTAGCCCAAATATCTGAGTATACCCTTTGGCAACATGGCGAGCCTTAAGCCGATCAACCTGACCATCTGGATCAATTTAGACTACATAAATCCAACAACAACCAACAATAGATTTATTGCACAAAGGGAGACAAGCTCCCAAGTACCACTCGTATGTAAAGTAGACATCTCATCAATCATTGCTTGCCTCCATCCAGAATTAGAAAGTGCTTCACTTATAGTATTAAGAATGGAAATAAAGGACAAAGATGATACAAGGGCATAATAGGGTGCTGATAGACAATGATAACTCAAGAAAATATATTGTGGGTTAGGATTTCGAGTGGATCATATACTTTTTTGAAGTGTAACTGGTTGGCAAGGAGGAGGTCCGGCGCATGCCATAAATCATCTGGGACTAGTGCTGGACGCAAACGATGATGATAAGTCAGGATTGGTGGCACAACAATCGGAGATGTAGAAGTAACTGTGGATTCCTCAAAATTCTGTACATGGAAGACCTGAGGTATGGGTAGGACTTTAGAGACATCAGGATGATCTAAAGATGTATAATAAGGTTGAGATTCAAAGAATGTGACATCGATAGACATAAGGTATCGACAAAGATCAGGTGAATAACAACAATACCCTTTTTGAACTCAAGAGTAACCAAGAAAGACACATTTGAGAGCGCGAGGGGCTAATTTATCTTTTCTAAAGGCTCAAGTTATGAACAAAGCATGTGCTCCCAAAGACACGATGGGGGATAGAATAGAGATATGACTGAAGAAACAATATGGAATGTGGAGCCTGACTCTGAATAGAAGATGAGGGCTTTTTATTAATTAAATAACATGTAAGGAATGCATCACCCAATAACGCAATGGAACATGGAGTTCAATGAGAAGAGTGCGAGCAGTCTCAATGAGATGCCTATTCTTCCTTTCTGCTACACCGTTCTGATGAAGGGTGCTCGTACAAGATGTCTGGTGAATAATTTCTTGGTGAGCCATAAACTCCTAAAATTGGGAGGATAAGTATTCTAAGGCATTATCACTATAAAAAGTACGAATAAAAACACCAAACTGATTTTGTATTTCAGCAAATAACTTTTGAATATAGAAACTTATTCAAAACGATCTTTCATTAAGAAAACCCAAGTGCATCTTGAATAATCGTCAATGAAACTAACAAAATCCCAAGGTTGAACTGACTCTGCTAGGACCCAAAATATCAGAATGAACTAATGAAAAAAAATAGACTCTGAATGACCCTTAGTACTATGTAAAAATGTAGCATAGGTGTGTTTCCCAAGTTGTCACGACTCACAATCTAATATGGATAAAGCTGACAAACTAGGCACCATCTTCTACAACTTGGATAGACTCGGATGTCCCAAACATTTGTAAATTAGGTCTAGAGGATTTGTACCGGAGCATGCTATGAAGGAATTTGAAGAGGTAAGATAGTAAAGGTCTTGTGATTCATGTCTTGTGCCAATCATCTGCTCTGTACTATGGTCCTACATGAGAAAAAAATCATCAAAAAGTATTATGCCACAATGTAGGGCACTCGTCAAATGACTAACAAATGCTAGATTAAAAGAACCAAGGACTTAAAAGAACAGTGTCTAGAGTGACAGTAGATAATGGTTTGGCTTTACCAACCCCTTTTGGTTTTGTTTGGATCTCATTGGCTAAAGTAATAGCAAAAAGAGATTGTGAATAAACAATATCGGACAAAAGTGATTTGCTACCAAATTAGTGATCAGAAGCGCCCGAGTCCATGACCCATGATCCAAGAGTACTAGATTGTGAAACACAAGCAAAAGAATTAACCACAACAGAAACATCAGGTTGAGCAACTGAAGCTACTCGTGGAGACGTTTTCTTACTTGCTCAATATGGAAGGAACTCATCATGTTCTGTCCGAGCAATATGACCATTATTGCATGGTTGATCAGCTGAGTAACAGATGCTACTTGTGAAGATGTCTGTTTACTTGTGCGATTCCGAAGGAGCTCATTATATTCTTTTAGAGAAATAGGATCATAACTTGGTGGGTGGACCATGCAAAATATAACATATGTCATGAGTGTATCCAAGTTTATGACAATAACTACACTTCGGTCGAGGTTTCCCAAAACGCCCTCCTCCTCGCCGATTCTTCATAGATTGATATGTACGTTTTTCTATGGTTTGAGATGTGAGAATAGACGAGTCAATGGTGGGTGATTAAACTACTTTGTGACCGGAGGCGCAACAAGGCGAAGTAGATGAGAGAATAATTCATCAATTTTAGGAACCGTAGGACTAGCGAAAATCTGATCACGCTCTGAATCATGGTCCATAGGACTTCTAGCAAGTTTAAGAACTAGAAACAATGTCTGCCTGTGCTTTTGTTGTTTTTCCACATTCGTAATGATTGATATCAACATTTCAAATTCCTCTATGACTGCCCGTATCTATCCCAAGTAAGTAGACATATTGGATTCTTGTTTCTTTAAGTTGGTCGTCCGAAATATCACATCATACAATCGAGATATGTTATTAGTGGTTGGTATGAAGGAAAATGTTTTCATGGAAAACAAGTTGATTTCTTGCTTATTTTCTCATGTTTGATTGGTGAGTGAAAAGTATTTTTAGTATTTGGTTGGTGAATGGAAAATATTTTTTAGAAAATATCTTTTATGTTTGGCTATAGAGAAGAAAATACTTTTAGAAACATAATTTTGGACTCGAGAACCAACCTTGATGATCAGTTGGGTCCCGATTCGAGTGTTGGGTTTTGGGTAAGGTGTTGGGGTTGGGTCCCAGATTGGACGTCGGGGTCGGGTGTTGAAGTTGTGTCTTGGGTCTAGTGTCGGGTCTCGAGTCAAGAGTAGGAGTCGAGACTCGACCCGAGACCTGACCCTAATACCCCTTTCGGGACCCAACCCCGACCTTGACACATACACTCGACTCTGATCCTGACACCTAAATTGGGACCTAAACCCAACACTAAACCTTGAACTTGATACTCAAATAAGGATCTGACCCCGAACACGATACTCGAACAAAGACCCAACCCTGAATCTCGACTTGAAGTCCGACACTCAAGACATGACACTCGACTCGGGGTTTGATGCCTAAATTGGGACACGACACCCAACTCAGAGCCCAATACCTGAACTAGTACACAAACTTGAATTGGGACTAAATCTCAACACCGACACATGACCACGACATCTGAATTGAGACCCGACCCCAACGACTGCTTCGAGATCCGATCTTAAGACCCGACCTTGACACCCGATTTAGAACCTAGAAATTCAACACTCAACCCCAACATTGACATCCGAACCAGGATCCGACCCTAGACCCAATACTTGATTAGTGACCCGACCCCAAATTCCAACTCGAGGCTCGACACCTGAATCGGGACACGACATTTAAACTGGGACCCAATCTCGACGTCAGCACCGACACTTGACCCCAACACCTGAGCTGAGACTCGAAATCAACACTCGACCTCGATAACGACACTCAACTCCGGGTTTGACACTTGATCTGGGATTCAATTCTGACATAGACACCGACAATTGATTCGAGACTCGACCCTGACGCTTTATTTGGGACCCAATCTTGACTCCTAACTTGGAACCCGACACTCGAACTAGGATCGACCTCGACCTAACATCGACATCTGACTCAAGATCCGATCCCGACATTAGACCTGGGACCCAACCCCAATACCGGACCACGACACCTATTCAGGACCCGACCTCGACATCGACCCGAGACCTGATTCGGAACCTGACCCCAACACCTAACTCGAGACCTGATTTGGGACCCAACCTTAACATCGACCTGAGATCTGACATTTGAACTGAGACTCGATTGATATCGGGGTTGGTTTTCGGATCAAAAACTATTTTCTACTCTGTTGAGGTGTGAGATTGAGAGACTTTTTGAAAATATTTTTCTTTTTGGAGGCAAGTTATTTTTCTTAAATTTGAGGAAGATACGTTGATTTGAAAAATATTTTTCAAAATATTTAAGCCAACCAAACATGAGAAAATAGGAACATACCAAACACACTGCGCCTTTTCCCAAACTGAATAACCTGTCTGAATGCACGAAACATGGCATCAACTTGGAATTATAGAGCGCCATAGAAGACTACATAATTGAGCATCACTTTCTCCTGTTGTGTTTTGGCTTTTGCATCTTTCTCACTAGCCTTTGCCTTTTCATCTACCACACAAACATTGTTTGTTAAGTGTTAGTGATCTTGGACATATTGACCCTTGAACTACAGTTCAACCGAGGACGCCCAAGCTAAATAGTTTGACCTTTCCATTAATGCTTCTGAAGTGATTATAGGGTTTGACCTTCCAATCCTCATATTCTTGGAGTGAAAAACATCACACCCAAAAGACATTTTGCGAAATTTCACTTGAAAATAACAAGAAGGATTTTCCAATTTTCTCATGTTTGGGTTGCTTAAATGTTTTGGAAAATGTTTTTCAAATCAACTTATTTTCCCGAAATTTAAGGAAAATGACTTACCACCAAAAAATAAGGAAAACGTTTTCCAAAGCTCTCCTCCAACCTCAAATTACAATTCCTTTTCTTATCCCACCTGGTACCCTGAGTCCCTGACCCTCCCCCTCCAAAATAAATTAACATTTTTAAAATTTCTTTTTTAAAAAAATTTCAAATTTAATTTAACCCTCCCCCCTTTGCCCCCTACCCCCAAACTAGCCCCCCCCCCCCCCAAAAAAAAAGAAAAATTAAAATTTTAAATAATTGTTTTTCAAAAGTACTTCAAATTTAAAAAAATTCAGTCCCCCACCCTGACAACCACTCCCCCCACACAAAGAAAATAAAATTTTTAAAAGTTTGTTTTGAATAATATTTTAAATTTTAAAAATTTCAATTTTTTACCCCACATCTACCCGACTCCCTACCAGCCCCCCCACCCCTAAACAATTTTTTTATTTAAGAAAATTGTTATTTTAAAAAAATTGAAATCCCGATTTGAAAGTTAGAACCTGAGTCGGGTATGGTTGTGTCTCAGTTTGGAAGTCGGAGTCGAGTCTCAATTTGAAAGTCGAATCTTAGGTCGGAAGTTGAGTTGGGTCCTGCATCGGGTGTCATAGTTGGGTTCTGTTTCGAGTGTCGTCGGATATCAGATTGGTCGATCTTGTTCAGATTCGGGTGTCGGGGTCAGGTCCTGGGCCGGGTCTTTGGGCTGGATTTTGGATTGATCATCGGGGTAGTGTCCCCGTTTGAGTGTCGAGGTCGGCGTGAGGTCTCAGTTTGAATGACTGATCTTAGGGTTAAGTCCCAAGTCAGATGTCGGTGTCGGGTCGAATATTGAGGTCGAGTCCTGTTTTGAATGTCAGGTCTCGAGCAGAAATCGAGATCAGGTCCTAGGTCAAGTCTTGAGGTCGGATTCTAGATCTATCGTCGATGTCTTGTCCCGATCTGGATGTCGGGAATGGGGTCGGAGCCTAGTTCGAATGTCGGGTCTAGAATTGGAAGTCTCTCGGATCGAATGTCGAGGTCGGGTTCCAGTTTGAATGTTGGGTCTTAGGTCAGGAGTCGGGGTCAGCTCACAGGTCGGGGATTGAGATTGGATCCCTGATCGGTCATCGGGGTCGGGTTTCAAATCAATTATTGGAGTTGATTTTCATATCAAAAACTAATTTTTTAAAAAATAATTTCAACTCTAGGCAAAAGTAAAAAAAAAAAATTGGAAAATATTTTTCATTCAACAACCAAACAATAGAAAATATTTTCCACTCACCAAACAAACATGAGAAAATAAATTAGAACCCAACTTGTTTTCCAAGAAAATATTTTCCATTTAAAACATTTTCCTTCATACCAAACACACCCAGAGATTTGGTTGTCTGAAAATCCAGATCTCGTCGGAAACAACCTGAAAATTGCTTGAATCCTAATTCTGGTGATCAGATCTGGACAGAACTGTAGGTGTTTGTTCGGAATGACTGGATGACCCCAACAGCTCAAAATAATCATCCGGAACAGCCCTCACACACTGATGCGTACCCAAATCTCGCAGGAAACTGTCACCTTTGAACGGTGCATGAGAACGTGTGAGGTGATATTTTTCGCTGGTTATTGCTGGGGTGTGGTCACCTAAGCATTCTGAGCCGCATTCTGTCTTCGCATAACATCCACTGAACAAAAATGACACAAATTAGCCCCAACAATCGCTGGAAATTAATGCACGGTGACTTTTTTGACCGAGTTTTCTTCGCTTGAAGTTTCTCACCAATGCTTTATTTGTGAAAAATATAGGAGAAAAATATTATTGAATTGTGTATCTAAATTATTACGCAGAGACCCTATATATAATACAATGTTTTATCAAGTAGGATATTATATACTATTCCTACTCCTATTCTATGTAGGATTGTATATACCTTTTCCTATTCTAACACCGACTATTTAAAGACCCTCATAGATGGGATTTAACCTATTTCCTTCATTTTCCCAGATTCCACACAAGTTCTATTAAGGGATTTTCACCCAAGTATCATCGTTATTACGAACAGAGACTATCCTCTAGTCGTAACACTGTACTTAGAGTCACGAGTGACCCCAAGCTAACCCATGGTCTAGCATGACAAATAACAACTGAAAATAACTGATGCAGAAGCTGAAAAAAAAGTATTAAATCCAAAACACTAAATGGACAATGTCTCAACAAATTATAAAGCTGAGACTACTATCTCACTGTTTGAAAGCCTCTACTAAGATGAGTTGCTGGGACAAGCCCCCAGCTGACTCTAACTGTCTGAAAACTAAAAGACGAAACAACTGAAGTAAACGTAAGGGTTGTCCTCGAAAGATGAGGACTCACCAAAAGTGCTATTGAGCTAATCAGAAGTAGTACTAATCACGGGTCGGATGCTGACTCTGAACCTATATTATAAAATAGTATAGCGCAAAGAGTATGTAGTTAGTACTTTGAATGTTCCGAGTATGTGAGACATGCATCACAAATCTAATAAACTAAACATGATAAAATCTAGATGTTGAACTGAGTATAGACTGAAATGCGTGAATTGATACAATGAACAAGTAGTAAAACATGCAATTGTTAAGTACTGAAACTGTAATAGCAGAGAGACATGGTCAATGCAATTAACTGTAAACTAAGTTGTGGGAGCTACTAATAACCGACATACTTCATTTAGCTAAATGAAGTCCAACCTGTACCCCAGCTGGGAAGGCACTTTATACCTTGCCAGGGCAAGAGACGCTGATGGCATGGATCCTCTAAGCTGATTGTCCATAAAGGACTAAGGAGTCAAGCCCGCACTGACGGGGGACCCTTATAACCTATAGTGGCACGTAGTTCTGGGACTTAGAGATTGCTACTCAAGGTCTTAGCCGATGTTGATAATGGTGAGTCTTCATCCATATGTCTGCTTGGTGCAAGTAATACTCCCAGTGGAATTTATGCTGATAAACTGATAATATTAATAATCTGATAATATTGAATTATGCTCTGAGAAAATGGATAATCTGAATAGCTCATGAATACTGATAAACTGATAATAACTGATAGACGCTTTTTTTGAAAGCATCTTTAAACATGTGGAACTGAAAGACTAATGTTAAAACTACTCATCATGAATTCTATACTCTTAATGGAACCTGCAATTTAATAGTCGGGGTTCAAGACATGACTTTTCCCTATTCTGTGGGCTAATGAAAATAACTATATGAATATACTAAATTATAGGTAGAAATATGATGAAAAAAATGCTTTTCATAAGAATCCTAAATTCTATAGAAATCATTAACAGAAGAAACACGTTTACTTTGGACTCAGTGGGTGAAAGGATACCCATTGATGAAATCAACCTTGCTGAATTTTAGGAATTATTGGAGAAAAGCTTTGGGCGTGAAACTTTATAGCTTGAACTGGAGAAACCCTTCTATGGAGTTCTTGGAGATGAAGTTTGTTGTACTTTTGAAATTTGATTGACTTAGGCTTTATGAGGGAAGTTAATAGTCATGGGTTGGGGTTATGGGATGAGGAAAGGATGAAAACACCCCTTCTAGAACATGAAAAGATGAGAAAACTAAAAGAATTCCAAGGAAACGTGCGCAGTTGTGCAGCTGGAGCCTAGGTCACGTGGCTGTTCGCACAGCCTTAACAGTAGCACTGACCTTATCGCACGGTCGCGCGATTGATGTCCTCTTCACGTGGCGGGTTGGGCAGACTGCGTAGTGCCCAGTAAAATAGGCATAGGATTGACAAATGGTCAAATGCATTGGGAAGAAGACTTCAAGACCTTTCATTTTCTTGGTATTAGGCCAGGAAACTCTTCATATGCTAGAAGTCCCTTATGACCTTAATTCATATGCAATACACTTGACACACTTATGATTGGACCATTACACCAAGTCACACTCAAATTTATCGGGTTTGGGCGGATACACATACGAAGAATGGTTCGGACCTTTGCTTAGAAGTTGCGAGGTGTTACAATCGTCAACTCTAAGGTAAGCTCTCTTTAGCTATTTATTTTATTCCAACATCCTAAAGCTAATCTGAAATCCAAAAATCATATTTTTTGTTTAGATTCTTTGAAGTTTAGCCAAACCACTAAGAGTACCAACTTTGGGTTCTTGCGACCAAGAGGTAAAATTGGACTTCATTCTCAAATGGTCTTGTAAGATTATAAATGGCATAGAAAGTGTATGGATGAAGTGGGAATGGTATGGGTGAATCAGGAGTTTACCCTAAGTTACGAATTAGGATTAGGTCTGAGGCCTCATAACCGAAGGTTGTAATTGGAAGGACTAAACCCCGCAGGACATGTTTAAGTTATAATTGATGTATATTGACATAATTGGACTATTGGGAGTTAAGACTATACAAGGTTAAGGTAAGTAGAGTCTTAACCTTCCTTGCGAACAATTATAAGATCTATGATGTGATATGGGAGGGAATGTTGGGCTGCTAAAATCCCAATGCATCCGCAAGATGAGTGTCGCAAAGATGTAGATCCAAAATGGATGTTCGGTCATACAAAATTAAAAAAGTATAAATATGATCACATTTGCAGAAGGTGCAACTGTCACACCTGGAGGATAAATTAGATAGTTTGGTCATGTCCAGTGTTGACCTCCAGAAGGCCGGTCCATAGGTGTGAAATCATGGTGAGTGAAAGTAGACGAGGTAGACCATAAATCACAAGAAAGTTGTTTCGAAAGACCTATAATTCTGGAAATCATGTAAATTAGCAAAAGATAAGACACAATGAAAGAAAAAGATCTATATAGGCTTCGTCAAAAAAAGATCTATATAGGAGATATCAATAGGTTGAGAGTATGGTGTAGTGTATGTTAGTACATTTACTTTAGGCATAATACATGTATGTTCCCTTTAACTTGGCCTCAACTGGCATTTATGCCCTTGAACTTTTGGCATGCACAAGTAGGCACTTAAACTATCCGAAAGTTAAATAAGTAGACACACGCATCCTATGTGGTGTCCTACGTGGTAGTTTTGTGTCCTGCATGTATTATGCCACATAGGACACGCGTGCCTACTTGTTTAACTTTTGGATAGTTTAAGTGTCTACTTGTGCACATCCAAAATTGGAGGGCATAGATATCAGTTGAGGCCAAGTTTAAGGACATATTTATGTATTGTGCCTTTACTTTAGTTCCTATTTTTTCTAGGAGTCTTTTAGTCCTATTAGAGATTTTATGCCAGTAGAAAATTTAGAGAACTTCCCTTATAATTTTGTTTTATAGAGAACTTCTGATACGTTTTATTTTGTATAGTGTTGGTCAGATGAATTTAAATGGAGAAATATGGTCAGTGAGAATTCATCCGTGTTATGTGTTTGGAACTATATCTGGAAAAGTCTTTTTCCTACCAAGGTGAAATATTTTACATGGTTAGTGGTAAAGAGAGCTTGCCTTACTCATGAAGTGCTATAGAAGAAAGAAAAGCAATTGGTATCAAGTTGTTTTCTCTCTAACAAAACAGGGGAAACAAACAAGCATTTGTTCCTCCATTGTAGCTTCACTGCTCAATTGTGGACACTTTTCCTCATCCTCACAATGGATCATGCCTGAACACACAACTGATTTGCTAAGCTGCTGGATTAGAAGTAAAAGCCAAAAGAGATGTAGAGGATTATCCCATTTTGCATCTGGTGGACAGTGCGGAAGAAGAGAGATGGCAGATGCTTTGAAAACAAATCCAACTCCATTCAAAAGTTACATGGAATTGTATTGTATCTTTGTTTTCTGGTGCAAAAAACAGAGTATGGAGGATATAGATCAACTTGTAGATTTGTTAGGAACTTTGTAATTTTTGGAGGTTGCTAGCATATCCTTAATGTTGAGGAATACAACTTTACCAGTTTTTTTTTTTAAATGTTTGATGTTAGTGGAAGGATGGTTTGCTTGTCTCTTACATGATCTTGTGTAATCCTCACCTCATGAGCTAACCTTTATAATTGAGTTAGGTCAAACTCCATTTTTTCACGTACTATCATAGCTAGTCCCATCTCTGTTATGGTGTGTCCCAATTTTGGACCCCATTTTATTTTGCCCACACTCCAATCGGCAAGTCTGGACATGGTGGTGGTGGTGGTGGTGTTAAGTGCCCCATTTTGTTAAAGGGATGGGTTGTTTATTGCCTTATATGGTCTTGTGTAATACTCACTCAAAAACGCTCGTGTTTTGGGGTTGAGTTAGACCCAAGGTCCATATCTTCACAATATAGCCGACACAAACTTCTATGGGACAGTGGTGTATTTTAGCTTTATTTCCATATTGAACTGTTTGAAAGTAATGATCAGTTGTAATTGTCATCTACTGATACATTTCCATTCTCATCCACCTCTACATTTAAATTTATTTGGATTCATCTTATGATCGTTATTATTTTTTCTTGCATCTATGGATGATTATTTACCCATTTATCAGTACCTACATCTTTAACATTTCTACAGAACAAGATCGTATTACATTCAAAACATGAAGTCCCCCCAACCCCTTCTGTGAACTAATGTCAGAATTCGTTCTTCCAGCCCCTAGCCTTAACTAAAGTTATTACTTCCCACCATCAATGAATAGGTTTTGTTTTTTTATTTTCAGACCTTTCTGCAATACCATGTTTGGATATGCATTCCTAAATGATTCTAATGCATTCGAAAACTAATATCTGCAAACACATGAAGCTGTCTAAACGCTTCCTCATATAACTTTTTTTTCAAGTTTATTTAAATGTCTGTCTTGCTCATTTATGATATACATTCATGTTTATGGTGGAAAGTACCTACTGGTATACTCATCTGTCTTATAGTCTGTTTGACCAAGCTTTTGGGAGAACATAAGTACTTCTAGGGTAGCAGAAGCTGTAGTTGTTTTTCCGAAGCTAAAAAAAGTAGCTTTCCCAAATCACTTTTTTGAAAAGCACTTTTGAGAAAAATGCACTTAGAAGCACTTTCAAAAATGCTTGGCCAAACACTAATTGCTGGTCAAAAGTGCTTTTAAAATTTATTGGACAAACACAAACTATTTCTCACCGAAAGTAATTTCCAAAATAAGCTGATTTTAGAAGCTTGACCAAACAAGCTATTAAGCGGGTCATTTTTTCTTTCTGACTTTTTTTTAATCAGTTTCTCTTTCTGACTTTTGTGTTCTTCTAATCAATACAGTTCCTTCGAATTGGCAGATGCATGGATACGACCGCCCTATTTACACAAATACTATTTATCCATTTGCTTTCAATCCACCTAAAGTTCCAGATGATAATCCTACTGGCTGCTACAGAACTTTTTTCTTCCTTCCTGAAGAGTGGGAAGGTGAGGTTTTATATTTTTATATTTTGTGTCGCCCTAAAATTTCCTGCTTGGTTTCTATTCCATACTCATCTCTCTTATAGAATTACCTATTTTATATCATATAATATATTTGAGGGAGTAACTTATTTTGTTGATTTAATATCAGATTATTTGGCAAAATTTATCCCCTATTCTTTTTTTAAAAAGGTATAAGTTTATTAAAGAACTAATCAACACTAAGAGAGTGTTATATTATATATGATGTAGAGGAATGGCCCAAAAAAGAAGAAACCTCCCTATCTATCATTGGAGGAATCTATAAATTCTAAAGTAGAGTCTGCCTTATTTGCAATATCCTGTTTACACTGAAAAGAAAGCAAAATGTACAGTTAAACTTTATCTTCTGAACTGAGTTGGCTTTGTCTTCAAAACATCAAATTCTGTCTTTCCAAAGTGTGCACCAGATGCTAGAAGGGGTGGTATTCCATATTTTGTGCATAGTGGGGTTAAGGCATTTTTTATTCCAGCATTTAAGTAAGTTCGGTGCAGATTTAAGCATTACCCAACAGAATCTCGGAATGTTTAAGAAAAAACTGCTAAAGCTGTAGTGAGACAAGATAATGCATAATAAATGACTGATACTTTCCGATTATTTTTTTTTCAGTCAGGAAACTTCTACCGGACAATTTCTAGTCTTCTTTTTTTTTTGGAATGAGAATCGTTAGACATGCTCGCTCAGCCTCTAACCAAGAAAAGAAAGCTATCTTATATAGAACCTTTGTCTTGCATAATTGTTTACAAGACCATAATTAACTTGATTTTTTACCGATAGAAACTTGCAGCATGATCTAATAGTGAAGCATCTTTTACTGTTCCCTTTTGACGATATGGATGTTGTAGGAGAGGTTGGTAAGGAGGGACTTCGCTATCAAATCATTTTGACGAAACAAATAGATGGGTGGTTCAATGCAGGATAGGGTACTTGGATTTTGTGTAGGAGCTATGAGTGGGGTGGCAGGACAAAGGTGAAGTCGACAGTGGGAGGAGGTTTGAAGCTAACACTGTAAGGGGTCGTTTGGTGTGATGGATAAGAGGGGTTAATCCCGGGATAATTTTTGAGTGCTCTTTAATTCATTGTTTGGTTGCAAAGGCTGGGATAACTTATCCCAGGGTTAACAATTAGTGCTGGGATAAGTTATCCCTCCCTGAGGGTGGAATAGTAATCCCAGGATAACTTATCCTGAGATAAAGTATGTAAAATAACAAAAATCCCCCCCTTAAACTCTTTTTTATACACCACTTTTTACATTCATGTATATTAACATAATTTTCAACAACATTTATAATAACATTCACAACCTTAATTAATCGTTGTTTTTATGATATTTTTCTATTAACAAATTACATTTTGTAAATACAATTTCTATTTATGAATATATTATAAGTTGAATTTATTTGTCTAATTCTTATGTTTATTTATATTTTGATTTCTCTAAAAATATTCACTCCACTACTAAATTACATATTTTTAATAAAATAGTTTATTACACACTTAAAAACTATAATTGTAGCTAATTTTAAATAATTTCTTTTACTTTAATAAACATAAACTGGAAGTTTTATTTTTAAGTTAAATAAGATGAAAGTTTAATTTTAAAAACACACGGCACAATCATGGAAATGCATACACAAAAATATTTAAGTTAAATAAGATGAAAATTTTATTTTTAAGACTGACTAACTAAAGCTTGGAAAGAAAATGTAAAAAAAAAAACTAAATAAGATGAAGGTATTTTTGTAAACAAACAATTTATTCTTAGAACTTATGCATTGAATATAAAGAACCAAACAAGCAATAAAAACTAATCTCAGCATAATTTATCCCAGCATAATTTATCCCAACATAACTAATCTCATCATAACTTGTATCCAAACCAAAAGACCGTAACACTGAATTAGAACTGCTAACCTCACCCATGATAGTCTTACTCCATGGCAAAGGAATAACAAGACAAGAATAAACCAAATTGAGAATGAATCTCCCCTCTTCAATCACATGCCCTACTTTCCAGACATGATTTGGGTTATTTTCAAATCTTGTGTCCATCTTAACCAATATACAATAAACCTAAGCCCCCAAGGCGGGATAATTGGAGACTAAAACAGTCTGGTCCCTTTCTTATGGTATTTTATTAATTATTGACTAGTCCATGGTTTGGTCTTTATACCTTTATCCTCATTACATTCGTTACGAAAAACATGTGTACATTTGCATCTTCATTATCCTTTTTAATGTAAATTGTGTTGCATTTTCATTATCTTCATTTGGTTGTCAATAATGTTATGTGATCTTCAACTACTTTTTGACAGGTCGTAGGATATTTTTACATTTTGAAGCGGTTGATTCAGCCTTCTACGCTTGGGTGAATGGAGTCCCAGTTGGATATAGGTTTGTGTTGCATTTTGATATCTTTATGCTCTTTTTCTCTTTTCTAATTGAATACTTTATTAAGACATCTATTTTAGGTTCTCTTACTTTCTTAGTGGTCTTACTTTTGAACATTATTATCATATGTTTGCTACGTTGAGACGAGTCATGTACACTATTTGTGTACATTTTTTGTTTTGTAATTTCTGGTATCAAAATTGTGCACAAGTTTATCCCTTTCCTTCATTTTGGAGGAATCTTATGAGAGAACCAAAACTACACGTTCCCGAGATCGAGGTTGCACCTGTTCTAGTGAGGTTCTTGTTCTCGGGACAATGGTTATTGTTAGAGTGCGTAAAAGTTCCACATTGGTTGGGGAATGGACTGACGGCCTACTTATATGGACTTGAGCAATCCTCCCCTCATGAGCTAGCTTTTGGGTTGAGTTAGGCCGGGGTGTCATATCTTTACATGGTATTAGAGCATTGGTGAGAAAATTCAAGGACAGAAATAAGTCACCATGCGTCGATTCCGACGACTATTGGGTGTCATCTTTTACTTTGTGGGTGTTGTGCAAAAACCAACACCACCATGAGGGTCAGAAAGCTCAGGCGACCAAACCCCAGCCAGTATCACCAAAAAATATCACCCCATGCGCTCTCACATGCTGATCGGAGGTGACAGTTCTCGGTGAGATCTGGCTCACGCGCTGGCACATGAGGGCTGTTCCGGTCAATTTTCTTGAGCAATTTGGTTTTTCTGTTGGGGTCGTCCAGCCATTCCGACCAGACACTTATAGTTCTTGACCAGATTCGATCGCCGAAATTAGGGTTCCGCAATTTCTAGGTTGTTTCCGGCGAGATTTGGATTTTTCAGACAACCAAATCTCTGTAATCAAGTGTTTCTTGTTTTTTCAAGTCAAATTTCGCAAAAATGTCTTTTGAGTGATGTTTTTGGTTCCAAAAATATGGGGATTGGAATCCTCCCCTCATGAGCTAGCTTTTGGGGAGATGTAGTCCTTCCTGTTATTTAATTAATAGAATGCCCTCATCTTCTATTCAGAATCAAGTTCTACATTCCATATTGTTTCCTCAGTCACATATTCTATCCCCTCTCGTGTCTTCGGGAGCATATGCTTTGTTCATAACTTAGCCCTAGGGAAAGATAAATTAGCCCCTCATACCCTCAAATGTGTCTTTCTTGGTTACTCTCGAGTTCAAAAAGGGTATCATTGTTATTCACGTGATCTTCATCGATATCTTATGTTCGCTGATGTCACATTCTTTGAATCTCAACCTTACTATACATATTCTAATCAACCTGATGTATCTGAGGTCTTACTCATATCTTAGGGTTTTAACTGTACCAATTTACACAATTTCATGAGAAGATTCAAATATTTCGGAGTGATAAGGAGAGGGTATTTTAATGACCAGCTAGACAATTTTTTACTTCCAAGGGAATAGTGCACCAAAGTTCATGTCCTAATACACCCCAAACAAAATGGAGTAGCCGAGAGAAAAAAATAGGCATCTTATGGAGGTAACTAGAGCCTTAATATTCATAAGTGTAGTCCTTAAATTTCTTTGGGGAGAAGCTCTTTTTGACATCCACCTATCTTATTAATAGGATGCCTTCCGGTGTTCTAGGTTTTAAAACCCCTTTCAGTATGTTCAAAACATACTTCCCTACTACTAGATTGACCATTGATCTATCTTTGAGAGTCTTTGGGTATAGTATATATGTTCATGTCCATGATCATAGTATGAGTAAGCTTGATCCACGAGCTAAAAATGTGTTTTTGTTGGCTATGTCCCTAGTCAAAAGGGATACAAGTGTTATGAACCAAATACTAGGAAAGTTATTGTCACAATGGATGTCACCTTTTTTGAATCTCAATTATTTCTTAGAACTCATCTTCAGGGGGAGAAACATAGTGAAGATTCAATGGATAGTAAGAATTCTCGCGACCTCACATGTGAGAAACAAAAGGATCCAGGTTTTATGATAGATACGGGAAATAGTACTTTTGATAACAACCTAGATAAGGTAACAAATTCCAACTTAAATAAGGAAAATAAGGAAACTGAGACAATAAAGCCTTTTCATAATACAATTAATGACAAGGAAAGGGAACAAACGAAAGAATTACAGGTTTACATGAGAATAAATCAAAATCAAGTAAAAAAGACTAAGGACTCTCATCAAAACCAAATGTCCACTCCGCAAGATCTTACTGATATACAAGGTAATTCTCCAGAACCTAACTCTGATTTGCCCCTTGTTACTTTAGACCTTTATCTTCCAATTGCCAAACGTAAAAGGGTAAGAAAAGTCACAAACCATAGAAACTTATCCCCTCCGTATATAGCTTTTCTTTCTCAATTATCTGGAATGGAGATACCGAGAAATGTGCAGGATGCTTTGAATATTCCTTAGTGGAAAGAGGCAATTCTAGAAGAGATGAATGCTCTTGAGAGAAATGAAACCTGGGAAATGGTGGAACTACACGTGGAAAGAAAACAGTGGGATGCAAGTGGATATTCACCATCAAATTTAAATTGGATGGGTCCCTGGAGAGGTACAAGGCATGTTTGGTAGCAAAAGGGTTCACTCAGACCTATGGGATTGACTATCTTGAGACATTCGCTCCAGTTTCCAAGTCGAATTCAATCAGGGTTCTTCTGACCATTGCTGCCAATCTTGATTGGCCCTTTCAACAACTAGACATGAAGATTTCATTCTTGAACAGAAAACTCGAAGAAGAAGTCTACATGGATCTTCCTCCGGGTTTTGAAGAAAGGTATGAAATTAGAGTGTGCAAGCTAAAAAAATCTCTATACGGGCTCTAACAATCTCCAAGAGCTTGGTTTGAGAGGTTTGCTCAGTTTGTAAAAAAAACAACGGTACACACAAGGGCAAGTAGATTGCCATGTTCATTCGACACTCTTTTGAGGGAAAGACAACTATCCTGTTAGTGTTTGTCGATGATATCATACTTACAGGAGATGACTTGCCCGAATGAAGAATTTTAAAAAATAGTTGGCCTTAGAGTTCGAGATCAAAGATTTGGGCTAGTTGAAATATTTTCTTCGCATGGAAGTAGCAAGATCAAAAGAAGGCATTATGGTGTCACAAAGGAAGTATGTGCTAGATCTTCTAAAAGAGACAGGGATGAGTGGTTGTCGTCTAGCTGAAACACCTATTGATCTGGATATAAAATTCGGAAACAAAGAAGGAAATTCAGTTGACCAAAGTCAATATCAGAGACTAATGGTAAAGTTGATCTACTTGTCACACACTCGACCTGGTATAGCTTTTGTTGTAAGCTTAGTGAGTCAATTTATGCACTCTCCGAAGGAAGAGCACCAAGAAGCGGTCTACAAAATCCTAAGATATCTGAAAAGTTCAGCTGAGAAAGGATTGTTTTTCAAAAAAGGCCAACATAGGGGCATTGAGAGCTTTACAGATGCAGATTGGGAAGGTTCTACTACTGTCGGAGGTCTACATCAGGATATTGTACTTTGATTTGAGGAAATCTCATGACTTGGAACCAGAATGTCGTAGCCCATAGCAGTTTTGAAGCTGAATACCGATCTATGGCCCATGGAATCTGTGAAATGATTTAGCTCAATAAAATGATGGAAGAAGTGAAAAATCGTTTGTGTTACCAATGAAGTTGTTCTGTGATAACAAAGCCGCCATAAGTATTGCTCACAATCCAGTTCAACATGACAGTAAAAAGCATGTCGAAGTGGATAGGCACTTCATAAAAGAGAGGATTGAAGAAGGAAATGTGTGGACGCCTTTCATCCCAACAAACCAGCAAATTGCTGATAATTTCACAAAAGGCTTGTTTAAACCAAAGTTTGAAATTCATGTAAGCAAGTTAGGCATGACAGATATTTACATGCCAACTTGAGGGGGAGTGTTGATTTGTAAATATCTAAGTATGATCAGATATGATTTTGTAGGATTTAAATTGATCTGATAAAATCATATCTGATAATGCTATTAAATAGTTTAGGATATCAGATCGTATAAAATCATCCCTTGATTCTCAAATCTCCTAGAACCAAGGGATATGATTGCTAGTTAGTTTATTTTTCTATTTTATAAATTTATATCTCTATGGATGAATAAGTGTGTACAATTTTTGTACCATAATCTACAAAGAATTTAAAAAAACAGTTGGCCTCGGTGATCGAGATCAAAGATTTGGGCTGGTTGAAATATTTTCTTGGCATGGAAATAACAAGATCAAAAGAAGGCATTATGGTGTCACAAAGGAAGTATGTACTAGATCTTCTAAAAGAGATAAGGATGAGCGGTTGTCGTCTAGCTGAAACACCTATTGATCTGAATATAAAATTCGGAAACAAAGAAGGAAATTCAGTTGACCAAAGTAAATATCAGAGACTAGTGGGGAAGTTGATCTACTTGTCACACATTGGACCTGATATAGCTTTTGTTGTTAGCTTAATTAGTCAATTTATGCACTCCCCGAAGGAAGAGCACCAAGAAGCGGTCTACAGGATCCTAAGATATCTGAAAGTTCACCAGGGAAAGGATTGTTTTTCATAAAAAGGTCAACTTAGGGGCATTGAAAGCTTTACAGATGTAGATTGGGCAGGTTCTACTATTGATAAGAGGTCTACATCAAGATATTGTGCTTTTATCTGGGGAAATCTCGTGACTTGGAGGAGTAAAAACCAGAATGTCGTAGCCCGTAGTAGTGCTGAAGCTGAATACCGATCTATGGCCCATGGGATATGTGAAATGGTTTGGCTCAAGAAGATGATGGAAGAACTTAAAAACTCGTTAGTGTTACCAATGAAGTTGTACTGTGACAACAAAGCCTCCATAAGTATTGCTCACAATCCAATTCAACATGACAGAACAAAGCATGTTGAAGTGGATAGGCACTTCATATAAAAGAAGATTGAAGAAGGAAATGTGTGCATGCCTTTCGTCCTAACAAATCAGCAAATTGCGGATATTTTCACAAAAGGCTTGTTTAAACCAAAGTTTGAAATTCTTGTAAGTAAGTTAGGCATGACAGATATTTACATGCCAACTTGAGGGGGAGTGTTGATTTGTAAATATCTAAGTGTGATCAAATATGATTTTGTAGGATTTAAATTGATCTGATAAAATCATATCTGATATGCTATTAAATAGTTTTGAATATAAGATCAAATAAAATCATTCCTTGATTCTTAAATCTCCTAGAATCAAGGATACGATTGCTAGTTAGTTTAATTTTTTGTACTATAAACTTGTAACTCTATGGATGAATAAGAGTGTACAATTTTGGTACCAAAACTTACATCTACATCTCCAGTTGTCGTGACACCACTCCTGACTTATCATTGTCGTCCACTTCAAGCACTAGTCTCAGATGATTCATGTCATGCGCCGGACCCTGCTCCTAATGCGGACTTGCCTCCTCCTAGCCAACTAATTGCACTTCAAAAAAGTATACGATCCACTCGAAATGCTAGCCCATATTATACTTTCTTGAGTTATCATCGTCTATCATCACCAGTTTATGCCTTGTATCATCTTTGCCCTCTATTTCCATTCCAAAGACTATAGGTAATGCATTTTCTCATTCTGGATAGAGGCAGACTATGATTGAAGATATGTCTGCTTTACATACGAGTGGTACTTGGGAGCTTGTCTCCCTTCCTGCAGGTAAATCTATTGTTGGTTGCCATTGGGTTTATGCAGTCAAAATTAGCCTAGATGGTCAGGTTGATCAGCTAAAGGCCTGCCTTGTTGCGAAAGGGTATACTTAGATATTTAGGCTAGTTATAGTGACACTTCCACTCCTGTGGCTAAAATAGCATATGTCCGTCTTTTTCTATCTATGGTTGTTCATCATTGACCTCTTCATCAGTTGGACATTAAGAATGTTTTTCTACATTGTGATCTTGAGGAAGAAGTCTATATGGAACAACCACCTAGTTTTGTTGCTCAAGGGGAGTTTAGTAGCCTTGTATGCTGATTGTGTAGGTCACTCTATGGTCTGAAACAGTCTCCTCGAGCTTGGTTTAGAAAGTTCAGTACAGTAATTCAAGAGTTTGGCATGACTTGTAGTGGAGCTGATCACTCAGTGTTTTTATCGGCATTCTGCACCAAATCTATGTATTTATTTGGTTGTTTACGTTGATGATCTTGTTATCACTGGCAATGATCAACATGGTATTAGAGCCAGGTCCATCCCCATTTGGGCTCTCGATCCACGCTCTAGTTGGCCTGGGCGTGATGCGAGGGGTGGTGGTGTTTGAGTAGATAAAAGTCCCACATTGGTTGGGGAATGGACTGACAATCTGCTTGAACTTGGGCAATCCTTCCCTCATGAGCTAGCTTTGGGGTTAAGTTAGGCCCAGGTGTCATATCTTTACTGTTGTTTGTTCCAAACTTATTTTTGTGTGGTATGGTAATAACATGGGTTGAGTTTAAATGGAGAAGCATGGTCAAGGAAGATTCATGTAGCTGACCCAACTTTTTTGGGATTGAGGTGTAATAAAAGTTGTTTCTCAAATAATATGACCTGATAAGTTAATCTTTGTAGCCCTTTTCTATGGAGTGACTTATGAAGGGATAAAAAACGACATGTTTTGAAGATAATAAATCTAAACTTTGTCTTAATATGCCGAGTATTTATCCTTAAAGATTAGGCCTTCTGTGCTTTGTGATGAATGTAGTGATCTCTAACCATAGACCTTTGAAGGAGAGAGAACTTGAACTCAAACGAACTCTCCAACAACATCAGAGTTTCAGCATCGCAACCACCTCGGAGCATTGGTGCAACACTGCAACTTAAGCCCGGCCAACCACATCCCTATTGGCAACCCTACACTCCCATCACATGTCGAGAAAAGAATATCGATGAGTATACTACATGTGTGAGCATGTGAAATGGATTCTAACGACTCTCCAATGAGGTACTTACTGTTTGTGAGTTGACCCATCTGGGCATCCTCCGTATGCCCACTGTAAAACGGGTAGACTCAAAACTTAGTGAAAATGAATGGAAAGGATGATTTTTCCCTTTAGTGTCTCACAAACTCAAGCCATATACATACATAGATGCTATAACATGTCTGGTGCTAGACTTGGATGGAAGTCGTAGAAGATTGGAAAAAGAACCCATTTTTTGTGTGCCTCATATTCACGCACAGAAGAGAAAAGTTCTTTTAGAACTTGCTTGGTTGGAGGCTCCGTTAAATGGGTCAGTTCGTTGGAAGTTTGTGGTCTTCTAGGCAATTGAGGCTTGGAGAATTAAGAAGTTCCTAAAGGTATTACAGTTAGGGAACTTCAGGTTCCTCTTTCACGTTGCCAATGAAGAGGAAGCCATGAAAGTCCTCTATGAAGACCAAGATGAATGGGGAGATATTTCTTAAAATTATAATGATGGAGTGAGTGTATGGAAGCCATGACAGCTAAGTGGGGTTGTGTCATTAGCTTTGTCGGAATTTCAACACCTCTAATGATGAGGTTTTGGTGATGTCATGTGTAGCATGTCTAATATATCTAGGGTTAAGCTTTTAAGGTGTGCAAGTATGTGAGCAAGGGAGAGAGAACCCCAATTCGGGTAGTTATTGAAGAATGATGGTTTTAAGGTATGGTTGTAGGAGTTTGAACCGAGATTCCGTAGGGGAAGGGGGTGATGAAGTGGAGATAATAGGAGAGGGAGAAGAGAGAAGGATGAGGGAGGTGTGAGGTGGTGAAGAAATAGGGAGGAGAACAGGATGAGATGTGTTGAAGCATAATGAAGTAAATAAAAACATATGCTCTCTAATGGTTCTTAGCTTTGAGATGAAAGTCACACAATTCAACATGGTATAAGAACTAACAGAGGTCCCGAGTTAAAGTCTCATCGCCATTCATTACCAAAATCGAAATTCCACATGCTCGGCCCATGAAAAAGAATCATGCATGCACGTGAGAGGCTATGGTGAGGTTATAATTAAGTAAATAAATCTTTCTCACAATTTAAGCTTAGCTTTTAGATGAGATAATTACTAATTCAACAAGGGTAACGATGGAAAGGGAAGGGGAACTCTTACAGCCAAAATATATGACAAAAGAGATGATAATGGCTAAAAACGGGGCAATAGACGTCAGAGGGTTTTAAATAATTGTGTTAGAATAGGAATATGATTTATATATGTGTCCTACATAGAAAAGGATTATAGTGTACTATCTATAAATAGGGTTCGGTGTTATAATATAGTTTGTGCATCTTAATAATATTTCTCAGCTTTTACTTTTCACATGGTATCAGAGCTAGGAAAATGATCATTGTGCAATTTACCAGTGATATCCGGGAGGAAAAGACATTGTGTGATTCTCGGTGACTGCTTGCAGCTATCTCTATTTCCGTTTGTGTTGTGTGAAAACCAAACTTCTCTTATAATTTAACAAGATTATATCCAAGCTTCTCTTTATTTCCCTGCCACAGGAAGACTCTTCTTGATTTGTTGATTTTCTTCTGTATACTTCTTGGTATTGGGAATAAGCTCATCATATAGGTAGGGAGTGCATCCATCACTGATTTGATAAGAGTTATTCTGCCTCCCAAGGATAGATACTGGCTTTTCCATCTTGTCAGCTTCCTCTCACATCTTTCCAGTACTTCACTCCAAACTTCGACTTCTTTGTTTTTAGCACCAAGAGGCATTCCAAGGTATATTGTTGGGAGGGAGGCCACCTGACATCCTAGGTTTTCAGCAAGCACCTGCATAAACAACTTTTGTGCCAATTGACATGGACTCCTGATATGCCCTCAAAGATGGTTAAAATGACCCTCAAGTGTCTTATTTTATTAACTGCACCATAGAAAACCCAGGAGTCATCTGCATATAGCAGGTGTGAGATCTCCATAGCATCTCCCCTATTTATATTTGCACAGAAACCTTGCAACCACCCATTCTCACTTTCCTGATCATGGAGTTGAGACCCTCCATAACTAAGATAAACAAGAAGGGTGACATGAGGTCACCTTGTCTCAAACCTCTTTGTGACTGGAAAAAACCTTTAGGATTGCCTTCAATAAGGGAAAACTTCACACCAGATATAGAGACATTAATCCAGTTGATCCATTTGTTTCCAAAACCAAAATGTTTTTGATTTCTTCTATATTTTTGGGTTAAGATTTTGTAACATTCCTTCAGTTTTTTTCAGGAATCTCGATATTTAGGTAATTTTCTTATATTTAATAATAACTGTTGTTTCGTATAGTCTAAAATTCCTAGTTTCTAGTAGCATAAACTCCATTAAGGACCCCTCTTGTGTATTGTTTACATCCAAATCAAAACAGATTTTCCCTTTCTATTGTGTTCCTGATCTAAATAGTTTCAATCTACCTGAAAAGAACCTTACAATCTTGTCATCTGTTCAGACAACTATGTTGACTACTCGTCCGGCTCTTCTCAAGCGAAACACACTCCTAAGTTCTTCTCTTCTTCTTGACAATATAAGGTTTAGGCTTTGAGTCTCTCTTCTGAATGGAATTTCCACTTATCAGTGTTTGGGTATTTAGTCTCTCTGATGAACATTGAATTTCCGGCACTGCTCCAATGTGGTAGTGAAGTTCAGGTATTAATTTGTTTCTCGGAATATTGAATTTCCTGTCATGTTCAGGGAACTTTCCTCGTTGCTCTTTAGTTGCCAATTTAACCATATTATAGATTCACGTCATTTTACCTATTCTGGATGAATCTTCAACAATAACTTTTTCTGGCATACTTGACGTTCCAGTTTCAATTTACAAGTTCAAGTACAGTTATATGTTAGAATGTTCTAGGCATATTCAATGTGTTTAGCTCTATAGTAGATAAGGTTCTTCTTACATTAATTAGGAAATACCGCCATTTATGAGATTTTCCTTATTAAATATCTTTCCTTCTATCATGTATATACTTTCCTTGTTTCTACTGTAGTAAACTCCTTTTTAGGGAGAGTTGTATTTTGTTGCAATTAACTCAAGATAATTCTAGTTTATTTTCCCTCTATTTTCAGTGCCAGCTGACCCTTGTGTATTAAACCCCTAAGTCAATGAGTTACATCTATAAACAACATACATGATAAATAGTCCTCACAATGAGTTCAGTAGAATATTTCCTAATGTTTTCTAGGATTCTAGCAAGGGTAATACAAGATAATCGAACATGGAAGTTGACATTGTGTATCAGAATCTTTAAGTAGCTTGTGTAGCATGAAAAATCTGATTAGATCATTTTTCCACATTAGCTGTAGAAAGGGATCAAAGCTATAAAGATCTTCAAACCTGAGGTTGTGGCATTATATCTTGTCACTTATTTCCAGCTAGTGCTGTCACTCATTTTTGTCACAATATCATTAAATGTCACTTCTGCAATTATTTTGAAAGCTGTTGCAAATTGTTAAATAAGTTCAGAAGTTCTTCACCTCGTATTTGTATTCTTGTTGATAATTCACTCTCTTGGATTTGAACTCCTTACTCATTCCAATTACATGGATTGTTTCTGGGATTCTTCATTTCAATACTTTCATATATCTCATCTCCTTCATTTCTCAGATTATGGTGATATTTTACTTGTTTTTGTTTGATTTTAAACATGGTAAACCAGTTATGATGTTTTCTCATGCTGGGCTGAGAGGCTTGAAGCTAAAGTACAGATGAAAGCCTCAGTTACATGGATCTTTGTAATGGATGATTGATCTAATTTTTATTGAATGGTTCAGTCAGGATAGCAGACTCCCTGCCGAATTTGAGATCACAGGATTTTGCCATCCATGTGGGTCAGGAGAAGGAAATTGTCTGGCTGTTCAAGTGATGAGATGGAGTGATGGTTCCTATCTTGAAGATCAGGATCATTGGTGGTTATCAGGGATACACCGCGATGTGCTACTTCTATCAAAGCCTAAGGTGTGAATATTCCCTTCCAAATAAGTTCTGTATTTCCTTTTTCTCTGGAACTATTTTTGGAATCTGGAAACTGGCGATGAAAAGAAAACTAACTTCCTAGAAAGGTATTTTCTTGTCTGTCCTCTTTTTTCCTCAATATTAATGATAGAAATATGACAAGAACTATTGTACCCCCTTTAGCTAAAGATTTACCTCCCATTCCCTGCCTCAAACTACTGTGTCCTTGTCTTACTTGCCTTCTGTATGATCACTTTCTCTGTGTTCACCAGTGTCAGTGTGACTGCACCTTAACGACTCAAGGGTGGGTGGGGTTGAATTGATTCATACCTAATTCTCTGGGCCTAATACAACCCCAAAAGCTATCTCATGAGGGGAGGATTGCCCAAGTCCATATAAGCAGATCACCGGTTCATTCCCCAACCAATGTGGGACTCTAACCCACTCTAACACCCCCTTTACACCCAGGCCCAATTGGAGTGTGGATCGGGAGTCCAAACAGCCAAACGGGGATGAACCTGGCTCTGATATTATATAAAGATATGGAACCTTGGCCTAACTCAACGTCAAAAGATGGTTCATGAGGGGAGGATTGCCCAAGTTCATATAAGTAGACCACCATTTCATTCCCCAAACAATGTGGAACTCTAACCCACTCTGACAATAACCAATAACAGTAAAGTGTGAAATAGTAGGAATGATTTAACGTGGAAAAACACCTAGCTCAAAAGCTGCAAAAATCACGACCTACCCTAGTAGGATTTAACTCCAAACCCCACTAACAAAGTGAGCCAGAAAATCAGATCACAACCCCAATTGCTATACTCTCCTCAAGTCACTCTTGACTTGAAACAACAACAAAAGTGTTTCGTCACAACAAACAAACAACAACGTAACAGAGCTTCTAAATTGCAACTCAGAATTCTAATACTACTGAACTAGAACTGGACTTGATTTCTAGAAAAAATGACACAAGGACCAGAGTCTTCTTCCTGGTTCTTCACTCTTAGATGATCAGTCTTCGTACTTTTAAGAACAACAAGTTACTTGAAAGCTGGACTGTTGTTGTACCTCTCAAGTTAGTGTGAATGAATGATTTCTTGCAAGGTAGTAAGCATTAAGGACCTGGTTTTGATGGAAAGATTTTGTGAATATCCAAAATATATTGCACGAATAATAATGGAGTATACACATATTTTCCCATATATTCCTTCCTAATAAATCTCGACACAATAACTCAACACACATTTCAGCTCGTAACACATAAGCATTAAGGACCTGGTTCTTAGCACAATTCTTCATAGAGTACATCGTGTTAATCATCAAAAGATATCAATACTCAACAATAAACTTCCCTATTCCCTCTTTCTTTTTCTCTTTCATCAAGGCGAAGCCAAAACAATTCTCCTCATAGAAAGGCAAAACGCTAATCCTAACAAAATTCCTGAAAAAGCAGTTGTTTTAGTTCAGATATCTAGTATCTTAACTTTTTAAGAATGTCACTTCTTATTTATACCAAAGAAAAATTACTCCCTCCGTTTCAATTTATTTGGAGAAGTTTGAATAAGCATGGAGTTTAAGAAAGAAAAGAAAAACTTCTTGAATTTGTGGTCTTAACATTACATAAACATTTGTGGCTATTAAAACTTCTCAGTAAGGGTAAAATCAAAAGTCTCCAAATTAGAAAGTTGCCATTTTTTTGGAACAAATTAACAAAGAAAATATTTTGCCACCTCCACTGGAATGGAGGGAGTAATAATTACTAGCGGTAGAAATAACAAGCAAGAGTAGAACTTTGTAGAAATGATTGTTTGTTAGACATCTAAACGATGAATTTGAACAAAAGTAGATAGGTCAGTGATCTGATGTTAGTCTTGGTAGTGGAATTTGGATCACATTCAAAACAATCTCATCCCAAGCGGTGGACACCAATAATCTAGATATTGAGTCCTTTGATCTAGACCATGTAATTTAGCACCTGTTAAAGCAAGGTAAAATAAGTGGTTATCTATTAACTCTCAAAACTTCTCCATTACCCTAGATATCACACTACACACCACCCTTTACTTTCGGAGTCTTATCGTATTAAAATCTCCCCCAACATCTAGGGAATATCCCACTCTGCCATCAAGGTAGCCATCTCATCCCAGAAGCTCGCCTTAGATCCCTCCCCTACCGGTGCATATAGTCCTCCAATACCGCATGTAACTCCATTCCCCTGATTTTTAATTCGAGCCGCAATCATAAACTTTCTTTTTCCTACTTTCACTACCTCCATCGTCTTCGTTAAACTTTTCCTAGCTTATTAACGGTAATATCTGATTACCCGCTAGTGATTATGGGACTAGTTGGTTTATTTTTAAACTCAACCGTTTGATCATATTAACTATTAAGTACTCCCTCTGTCTCATTTTATGTGGCACTTTTGACTTGGCACGGTGTTTAAGAAAAAAAAGGAAGACTTTTGAAACTTGTGGTCTAAAATAATCCTTAGATATTTATGTGGTTGTAAATCATTTCATTAAGGTAAAGGGAAAATGTTAAAGTTAAAATATTTCTAATTTTATTAAGTTGACATTCTTTTTGGGACGACTAAAATGGAAAGGGTGCCACATAAAATAAGACTGAGGGAGTAGTTAACATGATTTCCTGCTGTTTGATAGTATCAACGCAAATTACTTCTTCCGAGTTCAATTCATGTAATTAGGGATTGTTCCAATTGAAAGCTCATCAATGAAAATTAATAAAGCATGAGGTTAAACAAATAGCCAATAACCAAGACCAATCAAACAAGAATGAGTATATTAATTAATAAACAATAGGTCCATCAAACTCTAGATAGGGAATTTAGTCACAACCCTTTTCAAAAGAACACATCAAGTCACCAAAATATTCTCTACAATGCATGAAGGAAGAATTCAAGAGAGAATATGTAGAAAAACCTCATTTGGGTCTAGATCTTTCACCTAGTGCATAAATTTCCTCTCTTCAAACCTTTGATAAAGAAATGGATCTTGGGCCCAACTCAACCCCAAAAAGCTAGCTCAGGGGAGAATTGCTCAAGACCACATAAGGAGACCCAAGGACCCCTTATCCCACTAATGTCCCCCCCCCCACACACACACACAGAGTACTGGACATCTGCAGCATGGCCCAACATCGGAAACAATGAATTGGGATGTTAGAACAGGTTCTTTTTTTTGTCTCTAGTCTTTACTTGATGACTTTTAGCTTCGGCTGTAGCAAGAATGGCGATCCTTCCATGAATTAATTTCCTGTTATAACGCGGCACAATTAAATAGGTGAATATGTGATGACTACTGCTTACTTTTTGGTTTTTAACAAAGCAAAAGTTATGGGAAATTTAAATTATCTATAGTAAGAGTTTTCCCCAATAGTTTCTTTAAGTTATAAACGTGTAGAGACTTTTCCTTTACAGAAACTGGATTTTATCATGAGACCGTCCAGATAAAGATAAATATTGAATTTGGGATAGGATTTTATTAATGAGATTCTTAATGGCTATAGCATGTTGCATTTCTTAAAGTGTAATACCAGAAGTGTCAAGATTGACTTTTTCCCCCTTGAATCAAGTCGGAAGGTTTTGCTATCTCTATCTGTTGCGATGATGCAGTTCTTTTTCATTGCACTCTAAGTTCCAGGTTTTTGCTTTACCTCTCTCTCTCTCTCTCTCCTCAATTTTTATGCGTCTGCTGCCAAAACCAACAACACCACGAGGAGCGGAACACTCAGGCGAGCAAACACCAGGTAGCTCCTCTGAGATCTGCTCAGCCACGCGCCGTCACGCGCCGCCAGCAGCCCCAGATCTGCGACGCCACGCGCTACACGCTCCGGCGCGTGTGGCAGTTTCCGGCCATTTTTCGGCTCCGTTTTTTCTCCCAGGGTGGTCGCCTCTGCATTCCGAGGCTGACCATATATTTGTATCCAGTTTTCCGGCGAGTGAACAGTGCTCCGGCGAGTGAACAGTACTTTCCGGCAGTGAACAGTACTTTCCGGCAGTGAACATTACTTTCCGGCAGTGAACAGTGTTTCGACAGTGATCAGGTTTTACTAACTTGGAGTTGGTACCTCCAATAGTCCATTTCCGATATTTTAGCCTATAAATATTTATTGCAGTGCCAAATTAAGTACCTGTCTCACTGTTTTTAAACAATTGCTAACTTGTGCTATACTATTGATCGTCCATTTATCTGAGAATAACCTTTCAGTAGCGTATTTCTGCTTTTCTGGCTTTAGTGTGCGATGGTAGAATAGGGTCATGTCCTCGGTTGGGATCGAGGGCCAGGGTTGGGAGGGCTAAGGGGGCGGAGGGAGCTTCTAGATTGAGAGTAGGGTCTTGGAATATTGGGACCTTATCAGGAAAGTCCATAGAGTTAGTTAAGATTCTTAAGAAGAGGAAGATTAATATAGCTTGCGTCCAAGAGACTAAATGGGTAGGACCTAAAGCTAAGGAGGTGGATGGGTTCAAACTTTGGTTCTCGGGCAAGTCGAGGTTTAAGAATGGAGTAGGGATCTTAGTAGATAGCGAGCTTAGAGATCAGGTGGTAGAGGTTAAGAGGACAAATGATAGGATGATGACGATTAAGTTAGTCGTTGAAGGGATCACCCTGAACATTATTAGTGCCTATGCGCCGCAAGTGGGGTTGGACGAGGAGACAAAAAGGCGCTTTTGGGAGGACTTGGACGAAGTGGTGGTCAGTATACCGCCTACTGAGAAGCTATTCATAGGAGGAGATTTCAATGGGCACATTGGGTGTGTTTCGACGGGCTATGACGAGGTGCATGGAGGATTTGGCTTCGGGTGCAGGAATAGTGGAGGAGCCTCACTCTTGGATTTCGCAAAGGCTTTTGGTTTAAGGGTGGCCAACTCGAGTTTCCTAAAGAAGGAGGAACAATTGGTAACCTTTCGTAGCTCGAGGGCGGCGACCCAAATAGACTTCTGGCTCCTTAGAAAAGAGGATAAAAGCCTCTGTAAGGACTGCAAGGTCATACCAAGTGAGTACCTTACGACCCAACATAAACTATTGGTCATGGACTTGGAGATAAGAAGGAAGAAGAAGAAGAGGGTCGTGGATGACCGACCGAGGATTAGGTGGGGTCGTTTGACTCCGTCTAGTGCCCTAGAGATGGGGGAGAAGCTGATGGCTATGGGGGCGTGGGATAGTAGGGGGGAGGCGAGCAGTATGTGGGATAGGACGGCCAGCTGCATTAGGGAAACAGCTAGAGAGGTGCTGGGGGTCTCACGAGGCCGCCATGGCGGGCACCGAGGGGATTGGTGGTGGAATGGAGAAGTCCAGGAAAAGGTAGAAGCAAAGAAGCAGGCATATGTAAAGTTGGTATATAGCAAGGATGATGAAGAGAAGCGAACGAACAGGAAAAAGTATAAGTTAGCGAATAAGGAGGCGAAGATGGCAGTTTCGACGGCCAAAACGGCAGCCTTTGAACGCCTTTATGCAGAACTAGAGGAAAAAGGCGGGGATAAGAAGCTATTTAAGCTGGCCAAGGCGAGAGAGAGGAAGTCACGCGACTTGGATCAAGTGAAGTACATCAAGGATGAGGATGGTCAAGTACTAGTACAGGAATTCCGCATTAGACAGAGATGGCAGTCATACTTTCACGAACTCTTGAACGAAGGAGGGGACAGAGACTTTGTGTTGGGAGACTTGGAGCACTTGGATAGGCGTCGCGACTTTGGGTATTGTAGGAGAATAAAGGTTGAGGAGGTTAAGGGAGCTGTTCGTAGGATAAGCAGGGGAAAAGCGACCGGACCTGACGAGATCCCTGGGGAATTTTGGAAGAATGCAGGTAGGGTAGGATTGGAGTGGCTGACTGCGCTGTTTAATGTCATTTTCAGGACATCGAAGATGCCGGAAGAATGGAGGTGGAGTACAATCATTCCCGTGTACAAGAACAAGGGAGACATTCAAAGCTGCAACAACTATAGAGGTATCAAGCTGCTAAGTCACACTATGAAAGTGTGGGAAAGGGTGATAGAAATGAGAGTGAGGAGTAGTGTGTCTATTTCAGAGAACCAGTTTGGATTTATGCCGGGGCGCTCCACTACAGAAGCCATTCATATCTTAAGGAGATTGGTAGAACAGTATAGGGAGCGGAAAAGGGACTTACACATGATATTTATTGACCTAGAAAAGGCCTATGACAAAGTTCCAAGGGAGGTCCTATGGAGATGCTTGGAGGCGAAATGTTTACCTGTGGCATACATTAGAGCGATTAAAGACATGTATGATGGAGCTAAGACCAGGGTAAGGACGGTAGGGGGGGACTCGGAGCACTTTCCTGTTACGATGGGGTTGCACCAGGGATCGACTCTTAGCCCGTTTCTATTCCCCCTGGTGATGGATCAATTGACCAGACAAATACAAGGTGAGGTGCCTTGGTGTATGTTGTTCGCGGATGACATAGTCCTGATTGACGAGACTCACAACGGAGTTAACGACAAGCTGGAGGGCTGGAGACAGACGTTGGAGTCTAAAGGATTTAAATTGAGTAGGACCAAGACAGAATACTTGGAGTGCAGTTTCAGTGGCTTGCCGCGTGAGGCTGACGGGGAAGTGAGGCTTGGTACCCAGGCCATTCAAAAGAAAAGAAGCTTCAAATACCTCGGGTCTATTATACAGGAAGATGGGGATATCGACGACGATGTTTCACACCGCATCAGTGCAGGGTGGATGAAATGGAGGCTCGCCTCCGGAGTGCTGTGTGACAAGAAAGTGCCACCAAAACTCAAAGGCAAGTTCTACAAAGTGGTGGTTAGACCGACCCTATTGTACGGGGTGGAGTGTTGGCCAATCAAGAAACTCCATGTCCAGAAAATGAGAGTCGCAGAAATGCGAATGCTGCGGTGGATGTGTGGGCACACTAGGATGGATAGAATTAGGAATGAAGATATCCGAGACAAGGTGGGAGTGGCATCGGTGGAGGACAAGATGCGGGAAGCGAGACTGAGATGGTTTGGGCATGTGAAGAGGAGAGACACAGATGCTCCAGTGCGGAGGTGCGAGAGGTTGGCTATGGACGGTTTCAGGAGGGGCAAAGGGAGGCCGAAGAAATATTGGGAAGAGGTCATTAGACATGATATGGCACAGTTGCAGCTCTCCGAGGACATGACCTTAGATAGGAGGCTATGGAGGACTCAGACTAAGGTAGTGGGCTAGGTGGCCGATCGGTTCTCCATAGTAGTCGTAGTCGCGCTCATTTGTCTTAACATATGATTTTGCATGGGATTACTGCTTATATTAGTTGGCCCAGTATACTTTGGGTATCTTATTTTATCTATAGTAGTTAATGCTCCTTTATCCCCGATCTTTCCTACCCTGACTTTATCGCTTTATCGCTCTCATTATTCATATCTTTATATTGTCTGTTATATGCCTGGCTTTACTGACCTATGTCTTGTTTTTCCTTGTTTCTCCTCCCTTGTTCTTCTCTCTTAAGCCGAGGGTCTTTCGGAAACAGCCGCCCTACCTTTTAAGGTGGGGGTTAGGTCTGCGTACACTCTACCCTCCCCAGACCCCACATGGTGGGACCACACTGGGTTCGTTGTTGTTGTTGTTGTTGTTGTCTAAGTTCCAGGTTTATTGTAGTAATTTTTGCTTGAGAACTAGTCATACTATTTTAAACCATATTTTTCTGTCTGACATATGGCAGTTCTTACCCTTTTTCATTACACTCTCGGCAAGTCTATACTAAATAGGATTCTTGGGAAGTCTGATTTGTTATGACTTTATGCAATGATTTGGTTGAGAACAACTCATCTTCTTTTTACCATTCTTTATATCACTGTGACTGACCTGTTGCTCTTAATATTCTCTGTCTTTTACTATTGGCATTTCTCTGTTTTGTCTAGGTCATTGCTGACTTATTACCCAACTTTTCTGATGCAGACGTTTATTGCTGACTATTTCTTCAGAACAAACATGGCCGAAGATTTTTCTTATGCGGACATAGAGGTAATCATAAAGAGGGAATGACTTTCTTAGATTCCCTTTTCTTTTTCGCTATCCTACTGGTGCAGTGTATCATACAAACTGTATACAGTTCTGCCACCAAATTATGGAAAAATTTGCTGGAATTTTCAAGCCATCATCACCATACTGGATGTGGAAAAGGCAGAGAGCAGGTGGCCAAGTGAGAATGGCTAGAGTTCTAAACTTTTGCTGATAAATGTTAAGCCTGATAATAGAACCTTTGGGTTTTAATGTATTTTTTTGAAAACCTAGAAATCCTCGAGGATCAGTGGTGCACGGTTCAAAACTCGGTGGATCATGGGCCCACCCCTTTACCTGTCTCCACTTAAATACTAGGATTTTGTCTGTGATAAGGTTCGGATCCATGACATGCACCTAATTCACATATCACAAGCTGCGCTTCTACCACTAGACCAGAGCCCTATGGCCTTTACTGTGTTTCTTTTATTGTTGTTTTTGTCTTCTGATATATCTTGTCAATCTTTATTTGCACCTTTTAAGAAAATCCTTAATGTTTGACCAACTTTGGTTGGCCCTAGTTTCCTCTTTGATTATTTTTTAATGGGCATTAAGACTTTGTTTTGTCTTCGAAGAAAAATGCCTCTTAGTCCATATTGGAAGTTATCATAAAGATAACCTTTGTTATGTCCTTATGTCCATGTTGCGTCAGACAGCAGAAAACTAGTTTCCATCGAATAGTTTCCCTCTTTATTGTTTCCTCATTTTGTTTGAACTATACAAAGTATGAGATTAAAGTCTTGTGCTTCTCTTTTGTTATCTTACCCTTTTTCCATTTACTTTTCATTTCTTTTTGTGCTAATTTTATATCCTTTGTTTTTTGGGGAGGCAGAGATAAGCAAAGGGTTAACCCTTTTGGTTGGCTTTGTTTCTTATTTGGTTGGCTGCTGACAAAAGAAGTAACTAAATTCTCTTGCTTATGTTGGTATCCTGCTAGTCAACAGAATTATCTCCAAATGTGGACATGTTTAGAGATTGGATCTCTATAGCCAACTACTATGCTGCAATCCCAAGCAAGTTGGTGTCAGCTTATATTTGAATCCTCACTGTCCATATAGCTTCATTTAAGCATATTACTGTCCAGTGAAGAAGATTATAATGTGTTTCATGGTCACTCTTCTCCAGATTTATGCATGTATTCAGTGGTTTATCTTGATGATATAGTCATCACTGATAACGGTAAAGAAAAAATTATCGAATTAAAACATCACCTCTTCCCGCACTCAGACGAAGGATCTTGGTCGATTGAGGTACTTCTTGGGCATTGAGGTTGCTCAATCCAAATTAGAAAATGCTATTTCACTGAGGAAATATGCTCTTGATGCTCTTAATGAAATAGGGAGGCCTATTAATACTCTGATGGAACCCAATGCTAAGCTTCTATCAGGTCAAGAGGAGTGCCTTAGTGGTCCTAGAAGATATAGGAGGTTTGTAGGCAAGTTGAATTACCTCACCGTGACTCAACTTGATATTGTGTTCACGGCTAGTGTTGTAACTCAGTTCGTGTATTCTCCTTATGACAGCCACTGAAATGTAGTTATTTGTATCCTTCAATACATAAAATTTGCTCCACCAAAAGGATTACTTACAAACACTGGACATGATCAAATTATTGATTATACAGATGCAGATTGGGCAGAGTCATACTCTGACAAACGATCTACCTATGGATATTGCGTTTTAGTTGGGGAAATTCGGTTTCTTAGAAAAGTAATAATCAAAATGTAGTTTCGCGGTCGAGTATAAGAGAAGAATATTAAGCTATGGCAGTGGCTACATGTGAACTTATATGTATCAAGCAACTACCGAAAGAATTGACATCCAGAGAGATTGGTAAAATGGAACTTATGTCATAATGAAGCTGCATTCATATTGCATCAAATCCAATGTTCCACTAGAGGACCAAACACATAGAATGATTGTCATTTTGTCAGGGAAAAGATAGTCTCATGAGACATTGTCACAAAGTTTGTGCGGTCAAATGATCAGCTAGTATATATTCACCAAGTCTCTCACTAGTCCTAGAACAAGTTATGTATGTAGCAAACTTGATACTTATGATTTGTATGCATCAACTTGAGGGGGAGTTAGAATCCCGTAAATATTCTAGCATAAGTGTAAATATAGTAAATAGCTTGATTTGCTCCTTGTAAGTGTATATTATCATTATGTATTGATTTCCTTTCCTTTCTAGGACATGCAAACTTAGTTATTTAAATCCCAATAACTTTAGGGAATAATCAAGTTATGTTATATCTTCCTTCTCTTTCTCACAGTATCATTAGACAGACGTCTTGGGTTCTAGTATCACCACACCCATTATCAAAATGAAATTTCATGTGTTCAGCTTACGAAAAGAAGCAGGCCTGCACTTGAGGGAACATGTTGAGACATAATATAATTAAGTAATAAAAAGTACTAGCTTAAGAGTTTAAATTAGATGGTCACACATTTTAATATGTGGAACTTCTGTCATGTTTTATGATCTTGGACAATGCTCACCTCATAAGCTAGCTTTTGGATTAACTTAGTCCCAGTGTCCATACCCTTTCTTGATATCAGAGACTCATCCATATTCTCATGTTTATTTGATGTTGGGCCCCCATCTTATATTTTCAGGCTCCATATGTCTACTTCTTGACGTGTCTGGGGAGGGGTTGAGTTCGCACATCAGTTGGGGTGTTCAACTTCGGTGATCTCGTTATATGGTGTGATCAATCCTCACCTCATGAACTAGCTAGCTTTTATGGTTGATTTTAGGTTTGAGTCAGGCCCAATGTTCATTTCTTTTCACTACTAGAATATAAGTCTCTCTGGTTATTCATGAATTTGAAATTCTTGTCAGACTTGCAACCCATCATTTGTTTTAATTTCCCATTTCCCTTCATCCTATTATTTAAAGCTATTTTGAGTGGCACGGACTGTAATAGTGTGAGAAAAGAAATATTTGAACAGGTTGTTTTATTTTATTTATCAACTGTTTTTACCTTTAATGAAGTAAGAAATGTTTGAGTAGATTTTTATATTGAGCTAGGTGGAGAAGTTTAGAGAAGAAAGTTTACTAATGTGATAAGTACAATAGTTGAAAGGATGACCCTTTGATCAAATAAATATAAAGTCACAACATCTTATACTGGTTTGATCATTACAGGGAGAAACTTTTGTCACTTTCGGCAATTGGTCGATTGGGTTGGCTCAAAAATTTTAGTATGTTATTTTTATGGAAAAGGGGATTTAAAAACTCATGACATAATTTTGCTGATTTACCTTATTCTTTCTATAATGCAGGTGGAAGTGAAAATTGATAACTCACTCAAGAATAATGATATTTCTGACTTCATTATTGAAGCTTCACTCTATGACAGTGGAAATTGGCTTAGCCACTCTGACCATATTGATTTGCTTTCTGCTAACATTGCTCATCTGGAGTTAGTTCTGTCTTCTGATCCTTGTCTTGGATTTAAAGGCTACATGCTTGTAGGGAAGGTGCAAGCACCTAAACTTTGGTCTGCAGAGAAAGTAAGTGATTTTTCTTAGCTTTACAACAACAACATACCCACTGTAGTCCCTCAAAGTGGGGTTTGGGAGGGTAGAGTGTACGCAGACCTTACCCCTACCTGAGAGGTGGAGAGGCAAATCAATATGGTCACAAAAGTTTTGGAAATCTAAACCATGATAATGTTTTATAATGCTATTTTCCTTGTTCTATTATTTCATAAAGGGCACATTTTTTGCTTCTTTTTTTCTCCGTCTAAACTAAGTATTGCATATCTCAATAGCTGCCACACTCAAAACTCATTTGATGTAGGATTTGGGTTTAGAACTGATACTATGTTCCATTACATTTTAGTAGCACTAGTACAATGTTAATCATTCATTATAATCTGGTAGTCTGCTTTTTCTCCTGCACTCCCCTGCAGGGAAGCTTAGAGTGCAAGGAATCTTTCTGCTTTATTAAGTTGGGAAATCTTATCATGAAATTCTACTTCTACATTTTGAATGACCCTGCCATGTATTGAATTCCACAGCTTTAGCTAAGCTTTGCAGGACTTTATTTCCAGTTATAACTAGGAAAAGGTGGAAGACTTTTGATTCCTTATCCATCTCTTTCTTCTGTTAACAGCCAAATCTCTACACTCTTGTTATCACCCTTAAAGATGCATCAGGGAACTTGGTTGACTGTGAATCATGCCAAGTTGGTATGAGAAAAATATCAAAAGCCCCAAAACAGCTGCTAGTAAATGGACGTCCAGTAGTAATTAGAGGGGTCAACAGGCATGAGCACCATCCACGTCTTGGAAAGACAAACTTGGAGTCCTGCATGGTCAAGGTTTGTTAAATCCTTTTTCTTTTTTCTTTTTGTTTAAACATGTGATGAATTTCTCCACTGTAAAATTTCAGGCATGCTTATAGACTTTCATTGTAAGATCTTCTTATTTTCTGTTGAAGACAAATCATATATCCTGTTACTTCTTGTAGGATTTGGTTTTGATGAAACAAAACAATATTAATGCTGTCAGGAACAGCCATTATCCTCAGCATCAGCGCTGGTATGAGTTGTGTGATCTGTTTGGCATGTACATGGTCGATGAGGCCAATATCGAGACACATGGTTTTTTTGATTATCCAAACTATAAGCATCCTACACAGGAATCTTGTTGGGCTGCTTCCATGCTGGATCGTGTGGTCGGCATGGTTGAAAGGGACAAAAATCATGCCTGTATTATAATATGGTCCATAGGGAATGAGGCAAGCTATGGACCGAATCATGCAGCACTCTCTGGTATATACTTTTTCGTTACTTTTACTTTCCATTTCTGTTTTGTTAACTCTTTGCTCTACAAAAAGTGAAGTTCTAGGCTTTTCAAAGGATGTAAGGACACTTCCTCATAGGTAAATACATGTGGCCACAACTTCAAACACGGATGATACTTGCTCTTCAGTTTTCCCCATTTGCTATAGGTCTTTTACTGGTAGAGGAACAGTAGTTTAGCCACAAAACCAGCCTGAAGGGACTGCCTTCAATATACTTTAGCCACAAAACCAGCCCTGAAGGAACCACCTTTAGTATACTTCCCTAACATTGCTAAGGCTTGTTGTATATATTGCTTGAATCCATAACTGCTAGGTATATTTGATTATAGTTTATAGATCAGAACGCTATCTGAATGACTATGTTTGTAAATACCCTATAGATAGCCAAGTTAGAGGGGGATGCTCAATTGAAGAGTAAAATCAAGGATCAGAGGCTAAATGCATAATATATTATATTATCCTGCATGTGATATTTTTGATCCTCTAGGTCGCCAAAAAAAACATTAGATACGTCATGCTTCTTTCGTGATGAGAAAAGGCTAGATTTTAGATCCATCCATGCAGCCTTTGCAACTAACCCCCTTCCTTAGTTTGTCATCTTCACCAACCAAGTTAGAGACTCTTTTCAGGTTGGGTACGAGAAAAAGATGCATCAAGACTGGTGCACTATGAAGGTGGTGGATCGAGGACACCTTCAACAGATATTGTATGTCCCATGTATGCACGTGTGTCCACAATAGTTGAAATAGCAAAAGATCCAACTGAACAGAGGCCTTTGATATTGTGCGAGTATGATCTTCCATATCCACTTCTTTTTCTTTGTCAATTTAACTGCTCGTAATTTTTTAATGCGATGAGTTTACGTTGCAAATTTTGGTGTAAAACTTCTCAGATATTCACATGCCATGGGAAACAGCAATGGGAATCTCCATAAATATTGGGAAGCAATAGATAGTATCTTCGGTCTGCAAGGAGGCTTTATATGGGATTGGGCTGATCAGGTTTGTTCATGGTTTAGGATTGGTCCTGTAATTATGGACATTTTTTAATAATAGGAGTTAATGTAGTTGCCAAAATAAATTGCTTTGCAGTTTTTTTCTCTTCAACATATTTCACAGCTAGTTAGTTTCTGAAAACATTATCATGACTCTATTTTTATGGCTTCAAGCTGTTGTCTGAGTTAAAGCAATTGTATGTTTATTGACCTAAGACATTTTAGAGATGCAAACCCCATGTAGGATAGATTGTTGAATTTGAATTTAAATACTAGGACTAATGCCTGTTCTATTGAAATAGAACTTGGTGGCTGTCTCTAGTCTATGTGCATATTGCATAAGTCAGAATTGGTTCATTTAATACTTAAATCCTGTTTAGAAGGCACAAGCTTTCTGATTTTGGATCTGGCATTTGGTGCTGCAAGTGTAACTTTTGATGCGAAATGCATGTCGTTGTATTTTTAACATTGTCACATGGAGAACCGAGCTAAAACCATTTGACCGCATAATTGTTGCGTGATATTCTGAAGCCTACGCAGTTACAAAAAGCTTCAATTCCCACACGGAAAGTAGTAGGCGTAGAGATGTTATATCTTTCTGTTCTTTTAATTGTGCTTCTTTTTTTTCATTGAACACTGTCATTTGGCACTCTTTATAGGGATTATTACAGGAAGTACGTGGAAAAATGCGCTGGGCATATGGAGGTGATTTTGGGGACACTCCTAATGATTTAAACTTCTGCCTAAATGGTGTCATATGGCCTGATCGAAGTCCTCATCCTGCATTACATGGTGAGTAGGCAGCTATCTTGTTCAATAATTTGTTTTTCCCCTTTTTCATACAAATAACTTTGCAAGACTATTAGACAATAAGTCAAATCATCGAACCTTTTTTCAAAAATTAGGGTGTGGAAGCATGGAACATTAAGCAATGCTGAATAAGTGTTTTTTTTTTAATTGTTTGGGTACTTTTGGGGGTAAAGCTTTTAATTTTCACTCATATCTCATCTTTCATTTGATTGAAATTTCTTTCAGTGACCAGAATGTTTAGCAAATATGTCCCAAACATGCTGGCAGTCTTGCAAGTTTTTCCTCATGTCTGGAAATATATGGGGGAGGGGAAGGATGGAATAATTGGGCAGTATGCACAAAGCATGTACATGCCTGAGCATGGTATCTACGTTGGACCATGTAACCTAAAGTATTGGGGAGAGGTGATTAGATAGGACGTGGATTAGGTTCACCTTACCGAGGACATGACCTTAGATAGGAGGGTGTGGAGGTCACAGAGTAGGATAGAAGGGTAGTAAGTAGCAGTTTGTCTTGCTGTTTGCTCATATTAGTAGTCATAGTATTGCTTCTATAGTTTCTTGTCCTTCGATTTATGTTACTATCTGTTGATTCCTTGTACCTTGACTAGAGTATTGTTTTGTTGTAGTTTTGTTACCATCTCTTGTTCTTGTACTTCCGCTACTTCTTTTTCTGGACTACTTTGGACTGTTTTTCCTTGGGCCTAGGTTCTATCGAAAACAACCTCTCTACCTCTGAGGTAGGGGTAAGGTCGGCGTAAACTCTACCCTGGTATGTTGTTGTTGGTGCTTGCTAAACTTGAACGTGCCGAACTGTTTAACACTTTTTCTGTCAGAGATCAAGCTTCTTTACCAGCCAATCAAGGTCTCATTTAAAGAAGGAATTATTAAGGTACTCTTGTATACCACTTAAATTTTCTGTTCACTTACATCAATATCTCTTAAATGACACCTTTTCTTTCCAGATAGCAAACATGCATTTCTTTGATACTACCCAAGCTTTGGAGTTTAACTGGGTACTTCATGGCGATGGGTGTGAACTTGGGTCTGGGATCCTCCCTCTACTTGTCATAGAACCCCAGAGAAGTCATGAAATAAAATGGGAATCTGGCCCGTGGTTTTCTGCATGGACTTCATCTAGTTCAGCGGAAATTTATTTAACAATTACAGCAAAGCTTTTGAACTCTACTCGGTGGGCTAATTCTGGTCACCTCATTTCGTCCACACAAGTTCTGTTGCCTAACAGACGGGAAGTTGTCCCTCACGTACGCTCATACTTTACATTTTTTATCAAGTCTGGTAGTCCTTTTTTCAGATATAACTGACTATTTTAAGAACTGTTATTGTTTTAGATCATTAGAAGCACCAATGCCACATTACTTTGTGAAGTTCTTGATGACATAATTAAGGTTGGGCAGAAGGACTGGTGGGAGCTGAAATTTAACAAACAAACTGGTGGTATAGAGGGCTGGAAGGTATATACTTTATGCTTCAATAAATTGAGCGTTGGTACAATATTATATAAAGCTATATACTATTGGTTATTGTAAAGAAATGGACCCTGACCTAGTTTCCGAAGGCTCTCATGAGGTGAGGGTTGCACGTGACCTTATAGGGAAATAACAGTCCCTCATCCATTGTGGGACAACTTAACAGTTATGATGTCGCATATGGTAAAGATGGGTTATTTCTTAACTGTATTTTCTGTTCCACTCAATGATTGCAGGTTAATGGAGTTTCAATAATGAATAAAGGCATCTATCCATGCTTTTGGAGAGCACCAACAGATAATGACAAAGGGGGAGGGCCACTGAGTTACTTGTCTAGGTGGAAGGCTGCTAATCTGGACAAACTAATCTTTGTGAAAAAAAGCTGCTCTGTTGAAAATATGAACAGTCACGAAGTGAAAATATCAGCTACTTATCATGGCATAGCAAAAGCAGAGGAGGAAACTCCCTCAAATGCGGAAACTTCTAGAGTTCTCTTTAAGGTTGGCATGACACTTTTGATAAATGGTTCAGGAGATGTTGTGCTAGAGTGCAATGTAAACCCATGTCCTGATCTTCCACCTTTGCCACGAGTCGGGCTTGAATTTCAATTGGATTCAACTGTAGACCAGGTTAAATGGTACGGAAGGGGGCCATTTGAATGTTATCCAGACCGGAAATCTGCTGCTCATTTAAGCATTTATGAGCTACCCGTAGGTGAAATGCATGTGCCATATGTTGTTCCTGGGGAATGCTCAGGCAGAGCAGATGTTAGATGGGTGACATTTGAAAATAAAGATGGAGTAGGACTTTATGCTTCCACACATGGAGGCTCTCCACCCATGCAAATGAATGCAAGCTGCTACAGCACCGCTGAGCTCGAGAGAACTACACACAATGAGGATCTCAGGAAAAGTGAAAACATCGAGGTACTTCAGTCCCTAACTTATGCATGCGTTGTTGCATTTCAACTTTCACATACTTGCGCACTTTCACTGGCTAGCTTTGTGTCTCCCTAAGATGATTTAATTTGGTTTGGTAGTCGAGGAACATAACCAACTTCTTGGACCATTTAATTAGCATCTTACTCTTTAGTCTCCAATACAAGAATTTATCCATCAATTGGTTTTCAGGAAAGTATTATTACATAAGTACAGAAAACCATGGCTGAGAAAATCATTTTTTCGTTGTTTTTTTTTTGTTGGGGCGGGGAGGGGGGGGGGGGTATGGCGAAGGCATGCTTAGCTTAAGTTATTTTAGAAGGAAAAATGAAGATCTTGTATCATATTCTGATTTAGTTCTCGCCTGAATGGCCCTCGTCTGTTCATGTGGTATGTCCCTTTTGTGAAGGATGCTATTTGGAATTAATTTGTGCATTAATAGCATGGTTTTTTCGTAATCATAATGGGAAAAAGGAATCGCAAATGTATTTGTTTTCATAGGGTGCCTGGGATTAGCTCCCTTGTCTTTGTGCTGCTGCTACTCCTTTTACAATCTATCTATTTTTTCAAAGGCTCCATTTGGTATTACAACATTGTTTGTTTTTCTGTTTTTGGTGTTCTTAAATGTGTTTGGTGCAGAAAACAATCAACATAACACATTTTACATCCTATAAGGGTGTTAACATTTGTATTGCAACTCTCATTACTCACTCCATGCTAATTTCTCTAACCAACTTGTAAATATTGTTTTCGTTCTTTGTTACCCACGGGTATATCCAATCAAATATTAAAAAATGATCCAAAGAAATCATCGTGCTTCGCAGCAAATGAAATCTTGAAATTATGTAGTAATAGCATTTTGACAGCGATTTTCTGCATTGCAGGTGCATCTTGACCACAAACACATGGGTTTGGGCGGAGACGATAGCTGGTCCCCTACTGTTCATGATGAATATCTTGTTCCTGCCGTGCCATACTCTTTCTCCATTAGGTTTTTCCCAAAAACTGCAGCAACCACTGGGGCTGATATCTACAAGTCTCAATTCTCTGAAGAGTGATTATTGATAACTTCTGTACTTATCGTCTACGTTGTTCACTTTTTAGCACATGGAATTCTTCATATTTGTAACTTTGGTTAAAATAAATAAAGTGAAAAAGCACTTCTAGGGTGCAGATCCTTTAACTTGAAGGCATAATTATTTTATATAAATTAAGCCTTGTTTACTCGAGTTAATTTTTTTTATTTTTTCTTCAATTGGTAGTGTATTAAAGTACGTTACAGATTGTGCTTGGCAAACTGTAGCAAATGTTACAACCACATTTTATTTTTTATTTTTATTTGTATTCATAGCTAGTTAAGGTTTTCAACATTAGAATCACCATTGTTACAACTTATAAGCTTGAAAATGTTGAATTTCAGATATGCAAATTGAGTTTAAATCAAGTGGTGGTGTTGGAAAAGCTTAAAGCCATTGGGATGGATTAAGACCGGTGATTCAAACTTCAGAAAAACTACTTCATGTACGAACTAATGTCATGCAAACTTGAGACATTGTAGTAAGTTTGGCCTTTAACAAGTTAAATTTTAGGCAAAAATTTCCTCTTTATCAACTTGGTGCTTTCAAGAAATATCACCAATAAGTATTAAGTACTAACATGAATTTGAATCTAGTCGAACTCAATATGAGTATTGATATGAATCGGAATCGGAATCTAATCGAACCTTAACATGAATTCTAACATGAATCTGAATTTAGTCAAACTCTAATACAAGTGTAACTATAAGTCATATAAGAAATCAAAACATATTTGGAAGTAGGATTTGATCAAATGATTTCTACCCAAGTTCTACACCCAGGTAGGGGTTATCTACTGCAAATTTGAATTAATAATTTAAATTCTATCACAATTGTAACTACTTTAGACGTTTTGATAAAATACATAGAAGAAACTAATAGGATTTGAATAAATCTAATTTCCGACCTAATCTCTATTATTCAGGCGTTATTTAAATAAATCTAATTTCCGACCTAATCTCAAGAAAATGCATGATTTTGCATAATTCCAGGTTTAGTCCTTGTGTTATTTGACTATGCACATTTAACCTTCATTTATTTGAAGTGTGCGATTTTAGTCTTTGAAGTTAACAAAAATTAACTATTTAACAAAATGATTATTTGATAATATATAAAATAAAATAAAGGGTTGATAATTTTAAATGCTTCAAGAATTATGTATATATAAAATTAAAATTATATTTTATTCATTAGCTCCATTTTATTCAAATGTTCTATGCTCTGTTTTTTATTCCTTAGCGACTCATTCTTCCTCTTTTTTTCAATGGTTACTAATCAAGGTCAAATACAATTACATTTGAGGGTTTAGTAGGTGGAGAGGCTCCTTATGGCTATCAATGGTGTCCTAACAACCTTCACTCTTTAAAAAATTTAACATTTAATTTTTATTAAATTTAATTTTCTTACCCACATAATTTTTTAAGCATTTAGAATCACCAACCTTTCAATTTATTTTATTTTATATATTTAAAAATAATTATTTTATTAAATAATTAACTTCTATTAATTTCAAGGACCAATATCGCATACTTCAAATAATTGAAGGTTAAAATGTGCATAGTCAAATAACACAGGAACTAAAACTGGAATTATGCAATAACACAAGAACTAAAATCGTTATTTCCTCGAATCTAATTTCCGACCTAATCTCAAGAAAATGCATGATTTTGCTTAATTCTAGTTCTAAATTTGGTCAAGGTAATATTTGGCATTGTAGAACACGATCCGCCCATCTCATACCCTTTGACCATGTTTTTTTAAATAGTAAATGAGATGATATGTCAAAGCGTGTGCACGCTAAAAATCAAGATTCTGAATACATGTAAACCCTATAAGTTTCTTAATCCAAACCCTAAAGTTTAATATGATAATAAATAATGAAAATAAATTGGACACGAGAATTTTACGTGAAAACCCCTCAAACAGATAGAGAAAAAAAACCATGGAGTAGAAGGATCTTACTATGATAATATGGGAGTACACTGCTCTCAAATACAAGGAGAAAACAATAACTAACACTTCTCTCTTGTAAAAGGAACAACTTACTAAAAAGGACACTCAAGACTACAATATTTATCTTGGTGTATAACTCTCTTTGTGTTCTTATTCTTTTGGATTGTATTTTGTGGGATGATCTAAATGAGGGCAAGATGCCCTCTATTTATAGGAAACTAGAAAAAAGTAAAATCTGCGTATTGCGCCTCTCTTTTTGACTACACATTTTGTTCTCTTTTTGACTACACGTTTTGTTCCCTTTTTGACTATCTTGCATTCTCCCACTTGAAGATTTAATTGAGAATCAATTAAGTTTTCACACCATCTTTTCTACCCAATTACTGCAATGTTACGTTTCTGCTAGGCCAACAGAAGATCGACACTATATAAACTTGTTACTGTTGATCGGCTTCGTAAACATATCTGCTAGGTTGTCATTAGTGTGAATTTTCTTAATATCCACATTGCCTTCTTCCACCTTCTCACGAACAAAGTGATACTGAACTCGTATGTGCTTTGCCTTGAATGAAATGTCGGATTCTTTGAAGATGCAAAGCGCTCTGACTGTCACAAAATAGAGCAACCTTCTCTTGTTTGTGCTCGAGGTCCTCCAGTAATATTTGCATCCATATTGCCTCTTTGCTAGCTTGTGTAGCTGCTACATATTCTGCTTCCGTCGTAGATGTAGCTACAATAGATTGCAGTTTTGAAATCCAACTTACAGCTCCTCCAGCAAGAGTAAACACATAACCTGTGGTGGAATTGCTTTTATCAAGATCACCTGCATAATTTGAATCAACATAACCTTTAACAGTAAAGTTTGATCCTCCATAACACATTGCAACATCTGAGGTACCCTTCACATATCTCAGGATCCTCTTAACAGTATTCCAATGCTTTCTACCAGGATTAACTATGTATCGACTAACCACTCCCACTGCTTATGCAATGTTAGGTCTTGTACATACTGTGGCGAATATTAAACTTCCTACTACTGATGCATACGGTACTCGAGACATCTCCATCCTCTCTGCTTCATTGCTAGGACTCATTCTTGAGGATAACTTGAAATTAATAGGAAGTGGGGTAGAAATTGACTTACAGGCTTACATCTTGAAGCGTCGCAAGATTTTCTTCAAGTAGTTCTTTTGAGAAAGCCAAATCTTCATATTATTTGTCTCGGTGAATTTGCATCCCTAGAATCTTGTTTGTTGGTTCCAAGTCCTTCATTTCAAACTCCCTAGCCAACTGTGCCTTTAAATTTGTGAGACGATATTTGTTGGGGCTTGCTACTAACATGTCATCAACATACAACAGCAAAATAACAAAATCGTCATCACCAAATCTCTTGTAATAAACACAAGGATCTGAACTATGTATGTTGTATCCAAGGCTTATAATGAATGAATCAAATCTCTTATACCAACATCTCGGGGCCTATTTGAGACCGTATAGAGATTTGTTCAACCTACAAACCAAGTTCTCTTTTTCCTATTCTTCAAAACCTTCTGGTTGGAGCATGTAAATTTCTTCTTCAATCTCTTCATAAAAAATGCAGTTTTGACATCTAACTTCTCCAAGTACAAGTCAAATATAGCATACACCGCCAGGACCACTCGAATTGTTGTAAGTCGAACGACCGGTCATTACCATTGCATTTAATCTTGTAGACCCATTGTTTTCAATGGCCTTCCTTCCTTGTGGAAATTGAACAAGATCCCATATTTTATTTTTATGAAGAGCTTCAATTTCTTCTCGCATTGTTGCCATCCACGGAGATGATTCTTGACCTTTCATAGCCTCGTGAAAAGTTGAAGGCTCTCAATCCTTTGTTAATAGACAGTATGCAACATTACCCTCCATAGAATAATCTGAGTGCCAAGATGGTTTTCTTCTCTTCCTAGTTGACCATCGAACTTGTGGAGTTTTGATCTCAGCTTGCTCTTGTTCTTCATGCTCTGGTGCTGCCTTAGAAGAAATTGGAGCTTCTTCTATTTCTTCAACTTCAACTGTAGTAGTCTCTGATTTTCTTTCGAAGTGCTACCTTTTTTTGCTTGTATTTTGTTTTCAACAAACACAACATCCCTGCTGATTACCACCTTGCGGGCAGTGGGATCCCACAAGCGATACCCCTTGACTCCATCAGCATACCCTAAGAAAATACATTCCCTAGATTTCGGATCCAACTTTAATTTTTTTGGGTGTTGTACATAACATAAGTAGGACTTTCGAATATATATAAGTAAGAATAATCAGTTGTTTTTCCTGTCCACATCTCCATTGGCGTTTTCAGATCAATTACGGTTGATGGTGACCGATTGATCACATAATAGGGGGTTTTGACTGCTTCTGCCCAAAATAATTTTTTTCAACCCTGTAGTTGCCAACATAGCTCTTGTGCGTTCCAATAAGGTTCTGTTCATCCGCTCTGCTACTCTATTTTATTGTGGAGTATATGCCACTATGAACTGACTTTTAATATCTTCTTATTTACAGAAGTTATCAAATTCATCACCAGTGTATTCTCCTTCATTATTTATCCTCAAACACTTGATTTTTTTCTCAGATTCAAGTTTCACCCGCGCTTTGAACTCTTTGAAAATTGGAAAAACATTTACCTTTCTTTTGATTGGATACACCCAACTTCTCCTGGAGTAATTGTCAATAAATGACATAAAATATTTTGCTCCTCTCAAGGACTCCATCGGTGCTTGCCAGACATCAGATGGACCAGATCTAATATTTCTTTGCTTTTAACAGGGAAACTGTTAAACTTCAGTCTATGTTGCTTACCGATAACACAATGCTCACAAAAGGATAGTGAAACTTTTTTGAGCCCTGAAAGAAGCTTTTGCTCAGCAAGAATCTTCAAACTTCGTTCCGATATATGGTCAAGTTTACGATGCCACATCATCGTTGATTCTTCAAATGAACTTATTGAAGCGGTTGATGCTTCTTCTTCTTGGTGTATTTCACCTTTAAGCACATATAGATTTGCAGCAAGTTTTTCAGCTTTCATCACTACAAGTGCTCCTTTTGATATTTTCATGACTCCACCATGAGTTTTATATGAACATCCATTATCATCTAATTATCCCAAAGACAATCGATTCTTTCTCAAGTCTTTTATATGTCGTACCTCCTGTATGGTGCATATCGTGCCATCATACATCTTTATTTTAATGGACCCAATATCAATAACATCCAAAGAATAATCGTCTCCCATGAACAGAGACCTTTCTGAGATAGGATTATATAAATGAAACCATTCTGTCCGGGAAGTCATGTGGCATGTTACTCCTGTGTCCATGATCCAGACATCAGGGAAACGTTTTCTACCTTGATTATTTGATATTGCTTCACTACACAAAATATCGTCATCATCCGAGGTACTTGCAACATTCCTTTGAGCATTTGATGACTCAGGGTGTTCACTCTTCTTCTTGAACCGACAATCTTTCTTGAAGTGCTCTTTCTTGCCCCAATTGTAAAACTTGATATTCTTCTTGCCCCAATTGTAACACTTGATATTCTTCTTACTTCTTGATTGAAATCTACCATGATTATGACTCTCACTGGAGTCACGTTCCGTTGGTCTTCCTCTCACCATTATCAAAGCTTCAGCTTGTTGCGAACTTGTTTGTCTGTCTTCCTTATTTTTGCGCCGATTTTCTTCTTCTAAGACAGCAGCAGCAATTTCATCGAAAACTAGATTATCCGTATTGTTTGTCAGGTTGATGATGAGTTGATCATACGAGTCAGACAGACTTTGAAGTAGAAGCTCCTCACGTTCAGTCCCCTCTATTTTGCAACTCATTGTTGTAAGTTGCGAAAATAGAGTATTCAAAGTATTGATGTGTTCAGTAACCGACATGGACTCTTCCATTCAAAGAGTATACAATCTTCTTTTTAAGAAGATTTTATTATGCAAAGACCTGGCCTCATACAATCCCGTAAGAGTATCACATATTTTCTTGGCCGTCCGTTTTTCAACCACACTAGACAAAATTTGATCAGCTAGTGCCAAATGTAGATCAGCAACTACGTAGCTATCTATGTCATTCCACTTGCTGTCATCAGTAAAGTCTGTGGGCCTGCCTTCAACTGTCGCTAAGCAATTGTCTTTTCTTAATATCGTTCTTATTTTCATTTTCCACAATGAGAAATTAGTCTCATTGAATTTCTCAACATGAAATCTTGTTATATTCGACATTGTTATTTGCTTCACACCCTTCTAGATTTTTTCTGAATATTTTTGCGAACAACCGTGACAAACTGTACCGTCATCGAAATTTACTATTCATATGAATAGTACTTTTTACTGAATTTTACTATTCAAGAAAATTTACTATTCACAGATAGTACCTTCGCATAAAACAGACAGAATAACCGTGGGCTCTGATACCACTATTGGGGGGAGGAAGCGCTACAACTAAAATTTGATATGATAATAAATAATGAAAATAAATTGAACACGAGAATTTTACGTGAAAACCCCTCAAACAGATAAAGGGGAAAAACCACGGAGTAGAAGGATCTTACTATGATAATATGAGAGTACACTGCTTCCAAATACAAGGAGAAAACAACAATTAACACTTCTCTCTTATAAAAGGAACAACTTACTAAAGAGAACACTCAAGACTATAATATTTATCTTGGTGTATAACTCTTTTTGTGTTCTTACTCTTTTGGATTATATTTTGTGGGATAATCTAAATGAGGGCAAGAGGCCCTCTATTTATAGGAAACTAGAAACGCGTAAAATCCGCTTATTGCACCTCCCTTTTTGACTACACGTTCAAAACGTGTTTTGTTTCCTTTTTGACTACGCATCAAAACACGTTTTGTTCTCTTTTTAACTACGCGTTTAAAACGCATTTTGTAGTATTTGACTATCTTGCAGTTTATTCATAGCTCTACAAAACACCAAAACATTCCGTAAATTAATTGTGCATTGCACAAGATTTGGCGAAAATTTCAGGTATGTCTAGCGCGATGATGGGCCGCACATCACATAAGGGTTCCAAGGTCTAGAAAAATGAGCAAGAAGACCCCCTCTCTCTCTCTATGGTAGCACATCACATAAGCGTTCCAAGGTCTAATAAAACGAGCAAGAAGACTCTCTCTCTCTCTCTCTAAGTGCGTTGCGCGTGAGTCCATGTCAAGTAATACAAATTGTTTAAATTATAATTAAATCAGAATGTGACAAACATCAAACACTACGAATGGAAAAGTACATTAGAAACTGATGAACAATATGTCTATTACATTGACTTGATTAATGAAAAATTTAAATATATTCGACAACTGAAAAAGTTAAAATCTAGTTAAATAGATTCAATATATGATAAATAATATTTTGATGTTATTAAGCACAAAAATGTGAAAATTTAATGTTATTTTGCTTCACTAAGTAATAATATGACATCAAATAATTTTAAAAATTCATTTGATGAGAATTACGTACAAAAGATTAACAATAAATTAAGTGGAAAAAAATCTGAAAGAACCAATTATATTCAAGAATCAACGATCAAAAGCATCTCAATTCTGGCATTACAACAAAATTATGAGAATAAGAATTAATATCATAACTTATATCATGTCAAAGTTTTTCTTCAGACATTTCCTAGCTCTTAATTAAATTATATTTTATGGGAGAGATATTATATTAAAATGGTCATATTTTTCTTTACATCTTTTCAAGACAATCACAATTTTAAAAGAGCATGATTAAGCACTCAAAAGATATACTTAGCTAGGAAACATAAATATTTTGCTACTCATCAGGCTTCTTTTCTTAAGAAATTTTATAAAAAGGTATAAAAGACACAAGATGAAAAAAAAACAAATAAAATGATAATGAGATATATTTTGCTAGTAAATAATAGCACTTTCAATAATATATGTATAAAATTAAAATAGAAATTAAAATAAAAAACTTGGACTTACTGAGAATGCAGCAGAAAAGGCGATAAAACAAATATGTTTATATAAGTTCCGGAAAGGCGCCCGGGGGGGGAGGAGGGGATTAAGAGGTGTAATTAAAAGCAGTAATTTTTGATTATTTTTTTAATACATAGCATATTAATTGTACAATAATTGATATCCCAAATATTATTAGTTTAAAGTTTATATTAAATTTTTTCAAAAATTAAAAAATCTAAAATATATTATATAGGAATTCTAGAGGTTGCAATAACTATGGAATTGAAAAGCAATTCCACCACATAGAACGGTACATACTCATTAGCTATCCTTTCAAATAATCAAACTGTAAATTCAATCCCCTATTCATTATCGGATTATCCTAAATCTCACTTGACTCAATTTTCGTTCAAGTCTAAACTAGGCTCAATCTTTCTAAGTCACTATTCAAAAACTTTCTGACTCAATTTCCTTATCCATTGATTTATCCATATCGATGGGAGCAGATCGTTGCATAAGCACTCACCTTTTTTTTTGGCTGAATTGTATTGTATCTTGCGGGTAATGAAAATCTTTTTGAATCTTGTTTGATTTAGATGAAGATTATTACGTAGTCACAAGCTGAAATTTACATTATTGCTATAACAAATTTCTATAAATAAAATTTTCAATCAAGTAACTGAATGAAAGGGAGGGATTGGAACACATCACCTTCAAACATTTTTCTCCTTCCACTCTTTATTTAGTTATTTTATATTGAATATAATTCTAGTTCGTGTTTTTAATTAAATAGTTAAATTATTTGTCTTGAATATTTCTTGTATTTTCTTATTTAATGAAGAAGGATATTTTTGTTAATAGTGATAAATTTAGTATGGAGTAATTTTCTTATTATGTTAAAAACAAATGACAGATCTTGACAATTCTACGTAATAGTAAGTATAACTCCTAAATTTCATATGTGTGGGCTTAAGTTTTTTATTTAACTTTTTATTCGCTTTATAGTTGGATGTTATTTAATTTAATTTGTTGATATCTATCTACTTTTGTACTGCATATTAATATATTACTAATTTTGTAATCGAGAGAGATGCAAGAAGTGATATTGCTAAATGGAGTATTGTATTAATATTCATCAATAATATTTATCTATTTCATGGTATAATTAATTCTACACTTATTTGTTATCAAGAGAGGTGAATATTGTAATAATTAATTATATCAAGTGAGGTAATCGATTTACTTAAAAGCGCATGTTTCAGTTATAGTACATATCTCTGATTTTTTAATATTGCTATTTTGATAATTAATATTGTATAATCGAGAGGAGTGCATTTAATTGTTCTAACTTCAGTAATAATATACAAATATAATCACGAGAGGTACTTATATTTTTATGAGAAATAGATGAGGAATAAAAAAAATAATTACATAGAAATATAAAGTGCACTCAACACCTTCTAACTTATTAAAAAATAAGTTAATAATTGATTAATTCTCCACTCAACTCTTTCTGATTCTCTCAAATAGTAAATAAAACAAAGAAACGTTTGTAGAATGAATAAATCAATTTCTATTAGTTCGATATCTTTCTATTGTATTATTTGATAGAGTGCGAGTTAAAAATATATCGGGATAATTTCAAAGACCTTCCTTCACATTTAGCTCTATCACAATGACTTTCCTTATGGTTTACGATATTACCTAAACCTCCCTTATTTTAAAATTTTGTAACAATTCCTTTTATATATTTTTTTTATTAATGTAAATAAAACACTTTTGACAAAATTTGCCCCTTTAATGATATTAAATTCCTTCAATTAATTTGTTTTTAAAAAAAATCAAAATATCATTTTTGATAAATTCTTAAAAAACAAAAAACACAATCCCTTTGCTCGACTAAACCTTTCATGCAAATAGGGGTCCAAGTTCGTTTTCCTCTTCCTCTACCATTTTCTCTGGGCCATCTTATTTTCTGCTTTGTATCATCGCAATTTGCAACAAACTTCTTGGATAAGCAACTTGCGTTTTGTCAAAAGTATTTTATTTACATTAATGAAAATAGGTATAAAAAAAAAATTGTTACAAACTTTCCGTAATAAAAGAGGTACGTGTAATATCATAAACTACAAGGAAGGTCAGTGTGATAGAGTTAAACATTGAGGGAGGTCTTTAAAATTATCCTAAATATATATATATGGATAATTTTAAATATATACAATAAACTAATTAGTTTATAATAAATATAATTATTTTTATATAAAAAATAGCCAAAGATTATAGGAAATATACAGTGATTATACAATATAGCTTATCAAAAATCATACAAAGTATATACTAACTATACAATATAAATTACTTATACATGAGTTATACACTAAATATATATTATGACACATTCTATACATGAAATATATTATGAATATATATGAATATACATCGAATAATTATTTTTTTAATAATTAAAATAACTAAATGACTATCTACCGTAATTATCCAAATATACACATGTAAGTGAGTTGCCATACATCAAAATAAGATTATGGTTGGAAGGAAATGCCGTGAGAATGTGAACCATTACAGTCAGTAACTTGTCATACATCAAGGTAGGAAATGCCATGAGAATGTGAAACATTATACAGAGTAGAGGAGATTGTCATTAGGTCACTGATTTAATTTGACACTTATAATAGGTTTCAATTTTGAGATAAGTGTCAAAAATATATTTAAACTATCCCTTTTTTTTTTTGAGTTTCATACCTAAACTATTGGGAGTGTGAGTTTCATAGCTCAAACTAAGAAGTGATAGTTTAGGTATGAAACTCACACTCTCAATAATTTAGGTATGAAACTTAAAAAAAGGATAGTTTAAGTGTGTTTTTGACACTTATTTCTTCTGTTTTTTGAAAAAATTGTTTCAAAGCAATTATAAATTTTTGGGATGTAACAGTTCTTTTATTGAGTTAAACTTATAGATACATTAGTATTAATAAAGAAATATGATAAAATGATAAATATTCAATTATTTTTAATTAAATATCTTAAAATAAATTTACTTTCAGACTTTCAGATGCGAATTTAAAATTAATCAAGTCAAAATTTAAAAGTAGAGAAAGAAAGAGGAATCTTTTGTTAGTTCAAATATGTGTTTTTGTTTTTCTAATTTAAATGATTTTTTAAGTTTTTCTTGTATGTACAACAACAACAACCTAGTGAAATCCCACGGCGTGGGTTTGGGGAGGGTAGAGTGTACGCAGATCTTACTCCTACCAAGGTAGGACAGTTGTTTCCGGGAGACCCTCGGCTCAAAAGAAATATAAAAAGAGGTCAGATAAGGCTATGAAGTTCAAAGCGATTTAAGAAAGCAAATATCGAATAACGCAAAAAACGAAAGCGACACAGATAAAGTATAGTGGAGTAGAGTAGAGTGGAGTAATAAAAGTACAGAATTATAGAAGTACAGAAAGAAATAGAGAGATAATAACAGAAGTCAGAGCACAAAAAATTATAGTGCGCTAAAGCGCCTACTAATACGGAAAACAAAAAGAAATTAGAATCAGCAGTAATTCACTAGTACTTGTTTGATTGGATAATAAATTGTTGTGAAATTAGTTATTCTATAATTATTATGAATGTGACTCTATAATTTTAGAATAATTAATTTTGTAATAACTTAATATATAATTTTATTTCAATTAGATACACTCATTTTAAAATGGGAAAAGGTCTTGATATACTCTTCAACTTTGTCATTTAGAGCTGATATACCTTCCGTTATAAAAATGACTCATATATACTTCTATCATTACATAAATGGCTCAAGTATACCCCACTGTTATAAAAGTGGCTCACATATACCTTTACTGTTATAAAAGTGGCTCACATATACCTTCACTGTTATAAAAATGACTCACATATACCATTTTATTCTAAAGAAAGTGAAAAAATTACTTTGTTTTGATTATTAATTTTAAAAAATTCATGTATGGGGTATATTTTTTTGAAAAAGTAAAAAAATAAAATAAAAAAATATATCCATACATGGATTTATTTGTAAAAAAGTTTTTGGATATATTTAATCTTTTTCACACATGAATAATTTTTTGACTTCTTTGATTATCATTATTTGAGTCTCTAATTCTTATTTTATTTTTTCTTTCATTCTTTGGTGTAAAAATAAAAGACAAAAATAAAAATAAAAATAAAGTGTGAATGGAAAAAAGAGAAAAAAGTAAGAAAAAAATTTAAAACTATTTTTTGTGGCTATATTGTAATTTAAAGCTAATTTTTACTGCTATATAGTAATTTAGTTTTTTTATCTATAAAAAGAATTGGGGGATGTATAATAAATTTCACAAGAAAAGTAGCAAAAAAATAAATTGAATCATCAAAATAATAAATTTAAATTAGCCGTTGAATCAAAAAAGTCAAAAAAATAAATTATATGTCAGAAAAATCAAATATTGTTATAAAATAAACTAACTTTACAAAATAAGGAGAAAAATAAAATAAGAGAAAGAGAGATCAGAGAGAGAGTTCGTATCAGTTTATCCATATTATTGTGCTAACACGACTATTTATAACCAGTATAGAAGGTAGAAACTAAATTGAAATTTGCTAACAATTGGGCAAGTTGGGTGGGCCCCACATGGAAAAATGACATCCTTTATTATTTTTTAACACTCCCCTTGGATGTTAATGTACAAAAAAAAAATCTTACCAGGAAAATCCAGTAGGACAAAATCATGGTTAAGGAAAAAAGAGTACAGCGCGTATTTTACTCCCCCTGATGAAAATTTAATTTGATATTTTGGAGACGACGCATTCCAATCTTATATCTTAGCTTCTCAAAAGTTGATGTTGGTAATGCCTTTGTGATTATATCTGCAAGATTATCATTTGAACGAACTTGTTGTACATCAATATCACTAATCTTCTGAAGATCATGTGTGAAGAATAATTTTGGTGAAATATGTTTCGTTCTATCTCCTTTTATGAAGCCAACTTTCAATTGAGCTATACACTCAGCATTGTCTTCGAATATAACTGTGGGTACTTTGACATCATTTTCCAAGTCGCATCTTTCTTTGATGAACTGTGTCATCGATCTCAACCACACACATTCTCTACTTACTTCATGAATTGCTATTATTTCAGCATGATTTGAAGAAGTAGCAACAATAGACTTCTTGTAGATTGACATAATACAATAGTTCTTCCGTGTGTAAATAGATAGCCTGTTTGAGATCGAGCTCTATGTGGGTCTGATAAATAATCTGCATCTGCATAACCAATAAGGTATGCACAACCTTTGTTAATATAAAACAAATCCATATCAGTAGTACCTTTTAGGTATCGCAAATTATGTTTGATACCATTCCAATGCCTTCGCGTTAGGGATGAACTATACCTTGCCAGCAAATTAATAGAAAATGTTATATCAGGTCCGGTTGTATTAGCAAGGTACATAAGTACACCAATAACACTGAGATATGGTATTTCAGGACCAAGAAGTTCTTCATGCTCTTCTGGAGGTTGAAATAGATCTTTTTCCACTTCAAGTGATCGAACAACCATTGGAGTACTTAACGGATGTGCTTTGTCCATGTAAAATCGTTTTAAGATTTTCTCAGTGTCGGCAGATTGGTGGACAAAGACCTCGTCTGCTAAATGTTCAATTTGCAGACCTAGACAAAGTTTTATCTTTCCAAGGTCTTTCATCTCAAATTCTTTCTTTAGATATTCAATCGTCTTTTGGACATTTTCAAGGGTTCCAATGAGATTTATGTCATCAATATAAACGGCGAGTATAACAAACTCTGATTCCGTTATCTTAATAAAAACACATGGACAAATGACATCATTTATATAACCTTCATTTATCAAGTACTCACTAAGGCGATTATACCACATACGCCCTGATTGTTTCAGACCATATAATGATCTTTGCAGTTTTATTGAGTACATCTCCCAAGACTTAGTACATGCTTTGGGCAATTTTAATTCTTTTGGAATTTTCATGTAAATTTTATTATCAAGTGAACCATAAAGGTAAGCTATAACTACATCCATTAGATGTATTTCATGATTTTTATGTACAGCTAAACTGATGAGACATCAAAAAGTTATTCCATCCATAACAGGTGAATATGTTTCTTCATAGTTGACCCCGGGTTTTTGAGAGAATCCTTATGCAACAAGGCGTGCCTTATATCTTACAATTTCATTTCTCTCATTTCGTTTTTGTACAAAACTCATTTATGGCCAACTGATTTTACACCTTCAGGGGTTTGGATTACAGGTCCAAAAACCTCACGTTTAGCAAGTTAGTCTATTTCTGATTGAATTATCTTTTGTCATTCTGGCCAATCACATCTACGTCGACATTCTTTGACGGATTTAGGATCAAGACTTTCACTATCTTGCATGAGGTTAAGTGCAACATTATATGCAAAAATATTATCTACTGTAATTTTCGATCGATCTAAATTTATCTCATCACCGGTAGAACTTGTTGAAAGTTCTTCATTCACTTGAGTCTTAGGTTCACTGATTTCTTCAAGAATATCAGGATTACTCAAATCTTGACCTTCTTTAGGAGGTTCTTGTGTAGTATCATCTTTATTATTCCTCGCGCTTCTCTTTCTAGGATTTTTATCCTTTGAACCCAGTGGTCTACCATGCTTCAGGCGTGTTTCGGATTCAGAAGCTATAATACTAGTAGATGGTTCTTTTGGGACATCAATTCGGATAGACACATTTATTGCAGGGATATGTGACTTAGTTATCCGTTTCAAATTAGTAAATGCATCTGGCATTTGATTTGTTATTTTCTGTAAGTGAATGATCTTTTGGATCTCCTACTCACATGTGCGGGTACGTGGATCAAAATGAGATAGTGATGAAACTTTCCACTTAATTTCTCTTGCGGGTTCCTTTTTCTCTCTTCCTAATGGAGAAAAAGTTGTTTCATCAAACCGACAATCTGCAAATCAAGCAATGAATAAGTTTTTAGACAGCGGTTTAAGGTATCAAATTATGAAGGGTAAGTCAAACCCAACATAAATTCCCAACCTTTGTTGAGGGCCCATTTTTGTACGTTGTGGTGGTGCTACATGCACGTATACCGCACAACTAAAAATTTGTAGATGGACTATATTTGGCTCATGACCAAATACTAATTGTGACAGAGAGTATTTATTATATTGTGTCGGTCTGAGATGTACAAGTGCTGCTGCATGTAAGATAGCATGACCCCAAACAGTAATTGACAATTTTGTTTTCATTAGTAGAGGTCTGACTATCAATTGTAGACGCTTAATAAATGACTCTGTAAGGCCATTTTGAGTATGAACATGAACAACAGAATATTCAATTTTTATCCCAATTGATAAGCAATAATCATCAAAAACTTGGGATGTAAATTCTCCAGCATTATCAAGGCGAATAACCTTAATTGAATAATCTGAGAATTGCGCCCTTAATCTTATTATTTGTGGTAACAACTTCGCAAACGCCAGGTTGCGAGATGATAAGAGACATACATAAGACCATCTAGATAATGCATCTATTAGGATCATAAAATATCTAAACAATTCCCTCGGTGGATGAATAGGTCCACATATATCTTCATGTATACGCTCTAAAAAGGCAGGAGATTCGATGCCAACCTTCAGGGTCGATGGTCTGGTAATTAATTTGTCTTGATAACAAGAAGTACATGAAAATTCATCATTCGTAAGAATCTTCTAGTTCTTTAACGGATGTCCAGTTGAATTTTTAAGGATTCGTCTCATCATTATTGATCCAGGATGACCTATTCGATCATGCTATAGCACAAATATATTTAGATCAATAAACTTCTGGTTTATGATCATATGTGCTTCAATTACACTAATTTTTGCATAATATAGGCCAGACAACAAAATTGATAATTTTTCAAAAATATATTTCTAGCATGAGACACTCTTGGTTATACCAAGATATTCAATAATCATTTCATTTAATGTCTCAACATGATATCCATTTATGCGGATATCTTTAAAACTTAACAAGTTTTTTGGGGATTTAGAAGAAAATAGTGCATTGTCTATAACAATCTTTGTCCCCTTAGACAGAAATATAGTAGCTCTTCTGAAGTCTTCAATCATTTTTGAATTACCAGAAATTATAGTAACATTTGCTTTTCTTCTAAGAAAGTTGGAAAAATATTTCTCATCTTTAAAAATAGCATGAGTTGTTCCACTATTAATTACACAAATATCCTCGTGATTGATCATTGATCCAAACAAAATTTGAGGTATATCCATATTTTTCTTCAAAAAGAAAATAAAGTAAATATTATAATTAATACATGGCTCATTAAATAAATTTTATTTATTTACATGGACTAGAAATATCATTTAGTACACACAAATAAAAAAGAAATTATTTAAATATTATTAGGCTTATCAATATTCATATTGTCTTCTAAAAAATTAAAGAAATCAGCTACATCCAGATGCATAGGCTCAATATTAACTTTAGAGATAAAGTTTGTCTCTAGATTATTTTCTTCCCTCTTCAGGGATGCCTGATATAGCTGAACTAGACGTTTTGATGACCGGCAAGTCCACGACCAGTGCCCCATACCTCTACATCTATGACATATACTTTTTGAATTTTTCTTTGGTAAAGCTTCTGGCTTTTCACTCTTCTTTTTGTACTGCTGATCATTTCTCGATGCCAGCCGAGCATTATGATTATAATTTCTTCTTCGATCATGACCACGACCACGACTGGGGTCATGACCTCTTTCTCGTTAGTTATAATTTTTCTGATTCACTTCAAGGAGTGACAAAGAACCAACAAGCCGATTATCATGATTTTTCATTAGCAGTTCGTTATGGCGTTCAACAATCAGAAGGTGAGAAAGTAATTTCGAATATTTTTTAAACCCCTTTTCGCAATATTGCCATTGTAGGAGCATATTTACGGGTGAAGATGTAGAATATGTTTTTTCAAGTTTATCTTGCTCAGTGATTTTTTCTCCGCATAAATTTAACTGAGCTATAATTCTAAACAAGACAGAATTACATTCAGTTTTATTTTTAAAATCTGTTAATCTCAGATTTAGCCAATCATGACGTGCCTGTAGAAGAATGACCAACTTCAGGTGGTCATATCTTTCTTTAAGATTCTTCCACAGTTTAAGGGGATCCTTTAATGTAAGATAGTGTAATTTTAATCCCTTGTCAAGATGGTGGCGGAGAAATATCATGGCTTTGGCATGATCTTAACTAGATGTCGTATTGTCATCTTTGATGATGTCTGCCAGACCATTGATTCTAGATGTATTTCGGCATCAAGTGCCCATGATGAGTAACCTTTTCCAGATATGTCAGGAGCAACAAATTCAAGTTTAGAAATATTAGACATTTTAAGAAAATAAAATTCTTACTCCTTTTGTTACCTTCTTAAAAATATAACTCAAAGCGATGGAGGCTCGTGCTGATAACGTGTTATAAAATAAACTAACTTCACAAAATAAGAAAAAAAATAAAATAAGAAAAAGAGAGAGATCAGAGAAAGAGTTCGTATTAGTGTATCTATATTATTGTACTAACACGACTATTTATAGCTAATATAGAAGGTAGAAAGCAAATTGAAATTTGCTAACAATTGGGCAAGTTGGGTGGGCCCCACATGGAAAAATGACATCCATTATTTCGTTTTAACAAATATATCCTTATATGTATTATTTTTTAATAAAAAATTAATTTTAAAATTAATTATTTCATTTTTGTTAGATTAAAATGATATATGTGTAATAATAAGCGTATACATGAGCCACGCTTTTTCCTTTTTAAAATTAATTACGAGATGCTCGGAGGGAGTGCAAATTGCAAATTACGTATTGAATTTTAACTTGTATAATCTCCCAACTGTTGCATCAACACCATAGCTGAATTCACAGGAAGATATGAATGCGTTGTGGGTTATCTTATCTGCTTCTCTTGTCCTCCTTCTTTCCATAGCTTCAATTCCTCTTCTCAACAACAATGGAAATTACTTGACATGTACTACCTACTTACTTATTGCTTATATCAATTTTTCTTTGTTCAATTTTCAACCATTCAAAAATGGGTCCTTTTATTAATTTGCAGATTTGCTGAACTGGAGAAGTTCTTCAATTATAAGTGAAGTTGCAGATTTGTTGGTGACGAATGGGACCATTTATACCAGTGATGAAGCTCTCCCTTTTGCTGATTCTATGGCTATTCGTAATGGAAGAATTCTTCGAGTTGGCAATTACTCTTCTATAAAGGTTCTTTTTTTGATTTCCAGTTTTCATTGACTAAATTCTCCTAGGATTTCCAATATTACAAGGGTTTCCGGAGAAACTCTTTTTGTAAAGTCTAAGAATTTGTGTTTGGATTAATTTGTTTGTCTGTTTTGACTTAGACACGATTTTTAAGAAAGTAAAGTAAGAATTTTGAATCTTACACCGTGTGATCTTAAACATGTCACATGGATAGTTAAAAGATAAGAGTTATAAGAGTAGGGAAAGTACTTTTTTGAAACAAACTAAATGGAAAAGTAAGGTAAACAAATTGAAACTGAGGGAGTAACTTCTTTCTGGAAAAAAAGTGTTGATTTTTTTTTTTTGTGAATGTTTGTGAAAAGATAAAGCTTGTAACACATTAATTGAAACAAATTATCTATTAAGTCCAAATTTGACAAATCCATATCCTACGAAATTGAATATTCCATTATGATATTTGACATCTATAGTATAGAACAATAGAATAAAAGATAAAGTTGTATTGAGGAGTGAGAAGATTAAAAATGAGTCCTTAGAATATCTGTTTGTGTTGAAAAGGTATTTCAGCTTTGCCTTTAGGGTCAACACACACATTTTTGGACATTTCAGCAGGGAAAGTAGGAGGAGCATTTTGTGATGGACACAGTAATAGTTTCATATACATCCTATCCTTTCCAGACCTCCATTTGTGGAGTTACACTGGGTATGTTGTTGTAGTGGAGTAATAGTTTTAGATAAATAGCAGACCTCTTTTTTCTTTTTAATGATAAAACAGATTGCCTTTTGTTGCTAGCAAGTGCTTAAAATTCACTGAAACAAAGGTATATTATATGTTAGGTGAAATAGTGTGGCTATTTAGGCTTAAAATTCACTGAAACAAAGGTATATTATATGTTAGGTGAAATACCGTGGCTGTTTAGGATGAGTAAAAAGGTTTGGATGGGTAAACATTGCAATAAAGAAGTGTTACTATTCAGGTACTCCCTCCGTTTAAGAAAGAATGACCTAGTTTGACTTGACACGGAGTTTAAGAAAATAAAGAAGACTTTTCAATCTTGTGGTCCTAAATTAAAGTTATGTCAAATGTACCAAAGTGTCCTTTAATCTTGTAGCCTTAAACATACCACGTGAAAAGCTGAAATTAAAGTGTTGTCAAAAAAGAAAATGGGTCATTCTTTATGAAACAGACTAAAAAGAAAAGTACATCATTCTTTTTGAACCGGATGGAGTATTTTTTTTAGTAATCGTGGTGTTCGGACTAGCTAGCACGCTCCATAATTAATCCAACGGGATACCTGCCATTTTACACTATCAACATGTACCAGCTAGGAAGGACAGTTGAGAATAAATCACAATAGTGTTTTTGTCTCTGATGGAAGTTGAACCTGAGACCTCATGGTTCTCGACCCACTTCATTGACCACTACGCCACATCCTTGTCTAGTGTCCTTAGAGAAGACGTAGATTTTGCATCTAATTCAAGCACTAAGCAGTCTTTGAAGTTCATTAGATTGCAGCTTGCACGTAGTTCCGTTGTATCACTGTTGGTTTTGAAGCTTTGCGTTTAATATTTGATCATTGTCTATTGCCTTTTTCAACTGACTGATTTCATGAACTTTCCTCTGGATATATGTTGATGCCTTCATGAGATCACACTAATGAGACCCAATAATACATGTCCATGCAGGTGTTTGTCCCATCTTTCAGTACTTGCGTACAATTAGGATCTGAAGGTCTTTGCTATCTTAGATCTAATGTGGGATTTAAGCGCACTTTATATTTTTGGTTTCATGGATGCACACTTGATTTCTAATTCATTTATCCCTTCATCTTTTCTCAAATGCTAAAGAAACACAATAGGAAGATTCAAGTAGTAGGTGAAGCATACACTCTATTTAGAGCTTATGTTCAGTTACATGTAAATGCAGGAACTGGCAGGAACTTGGACCAAGGAACTAAATCTAGACGGAAAGATTGTGGTCCCTGGATTTATTGATTCCCATGTGCACTTCATCCCTGGTGGACTACTGGTTTGCATCTGTCCTACCATCTCATATCTGTGTTTCTTGTCAAGCTTAATCATTTTTCTAGGTTCTTGACAAAGTTTGGCTGCAGAGTTGGTAATTTAAACACTTCATGCCTGTGTGTGCTACTGGGTGTGGGGCATAAATCTTCTGAGATATTGTATCGTGTCATTGAAAAGTGAAAAAGAAACTATCAAACTGGAAAAAAAGGAATATCTATCCTCAGGAGGAAGAGTGGTTTTAATTAACAACATATTAGATTCATTTCCCATTTGGCGCTTCTTTGTTTCCTATTCCTGTCAAGGTAGAGTAAAGGATTGACCAGTTGAGAATGAATATTTTGGAATGATAATGAAAACATCTTTACTATCCTATTTTGTTGAGATGTGTAGGGACATGATGCTTGATGAATGATCCTCTGAGAAGTATAGACTTGGGAAATGCTATTAAGATTCATATCCTTGTTATTATGTTGAACCCTATTTATAGTTATATTCTACACAGTACATGATAATCCTTTTCCAAGTGGGACACTATATCCATTAATATTCTAGCGCCCCCTCAAACTGGTGCATATAAGTCATAAGTTCCAAGCTTGTTACCGATACAACTAATACAAGTACCAATGAGGAACTTGGTGAAAATATCTACAAGTTGATCATTTGACTTCACAAATGTAACAATATCTCTTGAGTGTATCGTTTTTTTGATAAAGTGACAATTAATCTCAATGTGCTTAGTCCTCATGAAATGCCAAATTGACACAATATGAAGGGCCGCTTGAACTTGATTATCTCATACAAGTTTCATATGACTGATTTCTCAAAATTTGAAATTCTCTGAGTAATTGTTTGATCTAAACTAGCTCACAAGTTGCTATGACCATTACCTGATATTCTGCTTCTGCACTAGATCGAGCAATTGTATTTTGTTCTTACTCTTTCGAGAAACCAAATTTCCAGACCTAGAACATGGATAAAATGGCGATCCAGCCTAATTAACATCTATGATCTGCTCATGGCCTCGATCCTCAAAGAGTAGTCCTTTGCCTCGAGCTTATTTTATATATTGCAGAATTCGAACAACTGCATCCCAATGACTATCACAGGGAGAATCCAAAACTTGACTTACGACATGCACAAAAAAAGAAATATCAAATTTAATTGCTGCTCGATTATTCAACTTGCCAACCAATCCTCTTTATATTCCAAGATCACAAGGTGACTTCCCCTGTTGTGGTAGGGGTTTAGCATTCAAATCCATAAGAGTGTCGATCGGTCTACATCTTGTCATTCTTGTCGCCTTAAGAATGTCTAAGGCATACTTTTGTTGTGAAATAATAATGCTTGATTAGGACTAAATGTGTAACACTATCCTGATTATTGCCGGTGATAACGATATCGTCAACATAACCAAATAAATACACATATTTGGAGTACAATGCCCATAAGACACAAAGTGATTAGCTTCACTATGAGTCATGTCAAAAACCTGAATTACTATGTTGAACATTCCAAATTAGGGTCGAGAAGATTGTTTTAGACCACAGAGTGATTGATGCGATCAACATATAAGGCTATTAGACTCCCCCGAGCAACCAAATGAGGTGGTTGCTCCATATAAACTTCATCTTTAAGGTCTCCGTGGAGAAAAACATTCTTAATGTCCAACTGATAAAGGGGCCAATGACGTAGAACAACCATGGATAGTGTGATAGAATATTGTAAATATTATATTACCTTATATAGTTTGCTGAATCGTAGGAGAGACCTGTAAGAATCATAGGAGAGATCTGTAGGATATTTTCTTACCTTTGGTAGAAGTTCTTGCTAGTGTATATATACATGTAATGCTGCTATAATATAATCATAAGTTCTGTTAACTTACATGGTATCAGAGCCACTAGGGCTCATGATCTTGGTTCAGAAAATTTGAAACTTTTCCTAGCATCTTGGGAAAGGTTTCGGCTTCTTGGGTTTGGCATAACACATCTGGGCTTGCTGTCCCAGCATCGTTTCATTAGTTCCAACGCTTTCCAAATAGTTCTCTGGTGTTAAATCACTATCCGGATAAGATCCAGATTTGTTTTTTTGTCTTTGCTTTTGTGAGTGCTTGGTTCAGTTCGGGGTGTTGATTTATTGCTCTTGTCGGCCAGTTTGGTGTCAGATTGCTGATCCTTGGCTCTTCTTAATCAATTTCTCGTCTAAACATTAGTTAAAATGTCTGAGGATAAATCTGCCATGACTGAAATTGTTCCAGCATTATCTTAAGTTACAAATTCTAAATTAAATGGGTCTAATTATTTAGAATGGAGAGGAAAAATCAGGGTCTACTTGCGTAGTGTTGAAAAGGATGACCATCTTGTCCAAGATCCTCCAATTGATGATGCTAAAAAGGCTTGGCTTAGAGATGCTTGACTACTCTTGCAAATCATAAACTCTATTGATAAGGAAGTAGTTGGTTTGGTAAATCACTGTGAGTTTGTGAAAGAATTAATGGATTATTTGGAGTATTTATATTCTGGCAAAGGTAATTTATCTCAGATTTATGAAGTTTGTAAGGCTTTCTATCGTTCTGAGAAGGAAGCTAAGTCACTCACTACATACTTCATGGAGTTCAAGAAAACCTACAAGGAACTGAATGTACTTCTACCATTTAGTACTGATATGAAGGTGCAGCAAGCTCAGAGGGAACAAATGGCGATAATGAGTTTTTTGGCTGGACTCCCCTTAGAGTTTGAGACTGCAAAATCACAGATTCTCTCTAGTTCTGAGATCACTTCTCTCAAAGATGTTTTCAGTCGGGTGTTAGTACTCCATCCAATCGGCAGACCAATGTGCTTGTTGCAAAAGGAGGAGGAGGAAGAAATAATGCAAGGAGATGGAACAACAACAATGATGTAGGGAAATGGAACCATAACAATGATGCAGGGAAATGGAATCATAACAATGATGCAGGGAAATGGAACTATAACAATGATGCAGGAAGGTGGAACTACAACAATAATGCTGGGAGATGGAGCAATAACAAAGGAGGAGACAATGATGCTGGGAGATGGAACAATGACAATACTTGTTGCTATTATAAGGAAATCGGGCACATAAAGAGAAACTGTAAGAAATTACAGACTCGCAACCAACAAACTCAGACTGCCACTATTGCTGCCACTTCTAGTTCACCCTCAACTGTTACAATCTCCACCAATGAGTATGCCAGACTTACAAAGTATCAGGAATCAATGAATGAAAGTGTTCCAGCCCCTGCCCTTACTGAGTCAGGTAACAAATGTCTCATTTTCTCCTCAAGCAATTGGATCATTGATTCGGGTGCCACATATCACATGACAGGTAATCCCAAAATAATCTCTAAATTCCGGTCACATAAAGTACCATCCTCTGTTACCATAGCTGATGGGTCTAGTTATACCATTGAGGGATCTGGGACCGTTAACCCCACTTCAGCTATTACTTTGTCCTCAGTGCTAGGCATACCTAGTCTTGCCTTTAATCTAATTTCTGTGAGTAAACTTACTAAAGAACTACAATTTTTTGTCTCATTATTTCCCGATTATTGTCTTTTTCCGGATCTTATGACGAAGTAGATTATTGGTAAAGGAAATGTATCATCAAACGGTCTCTACATTCTTGATGAATGGGTGCCTCCATCAATTGCTTGCTCCAGTATTGTCTCGTCATTTGAAGCACAATGTCGTTTGGGACATCCATCCCTTCGAGTTTTAAAGAAATTATGTCCTCAGTTTCGTAATGTACCTTCAATAGATTGTAAGTCTTGTCATTTTGCAAAACACCACAGAAGCTCGTTAAGTCCTAGAAATAATAAGCGGGCTGATTTTGCTTTTGAATTAGTTCATTCAGATGTTTGGGGGCCATGTCCAGTTGTGTCTAAAGTTGGTTTTAGATATTTTGTTACGTTTGTGGATGATTTTTCCCGAATGACATGGATTTACTTTATGAAAAATCGTTCTGAAGTGTTCTCCCATTTCTCCAATTTTTGTACTGAGATTAAGACACAATTTAATGCTTCTGTACATGTATTGAGGAGTGACAATGCTAAAGAATTCATGTCAGCATCATTTCACAACTACATGAATTAGTATGGTATTCTTCATCAATCTTCGTGTGTGGATACACCCTCTCAAAATGCTGTGGCTGAGAGAAAAAAAAGACATTTGCTCGAGACTGCTCGTGCTTTGCTATTCCAAATGAAGGTACCTAAGCAATTTTGGGCGGATGCGGTATCCACAACTAGCTTTTTAATTAATCGCATGCCATCCACGGTGCTAAATGATGATATTCCCTATGATGTTCTCTTTCCTAATAAGCCATTATTTTCATTAGAGCCAAGGGTATTTGGGAGTACTGGTTATGTTCGTGATGTGTAGCCTCATGTTACTAAACTAGATCCAAAGGCCTTGAAGTGTGTCTTTTTGGGATATTCTCGCTTACAAAAGGGTTATCGGGGCTACTCTCCAACCCTTAACATATATATGGTGTCGATAGAGGTGGTGTTCTCTGAGAACATATCATTTTTTTCCTCTCCTGACACTTCTTCCCCTCAGGGACAGGAAGAAGAAGAATGGCTCATCTATATGACCACTCCACCGAGATCAGAACACCATAAGGAAGTTCCTGGTAGTGTTGAGCAGTTAACTGAAAATGTGTCTTATGATGTTCCTCCTGCTCAAACAAAGCCGCCGATAGTTCAAGTTTATTCCAGGCGACAAGCGACCAATGATATGTGTCCTGCACCAACTCTTTCGTCATCAGATCCTACTCCAGTCAATCCCTCTCCAACAGAAAATCTTGACATTCCTATTGCTCTTCGCAAAGGTAAGCGTCAGTGTCAATCAATTTATTCCATTGCTAATTTTATCTCATATGACCACTTTCCTCCCGCATCTTGCTCTTTGATTGCTTCTCTAGATTCTATCTTTGTACCCAAAACAGTTCGGGAAGCTTTGAGTCACCTGGGTAGTATGATGCAATGCTCGAGGAGATACATGTATTAGATGAAAATCACACTTGGGATTTGGTGGACTTACCAGAAGGGAAGAAGGCAGTGGGATGTAAATGGGTTTTTACGGTCAAAGTGAATACTGATGGTTCTGTGGCTATGCTTAAATCCAGACTGGTGGCTAAAGGATATGCTCAGACTTATGGGATGGATTATTTTGATACTTTTTCTCCGGTGGCCAAACTTAATTCTGTCCGCTTGTTTCTCTCTAGCTGCTTCTCAAAATTGGCCGCTACATCAGTTGGATATTAAGAATGCATTTCTTCATGGTGATCTCCAAGACGAAGTGTATATGAAGCAACCACCCGGTTTTGTTGCTCAGGGGGAGAATGGGAAAGTCTGTCACCTGAAGAAATCCTTGTATGGTCTGAAACAGAGTCCACGTGCTTGGTTTGGAAAATTTAGTGAGGTAGTTCAGAAGTTTGGGCTTACAAAGAGCAAATGTGATCATTCGGTCTTCTACAGACAATCAACAGTTGGCATTATTCTTCTTGTTGTATATGTTGATGACATTGTCATCACCAGGAGTGATTATGCAGGAGTATCTTCTCTCAAATCATTCTTGCATTCTATGTTTCAAACGAAAGATTTGGGACAGTTGAAATACTTCTTGGGAATAGAGATAAGTAGGAGCAAGAAGGAAATATTTTTATCTCAAAGGAAGTATATCCTAGACCTGCTTGAGAAAATTGGAAAGTTGGCAGCCAAGCCTTGCAGTACTCCAATGATTCCCAATATGCAACTAACAAAAGATGATGGTGATCCCTTCGATGATCCAGAGAGATACAGGAGATTAGTTGGGAAATTAAACTATTTCACTGTAACTCGTCTGGATATTAATTAAACTATCTCACTGTAACTCGTCCGGATATTGCTTTTGCTGTAAGTGTTGTTAGTCAGTTCATGTCCATGCCTATAGTCAAACATTGGGCAGCTTTGGAACAAATATTATGTTACTTGAAAGGCGCCCTTGGACTTGGCATAGTATATAGAAACAATGGAGATACTCACATAGAGTGTTTTGCAGACGCTGATTGGGCTGGATCCAAGATTGATAGAAGGTCTACTACTGGCTACTGTGTCTTTGTGGGTGGAAATTTGGTATCATGGAGAAGTAAGAAACAAAATGTTGTATCTCGATCTAGTGCAGAATTCGAGTATAAAGCTATGGCACAATCCACATGTGAGATTATATGGATATATCACCTCTTAAGTGAAGTTGGGTTGAAGTATCCCACACCAGCGAAACTTTGGTGTGATAATCAAGCTGCCCTTCATATCGCCTCAAATCTAGTGAATCATGAAAGAACTAAGCATATAAAGGTGGACTGCCATTTTATTCGTGAAAAGATTCAAGAAAACTTAATTTCCACGAGCTATATGAAGAAAGGAGAGCAACTAGCTGATTTGTTCACAAAGGCGTTGAATGGAGATCGAGTTAACTATTTGTGTAACAAGTTGGGCATGATCAATATATATGCTCCAACTTGAAGGTGAGTGTGATGGAATATTGTAAATATTATATTACCTTATATAGTTTGCTGAATCGTAGGAGAGATCTGTGAGAATCATAGGAGAGATCTGTTGGATATTTTCTTGTCTTTGGTAGAAGTTCTTGCTAGTGTATATATACATGTAATGGTGCTATAATATAATCATAAGTTCTGTAAGTTTACAGATAGAAAAAGGTGTACAAATGTTGTTTTGGCCTATGTTGCTCGGACTTCTAAAAAATATCATCGGCTAGCTGTGTGTCGGATCCTCCAAAAGTAATGCATTTTGTAAGATACGACACGGGTGTGACAACATTTTTAAGGAGCCCGAGCAACATAGATTGTCTATGGGAGAAAAAGTATCACTGTAATGAAGCCCAAATTTCTAAGTATACCCCTTGGAAACAAGACGGACCTTAAGACGATCAACTTGGCCGTCCTGGCTAATTTTTGACTGCATAAACCCAACATCAACCAACAATTGATTTACTAAAGGAAGAGGAACAAAACTCCCAATTACAACTCACTTGTAAATTAGACATCTCGTCATAGCCTGTCGCCATCCTGGATGAGGAAGTGCTTCACCTATAGACTTAGGGATGAAAACAAATGATAAAAATAATACAAAGGCATAATGTGGTGAGAATAAATGATGATACCTTAAGAAGGTATAGAGGGGATTCGTATTTCGAGTGGATTGTATACCTTTTCATAGTGAATTGGTAGACTAGGAGGAGAGAAGTTTGCAGTAGGTGCAGGGTCCGACGCAAGATGTAAATCATCTGGGCCTGATGCTTGACGAGGACACCGATGTTAAGTCAAGAGTGATGGCACTATGGCCGGAGATGTAGAAGTAATCGTATTGGAGAAGGTTTGGGAAGAAAATATAAAGGTGATTTTGGAAATAATATTGAATGAGGAATTTGATTCTGAATGGAAGATGCGGGCATCCGATTAATTAATAACAAGACGTGAGAACTGCATCACCCAAAAAACTTGGGGGAACATGGGATTGAATGAGAAGAGTGCGAGCAGTCTCAATAAGGCGCTTATCTTCCTCTTTACTACCCCATTTACTGAGGGTTGTGCAGACAAGATGTCAAACCATCTGGGCAAGACTAAGATGGTTCGAGCATGTGAAGAAGAGGTGTGTGGATTCACCCGTGATAAGGTATGAGAGGTTGACTGTAACAGGAGTCGGGAGAGTAGAGGTAGGCCAAACGGGAACATGGGGAGGTGATTAGACATGCATAGCACGTCTCCCTTTTGCTCATTGCTCTTTATACCCAAAAAAATAAGAAGAGGAAGCATGACACATTCTAATTTAGTTTGTGAATGGGGACATTGGAACCTTTAAATATCTTTTGTTTCTCTACTTTCACAACCTTCAAACAAGGCAAGATGGAATATTGTTTCAAATGCTATGTCTATTCTTTCCGATACTGATCAACAAAGGAGTTGTTACAAAGGATCAAACTCTCAGGTTTTTAGTTTTTGAACTCTATTCACACTTAGACATCATATGATTGTACAAATAGTTACTCAAACACTCTATCAGTCAAATGCTATTAGTTTGTTATAGTAGTTTCTCTACAAATTAAAACAAAATATTGTATTTCTCCTAACCTGTTATTAACGTTGGCAGATGGCACTAGTGGAGCTTCGTGGAGTAAATACAAAAGATCTTTTTGTGGACAAAATTAGAAAAGCAGTTGCAAGTAAGTTTGTGGTTGTCCAGCTGCTCATAAAACTATAATGTTTGTCACTTTGACACGTTCCATCTTTTCCTTGGCTGATACCTAGATCAACCCCTTTCTTGTCACTAGGTAAGAGATTGTACATTCCTCCTTGTCAGCAGACATTTTCAATTACTTTCCCATATATTACAAATTTGAAAGGGGCTAATTTCGATAATAATTATTGTACTTTCCCACTTATTACAAGTTTGAAAAGGGGCTAATTTCAGTAATAATTATTGAAGAATTGGAATATGTACTTTGATTTGTATCTGTATGCTTTAATGTAGTTTACTCAAAACAGTATTGTTGAAAGCTCAATTGACGAGCATTTAAGACCTGAAGCTTGGTGTAGCGCAGGTTGGCACTTCACTTTGATCACACGGTGCTTATGTTCAGGCATCAAAGGCACTAAAGCACGTGTCTGATTGCTTCTGAACTCTGTTTTGAATAGGGGTGACTTTAAATAATAGATATAGCTGATGCTAAATAGATGTATCTGCTAGTGATTGAGAATAGGACACTGGAAATATGTATTACAAAAGTAGTTACTAAATTTGAATAGAAACTTAAAGGTACATATTTGCGTCTGAAACATAACCTGGCTCATTCTTTTACTTGCTCAATTTAGTTTGAAATTTTTCGCGACTTTGGATAAAGGTTATGTATAAGGAGCAAATGTCACATGATATACCCTTTTCAGCTCGCTATAAATTTTGGCAATGCCAAAGATTGTTTTTTACCTATCAGATACAATTAGCTATCTTTTTTTTTTGGAAATAACATATTTGTTATTCTTTCTTTGAAATGATTGCCCTCTCTAAGTTTTCTGAGAATATCAAACCATTTTTACTTATTGAAAATAGTTGACTACAACGCCTTTGGGTTTTCTCCTTTTATTGTCATCTGTGAGAGATAAGTCGACCAAGTGTGTCATATGCTAACAAAGAAAAGCATGCACTTTGAAGAAGAAGAGGCTTAATCCTGGAAGTCCATTGAGGATTTTTTCTAAAGAAAATGAATGCATAATATATATAGTATTGGCTGTCTTGAATTGACACTAATTAGTATCAATTTATAATGTCTGTCTTTGGAAATTTTAATAGATGTGAAACAAGGTTCTTGGTTACTGGGTGGCGGTTGGAATAATGATATTTGGGGAGGTGATTTACCAATGGCATCGTGGATTGATAGCATTACTCCTCATAATCCAGTAAGACATTTTCATGAAATTACATTCTTTTGTTTTAGATACATCAATCTCTTGTTTAAGATTGGGTATTTCATATGCAGGTCTTCTTAACTAGGATGGATGGTCATATGGGCTTAGCTAATACATTCGCTCTAACACTTGGTGGAATTTCACGTAACAATGAGAATCCAAATGGTGGAGCTATTGTTAGGAATAATGACGGGGGTAATTCATTTCTCATCTTCATATTGTGGGGTCCAGTCCCTACTTTTTATTTGTCATAAAAGGCTGATAACAAGTTAAACAAAAGAAGACTGCAGACTCTTAAAGTCAAATGTTGCTGCTTAGCAATTTGCAATTGCAATTTTCTCCGCGTTTTTGTCAAAAAGGGTAGGCAAGGTTGGTGGGAAGAGTTCCTCTAAAAGGAGTTCTTCAGCTCCTTATTTAACACACCAAAAAATTCAAAGAGAGAAAAATATTAGAGAACAAAGTGAGGTATTCCATAGACTATAAAAAAATAGCCTGTGAAGAAAAAATAGAGTGTGAGCGATATTTTTAGTAAGGTGGGAGATCCAAAGAGTGTAATTCCTTTTGAGTGTGCGGTAGTCATTTTTTGAGTATTGTACTTGGTACTACCCAGTGTAAAATTTCTTACTACAGTGATATCAGTTGCTCCTCTTGGCCCGTGGTTTTTCCCCTTATTTAAAAGGGTTTCCACGTAAAATTCTTGGTGTCATTATATTTTTCATTTTATTTCTACTACTTTGACCATATATATTTTTGTGTTAGTCCGCGTTTTTCCAACACATATATCACTCCGTTTCTTTGTTCAGCAATGCAGATCTTGTCAAATGGCCCCTTACAAACAACCATTAGGTAGGTCAATGGAAATATTTTCTCACTTGAACCTAGACTATTTTCAGTTCACCTAAAGATTGCAGCTATATTTAACCAGTAAGGCTCACATTTATTTTTTGAATTATACCTAAATCTTAATCCCATTGCTATAAATAAATACTTTTATTTAGGATAACTTTGGTGGTTGATTATTGTTGATGACTAGATTCTTTAAAATAAATTAAATTTTTCTACTGAATTTGGACCATTACATGCAACTGGAATTTGTAGGTGTTGGCTTTCCTACGTTTTCTATGTTTATAAATCACCAAAATGATTCATTTTTTTATTCTGGTTAACCATGACAATAAGTTTGAAAGGTTTTTTGTGTTTGGAATCATTTTTAATAAAGATATTAGTTTATTGAACTGATAGGAACCCTGTCTAAGATGTTTACAGAAGTAAAGAATCCCACCCCAAAACATGTCTTTCTATAAGAGCATTCAATCATCAATAGTCTTTGGAATGTCATATTTGCACTTCACAAAAAGAAAAAATAGTCAACTAATGTGTACAAAAGTTATTTTCAATTCCTTCAAGAGCTCTTGTTTTCCTCTCCTATCCTCGTCCTATTGGTTCGCATGAGTACAGAAGAGCTACTTTCCATGCCCTTCTTCTCATAGTGATGGCAGCAGCAACTCAACTCCAAACAGTTTCCTCAAGATATAGTATAGCCAGTATGTAATGGAGCACGAAACAATTAATGATTGACATCATCTTTCACTTTCTTGACATAAAGCATCATCTGATGTAGATTATCCTTCTCAAATTCTGTACTGTTAGGGTGGCTCCCATGCCTCTGTTAAAGTGAATTAAGACACTTATCTCATTGTCTTAAGAACCCTCATTGAAGAGTGAGGGGATTCTCTATCACTCCTTTTAGGTTATGACATAAAAACTTAAATGTGATAATTCATTCCTCTGTTTTTCCCATTTCTCATTTTCTTTATCCATAAATGACATTCTTTTGTTGGTATAGTAATCCAGCCAACCTGTTGAGCTCTTCCATCTCTAATCTTGGAGGTTTGTCCTAAAATTCAGGTCCCATAAAATTCCACCTCTGTTTCCCTCTAAATTGCGCCATTGCTGGTGTCTACTGATCAGGATATTGGAGATGGACTGGAAGGCATCTATGAAGAGACGTCATCACTCTGTTTCTCCATAGAGTTTGTTTTAGAAATTGTTCTAGTTCCTTGGTGTATAAAACTAGCATATCCATTAAAATCCCCACACTTCTATTGTCTTCATCCAAAGAGTTGCATTGTGTGGCAACATAATCTGGTTAGTCCTCCTATCCCACTTGAATTCTATACTTGTCGATAATGACTGTCCTCTACAACACATGACACTCCTTGCCAAAACCTCTAAATGGATTTCCCTGGGAGTTCTGTAAGACAACCATCAAGTTATTTTCCCTGGGAGTTTGTAAGACAACCATCAAGTTCTTAACCCTAACACATAACTTTCATGCAGGATATTTCTATTCTCCAATTCACTAGATGGTATTCTATAGCATTTCTCTACAGTCTTTCTAATCTTTTTGCAACAATTCTTAGTGCGGATACTAAAGATGAGTAGCATTTTTGTGTACTGGAAAGAGTGCTCTTTAGCAGTAGTCGCTCTCCTAGTGCTCTCTTTCCACTTTCGTTGGATATTTTTCTGTCACCTTGCTAGCCTCTTCTCAACTCTCTCGTCATTAGATTCCATACGGTTGTTTAAGACTCCGAAAAAGAGCCAATCTTACAGCTCAGGACCATTGCTAAATGTTCAATGTTCTGTATGTCACCATTGGAATGATCTTGTCCTTCTTCAGATTTATTTTCAAGCTCAGACTGTCTAAAATCATAACAGTTTCTTCAAGTGTCGGAGCTAATCACTACACCGTCTTTCCTTTATTTGGTAGTGTGAAATGTGAATCCCCTCAAGCACCCTTCAACAATTGCTCTATTCCGTTATCTTCTTAGGTGCTTTCATAACCTAAGTTGTGTGGACTCTTCACTTTTGATGCCGCATCCGTGTCGTATTCTCCAAAAATACACTGGTTTTGGAGAATCCAACACGCACCCGTTGAGATTTTTGAAGAGTCTGAGCAACATAGTCCATAACCATAATGAACAGCATGTGTAGATGTAGGATCACCTTGTTGTAGACCCGCTGAACTTTCGAAGAAACCTCTGTGGTTCTGAAACTAGGTCTGAGAATTTGACAGCAGTCATCCTAAATTTATCTATTGTGTCCATCTCTCTTCAAACCCCATCATCTCCATGCGAAGTCCACGAGTTCTCCTTAACATTGTCATATGCTTTTTCTAGATTCAATTTGCACAGTATACATGCTTCCCTACTTTTTATCTTGGAGTCCATTAACTGTTTGCTATTAAATGTGCATCTAAAATCTGTCTTCCTTCCATAAAAGTATTTCGGGATATTGTCATCATGGAATCTATGGCCTTCTTAAGCCTAAATTAAAGCGTTTTTGTGAAAATATGATAGATGTTTTCCAGTTGACTTGTACGTCTAAAGGATGTAAAATTTCCCATTCTTCATCGGTGTAAGTGCAACAAAATATGTGTTTAGGCTCCTCTTAATTTCTATATTAATGGAAATAATTAAATGCACTCAGGACGTCCTTTACCTGTAGCAGTATTGTTGGGTGTATAATCTGTCAATAGTTTGGCATCTTTTGTTAATCGCCAATATCATGGAAGTGTCAAGGTTTAGTTTCAGCTAACCTAGGTCATGTATTGCCTGTCACAGTCTAAGTTTCTTATATAGTTTACTAAGCTTTGAGGTCATGTGGGTCAAGAAAATAAGCGAGGCAGTAATCTATAACTATGAGAACCTTATACTGCGTCAAATATCATTCATCTTTTAAGCACCCAATGAAATGGATCTATGTACTTTTTGATGCTTCCGTGTTTGATTAAGATAGCCATTGCCTTTGCATTAGTGTTGAGCGAAGTGTCTGTTCTGCAACTCAACACAATGTAATGTGATTTTTAATATTTCTGAAGCATGTCTATAATCTTTTTCGGTTTTTTATTGTGAAAGTTGTTCAGTTATGCATACATATATGGTTTTACCTTTTCATTCATACTAAAATGTAGTAGTGAAAACTAATGGTCACAATTATGATTAACAGTCTGGAATCGATGAAGTAGTCAGATCGACTGCCTTATAAAAAATAAATGAAAAAAATTAACCGGATCAACTGGAATGAAGTTCGCTAAAATTTTACATGCTCAAACAAGTTTAGAGAAGATCCTTACTTTCTTTGGATCTTTTACTGCAGAACCTACTGGTCTGTTGATCGATTCTGCTATGAAGCTTGTCCTTTCCCACATCCCAGAAGCCTCAGTTGATGAAAGGAGGGAAGCTCTGTTAAGAGCTAGCAATCATGCATTAAAGAGGGGTGTGACAACAGTTGTAGACTTCGGCAGATATTTTCCAGGGTCTTCACCTGAGTACCCATGGGAGGATTTTTCAGGTTTCAGTTTCAACAAGAAATAAGATGGAATTAGATCACTTTTCTTTTCTTTTTAGGAATACTATGGTCTGGTTACTTAACTAGAAATGATAATGCCTTTTTATAATTGTAATATAGGTACTTTAAACATTTCAAAGATAAATTACTTGATCAGAGATGAGATGAGCAAATTGGTCCAACTTTCTAGCTTTTTAACTAGGATATAGAAGTTGGTCTGTTGAACATGTTAAAAAAGAAGCTTAACAACTACAGTTTCTTTTCCTCTTTCACTAACTGAAGTATCGCAATGGACCAAAGTTTTGAGGGAATTGCTCCATAATCCAGCAGGGGCGAGGTATTGGGGGACTGAGAAGATGTTAAGCATCTGTTGGCCTCAGCATTGAAACCTGACCCAATGGAATTTCCAGTAAGATATAGCAGTGTATGCCGTGATTGTATTGCTTAGTTTCTTGGCAAGATGTAACTAAGATGATGAAAGAAGCGTGGGAACCAAATCAGTTACTGAAAATTTATCACATACAGAGAAAAAATAAAGGGAAAAGAACGTCTCTGTTAACATGCAGATTAGTTAAGGTCTAAGGTAAAACTACAATGACATCTATTTCTATATCAACACCCTCCCCTCTCCTCTGGCTGGTCGTTTGCTTTCGCACTCTTTTGGTGGAAATTGGAAGTTGGGGTTCCTCCGAAAATAATCAGAAACTGCATCCACTTCTTGGAGGGGAAAGGGAGTCTGAAAGCGGGCTGTGGGCTTAGAGCGAGAGGCCACAAAGAATGGTTCAGGGCTGGGTGGTCGAATGCTAAACACTGAAGATCTACCTCAACTGCCTCTCAATTTGTCATGCTCATTTAGTTATTCTTCTAGCTATAGGTAGAACATTTATGTAATCATTAGCTTAGTCAATGCTTCCCTTATAATTGCAGATGTATATAAATGGGGAGATTTGTCAGGAAATATGATGACCAGAGTTTGCTTATTCTTTCCAATGGAGACTTGGTCGCGGTTAGTGGTATGCCATTATTAACAGTGCTTTACTTTTAGATTTTTTCCTTGCATATGGAGATCTGATTTTTTGATAAACCAGTCAACATGATCTCATGTGCGACCCTTCAGAATATGTAAAATTGCTTTACGAACATACTAAAAACTGAAATGGGATAAGCTAATGTTGCAGATGGTTCTGTACCTTATCTTGGTCAGTGAGTATAGAAAAATGTGGAAAAGGTGCAGATCTTCTGATTAAAAAGGATTCTGAGGTTCTAAAGTTTCGTATTTATCTTTGCAAGTACCTCCCCAACCCCTCCTTCACCCTTGTAGGATTAGAATATCATGTTGCATTTCTCTTCAAATGCATTTTTACTAAGCTTGATTATCTTCTACTGGTATTCAGGATCTTATCAGCAAGTCAGGCCGCGTGCTGAGCCAATGGATATATTTGGGGGGTGTCAAGGCTTTTGCTGATGGATCTTTAGGATCTAACAGTGCATTGTTTCATGAGGTAAGAATAAGCTGCTTTGTGCTTTGGAAGAGCCTCTCTAAAACACAAATTTCTCTCAATTCTCTATTGTGGATTCTATCTCCTCTATGCATTGTTGGACATCGTGACCTGCTTGTTTGGCAAGTACTATTCTGAATACCAATTCCATTTTCATTCTGCATGGGCAATTCAAAGTAACATGGCCCATTGGGATGCAACCCAGGGGAAGGGGGTGGGGGACTTCATTGTATTTGGTCTTCTGATATCTTTCATGTGTCTTGTAGCCATATGCTGATGATCAAAACAATTACGGGCTACATGTGGTGGATCTGGATGGTCTATACAACATGACTCTTTCTTCAGATAAATATGGCCTTCAGGTCTTTAGCTTGTTTTATTTTTATCTACCATTTCAACTCTCTTGAAGTTGCAAAATTGACTGGTCTTAGGGCTGCAAGTTACATTTCAGGTCAGCATCCATGCTATAGGTGACAGAGCTAATGACTTGATATTGGACATGTATGCTTCTTTGGTATCTGAGAAACAAATTAGAGACCGACGATATAGGGTATATCCACTTGCTCAAAAGACTAGAGATTCATCAATCAATTAAAACTCTACTTTTGAGGTCAGTTGTTCCTTCGAGGAGTAGAATCTTCAAGTTATCTCTAAATATTGCTGCTACTACTACACAGATTGAGCATGCTCAACATTTGGCTCCAGGAACAGTGGCTCGTTTTGGTGAACAATCTGTAATTGCTTCAGTGCAGGTTACTTTTCAGATGGTTGTTCTATCTCATTCTTTCCTGTTTAGACTAATTCTGTTCATATATATAATAAATAATGAGGATTGGGGCATCCGTGCTTTTAAGTCACAGCATTGATTAAATGTTTAGAAACTCACATTTAAATCTCTATGTAAATTATATGAAAGAACCCAGGACTAACAAACTTTATCCGTATCCATTTTTCTCAGCATTGAGCAATTGATATCAATTTCTAAGTTTTCAAGACCTCGAATAATATTTTATAAAAAATTCCAAATGAACAGCCAGATCACTTATTGGATGATGCTGATTCTGCAACTAAAAAACTTGGTTCTGAAAGGGCAGAAAGAGGATCTTATCTGTTCAAGTCACTCCTGACAAACAATGCACAATTGGCATTCGGCTCAGATTGGCCAGTATGTGATTTCTGGATTTCATCTGTTTATGTTTCTTTCAGTAATTCAGTACTCAGTTTCTTGTTAATTATTGTTATGTCATGTATTTGTTGCTGTCCCCTTTCAGGTAGCAGACATTAATCCATTGAAAAGCATAAAGACATCGATGAAGAGAATACCTCCTGGTTGGGAAAAGGCTTGGATTCCATCAGAGTGCTTGTGTCTCGAAAATGCGTTAGAAGCGTAAGTAGTGGTGTTATTCTGCTCAACCTATTTATTTTTTCGGCAGTCCACTCTTATCTGCTCATTAATATAGTAATACTTTATGTAGCAAATCTATGGTGTTTTTCCTGTGAACCTGGAACTCATTTGAGCAGGACCAGTGAGAAGCCACTTTAACTTATCAATAGGGGGGAAATCAATATCATAGTCGACTAACTAATCTGCCGCTATTAGTTCAGCTCTCTGGTTGAATTTAATTTGACATTTGAAATGATGAGTAGCAACAATTAGTTACAGCTAAGGTCTCATTTCATAAAAGGTACACAGTGATAAGATAGAAATCTTCATAGATGATACAGTAGTCAGTTAAGCCAATGACACATGCTGGGCCGAGTATGTGTTAAATTGTTGCTTCGAAATCAAAGTGCACTTCATTTTTTGTAACCAAGGGTGTGTCTTAATCGATAATGAAGTGGGTTCAAACTTTAGATGCCAAGATTCAAATCCAATAGAGATTAAAAAAACACTAGATAATTTCTTCTCATCTTCGTAAACCGTAGTGACCAGTTACTCGATACCTGTGCTAGTGGGTGGCAGCTAGTACCCGGTGAAATAGGCGAGGTTCGTGCAAGTTGGCCACGGCACCAATCGTTAACCAAAAAAAGAAAAAGATAAACAGAATAGTTGCAATTCATTTACTCTTTCCCACCAAAACTAACATTTCTAAATGTCGCTGGCATGTTTTCCAATATCTGGTGAACAAAGTCAGTGTAACAGAAAGAACTTGGACCCATCACGAGGTTCATTATATCCTTGAGTTGTATTTTTTTCAAGAACATGCCTCTTGAAATTCTGTGTACACTGTCCTCCCCAGGCCCTACTTGTGGTATTACATTGGGTATGTTGTTGTCATTACGTTTCGTGGCTTTTTTTTCTCTGGCAGGTACACCATTTCGGCTGCTCATGCATGTTTTCTTGAAAAATATGTTGGTTCACTATCTCCGGGAAAATACGCGGATTTTGTGGTTTTGTCAACTAATTCATGGGAAGACTTTGCAACTGAAGTTTCTGCTGATGTGGAGGCAACATATGTTGGTGGTTCTAAGGCTTACTCCATAAGACCTGAAGATAAAAGTGAATAGCACAGGCAACGACAATTATGCTGAAAATGGATTACATAAAATGGAAATCGTTGCACCAGTCAAGAAGCGCGATATGCTAATTGAACTTGGCTGGCTTCACTTTTATAACGAGTCTTGAAACTGGTATAAAGGAATATGTAAAATTTAGGAAAAACTATGCAAATTGGCAAACATTACTAGTGTATTATTTAATATAACTATAATTTCACATAATTGTGAATCATAGCCACAGTTTAATAAAATTTGTTGTTATACAAATCTGGGGCTCATGTATAAATATGGAAGCGAACTTAGGAGCTCATATACAACTCTTTAAAGTAAATATTTTAGTTATATATTCACCACGTGTATTGAAACATGCCTATTATATTGAATTCAAGATCTATTATAATTATTTTTTATTTTTTTCTTATTAACGGAATATATTATTTTATTAAAAATATTTTAGTTGTATATTCATGACGTGCATTGAAACATGATTATAATATGCATAATATTTTATATTCAAAATGTATTACAATTAGAATCTAATATTATACATTGTTATGAAATCAACTGTTGTTATTTCAACAAATATAATATATTTCTAACAACGTAAATTAATTTGAATAGTACTGCAATATTTGAAAGTCACACATAATACTTATAATATATTTGTATTAAAAATGTTTTAGTTATATATTCACCACCTGCATTGAAATATACCTATAATATATTTAATTCAAAAAATATTACACTTATCATTCATATTTATTTCTTTTATTATATTAGAAATGCATTATATATGTATTACATTTAAAAAATCATCTAATTTAAGAAGTTGTAAAATCATCATTTCTGTAATATCAAATCCAAAATTAAATTTTAAATTAGGATAATTAATTATTATTTTTAAAAGAGGAAGAAAAAGAAAGAGAAAAAATGGACAGAAAAAAGAGAGAAAAAACGGACAGAAAAAAAGAGCAAAAAGAGAGGGAGAGGGAGAGAGAGAGAGGAAGAAAGAGAAGGTTGTTTTTATTCTTTTTTTCTTTTTTTATTTCGACTAAGAAAAGTACCGCCCTTTTTGGTAAAGGTAAAACATGTACTAAAATTCGTATTAATGCTATATAATATATTATTTAAGTAATTAACCAATTTGTATTTAGATGTATAAACTCTCTAAAAGCCCAATTTATACAACACAACGATATATACTAAGGAAAATTGGCATTACAACTGAAACGTAATTAGGCAAACTGTAGCTAAAGAGCCTAATTATGTTTCAAGTCTTTGTTATTTTTGAAAGTTTCTCTAAATTTTGGGGCTTTTATGTACTGGAATGTAAATGTTTTAAATTCATGTGTCTAATCAAATATCTTCACATAAATTGGGATGAAGGAAATATCCTGTCTCAATTTATATCAATGAATTCCATTGGGCACAAGTCTATTTTTTTTTGGGAACTTGTGGTCTAAGATAAGAAAATATTTGTGGCTATACAGATAAAATAAGAAGTGTCCATATGTATAATCTTTTATAGGGTAAATCATTTTGATATGCTATATTAAGAAAATATTTATCATCTATACAATAATTTTTTTAAAAAAACTAAATAGTTGTTGACACCCAATTTTGATCCTCCACAAACGTATATTAGTTATTGAGCTTCTTCAATTTTAAACAATCTGAAGCAATTACTTTTATAAAATACCAAAATATTTTCAAGTGTATTTTTAAAAGAAAAATTTGTCATTCTTATAATTTTTAATGATATATATATAATTCTATATAATTATCTATATAATTATTAATTTCTATAAATATTCAAAAATGAAAGATAATAGTAGTAAGAATAATTTAATTTTATTGTTTCATAAATTAGTAGATCATATTTTTTGAATTAATTAGTTTATAACTAAGATAATTAATTAATTTTGGTTAGAATTAAGAAGCTCTTTAATTAATTATTATCGATTCATTTTATTTAATTTTTAGCTGAATTCACAAATTAAATTTTTGTGTGGCCATTTTTCTTACAAATCTAACCATTTTTTTTCATTCCACCTTTAACCAAATTTCAAGTTATTTTTTTAGCCTAAAATTTGGGCCCAAAGTCATTCTAACTCAATATTGTCATCCATTCTCTACAAGTCCAATAACAACTACAACCAACACTACTACAACATTCTAACACTTATTCACCTAAAATTCAATTCTTATAATAATTTTGGCCAACACCTACTTACTGCAATACATATATTATACTTATACAATACTAACCCACCCCTTTCTTCCTTTCCCTTTTCACCTCCCAATCCCACCTAAACCCCATTTTTTAAAAATTTCCAAATATCATCATTCTCCTACCCCAATCCTTTTCCTTTTCCTTTTTTCTTTTTCCTTTTTCACTCCATCAAATCTATCATTATTCAAAAACCACATGATTACTCCCACCAACCTTACTCTTTTTTAAAAAAAATACATTCAGCTTTCTCAAAAAAAAAAGAGGGAAGAACAACATATATCACAAAAGAGGAGAATTACTCAACATTCATCCACATTCATCAACATTCAAAAGCATACAAGAAGAACACACACACAAAAAAAAGCAAGAACATAATACAACAAAAAAAATTAGACAAAAAAAAATCACAAACAATTTTAGTCTCAGATTTTTGATTTTTTTCCCTTTAGTTCTTTCACTCATTTCTTGGTGGGTTCAAGGAGTTTATCGCCCTCAAATTCGTCGTCTCAATCGCTGCCCGAAAATAGGTAAAAATCTTTTTTTCGGCTTTATTTTATTTAATGAATAATTATTCCATGTCTTATATGTAGTTGATTTGTAATCTTATTTTTTTTTAGTAAGCATGTGTTAGGATTAATTAGATTAATGATAGAAATTTCTTGGCTTGCTTAAAGTGTGGTGATATTTTTATCAAATATGTGAAAACTCTTAGTTTCGTTCATTATTTTTTCCAAATAGTTTTGTTTGACGATATAAATTTTAAGTTTTTAATTTCTTCTTTTATCATCATTTAGATAATAAATATATGCTTAAATTACTTGATAATTAGAACTTTCATGACTTAATTGATTTAAATTTTGCTTTGAGATTTGAGTTAGTATAATGTATATGTTAATTCCATGCCCTTTATTTACTCGAATATATTTCCGTATTTGTTTTTTCTTTTTTCTAGATATATGCATATTGTTAGTCACTATGTTATTTTATTATGTTCATATGTAATCCCTTTAAGTTTTATGCATATATACATATGTGTATCTTGATATTTCATTCTTATGCCTCAAGTACTCACCATACCAAGTTGAATTTAGTGGTAATTTGATCATGAGTTATGTTGTCTCTATTCATTTACTGTAAAGTTTATGTGTTTGTTTGTTAATATACAATAACTCATATTTGTATTATTAAATATTATGCATGAATTGGTCAGTTAGTACAACACATGATTAAATAGAATTAATGAGGTATCTAGCCCTTAGATGCAAATTTCATAGTGGGTTTCTTTAGATCCTAGTGATTGCACTTAAAATGAGATGTTTAAGTATCCTTTATTCAACTAATAAGAATCATATCACAATTGCTTTCTCTCTATTCATTTACTAATTTTATCCTCTTTGTTTATTGTATGAACCATCGTCCGAGTCCAATATGGACCTTCTCCATTATTTGCATTCCGACGTTGAGCCACAGAGGCCTAAATACTCTCTTTTTCGATCTCTTCAAAAAAATGGAAAGGGATGTTGATTTACAGGTTGATGGAGCTGAAAATAGGTTGTATACGGTGTATATACAATCTGATATATAGGAAAATAGTGTTGTATACACGGATATACAGTATATATACATCCGCGATATACAATGGAATTGGGCCTAACGCCCTAAATGCAGGTGACCCAATAACTTAGTCCAGGTGTACAAAAACTAAGTGTTGGGCCAAATTTTCATACTTTATTCATTTATGTTTAATTCGGGTTGTAATAGTTTATTTGTTTATTTGCGTTTATTTATACTTGCGTAGTAGTTGATTTATTTTGGTTTAACCTAAAAGAGAAACCATTTTTTCTGTTAATTTATTCTTTAAAAATGATTTCATTTAAGTGTGTTCTTTTATTTAGACATTTTAACAAATATAATTTTCTTTCAAATTATCTTAAAGATTTTAAAGTTGATGTTCTTTCAAATCAGTTGAGTTTAGAGTGTCTTTCCCTAAATAGATTTTTTCCTAAATAGGTCAAGTGATTTTTCTTATTTAATCAAAATATTAATCGCCTTTAATTTAGTTAAAATACATTAGATCTACTACTTCTCTTTAAACATATTTAAAATTTATTTACTTAGTCATTTAATAGTATATTTTCTTGATAAATTATCTCAAGTATTTCAAGTTGATTTATTGCGCAAATAAGTATATTTATCTTCACTACTTATAAGTATTTTTCCAAAGTTAGTCAAATAATTTTCAAATCGTCGGATAACCGCATGTTAGCGGCCATTTTAAGTGCTAACACCTTCTCAAAGTGGAAATTTGAATTCTTACCCATTTTCTCTAATTTTTAAGACTTAAATCTGTTAGGGTCTTTTAAATTAAGTTTTCTTAATTTCTTTAAAAAATTAAGTGGCGACTCTTCTTTTCTAAAATTGATTTTTTCTCTATAAAGTTGAAATTAATTTTAAATCATCTTTTTCCGACACAACAGTAGAAATATTTTGAAATTAAAAATTGTACAGTGATTCCAAAAAGCCTCATCTCCATCTCTATTTGTCTCCTCCTCCTCCTCCTCCCGCCTCCCCCTCCTCCTCCTCCACATCCTCTTCCTCCTCCAAATTTCTAATACAATCGACAAGGGGTTCACCAATGGTGGTCATTAAAAAGCTTCAAACTTTGAATTCATTATTTGAGTTCTACGAATTTGTGAATAGTTTGGATTGATTGTTCTTGCAAATAATTAAAAATATCATTTGGAGTTTATATCTCAATTTTAAGGGGGATTGGTTAAGTTTAGAATTGATTTTAGGAAACATATTTGATTAAGGCTCGAAGAAGACATAGTTTTCAGAATTGTATTAAAATTGTACTAGATTTGTATCATAATTGTATTAAAATCATGAATAATATATTTATAATACATATTGCACACATAATCATGAATAACATTCTTACTAATGTTAGTTAGAATAATTTAGACAACACACTTATAATATATGCACAATACGTTTTTAGTATATATCACAAAAAATCACTCCTATTCTTAGTGATACAAATCAAAACAATTTATAAGAAATGTATAGTACATGTTTAATTCATGAATAATACATTTCTAATACATATTGTAGACTTCACTTTCTTCTTAGTGATACCAACTATAATAACTTAGATAACACACTTATAATACATTTATATTGTAGACACAATATATTTTCAATACAAAGTGCAAACACCATTCATTTTCTTAGAAAGACAAGCCAATATATTTATAAGACACATATAATACATATTTTATTCATGAACAATACATTTATAATACATATTGCAAACATAACTCCTTTCTTAGTTATACCAACCAGAACAATTTATAACACACTTATAATACAATATAATACAGGGACAATGCATTTTTAATACAAATTGCAGAAATCATTCCAATTTTAATATTTTCAAATCTTCATTATCTTCATAGCTCCATATCTTCATATATTCAAATCTTCACATCTTCAATATTCTTCGAATATGAACACGATTGTTAAAATAACAATCACTAGAATGAGAATCGTTGTTGACGCCAAAGTGCAACAAATGAGAAATTGGTCCACTTCTCCAACAAACTGAGCAGCCCCAATTCTTTGGGCTATAAAATTAAATAGCCCTAACTTCTTTATAAATGACAATGTAAATCTTAGTTCTCAATCTTTGATAGAATCTCAAATTTTTTCATGGTATCGAGAGATTGAAGAGAGCTCATAAAGAGAGAGTGTAGAGAGAAAGAAAGGGAGAAAGAGCACGCGAGAGAGAAAGAAAGGCAGAAAGAGCGTGCGACAGAGAAAGAAAAGAAAAAGAGCGAGAGAGAACAACAAATTTAATAAAATACATAGTATTGTTATATATCGCTATAGATGATAATAATTAAAGAATATATTTAAAAGCAGTAATTATTTATTAAAAGGTAATCCCATCAAACTCAAGCCTACTAACTACCTTATTTGGAGGACTCAGATTTTCTTATTGATGCAGGTCATGAAAGTGACAAAACTGATTCAAAAAATCGAACCTGAGCAGTGTGAATCTGAAGCCAATACCGACACTGGAAAGACTGTTGAAGGAAACGAAAATGATAAGTCTTTTGGCTTAGATTGGGATGAACAAGATGTGCTCGTTAGGACTTGGATTTTAGGAACTATGACTTAAAAGAGTATGTACCTTATTATGTTTCTCCTCAACAACCAAGGAGATGTGGGAGTGATTGGAAGGAGCATATCTTCAAGCCATAAAGAATAAGAAGTTCCAGCTTAAGCATCAACTAGAAAACATTAAGTTAGGAATAAAGAAGCTTGATGAGTATGTGAAGAATTTCAAGGGCATATGTGATGGACTTGATGCCATACATAAGCCAGATGATGAAGACAACAAAGTCATTAACTTTGCAAGAGGGCTAGGTTCTAAGTACAGAACCTTTAGGACTGTCATATTGGAAAAATCTCTTTATCCCACCTTGAGTCAATTTGTCAATCCCCTCAGAGGTTTTGACATGAGGGAAGAAGATGAGGAGGTAAGCCAACAGAACTAAAACATGGCTTTCACTACACAAAGAGGTACAAGAAGAGATAGCTATAACCAAAGGAGAGGAAGCTCCAACTTCAATTCCAGGGAAAGGGGGTTCAGGCCTACAGGACAGACCAGTCCAAATCCAAATCAATCATCAGAATATGCATAATTCAAACACTGAAAAAGGAAAATTCACCTCTGAAGCCTGCCAAATCTGTGGAAGAAATAATCACTCTGCCTTGAAGTACTTTTACAGGTGGGATTATTCCTACCAAGATGAAGAAGATCTCCCTCAGGCTTTCAACTTGCAGAATGCCACAGGAGACAATGATGCCATGTATATGAATTCTGGTGTAACCACTCACATGAAAAATACAACAGGTAATCTATCTAATCTCCATATCTATAATGGAACAGACAAGATAATTGTTGGGAATGGATCACAATTAAATATCACACATGTTGGGAACATCAAAAAGTCAGGTTTGAAAATCAAAGACATTCTGATTGTTCCTAAAATCAAGAAAAATCTCCTTTCAGTTAGTAAACTTGCAAAGGATAATTCTGCAATTCTTGTGTTTGATGACTTTAGTTTTCTCATAAAGGACAAGATGTTAGGGACACCACTGGCCAAGGGGTTTAATACAGGAGGACTCTATCAACTGGAAAACATCATATATACCTTAACAACAATACAAGATTGGAAGAAGTCAGAAAGTATTTGCACTCTAGATTAGGATACCGTGATCTTTGTGGACCAGCACCAATTAAGTCCCCTCAACATATGAAGTAATATATTATCTTTGTGGATGATCATACAAGATATACTTGGTTTTATCCCTTAAAGAAGAAATCTTAATTTTCTGAAGTTTTCCTCAAATTTCAGAAAATGCTAGAGAAACAGTTTTCAAACACTATCAAAATATTTTAAAGTGATAGAGGTGGTGAGTTCAGTCAAACTCAATTTGTTAAATACTTAGAGAATTTTGGAATCATTAGACATATATTGTGTCCACATACTCCTGAACAGAAGGCATATCTGAGAGGAAACATAGACATATTATGGAAACTGGACTGACTTTATTGTTTCATGCTAAACTGCCTCAGTTCCTATGGGTTGAAGCCTTCTTGACTTTTGTTTTCCTGATAAATAGGATGCCTTCCTTAGTTCTAAAATATGAGGTCCCTTTTGTGAAACTTCATGGTGTTCCTCCGGATTATAACAACCTCAAAGTCTTTGGTTGTAGGTGTTATCCTTACTTCATTGGTTATAACAGTTTGCATAAAGGATACATGTGTTCACACTCAAACCAAGAGGGTTTATGTCTCTAGGAATATCATAATTGATGAACTTAACCTGCCTTACGTTCAAGCAGATCAACCTAGTTGCAACCTGTCTTCACCTTATAAAGCTACTTTTCTTGAATTCTTCTCTATTGTGCAGAAAAAGGCTGATAATTCAGGCGAAGTGTTGTTATATCAAGCTGCAAGAGATCTGGATCAAGCTGCATCAACACACCTTATGCATGAGCTAGATGAACATTCAACAGGAACACAACCTTTGGTTGATCATCCACCTGTACCTCCTGGTTCTCCTATCAGGTCTACATCTGATAATGCTTTTAATCCTTATCAAATGGTGAAAATAAAAGTGAAACTAGTGATGTACGTGTTGTTGAGGACTTATTGAGTGACGATCAGGAAACATATACAATAGACAACAAGAAAGCACATGAGCCTAACATGTTTTATACTGATCCACAGGGTATACAAATAGAGAACAATGCTAATAAACTACCTTAATCAGATGGACCTGAACCTGCAAAAACAAGTAATGATGGGCATCATATGGTGACAAGACACAAGGCAAAACAGATGTCCATGACTCACACCTCACTAGCAGTGGTCAAGTATGGAACCCAATACTGTGGATCAGGCACTTGCTATTCCCCATTGGCAAGCAACAATGTAAGAAGAGATTGATACCCTGCACAAGAATCAGACCTGGACTCTTGTACCTAAACTGCAGAAATGAATAATGTTGTTCTAGATGGGTGTTTGTAAGACCCTGGAAGTTGGAAAGTTGAAACAAGGGAAAAAACTCAAGGAAATTTGGACTGTCTTCAAGTTGACGACTCAACCTACGAGTTGTAGTCAGTTCTATGAGTTGTAGGACTGACTCGTAGAAGTGGTTTTGAGGATGGAAATGGAATCAAGAAAAGGAAGAGTCTACGAATCAAGTTGACGACTCATAGATGGGATTACGATTCGTAGAAGGCCCCCGTAAGGAAACTTCAGAGACTCAGGAAAATTGCAGGTTTTCAAGACCTGCAGGACGAGTGGGTTCTACGACCCGTAGAAGCTTTGATGAGTCGTAAAGTAGACTCGTAGGATGGGTCCGGAGGCTTGAATTTTGACCAAACAACAGTAGGGTTTGACGACTCGTTTGTATGACTCGTAGACGAGTTGACGACTCGTAGAAATGAGTCGTAGAAAGGAATCTGAGGCTCAGATCTCAGGGCTTTCTCAGGCCCTGCAGGACGACTCAAGTTGACGAGTCGTAGGAGCCTTGATGACTCGTAGGGTCGATGGTCAGATTTCAGTGGCTACTATTTTGTAACTTGAGTTCTATGACTCATGTTGACGATCCGTAATAGTGTTGATGATTCGTAGACCTGATTTGTAGGTCCAAAAATCTGAGTTTAATGAAGGGTATCATGGTCTTTTCCTAATTCCGGTCCAATGTATCTAGACCCTTTTTGGAAAATGTTCAGAACCTATATCTACCCAACCCTTCATAATTTCCCCTATTCCAAATCATTCTCCAAAATTTGTCTAAGGCAAAGAGATTGTTCTCTCAAGGTCTTCTTCCAACTCAAGCTAGGGTTTCAAGTTCAACAAGGTTTCTCTCCAAATTCTGAGTTGATCTCCTCAAGGTATGTGGGGATTGATCCATGAGTTCCTTTCACTCATGGAGTCCCAAGGTTTTCACTCAAAATCTCATTTAGTTTCAATTGAGTCTGTAAATCTAGTTTTGTAAATTATGTTGGGCCATTTCAATTACGCTTTTATTTGTTATTAATAATCATTATAAGTATGATTCTACATTAATTGTGTGATTTCAAGTTGAATTATGAATGCCCATGCATAGTGCTATTTTAAATGGTGGTTTTCATGAATTTTTACTAGTTTCAAGGGTTTTCATTGAAGGCTTTTATAAATGATGTTTGAGACTTATGGAAGTTTGGTGACAATTATAAATGATGATTTCAATGAGTTTCTATAAATTTCTTACATAAATCTTTAGGGATATAATATGAATTATGGGTACATTCAATGTTACCTCAATTTGATGTCATCTTCGTGAAATAGGTGTGGGTTGATATGAAGTATATGGTCTTGCATGTTGTTAAGTCAATTTCATGATTTTCAAGACAATTGATCATGCATTCATGTTTTCACCATATTTTCAAGTACAAGCTATGATCATAGATTTCAAGTGATTTCAACGAAAGCTTTACGAATGAGTTTAAAGATGCTTTATGCAAAGGAGGTTATGAATGATGTTTTATAATGTTTCAAGTAAGTTAACGATAGGGTGAGTTAAGTCCCTAAAGATTTTTTACGAATAAAAATATGTAATGATGAAAGGTCTATGCTCACATGACATGAGATAAGATTAAGAAGCTATTCTATGATTATACTTTATAAATGGTGGACGGGTAATAGATATGGACCCTCCCACATGATGATTGACTTTATGTCTTATGAGTTATCTATTCCATTGAGAGCTTACCTAGCACCGAGTAGACCTTGGGATAGGCATTATCTCCCATAGTAGAGGCAAAAGACCCGTAATAAGATTTCATTATCCCATAACTACGTGCCACCGTAGGATAAAAGATCACCCATAGTAGAGGCTCGATTCTTTTAAGGGTCACCCATAGTAGAGGCTTGATCCTTCATGTAGCTTAGTGGATCCAATTAGGCATATAGGAATCTACCTTGGCAAGTAGTCTCCCCCTTTCCTCCGATGTATGGTTAAACATTGGGAGTCCATGTTATTGCTCACATGGTTTATGTTGGTTAACGGTCGCTCTCACAAAGGTACAACGTCCCTCTTTCAATGATTAAGGTGTTTCTTATTATGGCTATTATGTCTCTCACAAAGTAAAGTATGTTTTCTCACTCATGGTTTTATGACTCTCAACACGATTTAAGGTCCTTTCTACTACTTATGAATTTGCAAGCTCTTTTATGATTCCTCATTATAACTCATGACTATTCATGCATTGTACAAGCTCTTTTCATAAGGTTGCACTATGGTTTTAAAATGACATTTGCCTTACTCATGATCCACTATTATGTGGAAATGGTCTACGTACTATATGTTCTAGCCTTGATCATACGTCATTGCTTCTATGTCATGTATTGCATTGCTCACATACTTAGTGCATTCAAAGTACTAACACATATTTTTATTTGCCTACATTATGTTATAATGTAGGACTCGACGATCACCCTTCGCACTCTCGTGGCAAGATAGAAGACTTGTTCACTTGATTTGGTAAGTCCTCATGCTTCTGGGACTACTTATCAAGCTTTCTTTCCTTGCTACTTCTAGACTATGTTGCTATTTTGAGATGTTTCTTTTCTTGTTTGGGGATCTAGTGGATTGTTCTATGCTCCCACCTATGTTAGTATGATAGAGGCATGTTTAGACAAAGAGTTGGTGTAGTCCGTTTGGACATATGACTTGAGATTCTGTTTCATTTTGAGAATTCCATGTTTGAGATTATTTTTCCGCTTGTTCATATTATGTTCTATCTTACCTTATGAATGCGATGTATGCTAAGAGGCTTGGTTGTGATCCTTTGGGTTCCCGATCGCCATGTCACGGCTAGGTCTTAGTCCGGGTCGTGACAGTGTTCAAGACTAAACTAAAGTCTGATGGCACTATTGATAGGTATAAAACCAAGTTAGTTTCAAAGGGGTATTCACAACTTGAGGGCATTGACTTTGAAGAGACCTTCAGTCCAGTGATTATGGCTGCTACTATAAGAGTAGTTTTGTCAATGTTGTCAGCCTACACTGGTCTATCAGGCAACTAGATGTCAAAAATGCTTTCTTGCATGGACATCTCCAAGAAGAGGTGTACATGAGCTAACATACATACTCTGTTGATCCTAAACATCCAAACCATGTTTGTCTTCATAAAAAGGCATTGTATGGGCCTGGTTTGACAAGTTTAGCCTCTACTTTCTCCATTAGGATTTAAATGCAGTAAAGTAGACTCATCCTTATTCATTCTTCATTACAAGAGAGGAGCAATTCTACTTCTCCTATATGTGGATGACATTATAATTACGGGTATAACATGGTGAATTCATAACAGAAATAATCTATGGTCTTACAAAGGAGTTTGCTATGACGGATCTTGGATAATTATATTTCTTTTTAGGAGTTGAAGTGCAGTATTTCAAGGGAGGTATTCATCTGAGTCAAGGGAAGTATTCTTCTGAGCTACTGAAGAAGACTGATATGGCACTTGCAAATGCCGTCAACACACCATTGGCACAAAAGCATGGTTTACAATAGGCAACATGAAGTTCAGTTGATACTTCTTCCTATAGAAGTATTTTGGAAGCCTCTAATACCTCACACTAATAAGACCTGATATTTCAAATGCAGTAAACTTGGTTAGCCAGTTTATGCAAGCTCCAACAAATGAACATTTTCAGACTGTAAAAGAGAATACTCAAATATGTGAAGGGAACACTTCAATTTGGTCTAAGACTACTAACAATATCCTCACTCAACCTATATGGGTTCTCAGATGAAAATTCGGGAGGTTGTGCAACAACAAGAAGGTCCACCACAGGGTACTCAATATATTTGGGTACAAACTGCATATCTTGGGCATCCAAGAAACAACACACTGTGTTAAGATCAAGTGTTGAGATAGAATATAGGGACTAGCCTCAACAACAACTGAAATTACTTATCACCTATATTCTGAGATATATAGGTGTATATTTGAATGCAACACCAACACTATTTTGTGATAACATCAGTGCATTATACATGATTGTGAATCCAGTCCTACATGCCAGAACTAAACATGTGGAAATGGATTACCATTTTATTAGGGAGAAGGTGGACAGAGGATATCTTGTGACACACTTTGTGCTATCAAAGGGCCAGCTAGTGGACATTCATACCAAGGCACTGATGAAGAAGGATTTTGCTAGATTCAAAAGCAAGCTAGGAGTATGCATTCTACCTCTTCACTAGCTTGTCACGACCCAAAAATTGAGGTCATGATGGCACACATTTTAAAACCCAATCTGATGTGTAACCCTAAAAATAAAACTCATACAAGACTCCCAAAGGAGAAAGTGATGCCATAATTTAAATAAAAAGAAAAAAAATAAAAAATTTTTATCCCCAAACCTGGTGTCATAAGTATAAAGAGCATCTAATACAAGGTTCGAATCTGAAGATACAACATAAGTTTCTGAATGATACAAAGATTGAAAAATAAAGATAGACTAGTGACGATACGAATTCTGGAACCTCACCACTAATCTGAGAATACACAATCTGCTAGAATATCAACTACCACGTGAGGTACCCCGACTAGTATCTGCATCAAAAAGAGATACAGAAGTAGGGGTGAGCACAATTCACATGTACTCAGTAGGTTTTAGCTGACTAAGTATAAGAAATTAATCAAACCTATGAAATAAACTAAGAAACGCTTCCACCTGCATACAGAAAAGTCCCACTTCGGCATCAGTGCCGCCAATTTATATATATATATATATAGTGGCACGAGTAAAGTAAACCCATAATAACAGCTCATAATCACAATTAATCAGATAATTCAAGCAGCACAGATATCAATGCAATGCAATGCAGTATAATAATGCAATGATGTGGTGGTACGGTGGAATCAAGACTGTCGCACAGCCTGTCGTATACACCTGCCGAGCTGTGCTACCAAGCAGGACCCATAGGGGTCTCGCAGATCATATACCACAATCACAATATCTCATTATCCTTGCCACCTCCTCATGGTCAAGGGATCACAATGCATCCACTACCTTGTCGGAAAACTACTTCGGTCAGGGACTCAAGTGTCACACCCCGAGAGGGTACCCTAGGCGTGGCCGGCACTCAGAAACCATCTCTGGCCTCTGAGAGAACCACTTGGTCTCATCACTTATTCATTCATCAGCGGAAGACTTAATAAGAATACTTATATGGGCTCTCCATTAACAACATCTAATGAAAGAAGAAATTTTTTTAGAAGAAGTAGTTTCAAAGGAGAACAAGTAGTTTCAAAGGAGAACTACTCCAATTACATCATTAAACTCTGTTTATAAAGCCTCTAATACTCTTAGATAGTGCCAATGACATGTCCATGGATACCTTAAAAGAAACATATTACTCAACAATAATTAAAGGATAAAGAGTTCTTCCGAATACAAGAAGGACTCATCAAATAGCTGAAAAATAATGATCTTCAACGAAGCGCCTGTTGAGGATCTCTAACACCTGTATCTGCATCATAAAATGATGCAGGTCGAATGACGTCAGTACGTGGAATGTACGAGTATGTAAAATGGCAGGAAGGTAAGGACAAATATCAAGAAACTCCTCTCAAGAAAACTCAGCTCAGAACTCAACATCATCTCAACATCAATATGTAATGCAAGTTTAAAATATAATAATAAAAATAATATTAACAAGCAATGCTTACTCAGTTGAGAGTTTCTCTAACCGACAACCATCACTTATGAGCTAGCGATGATACAACGAAGCGATGTCGTTGCCACATCCATCCAATACCTTGCCAGGGTAAAGGACATCACCATCTTGTATCCACTCATCAAAGTCCTCTTTTTGGGACTTAAGAGGCATAGCCTCCATCCTACGCTGGCTACGTAGTTCTGGGGTTTGAGTCAATTAAACTCTTACCCAACTCGGTGCTCAATACTACTCCCAAAATATGTGCTCATATTAAACTCATCATCTAGTCTCATTGGACTTTAATTTAAATCATCAAACTCATCTCATTTCATGTTCATCAATCATTATATTTCCAAAAACATCATTTACATCTCATCAAAATATCTTGCTCAAAATATCATTTGCTCAAATTCATTCAAATTCAACTCTTTTGCTCTTTCAAAACTAAATAAAATACATATATAGTATTAATTCATATAACTTCTTTTTATCAATGAAAAAAAAAGCCAACATCTTTACTCAAAACATGTGTAAAAATATTCATGAACATCAAATCAATTAGGATTCATGGAAAAATAGCCATGAACAATAATTCCAATAATATGAGAGATAACAATAATAATAATAATATTAATGCATAAATATATCAAACTCAATAGAAGAAGAATTAATTTATTTAGAATTCAAGATTTGGATAAAACTCAACTATAACTCAATTATAATGAATTTAAATATTGGGCGCATGGACGAACTCAATCCAATGCTATGAAAGCCTTACATACCTTAAATCCGAAGGTTTACTCCGAATTGGAATACTCTTGGACCCCTAGCCTTTTCTTCTCGCCGGAGCATTTTGTGTACTACCTGGAGTATAAGAATCACCGGAGTAGTATTTTTATACTACTAAAACTAAAATTATATTTGAGAAGAAGTATATAGAGAGAAGAAATGCTTAAGAAAGCTTGATGAATAAAATGATGAAATAAGGTGGGTATTTATAGGTGGGAATGAGGGACCTAACAATAAATAAAATAATTATAAAAAAAATCTAAAAATTTAATGGAATATATTGATGTCATGGATGATGAAGGACAATTTATGTCATGAATGATGTCAAATGTATCTAGATCTTTCCATGGTAGGTAAGATGAGTTCTTTTTAACAGAATACTCTTTTTTGGAGCTGCGTTTGAATAAGATAAATTCCTTATTAGGATTTGGTGTCTTCATAAGAATTGTAGATATGGAAGTCTAGTTTCATATCATTCAAGAATCAACCAATTTGGAGCAACATACAGTGAGATATGAATTTTTGTCTATAAACACTCAATTCCATCACAGCACTATATCTTGCAAAGATTAATTTATTTGATCTACTTATGCTCTGAATCTTAAGATATATTCTTCATGAAAGTTGTAGGTAATGATGTTGTGGTTACTTAGAAATTTGAATCACCTAATTTGGACTATCCTATGAAACGTTATGCCCAAATTACTTTAGGCATGAGAGAACATGATCAAAATACTTTTAGAACATGATCAAAATACTTTAGAACATGATCAAAATACTTTAGGCATGAGAGAACATGATCAAAATACTTTTAGAACATGATCAAAATACTTTAAACATGATCAAAATCTTTTCATGCTTTCATATAAGGACTTTTGATAAATCAACAATTTAATGCATTTAAAAGCCAATATAAGTTAATATAAGATAGGTAATTAAATTTCAAATATTTAATAATCTATACATTTGGAATCATGATATTAAAAATCCGTAAAGTTTCATGCTTGAATTAAATAGAAAACTTTGATAATTCATTTGGACTTGATGAAAGAAAGGATCCATGAATCAATAATATTTAGGGGGTGTTACAACAAGATACAAAGGTTGGGATCACAATGTATCCACTACCCTGCTGGAAAACTGCCTCGATCAGGGAATCAAGATACAAAGGTTTAAATGTGTTTTATTTTCATTCTCAAAAAGAATTTCCATATTTCTCAACTTCCCATGTTTCATGATATGATGAATAAGGATGAATGCATCAAAACACACATGGCATGGAAGTAATATTCAACTCATATGTGGTACAAGGTTCAAAGTTCTCACAACTTAACCTACACATGATATTCACCCTCAATAAATAGTAATGGGAAGGAAATACTTCCATTTAAACATTCACCCATTTCTCAATGATATTTTAATACTCAAGCATGCTCAAAACCCCCAACTCAACCCCTCAGGTGGGCATCACAAGTCAAATAATATACTCAAGCCTCTCTCTTAGGCAAATCATGAATCACATAGTTTCAAAACAAATAAGATAACAAATAAGGCCCCACGCGGGCTATGTAATACAAATAAACCCCCATACGGCAACACATTAATAAATAAGCCCTCACACGGCATCACAATATATATATAACATTCTCTACTCATACTAAAACCCCATCCCAAAGTCTATAATATATGAATGACTAATTACCCCATCTCAGTCTCAAAGAAGGATAGCCAAACCTAACTCAATTGCCGAAACCGCACTCGAACACCTCCACCGAACAAACAACTCTCAAATTCAATGTCCGGACTGACAACCCACTATCAACAATAAAACATACACATCACAAGGAGTCCAATGACACCCATATTGATAGGTTTCGGAACCGGGGGTAAAATGATTCAAAAATTAATTATTTCTGAAAAAGGTCAAATCTAGAAATTTATTGGACAATCACATTCTACTTGTAATAAGAAACTCATGGTTGAAAAACCCATAAAAATAGAGCTCAAAACGAGTTAGAAATCACCATTTTCCTTAAATTCGAATTAGGGAAGAAACAAAGATTTTTTGGGTTTGAAACTAAAATTTAAGAGTTAAAATCATCAAATACTTAATGAAAAAGGAAGTTTTTAGGTTAAAAATCACTTACCCAATACTTTGCCTCAAAAATCTCTTCTCAAGTCGCCTCAAAGAGTTCAAGAACTCAAACAAATGGTGAACAAAATATTGAAATGGAAAGAAAGGGACATTTTTCTGCCCAAAAAGTTACTATTCACGCGTGTTACTGTTCACGCATGTTATTGTTCACGCGTGTTATTGTTCACGCGTGTTGACCACAGTTAACTTACACCACCACCCTTCAAAACATGTTTTTGATCCTCAAAACTCATTTGGAACTGTATAAGTATGAACCAATAGTGCAAATTGATCAAATAACACTCGGGGGCACTAAAAATAGGGGTAAAATGATAATTTCACATAATTTTTTGAAAATGACCCTCAAGGTCATTACAACATCCACCACTAAAAAGGATGTTTATCCTCGAACATAAGATAAAAGAAAGTACCTGGATCTCAAAAAGTTGAGGGTACCAAGCCTGCATATCAGACTTTAACTCCCAAGTCGCCTCCTCAGCAGGACGATGCTGCCACTGCACCTTGCCCAAAGCAACCACCTTGGTCTTGAGTCTACGAAGCCGCCTATCTAGAATAACTGTCGTCTCCTCCTCATAAGTCAAATCCGGACTCAACTCTACCGCATCATAAGAAATCACATGAGACTCATCCGGTATGTACTTGCGAAGCATGGAAACATGAAACACCGGATGGACAGCTGACAATTTAGGGGGTAAGGCCAACTCATATGCCACTCCACCTACTCTCCTCAAGATTTCAAACGGGCCAACAAACCTTGGGCTAAGCTTGCCCTTTTTTCCGAACCTCATCACACCCTTCATGGGCGATATTTTAAGCCACACACAATCACCCACCATGAACTCTAAGAGACGAACCCTCCTGTCAGCATAACTCTTCTGATGACTCTGAGTTGTCAATAGTCGACCCTGAATCAAACGTACCCGCTCCACAGCATCCCTAAGTAAGTCAGTATCCAATGCATCAACCGCAACAGAATCAAACTATCCAATGGGTGATCGACACCTACGACCATACAATGCCTCAAATGGTGCCATGTGAATGCTAGAGTGATAACTGTTATTATAGGCAAACTTTGCTAAGGGAAAGTGTTGGTCCCATCGGGCACCAAAATCAATCACACAGGCCCTAAGTATATCCTCCAACACTTGAATAGTCCGCTCGGACTGACCATCGGTTTGTAGATGAAATGCTGAACTCATCTCTAGCCGCGTACCCAAACCACGCTGTAATGCCTCCCAAAAGTGAGAGGTGAACATTGAACCCCGATCCGACACAATAGAGATAGGCACCCCATACAGCCTAACAATCTCACGAAGATAGATCCTAGCTAACTAATCTGCATTGTAGCTAGTCTTCACCGAAAGGAAATGGGCTAATTTGGTCAATCGATCCACAATCACCCAAATAGAGTCATACTTACCTAATTCCATGGGAAATCCAGACACAGAGTCCATAGTGATACGCTCCCATTTCCACTTGGCAATAGGCATCCTTTGCATAGGACCACCTGGTTTCTGATGCTCATACTTCACTTGTTGGCAATTTAGACACTTAGCCACAAAATCAATAATGTCTCTCTTCATGCCACACCACCAATAGTGTTGTTTCAAGTCATGAAACATCTTTACCACTCCCGGCTGAATCGAATATTTAGAACAATGAGCCTCCTCCAATATCATACGTACCCATTCACTCACCTTGGGCACACAAATGCGACCATTAATCCTCAAAACTCCTTCTGGATCAAGAGAGGCTGATTTTGCTTCACCCTCAACACTTTGTCTCGAATGGCCCTCAACTTGTCATCTTCAAACTGGTGTGTACAAATCTGGTCCATCAAAGTAGACCTAGCCTCCACAAAAGCCAAAATACCATGATGTGTAGAAATATCAAGTCGGACCAACTATCTAGCCAATGACTGAACCTCCAATGCCAAAGGCCTCTCAATAGCCTTAAGAAAGGCCAAATTACCCATGCTAGATGCTTTGCTACTTAGGGCATCTGCTACCATATTAGCTTTGCCTGAATGATAAAGTATGGTGATATCATAGTCTTTCAATAACTCTAACCACCTACGCTGCTGCATGTTCAGATTCGGCTGAGAAAAGATATACTTAAGGCTACGGTGGTCAGTATAGACCTCACAATGCACTCCATAGAGATGATGCCTCCACAACTTCAGAACAAACACCACCGCTGCTAATTGTAAGTATGGGTAGGATAGTTTTTCTTATGTACCTTCAACTGTCGAGAAGCATAAGTTATAACTCTACCTTTTTGCATCAATACACCACCCAAACCGACTCTCGAAGTATCACAAAACACAATAAAGACCACGCCCTCCTCGGGTAAGGCTAGAATAGGTGCTGAAGTCAATAGTTCCTTGAGCTTTTAAAACTTACATCACACTCATCAGTCCACTAAAATGCCACAGTCTTTTGAGTTAGCCTAGTCAATGGGGCTGCCATAGAAGATAATCCTTGAACAAACCGACGATAGTAGCCTGCCAACCTAATAAAACTCCGAATCTCGGTAATTGAAGTAGGCTTAACCCAATCATGACCCGCTGCAACTTTGGCTGGATCAACCATAATACTATCTCTGGTCACTATATGACCCAAGAATGTCACAGACTCAAGCCAAAACTCACATTTGGAGAATTTTGCATTCAACTTCTCCTCTCTCAATCTCTAAAGGACTGTCCTCAAGTGCCTAACATGATCCGCCTCATTCTTGGAATAAACCAAGATGTCATCAATAAACATGATCAAAAATGAGTCCAAATGAGGTCGAAATACCCGGTTCATCAACTCCATAAAAGCAGCCGGGGCATTAGTCAACCTGAAGGACATAACCACAAACTCATAATGCCCATAACGAGTCCTGAATGCAGTCTTCGGGATATCATATTCCCGAACTCTCAACTGATGGTAACCCGATCTAAAATCAATCTTTGAGAACACCGATGCACCTTGAAGCTGGTCAAATAAATCATCAATGCGAGGGAAAGGATATTTGTTCTTGATAGTGACTTTGTTCAACTGTCGATAGTCAATACACATCCTCATAGTACCATATTTCTTCTTCACAAATAAAACCGATGCACCCCACGGTGATATACTAGGTCTAATAAACCCTTTCTTCAATAAATCTTCCAATTGTTCTTTCAACTCCTTCAATTCTGCCGGAGCCATTCGATAAAGAGAAATAGAGATGGGTTTAGTGTCAGGCTCTAAATCAATCACAAAATCGATATCACAGTCAGGAGGAACTCCCGACAAGTCTGTAGAAAATACATCCATAAACTCTCTCACCACCCTCGTAGTCTCTATAGGCAATGACTCCATAGTGAGATCATGTACATGAGCCAAATAAGACAAACAACCCTTATCCATCAAGCGTGAGCACAAATATAAGATATCACTCCCTTAGGATATGAACTCGGATTACCCTTCCATACCAAGCTAGGTAACCCGGGATAAGCTAAGGTCACGATCTTTGCATAACAGTCTAATATAGTATGATAAGGAGATAACCAGTCCATACCCAGTAACACATCAAAATCAAGCATTTCTAATAAAATCAAGTCTACACGGGTCTCTCTACCCGAAAATATCACCAAACATCCCTTGTATATCCGATCCACCACTAAAGATTCACCTACCGGGGTAGAAATAATAATAGGCACATCAAGAGACTCACTCACATAATCAATACCCACATCAAAATAAGTTGACACATAAGAATAGGTAGACCCTGGGTTAAATAATACTGAAGCAGAACGATGGCAAACTTGAACAATACCTATAATAACTGCATTAGAGGCTTCTACCTCATATCTACCCGATATAGCATAGTATAACTGACGGTCATCCTTAGCTTGCGAACCACCACGAGCACCACCTCATGCTCCACCCTTAGCATCACGGGTGCCACCTCTAGTATTTTGCAAAGAACCCCAAATAGCTGAAGCATCTATACAACGAACAACTAGTGCCCCAAGCCGCCCAGTAGAAGGAGCACATTTGGGGCAATCTTAGGCCTTATGCCCAAACTCATCACACACATAATAACCTCGAGGACCTAAAGCCAGTGGGGGATAACCAGAAGTGTCAAAATGGCCTCCGGAGCCCGAAGAACCCTGAATAGCTGCCTGGACCAGTCTGCCCTGATAACCATGGGTTCCTTAACCCGAATATTCTCTGCCCTTGGATGAATGACTGCTGAACTGACCCTGTTGATGGAACCTCTTGGCCCCGCCTTGTCTAGCACGTCGGATACTCTTTATCATCCTGGCATGATCAATAGTACTCTGAAATATACCTCCAGACAGTACAAGAAAGGTTGTAGCCTCCTGGAGATAATCGGCGAATCCTTTTACTAGCTTGCGAATCCGCTCGAACTCAGTGGGAATACTCAACATAGCATAATGAGATAACTCATGAAAATGAGTCTCATACTCAAATACAGATAGGGAGCCCTTCTCCAGTCTGTCAAACTCATCCCTGCGCTGATCACGGAGGCTATAAGGCACACATCTCTCAAGGAACATCTCAGTAAATTATTCCCTACTCATTATGGGAGAACCAATAGGTCTACGAGCAAGAACCGACCTCTACCACTCCTTGGCTATTCTCGCAAATTGATATGAAGTGTAAGCTACTCCATGTGCCTCTAAAATGCCTAGGTTGAACAACCTGTCTTGGCACTTAGTCAAAAAGTCATTGGTTTTATCTCTGATTGTACCATCAAACCTTGGAGGCGCTAATCGAACAAACCTCTCGAAGCTCTTATGCTCAACTATCAACATGGCAGCACTAGCAGAAACTGGCGGAGCTGCAAATCTCGAAGGTGCAATAAAAGGTACTAAAGAAGAACTAAGAGTATGAAATCCTACACTAGGACCCTGAACTGGCGGTGTAGCACCAACTATGATAGGAGAACCTACGCTAATTGGAAGAATACCAAAGGTAGGAGCACCATCCAGTCTAGCCAATAATCAAACTAGTAGCTCTTGAAGCATCGGAGCACTATCGAGAACCACAGAAGGCTGGGATGACCTCTGCTCCTCAGTCTTCTGCTCCAAGTCATCCTCATGCTCGTACATGGGCTCAGGTGATGGCTCTCTAGCTCATCCATGAGCAGGTGCCGCTCCTCTTGCTCGGCCTCATCCCCTGACTCCACCACGTCCTCTACCTCGCCCGTGTACTGGGGCTCGGGCAGCAGGTGCAGCCTCACCCTCAGTAATTATAGCTCTAGTCCTCACCATCTGCGCAAAAGGAATAGATCAGAGGTATACAATATTTTATATGAATAAATCGCACGAAGGGAGTAAAATGAAGGAAACCTTCCTATTAAGTATCTTGTAGCCTCTCAAATATAAGTACGGACGTCTATGTACCAATCCGCAAGACTCTACTAGACACCCTGCTCTTTAACTTATGAGACCGGTGAACTAGTGCTCTGATACCAATTTGTCATGACCCAAAATTGAGGTCATGATGACACACATCTCAAAATCTAATCTGATGTGTAACCCTAAAAATAAAACTCATACAAGACTCCCAAAGGGGAAAGTGATGCCATATTTTAAATATAAAGAAAAAAAATTTAAAAAAATTATCCCAAAACCTGATGTCATAAGTATAAAGAGCATCTAATATAAGGTTTGAATCTGAAGATACAACATAAGTCTCTGAATGATACAAAGACTGAAAAATAAAGATAGACTCGTGACGATCCGAATTCTAGGACCTCACCACTAATCTGAGAATACTATCCGCTAGATTATCAACTGCCACGTGAGGTACCCCGACTAGTATCTGCATCAAAAAGAGATATAGAAGTAGGGGTGAACACAATTCACATGTACTCAATAGGTTTTAGCTGACTAAGTATAAGGAATTAATCAAACCTATAAAATAAACTAAGAAACGCTTCCACCTGTATACAGAAAAGTCCCACTTCGGCATCGATGCCGCTAGTTTATATATATATAGTGGCACGAGTAAAGTAAACCCATAATAACAGCTCATAATCACAATTAATCAGATAATTCAAGCAGCACAGATATCAATGTAATGCAATGCAATATAATGATGCAATGATGTGGTGGTACGGTGGAATCAAGACTGTCGCACAGCCTGTCGTATACACCTGCCGAGCTGTGCTACCAAGCAAGACCCATGGGGGTCTCACAGACCATATACCCTAATCACAATATCTCATTATCCTTGCCACCTCCTCGTGGTCAAGGGATCACAATGCATCCACTGCTTTGTCGGAAAACTGCTTCGATCAGGGACTCAAGATACAAAGGTTGGGATCACAATGCATCCACTACCCTGTCGGAAAACTGCCTCAGTCAGGGACTCAAGATCCAAAGGTTTAAACGTGTTTCATTTTCTTTCTCAAAAAGAATTTCCATATTTCTCAACTTCCCATATTTCATGATATGATGAATAAGGATGAATGCATCAAAACACACATGGCATGGAAGTAATATTCAAGTCATATGTGGTACAAGGTTCAAAGTTCTCAAAAATTAACCTAGATATTCACCCTCAATAAATAGTAATGGGAAGGAAATACTTCCATTTAAACATTCACCCATTTCTCAATGATATTTTAATACTCAAGCATGCTCAAAACCCCCAACTCAACCCCTCAGGTGGGCATCACAAGTCAAATAATATACTCAAGCCTCTCTCTTAGGCAAATCATGAATCACATAGTTTCAAAACAAATAAGATAACAAATAAGGCCCCACACGGGCTATGTAATACAAATAAACCCCCATACGACAACACATTAATAAATAAGCCCTCACACGGCATCAAAATATATATAACATTCTCTACTCATACTAAAACCCCATCCCGAAGTCTATAATATATGAATGACTAATTACCCCATCTCAGTCTCAAAGAAGGATAGCCAAACCTAACTCAATTGCCGAAACCGCACTCGAACACCTCCACCGAACAAACAACTCTCAAATTCAATGTCAGGACTGACAACCCACTATCAACAATAAAACATACACATCACAAGGAGTCCAATGACATCCATATTGATAGGTTTCGAAACCGAGGGTAAAATGATCCAAAAATTAATTATTTCTGAAAAAGGTCAAATCTAGAAATTTATTGGACAATCACATTCTACTTGTAATAAGAAACTCATGGTTGAAAAACCCATAAAAATAGAGCTCAAAACGAGTTAGAAATCACCATTTTCCTTAAATTCGAATTAGGGAAGAAACAAAGATTTTTGGGGTTTGAAACTAAAATTTAAGAGTTAAAATCATCAAATACTTAATGAAAAAGGAAGTTTTTAGGTTAAAAATCACTTACCCAATACTTTGCCTCAAAAATCTCTTCTCAAGTCGCCTCAAAGAGTTCAAGAACTCAAACAAATGGTGAACAAAATATTGAAATGGGAAGAAAGGGACATTTTTCTGCCCAAAAAGTTACTATTCACGCGTGTTACTGTTCACGCCTCTTGACCACGGTCAACTTACACCACCACCCTTCAAAACATGTTTTTGATCCTCAAAACTCATTCGGAACTGTATAAGTATGAACCAATAGTGCAAATTGATCAAATAACACTCGGGGGCACTAAAAATAGGGCTAAAATGATAATTTCACATAAATTTTTAAAAATGATCCTCAAGCTCATTATATAGCTTGAGGGGAAGTGTTGCGATACCAAGCTATTATACTCTACGTAGGACTCATGTAAATGTATTATATTCTACTTAGGACTCATACATATGTAGCCTAGTCCTAGTCTAGCTTAATATCTAGTGGCCAAAGTGTCCTAGAACTCTACTTACTTGGTGTGTTATAGTTAGGACACTACCAACTCTGTATGTATAAATATAGGCATCTATGTACATAGTATTATCAAGCAATATACGTCCTTTCTCCTTCTCTTGGTTGTGTGCTTCTACAATCATTACATGACTCGCATCAGTGTGCACACAAACTGCCTCATTGTGGATCAATTGAAGGCTGAATTAGATGATCAACAGTTTGATATAAGATCGGAGATCAGCTTTCTTGTTGCACTCTATTCTGCATGTTCCTTCTTCGGGCGCCTGCTTTCAGCTGCCCCAGATTTTCTACGCAAGTACGTATTTCAAGATTTATTGTTCTTAATCCCCATCATGGAATACAATTGACAGCTGAAATGTTTTTTGCATGCAACAAGATGAACTATGCAAGGACCACGTGGCTTGCATTTGCATTGATTCCAACACCACTGCCTTTTTTTCTGCTTGTTTTATCAGGAAGCAAAGTTGCATTGAGTGCTGCTACAACATTAGATGGGTTGAGCTCAGGTTTTCTATTTTCAGCAACAATGTTAATAACCTCTGAGTTGTTCGGCCCCAACAGTACAGGAGTCAATCACAACATCTCATCACCAACATCCCTCTGGTATCACTACTCTATGGACTTCTTGCAACTTTAGTCTATGAAGCAAACCTTGAGAAACCAGACCAAGTGCTTGTATTGGATGGATAAAAAATTTACATAGGTAGGAACTGTTACATTCAGACTTTTGTGTGGTGGGATGCATCTCTTTATTGGGACTAGTATCTAGTTTTCTGCTTTTCCTAGAAAATAAAGTTGCCTATGACAGTCAGGAAAGGAACCGAAAATGGATGAGATTAACTTGAGTGGGATTATCATTCTGAACATGCTTATGATGGCTATATGAAGATATATTCCATTAGAATCACTACCTCATGGCACAATTAACAACAATCTAGCATATCATTCTGCCGAAGGGTGGAAAGAAGTATAACTTTTGATACAAATGGTAGTAACGACTTATTTGTATCATGAGGGCGAGACAAGAATATATACCCAAGCAGGTTAACATACTCTAACTTTTGCATGATTAGGGAAGAGATGTGAATTGAAAATTATAGAGGAATACACAGAGAGAAATGATGAAAGTAGATACTTGATGGAATAATAAGACTGTTGGAAGTTACAAGTTTTACTGACAAGCTATGCTGACTTCTCCACAAAAGGTTAATCCTCCAATGAGAAACTAAAATATTGTCATCCCCTTCAACTAAACTATGAAAGGTAGTTGATCACCTGAATCCAAAAATTTTGTGAAGTCCCCTTCCTCAACAGTTGAGGAGAGGAAGAAGAAAATCAACTACCATGTAAGAGTAATGAGAATGCATTATTTTCTTGACTGTCTTTGAAAGATTCCGCATAATGAATACAATACTGATGAAGAAAATAGAGAAAACTTGGAACAAGTTACCTGTTGCAGCAGTTTTAAATAGCCTAGAAATTGTTCTCCTTTGTCTAAATTTGTGGGACTTGCTCCCAGGAATCAAAAGATATAGCTCATATGGTGCGTTTAGAAAGAAAAAGAAACAACTAGAATGGGAGCAAAGATCTTTCTCTTTAAATCATTTGCAATAGCACGTTGCTCGATACTGCCAAGAGTTTTCTCTAGTCCCTACGAATGAGAGTAGGAACATACTGAAAAACTATTCAAGGTTGATTAGGTCTGCCTGAAAAATGTCTTAAACAATATGAATTTCTTCGGTGCAGAATACTATCAGCAAATTCAAAAAGACAAAAGATGAAGAAGCATTAGAAGAAGTGAAGCTTCAGGATTACAAATACAAAAAGTATGATTACTTTGTTAAATATTGCATGTTAACAGGCATACAGTTTTACGGATAATTGCTAAATTCCATAATCAGGACACAAGTAGAAGATAACCAACAATCACAATTTAGACAATACATACACAGAACAAATAGAAGTCGATTCTTTTAAAGCAAACAGAGATTGCATCCACCTGAGATAGGTTAATAGAACTGCAGATAAACTGCAGAAAATAAAACTAACTAAATACAGTTCCAAATACTTGTCATTAATCTACAACTTCAAGTTTAGAAGAGTAATTCTAACCAAGTAGTATCGAGTTGTTACTGTTTTCACCGTCCTCATCTTTAAGTTTCAATTCAGTTGGAAAATCACCTCTGAGAATCTGAACTCCGAAATGGATTTTGCCAGCGCTGCACTTAGAAGTTCAAACACAAGTTCACCCCCCTCCTTCAGATTATTATCATACACAAATTTTCTCCACTCAATGCTAATTTTGTGATTAATTTGACTCCACCATAAAATATATCCAACTTCTTTTGAACACAAGTAAGGACTACACGAGCTCCATCAGAAAGAAGCTCATTGTTCATTTTTTGGGTAAATACTGTCAAACTATAACACATCAGAAGTCCCTAATTACATATCAAAACTTGAATAATCCAGGAATCTGAAAGTCTGAAATTTTCTAGTTTTACGGGCACCATTTATGGGCCGTAAAAGGAACCATGAGCTGTAGATGGGTCCCATAGATAAGACTTTAAAATCATAAGAGTTGGGTCTGAGTTTCATGAGCCTAAGTAGGGGTCGTAAATTGTTCTACAGTCTGTAAACTTGGTCGTAGACCATACTTTAAAAAGTTGGATTTAGGACTTGAACAGGACAAATGGATTTCATGAGTTGTAAAAGGTTATATGGGTCGTGGAAAGGCCTTGTGAACCAAAGTCCTAAACCGGAGAAACTCAAAATTTGCCTAACTTTTACGGACGTTCAGTATGGGTCATAGAACGTTCCATGGTCCATGGATTGGTCCGTACGACGACACTTCAGGACTCAAATATCTTTGACTTTTACGAGCACTTGTACAGGCTGTGTAGATTCTTACGGACCGTAGAAGGGTCTGTAGAGTTGAACTTCAGAAATCCCGAAAATCCCTCTGTCTTTTACGAACCCTTTCATGGTACATAGATTCTTTCATGTCCCGTAGAAGGGCACTCATAAAAGACCTCAAAAAGGAATGAGTAATGGGTCAGGGAATCAGGCATCGGCCTAAATGCTCCTCTAGTCCCGAGCTTGGGAAATAAGGTCGTGGTAAAAAAATTCATAGATGGAAGATCCGGTGAATCAATTCAATTAGATGTCTCTTACCTTTTTTGCGCTTATACGCTTTTCTTTGTCTCTTGGGACCTTACCCCTCATAACTCGTTCTACCGTAGATCTTCCCATTTCCAAGAAGATCCCTAGTGTTAACCCTCGGAGGATGAATAAGAATGTCCATTAAAAGGAGTAGACCAATGGGGTCATTTTTCAAGCACGAATAGAACGATCTAAAAGGGTTGTGCAACCTAGACATATGGCCATATCTTTTTGATGAATGTGGTATCGAGGTTCGGTTTATTTGGAAAAGAGGTCAATCTTAGGGGAGACCATTCGAATGGTTTAGTTGATGACTTTGCTTCGATCTCTTCGACTGAACCTAAAGGAGACTTCGGATATTACTTAGATGTAAAACATGCAGACCTCATAGATTGTAATATTTCTCTTACGGGGGGTGCTGATGATCCACCATATATCCTGTGAGGGTTGTCATAACTTGTGTCTATCCGTTGTTAAATGATGCAACATCTTTTTTCCTTCTTGCGTACCACGAGGGCGCTTGTATTCAGTTGTGGTCCTACCTTAAGGTAGGAGGTGATTGAAAAAGGGGAGGGCAGCTTTAGTTTGAAGCTATTCCAATTAGGCTGCTTTCTCCTCGGCTTATTGATATAGTATATCTTATAGGGCGCCTTTCATCAAGTAAAGGCTTGTGATAACACTCTTGTGGAACTAGGCTCTCTTTCGACAGCCTCTTTTATTGGGCTTGGCGAAGGCGTTCGATCTATTTTTTGAGCAAAACTCACATCCTTACCTTATTATGAACATGGAACTCCTTATTCCAATTCGGAAACCGAAGGATTAGATCTCATATCCGATCATGGTGATGAATGCAGGAGATTAGTTGTAATAAGGTAGTCGTACTGGAAGGTGCGGTTGGATCACCTCCTTTTCAATGAGAGCTAATGCTTCTTGGGTATTTTGAGGTTGTTTTAGTCTTTTCCTATTCTTTTAATCTATATACTATGTCATTTTGGACTATTTTTTAGGTGGAGTTAAGTGATTCCCTAGGACCCTAACCTCCCATTCTCTCATAACTCTCCCAAATCATGTTTCTTCTCTCTCAAGTTTCTTCTACGAGAAAGATCTAGGGTTACAAGATTCAAGCCTCCATTGAAGGAATTGATTCAAGGTTTCTACTACAAGTATGTGGAATTTCATCAATGAGATTCCTTCCACCCCTTGAGTCCCAAAGAAACCCTAAATCCTCAAATTTATGGATTCTCCCAACTTTGGGTTTTCTCATCTTGATGGGTTCTTATTGAATTTCAGTTATCCTTTAAGTATGATCTTTATTTACATAATTTCAAGTATAATTCCATGTTTTCAATGATAACTTCATGAACCCATAACATACAAATATTTTCATGATCTAAAATGTAATTTCACATGCATGTCTATGATTATCAAATTTTCATAATTTTAGATGCTTTTAGATAAAGTGTCTTTCAGTATTTATCGATTATCATGATTTTGATGCATGACTGGGAGTATGAAAGAAGTTAAGTATTTCCTAAATATCTTATAGCCTCCTATTCATAGATGTGGTGCGCTTCACACCATGAATAAGACTCTACTTAACACATCTTTTAGATAATCTAATACTAAGTTTGTCAAGAGTCGAGGCTACCTCCTAGTCACGATATGGTACTTAGAGCCACAAGTGACCCAAAGCTAACCTCATGGCATGACATGACACTAAGATTAACAAATCAGCACCTGAAAAGTAAAAGACAACATGAATAGTCTAAAAGAGTCTCATATAGCAAAAGACAATATTTGAACAACGTAGCCGAAAATATAATTGTTTTATCTAAAAGCCTCTACTACATAATTGAGTTGCTAAGGCAAGCCTCTAGCTAAATCCAAAATCTGAAAGTGAAAGATAATACTGAAAATGAAACATAAGATCGTCCTTAAAGAATGAGGACTCACCAAAACTAGCTAAAGTGTTGATCAGATATCTGTACTAACCGTTGGTGTAATGTGGAGCGTCAAAACCTATATTATCAAACAATATAGGCAGAAAGTATGCGGTCAGTACTTGAAACGTACTGAGTGTGTGAAATATGTCTAAATAACATGATACCTAAACATGATAAGTTTATAAAATATGTTGATGCAATGATCAAGTAACACAACATGATATATGATAAAACTGAATTGACATAACTGAAATACTTGATCAGGAAATACTGAAAAGACTGACTGTGGGAGATATTGCTCACCGATATATAACCAACTGAGCTACAATATGGAGTATGGTGTATTTCCCCCACCAAAAGAGCCCAATATACTTGCCAAGGTTTAAAGTCATTAGTCTGAGCTAATGTGGATCCACTAAACTAATGTCCAATCGGGACAAACCTATGGTGGCACATAGTTCTAGACTTTGGGATTGCTACTAAAGGACCATATATGCTGACCAGATCCTTCATCCCTAAGTCCGTTCGGTGCTAAGTATTACTTCGATGGAAAACATACGTAAAACTGATATAGTAATAATCTGATAATTCTGATAATCTGATAAACATAATGAGTAGTTCCTAAATCATGATTTAAAACCGATAATAGCGGAAGATATTTTATTCAATATAGAGTGCAACTCTATATAGTTTCCTTCTAACTCTTTCTTTATGTGTTTACAACATCATGCCCCCTAGAAGAAATTATGCCCGAAGGAATCAGAATGAGGAGCAACAAGAACCTCCAGCTTCGCCGATCCTTTGGCCGAACATGTCTCTCATTTGCTTTTCAAGTGCTAGCCCAATCCATGACTACTCAGACCAATGGACAGGTTGTGGCCTCGGTCAACCTTAATGATAATACAACTACTACTAGAGTCCGAGACTTTACTCGGATGAACCCTCTAGAGATCAATGGTTCAAAAGTGGATGAGGATCCAAAAGAGTTCATTGAGGGCATTGTCATGATTCAATTCCTCGAGGTATGATGACACTTACTATAATCACATATAGGTAAGTCGTCCCGTATTTCAAAACTGCAAGTAATGGAATTAAGGGTAGAAACTAAACTAGAAGTCAAACCATAACAGTAATTACATAAAAAAGAGCGGAAGCAAACCAAAATTACATATACACACAAATAGAATCTCTCCCAGGACCTGGAAGTCACAAGTATAGAACTACTATAAAATAAATACAAGTCCCAAAAGTGGACCACGGAGATAAAAGACTTGTCACAAAAAGCAAAAGAGTAGTCAACTATACACAAAAAAGATGGGTAAATCCAAGACACCATGTGCTCACCCTCGCCTCCAATGTAGATTGTGACTGGCTCGAATCAGCGCTGGTAACTAGTGCTTGGACCTGCATCATGTAAATAGATGCAGAGTGTAGTATGAGTACCAAAACAATAGGTACCCAGTAGGTATTATAAGCCGACTAAGCTTGAAAAGTAAAAGAATATGAAAAGATAGAATCTAGGAAATAATAGAGTTCAAACGGAAGGTAAAGGAGATGCACGCGAGTGTATAAGAATTAGAAGAAACTAAGTACAACTAACTAAACCTAATTGGGCCCCTATAAGACAAGAAGGTGCACTCGTGCACAAGTTTAAATAAAAACTCGAATAGACCCCCATAAGCCCGAAGGGTACACAGAATAGCTAAAACTAGTAGGAATAGATAGTGATGAGTCCATATTTGAAAAAATGTAGACCGAACCTCGAACCGTGGATAGCCTCACCCTAACCAATAAATACTGACTAACAAAAGAGCGCAGATCCCGGACCTCGAACAATGGATGAATCTCAAAGTAGTCAATAGTAGTCTCCAAGTAACCAATAGTAGCAGCCTAGATAAGAAGTCCAGCGCTCGGTCCTTAAACCACGGATGAGTCTCAAATAGGCAATAGTCCGTAGTCAAAATGGATCAACTCTGTAAGGCATAAAAAACAGCATGACCAAACCTTAAAACTGCGATGATAGTGGATACCATGCCAATTCATCATCATAAAACCACAGTGGAATAACATCCACACACAAATAACCAACCAAGCACTCAAAGATAGAACCGTACCCAGTCCTAAATCGGTAAGCGAAGTCCCGAATCTCAATCGCCAATGTATAGGTCGTAAGAAGAGAGGAAAGGGGTAGAAGGTCATTGAAGCTGAGGCAACGCTAATCTAAGGCTCAAACTACCAGACCCAAGTCTGCTATTCTAGTCTACAGGGAGCTAAGTCATCCGAAGCGACGTCGGAGTAAAACAAACGCCTAAAGGCTCTAAATATCGTAAGTCTATGGCAAAAAATAAGCCTAGACTAAGGCAAACATGCTCAAAATCATCAAAAAACAATAATAAATAAGGCCATAAGGTATGGATGATCACTAAACAAGTTCAACATACTCGCAAGTTCCTAAATTACCTAAAAATGACAAATAGGATTTCTATGCTACTAGGCATGATCAAGAACCCAACCAACCCAAATTCCATCTAATAATCAAGCTCAATCTTAGGAGAGGAAGTCGTAGCCTATCTTTAGGCCGATCGTGCGAGCTCTAAAATCGAGTCTCCAAAGCTTTTACCTTCTGTACCGTCTTAGAATGCTGTCACGCTATCAAAAATAGAATCACAATGTTAATCCGATCATTTAGACATAAAAATCACTTAAAACAGAGACGGACCAATTCTAGAGTCTAAAATGGGAATGTGAGACCCATATTAGGAATCTAGAATTGACTCTGTAAAAAAGTTCTAATTATCTCCCCGAACTTGTGTCCTAAAATAGAACACAATTTGGGGCTCGAAACAACCAACGATCGTACATGTAACAATTAACACCATTGAAGCTAAAAGCGGGAGGCTGGCAGCATGTAATATACGAAATTTATCTCTAACAAAGGTTCGTTAACCGTTTCCAAACACTCCAACACTTTCCCACAATAATGCCTAACAATCCAGCTTTTGAAATACTCAATTTGGAGCTAAAACAAAAGAGATAAAGTTTTGAAATTGTAACAATGAGCTGAAGTTTGGTTCTAAAAAGAAACCCTAGGCATCACAAAAGCGACCCACAATGTCACTAAAACGAGGGCCGCTTTAGCGAAGGCCAGACCCCTTTAGCGACACGTGCCCAGCTGGCCTGCCTCACTTAAGCGATGTCCTGGATGATTAAGAGAGGTTGCTAAAGTGAAGCCAGGGTCATAAAAGTGATGCACCAGCAACAGCTTCATCAACTGAGTTTGGCCAAGTTCCAAATTCTCCGACGGGGTGCTTAGAATTCATTCGAAACCCTGTGCGCGTAAACACACTATGCTACCCCACCAAATTCAATATTTCAAACTCAGCAACGCAACCAAAATTTCCATGCGAGGTTGTCCAAAAAAAAAGTAGGTCCCACATCCAAATACCCTTTTTAGCTAATTATATAAGAGGCCTCAGGATTAAACCAGAAGCCTCGGGAAGCGCATGAAAGGTCTAGACCAAACTCGACATTTCGGATCTAACCACGCTGATGAAATTTTTATCCGAGCACATTTTCTAAGAATGTTGACCGAGGTGAATCATAGACTAAAGCTTAAAGGCTAAAACGCCTAATAGTCCAAACTCGCACCGAACATGCCACTAGCCTCAAATAACCGTTCCAGAGCTGAGAAATTTTCAAAACTTTATTCTAAGGTCGCTTACCTAATATTTTGACCAAAGTAAACTATTCAAGTTTCATAAGCTCCACGACAGAAAAATGGGCATAAATCTAGAGGAACGATCAGGCGACCGAACAGTCAATGTCATCAAGTCATAAATGATTTGGGGCCGCTATAAGAATGCTCTAAATTATAAAAAGAATACATTTAAACATAAATGACCTGGAGGGGCCATTACAAGCGTCAAGAAGATTAATGAGATTATGGGTGTCACTCTGTTGGAGTGTGAAGGGAGTGGCTCATATTTGGTTCAAGAAATGGAGGGTTGAAATGACGGTCGATGCAGGCCCATTGGATTGAGAAAAATTAAAGGGTGCTTTTCTGGATAGGTTCTTCTAGCTTGAGATGAGGGAGGCTAAGGTTTAAGAGTTCATCAATTTGAAGCAAGGGAACATGATGGTGAAGGAGTACTCTTCGAAGTTCACCCAACTTTCAAAGTATGCTCCGACTAAAGTGGCCGACTCTAGGGCCCGCATGAGTAAGTTTGTCTTCGGCTTTTCTGAGACAGTGGTGAAAGAGTGTAGAATCGCGATGCTAATCAAGGAGATGGATATCTCCCGTTTTATCACTCATACTCAATAGATTAAGGTGGAAAATCTTAAGGAGAGTGGGGGTGGGGTGGGGGGTGGCAGAGATATTTTGAATAAAGAATTAAAATATCATATTATTAAATAAGGATAAAAACTTTTATAATAAAGATCACCAAATTCGAGGAGAGCTTCTCAATTATCTCATCAAGATGAGAATAAAATGTGCGTAATTCGTGAAGATCTTATAAAATTGTTTGAACTTTTGAAAAACTAAATTTATTTTGGCCATCTTATTGCAAAAAGGCTAGAATCATATAATTTGAGATTTGATCGTAAACATTTATATTTTGTAAAATCAATGAAATATTCTTTTTTCCTTTTTTTTTGTTTAACTTACTCTAAAGGCTTTCTAGATGGACTCGACTCCTGTGTCGAGTCCAACTAAGGCGAATGCACGTGATACAAAGAGAGCATAGTTTACAAGGGATCCACATGGATTGGGTTAGACTAACAGTGGTCTAGACAAGTCCAACCTGATAGTATTGCATCAAGTTATAACTGGTTATCCAAATCGATTCAACTGTCAATTTTTTTTTTAAAAAAATGATTTTTAATTTTTTTAGCCAGTGAGCCAACATTCCAAAAGGCTCAATCGATCATGTTTTAAAATTTTGGCCTTTATTTTCCTTTTTAAAAATAACCCCTGCCGCAGTGCTCATCACCCAATTACCTTTTAGAAATTTATAAATATTCTCCCTCCTCTTCATTTCTTCTCATTTCTCTCTTAAATTGCTAACAATCATTAACTATATTAACTTTTATTTCATTCAATTAAACTTTTAACATTTACATGAATAATCCTCCTACTCAAAGACGACCAAAAATAAGTCTCGTGTGATGATATTTTAAGCTATTAAATAAGTTAATTTTTCCAAAATCCCATAGTGAAAAAGTTCAATTACAATTTATCCCGATTTTTTTGGTAATTCCCCGAATTCCCTTTTTTCCAAATTTCTGATACATACAAATGATGCTGATACATCGCGATTTGATACATATGTACTTTTCATGATACGTCGCTAGTTGATACAAACCAAACATTGTAATATCAATAAAACTTATGAATCAACTTATAACACCTAATATATCATGAACACAACAAAAATAGCATTAAAACTTATGTTTTACTGATATATTGTGTGTTTGGTTTGTATCAACTAGCAATGTATCATGAATAAGACTTATGTATCAAATCGCGATGTATCAACATCATTCCTATGTATCATAAGAGAGATTTTTGAAATTTTTACAAATAATAGGAGATAATTAAAAATATAGAAATATAAGGTGTGTAATTTGATAATTTTTCCATTAAATAAAGATATGATTCAATGACTACTTTTTGATGAAACATATAAGCATAAATTCACACCGAAATATAGTGAGGATATCAATTTTTTGCATAGGCACGTGAATAGGCATAGTCGCCCAGATAAATATGCAAATCTTCTTAGAATTTGAAGTTTGAATTTTCTCTTGTTTAGTTGTTGTAAAATGGAAACTTCGGATTAACAAGTTTTTTTAAAAATAGAACTTGCAAAATCAATTTATTGAATATCTTGATGTTTAAGCATTTAATATATTACTAGTTTAACTGCACGTGCATTGCACATATATGCCTAATAATGTAATAGAATTTTATATAAATATCAATATTATTAAATACAGTACTTTTGAGTAAATAATTTTACATATATGAAGAAATAAAGTATAAGTTTTAGTTAATGACCAATGTGAATTATTGTATGGTTACTTGTTTGTTGAGGTGAAAATGAATGAATTTTATCTTATCTTACGAGGATGAATGAGTTAAACTTACATTCTTAGTGAAATAAAGTTATTGTTCTGGTTTGATTCAGTTTACAAAGAATACACAAAAATCCATGAACTGCCAAAGAGGATAGTTTGGGTTTTCGGGAATGGGTGTGGGTTCTAGTGTTTTCAAAAAAAAACTCAAAGTTACTATTGTTGTTAAGAAAACTACTCGTATTTAATACGTATTTTTTACAAACAAAGGTAACTATATTAATACCAGCTTGATATTGTTCAGGCTTAAGGAATTACAAAATTAAATTACATAACGAATTTTTAAGACTAGTAAAAGTAATTCTTTCTGTGTCTGCTTTTGAAATTTTAAACACAAATAATAAGGGGTCTCTTTGTCTACTTTCAGAGTTTTTAGCTCAAATAACGTGGGGTTTCTATCTGCTTCCGAAGTGTTTAACACAATAATGTGGCTTCTTTTTGTCTACTTTCGGAGTTTCTAACACAACTATTGTGAGGTTCCTGTCTGCTTCTCAAGTTTTAAACACAAATAACGTGATTCTTTGCTTGCTTTTGGAATTTCTAAAACAAATAATATGGGCTCTCTTTATCTGCTTTCGGAATTTTTAACACTGAAAACGTGGGTCTCTTTGTTTGCTTTTGAAATTTTTAACACAGAAAATGTTGGGTCTGCCCAATTCGCAAAAACAATTATCTTGCTTCTGAAATAAAACTTTTTTTTGAATAAGAAATATTGAATCCAAAAAAGTGGTACTTAAATATTTCATCAAACTAAAAATCAAGTGTGCGTGGTTTCATGAAGTTTTTTCTTAAAAAATAAAATATAATAGGCAATCACACTTGTTTTGCTCCTCTTTTTTAGTTTTTGATTTTAAATAAAGAATTAAAAATTTCTTTTTTTTTTGATGGTTGGTTTGGGGGTGAGATATAATTTTTGAATAACGAGTTTATTAAAAAATGAGATTTTTGATCAAGGACAATTTTTTTCCAAAAAAGATCACCAAATTCGAGGAGAGCTGCTTAACTATATCACCAAGGTGAGAATAAAATGTGTGTAGTTCGTGATGATTTTGTAGAAGTGTTTGAAATTTTTTGAAAATTTTGATTTATTTTGGCTATCTTAAGGCAAAAAGGCTAGAATCATACAATTTGTGATTTAATTGTAAACAATTTATCGTTTAATTAACTTATTCTGAAGGCTTTCTAACGGGTTCAACACCTGTGTCGAATCCCACTAAGGCGAATGCACGTGATACAAACAAAGGATAGCTTATAAGGGATCCACATGGATTGAGTTAGACTATCAATGGTCTGCACTAGTCTAACCTGATAGTGTCTCATCAAGTTAAAACTGATTATCCAAATCGATCAAACTGTCAAACATTTTAAGAATTCGATTTTCAATTATTATTTTTGGCCAATGAGCTAACATTCCAAGATACTCAATCGATCATAGTTTTAAATTTTTCCCTTTATTTTCCTTTTTTATTTAAAACCTGAGCCCCACCGCATCCATAATCACCTAATTACCTTTTAGAAATCTATAATACCAACCCCTTTTTCATCTCTCTCTTAAATTGCTATCAATCGTTAACTCTATTAATTTTTATCAAATTAAACTCTACATGGATTATCGAAGACGAGCAGAAACAAGTCTTGTGTGACAATATTTTAAGCTATAAATGAAGATATGATGCAATGTCTACATTGTGATGACACATATAAGCATATATTCACACCGGATTATAGTGAGTGTATCATTTTTTTGCATAGGTACTTGAATAGGCATTGTCACTCAAATCTAGATGCATATCTTTCTTAAAATTTGAAGTTTGAATTTTCTCTTGTTTAGTTGTTGTAAAATAGAAACTTTAGATTTTGCAAGTTTTTAAAAAATAGAACGAGCAAAATTAATAGCATGAAATATCTTTATGTCTATGCATTTAATTAATTATAATCTCTGTACGTGCATTGCACATGTATGCCTAATAATGTAATACACATTTTTATAAATAATATCAATATTATTAAACCACAGAAAGCAAAAAAGCAATGATGATAAAATTAGGCATTATATCAGAATGAAACTACTGGAATTGATTAAAAAAAATGGAAATTGAAAGTACTGGAATTGATAGAGTTTTTTTTCTCTGGAAATTGAAACTACTTCTAGAATTGATAATATTTTTAATCAATTATTACCCTCCAAATCTTCAGGAATCAATTCAGCTGGGAAATCGCCTCTGAGAATCTGAACTCTGAATTCGATTTTGCTAGTGCTACACTCTGACAGTTCAAACACAAGTCCATCTCTCTCCTTTAGATTGTTATCATCCACAACCTTTCTCTATCTAGTGCTAAATTTATAAGTATAATTGGCTCCACCATAAAATAGATCCCACTTCTTTCGACCACAAGTAATGACTACAGGGGCTCCAGCAGAAGGTAGCTCTTTGTTCATTTTCTTGGGTATATACTGTCAAACATTCAACGAAACTCAGAAATATAAAAGCCACGAGTCCAAAAGAACACAAAGCATCCAATTCAAACCTTATGTGTATGTATTATTTTAATTTTATTCTGCAAATAGGTCGACAGGGAAAATAAAACTCTCCACCTTGGAATAAAAATGATCTTTATTCTTTTGTCAACAAAAAGTTTACAATGAATAGTAAATAGAGGATTTTCTAGTTCTATTATTTTATGTATCAATCAGAAAAGCGAATAGAGTTCCATTACATATGGATTGGTGTATATTTATATATCTAAACATAAATATTAAGCATGGAATCCAGGACATCTAATCTCGAATTCACCATTGAAAAAAAATATGTTTTTGTGGATTTCCACCTGGTATTCAATATCGAGGAAATGAGATCTCTACAATTTGAATACAGAAAAATACCTTTTCAAAAGAATAAAAAATTTCATATGCATAAAAGTGAAAATCTAACTAAAGGAAGTTTGTAAAGGGATAAAAAACCATTTCTCCATTCAATATCCATAGTCCCATTAAATCTGGATCCACCACGAAAGTCCAACATTGGTATAAAAAGCTTTCTAACAAAGGCAATTTCATACCATAAATACTAACAAAGAGGGTTCTTTATATAGAAAGATGAAGGAGAAAATGAGAGTTACCAAACTGTAAATGGGCTTGACAGCGCTCTTAGTGAGAATCATATCAACATAGGGTTTTCCAGAAAGTGGCCAATATTTAGCATTGTCGATTTGTATGCTTCCAGTGCTTTCAATCATGATGGATTTACCTTTCTGGTTTGAAACTTGTTCAGAAGATGATCCATCCTGGTAAATAAAGTCAAAGGAGTATGTAAGCTTTAAAATCAACAACGGGGATCGAAAATCGAAAGAAAGAAAAGTAGAAATAGAAAAAATTATTAATCGTGATAGGAACATACCTCCATTGCTGATTGATCAGAGAAATGGAGTTTTTGTTCTGGTATTCAGTTTATAAAGAGTACACAAAAACCTTTGAACATTCAAAAGTGGATAGTTTATGGTTTTGGGAGTAGGGGTGGGTTCTAGTGTTTTCAAAAAATAACTCAAAAGTATTTGTTTTAGTTAAACAACTACTCCTATTTACTTCTTTATATAATATTATGCATCATTAGAAAAAGAGGTTGTTGCATTTATTATAGCACGAGATTATTGTGACTAAAAGAATTACAAAATCAATTTATATAATGGCCTTTTAAGACTAATAAGAGTATTTTACTTTTTGTCTTTTTTGAAAATTTTAACACAAATAACGTGACGTCTCTTTGTCTACTTCCGGAGTTTTAAGCACAAATAATGTGGGATTTATGTCTGCTTTTGAAGGTTCTAACACAAATAACGTTACTTGCTTTCAGAGTTTTTAGCAAAAATATTATAGGGTCTCTGTTTGTTTCTGAAGATTTTAACACAAATAATGTGGTTCTTTGCTTGCTTTCGGAGTTTTTAATACAAATAATATGGGTTCTCTTTGTCTTCTTCCGGAGTTTCTAACACTAATAATGTAAGGCCCCTTTCTCTACTTCCGGAATTTTTAACACAAAAAATGTGGGGTCTTTTCAATTCGCAATAAAGATGATCTTGATTTAGCTTATGAAATGAAAGCTTTTTTTTAATAAGGAATACTCAATCTGAAAAGAGTTACTTAAGTATCTCATAAAAGTAAAAATAAAGTGTGCATGGTTCATTAATTGTTTTTCTTTTTTTTAAAAATAAAATAGGCAACTATACTTGTTTTGCCCCTCTTCTTTTGTTTCTTTTTTTCAATAAAGATTTATTTATTTATTTATTTTTGTGGTTGGGTGGGGTGGGAGAGATTTTTTGAATAAAAAATTTTTTAAAAGGGGATTTTTTGAACAAGGACAAAAAATATTTTTTTAATAAGGATCACCAAATACGAAGAGAATTGCTTAAGTATCTCACCTAGCAAACATACAACAATTAATCTCTGCAACTCCATGCTTCCTCGTTGCTAGCTTGCATTTTCTCCATCTCCTGCTTTCATGTCCCATATCACAACCCGATTCCAGGTGTGATGGTACCTGTCCTTTCCCACCGGACAAGTCAGCCTAAACCCAAACATTTCGATAAATAAAGTGGAAACAGTCAAAATAGGTAAATAATAAACCAAAAGCGGAAGTCTTTCACTTGAATATCCCCAAAGATTAGTTGTCACATGTACAAGCCACTAAAGAAAGTAAAACTGAAATGAAAGTACAAGCCTCAATATGTCTTCAACTCTCAAATAGAGTGTAGCATAAAAATACAGGAAGTACGAGAGCTCGCTGGATATCGATGGTTACTTCTCTCAACTCCCAGAAGCCTCGAATAATCAAGAAAAGAGACGGTGATCAAAGTCCATGCTCGGAACCTACACAAGTGTAGAATCAAGGGTGAGTACCAAAAAACGCGATACCTAGAAAGCAAACTAGAAAAACTAAGTAAATCTAAAAGAATACACGAACTCCATTTCCAACCCAACCGAGCCTCCAGACTACAACCTGCACAGAAATCATCCCACCATAACAGTTCATACTATACAGTTCAATAAGGTTCAGATTACAGCTCAATATCATAGATATATCGTACAAATACTCAAAATATCACAAACAGGCATCAAACTGTCAACACAGATATGCAGAATATGTATATGCACACTCAATGATCATACTTATGTGCACTTGCCGAAAATGACCTCGGCCATATAATCTTTGACCGGAAATGACCTCGTTCTCATAATCTCTGATGGGAAATGACCTCGGTCTCATAATCTCTGACCGAAAATGACCTCGATCTCATAATCTCTGATCGAAAATGACCTCGATCTCATAATCTCTAACTGAAAATGACCTCGATCTCATAATCTCTGACCGAAAATGACCTCGATCTCATAATCTCTGACCGAAAATGACCTCAATCTCTTAATCTCACCGAAAATGACCTCGACCATATGCTCTCGTCGAAAATGACCTCAGCCAGAAATGACCTTGATAGTATAATCCCACCGAAAATGACCTCGGCCATATTATATCTCTGACCGAAAATGACCTTGGTGTCACAATCATATACCTCTCATCACAGTGTTTCAGAACCAATGCAACAACATGCTCAATAAGTAATGTGGAATAAACAATTCAGACAAACCGCAATCAAAATTAGACTATCAAGTATTTTATCAAATACACATAGATATCTAGATTACGGCATGCTAGTTTCATTACTCAACAATATCACCCATAGTCTTTTATTAACCTCATCGCTTCATTTTAGATTAGTTCATATCATAATTAAACTCTTAACCTCATCCCTATTACGCCCCAACTCATATACAATGGGATATTCGGGAATTCTAAGAGAGTCACGGAGTTTTAAGAGTCCACTTGCCTTAGCCAATATGCGATCAATCAATCCACGTGTGCCTTGCCCTTTCGATTATACTCCGAATCTTCACAATCTATTCAAGTATTGATCTACAATTAGAAACTAACTCCAACGATACAAAGAATGTGAAATTAAGCAAAAAAGGGGGTCAAAGGCTCAAAATTTGACTTCACAAAATAGGAGTTTAAATTCAGAAATTTTTGGATGAAATTATTCCTTTTGATCTTAGGAACTCATTATCGAAAACCATTTCAAAAACTCATCCCTAAGTAAGTCACAATCAATGATTTAAGATTTTTCTCAAGTGCTTGAAAAATGACCATTTTCACCCATTCAAATCCCCAAATACATGTTAGAATCATCAATTAATCAATGGAAAATGATGAAGTAGGGTCAAAATAACTTACCCAATGAAATCCCATGAAATATCCTTCTACAAATCACCACTACCGAGCTCCAAAGTTCAAAAATGGAGAAAATAACTTAAACCTCAGCCAAAACCCCTCTCAGATGTCGCTTAAGCAATAGGGGTTTGCTTAAGCAGACCATCGCTTTTGCGGGATTTTGGTCGCCTTTGTGATCTCCGCCCCTTTGTTAAAGCGGCCACTTTGGTCGCTTTTGTGACTCTTCACAAAACCCGAGCCTTCGCTTTTGCGATACGGTGTTTGCTTAAGGGGTGGTCGCTTTTGTGACACCACCTTTGCTAAAGCGAAGACACCAAAACCAACAACTTTCAATAAATCTCAAAGTCTCCGAATTGACCTTCAGGATTCATTCAGAATCCCGTATAGATAAACTATATAGACATCCCCACTAAAATCGATATTTTGGATTCATTGAAAATCGATTTCGAGGCCTCCTTGACCCAAAAACAAAAAAGTCGCAACTAAACCAACTTTATACCTCAAAAGACCAAAACACCCTCGGAGCTTCCAAAAATTATACAGGAACTCTCCCTAGGTCTTAAATCACCCTCTAATTCCAACAAAGTTGTTGGAATTCAATTCCGAGCATCCGATCTTCAAATGTTGACCAAAGTCAAACCAATGGCCAAAAACTCAATTATTTCCAACTCAACCCCTCAAATCCATGATATGACTCCAAATATAATTTCGTCAACTCTTCTACACCAATTTTAACATTCTGAAATTGATGAAATCGACAGAATTCTGTTCTGAGACTCAAAATTTCGAATGAACTCAAATACAACTTTTGAGTCATTCTAAATCTCTAAAACTCAAATTTTACCAAAAATCTTAACTTTTCAAGAAAACTACGAAACCAACATCAGATATTAATTAAATATGACTCGGGGAAACTAATAGAGGGGTAAAATAGTCATTTTATGAAAAATTCCAAAAATGCCCTTTAGGGTAATTACATCATCCACCACTAAAAACAATGTTCGTCCTCGAACATAAAGTAATAAAAAGTACCTGAACTCTCAAAAAGCTGTGGATATCGAGCCTGCATGTCGTCCTCCAACTCCCAAGTCACCTCTCCGACTGAGCGGTGCCTCCACTGTTCCTTCACTGAAGCTATCTTCTTGGTCCTAAGCTTACAGACTTGTTTATCAAGGATGGCTATGGGCTCCTCTTCAAAGGTCAAATCTGGACCAATTCCACCGTGTCAAGAGAATACATATGAGACTCGTCCGGTACATACTTCCGGAGCATGAAAACATAAAATATAAGATGTACCGTTTATAAGCTAGGTGGCAAGGCTAAATTATAAGCCACTTCTCTCACGTGCCCCAAAATCTCAAATGGGCCAATAAATCGAGGGCTAATCTTGCCCTTCTTTCTGAATTGCATTACGCCCTTCATGGGTGACACTTGGAGTGAAACATGGTCATCCTCCATGAACTCCAATGGTTGAACCCTCCTATCCGCATAACTCTTTTGCCTACTCTGGGTTATTAGGATCCTACCCTGGATAATCCGAACCTGCTCCATGGCATCTCTAAGCAAGTTTGCATCTAAAGTGCCTATCTCAACTAAGTTTAACCACCCAATAGGAGATCGACACCTCCTACCATATAATGCTTGAATGGGGGTATTTGAATACTAGAGTGATAGCTGTTGTTTTAGGCAAACTCTGCTAAGGGCAAATGCTGATCCCACCTAGCACCAAAATTAATAACACAAGCTCAGAGCATATCCTTCCCACCTGAATCGTCTGCTCAGACTGACCATCAGTCTGTGGGTGAAAAGTTGTACTCATATCAAGCCTAAATCCCAGGCCGTCCTGTAGATCCTGCCAAAAGTGCAAAGTAAACACTGAGCCTCGGTCCAAAATAATGGATACTGGAACTCCATAAAGCCGAACGATTTGATTGATATACAACTGAGCTAGCTTGTCAGCCGTGTACTTTACCTTAACTAGAATAAAATGGGCAGACTTGATCAGTCCATCCATCAACCACCACCCATATAGAATCAAACAACCCATGGTGGTAGGAAAACCCACAACGAAGTCCATGGTGATCCGCTCCCACTTCCAAGTAGGAATAGGCATCCTCTGAATCATATCTCTAGGCCTTGGTGCTCACACTGACCTATTAACAGGTCAAACATTCGGATACAAACTTTGCGATGTACCTTTTCATCCCACACCACTAGTAATACTGACTAAGGTCATGATGCATCTTTTCTGCACTTGGATGAATAAAATATCAAGAAAAATAAGCCTCCTCTTGTATCAATCTGAGTCACCCACCTTGGGCACACAAATTCGATCCCCAATCCTCAAGACACCCTCTAAATAAAGTCTAGCCTTCTTGGCTTCACCCCTCAACACCTTGTCTTGAATGAGATATAACTTTTCATCATCAAACTACCTCTCTCGAATCTGTTCAACTAAGGAAGAGAGGGCTTCAATAAAAGCAATGAATCCTCCATTCTCATTAGAAACTCACAATCGAATAAGGCTATTAGCTAAATTCTGAACATCTCTAGATAAAGGCCTCCTATCAACACTAATCGCCTCTACACTCCCCATACTAGGAGCCTTACTACTCAAAGTATCGGCCACCACATTGGCCTTCCCCGGGTGGTACAAGATAGTCATTTCATAGTCCTTCCGTAACTCAAGCCATCTACGCTGCCTCAGATTTAGATCCCTCTGACTGAAGATATATTGAAGACTCCAGTTATTAGTGAATACTTTACAATGTACACTATACAAATAATGATGTCATATCTTCAACACAAATACCACCATCGCTAACTCTAGATCATGGGTAGGGTAGTTCTTCTTATGAGTCTTTAACAGTCTTGATGCATAGGCAACTACCTTTCCTTTCTGCATTAGAACTCCACCCAAACTAACACCAGAAACATCACAATACACGGTGAAGTCTACACCTTCCTCGAGTAAGGTCAAAATAGGAGCTGAAGTCAAAAAGGCCTTGAGCATTTGAAAGCTCACCTCACACTCATTGTACCAATGAAAATCTACTGGCTTCTGAGTCAGTCTAGTTAGTGGGGCCATTACAGGCGTCAAGAAGATTAATGAGATTATGGGTGTCACCCTGTAGAAGAGTGAAGGGAGTGGCTCATATTTGGTTCAAGCAATTAAGGGTTGAAATGACGGTCGATGCAGGCCCATTGGATTGGGAAAGGTTCAAGGGTGCTTTTCTGGATAGGTTCTTCCAGCTTGAGATGAGGGAGGCTAAGGTTTAAGAGTTCATCAATTTGAAGCAAGGGAACATGATGGTGAAGGAGTACTCTTTGAAGTTCACCCAACTTTCAAAGTATGCTCCGACTAAGGTAGCCGACTCTACGGCCCGCATGTAACTCCTAGGGAGGGTACCTTAGGTGTGGCCGACACTCGAAAGCCATTTCTGACCTTTAAGCGAACCATCTGGTCCAGTCACACTTTCATTTAATCACATTCTCTCTGCGGAAGACTCAATCAATGAAGTACTATTCATAATTTAGGGCCAAAGGCCAAATAACTATCAAATCAACCAACAGTTATAGAAGAACTACTCAAAAGAACAATCCAACATTTCCATACTCTAGTCTATGAAGCCTCTATCAACAATTTAGGAGGTGCCGATGACAAACCCATGGCTACCAACAATCAAAACTAAAGGAAACAACACAAAACTATACAGGAAACTCAATATCCTCTAGAAACTAGAAGGACTCACAAACTAGCTGGGAGCGTGTGGATCTTCAATGGTGCATTGGTTGATGATCTTTAGTACCTATCTCTGGATCATGAAATAATGCAGGCCAAATGGCGTCAGTACATGGAATGTATGAGTATGTAAAATGGCCGAATGAAACAACGTCAAAAATGACCGAATCAAATCAACTCGAAATCTCAACTCAAGAGAAATAACAACTCAATCAAGTGTCCTAAGTCTAAATAAGAATATGATTTAGACGGGACCAATCACATACAATTTAACTCAATCTGACTCAGAGTACTATCAAGACCTATATGGGAGTTTCTCTTATCTGACAACCATTACTTATGAGCTAGTGATAGTACAACAAACCGACGTTGTTGTCGCGCCCGTTCATACTTTGCCAGGGCATGAACGAATCAACCAATTATGGATCCCATCGATCAGTCAAGTCCTATCATTTCAGGACAATAAAAATAGGAAACATCCGACTTTAACGGTTCAATCCCATGGGAAGCATCCGACTTTAACGGTTCAATCCCTTCCTACATTGGCGGCGTAGTTCATGGGGTTCGAGTATGGACTATACTCTTACCCACTAGACGCTCGATACTCCTCCCAAGACTCAACGCTCATAAAACTCCATCCAATCAACTCAATTAAATCATATCGACAAGTCTCATTTACAACCTTGTCAACTCATCAACTCTGTCATAATTAAATCTCTCCCAAATTATGCTATCCGATCAATCCCAATCACATCTTTCAAGAGTAATTTAAATGTACATTTATAGCAACATACAAACATATCCCGTCATTTCTCTATTCATTTAACATATCTTTGGAACTCATCACAACTTCAAGGTTTTAAACCAACAATTCAAGATGAACAACATATCGAGAATATCAACATCTTTATCTAAATCAACATGGTTAAGAAAATCAATAAAGTATGTTTAACAACCCATCTCTATCAACGCATACTCACATGAAGGCTCTTTTTTAGAAATTTCTTGACTCAACATCATTAACATAACAAGAATCAAATTAATAGATGACAATAAGTTCGACCTCTCATCTTAATCAAATCCTAACAACATGAAGCACAACACTTTCTCAACTCCACAACGTCCACATAATAGAAATTAGGGTAATAGATAAAAGGGATCTATTTGGACCTAACTTCATCAATAAACTTCATTCTTATGGATAATAAATCTCAAAGAAGATATAGGGAACATGGGTAGACTCAACCCATGCTTTAAATAGCCTTACATACCTTAGAGTATATTTTGAAGAAACCTTGTTGTTGGGTCTTCAATGGAAAACTTGCAATCTTGAAGCTCCTGAAGGCGCTCTTTGTTGAAGAAGGATTTGGAGAAGAAGAAGAAGAAGAGAGGGAAATGTTAGGGCTTTTAGAGAGAGAGAAAGGGATTGAAAATGGTCCCAAAAATGTCCCAAGGTTGTGTATATATAATTTCGGGAAATACCTAAATTTCCCTTTCTTCGAAAATCTAGAAAAATGGCTAAAACACCCTTGGTGCGATAGTGGCGCGTCGCGCCCTTACAGCGCCAAGCCGAATTTAGGCTTAAAACCTGCACATCTGATAGTGGCGCGTCGCGTTAAGGACCAAACTACTGAGGCTATTTTGTGGCGCGATAGTGGCGCGTCGCGCCCTTACAGCGCCAAGCCCATATTTTCTGGGTTATGGAAAATAGGCTTAAAAACCCTGCACATCTTCTACTGGCGCGCCGCGCCAGGGACCTAACTACTGAGGCTTGTTCCTGCCGCGATAATGGCGCATCGCGCCATTGCGGCGCCAAGCCCAAGTTTCCAGCAGTTGTCCCCAGGCCTGAAATTCCTGTAGTACCCATCCGTCTTAGGATCGTCATATCTTTTGACTCCGAACTCCAAAAATTACATTCTTGATGGCGTTGGAAAGAAGACTCGATGACCTCTAATTTAGTAGGTCGTGGGCCACCCAAATCGTTATATTTCAAAAGATAAGGTCGTTAGAAGTCGACCCTTTATACGAACTCATCCTAAAACTTAGCCACGATGAGTCTTTTGGACTTAGCTTGTCCTAGGGGTCCTTTGTGACCCCACATCGCCTCTAACACTTTCCAATTTCTCAGGGACTCATCTTAACTCCTGCATATACTTCACAATACTTGAGACCGACCCTACACGTATACAAGAAGGGTCCGAATCTTAAGGAAATTGTTTTTAGGGGTGTTACATTATCTCCCCCTTGGGATCATTCGTCCTCAAATGACGAGAAATTAAGGATGGACTCGGGGCACAAATCACAATCAGAAATCAGTCATTCAGCCAATCAAATTCACAATTAAAATTATTATCCAAACTCAAAATGTTCCAATGAATTCAAGTCAAGGGAAATGAGCATTACCTTCAACATTCTCATTGGTAGGCACGAATAGATGTGGATATCTAGATTTCATATCTTCCTCCGCTTCCCATGTGGCTTTCTCAATGAATTGATTTCTCCATAGGACTTTGATTAAGGCGATCTCTTTTTTCCTCAATTTGTGAATTTGGCGATCAAGAATTTGGACCAAAACCTCTTCATAGGATAAGCTATCCTTAACTCCAATACTATCAATGGGGACTACCAATGAGGGATCGCCCAAGCACTTCTTCAACATCAAAACTTGGAATACCAGATGAATAGAGCCTAGCTCCGAGGGTAGCTCCAACTCATAGGCGACACCCCTAATTCGCCTCGCAATTTGGTAAGGGCCAATATATCGGGGACTAAGCTTACCCTTCCTTCTGAACCTCATGACACCCTTCATGGGTGACACTTTCAAGTACATCCAATCATCCACCTCGAACTCCAAGTCTCTCCTCCATACACCGGTGTACAAGTTTTGGCGGCTTTGGGCTGTCTTTTGCCTATCTTAAATAACTCTTACCTTCTCCATGGCTTGGTGAACAAAATCAGGCCCAATTAACTCAACTTCACTAACTTCAAACCACCCAATGGGTGATCTACACCTCCTCCCATACAAAGCTTCATAAGGAGCCATTTGAATGCTTGCATGATAGCTATTATTGTATGCAAATTCTATAAGAGGTAAGCGATCATCCCAATTTCCTTTGAAGTCAAGCATACAAGCTCTCAACATATCCTCCAATGTCTGAATGGTGCGCTCCGCTTGGCCATCCATCTGGGGATGAAAGGTCGTACTCAAGTTCACCTTCAAAACCAGTCCCTTCTGGAAGGATTTCCAAAATTGGAAAGTGAATTGAACTCCTCTGTCTGAGATGATAGATAAGGGAACCCCATGCAATCTGACGATCTCCTGAATATATAACTTTGCATAATCTTCTGCGATGTCAGTAGTCTTAACTGCCAAGAAGTGAGCTGATTTCATCATTCTATCCACAATCACCCAAATCAAATCATATTGCTTCCGGGACTTCGGCAGACCTGTGATAAAGTCCATATTAATCATCTCCCACTTCCATTCCGAGATTTCTATATTTTGAGCCAAACCACATGGTCTTTAATGCTCAACTTTCACCTGTTGGCAATTCAGGCACTTGGAAATGAATTTCGCAATATCTCTTTTCATCCCTCTCTACCAATAGATTTCCCTCAAGTCATGATATATTTTTGTAGAGCCCAGATGAATAGAGTATCTGGAACTATGCGCTTCAGCCATAATCCTTTCTTGAACATCATCGACATCTAGTATGCACAATCTGTTTTGGTACCTCAACGCACCATCTCCCCCTTTGGTAAAAACCATCACCTCCTGTTTGTCAACAACTTCCTTCAACTGGAGAAGGACGGGATCTTGGTCTTGCTTTTCCTTTACCTCAACCACGAGTGAGGATGCAGCCTCATCCTGAACATTAACTCCACCTTCATTGTTCTCTTCAAGATGAACTCCTAATCGGGCTAATCTATGCACCTCTCTAGCCAATTCTTTCCTTCCCTTCTCCATATAGGCAGTGCTACCCATATACAACTTGCTAAGAGCATCAACAATAACGTTAGCTTTACCTAGATGGTAGAGGATGCTCATATCATAGTTTTTGAGCAGTTCGAGCCATCTCCTTTATCTCAGGTTGAGTTCTTTCTAGCTGAAGACGTATTGTAAACTCTTGTGATCGGTGAACACATCAACATGCACTCCATACAAGTAGTGGTGCAAGATTTTAAGGGCAAATACCACAGCTGCCAGTTCAAGATCATGAGTTGGATAATTTCTCTCGTGAACCTTAAGCTGTTTGAAGCATAAGCTATCACCTTTCCCTTCTGCATCAGCACACAGCCCAAACCAACTCTAGATGTATCAAAATAGATCACAAAACCCTCTGTTCCATCGGGCAAGGTTAGAACAGGAGCAGTGGTTAGCTTGGTCTTCAATTTCTGGAAACTCTCCTCACAAGCATCGGACCATTGGATCTTAGCCTTCTTCTGGGTCAGCTTGGTTAATGGAGATGATATGGATGAGAATCCCTCTACAAACCTTTGATAATAGCCGGCCAAACCCAAGAAGCTTCTGATCTCTATCGGGGATGTGGGTCTGGGCCAATTTTTCACTGCCTCAATCTTTTAAGCATCAACCTAAATACCATCTCCAGATACAATATGGCCTAAAAAGGCCACTGATGCAAGCCAAAATTCATATTTCGAGAACTTTGCATACAATACCTAGTCTTTCAAAGTTTGCAAGACGACTCTAAGATGACGGGCGTGCTCCTCCTCATTCTTGGAGTAAACCAAAATATCATCTATGAATACAATCACAAACATATCAAGATATGGTTTAAATACTCGGTTCATGAGATTCATAAAAGTTGTGGGGGCAGTAGTCAATCCAAAGGACATGACCAAAAATTCAAAGTGGCCATAACGAGTCCAAAAAGATGTCTTTGGGATATCACACTCCCTCACCTTCAACTAATGGTAGTCGGATCTTAGGTCTATCTTTGAGAAACAGGTGGCACCCTGAAGTTGATCAAATTAGTCGTCTATTCTAGGGAGAGGGTATTTGTTCTTTATGGTGACCTTGTTCAGCTGCCTGTAATCAATACACATTCTAAGGGACCCATCTTTCTTGCGCACAAATAGGACCGGAGCACCCCATGGTAAGACATTCGGTCTAATGAATCCCTTATCTAACAAGTCTTTCAACTGTTCCTTCAACTCTTTCAACTTAGTCAAAGCCATTCTATACGGAGGGATAGAGATAGGTTGGGTATCAGGAAGAACATCAATCCCAAAGTCGATCTCCCTATCAGGAGGGACTCCAGACAGATCTTCAGGAAAGACATCAGGGAACTCGTTGACAATCGGAACCGACTCAAGGGATGGAGACTCAATATTGTCATCTTTCACTCGAACAAGGTGATAAATACACCCTTTTGAGATTAGCTTCCTGGCCCTAAGGTAGGAAATAAACTTACCCTTAAGCACGACAGGACTACCCTTCCACTCTATGACAACCTTATTCGGGAATTTGAACTTGACAATCTGAGTCCTACAATCAATAGAGGCATAAAAGACATAGAGTTAGTCCATGCCAAGAATCACATCAAAATCAACCATGTCTAACTCAACCAAGTCAGCCAAGGTAGCCCTGTGATGAATTGACATAGTGCAATCTCTATAGACTTTCTCAGCTACGACAGAATCACCGATAAGAGTAGTTACGCAGAAAGGCTCAAGGAGACACTCAGGGATTTTATTGAATTTACTAGCCACGTAAGGAGTCACAAAAGATAGGGTGGCACCCGTATCCATCAAAACATAACAGTCAAGAGAAGAGACTCGAATCATACCCGTCACGATGTTTGGAGAGTTCTCCTGATCTTAGCGACTACTCATGGCATATAGGCGGTTTGTGCCCCCACTCATACCTGAAGTAGTGCCCCTCTGATTACCTCTAGCTGGCGGTGCGGTGGTAGAAAATTGGGCTCTGTTCCCCCCTGTTGGACACTTCCTCTGAAAATGGTCTATTTGGTCGCATTTATAACAACCAACCCTTCCCGCTCTGCACTCTCCTAAGTGGAGCTTACTGCACTTGCCGCATGATGGCTTCCCTTTCGAACCTTGACCCACACTAATCTGAGATTGAGAACCGGAGGGTCTGAAATTCTGGCGACTCTGTCCCTACTGATCATACCTGTCCTACGACATAGGTGCACTGGCAGTAGATGAGGCATAGTTGGAAGGCCTTTTATGGAAGAAGGGCTTGTTACCCTTGTTCTGCTTCTGTTCATTCTCATGCCCAGCTGATCTTGCCTTCTTGCTCAGATGCTCCTATTTGTCCTTCCTCTTCTCTTCCTCCACCTGTTGAGCATACACCATTAATCTGGAAATATCCATATCAGAGATCAACAATGCTGCTTTGCACTCCTTCTTCACATGTCTCTCCAATCCCGAGACGAACTTCCTCATCTTCGACCTCATATCTGGGACCAAGTCAGGGGCATACATGGACAGCTGGATGAACTTCAGACTGTACTTCTTAACAGTCATACCTTCTTGTTTCAGATTCACAAACTCCTCCACTTTTGCTTCCCTCAATTCTCGGGGAAAGAAGTGGTCAAGAAAGGCTCCCTTAAATTCATCCCACATAACAGGTTCAACATCCTCACCTCTACCTTGTTCCCATTGGTTATACCCAATGTTTGCCACATTCTTGAGCTGGTAAGACACTAACTCAACCCCCTCAAACTCCGTAGCATGCATAGCTTTCAGGATTTTCCACATCTCATCAATAAAATTTTGGGGGTCTTCATCAACCTTAGACCCCGTAAATGCCGGCGGATTCATTCTCAGAAAGTCTCTAATTCTGGTGGCAGCAGACGGCTCTTGGGAACTAGAGCTAAGAGTTGGCAAATTCTGGTTACCATTTCGAGCAGCCACTAGTTAAGTGAGCATGGCAATCACTCCTCGAAAATCTGCCTCCGAAGTTGGTGCAGGTGGAGTAGTAGGCATTTGAGGTGCCTCCGCATACCTCGTCGATCGGCCTCTAGCCCTCGATGGGCATACCTTTGATTATGGCATCTCTGCGTTATCAGCATTCCTCTGGCTAGCAGTACGTTTAGGAGGCATTATCTGTAACGTATAAATGCATGAATTAGAAAGGAAGTTTATAGAGTTTAACTCTATCGCACGAATTCAGGGTATGAAAGAAGTGAAACGATTCTTAATGTCTTATAGCCTCTTGATTATAAGTGTGGTGCACAACACACTCATAAGCAAGACTCTACTAGACACGGCTTCATAGACTCCCTAGAACTCTTGAACTCTGGGCTCTGATACCATGTTTATCACGCCCCAGGAGGTTACCATAGGCGTGGCCGGTACTCAAAAGCCATTTCTAACCTTCAAGCGAACTACCTGGTCTATTCACACTTTCATTCAATCACATTCTCTCTGCGGAAGACTCAATCAATGAAGTACTATTCATAATTTAGGGCCAAAGGACAAATAACTATCAAATCAACCAACAGTTATAGAAGAACTACTCAAAAGAACAATCCAACATTTATACACTCTAGTCTATGAAGCCTCTATCAACAATTTGGGAGATGCCGATGACAAGCCCATGGCTACCAACAATCAAAAATAAAGGAAACAACATAAAACTATACAGGAAACTCAACATCCTCCGGAAACTAGGAGGACTCACCAACTAACTGGGAGCGTGTGGATCTTCAACGGTGCGTCGATTGATGATCTCTAGTACCTATCTCTGCATCATGAATGATACAGGCCAAATGGCTTCAGTACATGGAATGTACGAGTATGTAAAATGGCCGAATAAAACAACGTCAGAAAGAACCGAATCAAATCAACTCGGAATCTCAACTTAAGAGAAATAACAACTCAATCAAGTGTCCTAAGTCTAAATACGAATATGATTTAGACGGGACCAATCACATACAATTCAACTCAATCTGACTCAGAGTACTATCAAGACCTATATGGGAGTTTCTCTTATCCGACAACCATTACTTATGAGCCAGTGACAGTACAACAAACCGACGTTGTTGCTGCGTCCGTTCATACTTTGCCAAGGCATGAATGAATCAACCAATCATGGATCCCATCGATCAGTCAAGTCCTATTATTTCAGGATAATAAAAATAGGAAACATCCGACTTTAACGGTTCGATCCCATGTGAAGCATCCGACTTTAACGGTTCAATCCCCTCCTACATTGGAGGCGTAGTTCATGGGGTTCGAGTATGGACTATACTCTTACCCACTCGGCGCTCGATACTCCTTCCAAGACTCAATGCTCATAAAACTCCATCCAATCAACTCAATTAAATCATATCAACAAGTCTCATTTACAACCTTGTCAACTCATCAACTCTGTCACAATCAAATCTCTCCCAAATCATGCTATCCGATCAATCCCAATTACATCTTTCAAGAGTAATTTAAATGTACATTTATAGCAACATACAAACATATCCCGTCATTTCTCTATTCATTCAACACATCTTTGGAACAAATCACAACTCCAAGGTTTTAAACCAACAATTCAAGATGAATAACATATCGAGAAAATCAACATCTTTATCGAAATCAACATGGTTAAGAAAATCAATAAAGTATGTTTAACAACCCATCTCTATCAACGCATACTCACATGAAGACTCTTTTTTAGAAATTTCTTGACTCAACAATATTAACATAACAAGAATCAAATTAATAGATGACAATAAGTTTGACCTCTCATATCAATCAACTCCTAACAATATGAAGCATATCACTTTCTCGACTCCACAATGTCCACATAATAGAAATTAGGGTAATAGATGAAAGGGATCTATTTGTACCTAACTCCATCAATAAACTTCATTCTTATGGACAATAATCTCAAAGAAGATGTAGAAAACATGGGTGGACTCAACCCATGCTTTAAATAGCCTTACATACCTTAGAGTAGATTTTGAAGAACCTTGTTGTTGGGTCTTCAATGGAAAACTTGAAATCTTGAAGCTCTTGAAGGCGCTTATTGTTGAAGAATGATTTGGAGAAGAAGAAGAAGAGAGGGAAATGTTAGGGCTTTTACAGAGAGAGAGAGAGGGATTGAAAATGGTCCCAAAAATGTCCCAAGGCTGTGTATATATAATTTGGGGAAATACCCAAATTGCCCTTTCTTCGAAAATTTGGAAAAATGGCTAAAACACCCTTGGCGCGATAGTGGCGAATCACGCCCTTACAACGCCAAGCCAAATTTAGGCTTAAAACCTGCACATCTGATAGTGGCGCGTTGCGCCAAGGACCAAACTACTGAGGCTATTTTGTGGCGCGATAGTGGCGCGTCGCGCCCTTACAGCGCCAAGCCCATATTTTTTGGGTTCTGGAAAATAGGCTTAAAAACCCTGCACATCTTCTAGTGGCCTACCGCGCCAGGGACCAATCTACTGAGGCTTGTTCCTGCCGCGATAGTGGCGCGTCGCGCCATTGCGGCGCCAAGCCCAAGTTTCCAGCAGTTGTCCCCAGGCCTGAAATTCCTGTAGTACCCGTCCGTCTTAGGATCGTCATATATTTTGACTCCGAATTCCAAAAATTACATTCTTGGCGGCGTTGGAAAGAAGACTCGATGACCTCTAATCTAGTAGGTTGTGGGCCACCCAGATCGTTATATTTCAAAAGATAGGGTCATTAGAAGTAGACCCCTTATACGAACTCATCCTAAAACTTAGCCACGACGAATCTTTTGGACTTAGCTTGTCCTAGGGGTCCTTTGTGACTCCACATCACCTCTAACACTTTCCAATTTCTCAGGGACTCATCTTAATTCGTGCATATACTTCACAATACTTGAGTCTGACCCTACAAGAATACAAGAAGGGTCCGAATCTTAGGGAAAAAAAATTTAGGGGGTGTTACACCGCATGAGTAAGTTTGTCTTCGGCTTTTCTGAGACAGTGGTGAAAGAGTGTAGAATTGCGATGCTAATCAAGGAGATGGATATCTCCCATTTTATCACTCATGCTCAATAGATTAAGGAGGAAAAGCTTAAGGAGAGTGGGGGTGGGGTGGGGGTGGCAGAGATATTTTGAATAAAGAATTAAAATATCAAATTATTGAATAAGGATAAAAAATTTTATAATAAGGATCACCAAATTCGAGGAGAGTTCTCAATTATCTCATCAAGATGAGAATAAAATGTGCATAATTTGTGAAGATCTTATAAAATTGTTTGAACTTTTGAAAAACTAAATTTATTTTGGCCATCTTATTGCAAAAAGGCTAGAATCATACAATTTGAGAATTGATCGTAAAAAATTATATATTGTAAAATCAATGAAATAATTTTTTTTTTTTTGTTTAACTATCTTACTCTAAAGGCTTTCTAGATGGACTCGACTCCTGTGTCGAGTCCAACTAAGGTAACTATATTAATACCAGCTTGATATTGTTCAGGCTTAAGGAATTACAAAATTAAATTACATAACGAATTTTTAAGACTAGTAAAAGTAATTCTTTCTGTGTCTGCTTTTGAAATTTTAAACACAAACAATAAGGGGTCTCTTTGTCTACTTTCAGAGTTTTTAGCTCAAATAACGTGGGGTTTCTATCTGCTTCCCGAAGTGTTTAACACAATAATGTGGCTTCTCTTTGTCTACTTTCGTAGTTTCTAACACAACTATTGTGAGGTTCCTGTCTGCTTCTCAAGTTTTAAACACAAATAACGTGATTCTTTGCTTGCTTTTGGAATTTCTAAAACAAATAATATGGGCTCTCTTTATCTGCTTTCGAAATTTTTAACACTGAAAACGTGGGTCTCTTTGTTTGCTTTTGAAATTTTTAACACAGAAAATGTTGGGTCTGCCCAATTCGCAAAAACAATTATCTTGCTTCTGAAATAAAACTTTTTTTTTGAATAAGAAATATTGAATCCAAAAAAGTGGTACTTAAATATTTCATCAAACTAAAAATCAAGTGTGCGTGGTTTCATGAAGTTTTTTCTTAAAAAATAAAATATAACAGGCAATCACACTTGTTTTGCTCCTCTTTTTTAGTTTTTGATTTTAAATTAAGAATTAAAAATTTCTTCTTTTTTTTTGATGGTTGGTTTGGGGGTGAGATATAATTTTTGAATAACGAGTTTATTAAAAAATGAGATTTTTGATCAAGGACAATTTTTTTCCAAAAAAGATCACCAAATTCGAGGAGAGCTGCTTAACTATATCACCAAGGTGAGAATAAAATGTGTGTAGTTCGTGATGATTTTGTAGAAGTGTTTGAAATTTTTTGAAAATTTTGATTTATTTTGGCTATCTTAAGGCAAAAAGGCTAGAATCATACAATTTGTGATTTAATTGTAAACAATTTATCGTTTAATTAACTTATTCTGAAGGCTTTCTAACGGGTTCAACACCTGTGTCGAATCCCACTAAGGCGAATGCACGTGATACAAACAAAGGATAGCTTATAAGGGATCCACGTGGATTGAGTTAGACTATCAATGGTCTGCACTAGTCTAACCTGATAGTGTCTCATCAAGTTAAAACTGATTATCCAAATCGATCAAACTGTCAAACATTTTAAGAATTCAATTTTCAATTATTATTTTTGGCCAATGAGCTAACATTCCAAGATACTCAATCGATCATAGTTTTAAATTTTTCCCTTTATTTTCCTTTTTTATTTAAAACCTGAGCCCCACCGCATCCATAATCACCTAATTACCTTTTAGAAATCTATAATACCAACCCCTTTTTCATCTCTCTCTTAAATTGCTATCAATCGTTAACTCTATTAATTTTTATCAAATTAAACTCTACATGGATTATCGAAGACGAGCAGAAACAAGTCTTGTGTGACAATATTTTAAGCTATAAATGAAGATATGATGCAATGTCTACATTGTGATGACACATATAAGCATATATTCACACCGGATTATAGTGAGTGTATCATTTTTTTGCATAGGTACTTGAATAGGCATTGTCACTCAAATCTAGATGCATATCTTTCTTAAAATTTGAAGTTTGAATTTTCTCTTGTTTAGTTGTTGTAAAATAGAAACTTTAGATTTTGCAAGTTTTTAAAAAATAGAACGAGCAAAATTAATAGCATGAAATATCTTTATGTCTATGCATTTAATTAATTATAATCTCTGTACGTGCATTGCACATGTATGCCTAATAATGTAATACACATTTTTATAAATAATATCAATATTATTAAACCACAGAAAGCAAAAAAGCAATGATGATAAAATTAGGCATTACATCAGAATGAAACTACTGGAATTGATTAAAAAAAATGGAAATTGAAAGTACTGGAATTGATAGAGTTTTTTTTCTCTGGAAATTGAAACTACTTCTAGAATTGATAATATTTTTAATCAATTATTACCCTCCAAATTTTCAGGAATCAATTCAGCTAGGAAATCGCCTCTGAGAATCTGAACTCTGAATTCGATTTTGCTAGTGCTACACTCTGACAGTTCAAACACAAGTCAATCTCTCTCCTTTAGTTTGTTATCATCCACAACTTTTCTCTATCTAGTGCTAAATTTATAAGTATAATTGGCTCCACCATAAAATAGATCCCACTTCTTTCGACCACAAGTAATGACTACAGGGGCTCCAGCAGAAGGTAGCTCTTTGTTCATTTTCTTGGGTATATACTGTCAAACATTCAACGAGACTCAGAAATATAAAAGCCACGAGTCCAAAAGAACACAAAGCATCCAATTCAAACATTATGTGTATGTATTATTTTAATTTTATTCTGAAAATAGGTCGACAGGGAAAATAAAACTCTCCACCTTGGAATAAAAATGATCTTTATTCTTTTGTCAACAAAAAGTTTACAATGAATAGTAAATAGAGGATTTTCTAGTTCTATTATTTTATGTATCAATCAGAAAAGCGAATAGAGTTCCATTACATATGGATTGGTGTATATTTATATATCTAAACATAAATATTAAGCATGGAATCCAGGACATCTAATCTCGAATTCACCATTGCAAAAAAATATGTTTTTGTGGATTTCCACCTGGTATTCAATATTGAGGAAATGAGATCTCTACAATTTGAATACAGAAAAATACCTTTTCAAAAGAATAAAAAATTTCATATGCATAAAAGTGAAAATCTAACTAAAGGAAGTTTGTAAAGGGATAAAAAACCATTTCTCCATTCAATATCCATAGTCCCATTAAATCTGGATCCACCACGAAAGTCCAACATTGGTATAAAAAGCTTTCTAACAAAGGCAATTTCATACCATAAATACTAACAAAGAGGGTTCTTTATATAGAAAGATGAAGGAGAAAATGAGAGTTACCAAACTGTAAATGGGCTTGACAGCGCTCTTAGTGAGAATCATATCAACATAGGGTTTTCCAGAAAGTGGCCAATATTTAGCATTGTCGATTTGTACGCTTCCAGTGCTTTCAATCATGATGGATTTACCTTTCTGGTTTGAAACTTGTTCAGAAGATGATCCATCCTGGTAAATAAAGTCAAAGGAGTATGTAAGCTTTAAAATCAACAACGGGGATCGAAAATCGAAAGAAAGAAAAGTAGAAATAGAAAAAATTATTAATCGTGATAGGAACATACCTCCATTGCTGATTGATCAGAGAAATGGAGTTTTTGTTCTGGTATTCAATTTATAAAGAGTACACAAAAACCTTTGAACATTCAAAAGTGGATAGTTTATGGTTTTGGGAGTAGGGGTGGGTTCTAGTGTTTTCAAAAAATAACTCAAAAGTATTTGTTTTAGTTAAACAACTACTCCTATTTACTTCTTTATATAATATTATGCATCATTAGAAAAAGAGGTTGTTGCATTTATTATAGCACGAGATTATTGTGACTAAAAGAATTACAAAATCAATTTATATAATGGCCTTTTAAGACTAATAAGAGTATTTCACTTTTTGTCTTTTTTGAAAATTTTAACACAAATAACGTGACGTCTCTTTGTCTACTTCCGGAGTTTTAAGCACAAATAATGTGGGATTTATGTCTGCTTTTGAAGGTTCTAACACAAATAACGTTACTTGCTTTCAGAGTTTTTAGCAAAAATATTATAGGGTCTCTGTTTGTTTCTGAAGATTTTAACACAAATAATGTGGTTCTTTGCTTGCTTTCGGAGTTTTTAATACAAATAATATGGGTTCTCTTTGTCTTCTTCCGGAGTTTCTAACACTAATAATGTAAGGCCCCTTTCTCTACTTCCGGAATTTTTAACACAAAAAATGTGGGGTCTTTTCAATTCGCAATAAAGATGATCTTGATTTAGCTTATGAAATGAAAGCTTTTTTTTAATAAGGAATACTCAATCTGAAAAGAGTTACTTAAGTATCTCATAAAAGTAAAAATAAAGTGTGCATGGTTCATTAATTGTTTTTCTTTTTTTAAAAATAAAATAGGCAACTATACTTGTTTTGCCCCTCTTCTTTTGTTTCTTTTTTTCAATAAAGATTTATTTATTTATTTTTGTGGTTGGGTGGGGTGGGAGAGATTTTTTGAATAAAAAATTTTTTAAAAGGGGATTTTTGAACAAGGACAAAAAATATTTTTTTAATAAGGATCACCAAATACGAAGAGAATTGCTTAAGTATCTCACCTAGCAAACATACAACAATTAATCTCTGCAACTCCATGTTTCCTCGTTGCTAGCTTGCATTTTCTCCATCTCCTGCTTTCATGTCCCATGTCACAACCCGATTCCAGGTGTGATGGTACCTGTCCTTTTCCACCGGACAAGTCAGCCTAAACCCAAACATTTCGATAAATAAAGTGGAAACAGTCAAAATAGGTAAATAATAAACCAAAAGCGGAAGTCTTTCACTTGAATATCCCCAAAGATTAGTTGTCACATGTACAAGCCACTAAAGAAAGTAAAACTGAAATGACAGTACAAGCCTCAATATGTCTTCAACTCTCAAATAGAGTATAGCATAAAAATACAGGAAGTACGAGAGCTCGCTGGATATCGATGGCTACTTCTTTCAACTCCCAGAAGCCTCGAATAATCAAGAAAAGAGACGGTGATCAAAGTCCATGCTCGGAATCTACACAAGTGTAGAATCAAGGGTGAGTACCAAAAAACGCGGTACCTAGAAAGCAAACTAGAAAAACTAAGTAAATCTAAAAGAATACACGAACTCCATTTCCAACCCAACCGAGCCTCCAGACTACAACCTGCACAGAAATCATCCCACCATAACAGTTCATACTATACAGTTCAATAAGGTTCAGATCACAGCTCAATATCATAGATATATCGTACAAATACTCAAAATATCACAAACAGGCATCAAACTGTCAACACAGATATGCAGAATATGTATATGCACACTCAATGATCATACTTATGTGCACTTGCCAAAAATGACCTCGGCCATATAATCTTTGATCGGAAATGACCTCATTCTCATAATCTCTGACGGGAAATGACCTCGGTCTCATAATCTCTGACCGAAAATGACCTCGATCTCATAATCTCTGATCGAAAATGACCTTGATCTCATAATCTCTAACCGAAAATGACCTCGATCTCATAATCTCTGACCGAAAATGACCTCGATCTCATAATCTCTGACCGAAAATGACCTCGATCTCATAATCTCACCGAAAATGACCTCGACCATATGCTCTCGTCGAAAATGACCTCAGCCAGAAATGACCTTGATAGTATAATCCCGCCGAAAATGACCTCGGCCATATTATATCTCTGACCGAAAATGACCTTGGTGTCACAATCATATACCTCTCATCACAGTGTTTCAGAACCAATGCAACAACATGCTCAATAAGTAATGTGGAATAAATAATTCAGACAAACCGCAATCAAAATTAGACTATCAAGTATTTTATCAAATACACATAGATATCTAGATTACGGCATGCTAGTTTCATTACTCAACAATATCACCCATAGTCTTTTATTAACCTCATCGCTTCATTTTAGATTAGTTCATATCATAATTAAACTCTTAACCTCATCCCTATTACGCCCCAACTCATATACAATGGGATATTCGGGAATTCTAAGAGAGTCACGGAGTTTTAAGAGTCCACTTGCCTTAGCCAATATGCGATCAATCAATCCACGTGTGCCTTGCCCTTTCGATTATACTCTGAATCTTCACAATCTATTCAAGTATTGATCTACAATTAGAAACTAACTCCAACGATACAAAGAATGTGAAATTAAGCAAAAAAGGGGGTCAAAGGCTCAAAATTTGACTTCACAAAATAGGAGTTTAAATTCAGAAATTTTTGGATGAAATTATTCCTTTTGATCTTAGGAACTCATTATCGAAAACCATTTCAAAAACTCATCCCTAAGTAAGTCACAATCAATGATTTAAGATTTTTCTCAAGTGCTTGAAAAATGACCATTTTCACCCATTCAAATCCCCAAATACATGTTAGAATCATCAATTAATCAATGGAAAATGATGAAGTAGGGTCAAAATAACTTACCCAATGAAATCCCATGAAAATTCCTTCTACAAATCACCACTACCGAGCTCCAAAGTTCAAAAATGGAGAAAATAACTTAAACCTCAGCCAAAACCCCTCTCAGATGTCGCTTAAGCAATAGGGGTTTGCTTAAGCAGACCATCGCTTTTGCGGGATTTTGGTCGCCTTTGTGATCTCCGCCCCTTTGTTAAAGCGGCCACTTTGGTCGCTTTTGTGACTCTTCACAAAACCCGAGCCTTCGCTTTTGCGATACGGTGTTTGCTTAAGTGGTGGTCGCTTTTGTGACACCACCTTTGCTAAAGCGAAGACACCAAAACCAACAACTTTCAATAAATCTCAAAGTCTCCGAATTGACCTTCGGGATTCATTCAGAATCCCGTATAGATAAACTATATAGACATCCCCACTAAAATCGATATTTTGGATTCATCGAAAATCGATTTCGAGGCCTCCTTGACCCAAAAACAAAAAAGTCGCAACTAAACCAACTTTATACCTCAAAAGACCAAAACACCTTCGGAGCTTCCGAAAATTATACAGGAACTCTCCCTAGGTCTTAAATCACCCTCTGATTCCAACAAAGTTGTTGGAATTCAATTCCGAGCATCCGATCTTCAAATGTTGACCAAAGTCAAACCAATGGCCAAAAACTCAATTATTTCCAACTCAACCCCTCAAATCCATGATATGACTCCAAATATAATTTCGTCAACTCTCCTACACCAATTTTAACATTCTGAAATTGATGGAATCGACAGAATTCTGTTCTGAGACTCAAAATTTCGAATGAACTCAAATACAACTTTTGAGTCATTCTAAATCTCTAAAACTCAAATTTTACCAAAAATCTTAACTTTTCAAGAAAACTACGAAACCAACATCAGATATTAATTAAATATGACTCGGGGAAACTAATAGAGGGGTAAAATAGTCATTTTTATGAAAAATTCCAAAAAATGCCCTTTAGGGTAATTACATCATCCACCACTAAAAACAATGTTCGTCCTCGAACATAAAGTAATAAAAAGTACCTGAACTCTCAAAAAGCACTGGATATCGAGCCTACATGTCATCCTCCAACTCCCAAGTCACCTCTCCGACTGAGCGGTGCCTCCACTGTTCCTTCACTGAAGCTATTTCCTTGGTCCTAAGCTTATAGACTTGTTTATCAAGGATGGCTATGGGCTCCTCTTCAAAGGTCAAATCTGGACCAATTCCACCGTGTCAAGAGAAAATATATGAGACTCGTCCGGTACATACTTCCGGAGCATGAAAACATAAAATATAAGATGTACCATTTATAAGCTAGGTGGCAAGGCTAAATTATAAGCCACTTCTCTCACGCGCCCCAAAATCTCAAATGGGCCAATAAATCGAGGGCTAATCTTGCCCTTCTTTCTGAATTGCATTACGCCCTTCATGGGCGACACTTGGAGCGAAACATGGTCATCCTCCATGAACTCCAATGGTTGAACCCTCCTATCCGCATAACTCTTTTGCCTACTCTGGGTTATTAGGATCCTACCCTGGATAATCCGAACCTGCTCCATGGCATCTCTAAGCAAGTTTGCATCTAAAGTGCCTATCTCAACTAAGTTTAACCACCCAATAGGAGATCGACACCTCCTACCATATAATGCTTGAATGGGGGTATTTGAATACTAGAGTGATAGCTGTTGTTTTAGGCAAACTCTGCTAAGGGCAAATGCTGATCCCACCTAGCACCAAAATTAATAACACAAGCTCAGAGCATATCCTTCAACACCTGAATCGTCTGCTCAGACTGACCATCAGTCTGTGGGTGAAAAGTTGTACTCATATCAAGCCTAAATCCCAGGCCGTCTTGTAGATCCTGCCAAAAGTGCAAAGTAAACACTGAGCCTCGGTCCAAAATAATGGATACTGGAACTCCATAAAGCCGAATGATTTGATTGATATACAACTGAGCTAGCTTGTCAGCCGTGTACTTTACCTTAACTAGAATAAAATGGGCAGACTTGATCAGTCCATCCATCAACCACCACCCATATAGAATCAAACAACCCATGGTGGTAGGAAAACCCACAACGAAGTCCATGGTGATCCGCTCCCACTTCCAAGTAGGAATAGGCATCCTCTGAATCATATCTCTAGGCCTTGGTGCTCACACTGACCTGTTAACAGGTCAAACATTCGGATACAAACTCTGCGATGTACCTTTTCATCCCACACCACTAGTAATACTGACTAAGGTCATGATGCATCTTTTCTGCACTTGGATGAATAAAATATCGAGAAAAATAAGCCTTCTCTTGTATCAATCTGAGTCACCCACCTTGGGCACACAAATTCGATCCCCAATCCTCAAGACACCCTCTGAATAAAGTCTAGCCTTCTTGGTTTCACCCCTCAACACCTTGTCTTGAATGAGATATAACTTTTCATCATCAAACTACCTCTCTCGAATCTGTTCAACTAAGGAAGAGAGGGCTTCAATAAAAGCAATGAATCCTCCATTCTCATCAGAAACTCACAATCGAATAAGGCTATTAGCTAAATTCTGAACATCTCTAGATAAAGGCCTCCTATCAACACTAATCGCCTCTACACTCCCCATACTAGGAGCCTTACTACTCAAAGTATCGGCCACCATATTGGCCTTCCCCGGGTGGTACAAGATAGTCATTTCATAGTCCTTCCGTAACTCAAGCCATCTACGCTGCCTCAGATTTAGATCCCTCTGACTGAAGATATATTGAAGACTCCAGTGATTAGTGAATACTTTACAATGTACACTATACAAATAATGATGTCATATCTTCAACACAAATACCACCATCGCTAACTCTAGATCATGGGTAGGGTAGTTCTTCTTATGAGTCTTTAACTGTCTTGATGCATAGGCAACTACCTTTCCTTTCTGCATTAGCACTCCACCCAAACTAACACCAGAAACATCACAATACACGGTGAAGTCTATACCTTCCTCGAGTAAGGTCAAAATAGGAGCTGAAGTCAACAAGGCCTTGAGCATTTGAAAGCTCACCTCACACTCATTGTACCAATGAAAATCTACTGGCTTCTGAGTCAGTCTAGTTAGTGGGGCCATTACAGGCGTCAAGAAGATTAATGAGATTATGGGTGTCACCCTGTAGAAGAGTGAAAGGAGTGGCTCATATTTGGTTCAAGCAATAGAGGGTTGAAATGACGGTTGATGCAGGCCCATTGGATTGGGAAAGGTTCAAGGGTGCTTTTCTAGATAGGTTCTTCCAGCTTGAGATGAGGGAGGCTAAGGTTTAAGAGTTCATCAATTTGAAGTAAGGGAACATGACGGTGAAGGAGTACTCTTTGAAGTTCACCCAACTTTCAAAGTATGCTCCGACTAAGGTAGCCGACTCTACGGCCCGCATGTAACTCCTAGGGAGGGTACCTTAGGTGTGGCCGACACTCGAAAGCCAATTCTGACCTTCAAGCGAACCACCTGGTCCAGTCACACTTTCATTTAATCACATTCTCTCTGCGGAAGACTCAATCAATGAAGTACTATTCATAATTTAGGGCCAAAGGCCAAATAACTATCAAATCAACCAATAGTTATAGAAGAACTACTCAAAAGAACAATCCAACATTTCCATACTCTAGTCTATGAAGCCTCTATCAACAATTTAGGAGGTGCCGATGACAAACCCATGGCTACCAACAATCAAAACTAAAGGAAATATCACAAAACTATACAGGAAACTCAACATCCTCTGGAAACTAGGAGGACTCACAAACTAGCTGGGAGCGTGTGGATCTTCAACGGTGCATCGGTTGATGATCTTTAGTACCTATCTCTGGATCATGAAATAATGCAGGCCAAATGGCGTCAGTACATGGAATGTATGAGTATGTAAAATGGTCGAATGAAACAACGTCAAAAATGACCGAATCAAATCAACTCGAAATCTCAACTCAAGAGAAATAACAACTCAATCAAGTATCCTAAGTCTAAATAAGAATTTGATTTAGACGGGACCAATCACATACAATTTAACTCAATTTGACTCAAAGTACTATCAAGACATATATGAGAGTTTTTCTTATCCGACAACCATCACTTATGAGCTAGTGATAGTACAACAAACCGACGTTGTTGTCGCATCCGTTCATACTTTGCCAGGGCATGAACGAATCAACCAATCATGGATCCCATCGATCAGTCAAGTCCTATCATTTCAGGACAATAAAAATAGGAAACATCCGACTTTAACGGTTCAATCCCATGGGAAGCATCCGATTTTAACGGTTCAATCCCTTCCTACATTGGCGGCGTAGTTCATGGGGTTCGAGTATGGACTATACTCTTACCCACTAGACGCTCGATACTCCTCCCAAGACTCAACGCTCATAAAACTCCATCCAATCAACTCAATTAAATCATATCGACAAGTCTCATTTACAACCTTGTCAACTCATCAACTCTGTCACAATTAAATCTCTCCCAAATTATGCTATCCGATCAATCCCAATCACATCTTTCAAGAGTAATTTAAATGTACATTTATAGCAACATACAAACATATCCCGTCATTTCTCTATTCATTTAACATATCTTTGGAACTCATCACAACTCCAAGGTTTTAAACCAACAATTCAAGATGAACAACATATCGAGAAAATCAACATCTTTATCGAAATTAACATGGTTAAGAAAATCAATAAAGTATGTTTAACAACCCATCTCTATCAACGCATACTCACATGAAGACTCTTTTTTAGAAATTTCTTGACTCAACAACATTAACATAACAAGAATCAAATTAATAGATGGCAATAAGTTCGACCTCTCATCTTAATCAAATCCTAACAACATGAAGCACAACACTTTCTCAACTCCACAACGTCCACATAATAGAAATTAGGGTAATAGATGAAAGGGATCTATTTGGACCTAACTTCATCAATAAACTTCATTCTTATGGATAATAAATCTCAAAGAAGATATAGGGAACATGGGTAGACTCAACCCATGCTTTAAATAGCCTACATACCTTAGAGTATATTTTGAAGAAACCTTGTTATTGGGTCTTCAATGGAAAACTTGCAATCTTGAAGCTCCTGAAGGCGCTCTTTGTTGAAGAAGGATTTGGAGAAGAAGAAGAAGAAGAGAGGGAAATGTTAGGGCTTTTAGAGAGAGAGAAAGGGATTAAAAATGGTCCCAAAAATGTCCCAAGGTTGTGTATATATAATTTCGGGAAATACCCAAATTTCCCTTTCTTCAAAAATCTAGAAAAATGGCTAAAACACCCTTGGCGCGATAGTGGCGCATCGCGCCCTTACAGCGCCAAGCCGAATTTAGGCTTAAAACCTGCACATCTGATAGTGGCGCGTCGCGCTAAGGACCAAACTACTGAGGCTATTTTGTGGCTCGATAGTGGCGCATCGCGCCCTTACAGTGCCAAGCCCATATTTTCTGGGTTCTGGAAAATAGGCTTAAAAATCCTGCACATCTTCTACTGGCGCGCCGCGCCAGGGACCTAACTACTGAGGCTTGTTCCTGCCGCGATAGTGGCGCATCGCGCCATTGCGGCACCAAGCCTAAGTTTCCAGCAGTTGTCCCCAGGCCTGAAATTCCTGTAGTACCCGTCCATCTTAGGATCGTCATATCTTTTGACTCCGAACTCCAAAAATTACATTCTTGATGGCGTTGGAAAAAAGACTCGACGACCTCTAATTTAGTAGGTCGTGGGCCACCCAGATCATTATATTTCAAAAGATAAGGTCGTTAGAAGTCGACCCCTTATACGAACTCATCCTAAAACTTAGCCACGATGAATCTTTTGGACTTAGCTTGTCCTAGGGGTCCTTTGTGACCTCACATCGCCTCTAACACTTTCCAATTTCTCAGGGACTCATCTTAACTCCTGCATATACTTCACAATACTTGAGACCGACCCTACACGTATACAAGAAGGGTCTGAATCTTAGGGAAATTGTTTTTAGGGGGTGTTACATTATCTCCCCCTTGGGATCATTCGTCCTCGAATGATGAGAAATTAAGGATGGACTCGGGGCACAAATCACAATCAGAAATCAGTCATTCAGCCAATCAAATTCACAATTAAAATTATTATCCAAACTCAAAATGTTCCAACGAATTCAAGTCAAGGGAAATGAGCATTACCTTCAACATTCTCATCGGTAGGCACGAATAGATGTGGATATCTAGATTTCATATCTTCCTCCGCTTCCCATGTGGATTTCTCAACGAATTGATTTCTCCATAGGACTTTGATTAAGGCGATCTCTTTTTTCCTCAATTTGTGAATTTGGCGATCAAGAATTTGGACCAAAACCTCTTCATAGGATAAGCTATCCTTAACTCCAATACTATCAATGGGGACTACCAACGAGGGATCGCCCAAGCACTTCTTCAACATCAAAACGTGGAATACCAGATGAATAGAGCCTAGCTCCGAGGGTAGCTCCAACTCATAGGCGACACCCTTAATTCGCCTCGCAATTTGGTAAGGGCCAATATATCGGGGACTAAGCTTACCCTTCCTTCCGAACCTCATGACACCCTTCATGGGTGACTCTTTCAAGTACACCCAATCATCCACCTCGAACTCTAAGTCTCTCCTCCATACATCGGTGTACAATTTTTGGCGGCTTTGGGCTGTCTTTTGCCTATCTTAAATAACTCTTACCTTCTCCATGGCTTGGTGAACAAAATCAGGCCCAATCAACTCAACTTCACCAACTTCAAACCACCCAATGGGTGATCTACACCTCCTCCCATAAAAACCTTCATAAGGAGCCATTTGAATGCTTGCATGATAGCTATTATTGTATGCAAATTCTATAAGAGGTAAGCGATCATCCCAATTTTCTTTGAAGTCAAGCATACAAGCTCTCAACATATCCTCCAATGTCTGAATGGTGCGCTCCGCTTGGCCATCCGTCTGGGGATGAAAGGTCGTACTCAAGTTCACCTTCAAAACCAGTCCCTTCTGGAAGGATTTCCAAAATTGGAAAGTGAATTGAACTCCTCTGTCTGAGATGACAGACAAGGGAACCCCATGCAATCTGACGATCTCCTGAATGTATAACTTTGCATAATCTTCTGCGGTGTCAGTAGTCTTAACTGCCAAGAAGTGAGCTGATTTCATCATTCTATCCACAATCACCCAAATCAAATCATGTTGCTTCCGAGACTTCGGCAGACCTGTGATAAAGTCCATATTAATCATCTCCCACTTCCATTCCGAGATTTCTATATTTTGAGCCAAACCACATGGTCTTTGATGCTCAACTTTCACCTTTTGGCAATTCAGGCACTTGGAAATGAATTTTGCAATATCTCTCTTCATCCCTCTCTACCAATAGATTTTCCTCAAGTCATGATACATTTTTGTAGAGCCCGGATGAATAGAGTATCTGGAACTATGCGCTTCAGCCATAATCCTTTCTTGAACATCATCGACATCTAGTACGCACAATCTGTTTTGGTACCTCAACGCACCATCTCCCCCTTTGGTAAAAACCATCACCTCCTGTTTGTCAACAACTTCCTTCAACTGGAGAAGGACGGGATCTTGGTCTTACTTTTCCTTTACCTCTACCACGAGTGAGGATGCAGCCTCATCCTGAACATTAACTCTACCTTCATTGTTCTCTTCAAGATGAACTCCCAATCGGGCTAATCTATGCACCTCTCTAGCCAATTCTTTCCTTCCCTTCTCCATATAGGCAGTGCTACCCATATACAACTTGCTAAGAGCATCAGCAATAACGTTAGCTTTACCTAGATGGTAGAGGATGCTCATATCATAGTTTTTGAGCAGTTCGAGCCATCTCCTTTATCTCAGGTTGAGTTCCTTCTGGCTGAAGACGTATTGTAAACTCTTGTGATCGGTGAACACATCAACATGCACTCCATACAAGTAGTGGTGCAAGATTTTAAGGGCAAATACCACAGCTGCCAGTTCAAGATAATGAGTTGGATAATTTCTCTCGTGAACCTTAAGCTGTTTGAAGCATAAGGTATCACCTTTCCCTTCTGCATCAGCACACAGCCCAAACCAACTCTAGATGTATCACAATAGATCACAAAACCCTCTGTTCCATCAGGCAAGGTTAGAACAGGAGCAGTGGTTAGCTTGGTCTTCAATTTCTGGAAACTCTCCTCACAAGCATCGGACTATTGGATCTTAGCCTTCTTCTGGTTCAGCTTGGTTAATGGCGATGATATGGATGAGAATCCCTCTACAAACCTTTGATAATAGCCGTCCAAACCCAAGAAGCTTCTGATCTCTGTCGGGGATGTGGGTCTGGGCCAATTTTTCACTGCCTTAATCTTTTAAGCATCAACCTAAATACCATCTCCAGATACAATATGGCTTAAAAAGGCCACTGATATAAGCCAAAATTCACATTTTGAGAACTTTGCATACTAACCTAGTCTTTCAAAGTTTGCAAGACGACTCTAAGATGACGGGCGTGCTCCTCCTCATTCTTGGAGTAAACCAAAATATCATCTATGAATACAATCACAAATATATCAAAATATGGTTTAAATACTCGGTTCATGAGATTCATAAAAGTTGTGGGGGCAATAGTCAATCCAAAGGACATGACCAAAAATTCAAAGTGGCCATAACGAGTCCAAAAAGCTGTCTTTGGGATATCACACTCCCTCACCTTCAACTAATGGTAGCCGGATCTTAGGTCTATCTTTGAGAAACAGGTGGCACCCTGAAGTTGATCAAATTAGTCGTCTATTCTAGGGAGAGGGTATTTGTTCTTTATGGTGACCTTGTTCAGCTGCCTGTAATCAATACACATTCTAAGGGACCCATCTTTCTTGCGCACAAATAGGACCGGAGCACCCCATGGTAAGACATTCGGTCTAATGAATCCCTTATCTAACAAGTCTTTCAATTGTTCCTTCAACTCTTTCAACTTAGTCGGAGCCATTCTATACGGAGGGATAGAGATAAGTTGGGTATCAGGAAGAACATCAATCCCAAAGTCGATCTCCCTATCAGGAGGGACTCTAGACAGATCTTCAGTAAAGACATCAGGGGACTCGTTGACAATCGGAACCGACTCAAGGGATGGAGACTCAATATTGTCATCTTTCACTCGAACAAGGTGATAAATACACCCTTTTGAGATTAGCTTCCTGGCCCTAAGGTAGGAAATAAACTTACCCTTAAGCACGACAGGACTACCCTTCCACGCTATGACAACCTTATTCGGGAATTTGAACTTGACAATCTGAGTCCTACAATCAATAGAGGCATAACAAACATAAAGCTAGTCCATGCCAAGAATCACATCAAAATCAACCATGTCTAACTCAACCAAGTCAGCCAAGGTAGCCCTGTGATGAATTGACACAGTGCAATCTCTATAGACTTTCTCAGCTACGATAGAATCACCGACAAGAGTAGTTACGCAGAAAGGCTCAAGGAGACACTCAGGGATTTTATTGAATTTACTAGTCACGTAAGGAGTCACAAAAGATAGGGTGGCACCCGTATCCATCAAAACATAACAGTCAAGAGAAGAGACTCGAATCATACCCGTCACGATGTTTGGAGAGTTCTCCTGATCTTGGCGACTACCCATGGCATATAGGCGGTTTGTGCCCCCACTCATACCTGAAGTAGTGCCCCTCTGATTACCTCTAGCTGGCGGTGCGGTGGTAGAAAACTGGGCTCTGTTCCCCCCCGTTGGACACTTCCTCTGAAAATGGTCCATTTGGTCGCATTTATAACAACCAACCCTTCCCGCTCTGCACTCTCCTAAGTGGAGCTTACTGCACTTGCCGCATGATGGCTTCCCTTTCGAACCTTGACCCACACTAATCTGAGATTGAGAACTGGAGGGTCTGAAATTCTGGCGACTCTGTCCCTACCGATCATACCTGTCCTACGACATAGGTGCACTGGCAGTAGATGAGGCATAGTTGGAAGGCCTTTTATGGAAGAAGGGCTTGTTACCCTTGTTCTGCTTCTGTTCATTCTCATGCCCAGCTGATCTTGCCTTCTTGCTCAGATGCTCCTATTTGTCCTTCCTCTTCTCTTCCTCCACCTGTTGAGCATACACCATTAATCTGGAAATATCCATATCAGAGATCAACAATGCTGCTTTGCACTCCTTCTTCACATGTCTCTCCAATCCGGAGACGAATTTCCTCATCTTCGACCTCATATCTGGGACCAAGTTAGGGGCATACATGGACAGCTGGATGAACTTCAGGCTGTACTTCTTAACAGTCATACCTTCTTGTTTCAGATTCACAAACTCTTCCACTTTTGCTTCCCTCAATTCTCGGGGAAAGAAGTGGTCAAGAAAGGCTCCCTTAAATTCATCCCACATAGCAGGTTCAACATCCTCACCTCTACCTTGTTCCCATTGGTTATACCCAATGTTTACCACATTCTTGAGCTGGTAAGACACTAACTCAACCCCCTCAAACTCTGTAGCATGCATAGCTTTCAGGATTTTCCACATCTCATCAATAAAATTTTGGGGGTCTTCATCAACCTTAGACCCCGTAAATGCCGGCGGATTTATTCTCAGAAAGTCTCTAATTCTGGCGGCAGCAGACGACTCTTGGGAACTAGAGCTAAGAGTTGGCGAACTTTGGTTACCATTTCGAGCAGCTACTAGTTGAGTGAGCATGGTAATCACTCCTCGAAAATCTGCCTCCGAAGTTGGTGCAGGTGGAGTAGTAGGCATTTGAGGTGCCTCCGCATACCTCGTCGGTCGGCCTCTAGCCCTCGATGGGCATACCTTTGACTGTGGTATCTCTGCGTTATCAGCATTCCTCTGGCTAGCAGTACGTTTAGGAGGCATTATCTGTAACGTATAAACGCATGAATTAGAAAGGAAGTTTATAGAGTTTAACTCTATCGCACGAATTCAGGGTATGAAAGAAGTGAAACGATTCTTAATGTCTTATAGCCTCTTGATTATAAGTGTGGTGCACAACACACTCATAAGCAAGACTCTACTAGACACGGCTTCATAGACTCCCTAGGACTCTTGAACTCTGGGCTCTGATACCATGTTTATCACGCCTAGGGAGGTTACCATAGGCGTGGCCGGCACTCAAAAGCCATTTCTAACCTTCAAGCGAACCACCTGGTATATTCACACTTTCATTCAATCACATTCTCTCTGCGGAAGACTCAATCAATGAAGTACTATTCATAATTTAGGGCCAAAGGACAAATAACTATCAAATCAACCAACAGTTATAGAAGAACTACTCAAAAGAACAATCCAACATTTATACACTCTAGTCTATGAAGCCTCTATCAACAATTTGGGAGATGCCGATGACAAGCCCATGGCTACCAATAATCAAAAATAAAGGAAACAACATAAAACTATACAGGAAACTCAACATCCTCCGGAAACCAGGAGGACTCACCAACTAACTGGGAGCATGTGGATATTCAACGGTGCATCGATTGATGATCTCTAGTACCTATCTCTACATCATGAATGATACAGGCCAAATGGCTTCAATATATGGAATGTACGAGTATGTAAAATGGCCGAATAAAACAACGTCAGAAAGAACCGAATCAAATCAACTCGGAATCTCAACTTAAGAGAAATAACAACTCAATCAAGTGTCCTAAGTCTAAATACGAATATAATTTAGATGGGATCAATCACATACAATTCAACTCAATCTGACTCAGAGTACTATCAAGACCTATATGGGAGTTTCTCTTATCCGACAACCATTACTTATAAGCCAGTGACAGTACAACAAACCGACGTTGTTGCTGCGTCCGTTCATACTTTGCCAGGGCATGAATGAATCAACCAATCATGGATCCCATCGATCAGTCAAGTCATATCATTTCAGGATAATAAAAATAGGAAACATCCGACTTTAACGGTTCGATCCCATGGGAAGCATCCGACTTTAACGGTTCAATCCCCTCCTACATTGGAGGCGTAGTTCATGGGGTTCGAGTATGGACTATACTCTTACCCACTCGGCGCTCGATACTCCTTCCAAGACTCAATGCTCATAAAACTCCATCCAATCAACTCAATTAAATCATATCAACAAGTCTCATTTACAACCTTGTCAACTCATCAACTCTGTCACAATCAAATCTCTCCCAAATCATGCTATCCGATCAATCACAATTACATCTTTCAAGAGTAATTTAAATGTACATTTATAGCAACATACAAACATATCCCGTCATTTCTCTATTCATTCAACACATCTTTGGAACAAATCACAACTCCAAGGTTTTAAACCAACAATTCAAGATGAATAACATATCGAGAAAATCAACATCTTTATCGAAATCAACATGGTTAAGAAAATCAATAAAGTATGTTTAACAACCCATCTCTATCAACGCATACTCACATGAAGACTCTTTTTTAGAAATTTCTTGACTCAACAATATTAACATAACAAGAATCAAATTAATAGATGACAATAAGTTTGACCTCTCATATCAATCAACTCCTAACAACATGAAGCATATCACTTTCTCGACTCCATAATGTCCACATAATAGAAATTAGGGTAATAGATGAAAGGGATCTATTTGTACCTAACTCCATCAATAAACTTCATTCTTATGGACAATAAATCTCAAAGAAGATGTAGGGAACATGGGTGGACTCAACCCATGCTTTAAATAGCCTTACATACCTTAGAGTAGATTTTGAAGAACCTTGTTGTTGGATCTTCAATGGAAAACTTGAAATCTTGAAGCTCTTGAAGGCGCTTATTGTTGAAGAATGATTTGGAGAAGAAGAAGAAGAGATGGAAATGTTAGGGCTTTTAGAGAGAGAGAGAGAGGGATTGAAAATGGTCCCAAAAATGTCCCAAGGCTGTGTATATATAATTTGGGGAAATACCCAAATTGCCCTTTCTTCGAAAATTTGGAAAAATGGCTAAAATACCCTTGGCGCGATAGTGGCGCATCACGCCCTTACAACGCCAAGCCAAATTTAGGCTTAAAACCTGCACATCTGATAGTGGCACGTTGCGCCAAGGACCAAACTACTGAGGCTATTTTGTGGCGCGATAGTGGCGCGTCGCGCCCTTACAGCGCCAAGCCCATATTTTTTGAGTTCTGGAAAATAGGCTTAAAAACCCTGCACATCTTCTAGTGGCCTACCGCGCCAGGGACCAAACTACTGAGGCTTGTTCCTGCCGCGATAGTGGCGCGTCGCGCCATTGCGGCGCCAAGCCCAAGTTTCCAGCAGTTGTCCCCAGGCTTGAAATTCCTGTAGTACCCGTCCGTCTTAGGATCGTCATATATTTTGACTCCGAATTCCAAAAATTACATTCTTGGCGGCGTTGGAAAGAAGACTCGACGACCTCTAATTTAGTAGGTCGTGGGCCACCCAGATCGTTATATTTCAAAAGATAGGGTCGTTAGAAGTCGACCCCTTATACGAACTCATCCTAAAACTTAGCCACGACGAATCTTTTGGACTTAGCTTGTCCTAGGGGTCCTTTGTGACCCCACATCACCTCTAACACTTTCCAATTTCTCAGGGACTCATCTTAATTCGTGCATATACTTCACAATACTTGAGTCCGACCCTACAAGAATACAAGAAGGGTCCGAATCTTAGGGAAAAAAAATTTAGGGGGTGTTACACCGCATGAGTAAGTTTGTCTTCGGCTTTTCTGAGACAGTGGTGAAAGAGTGTAGAATCGCGATGCTAATCAAGGAGATGGATATCTCCCATTTTATCACTCATGCTCAATAGATTAAGGAGGAAAAGCTTAAGGAGAGTGGGGGTGGGGTGGGGGTGGCAGAGATATTTTGAATAAAGAATTAAAATATCAAATTATTGAATAAGGATAAAAAATTTTATAATAAGGATCACCAAATTCAAGGAGAGTTCTCAATTATCTCATCAAGATGAGAATAAAATGTGCATAATTTGTGAAGATCTTATAAAATTGTTTGAACTTTTGAAAAACTAAATTTATTTTGGCCATCTTATTGCAAAAAGGCTAGAATCATACAATTTGAGAATTGATCGTAAAAAATTATATATTGTAAAATCAATGAAATAATTTTTTTCTTTTTTTTTTGTTTAACTATCTTACTCTAAAGGCTTTCTAGATGGACTCGACTCCTGTGTCGAGTCCAACTAAGGCGAATGCACGTGATACAAAGAGAGCATAGTTTACAAGGGATACACATGGATTGGGTTAGACTAACAGTGGTCTAGACAAGTCCAACCTGATAGTATCGCATCAAGTTATAACTGGTTATCCAAATCGATTCAACTGTCATTTTTTTTTAAAAAAATGATTTTTAATTTTTTTGGCCGGTGAGCCAACATTCCAAAAGGCTCAATCGATCATGTTTTAAAATTTTGGCCTTTATTTTCCTTTTTAAAAATAACCCCTGCCGCAGTGCTCATCACCCAATTACCTTTTAGAAATTTATAAATATTCTCCCTCCTCTTCATTTCTTCTCATTTCTCTCTTAAATTGCTAACAATCATTAACTATATTAACTTTTATTTCATTCAATTAAACTTTTAACATTTACATGAATAATCCTCCTACTCAAAGACGACCAAAAATAAGTCTCGTGTGATGATATTTTAAGCTATTAAATAAGTTAATTTTTCCAAAATTCCATAGTAAAAAAGCCCAATTACAATTTATCCTGACTTTTTTGGTAATTCTCCGAATTCCCTTTTTTTCCAAATTTCTGATACATACGAATGATGTTGATACGTCGCGATTTGATACATATGTACTTTTCATGATACGCCGCTAGTTGATACAAACCAAACATTGTAATATCAATAAAACTTATGAATCAACTTATAACACCTAATATATCATGAATACAACAAAAATAGCATTAAAACTTATGTTTTACTGATATATTGTGTGTTTGGTTTGTATCAACTAGCAATGTATCATGAATAAGAGTTATGTATCAAATCGCGATGTATCAACGTCATTCCTATGTATCATAAGAGAGATTTTTGAAATTTTTACAAATAATAGGAGATAATTAAAAATATAGAAATATAAGGTGTGTAATTTGATAATTTTTCCATTAAATAAAGATATGATTCAATGACTACTTTTTGATGAAACATATAAGCATAAATTCACACCGAAATATAGTGAGGATATCAATTTTTTGCATAGGCACGTGAATAGGCATAGTCGCCCAGATAAATATGCAAATCTTCTTAGAATTTGAAGTTTGAATTTTCTCTTGTTTAGTTGTTGTAAAATGGAAACTTCGGATTAACAAGTTTTTTTAAAAATAGAACTTGCAAAATCAATTTATTGAATATCTTGATGTTTAAGCATTTAATATATTACTAGTTTAACTGCACGTGCATTGCACATATATGCCTAATAATGTAATAGAATTTTATATAAATATCAATATTATTAAATACAGTACTTTTGAGTAAATAATTTTACATATATGAAGAAATAAAGTATAAGTTTTAGTTAATGACCAATGTGAATTATTGTATGGTTACTTGTTTGTTGAGGTGAAAATGATTGAATTTTATCTTATCTTACGAGGATGAATGAGTTAAACTTACATTCTTAGTGAAATAAAGTTATTGTTCTGGTTTGATTCAGTTTACAAAGAATACACAAAAATCCATGAACTGCCAAAGAGGATAGTTTGGGTTTTCGGGAATGGGTGTGGGTTCTAGTGTTTTCAAAAAAAAACTCAAAGTTACTATTGTTGTTAAGAAAACTACTCGTATTTAATACGTATTTTTTACAAACAAAGGTAACTATATTAATACCAGCTTGATATTGTTCAGGCTTAAGGAATTACAAAATTAAATTACATAACGAATTTTTAAGACTAGTAAAAGTAATTCTTTATGTGTCTGCTTTTGAAATTTTAAACACAAATAATAAGGGGTCTCTTTGTCTACTTTCAGAGTTTTTAGCTCAAATAACGTGGGGTTTCTATCTGCTTCCGAAGTGTTTAACACAATAATGTGGCTTCTCTTTGTCTACTTTCGGAGTTTCTAACACAACTATTGTGAGGTTCCTGTCTGCTTCTCAAGTTTTAAACACAAATCACGTGATTCTTTGCTTGCTTTTGGAATTTCTAAAACAAATAATATGGGCTCTCTTTATCTGCTTTCGGAATTTTTAACACTGAAAACGTGGGTCTCTTTGTTTGCTTTTGAAATTTTTAACACAGAAAATGTTGGGTCTGCCCAATTCGCAAAAACAATTATCTTGCTTCTGAAATAAAACTTTTTTTTGAATAAGAAATATTGAATCCAAAAAAGTGGTACTTAAATATTTCATCAAACTAAAAATCAAGTGTGCGTGGTTTCATGAAGTTTTTTCTTAAAAAATAAAATATAACAGGCAATCACACTTGTTTTGCTCCTCTTTTTTAGTTTTTGATTTTAAATAAAGAATTAAAAATCTCTTCTTTTTTTTTTGATGGTTGGTTTGGGGGTGAGATATAATTTTTGAATAACGAGTTTATTAAAAAATGAGATTTTTGATCAAGGACAATTTTTTTCCAAAAAAGATCACCAAATTCGAGGAGAGCTGCTTAACTATATCACCAAGGTGAGAATAAAATGTGTGTAGTTCGTGATGATTTTGTAGAAGTGTTTGAAATTTTTTGAAAATTTTGATTTATTTTGGCTATCTTAAGGCAAAAAGGCTAGAATCATACAATTTGTGATTTAATTGTAAACAATTTATCGTTTAATTAACTTATTCTAAAGGCTTTCTAACGGGTTCACACCTGTGTCGAATCCCACTAAGGCGAATGCACGTGATACAAACAAAGGATAGCTTATAAGGGATCCACGTGGATTGAGTTAGACTATCAATGGTCTGCACTAGTCTAACCTGATAGTGTCTCATCAAGTTAAAACTGATTATCCAAATCGATCAAACTGTCAAACATTTTAAGAATTTGATTTTCAATTATTATTTTTGGCCAATGAGCTAACATTCCAAGATACTCAATCGATCATAGTTTTAAATTTTTCCCTTTATTTTCCTTTTTTATTTAAAACCTGAGCCCCACCGCATCCATAATCACCTAATTACCTTTTAGAAATCTATAATACCAACCCCTTTTTCATCTCTCTCTTAAATTGCTATCAATCGTTAACTCTATTAATTTTTATCAAATTAAACTCTACATGGATTATCGAAGACGAGCAGAAACAAGTCTTGTGTGACAATATTTTAAGCTATAAATGAAGATATGATGCAATGTCTACATTGTGATGACACATATAAGCATATATTCACACCGGATTATAGTGAGTGTATCATTTTTTTGCATAGGTACTTGAATAGGCATTGTCACTCAAATCTAGATGCATATCTTTCTTAAAATTTGAAGTTTGAATTTTCTCTTGTTTAGTTGTTGTAAAATAGAAACTTTAGATTTTGCAAGTTTTTAAAAAATAGAACGAGCAAAATTAATAGCATGAAATATCTTTATGTCTATGCATTTAATTAATTATAATCTCTGTACGTGCATTGCACATGTATGCCTAATAATGTAATACACATTTTTATAAATAATATCAATATTATTAAACCACAGAAAGCAAAAAAGCAATGATGATAAAATTAGGCATTACATCAGAATGAAACTACAGGAATTGATTAAAAAAATGGAAATTGAAAGTACTGGAATTGATAGAGTTTTTTTTCTCTGGAAATTGAAACTACTTCTAGAATTGATAATATTTTTAATCAATTATTACCCTCCAAATTTTCAGGAATCAATTCAGCTAGGAAATCGCCTCTGAGAATCTGAACTCTGAATTCGATTTTGCTAGTGCTACACTCTGACAGTTCAAACACAAGTCCATCTCTCTCCTTTAGTTTGTTATCATCCACAACTTTTCTCTATCTAGTGCTAAATTTATAAGTATAATTGGCTCCACCATAAAATAGATCCCACTTCTTTCGACCACAAGTAATGACTACAGGGGCTCCAGCAGAAGGTAGCTCTTTGTTCATTTTCTTGGGTATATACTGTCAAACATTCAACGAGACTCAGAAATATAAAAGCAACGAGTCCAAAAGAACACAAAGCATCCAATTCAAACATTATGTGTATGTATTATTTTAATTTTATTCTGAAAATAGGTCGACAGGGAAAATAAAACTCTCCACCTTGGAATAAAAATGATCTTTATTCTTTTGTCAACAAAAAGTTTACAATGAATAGTAAATAGAGGATTTTCTAGTTCTATTATTTTGTGTATCAATCAGAAAAGCGAATAGAGTTCCATTACATATGGATTGGTGTATATTTATATATCTAAACATAAATATTAAGCATGGAATCCAGGACATCTAATCTCGAATTCACCATTGCAAAAAAATATGTTTTTGTGGATTTCCACCTGGTATTCAATATTGAGGAAATGAGATCTCTACAATTTGAATACAGAAAAATACCTTTTCAAAAGAATAAAAAATTTCATATGCATAAAAGTGAAAATCTAACTAAAGGAAGTTTGTAAAGGGATAAAAAACCATTTCTCCATTCAATATCCATAGTCCCATTAAATCTGGATCCACCACGAAAGTCCAACATTGGTATAAAAAGCTTTCTAACAAAGGCAATTTCATACCATAAATACTAACAAAGAGGGTTCTTTATATAGAAAGATGAAGGAGAAAATGAGAGTTACCAAACTGTAAATGGGCTTGACAGCGCTCTTAGTGAGAATCATATCAACATAGGGTTTTCCAGAAAGTGGCCAATATTTAGCATTGTCGATTTGTACGCTTCCAGTGCTTTCAATCATGATGGATTTACCTTTCTGGTTTGAAACTTGTTCAGAAGATGATCCATCCTGGTAAATAAAGTCAAAGGAGTATGTAAGCTTTAAAATCAACAACGGGGATCGAAAATCGAAAGAAAGAAAAGTAGAAATAGAAAAAATTATTAATCGTGATAGGAACATACCTCCATTGCTGATTGATCAGAGAAATGGAGTTTTTGTTCTGGTATTCAATTTATAAAGAGTACACAAAAACCTTTGAACATTCAAAAGTGGATAGTTTATGGTTTTGGGAGTAGGGGTGGGTTCTAGTGTTTTCAAAAAATAACTCAAAAGTATTTGTTTTAGTTAAACAACTACTCCTATTTACTTCTTTATATAATATTATGCATCATTAGAAAAAGAGGTTGTTGCATTTATTATAGCACGAGATTATTGTGACTAAAAGAATTACAAAATCAATTTATATAATGGCCTTTTAAGACTAATAAGAGTATTTCACTTTTTGTCTTTTTTGAAAATTTTAACACAAATAACGTGACGTCTCTTTGTCTACTTCCGGAGTTTTAAGCACAAATAATGTGGGATTTATGTCTGCTTTTGAAGGTTCTAACACAAATAACGTTACTTGCTTTCAGAGTTTTTAGCAAAAATATTATAGGGTCTCTGTTTGTTTCTGAAGATTTTAACACAAATAATGTGGTTCTTTGCTTGCTTTCGGAGTTTTTAATACAAATAATATGGGTTCTCTTTGTCTTCTTCCGGAGTTTCTAACACTAATAATGTAAGGCCCCTTTCTCTACTTCCGGAATTTTTAACACAAAAATGTGGGGTCTTTTCAATTCGCAATAAATATGATCTTGATTTAGCTTATGAAATGAAAGCTTTTTTTTAATAAGGAATACTCAATCTGAAAAGAGTTACTTAAGTATCTCATAAAAGTAAAAATAAAGTGTGCATGGTTCATTAATTGTTTTTCTTTTTTTAAAAATAAAATAGGCAACTATACTTGTTTTGCCCCTCTTCTTTTGTTTCTTTTTTTCAATAAAGATTTATTTATTTATTTTTGTGGTTGGGTGGGGTGGGAGAGATTTTTTGAATAAAAAAATTTTTAAAAGGGGATTTTTGAACAAGGACAAAAAATATTTTTTTAATAAGGATCACCAAATACGAAGAGAATTGCTTAAGTATCTCACCTAGCAAACATACAACAATTAATCTCTGCAACTCCATGCTTCCTCGTTGCTAGCTTGCATTTTCTCCATCTTCTGCTTTCATGTCCCATGTCACAACCCGATTCCAGGTGTGATGGTACCTGTCCTTTTCCACCGGACAAGTCAGCCTAAACCCAAACATTTCGATAAATAAAGTGGAAACAGTCAAAATAGGTAAATAATATCTTAAGCCTAAAGAGAGAAAATTTTGCTATTTGGAAGCTCCAACTTGGGCAAAAAGCCTTCAAATCTTACAAGTATAAAGAAAAGGCTATAGGTGCATACCTCATGAAGTTTCAACTCAAACGGATAAGTGGAGACGTTAGGCGAGCGACCTTGAAAATCCTAACAGGCTCCAAAATCCATGCTTTTCTGTTAGCCCATACAGGTCCTTCTTCTTCCTTGTCTTTGTTTATTTGCTGTGTAGTTGCAGGTAGTTGGAGATATACACCAACATACTTTAACAACAAATACATAGAGGACACCACTGATACAAGACTCACCAAGACTGATACAAAAGGATTGTGCAGAACTGGAGGCTCCTCATGGTTTTGGTACTTGTTTGGTTGCCTGTATTCAGTTGATTGTTTTTGTCTAGGTGCAACAACTACTGGGGAGCCACACACAAAGAAGCTGAACTAGATCACAAGGAAGGGCCTTTTTTTATGTGAAGCCTGCTCCAACAAGCTCCTTAACCTCTCCTACTATGAAAGCAACTTGGAGCTGCACACAAGCCTACAGCAGCCTATCCATTCCCCCCTATGCTACCTTGTGCAATCCCTTTCCTGCTGGTTCTTATTTGTTTTGTAGCTGCAGATGGCAGGATGGATTCATCAACATACCTTATCAACACCTACATCAACATCTACATAGAGGACATCACAGATATAACCACCAAAACAAATACCTTCACTAAGAGGCCTACACAAGGACTGTGCAGAATTGCAATTCCCTCCTAGTTTTTGTGTTTGTTTGGTTGCTTGTTTTTGTTTGAATGTTTTTGTTTAGGTACATCAACAACTGGGGAGCTATCCCATCAGAACAAGTTGGAGATGCTCACCAGGACTCTACAGAAGCAATCCCATAGCATCCACTCCAGCTTTTGGTTTTGCTCTTCCTCATCCCTTTATGTAGACCCTCTTTGGATCTGCTATAAGGGCTGCAATAACCTGGGGCTTCGATGGAGCAGCACCTTCAGCTTGCCATCCACATTCTTTAACATCTCTAACAGCAACACACTCCAGCAACAACTCCACCAACTAGCAGCACACAAGGAACAAATACAAGTTAATAGTAATGGCTACAGCAGATTGCAGAATTCTTTGGTTGTGTGGTTTGTTGGTTTTGTTTATCTGTGCAGGTACTCCAAGAAGTTGAACCTGATCACAATAAAGTTGAACCTGATCACAACAGCCTTCCAAGATACATCAACAGGACTTAACAACAACTACATAGAGGTCATCACAGATACAACCATCAAATCAAAAATCCCCACTAAGAGGACTTCATATGGCCCTTACTGGTTATTCTGTTTGGTTGGATGTTTGTATTCTATTGATGGTCTATATGTAGGCACAATAGCATCTGGGGCACCTTGGCAAATAAAAGGCAATAACATGGAGACAGAAGCCCACTATGTTAGGAATTCATCAACACATCAGCCCTCCATCCAGGCCAATTTCTCTTATGAGATACCTGCAGCAACAATTCAGCATCACAAGAATCTTGCAGCTATTTGCTTTTTGTCTTTGGAAGCAACAAGGAGATGCATACAGGTCTGCAACAGCTTCCATATTTGTTTGGGTCCTTTGCTACTTCTTGTGCAGGTCTACAAAGCCTCAAACAAAGGAAGACAACAGACCGACATGCAGGGGCCTCATCTATTCCCTTCAGCAGTCCTTACATTCCGGATGCATTCCTTCCATTCATGCAACAACATCCTTGCATCCAAGACTATTGGAACCTCTTTATATTTGTGGGTGTGCAGGTACAGGAGTACCCCTGATCACCCTCGACAGCACTGGAACCATCCAAAATGCATGACACACTCTCCAACCAACTGCTCAAGTCAGGGCTGCACCACATACAAATTGCAATGTACACCTTCTCTGTCCCTCAGCTTCCTTAACAACAACAACCCCAAGGCTGCTGGCTGCTATGGCTCCATTTACTTCCTATCCTTTCATCCTCCTTAGCTGCTTCCTACCTTTGATATGGCTACATAATTCCTTTGGACCTACTTGGTATGATATGGCTTAAAAAGGCAAAGATGAAGATATTTTTCCCATCCCATGTGAGATAGAAGTTTCGTATACTTGTTCTTCTTCAATGTAGCTATGTCTGAGTCGTAGCATATTTGAATAGGACTAGTGTAGGTTACTTTATTATATTCTCATGGAAGGGGAGAGTCTCCCTCATTTATGCTTTCTTAGCCGATTTGTAATAGGAGGAGTCCTCTCATAGGTTTACTGCTTTCTAGTTATAGTTAGCCCCTTTTTTGTACCGGGGATGAGTTAGCCGACCTTAGTAGGTTAGCCGACTTATGAACCAACATAGGATCGGAGGTAAGGTTTTATGTCCCCCTCCTTGTATTTTTACTTTTGTTATTTATGTTAAGGCTTGGGGGTGTTGCTCAACCCATGACTGTGCACGAGAGGTGGGAGCCTCGTGTAGGGTCTGTTCCCATAAAAAAAAAAAGCGGAAGTCTTTCACTTGAATATCCCCAAAGATTATTTGTCACATGTACAAGTCACTAAAGAAAGTAAAACTAAAATGAAAGTACAAGCCTCAATATGTCTTCAACTCTCAAATAGAGTATAGCATAAAAATACAGGAAGTACGAGAGCTCGCTGGATATCGATGGCTACTTCTCTCAACTCCCAGAAGCCTCGAATAATCAAGAAAAGAGACGGTGATCAAAGTCCATGCTCGGAACCTACACAAGTGTAGAATCAAGGGTGAGTACCAAAAAACGCGGTACCTAGAAAGCAAACTAGAAAAACTAAGTAAATCTAAAAGAATACACGAACTCCGTTTCCAACCCAACCGAGCCTCCAGACTACAACCTGCACAGAAATCATCCCACCATAACAGTTCATACTATACAGTTCAATAAGGTTCAGATCACAGCTCAATGTCATAGATATATCGTACAAATACTCAAAATATCACAAACAGGCATCAAACTGTCAACACAGATATGCAAAATATGTATATGCACACTCAATGATCATACTTATGTGCACTTGCCGAAAATGACCTCGGCCATATAATCTTTGACCGGAAATGACCTCGTTCTCATAATCTCTTACGGGAAATGACCTCGGTCTCATAATCTCTGACCGAAAATGACCTCGATCTCATAATCTCTGATCAAAAATAACCTCGATCTCATAATCTCTAACCGAAAATGACCTCGATCTCATAATCTCCGACCGAAAATGACCTCAATCTCATAATATCAGACCGAAAATGACCTCGATCTCATAATCTCACCGAAAATGACCTTGACCATATGCTCTCATCGAAAATGACCTCAGCCAGAAATGACCTTGATATTATAATCCCACCGAAAATGACCTTGGTGTCACAATCATATACCTCTCATCACAGTGTTTCAGAACCAATGCAACAACATGCTCAATAAATAATGTGGAATAAATAATTCAGACAAACCGCAATCAAAATTAGACTATCAAGTATTTTATCAAATACACATAGATATCTAGATTACAGCATGCTAGTTTCATTACTCAACAATATCACCCATAGTCTTTTATTAACCTCATCGCTTCATTTTAGATTAGTTCATATCATAATTAAACTCTTAACCTCATCCCTATTACGCCCCAACTCATATACAATGGGATATTCGGGAATTCTAAGAGAGTCACGGAGTTTTAAGAGTCCACTTGCCTTAGCCAATATGCGATCAATCAATCCACGTGTGTCTTGCCCTTTCGATTATACTCCGAATCTTCACAATCTATTCAAGTATTGATCTACAATTAGAAACTAACTCCAACGATACAAAGAATGTGAAATTAAGCAAAAAAGGGGGTCAAAGGCTCAAAATTTGACTTCACAACATAGGAGTTTAAATTCAGAAATTTTTGGATGAAATTATTCCTTTTGGTCTTAGGAACTCATTATCGAAAACCATTTCAAAAACTCATCCTTAAGTAAGTCACAATCAATGATTTAAGATTTTTCTCAAGTGCTTGAAAAATGACAATTTTCACCCATTCAAATCCCCAAATACATGTTAGAATCATCAATTAATCAATGGAAAATGATGAAGTAGGGTCAAAATAACTTACCCAATGAAATCCCATGAAAAATCCTTCTACAAATCACCACTACCGAGCTCCAAAGTTCAAAAATGGAGAAAATAACTTAAACCTCAGCCAAAACCCCTCTCAGATGTCGCTTAAGCAATAGGGGTTTGCTTAAGCAGACCATCGCTTTTGCGGGATTTTGGTCGCCTTTGTGATATCCGCCCTTTTGTTAAAGCGGCCACTTTGGTCGCTTTTGTGACTCTACACGAGGCTCCCACCTCTCGTGCACAGTCAGGGGTTGAGCATCACCCCCAAGCCTTAACATAAAATAAAACAGAAAAATATAAGGAGGGGGACATAAACCTTACCTCCGATCCTATGTTGGTTCATAAGTCGGCTAACCTATTAAGGTCGGCTAACTCATCCCCGTAGCAAAAGGAGCTATCTATAACTAGAAAGCAGTCAACCTATGAGAGGACTCCTCCCGATACAAGTCGACTAAGAAAGCATAAATGAGGGAGACTCTCCCCTTCCATGAAAAGACAAGAAAGTAACCTACACTAGTCCTATTCAACTATGCTACGTACCATACATAGCTAAATTGAAGAAGAACAAGTATATGAACCTTCTATCTTGCATGGGGTGAAGAAGCTCTTTTTATCTTTGCCCTTTTTCGTCTTGTCGTACCAAGTAAGTCCAAGGGAAGTATGCGACAGCATCGCAATCATGATTATCAGCTAAGGAGGATAAAACGAGAATTTTGCAGCTTCTGATGTTCCAGCAGCCTTGGATATTGGAGGGTTCTTGTGTGCCTACACAGAATCCAGGAGGGCTATTGCAGGTGTTGTATTATGGTATCTGTTGGCTGCATCTACAAGTGTAACCATGCACTTTGTAATCCCTGCATCTGCAAAGAAAAACAACCCTTTTGCCACTACTGTTGTTGCAGCTGTAGCCCATCTGTTGCAGGTCTGTCTTGATGTTGCTTTATGTTCTAGTGAGTGGTTGTATGCTGAAGTACTTGTTCTTTGGGATTGTAGTTGTGTATTGTACCTGCACAAGTAAAAGAACAAGAAGAAAAATACCTCCAATACTTCTGCATAGCAAACACTGTGCTGTGGTTCTGCAGGTCCATTGTGGACTTGTAGTTTGTCCTTGTATGCTGCATGTTGTTAGAGTTTTTGTGTGTTGTGGCTTGTAAACATGTCCCCAACTGTAACATGCTTTAATGTATCTCCAGATACCTGCAAATGCATAGAGACAAGCCAACAAGACCAAAAACAAATAGACACCAACCTCCTCATTATGCTTACGTCGGTTAACTTGTTCAAGGTCGCTCGACTAACGTTTCCAATTATCCATTTGAGGTGGAACTTCTTGAGCCTTGTAGTTACTGTATTTTCTGTGTTCTTGCAACATTTGGAAGCCTTTTGGACAAGCTGGAATCTCCAAGTAGTGAATTGCTCCATTTGAAGACTTAAGTCGGCTAACTTTTTCAAGGTCGCTCGACTAACGTCTCCAATTATCCGTTTGGGATAAAACTTCTTGGGATTTGTAATTACAGTATTTTCTATGTTCTGGCAATATTTGGAGGCCTTTTGGACAAGCTGGAAGCTCCAAGTAGTGAAGTGCTTCATTTGGAGAGTTAAGTCGGCTAACTTTTTCAAAGTCGCTCGACTAACGTCTCCAATTATCCGTTTAAGGTAAAACTTCTTGGGCTTTGCAAATACTGTATTTTCTGTGTTCTTGCAACATTTGAAGGCCTTTTGGACAAGCTGGAAGCTCCAAGTAGTAAAGTGTTCCATTTGGAGACTTAATTCGGCTAACCTTTTCAAGGTCGCTCGACTAACGTCTCCAAATTTCCGTTTGAGCTGAAACTTCTTGGGCTTTGCAACTACTGTATTTTCTGTATTCTTGCCTAGTTTGGAGTCAATTTGATATTGCATGATGCTTTTGTTGGGGGCTGCAGCTGTGGCCTGTGCTGGAATTTTGATGGCTGTTGCTGCAGCTGTAGTCCATCTGTTGCAGGTATGTCTTAATGTTGCTTTATGTTCTAATGATTTGTTGTATGCTGAAGAACTTGTTCTTGGAGGTTGCAGTTGTGTATTGTACCTGCATAAGTAAAAGAATAAGAAAAATTCTGCACAGCAAAAACTGTGCTGTAGTTTCTCCTTGTATGCTGCAATTTGTTGGAATTCCAAGCTCAGTTGCTGACACTCCAGCACCAGCCCCTTGATGCAAGTTCTGGTTGTATGGAGGAATTCCACAAGCTGCAAGCTCCAAATGGTGAAGTGCTCCATCCTGCCACTGCTGTAATATGCAGCACACATAGCTGGCCCTCCAACTGTGGATTGATATGTTGCATGTGTACAAGTTCCTGCACAGTCAAAAAGTAGAAGGAAAGGAAAGAAAAAGAAAAAGGCTACTCTAATCCTAGGTAGGTAAGATGCAGGGGAGACTCTCCCCTTTACAATGGTCCTAACTGTAGAACCTTCAAAGTGGTTATCACTAGTCATATTGATATCCAATTTGAAGAGTAAGTTAGAACATTGAAGATAAAAATAGTTCAAGGAGGTTGTTTGATCCTTTTTAATCTTTTTCTCCTGAAGCTTGCCATCCCTATCTTGTCCAGCTTGATGTAGCCCTTGGTTTCTTGTGGAAGTTGTTGCATATTATAGAATTGTTGAGTATTGTCAAGCTTATGGCTGTGCTTAGAAAGAGTATCTGCAACAAAATTGGCTTCTCTGAATACATGTTTGCAATGAAAGTAGTCTAGTAACTGGACAAAACCCGAGCCTTCACTTTTGCGATACAGTGTTTGCTTAAGTGGTGGTCGCTTTTGTGACACCACCTTTGCTAAAGCGAAGACACCAAAACCAACAACTTTCAATAAATCTCAAAGTCTCCGAATTGACCTTCGGGATTCATTCAGAATCCCGTATAGATAAACTATATAGACATCCCCACTAAAATCGATATTTTGGATTCATCGAAAATCGATTTCGAGGCCTCCTTGACCCAAAAACCAAAAAGTCACAACTAAACCAACTTTATACCTCAAAAGACCAAAACACCCTCGGAGCTTCCGAAAATTATATATGAACTCTCCCTAGGTCTTAAATCACCCTCTGATTCCAACGAAGTTGTTGGAATTCAATTCCGAGCATCCGATCTTCAAATGTTGAACAAAGTCAAACCAATGGCCAAAAACTCAATTATTTCCAACTCAACCCCTCAAATCCATGATATGACTCCAAATATAATTTCGTCAACTCTCCTAGACCAATTTTAACATTCCGAAATTGATGGAATCGACAGAATTCTGTCCTGAGACTCAAATTTTTGAATGAATTCAAATACTACTTTTGAGTCATTCTAAATCTCTAAAACTCAAATTTTACCAAAAATCTTAACTTTTCAAGAAAACTACAAAACCAACATCAGATATTAATTAAATATGACTCGGGGAAACTAATAGAGGGGTAAAATAGTCATTTTTTATGAAAAATTCCAAAAATGCTATTTAGGGTCATTACATCATCCACCACTAAAAACAATGTTCGTCCTCGAACATAAAGTAATAAAAAGTACCTGAACTCTCAAAAAGCTGTGGATATCGAGCTTGCATGTCGTCCTCTAACTCCCAAGTCACCTCTCCGACTGAGCGGTGCCTCCACTGTTCCTTCACTGAAGCTATCTCCTTGGTCCTAAGCTTACGGACTTGTTTATCAAGGATGGCTATGGGCTCCTCTTCAAAGGTCAAATCTGGACCAATTCCACCGTTTCAAGAGAAAACATATGAGACTCGTCCGGTACATACTTTTGGAGCATGAAAACATAAAATATAAGATGTACCATTTATAAGCTAGGTGGCAAGGCTAAATTATAAGCCACTTCTCTCACGCGCCCCAAAATCTCAAATGGGCCAATAAATCGAGGGCTAATCTTGCCCTTCTTTCTGAATTGCATTACGCCCTTCATGGGCGACACTTGGAGCGAAACATGGTCATCCTCCATGAACTCCAATGGTCGAACCCTCATATCCGCATAACTCTTTTGCCTACTCTGGGTTATTAGGATCCTACCCTGGATAATCCGAACCTGTTCCATGGCATCTCTAAGCAAGTTTGCATATAAAGTGCCTATCTCAACTAAGTTTAACCACCCAATAGGAGATCGACACCTCCTACCATATAATGCTTGAATGGGGGTATTTGAATACTGGAGTGATAGCTGTTGTTTTAGGCAAACTCTGCTAAGGGCAAATGCTGATCCCACCTAGCACCAAAATCAATAACACAAGCTCAGAGCATATCCTTCAACACCTGAATCGTCTCCTCAGACTGACCATCAGTCTGTGGGTGAAAAGTTGTACTCATATCAAGCCTAGATCCCAGGCCGTCCTGTAGATCCTACCAAAAGTGCAAAGTAAACACTGAGCCTCGGTCCAAAATAATGGATACTGGAACTCTATAAAGCCTAACGATTTGATTGATATACAACTGAGCTAGCTTGTCAGCCGTGTACTTTACCTTAACTAGAATAAAATGGGTAGATTTGATCAGTCCATCCATCAACCACCACCCATATAGAATCAAACAACCCATGGTGGTAGGAAAACCCACAACGAAGTCCATGGTGATCCGCTCCCACTTCCAAGTAGGAATGGGCATCCTCTGAATCATATCTCTAGGCCCTGGTGCTCACACTGACCTGTTAACAGGTCAAACATTCAGATACAAACTCTGCGATGTACCTTTTCATCCCACACCACTAGTAATACTGACTAAGGTCATGATGCATCTTTTCTGCACTTGGATGAATAAAATATCGAGAAAAATAAGCCTCCTCTTGTATCAATCTGAGTCGCCCACCTTGGGCACACAAATTCGACCCCCAATCCTCAAGACACCCTCTGAATAAAGTCTAGCCTTCTTGGCTTCACCCCTCAACACCTTGTCTTGAATGAGATATAACTTTTCATCATCAAACTACCTCTCTCGAATCTGTTCAACTAAGGAAGAGAGGGCTTCAATAAAAGAAATGAATCCTCCATTCTCATCAGAAACTCACAATCGAATAAGGCTATTAGCTAAATTCTGAACATCTCTAGATAAAGGCCTCCTATCAACACTAATCGCCTCTACACTCCCCATACTAGGAGCCTTACTACTCAAAGTATCGGCCACCATATTGGCCTTCCCCGGGTGGTACAAGATAGTTATTTCACAGTCCTTTCGTAACTCAAGCCATCTACGCTGCCTCAGATTTAGATCCCTCTGACTGAAGATATATTGAAGACTCCAGTGATTAGTGAATACTTTACAATGTACACTATACAAATAATGATGTCATATCTTAAACACAAATACCACCATCACTAACTCTAGATCATGGGTAGGGTAGTTCTTCTTATGAGTCTTTAACTGTCTTGATGCATAGGCAACTACCTTTCCTTTCTGCATTAGAACTCCACCCAAACTAACACCAGAAATATCACAATACACGGTGAAGTCTACACCTTCCTCGAGTAAGGTCAAAATAGGAGCTGAAGTCAACAAGGCCTTGAGCATTTGGAAGCTCACCTCACACTCATTGTACCAATGAAAATCTATTGGCTTCTGAGTCAGTCTAGTTAGTGGGGCCATTACAGGCGTCAAGAAGATTAATGAGATTATGGGTGTCACTCTGTAGAAGAGTGAAGGGAGTGGCTCATATTTGGTTCAAGCAATGGAGGGTTGAAATAATGGTCGATGCAGGCCCATTGGATTGGGAAAGGTTCAAGGGTGCTTTTCTGGATAGGTTCTTCCAGCTTGAGATGAGGGAGGATAAGGTTTAAGATGTCATCAATTTGAAGCAAGGGATCATGACGGTGAAGGATTACTCTTTGAAGATCACCCAACTTTCAAAGTATGCTCCGACTAAGGTAGCCGACTCTAGGGCCCGCATGTCACTCCTAGGGAGGGTACCTTAGGTGTGGCAGACACTCAAAAGCCATTTCTGACCTTCAAGCGAACCACCTGGTCCAGTCACACTTTCATTTAATCACATTCTCTCTGCGGAAGACTCAATCAATGAAGTACTATTCATAATTTAGGGCCAAAGGCCAAATAACTATCAAATCAACCAACAGTTATAGAAGAACTACTCAAAAGAACAATCCAACATTTCCATACTCTAGTCTATGAAGCCTCTATCAATAATTTAGGAGGTGCCGATGACAAGCCCATGGCTACCAACAATCAAAACTAAAGGAAACAACACAAAACTATACAGGAAACTCAACATCCTCTGGAAACTAGGAGGACTCACAAACTAGCTAGAAGCGTGTGGATCTTCAATGGTGCATCGGTTGATGATCTTTAGTACCTATCTCTACATCATGAAATAATGAAGGCCAAATGGCGTCAGTACAAGGAATGTATGAGTATGTAAAATGGCCGAATAAAACAACATCAAAAATGACCGAATCAAATCAACTCAAAATCTCAACTCAAGAGAAATAACAACTCAATCAAGTGTCCTAAGTCTAAATAAGAATATGATTTAGGCGGGACCAATCACATACAATTTAACTCAATCTGACTCAGAGTACTATCAAGACCTATATGGGAGTTTCTCTTATCCGACAACCATCACTTATGAGCTAGTGATAGTACAACAAACCGACGTTGTTGTCGCGTCCGTTCATACTTTTCCAGGGCATGAACGAATCAACCAATCATGGATCCCATCGATCAGTCAAGTCCTATCATTTCAGGACAATAAAAATAGGAAACATCCGACTTTAATGGTTCAATCCCATGGGAAGCATCCGACTTTAACGGTTCAATCCCTTCCTACATTAGCGGCGTAGTTCATGGGGTTCGAGTATGGACTATACTCTTACCCACTCGACGCTCGATACTCCTCCCAAGACTCAACACTCATAAAACTCCATCCAATCAACTCAATTAAATCATATCAACAAGTCTCATTTACAACCTTGTCAACTCATCAACTCTGTCACAATCAAATCTCTCCCAAATTATGCTATCCGATCAATCCCAATCACATCTTTCAAGAGTAATTTAAATGTACATTTATAGCAACATACAAACATATCCCGTCATTTCTCTATTCATTTAACACATCTTTGGAACAAATCACAACTCCAACGTTTTAAACTAACAATTCAAGATGCACAACATATCGAGAAAATCAACATCTTTATCGAAATCAACATGGTTAAGAAAATCAATAAAGTATGTTTAACAACCCATCTCTATCAAACGCATACTCACATGAAGGCTCTTTTTTAGAAATTTCTTGACTCAACAACATTAACATAACAAGAATCAAATTAATAGATGACAATAAGTTTGACCTCTCATATCAATCAACTCCTAACAACATGAAGCACATAACTTTCTCGACTCCACAAAGTCCATATAATAGAAATTAGGGTAATAAATGAAAGGGATCTATTTGGACCTAACTTCATCAATAAACTTCATTCTTATGGATAATAAATCTCAAAGAAGATATAGGGAACATGGGTAGACTCAACCCATGCTTTAAATAGCCTTACATACCTTAGAGTATATTTTGAAGAAACCTTGTTGTTGGGTCTTCAATGGAAAACTTGCAATCTTGAAGCTCCTGAAGGCGCTCTTTGTTGAAGAAGGATTTGGAGAAGAAGAAGAAGAAGAGAGGGAAATGTTAGGGCTTTTAGAGAGAGAGAAAAGGATTGAAAATGGTCCCAAAAATGTCCCAAGGCTGTGTATATATAATTTCAGGAAATACCCAAATTTCCCTTTCTTCGAAAATCTAGAAAAACGGCTAAAACACCCTTGGCGCGATAGTGGCGCGTTGCGCCCTTACAGCGCCAAGCGTAATTTAGGCTTAAAACCTGCACATCTGATAGTGGCGCGTCGAGCTAAGGACCAAACTACTGAGGCTATTTTGTGGCGCGATAGTGGCGCGTCGCGCCCTTACAGCGCCAAGCCCATATTTTCTGGGTTCTGGAAAATAGGCTTAAAACCCTGCACATCTTCTACTGGTGCGTCGCGCCAGGGACCAAACTACTGAGGCTTGTTCCTGTCGCGATAGTGGCGCATCGCGCCATTGCGGTGCCAAGCCCAAGTTTCCAGCAGTTGTCCCTAGGCCTGAAATTCCTGTAGTACCCGTCCGTCTTAGGATCGTCATATCTTTTGACTCCGAACTCCAAAAATTACATTCTTGATGGCGTTGGAAAGAAGACTCGACGACCTCTAATTTAGTAGGTTGTGGGCCACCCAGATCGTCATATTTCAAAAGATAAGGTCATTAGAAGTCGACCCCTTATACGAACTCATCCTAAAACTTAGCCACGATGAATCTTTTGGACTTAGCTTGTCCTAGGGGTCCTTTGTGACCCCACATCGCCTCTAACACTTTCTAATTTCTCAGGGACTCATCTTAACTCATGCATATACTTCACAATACTTGAGACCGACCCTAGACGTATACAAGAAGGGTCCAAATCTTAGGGAAATTTTTTTAGGGGGTGTTACATTATCTCCCCCTTGGGATCATTCGTCCTCAAATGACGAGAAATTAAGGATGGACTCGGGGTATAAATCACAATCAGAAATCAATCATTCAGCCAATCAAATTCACAATTAAAATTATTATCCAAACTCAAAATGTTCCAACGAATTCAACTCAAGGGAAATGAGCATTACCTTCAATATTCTCATCGGTAGGCACGAATCGATGTGGATATCTAGATTTCATGTCTTCCTCCGCTTCCCATGTGGCTTTCTCAACGAATTGATTTCTCCATAGGACTTTGACTAAGGCGATCTCTTTGTTCCTCAATTTGTGAATTTGGCGATCAAGAATTTGGACCAAAACCTCTTCATAGGATAAGATATCCTTAACTCCAATACTATCAATGGGGACTACCAACGAGGGATCGCCCAAGCACTTCTTCAACATCAAAACGTGGAATACCAGATGAATAGAGCCTAGCTCCGAGGGTAGCTCCAACTCATAGGCGACACCCCTAATTCGCCTCACAATTTGGTAAGGGCCAATATATCGGGGACTAAGCTTACCCTTCCTTCCGAACCTCATGACACCCTTCATGGGTGACACTTTTAAGTACACCCAATCATCCACCTCGAACTCCAAGTCTCTCCTCCATACACCGGTGTACAATTTTTGGCGGCTTTGAGCTGTCTTTTGCCTATCTTAAATAACTCTTACCTTCTCCATGGCTTGGTGAACAAAATCAGGCCCAATCAACTCAACTTCACCAACTTCAAACCACCCAATGGGTGATCTACACCTCCTCCCATACAAAGCTTCATAAGGAGCCATTTGAATGCTTGCATGATAGCTATTATTGTATGCAAATTCTATAAGAGATAAGTGCTCATCCCAATTTACTTTGAAGTCAAGCATACAAGCTCTCAACATATCCTCCAATGTCTGAATGGTGCGCTCCGCTTGGCCATCCGTCTGGGGATGAAAGGTCGTACTCAAGTTCACCTTCAAAACCAGTCCCTTTTGGAAGGATTTCCAAAATTGGAAAGTGAATTGAACTCCTCTGTCTGAGATGATAGACAAGGGAACCCCATGCAATCTAACGATCTCCTGAATGTATAACTTTGCATAATCTTCTGCGGTGTCAGTAGTCTTAACTGCCAAGAAGTGAGCTGATTTCACCATTCTATCCACAATCACCCAAATCGAATTATGTTGCTTCCGGGACTTCGGCAGACCTGTGATAAAGTCCATATTAATCATCTCCCACTTCCATTCCGAGATTTCTATATTTTGAGCCATACCACATGGTATTTGATGCTCAACTTTCACCTATTGGCAATTCAGGCACTTGGAAACGAATTTCGCAATATCTCTCTTCATCCCTCTCTACCAATAGATTTCCCTCAAGTCATGATACATTTTTGTAGAGCCCGGATGAATAGAGTATCTGGAACTATGCGCTTCAGCCATAATCCTTTCTTGAACATCATCGACATCTAGTATGCACAATCTATTTTGGTACCTCAATGCACCATCTCCCCCTTTGGTAAAAACCATCACCTCTTGTTTGTCAACAACTTCCTTCAACTGGAGAAGGACGGGATCTTGGTCTTGCTTTTCCTTTACCTCCACCACGAGTGAGGATGCAGCCTCATCCTGAACATTAACTCCACCTTCATTGTTCTCTTCAAGATGAACTCCCAATCGGGCTAATCTATGCACCTCTCTAGCCAATTCTTTCCTTCCCTTCTCCATATAGGAAGTGCTACCCATAGACAACTTGCTAAGAGCATCAGCAATAACGTTAGCTTTACCTAGATAGTAGAGGATGCTCATATCATAGTTTTTGAGCAGTTCGAGCCATCTCCTTTATCTCAGGTTGAGTTCCTTCTAGCTGAAGACGTATTGTAAACTCTTGTGATCGGTAAACACATCAACATGCACTCCATACAAGTAGTGGTATAAGATTTTAAGGGCGAATACCATAGCTGCCAGTTCAAGATCATTAGTTGGGTAATTTCTCTCGTGAACCTTAAGTTGTTTGAAGCATAAGCTATCACCTTTCCCTTCTGCATCAGCACACAACCCAAACCAACTCTAGATGTATCACAATAGATCACAAAACCCTCTGTTCCATCGGGCAAGGTTAGAACAGGAGCAGTGGTTAGCTTAGTCTTCAATTTCTAGAAACTCTCCTCACAAGTATCGAACCATTGGATCTTAGCCTTCTTCTGGGTCAGCTTGGTCAATGGCGATGATATGGATGAGAATCCCTCTACAAACCTTTGATAATAGCCGGCCAAACCCAAGAAGCTTCTGATCTCTATCGGGGATGTGGGTCTGGGCCAATTTTTCACTGCCTCAATCTTTTGAGCATCAACCAAAATACCATCTCCAGATACAATATGGCCTAAAAAGGCTACTGATGCAAGCCAAAATTCACATTTCGAGAACTTTGCATACAATACCTAGTCTTTCAAAGTTTGCAAGATGACTCTAAGATGACGGGCGTGCTCCTCCTCATTCTTGGAGTAAACCAAAATATCATCTATGAATACAATCACAAACATATCAAGATATGGTTTAAATACTCGGTTCATGAGATTCATAAAAGTTGTGGGGGCAATAGTCAATCCAAAGGACATGACCAAAAATTCAAAATGGCCATAACGAGTCCGAAAAGCTGTCTTTGGGATATAACACTCCCTCACCTTCAACTAATGGTAGCCCGATCTTAGGTCTATCTTTGAGAAATAGGTGGCACCCTGAAGTTGATCAAATTAGTCGTCTATTCTAGGGAGAGGGTATTTGTTCTTTATGGTGACCTTGTTCAGCTGCCTGTAATCAATACACATTCTAAGGGACCCATCTTTCTTGCGCACAAATAGGACCGGAGCACCCCATGGTAAGACATTCGGTCTAATGAATCTCTTATCTAACAAGTCTTTCAACTGTTCCTTCAACTCTTTCAACTCAGCCGAAGCCATTCTATACGGAGGGATAGAGATAGGTTGGGTATCAGGAAGAACATCAATCCCAAAGTCGATCTCCCTATCAGGAGGGACTCCTGACAGATCTTCAGGAAAGACATCAGGGAACTCGTTGACAATCGGAACCGACTCAAGGGATGGAGACTCAATATTGTCATCTTTCACTCGAACAAGGTGATAAATACACCCTTTTGAGATTAGATTCCTGGCCCTAAGGTAGGAAATAAACTTACCCTTAAGCACGACAGGACTACCCTTCCACTCTATGACAACCTTATTCGGGAATTTGAACTTGACAATCTGAGTCCTACAATTAATAGAGGCATAACAGACATAAAGCTAGTCCATGCCAAGAAACACATCAAAATCAACCATGTCTAACTCAACCAAGTCAGCCAAGGTAGCCCTGTGATGAATTGACACAGTGCAATCTCTATAGACTTTCTCAGCTACGACAGAATCACCGACAAGAGTAGTTACGCAGAAAGGCTCAAGGAGATACTCAGGGATTTTATTGAATTTACTAGCCATGTAAGGAGTCACAAAAGATAGGGTGGCACCTGGATCCATCAAAACATAACAGTCAAGAGAAGAGACTCGAATCATACCCGTCACGACGTTTGGAGAGTTCTCCTGATCTTGGCGACTACCCATGGCATATAGGCGGTTTGTGCCCCCACTCATACCTGAAGTAGTGCCCCTCTGATTACCTTTAGCTGGCGGTGCGGTGGTAGAAAACTGGGCTCTGTTCCCCCCTGTTGGACACTTTCTCTGAAAATGGTCCATTTGGCCGCATTTATAACAACCAACCCTTCCCGCTCTGCACTCTCCTAAGTGGAGCTTACTGCACTTGCCGCATGATGGCTTCCCTTTCGAACCTTGAACCACACTAATCTGAGATTGAGAACCCGAGGGTCTGAAATTCTGGCGACTCTGTCCCTACCGATCATACCTGTCCTACGGCATAGGTGCACTGGCAGTAGATGAGGCATAGTTGGAAGGCCTTTTCTGGAAGAAGGGCTTGTTACCCTTGTTCTGCTTCTATTCATTCTCATGCCCAGCTGATCTTGCCTTCTTGCTCAGATGCTCCTATTTGTCCTTCCTCTTCTCTTCCTCCACCTGTTGAGCATACACCATTAATCTGGAAATATCCATATCAGAGATCAACAATGCTGCTTTGCACTCCTTCTTCACATGTCTCTCTAATACGGAGACGAACTTCCTCATCTTTGACCTTATATCTGGGACCAAGTCAGGGGCATACATGGACAGCTGGATGAACTTTAGGCTGTACTTCTTAACAGTCATACCTTCTTGTTTCAGATTCACAAACTCCTCCAGTTTTGCTTCCCTCAATTCTCGGGGAAAGAAGTGGTCAAGAAAGGCTCCCTTAAATTCATCCCACATAGCAGGTTCAACATCCTCACCTCTACCTTATTCCCATTGGTTATACCCAATGTTTGCCACATCTTTGAGCTGGTAAGATACTAACTCAACCCCATCAAACTCCGTAGCATGCATAGCTTTCAGGATTTTCCATATCTCATCAATAAAATTTTGGGGGTCTTCATCAACCTTAGACCCCGTAAATGCCGGCGGATTCATTCTCAGAAAGTCTCTAATTCCGGCGGCAGCAGACGGCTCTTGGGAACTAGAGCTAAGAGTTGGCGAACTCTGGTTACCATTTCGAGCAGCCACTAGTTGAGTGAGCATGGCAATCACTCCTCGAAAATCTGCCTCCAAAGTTGGTGCAGGTGGAGTAGTAGGCATTTGAGGTGCCTCCGCATACCTCATCGGTCGGCCTCTAGCCCTCGATGGGCGTACCTTTGACTGTGGCATCTCTGCGTTATCAGCATTCCTCTGGCTAGCAGTATGTTTAGGAGGCATTATCTGTAACGTATAAACACATGAATTAGAAAGGAAGTTTATAGAGTTTAACTCTATCGCACGAATTCAGGGTATGAAAGAAGTGAAACGATTCTTAATGTCTTATAGCCTCTTGATTATAAGTGTGGTGCACAACACACTCATAAGCAAGACTCTACTAGACACGGCTTCATAGACTCCCTAGGACTCTTGAACTCTGGGCTCTGATACCATGTTTGTCACGCCCTGGGAGGGTACCATAGGCGTGGCCGGCACTCAAAAGCCATTTCTAACCTTCAAGCGAACCACCTGGTCTATTCACACTTTCATTCAATCACATTCTCTCTGTGGAAGACTCAATCAATGAAGTACTATTCATAATTTAGGGCCAAAGGACAAATAACTATCAAATCAACCAATAGTTATAGAAGAACTACTCAAAAGAACAATCCAACATTTATACACTCTAGTCTATGAAGCCTCTATCAACAATTTGGGAGATGCCGATGACAAGCCCATGGCTACCAACAATCAAAAATAAAGGAAACAATATAAAACTATACAGGAAACTCAACATCCTCCGGAAACTAGGAGGACTCACCAACTAACTGGGAGCGTGTGGATCTTCAATGGTGCGTCGATTGATGATCTCTAGTACCTATCTCTGCATCATGAATGATACAGGCCAAATGACGTCAGTACATGGAATGTACGAGGATGTAAAATGGCCGAATGAAACAACGTCAGAAAGAACCGAATCAAATCAACTCGGAATCTCAACTCAAGAGAAATAACAACTCAATCAAGTGTCCTAAGTCTAAACAGGAATATGATTTAGACGGGACCAATCACATACAATTCAACTCAATCTGACTCAGAGTACTATCAAGACCTATATGGGAGTTTCTCTTATCCGACAACCATTACATATGAACCAGTGACAGTACAACAAACCGACGTTGTTGCTGCGTCCGTTCATACTTTGCTAGGGCATGAATGAATCAACCAATTATGGATCCCATCGATCAGTCAAGTCCTATCATTTCAGGATAATAAAAATAGGAAACATCCAACTTTAATGGTTCGATCCCATGGGAAGCATCCGACTTTAACGGTTCAATCCCTTCCTACATTGGAGGCGTAGTTTATGGGGTTCGAGTATGGACTATACTCTTACCCACTCGGCGCTCGATACTCCTTCCAAGACTCAACGCTCATAAAACTCCATCCAATCAACTCAATTAAATCATATCAACAAGTCTCATTTACAACCTTGTCAACTCATCAACTCTGTCACAATCAAATCTCTCCCAAATCATCCTATCCGATCAATCCCAATCACATCTTTCAAGAGTAATTTAAATGTACATTTATAGCAACATACAAACATATCCCGTCATTTCTCTATTCATTCAACACATCTTTGGAACAAATCACAACTCCAAGGTTTTAAACCAACAATTCAAGATGAATAACATATCGAGAAAATCAACATCTTTATCGAAATCAACATGGTTAAGAAAATCAATAAAGTATGTTTAACAACCCATCTCTATCAACGCATACTCACATGAAGACTCTTTTTTAGAAATTTCTTGACTCAACAATATTAACATAACAAGAATCAAATTAATAGATGACAATAAGTTTGACCTCTCATATCAATCAACTCCTAACAACATGAAGCACATAACTTTCTCGACTCCACAATGTCCACATAATAGAAATTAGGGTAATAGATGAAAGGGATCTATTTGGACCTAACTCCATCAATAAACTTCATTCTTATGGATAATAAATCTCAAAGAAGATGTAGGGAACATGGGTGGACTCAACCCATGCTTTAAATAGCCTTACATACCTTAGAGTAGATTTTGAAGAACCTTGTTGTTGGGTCTTCAATGGAAAACTTGAAATCTTGAAGCTCTTGAAGGCGCTTATTGTTGAAGAATGATTTGGAGAAGAAGAAGAAGAAGAGAGGGAAATGTTATGGCTTTTAGAGAGAGAGAGAGAGGGATTGAAAATGGTCCCAAAAATGTCCCAAGGCTGTGTATATATAATTTGGGGAAATACCCAAATTGCCCTTTCTTCGAAAATTTGGAAAAATGGCTAAAACACCCTTGACGCGATAGTGGCGCATCGCGCCCTTACAACGCCAAGCCGAATTTAGGCTTAAACCCTGCACATCTGATAGTGGCGCGTTGCGCCAAGGACCAAACTACTGAGGCTATTTTGTGGCGCGATAGTGGCGCGTCGCGCCCTTACAGCGCCAAGCCCATATTTTTTGGGTTCTGGAAAATAGGCTTAAAAACCCTGCACATCTTCTAGTGGCCTACCGCGCCAGGGACCAAACTACTGAGGCTTGTTCCTGCCGCGATAGTGGTGCATCGCGCCATTGCGGCGCCAAGCCCAAGTTTCCAGCAGTTGTCCCCAGGCCTAAAATTCCTGTAGTACCCGTCCGTCTTAGGATCGTCATATATTTTGACTCCAAACTCCAAAAATTACATTTTTGGCGGCGTTGGAAAGAAGACTCGACGACCTCTAATTTTGTAGGTCGTGGGCCACCCAGATCATTATATTTCAAAAGATAGGGTCGTTAGAAGTCGACCCCTTATACGAACTCATCCTAAAACTTAGCCACGACGAATCGTTTGGACTTAGCTTGTCCTAGGGGTCCTTTGTGACCCCACATCACCTCTAACACTTTCCAATTTCTCAGGGACTCATCTTAATTCGTGCATATACTTCACAACACTTGAGTCCGACCCTACAAGAATACAAGAAGGGTTCGAATCTTAGGGGGAAAAAATTTAAGGGGTGTTATACCGCATGAGTAAGTTTGTCTTCGGCTTTTCTGTGACAGTGGTGAAAGAGTGTAGAATCGCGATGCTAATCAAGGAGATGGATATCTCCCATTTTATCACTCATGCTCAATAGATTAAGGAGGAAAAGCTTAAGGACAGTGGGGGTGGGGTGGGGGTGGCAGAGATATTTTGACTAAAGAATTAAAATATCAAATTATTGAATAAGGATAAAAAAATTTATAATAAGGACCACCAAATTCGAGGAGAGTTCTCAATTATCTCATCAAGATGAGAATAAAATGTGCATAATTTGTGAAGATCTTATAAAATTGTTTGAACTTTTGAAAAACTAAATTTAATTTGGCCATCTTATTGCAAAAAGGCTAGAATCATACAATTTGAGAATTGATCGTAAAAAATTATATATTGTAAAATCAATGAAATAATTTTTTTCTTTTTTTTTGTTTAACTATCTTACTCTAAAGGCTTTCTAGATGGACTCGACTCCTGTGTCGAGTCCAACTAAGGCGAATGCACGTGATACAAAGAGAGCATAGTTTACAAGGGATCCACATGGATTGGGTTAGACTAACAGTGGTCTAGACAAGTCCAACCTGATAGTATCGCATCAAGTTATAACTGGTTATCCAAATCGATTCAACTGTCAATTTTTTTTAAAAAAATGATTTTTAATTTTTTTGGCCGGTGAGCCAACATTCCAAAAGGCTCAATCGATCATGTTTTAAAATTTTGGCCTTTATTTTCCTTTTTAAAAATAACCCCTGCCGCAGTGCTCATCACCCAATTACCTTTTAGAAATTTATAAATATTCTCCCTCCTCTTCATTTCTTCTCATTTCTCTCTTAAATTGCTAACAATCATTAACTATATTAACTTTTATTTCATTCAATTAAACTTTTAACATTTACATGAATAATCCTCCTACTCAAAGACGACCAAAAAAAAGTCTCGTGTGATGATATTTTAAGCTATTAAATTAGTTAATTTTTTCAAAATCCCATAGTGAAAAAGCCCAATTACAATTTATTCCGACTTTTTTGATAATTCCCCGAATTCCCTTTTTTTCCAAATTTCTGATACATACGAATGATGCTGATACGTCGCGATTTGATACATATGTACTTTTCATGATACGTCGCTAGTTGATACAAACCAAACATTGTAATATCAATAAAACTTATGAATCAACTTATAACACCTAATATATCATGAACACAACAAAAATAGCATTAAAACTTATGTTTTACTGATATATTGTGTGTTTGGTTTGTATCAACTAGCAATGTATCATGAATAAGAGTTATGTATCAAATCGCGATGTATCAACGTCATTCCTATGTATCATAAGAGAGATTTTTGAAATTTTTACAAATAATAGGAGATAATTAAAAATATAGAAATATAAGGTGTGTAATTTGATAATTTTTCCATTAAATAAAGATATGATTCAATGACTACTTTTTGATGAAACATATAAGCATAAATTCACACCGAAATATAGTGAGGATATCAATTTTTTGCATAGGCACGTGAATAGGCATAGTCGCCCAGATAAATATGCAAATCTTCTTAGAATTTGAAGTTTGAATTTTCTCTTGTTTAGTTGTTGTAAAATGGAAACTTCGGATTAACAAGTTTTTTAAAAAATAGAACTTGCAAAATCAATTTATTGAATATCTTGATGTTTAAGCATTTAATATATTACTAGTTTAACTGCACGTGCATTGCACATATATGCCTAATAATGTAATAGAATTTTATATAAATATCAATATTATTAAATGCAGTACTTTTGAGTAAATAATTTTACATATATGAAGAAATAAAGTATAAGTTTTAGTTAATGACCAATGTGAATTATTGTATGGTTACTTGTTTGTTGAGGTGAAAATGATTGAATTTTATCTAATCCTACGAGGATGAATGAGTTAAACTTACATTCTTAGTGAAATAAAGTTATTGTTCTGATTTGATTCCGTTTACAAAGAGTACACAAAAATCCATGAACTGCCAAAGAGGATAGTTTGGGTTTTCGGGAATGAGTGTGGGTTCTAGTGTTTTCAAAAAATAACTCAAAGTTATTATTGTTGTTAAAAAAACTACTCGTAATTACTACTTACTTTTTACCAACAAAGGTAACTATATTAATACCAACTTGATATTGTTCAAGCTAAAGGAATTACAAAATTAAATTACATAATGAATTTTTAAGACTAGTAAAAGTAATTCTTTCTGTGTTTGCTTTTGAAATTTTAAACACAAACAATAAGGGGTCTCTTTGTCTACTTTCAGAGTTTTTAGCTCAAATAACATGGGGTTTCTGACTGCTTCCGAAGTGTTTAACACAATAATGTGGCTTCTCTTTCTCTACTTTCGGAGTTTCTAACACAAATATTGTGAGGTCCCTGTCTGCTTCTCAAGTTTTAAACACAAATAACGTGATTCTTTGCTTGCTTTTGGATTTTCTAACACAAATAATGTGGGCTCTCTTTGTCTGCTTTCAGAATTTTTAACACTCAAAACGTGGGTCTCTTTGTTTTCTTTTGAAATTTTTAACACAGAAAATGTTGGGTCTGTCCAATTCGCAAGAACGATTATCTTGCTTTTGAAATAAAACTTTTTTTTGAATAAGAAATATTGAATCCGAAAAAGAGGTACTTAAATATTTCATCAAACTAAAAATCAGGCGTACGTGGTTTCATGAAGTTTTCTCTTAAAAAATAAAATATAACAGGCAATCACACTTGTTTTGCTCCTCTTTTTTAGTTTTTGATTTTAAATAAAGAATTAAAAATTTTATTCTTTTTTTTGGTTGGTTGGTTTGGAGGTGAGATATAATTTTTGAATAACGAGTTTATAAAAAATGAGATTTTTGAACAAGGACAATTGTTTCCAAAAAAAGATCACCAAATTCGAGGAGAGCTGCTTAACTATATCACCAATGTGAGAATAAAATGTGTGTAGTTCGTGATGATTTTGTAGAATTGTTTGAAATTATGAAAAAATTGATATATTTTGGCTATCTTAAGGCAAAAAGGCTAGAATCATACAATTTGTGATTTAATTGTAAACAATTTATCGTTTAATTAACTTATTCTAAAGGCTTTCTAACGGGTTCAACACCTGTGTCGAATCCCACTAAGGAGAATGCACGTGATACAAACAACGAATAGCTTATAAGGAATCCACATGGATTGAGTTAGACTATCAATGGTCTGCACTAGTCTAACCTGATAGTGTCTCATCAAGTTGAAACTTATTATCCAAATTGATCTAACTGTCAAACATTTTAAGAATTCGATTTTCAATTATTAATTTTGGCCAATGAGCAAACATTCCAAAATACTCAATTGATCATATTTTTAAATTTTTCTCTTTATTTTCCTTTTTTATTTAAAACCTGAGCCCCACCGCATCCATAATCACCAAATTACCTTTTGGAAATCTATAATTCCAACCCCTTTTTCATCTCTCTCTTAAATTGCTATCAATCATTAACTCTATTAATTTTTATCAAATTAAACTTTCAACATTTACATGGATTATCGAAGACGAGCATAAACAAGTCTTGTGTGACAATATTTTAAGCTATAAATGAAGATATTATTCAATGTCTACATTGTGATGACACATATAAGCATATATTCACACCGGATTATAGCGAGTGTATCAATTTTTTGCATAGGCACTTGAATAGGCATTGTCACTCAAACCTAGATGCATATCTTTCTTAATATTTGAAGTTTGAATTTTCTCTTGTTTAGTTGTTGTAAAATAGAAACTTTAGATTTTGAAGGTTTTAAAAAAATAGAACGAGCAAAATTAATAGCATGAAATATCTTTATGTCTAAGCATTTAATTAATTTTAATCTTTGTACTTGCATTGCACATGTATGCCTAATAATGTAATACACTTTTTTATAAATAATATCAATATTATTAAACCACAGAAAGCAAAAAAGCAATGATGATAAAATTACACATACATCAGAATGAAACTACTGGAATTGATTAAAAAAAATTAGAAATTAAAAGTACTGGAATTAATAGAGTTTTTTTTTCTAGAAATTGAAACTACTTCTAGAATTGATAATGTTTTTAATCAATTATTATTGGGTTGTCACTATTATTACCCTCCAAATCTTTAGGAATCAATTCAGCTGGGAAATCGCCTCTGAGAATCTGAACTGTGAATTTGATTTTGCTAGTGCTACACTGTGACAGTTCAAACACAAGTCCATCTCCCTCCTTTAGATTGTTATCATCCACAACTTTTCTCCATCTAGTGCTAAATTTATAAGTATTATTGGCTCCACCATAAAATAGATCCCACTTCTTTCTACCACTAGTAATGACTACAGGGGCTCCAGCAGAAGGTAGCTCTTTGTTCATTTTCTTGGGTAAATACTGTCAAACATTCAACGAAACTTAGAAATATAAAAGCCACAACTCCAAAAGAACCTAAAGCATCCAATTCAAACCTTATGTGTATGTATTATTTTAATTTTATTCTGCAAATAGGTCGACGGGGAAAATAAAATTCCCCACCTTGGAATCGAAATGATCTTTATTCTTTTGTCAACAAAAAGTTTTACAATGAATAGTAAATTGAGAATTTCCTAGTTCTATTATTTTATGTATCAATCAGAAAAGCGAATAGAGTTCCATTACATATGAATTGGTGTATATTTATATATCTAAACATAAACATTAAGCATGGAATCCAGGACATCTAATCTTGAATTCACCACTGCAAAAAAATATGTTTTTGTGGTTTTCCACCTGGTATTCAATATCGAGGAAATGAGATCTCTACAATTTGAAAACAGAAAAACACCTTTTCGAAAAAATAAAATATTTCATATGTATATAAGTGAAAATTTAACTAAAGGAGGTTTGTAAAGGGATAGAAAACCATTTCTCCATTCAATATCCATAGTCCCATTAAATCTGGATCCACCACGAAAGTCCAACATTGGTATAAAAAGCTTCCTAACAAAGGCAATTTCATACCATAAATACTAACAAAGAGGGTGCTTTATATAGAAAGAGGAAGGAAAAAATGAGAGTTACCAAACTGTAAATGGGCTTGACAGCGCTCTTAGTGAAAATCATATCAACATAGGATTTTCCAGAAAGTGGCCAATATTTATCATTGTCGATCTGTACGCTTCCAGTGCTTTCAATCATGATGGATTTACCTTTCTGGTTTGAAACTTGTTCAGAAGATGATCCATCTTGATAAATAAAATCAAAGGAGTATGTAAGCTTTAAAATCAACAATGGGGATCGAAAATCGAAAGAAAAAAAGTAGAAATAGAAAAAATTATTAATCGTGATAGGAACATACCTCCATTGTTGATTGATTAGAGAAATGGAGTTTTGTTCTGGTATTAAGTTTATAAAGAGTACACAAAAACCTCTGAACATTCAAAAGTGGATAGTTTAGGGTTTTGGAAGTAGGGGTGGGTTCTAGTGTTTTCAAAAAATAACTCAAAAGTATTTGTTTTAGTTAAACAACTACTCCTATTTACTTCTTTATATAATATTATGCATCATTAGAAAAAGAGGTTGTTGCATTGATTATATCACGAGATTATTTTGAATAAAAGAATTACAAAATTAATTTATATAACGGCCTTTTAAGACTAGTAAGAGTATTTCTGTAACACCCCAAATTTTTTCCACTAAGATTCAGACCATTCTTCATGTACGTATAGGATCATACTCGATGATTTTAAAGTGTATGCATGAGTTAGGAGCAATTAATAATTAATATAAGGGTATTTTATGTGATTTAGAGTCACAAGGGATCCCTAAAACCAAGCCAAGTCCAAAGAATTTGTCTCAGCTAAGTTTTCGAATGAGTACGTATAAGGGTCAACTCCAAACGACCATATCTCTTTGAATATAAAGAACTGGATGTCCCACAACTTAACAAACTAAAGTTCTTTGAGTCTTCTTTCCAACGCCACTAAGATTGTAATTTTTGGTGTTCGGAGTCAAAAGTTATGACTATTTTACGACAGACTATCACTGCAGGAATTTCAGGCCTGGACTATCACTGCAGGAATTTCAAGCCTGGCCTCAAGTGGCGCCCGACGCCACTATAGCGCCAGAAACTAGCCTCAGTAGTTTGGCCCTTGGTGCCGCGCCACTAAAGCACCTGCGGGGTTTTTAAGCCCATTTTCTTGATTTCAGAAATTTCAGGCTTGGCGCTGTAGTGGCGCGGCGCACCACTATAGTTGTCATACCCTCGGAAGGGTACCCTAGACGTGGACGACACTCGAAAACCATTTCTGGCCTTCAAGCGAACCACTTGGTCCAATCACACTTTCATTCAGTAACATTCTATTAGCGGAAGACTCAATCATAAGAATACTATTCATAATTTAGAGTCAAAGGCCAAACATATATCCAATCAACAACTAGCAAGAATAAAACTAGTCAAAATGAACAATTCAACATTTTCCACACTCTAGTCTATAAAGCCTCTATCAACAATCCAGGAGGTGCTGATGACAGGTCCATGGCTACCAAAAATCAAAATAAAAGAAAACTAATCAAAGCTAAAAAGATATTTTGGTATCCTCCGGAAACAGGGAGGACTCACTAATTAGCTGGAAGTAAATAGATCTTCAATGGTGTGTTGGTTGATGATCTCTAGTACCTGTCTCTGCATCATGAAACGATATAGGCCAAATAGCGTCAGTACGTGGAATGTACAAGTATGTAAAATGGCCGAATGAAACAAATATCAAGGAAGAATCGAATCAACTCGAAATCTCAACTCAGGGGAAAGAACAACTCAATCAAGTGTCCTAAGTCTAAACAAGAATATGGTTTAGATGAGACCAATCACATACAATTCAACCCAATCCGACTCAGAGTACTATCAAGACCTATATAGGAGTTTCTCTTATCCAACAACCATCACTTATGAGCTAGTGATAGTATAACAAGCCGACGTTGTTGCCACGTCCGTTCATACCCTTGCTAGGGTATGAATGAATCAACTAATCATGGATCCATAACCAACCAAGTCCTATCATATCAGGACAATAATTTGGGAAGCATCCGACTTTAATGGTCCAATCTCCTCCTACGTTTGGCGACGTAGTTATTGGATTTGAGTTATTACCTACTCTTACCCAATTCGGTGCTCGATACCCCTTCCAAAACTCAATGCTCATAAATCTCTATCCAATCAACTCAATCTAATCCTATCGACAAGTCTCATGTGGAACCTTGTCAATTCATCAATTCTATCACAATCAAACTTCTTCCAATCATACTATCCGATCAATCCCAATCACATCTTTCAAGAGTAGTTTAGATATGCATTTATGACAACACGTGATCCTATCCAATCATTTATCTATTCATTTAACAAATCTTTTCGGGACTCATCAAGACTCCAAGACTCTAAATCAACAATTTAAGATAACCAACATATTTAAGAAAATCAACAAAATATGTTTAACAACTCAAATCAATCAACCCATACCAATATGAAGCATTTATCAATTTCTTGACTCAACAACATCAACACAACAAAAAAATAAGTTAATAGATGAAAAAGACTCATTTAGACATAAATTTATCAAGAAGCTCATTTCTTATGGACATTCAATCTCAAAGAAGATGTAGAGCACATGGGTGAATTCAACCCATTCTTTGAGTAGTCTTACATACCTTGGTGTAGATATTGAAGAAACTTTGATGTTAGGTCTTCAATGGGGCACTTGAATCTTTGAGTTTTGAGAAGACTTCTTGTTGGAAATGTTTGAGAGAGAAGAGAATGGGGTTTAGGGTTCTTTGGAAAGGGCAAAAGACTGAAAATATGATCCCAAAATATGACCAAGTTGTGTATATATGTTTAGGAAAAATGTCCAATTTTTCCTTCATCAAAAATTTGGAAAAATGGGCTAACATCCTGCTGGCGCTATAGCGGCGCCAATGCTGAAATTTCTAAAATCTGGAAAATGGGCTTAAAACCCCTGTATACCTAATAGTGGCGCATTGCGCCAAGAACCAAACTACTGAGGCTAGTTTTTGGCGCTATAGTGGCGCCGGGCGCCACTGGAGCGCCAGGCCTGAAATTCCTGCAGTGATCGTCCAGGCCTGAAATTCCTGTAGTGATAGTCTATCGTAAAATAGTCATAACTTTTGACTCCGAACTCAAAAAATTGCAATCTTGGTGGCGTTCAAAATAAGAATCAAAGACCTTTAATTTGATAGGTAATGGGACACCTAGTTCGTTATATTCACAGATATATGATTGTTGAAAGTTGACTCTTATACGAACTCATTCAGAAACTTGGCCGAAATGAATTCTTTGGACTTGGCTTGGTTTTTTTTAGGGATCCCATGTGACCCTAAATCACATGTAATACCCTTAAATTACTTAGGAGTTGCTCCTAACTCATGCATGCACTTTAAAATCGTCGAGTACGATCCTATACGTACATGAAGAATGGTCTGAATCTTAGTGAATTTTGTTTAGGGTGTTACATTATCTCCCCCTTAGGATCATTCGTCCTCGAATGATGAGTAACCCAAGGATGGACTCGAGGTATAAATCAAAATCAAAAATCAATCATTCAACCAGTCAAATTCTCAAAATAATTTACTATTCAAACTCAAAAAAGGACATACTAATTCAAATCAAGAAAATGGACATTACCTTCAACATTCTCATTGATAGGCACGAATAAATGCGAATATTTAGTTTTCATACCTTCCTCAGCTTCCCATGTGGCTTCCTCAAAAAATTAATTTCTTCACAAAACTTTGACCGAGGCAATCTCCTTGTTCCTCAATTTGCGAACCTAACGATCAAGAATTTGGATCGGAACCTCTTCATAAGACAAGTTATCCTTAACTCCAATACTATCAATGGGGACTACCAATGAAGGATCTCCCAAGCACTTCTTCAACATCGAAACGTGAAATACCGGATGAATGGTGGCTAGCTCAAAAGGTAACTCCAACTCATACTCTACACTCCCAACCCTCCTCACAATCTGGTAAGGGCCAATGTATCGAGTACTAAGCTTTCCCTTCCTTCCAAATCTCATGATGCCCTTCATGGGTGACACTTTCAAGTACACCCAATTATCCACCTCAAACTCTAAGTCTCTCCTTCTCACATTGGTGTAAGATTTTTATCGGCTTTGGGCCATCTTTAGCCTATCTTAAATAACTCTCACCTTCTCCATAGCTTGGTGAAAAAAAATCAGGCCCAATCAACTCAACTTCACCAACCTCAAACCACCCAATTGGTGATCTACACCTCCTCCCATACAAAGCTTTATAAGGAGCCATTTATATACTTGCATGATAACTATTATTGTATGCAAACTCCATGAGAGGTAAATGATCATCCCAATTCCCTTTGAAGTCAAGTACACATGCCCTCAACATATCCTCCAATGTCTGGATAGTGCTTTCCGCTTGGCCATCTATCTGGGGATGAAAGGTTGTACTAAGATTCACCTTTGAACCCAGTCTTTTCTGAAAGGATCTCCAAAATTGGGAAGTGAATTGAGATCCTCTGTTTGAGATGATAGACAAGGGAATCCCATGCAATCTGACGATCTCCTGAATATATAATTTTGCATAATCTTCTGCGGTGTCAGTAGTCGTAACTGCCAAGAAGTGAGCTGATTTAGTCATTCTATCCACAATCACCCAAATCGAATCATGTTGTTTTTGGGACCTCGACAAACCTGTAATAAAGTCCATATTGATCATCTCACACTTCTATTCTAGAATCTTTATATTTTGCGCTAACCCACATGGTCTTTGATGCTCAACTTTAACCTGTTGGCAACTCGGGAACGTGGAAACAAATTCAACGATATTTCTCTTTATTCCACTCCACCAATAGACTTCCCTCAAGTCATGATACATCTTTGTAGAACCATGATGAATAGAGTATTTAGAACTATGCGCTTCGGCTATATTCCTTTCTCAAACATCATCAACATTTGGGACACATAATCTATTCTGGTACCTCAACACACCATCTCCCCCTTTGGAGAAAACCATCACCTTTTGTTTGTGAACGGCCTCTTTCAACTGAAGGAGGATGGGATCTTGGTCTTGCTTCACTTTTACCTCTTCCACGAGTGAGGATGCAGAACCATTCTGAACATTAACTCCATCTTTATTATTCTCTTCAAGACAAACTCCCAATCGACTAATCTATTCACCTCTTTAGCCAATTCTTTCCTTCCCTCCTCTATATGGGCAGTGCTACCCATATACAACCTGCTAAGAGCATCAGCAACAACATTAGCTTTACTTGAATGGTAGAGAATGCTCATGTCATAATCCTTGAGCAACTCGAGTCATCTCCTTTGCCTCAGGTTGAGTTCTTTTTTGCTAAAGATGTATTGAAAACTCTTATGATCAGTGAACACATCAACATGCACTCCATACAAGTAGTGGCGCCAAATTTTAAGAGCAAATACCACAGCGGCCAGCTCAAGGTCATGAGTTGGGTAATTTTTCTTATGAATCTTAAGTTGTCTTGAAGCATAGGCTATTACTTTTCCCCTCTGCATCAACACACATCCCAAACCAACTCTAGACGCATGACAATAGATTGCAAAATCCTCTGTTCCATTAGGCAAGGTCAAAATAGGAGCAGTGGTCAGCTTGGTCTTCAATTTCTGGAAACTCTCCTCGCAAGCATCAGACCATTAGAACTTAGCCTTCTTTTGGGTCATCTTGGTCATTGGTGATGATATGGATGAGAATCCCTCTACAAACCTTTGATAATAGCCAGCCAAACCCAAGAAGCTTCTTATCTCTGTTGGAGATGTGGGTCTGGGCCAATTTTTCACTACCTCAATCTTCTGAGTATCAACCTGAATACCATCTCCAGATATAATATGGCCTAGGAAAGCCACTGATGCAAGCCAAAATTCATTTTTGGAGAGCTTTGCATACAATACCTGGTCTTTTAGAGTTTGCAATAAGACTCTAAGATGATAGGCATGCTCCTCCTCATTCTTGGAGTAAACCAAAATATCATCAATGAAGACAATCACAAACATATCAAGATATGGCTTAAATACTCAATTCATGAGATCCATAAAAGTTGCAGGGGCATTGGTCAACCCAAAGGACATAAACAAGAACTCAAAATGGCCATAACGGGTCCGAAAAGCTATCTTTGGGATATCACACTCCCTCACCTTTAATTGATAGTAACTTGATCTTAGGTCTATCTTTGAGAAACAAGTGGCACCCTGAAGTTGGTCAAATAAATCATCTATTCTAAGGAGAAGATATTTATTCTTTATGGTGACCTTGTTTAGTTGCCTGTAATAAATACACATTCTAAGGGACCTATCTTTCTTTCGCACAAATAGAACAGGAGCACCCTAAGGTGAGACACTCGGCCTAATGAATCCTTTGCCTAATAAATCCTTCAACTGTTCTTTCAACTCAGCAAGAGCCATTCTATATGGAGGTATAGAGATAGGCTGTGTATCAAGAAGGACATCAATCCCAAAGTCAATCTCCCTATCAGGAGGGACTCCGGGCAGATCTTCCGGAAAGACTTTAGGGAACTCGTTGACAATCGAAACCGACTCAAGGAATAGAGACTCAACATTGTCATCTTTCACTCAGATGATGTAATAAATACACCCTTTCGAGATTAACTTTCTGGCCCTAAGGTAGGAAATAAACTTACCCTTAGGCACGACAGGACTACCCTTCCACTCTATGATAGCCTCATTTAGGAATTTGAACTTAACAATCTGAGTCCTATAATCAATAGAGGCATAACAAACATAAAGCCAGTCCATGCCAAGGATCACATTAAATTCAACCATGTCCAGCTCAACTAAGTCAGCTAGGGTATCCCTGTGATAGATTAACATAGTACAATCCATATAGACTCTCTCAGAGAAGACGGAATCACCAAAAAGGGTAGCTACACTAAAAGGCTCAAGAAGACATTCAGGGATTTTATTAAATTTACTAGCCACATAAGGAGACACAAAAGATAATATAGCACTCAAGTCCATCAAAACATAACAATCAAGAGTAGAAACTCGAATCATACCCGTCACAATGTTTGGGGAGTTCTCTTGATCTTGGCGACTACCCATGGCATATAGACGGTTTGTACCTCCACTCGTACCTGAAGTAGTGCCCCTCTGATTACTTCTAGCTGGTGGTGCAGTGGTAGAATACTGGGCTCTGTTTCCCAATATTGGACACTCCTTCTGAAAATGGTCCACTTGGCCATATTTATAACAACCAACTTTTCCTGGTCTGTACTCTCCCAAGTAGAGCTTACCTCACTTGCCGCATGGTGGTTTTCCCCTTGAACCTTGACCCACACTAGCTTGGGATTGAGAACCTTGGGATCTAAAATTCTGATGACTCTGTCCCTGCCGATCATAATTTTTATGCGGCGCAGATGCATTTGCCACAGATAAGGCATAGTTGGAAGACCTTTTCTGAAAGGACCTATTGTCCTTGATTTGCATCTGCTCACTCTGATGTCTAGCTGATTTTTCCTTCTTGTTCAAATGCTCTTCCTTGTATTTCCTCTTATATTCCTCTACCTGTTGAGCATATACCATTAATCTGGAAATATCCATATCAGAGATCAACAATGCTGCTTTGCACTCCTTCTTCACATGTCTTCCCAATCCAAAGACAAATTTTCTCATCTTTGACCTCATATCTGGGATCATCTCTAGAGCATATCTAGACAGCTGGATGAACTTTAGACTATACTCCTTAACGGTTATACCCTCTTGTTTCAAATTCACAAACTCTTCTACTTTTGCTTCCCTCAATTCTCTAGAAAGAAGTGATCAAAAAAGGCTCCCTCAAACTCATCCCAAATAGAAGGCTCACATTCTCACCTCTACTTTTTTTTCACTGGTTATACCAGATGTTTGCCACATCCTTGAGCTGATAATACACCAACTCAACCCCCTCGATCTCCATAGCATGCATCGCTTTCAAGATTTTCTATATCTCATCAATGAAATATTAGGGGTCTTCATCAACCTTGGAACCCGTGAATATCGACGGATTCATTCTCAGAAAATCTCTAATCCTCGTGGAAGCAGACAAATCTTAAGAACTAGGAGTTAGCGAACTCTGGTTACCATTGCGGGCAGCCACTAACTGAGTGAGCATAAGAATTGCTCCTCGAAAATCTACCTCTGAAGTTGGTGCAGGCGGAGTAGTAGACACTTGAGGTGCCTCAGCATACCTTGCAGGTCGGCCCTAGTCCTCGATGGGTGCATTTCTGAATATGGAATCTCTGTGCTATCAATATTCCTCTGGCTGGCAGTACGTTTAGGAGGCATTGTCTGCAACGTATAATGTACGAATTAGAAAGGAAGTCTTATAGACTTAAACTCTATCGCACGAACTCAGATTATGAAAGAACTGAAATAATTCCTAATTTCCTATAGCCTCCTATTTATAAATGTGGTGCACAACACACCCATAAGCAAGACTCTACTAGACACGGCTTCATAGACTTTCTGGGACTCTTGAACTCTGCGCTTTGATACCAAGTTTGTCATACCCCAAGAGGGTATCCTAGATATGGCCGGCACTCGAAAACCATTTCTGGCCTTCAAGAGAACAACTTGGTCCAATCACACTTTCATTCAGTCACATTCTATCAGCAGAAGACTCAATCATAAAAATACTATTCATAATTTAGGGCCAAAGGCCAAACATATATCCAATCAACAACAAGCAAGAATAAAACTAGTCAAAATGAACAATTCAACATTTTCCACACTCTAGTCTATAAAGCCTCTATCAACAATCCAGGAGGTGCTGATGACAGGTCCATGGCTACCAAAAATCAAAATAAAAGAAAACTAATCAAAGCTAAAAAGATATTTTGGTATCCTCCGGAAACAGGGAGGACTCACTAATTAGCTTGAAGTAAATAGATCTTCAATGGTGCGTTGGTTGATGATCTCTAGTACCTGTCTCTGCATCATGAAACGATGCAGGCCAAATAGCGTCAGTACGTGGAATGTACGAGTATGTAAAATGGCCGAATGAAACAAATATCAAGGAAGAATCGAATCAACTCGAAATCTCAACTCAGGGGAAAGAACAACTCAATCAAGTGTCCTAAGTCTAAACAAGAATATGGTTTAGGTGAGACCAATCAAATACAATTCAACCCAATCCAACTCAGAGTACTATCAAGACATATATGGGAGTTTCTCTTATCCAACAACCATCACTTATGAGCTAGTGATAGTATAACAAGCCGACGTTGTTGCCACGTCCGTTCATACCTTGCCAGGGAATGAATGAATCAACTAATCATGGATCCATAATCAATCAAGTCCTATCATGTCAGGACAATAATTTGGGAAGCATTCGACTTTAACGGTCCAATCCCCTCCTACGTTTAGCGACATAGTTATTGGATTCGAGTTATTACTTACTCTTAACCAATTTGGTGTTAGATACTCCTCCCAAGACTCAATGCTCATAAAACTCTATCCAATCAACTCAATCTAATCCTATCGACAAGTCTCATGTGGAACCTTGTCAATTCATCAATTTTATCACAATCAAACCTCTTCCAATCATACTATCCGATCAATCCCAATCACATCTTTGAGGAGTAGTTTAGATATGCACCTGCAGGGTTTTTAAGCCTATTTTTTAGACTTCAAAAATTTCAGGCTTGGCGCTTAAGTGGCGTGGCGCTCCACGATAGCGCCATCAGGGTTTTAGCCCATTTTTCCAGATTTTTGATGAAGAGCAACTTGGAAATTTTCCCTAAACATATATACACTAACTTGAAACATTTTGGACCATATTCTTTTAGTCTTTTTCCTCTCTAAAGAAACCTAATCTTCATCCTCTTCTCTCTCAATTTATCTCCAATAAGATTTTCCCTCAAAAAAATTCAAGGATTCAAGTTTCCCATTGAAGACCTAACATCAAGGTTTCTTCAAAATATTCACCAAGGTATGTAAGGCTACTCAAAGCATGGGTTGAATCCACCCATGTTCCCTACATCTTCTTTGACATTGAATGTTAATAAGAATGGAGTTTCTTGATAGATTTATGTCCAAATAAGTCTTTTTTATCTATTAATTTAATTTTTGTTATGTTGATGTTGTTGAGTCAAGAAATTGATAAATGCTTATGTTGATGTGAGTTGATTGATATAAATTGTTATACATAATTTTTATGTCTAAGAGTCGATTGATATGAGTTGTTGAATATATTTTTGTTAAAAACTTAAATATTTTGAGTATCTTAAATTGTTGATTTAGAGTTTTGGAGTCTTGATGAGTCCCCAAAAGATTTGTAAAATGAATGAAGGAATGATTGGATAGGATTAACTTTCACCATAAATGCATATTTAAACTACTCTTGATAGATGTGATTGGGATTGATTGGATGGTATGATTGGTTGAGATGTTGATTGTGATAGAATTGATGAATTGACAAGGGCCCAAATGATACTTGTCTATATGATTAGATTAAGTTGATTGTATAGATTTTTATGAGCATTGAGTCTTGAGAAGAGTACCGAGTATCAAATTGGGTAAGAGTAAGTAACACTCGAATCCAATAACTACGTCGCCAAACGTAGGAGGGGATTGGACCGTTAAAGTGAGATATTTCCTAAATTATTATCCCGACATGATAGGACTTGATTGGTTATGGATCTATGATTGGTTGATTCATTCATACCCTGAAAAGGTATGAACAGACGTGGCAACAACGTCGGCTTATTGTACTATCACTAGCTCATAAGTGATGGTTGTCGAATAAGAGAAACTCTCATATAGGTCTTGATAGTACTCTGAGTCAGATTGGGTTGAATTGTATGTGATTGTTCTTGTCTAAACCATATTCTTGTTTAGACTTAGGACACTTGATTGAGTTGTTCCTTCCTCTGAGTTGAGATTCCGAGTTGATTTGATTCCTCCTTGATGTTTGTTTCATTCGGCCATTTTACATACTCGTACATTCCACGTACTGATGTCATTTGGCCTACATCTTTTCTGATGCAGAGACAGGTACTCGAGATCATCAACCGGTGCACTATTTAAGATCTATTCACTTCCAGCTAGATTGTGAGTCCTCCCTGTTTTTGGAGGATACCGAAATTATATTTTTAGCTTTGATTAGTTTTCTTTTATTTTGAATTGTGGTAGCTATGGACCTGTCATTAGCACCTCCTAGACAGTTGATAGAGGCTTCATAGACTAGAGTATGGATGTTATTGATTTGTTTCGTTTTGACTAGTTTTATTCTTACTAGTTGTTGATTGGATATGTGGTTGGCCTGTAGCCTTAATTATGAAAAGTATTCTTGTGTGTTGAGTCTTCCACTAATAGAATGTGACTGAATGGAAGTGTGATTGGACCAAGTGATTCGCTTGAAGGCCAACAATAGTTTTCGAGTGCCGGCCACGTCTAGGGTACCCTCCCGGGGCGTGACAATTTCACTTTTTGTCTATTTTGAAAATTTTAACACAAATAACGTGATGTCTCTTTGTCTATTTCTGGACGTTTTAGCACAAAAATGTGGGATTTCTGTCTGCTTTTGAAGGTTCTAACACAAATAACGTATGCTTTCAGAGTTTTTAACACAAATACCATGAGTTTTCTTTGTCCGTTATCGAAGTTTCTAACAGTGATAATATTCTTTGTCTGCTTTCAAAGTTTTTAACAAATATATTGTAGGGACTCTGTCTGTTTCTGAAGTTTTTAACACAAATAATGTAGTTCTTTTCTTGCTTTTGGAGTTTTTAATACAAATAATATGGGTTCTCTTTGTCTTCTTCCGGAGTTTCTAACACTAATAATGTAAGGCCCTTTTCTCTACTTCCGGAATTTTTAACACAAAAAATGTGGGGTCTTTTCAATTCTCAATAAAGATGATCTTGATTTAGCTTATGGAATGAGAGTTTTTTTTAATGAGGAATACTCAATCTGAAAAGAGTTACTTAAGTATCTCATCAAAGTAAAAATAAAGTGTGCATGGTTCATGAATTGTTTTTCTTTTTTTAAAAATAAAATAGGCAACTATACTTGTTTTGCCGCTCTTCTTTTGTTTCTTTTTTTCATTAAAGATTTATTTATTTATTTTTGTGGTTGGGTGGGGTGGGAGAGATTTTTTGAATAAACAATTTTTTAAAAGGGGATTTTTGAACAAGGACAAAAAATATTTTTTTAATAAGGATCACCAAATACGAAGAGAATTGCTTAAGTATCAAACCTAACAAACATACAACAACTAATCTCTGCAACTCCATGCTTCCTCTTTGCTAGCTTGCATTGTGTACATCTCCTGCTTTCATGTCCCATGTCACAACTTGATTCCAGGTGTGATGACATCTATCCTTTTCCATAGTAAAAGTCAGCCTAAACCCAAAAATTTCGATAAATAAAGTAAAAACAATCGAAATAGGTAAATAATAAACCAAAAGCGGAAGTCTTTCACTTAAATATCCTCAAAGATTGGTTGTCACATGTACAAGCCGCTAAAGAAAGTAAAACTGAAATGAAAGTACAAGCCTCAATATGTCTTCAACTCTCAAATAGAGTAAAGCATAAAAATACAGGAAGTACGAGAGCTCGCTGGATATTGATGGCTACTTCTCTCAACTCCAAAAAGCCTCGAATAATCAAGAAAACAGACGGTGATCAAAGTTCATGCTCGGAATCTACACAAGTGTAGAAGCAAGGGTGAATACCAAATAACGAGGTACCTAGCAAGCAAACTAGAAAAATTAAGTAAATCTAAGAGAATACACGAACTTTGTTTCCAATCCAACCGAACCTCCAGACTACAACCTGCACAGAAATCAGCCCACATAATATTTCATACTATACAGTTCAATAAGGTTCAGATCACAGCTCAATATCATAGATATATCATACAAATACTCAAAATATCACAAACAGGCATCAAACTGTCAACACAGATATGCAGAATATGTATATGCACACTCAAAGATCATGCATGTGTGCAATTGCCGATAAAGACCTCGGCACAATAATCTCTGACCAAAAATGACCTTGGCCACATAATTTTTAATCAGAAATTGGCTTGTTCTCATAATATCTGATCGAAAATAACCTCGGTCTCATAATCTCTGACCGGAAATGACCTCGATCTCATAATCTCTGACCAAAATTGACCTCGATCTCATAATCTCTGACCAAAAATAACCTCGATCTCATAATCTCACCAGAAATGACCTCAACCATATGCTCTCACCAAAAATGACCTCAGCAATGTAATCCCACAGTAAATGACCTCGACAGTATAATCCCACCGAAATAACCTTGGCCATATTATATCTCTAACTAGAAATGACCTCGATCTCACAATTATATACCTCTCATCATAGTATTTCAGAACCAATGCAACAACATGCTCAATAAGTAATGTGGAATAAACAATTTAGACAAACCGTAATTACAATTAGACTATCAAGTATTTTATCAAATACACATAGATATCTAGATTACGGTATGCAAGTTTCAATACTCAAAAATATCACTTTATTTTAGATTAGTTCATATCATAATTAAACTCGTAACCTCATCCCCATTATGCCCCAACTCATATACAATGGGATATTCAGAAATTCTAAGAGATTCACGGAGTTTTAAGAGTCCACTTGCCTTAGACAAGATGCGATCAATCAATCCACGTGTGCCTTTCCCTTTCGATTATACTTTGAATAGACAAGATGTGATCAATCAATCCACGTGTACCTTGCCCTTTTGATTATACTCTGAATCTTCACAATCTATTCAAGTATTGACCTACAATCATAAACTAACTCCAACGATACAAAGAATGTGAAATTCAGCAAAAAAGGGGGTCAAAGGCTCAAAATTTGACTCACAAAATAGGGGTTTAATGTAACGACCCGTTAGGTCATTTTGAGAATGAGTCCTCTTTCCTTCATAAAAGACTACTTCCGTACATTTAAATTGGAAATTTTGGACTATTCGATAACTTTATTTAATTAATTGATGGATGATTTTAAATAATTAATATAATTAATGGGCTAAAGTGTTAATTTATCTAATACTTATACTATTTTTCTTATATTTAATAAAATAGGTTAGTAGGGATTATTATTTTAGTACATAATTAATAAGAAAAAGAAGGAAATAAAAATAATATATATATATATAAAATAAAAAAATCTGATGGCATAATGCCATCAGATGAAAACGAGTATTACGCAGCGGCGGTAGAAAACTAGAAAACAAAAATATACGAAGGAAGAAAGAAAAGAAAGGGGAAAAGAAAAAGAAAGGGGAAAAGAAAAATAAAGGAGAAGAGAAAAATAGAATTTCATTCCAAAGCATCAAGGTAATTATTCTCATTCTTTCCATTAAATTTTCATGTGATTATGAACAATTTTAAGGTATATTAGTGGAGAAATAACGCTGAAATAAGAAAATATGACCCTAGGGTTCTTCACATAAAATCTTGATTTGGTGGTAAAATAACGATCCGTTTTAGCTGAAATTTGACATGTGAGCTTATTTTATCATGAGTGAACATAATCAAAAAGAAAATTTTAAATTTGACTTCAATAACTCGGGATGACCTTTTGACCCAATTTTTTATCCGAAAATAAATATAGCAATATGGGTGTCATTGGATTTGTATTTTTATGAAGATTATGTATTTGAATAGATTTTGATCGTTAGGAAGAGTTACAAAAGGATCAATTTGGAAAGTGATTATTCAATTTAATTGAGGTTTAACTCTAGTTTTGAAATTCAGAAAATATGAGAGTTGACATGTTATGTGGCATCAAGATTAGGAACGTGATTATAGATTTGTATGAGTTTTTGGGTCTAGGCTAGATATATGGTAATAAGGGTGTTGTTAATTTTGAAAATCTTATTGTGATTATTTATTTGACTAGATTACGTTGATTTGGAGGCCCAACGAAAAGGGAAGGCTCAAGTCCCGGAGTGACTGCTTGATAAATTAAGGCAAGTGAATTTCTAAACCTCAGTTTAAGCTTGTAGATGATTGTATTTCTGTGTTATGTGTACTGGGGAGTAATGAGAATTGGATTGGGTTATTAACTGTATGATTGACCTTAAAAAAATAAAGACGAGGGGTATAAAATGGTAATCTAATGACATATATTGGTGAAATTGATATGTTGTAATTATGAATTTATTTTGGACATGTGAAATGACTATGTTGATGTGAGATAGGAAACATTATTATTGTTGTCATGTTATTCTCGTGAATTATATGAACATGTATTGTGTTGAGAATGAAAATGATATGAAATAAAAAGGGTCGGGCCACATGCTCCATGGCAGGTATTATGAAATAAAGGGATCGGGCCACACGTTCCGTGGCAGGTATTATGCAACAAAAGGGTCGGGCCACACGCTCCATGGAAGGTATTATAAAACACAGGGGTCAGGCCACACGCTCTGTGGCAAGATATATATTGAGGGGACGGGCCACACTCTCCGTGGCAGGTTACATGGACAGAAATGTCCCTGATGGGTTTCGTACTGTAATTCAGCTGATGTGTACGGATAGGACAGACATGCATCATCTCATTGCATTGCATCACATTTTTTTTGATATTTGTGAAATTCGTGTTTACCACTTATTGATCTATATATGTTGAAATTGATTTGATATGATTCATTAATAAGACTATTGATTAGTATTCATGGAGTAATACTATTGTTATTGTACAATTGTAGAGTTGGGTTGGTTTTATGCAGGTTGTAGTTAAGGAGGTTCGGTCGGAAGGACAAGAGTACTTGTATCTATTGAGCTTTGCTTAGTTTTAGTTGTCTACTTGCTGAGTACCGTGTTGTTTGGTACTCACCCCTTACTTCTACACTTGTGTAGGTTGTGAGCCCGGACCTTCTAGATCTTCTACTATTTTCCACTACATCCGAGGCTATCATTCCGAGTGTTGAGGTAGTTGTTATATCCATCTAGCGGACACCTCTTACTCTTTTATTATGTTTTAGTCATATTCTAGAGACAAAGACATTGTGACTATATTTTCTTTTGTACTTCAGTAATGTATTAGTGGCTTGTACACGTGATAACGAATATAGGGGAATTTTAAGGTTGTTTTAGGTATTTTTGGTTAAGTTAAATTTTGATTTATGTCTTTTGCTTCTGCATCTACTTTACGTTGGGTATTAGGCTAACTTGTCTTGGTGGGTAGAGATGAGTGTCATCACATCCATATTTGGGTTATGACAAAATGGTATCAGATCCCCAGGTTTATAGGTCTCACGTGTATACAAGCCGAGTCTAAGTAGAGTCTTGAGGATCGGTACAGAGACGTCTGTACTTATCTTCAATAGGCTATGAGGAATTTTAGGAAATTTTCCCTTTGTTCTTTCACTTTGTATCATACCTGTTGTGTTGGTACTAAATTTTCGCGTGTCCCTTCTGATAGATGGATAAGAACAAAACTACGGCTAGAGGTAGAGGAACGGAGGCACTCCTTGGGTGGATGTTGGGACCCCAACTAGGGGTAGAGATAGAGGTCGAGATAGAGTCTACAGTCGGGGTATAGCGGCAGGCAGAGGTCATGCCCGAGAAATGGCGCCAGCTAGAGGTCGTGCTAGAGAGGATTCTCTTGATCCTCAAATTGGTGCTAGAGAGGAGCAGGTCCCTCCAGAGCCTGCTACTGTACCATTGCTTTAGGCCACTTTGATGCGAGTATTGGATGCGCTCGAAGGATTTAATCAGAGTGTGAGGGCGAATGGTACACCTGAGGGTTCTCAGACTAGAGCAGGACCTCAGACCCTAGGGCAAAATTAGATTCCAATTGTGCAGGATCCGATGGGCCAGCCACCTGTAGGCCTTAGAGCTGATGAGGGTGGATTACAGGTAGGGGGAACTCAGGGTACACCTATAGTCATATTGACTGATGATGAGCAACGCTGATATGAGAGGTTCCAAAAATTGGACCCCCTACAGTTTTAGGGTGGGAAGACTGAGGATGCACACGATTTCCTAACCATGTGCTAAGAGTTGTTGGAGGCAGTAGGGTTAGCTGAGACTCATGGAGTTTATTATACTAAACTTTAGTTACGTGGACCAGCCAGAGAGTGGTGGAGAGTGTAACGAGTTCCAGGCCAGTTGGGTCACCCCAGATGACTTGGGATGAGTTTGCTAGTGCCTTTTATGACTGTTTTGTCCCCTGGAGTGTGAAGGAAGAGAGCTGATTATGAGACTCGTTTCTACCAGTTTTCCATATATGCCATCGCTGTCCTTTCTAGTGAGACAGAGCAGATTCATAGATTTGTGCGAGAACTGAACTATACCATTCGTACAGCAGTTTTTTGAACCGCCCATGAGGGCGCTTCCTTCCATTCCATTATGGGTATTGAAAAAGAGGTAGGGTTGATAGAAAGAGAGGAGTTTGCGGACCCCAAGAGTGCCCGTGCTTCTAGTCAGTTTTTAGGTACCTCATCTAGAGGTAGAGGGTCCTATAGAAGAGATGGTTTGTTCCAGCGTAGAGGACCAGTTCATACATCTATGTTGGATTCTGAGGATAGTCAAACACCTCGTGGATCCCACAGTATAGGTCAGAGTTACCAAGGGTCACAGCAAAGGCCGGTGAGCCAAGGTGGTTATACAAGTTCTTCAGGTTCATCATAGAGGTTTTTGCATGGGAGAGCATGTTATACTTGTGGTGATCCAGATTATCTTTCATGGCAGTGTACATATCAGGGTTGAGGAGGAACCCAGCCTAGTTCTTCAGTTGCAGTTAGAGGACCATCGCCGTCAGTCAGAGGTCGAGGTAGATCCCATACTAGTAGAGGTGGTCGCACTCCTGGTAGGGGTGCTAGTGGTGCTATAATCCTTCAGGGGGGATGTAGAGGTATTGTGCAGGTCGGGGGTGGTAGGGAGCTCAGTGTTATGTTTTTCTAGAGAGAATTGAGGTTGAGGCTTCCGACGCAGTTATCACAGATATTGTCCAGTCGGCCATTAACCTGCATCTGTATTATTTGATCTTGGGTCTATATTTTCCTATATGTCTATCTATTTTGCATCTGACTTTAATTTGATATGTGACCGTATGTCCGTGTCCGTTCATGTTTCTACACCCGTGGGTGAACCCTTAGTAGTGGATCGAGTATATCAATCTTGTCTTGTATCTTTGGCCGGGTATGATACTTGGGTAGATATGATTATTCTGGGAATGGTAGATTTTGAAGTGATATTAGGAATGAATTGGCTTTCTCCCCATCGTGCTATTCTCGATTATTATGCTAAAATTATTACCTTAGCGATACCTGGTGCCCCGAGGATTGAGTGGAAGGGTACTAGTGGCTCCTATCCCAGTAAGGTTATCTCATATATTCGTGCTCAGAGGGTGATTGATAGAGGGTGTATGTCTTATTTGGCCTTTATTCGGGATACCAGTATTGAGTCACCTCCTATAGAGATGGTTCCAGTGGTTAAGGAGTTTTCTGATATATTTCCTACTAATCTTCCTGGTGTTCCTCTGGATAGGGACATTGATTTTGCTATTGACTTAGAGCCTGGCACTAAACCCATTTCTATTCCTCCATATCGTATGGCTCTAGTTGAGTTGAAGGAGTTGAAGGATCAGTTGCAAGACTTGTTGAGTAAGGGGTTTATTCGCCCTATTATGTCGCCTTGGGGTGCACCAGTTCTGTTTGTAAAGAAGAAAGATGGGACTATGAGGATGTGTATCAATTACAGGAAGTTGAACAAGGTAACTATTAAAAATAAGTATCCTCTTCCCCGTATTGATGGTATTTGATCATGTACAGGGAGCGGCATTATTTTCCAAAATAGACTTGAGGTCCAATTATCACCAGTTGAAGATTAGGGCTTCAGATATCCCTAAGACAGCTTTTCGGACTCGTTATGGTTACTATGAGTTCTTGGTGATGTCATTTGGGTTGACCAATGCCCTCGAAATATTCATGGAGTTGATGAACAGAGTGTTTCACCCGTACTTAGATTCTTTTGTGATAGTATTCATTGATGACATCTTGGTGTATTCCAAAACTGAGGCAGATCATGTCCGTCATTTGAGGTTGGTACTTCAAAAGTTAAGGGAAGAAAAGTTTTATGAAAAGTTCTCCAAGTGTGAATTTTGGCTTGATTCTGTGACATTCTTAGGACATGTGGTGTCCAAAGAGGGGATTAGAGTGGACCTAGCTAAGATTGAGGCAGTTAGAGGTTGGACAAGGCCTACTTCTCCAACTGAGATTCGTAGTTTTATGGGGTTAGCTAGGTATTACAGATGGTTCGTGCAGGGCTTCTCCACTATTGGAGCTCCATTGACTAGATTGACTCAGAAGGCTGTGGATTTTCATTGGTCGGACGAGTGTGAAGTGAGCTTCCAAAAGCTTAAGACTTTATTGACTTCGGCTCCTATTTTGATGCTACCCGAGGAAGGTGTGGGATTTATTGTACACTGTGATACTTCCGGTGTTGGTTTAGACGGTGTGTTGATGCAGAAGGGGAAAGTGATTTCCTATGCCTCGAGACAATTGAAGGCCCATGAGAAAAACTATCCTACTCGTGATTTGGAGTTAGCAGTTGTGGTTTTCGTGCTTAAGTTGTAGCGTCATTACCTATATGGTATGCATTACGAGGTCTTCACCGATCATAGGAGTCTTCAATATATATTCAGTTAGAGGGATTTGAACTTGAGGCAACGTAGATGGCTTGAGTTGCTGAAGTACTATGACATGATTATTTTGTCTCACCCAGGAAAAGCCAATGTGGTGGCGGATGCCTTGAGTAGGAAGTCCTCTAGTATGGGGAGTCTTGCGGCGATTCGAGTTGAGGAATGACCATTGGCTAGAGATGTTCAGAGGCTAGCTAATAGCCTTGTTCGGTTGCAGATTTCAGAGAATGGTGGTGTTATTTCCTTTGTGGAGGCACGTTCTTCCTTGGTTGAGCAGATTTAGGAGAGATATTTTGAGAATGAGAAGTTATGTATCATTCGAGACAAGGTATTCAGAGGTAAAGCTAAGGAGGCGGTACTTGATTCGGAAGGCGTACTGAGGATTGGAGGCAGAATTTGTGTGCCTAAGGTGGGTGACCTGACTAGACTTATTTTGGAAGAGGCTCATTGTTCAAGGTATTTCATCCATCCGGGAGCGAACAAGATCTATCATGATCTGTGCCAGCACTATTGGTGGTGTTGGATGAAGAAGGATATCGCAGAGTTCGTGTCCAAGTGTTTGACTTGCCAGCAAGTAAAGTGTGAGCACCAGCGGCCTGGGGGTGTGAGACAGAGGATGCCTATTCCCACTTGGAAGTGGGAAATGATCACCATGGACTTCGTTGTGGGTTTACCTCCCACCGTGGCTGGCTACGACTCTATATGGGTGGTGGTTGATAGACTGACCAAGTCCTCCCATTTTATTCCAGTTAAGATGAGGTACACAACGGATAAACTGGCCTAATTGTATATTAATTAGATCGTTCGGCTTCATGGTGTCCTAGTATCCATTATTTTGGATCGGGATTTAGTATTTACTTCACACTTTTAGCAGGCATTACAACATGGTTTGGGCACTAGACTTGATATGAGTATAACTTTTCATCCACATATCGATGGTCAGTTTGAGCGGACGATTCAGGTGTTGGAGGACATGCTCCGAGCTTGTGTTATTGATTTTGGTGCTACATGGGATCAACACTTGCCCCTAGCGGAGTTTGCCTACAACAACAGTTATCACTCCAATATCCAGATGGCTCAATTTGAGGCTTTGTATGGTAGGCGGTGTCGATCCCCTATTGGATGGTTTGACTTAGCTGAAATAGACATCTTAGACATAGACTTGCTTAGAGATGCTATGGAGCAGGTTCGTAGGATTCAAGGTAGACTCTTGACAGCCCAGAGTAGGCAAAAAAGTTATGCAGATCGGAGAGTTTGATCATTAGAGTTCATGGTGGGTGATCACATTTGGCTTCGAGTGTCGCCCACGAAGGGCGTGATTCGGTTTGGGAAGAAGGGCAAGATCAGCTCTTAATTCATTAGGCCATTTGAGATTTTAGCGCGTGTTGGAGAGGTAGCTTATAAATTAGCCCTACCACCTAGCTTATCGACTGTGCATAACATGTTTCATGTTTCCATGCTTCGAAAGTATGTTCCAGATGAGTCCCATGTGTTATCACTCAATTCAGTGGAGTTGGGTCCAGACCTGACATTTGAGGAGGAGCCTATAGCTATTCTAGAAAAGCAGGTTCGTAAGCTTAGAACCAAGGAGATAGCTTCAGTGAAGGTACAATGAAAACAGCATTCAGTCGGAGAGGCGACTTGGGAATCAGAGGCTGATATCCACGCTAGATATCCCCAGCTTTTTGAGGCTTCAGGTATATTCCTTTACTTTATGTTCGAAAAAGAACATGATTTTTAGTGGTGGATAATGTAATGATCCGTTAGGTCATTTTGAGAATGAGTCATCTTTCCTTCATAAAAGACTCCTTACGTACATTTAAATTGGAAATTTTGGACTATTCAAAACTTCATTTAATTAATTTAAGGGTGATTTTAAATAATTAATTTAATTGATGGGCTAAAGTGTTAATTTATCTAATACTTATACCACTTTTCTTATATTTAATAAAATAGGTTAGTAGGGTTTGTTATTTTAGTACATAATTAATAAGAAAAAGAAGGAAATAAAAATAATATATATATATATATAAAATAAAAAAAACTGATGGCATAATGCCATTAGATGTAAACGAGTATAACACAGCGGTGACAGAAAACTAGAAAACAAAAATATACGAAGGAAGAAAGAAAAGAAAGGGGAAAAGAAAAATAAAGGAGAAGAGAAAAATAGAATTTTCATTCCAAAGCATCAAGGTAATTATTCTCATCCTTTCCATTAAATTTTCATGTGATTATGAACATATTTTTAGGGTATATTGGTGGAGAAATAACGCTGAAATAAGAAAATATGACCCTAGGGTTCTTCACATAAAATCTTGATTTGGGGGTCAAATAACGATCCGTTTTAGCTGAAATTTGACATGTGAGCTTATTTTATCATGACTGAACATAATCGAAAAGAAAATTTTATATTTGACTTCAATAACTCGGGATGACTTTTTGACCCAATTTTTTATCCGAAAATAAATATAGCAATATGGGTATCATTCGATTTGTATTCTTATAAAGATTATGTATTTGAACAAATTTTGATCTTTTGGAAGAGTTATGAAAGGCTCAATTTTTAAAGTGATTATTCAATTTAATTGAGGTTTAACCTTAGTTTTGAAATTCAGAAAATATGGGAGTTGACATGTTATGTGGCATCAAGATTAGGAACGTGATTATAGATTTGTATGAGTTTTTGGGTCTAGGCTAGACATATGGTAATAAGGGTGTTGTTAATTTTGAAAATCTTATTGTGATTATTTATTTGACTAGATTCCGTTGATTTGGAGGCCCAACGAAAAGGGAAGGCTCAAGTCCCGGAGTGACTGCTTGATAAATTAAGGCAAGTGAATTTCTAAACCTCAATTTAAGCTTGTAGATGCTTGTATTTCTATGTTATGTGTACTGGGGAGTAATTAGAATTGGACTGGGTTATTCACTGTATGATTGGCCTTAAAACAATAGAGACGAGAGGTATAAAATGGTGATCTAATGACATGTATTGGTGGAATTGATAAGTTATGATTATGGATTTATTTTGGACACGTGAAATGACTATGTTGATGTGAGATAGGAAAAATTATTATTGTTGTCATGTTATTCTCGTGAATTATATGAACATGAATTGATTGCATTGGTTCTGACATATTGTGTTAAGAATGAAAATGATATGAAATAAAAGGGGTCGGGCCACATGCTCCATGGAAGGTATTATGAAATAAAGGGATCGGGCCACACGCTCCATGGCAGGTATTATGCAACAAAGAGGTCAGGCCACATGCTATGTGGCAAGATATATATATTGAGGGGATGGGCCACACTCTCTGTGGCAGGTTACATGGACAGAAATGTCCCTGATGAGTTTTGGACTGTAATTCAGCTGATGTGTACTGATAGGACAGACATGCATCATCTCATTGCATTGCATCACATTTTTTTTGATATTTGTGAAATTTGTGTTTACCACTTATTGATCTATATATGCTGAAATTGATTTGATATGATTCATTAATAAGACTATTGATTAGTATTCATGGACTGTAATACTATTGTTATTGTACAATTGTAGAGTTGGGTTGGTTTTATGCATGTTGTAGTTGAGGAGGTTCGGTTGGGAGGACAGGAGTACTTGTATCTATTGAGCTTTGCTTAGTTTTAGTTGTCTACTTGATGAGTACCGTGTTGTTTGATACTCACCCCTTACTTCTACACTTGTGTAGGTTGTGAGCCCGGACCTGCTAGATCTCCTACTATTTTCCACTACATCCGAGGCTATCATTCCGAGTGTTGAGGGAGTTGTTACATCCATCTAGCGGACACATCTTACTTTTTTATTATGTTTTAGTCATATTCAAGAGACAAAGACATTGTGACTATATTTTCTTTTGTACTTCAGTAATGTATTAGTGGCTTGTACACGTGATAACCAATATAGGGGGATTTTGAGGTAATTTTAGGTGTTTTCGGTTAAGTTAAATTTTGATTTATGTCTTTTGCTTCCGCATCTACTTTCTTTTGGGTATTAGGCTGACTTGTCTCGGTGAGTAGAGATGAGTGTCATCACACCCGTATTTGGGTCATGACATTTAAATTCAAAAAAATTTGGATGAAATTTTTCCTTTTGGTCTTAGGAACTCAATATCAACAACTGTTTCAAAAACTCATCCCTAAGCAAGTCGCAATCAATGATTTAAGATTTTTCTCAAGTTCTTGAAAATGGCCATTTTCACCCATTCAAATCCCCAAATACATGTTAGAATCATCAATTAATCAATGGGAAATGATGAAGTAGGGTTAAAATAACTTACCCAATGAAATCCCACAAAAACTCCATCTACAAATCGCCACTACCGAGCTCAAAAGTTCAAAAATGGAGAAAATAACTTAAACCTCAGTCAAAACCCCTCTCAGATGTCACTTAAGTAATAGGGGTTCGCTTAAGAAGACCATTGCTTTTGCAGGATTTGGGTCGCCTTTGCGACCCTCGCCCCTTCGTTAAAGCGGCCACTTTGGTCGCTTTTGCGACTCTTTCTCAAAACCCGAGGCTTCACCTTTGCGATAGGGTATTCGCTTAAGCAATGGTCGCTTTTGCGACACCCCCTTCGCTAAAGCGAAGGCACCAAAACCAACAACTTTCAATAAATCTCAAAGTCTCTAAATTGACCCTCGGGATTTGTTCGGGATCCCGTATAGACAAACCATATAAATATTCCCACTAAACTCGATATTTCGTATTCATTGAAATTCGATTTCGATCCCTCCTTGACTTGAAAACCAAAAAGTCGCAACTAAACCAACTTTATACCTCAAAAGACCAAAATGCCCTTGAAGCTTCCAAAAATTACACAAGAACTCTCCCCAGGCCTTAAATCACCCTCTGAATCCAACAAAGTTGTTGAAATTTAATTCCGAGAATCCGATCCTCAAATGTTGACCAAAGTCAAACCCATGGCCAAAACTCAAATATTTTCCAACCCAACCCCTCAAATCCACAATATGACCCCAAATGCAATTCTATCAACTTTCCTAGACCAATTTTAATATTTTGAAATTGATGGAATTGACAGAATTTTATTTTGAAACTCGAAACTCCGAATGAACTCAAATACCACTTTAGAGTCATTATAAACTTCTAAAACTCAAAGTTTACCAAAAATCTCATTTTTTAAAGAAAACTATGAAAAAGACATCAGATATCATTCAAATATAACTGGAAAATTATCAGAAAGGGTAGAATAGTCATTTTTATGAAAAATTCCAAAAATGACTTTCAAGGTCATTACATCCCAATAGGTCTACAGTATCCAGGGTCACGACCCAAGCCTAGGGCCTAGACGTGACATGGCGAATGAGGAACCCGAAAGTACCTCAAACAAGACTCTTAGCATTCCTTTAGCCTTTCATAGGTAATGACAATAAATAAACAAGCGAAAATCATAATAGTAAATCTTCAACTTATATATGTCCAACATTACCTCTAACTTTTAGATTTAATGGGGCTAAGATAAGTCTCTAGCTCACCCTCAATCATAATAGAAAGAAATACCATAGTAAGTGTTTAAAGATCTCAATATATTATAAGCTAGAAAGATAAAGGAGTATTGTTCCCGAAACATGGGAACTCACCAAAAGTAGCCTTCAAAAGAAATCTCAATTAGTCACGTGGAGGAGAACAAGGAGGAGGAACACCTGTCCCTACATGGTGATATCATGTAGGTAAAAGAGTATGTGTTAGTACTTTAAATGTACTAAGTATATAGGCATGCATGAACATTAACAAAACATTAAAATATTTATGTAATATGAAACATAATGCAATGCATGCATAATCAATCATATAGATATCTTTTAAAACATTCATTTTGTGGAAAAATAACCATAACCGATATTTAAGATCATGCGAGCTATTACATAGAATCCAACATAACCCCCTACGTTGGCCGGGGAGATTACTTGCCGGGTAGAACTCCGTCAACATCATTCATTTCTTTAACTTTACTTTAAGGGCTTTCATGGATCCATTAGCCTAAGCCTACAAGGGCTCCTATGTTGGCACATAGTTAATGAGACAATGGGTTGCTACTAGGATTCCCTTATCGAATCCCACCTCAATGACCCATTCGGTGCTAAGTCAATCCCACAAAATAGTTTAATACTTCAAAATATTCATAGCATATAGCTTGAGAATTCAAAACATCATATTCGATAGAATAGCTCATTAAAACATTTGGTGATTCAAATATGCAAGAATTATCCTTATAGCATAAACAATCCATCATTCATAGCATTTCATCATTCTTTTATTTTATAAGACTCCCTTTTTATCATGGACATTGCTTTCATAAACATTCATTTGGAGTCAAAGCTTTTAAGTCAAATTTCATTGAAAATATAGTAAAACTAGGTGGGTTCAAATCACTTCAACTTGCAAATATGTATGTAAATAAATATCATAAATACTTTGAAATCCATTAATTAAAAATCATATTTTAAACAGCCCAACATAAATTTCAAGAACCTTTAAAGAGATAAATAAATAAATTACTTGCAAACTATTAATTCATACATATGAAATCATGTTGCATAAAAATAGACCAATAATCATTATTTTAACCATGATTCATGCTATTAAGTAAAAATAAGAATTATCCATAAGAAAATATTACTTGAAATCAAGAGATTTAATTGAAAGGGTTTTTGGACTACATGGGTGGAAGAATTCATGGATAAACACCCACATAACTTAGAGTAAGGCTTAAAGAAAATAAACATAATTTATCATATAATCAAAATATTTTAGGCATGGGAGTGAAAGGAATACTCTCATTGAAGCCTTACATATGCTAACATAAGATAGGTAATTAAACTTCAAATACTTAATAATCTATGCATTTGGAATCATGATATGAAAACCAATAAAGTTTCATACTTGAATTAAATAGAAAACTTTGATAATTCATTTGGGCTTCATGGATGAAAGGATCCATAAATCAATATGCATATACGTTAGAGTAAAGATTAAAAAAAATAAACATAATTTATTATATAATTAAAATACTTTAGGCGTGAGTGGAAGGCATACTCTCATTGAAACCTTACATACCTAGAATTCGAAGCGTTACTCAGAATCGAAGGACTTAATAAATACTCTTGAGTACTAGTCTTTTCTCCTCATCGGAGCATTTTGTGTACTAGTAGGAGTATATGAATTACCGAAATAGTATTTCTACACTATTAAGAACTAAAACTATATTTTGAGAATGAGTAAAGAGGTGTATAGAGACAAGACTTGCTTGAGAAAGCTTGATGAACAAAATGATGAAATAAGGTGGGTATTTATAGGTGGGAAGGAGAGACTTAACAATAAGTAAAATAATTATAAAAAAAATCTGAAAATTTAATGGAGGATTGTGATGTCATGGGTGATGTCAAATGGATCTAGATCTTTCCATGGTTGGTGAGATGAACCTTCTTTTAATGGAATACCTTTTTTGGAGCTACGTTTGAACAAGATAAATTCCTCATTAGGATTTGGTTTCTTCATATGAATTGTTGCTATAGAAGTCTACTTTTATGTCGTTTAAGAATCAACTAATTTGGAGCATCATACAGTGAGATATGATTTTTTTTTCTATAAATACTCAATTTCATAACAGCACTATGTCTTGCAAAAATTAATTTATTTGACCTACTTAGCCTCCGAATCTTATGATATGGTCTTCAAAAAGGTTGTAGTTCATGATATTGGGGTTATTCAGAAATTTGAATCACCTAATTTGGACCAAACTATGAAAAGTTATGTCCAAAATATAGAAGCTATATCATTTTCATAGAGAATTGGAAAACCATATACAATGTTTTTAGGGGGTGTTACACCCAGCCATGTAAATATTCTAATCCACAGTTGATTATTGTAGACACATTTAAAGAACAAATGCTTAAATGAATCCACCTCCTTTTCACATAAAACGCAATCCATTGGTACTTGGGTACCAAACTTTTGAAGTCTCTCCATGGTAGCAATCCTATTTTGTACAGCTAGCCACAAATTGAATCTATGTCTTGGTTGCATCTGCTTGTATAGTGTGATTTCTTTCCATGGAGCCTTAGGGATGGTAGGCTGTAAGGATGTTTAAGTTTTCTTGATTTAGAATCTCCCCTCTTTGGTAAGTGTGTCTAAGGTTTGTTGAAGGGTACCTTGGTTGAAGCTCTGATTCAGTAAACTCTTCCTACTATCAATGATCTTCTTGACTACTCATGCTGCATTTTTCGGTGAGCTCATTACCTCTACATTTAAGTTCTTGACATAATAATAGTGAATCCATCTTATCCACAAGGTGTCCTTTTTGATGATATAGCCAACAAGTGTTTTAATACTGCAGCTTTATTCCATAACTAAAGGTTTATGACATTCAGACTGTTATGTCGGAAAAGACGATTTAAAATTAATTTTAACTTTATAGAGAAAAAATCAATTTTAGAAAAGAAGAGTCACCAGTTAATTTTTAAGAAAAATCAAGAAACCTTAATTTTAAAGACCCTAACCGATTTAAGTCTTAAAATTGGAGAAAATGGGTAAGAGGTTCTTATTTTCACTTTGAGAAAGTATTAAGCATTCAAAGTGGCTGCTAATGCGTGGTTATCCGGTGATTTTAAAACTCTGATTTTGACTAACTTTCGGAAATTGTGTTTAACAATAATCGAGGCATTAAACAATTTGAAAGGAATATAAACTTTAAAACATTTAGGATAATTTATAAGAGAAATAGACTTGGTATGAAATAATTAAATAAAGCAAGAATAATTTAAAATAAATCATTTAAATGAAACAAATGATCATGAAAATGGTCTTTCTTCAAGGAATTTAATTAATTAAACTAAACAATTAATGTTAGAATTAATACAGGATAAATAAATATCACCAACTAATTAAATAAGAATAAAGGCAAGCAAAATAATAGAAATTAGAGATGCCTAAAAAGAATCATTTCAGTGTTTTAAAATATTAAACTACTCCAAATATGTACAAACGAAAATATTTAAAGGTTGACGGATAAAAATATTTATGTACTTATATTCTTCGGATCAGCACTGGCTTATTAGTCGAAAGATAAAAATATAGTGTTTTATCATTTTTCTGCTCGAGTCAACTTTCAGCATTCTCGAAGGGTCTATCTACCCCTACCCCTCTTAGATTTATTTATTATTATAATCCTAAAGCGATCTAAAAGAAATAATAAAAACTAACGTCCTAAAGGGTGTCTAACGTCCCAACTTAATATCCAAGAGGCATTAGACGTGCTACTAGGGTAGGTTTTAGACTAAAAAAAATATTAGCATCCTAATTAGAGACATCGTCAAAAAAACAGATAGGACGAGCAGTTAGTACATAGAATCTCAAGTAAGCCTCTAGATTAATTAATTAGCATGCTTTAAAACACAGATAAATAGTGAAAAATCATAAAAATTATCATGTGTGCATACACAATCAGACGTATGTATCACAAATATAAAAACTTGAATAACATGGAGACAAGTTTTATTATTTAGACATATGAGGGCAATTTTAATTATTAAGGTGATTGTACTAAAAGAAGGCATGCTTGACAATTTTAGTCATTAACTAATAGTATTAACATGTTTTTTAGTTAATAGCATGCTGAGAATTTATTGAAACTATAGATATGGTTTCTAAATATTGTGTTGAAATTTATTAAAATGTCACATGCATAATCTCTTTATAAAATAACATTATGAAAATATATTTAAAATCCTATAAGCATGATTTCTAACAATTTATTGAAAATTTATGAAAAATAGTAACCATGCTTTCTAATACAATTATATGCTGAAATATTTATTCAAATATTATAGGCACGGTTTCAATATAAAATAATATGATAAATAATTATTAAAATCATATATGCATGATTTCTACACATAATATCATGATAAACATTTATTAAAATTCTATGAACATAATTTCTATACATATTAATATGTTGAGAGTATTAAAATAAGTCCTATGAACATGGTGTCTAAATTAATAAAATATATGTCACCAATATTAGGCATGATTATGTAACACCCTAATTTTTTTTGGCGAAGACTCGAACCATTCTTCGTGTGCGTATAGACTCGAACTGAATGACTTCTAGTTGTGTATATGAGTTAGGATCAATTCCTAAGCATTTGAAGAGTATTAGATGTGATTTAGGTTAATGAGGAATCTCTAACACCAAGTCAAGTCCAAAAAATATCTATCGGCTAAGTTTTCAGATGAGCAACTTTAAATGACCATAACTTTTAGAATATTAATAGTTAGGAGAACCCATGACCTATCCAATTAAAGGTCATTGAGTTCTCTTTCAAAGGCACCGGGTTTGACTCATTCCGAGTTCGGAGTCAAACGTTATGACCATTTTACCAAAGACTACCGCTGAAGCAGTTTATGGGCTTGGTGCGGCGTGCCAGAAGAGCGCCTGAAACTAGCTACAGTAGTTTGGGTGATGGCGTGAGTGCCACTATCCCGCTTGCAGGGTTTTGAACCCGTTTTTAGTTTTTTTTCTTGAGAAAGGGCATTTCGAACTTTTCCCCACCTATCTCAAGTATAACCCTAGCCGTTTTGGGACTGAAAATTAGTTCCCTCATAATATCCAAGGAGGTTTTCCTCTCCTTCACCTTAGGAGATTTGAGACAAGAGACTAGAAAGGAGAAGAAGAGTTAGGATTCAAGATCGTCAATCCATGTCCTTGGTTTTTGGTGAGATAATCTTCATTCCAGGTATGTATGGCTAACCTAAAATATGGATTGAGTTCTTCCATATGCCCCATAGATGTGTTGGATGGAAATTATGAAAGACTTGAACCTTCTATGAATGTTTTCTTGAATTTTTCCTAAACTCTAGATTATTTTTACATACTATTAATTGATTGATGATTTTCATGACTTGAATTCTTGAATAATTACTTTTCATATTTCATTTCATAAATCGTAGCTACATATTGACTAAAAATGATTATGTATATGTATTGATTGGAATGAAAAGAATGAATTGGATAGCTATGAATGTGAATGGCATAAATAGTAACGAAACTGTAATGCCTCGGGAGGGTACCCTAGACGTGGCTGACACTCAAAAACCATTACTGGCTCCCAAGAGAACCACTTGACCTGATCACATATCCGTTCATTCATTCAATCAGCGAAAGACTTAAAATAAAGAGGTGATTAAGTGGGCAACTCAAATCAACAATCTAGCTCAAGGAAGAAAGGTCATGGGCCAAAGAGTCTAACTCCAGTCTTTGTCATTAAATAGTCTGACAAGAACAATTCAAGGAAATAAAATATTCAATTGACCCATCACTATCTAATCTATGAATTCTCTATCACTACTATCTAATTGATGCCAATAACAGGTCCATGGCTACCTCAAATCAGAATGAAAAGACTAAACTCATCGCAAGAACAACTCAACTAGTATCCTCCGAATGTAGGGGAGGATTCACCAATAAACTGAGTATAAACAGATATTCAACGGTGCGCCTATTAATGATCTCTTAAACATGTCTCTACATCATGAAATGATGCAGGCCAAATGGCTTCAATACATGAAATATACAAGTATGTAAAAGGGCAAAATGAAACATGCGTCAAGATAGAATAATATGGATTCAAATATCTCAAGTCAGAAAGATAAGAGATACTCAATCAAGGTTTCATAAGTCTAAAGTAAGAATACAGTTTAGACAGAGACGAATCATATACAATCCAATCCAATCATGTACAATCCAATTCAATACAATCATTTACAATTCGATCAAATTAAATCATATAAAATTAGATTCAATCCAATTCAATCGTATACAATCCAATCACATACCATCCAATCCAATCTAATCATATACAATCCAATCCAATCCAATCATTTACAATTCGATCCAATCCAATCATATACAATCCGATAAAATCCAATCATATACAATCTGATCCAATCCAATCCAATCGTATACAATCCAATCACATACCATCCAATTCAATACAATCATATACAATCAACTCAACAATAAAGTCAAAGGACTCAACTCAATAGATATACAAATTAGAATTTAGCAATGTTTTACAATTCGACTCAATCATCTTCAATCTCAATCAAACCAACCATATCATGCACAATCCACTCAATTTGGGAGTTTCTCTAACCAACAAACATCACCTATGAGCCAGTGATGTAAAACAAGCCGACATTGTTGCCAGGTCTATCCATACTTTTCTAGGGTATGAACGAATCAACCAACCATGGATACAATAATCAATCAAGTCCTATCATTTCAAGACAATGAAATAGGGAAACACCCGACTTTAACGGTCCAATCCCTTTCTACGTTGGCTACATATTTCATGGGATTCGAGTATGGACTATACTCTTACCCAATTCGGTGCTCAATACTCCTCCCAAGAATCAATATGCCCATATCTATCAGGTGAGTAAAATACTCAAAATACTCATTAAGTCTCTTTGAACTTAGTTTCAAATTAACTCATTTAGTCTCATTGAACTCTTTTCAAAACTCAATCAATCTAGTCTCATTGGACCTTCTTTCAAAACTCAATCAATTTCAATCATCACTTCATTCAATTAGACAATCCTTTTAAGACTCATTCATGACTCATCAGGACTCCAATTCAACAATCATTAATGTTTTTTATTTAATACACGCTTTCAACTAAATCATGCAGTAAATATTAAATGTATTTGAAATATAATTTTCACTCCTTAACTCAACTCAAAATAGACGTTTTAATGTAAAAATATTCAACTCATTTATAATCAAAATACTCATGCTCAAAATGATAATTAAGAGACTTCTCAAACTCAAATCTTGTTTAAACTCTTTCTAAATCAAAGATAAAAATAATCATTCATTAAACTCAAAATAGTGCATAAATAATTTATTCAAAAACGTTCACAAATCAATTTTAAAACTCTTTCTCAAACAGTCATTTATATTCAAGATCTTCATATGACTCCAATCAAATCAAATTATGCAAATCATATCATGTAGTCACAATAGACTCCAATTCATTGCATCTCAAAATATCATCATCAACATTACCTCTTCATCAATCATTTTAAAACTAAACATCATCTACATCATCATCAAACATATTTATTCAAAATCCTTATTTAATTCTATGTTCAATTTATAGAGACACAAAGGACATTCTAGTTCAACCAAGGTTTTGTTCCTATTTATGCCATTCACATTCATAGCTATCCCAATTCCTTCTTTCCATTCCAATCAATACATATACATAATCATTTACAGTCAATATGTAGCTACGGTTTATAAAATAAAATATGAAAAGTAATTATTCAAGAATTCAAGTCATGAAAATCATCAATTAATTAATAGTATGTAAAAATATTCTAGAGTTTAGGAAAAATTCAAGAAAACATTCATAGAAGGTTCAAGTCTTTCACAATTTTCATCCAACACATTTATGGGGAATATGGAAGAACTCAATTCATATTTTAGGTTAGCATTATACCTAACTTGAAGAACAAATCAAGGATTTGATGGCCTTATTTGAAGAACTTGAATCCTAACTCTTCTCCAATTCTTGCTCTCAATGTTCTTAGATATTTTTGGAGAGAAAACTCCTTAGAAATTGATATGAGGGCAGACTTTATCCCTAAAAACACATCCAAGATTGTATATATATAATAGGGAATGTTCCAAGTTGCACTTACCAAAATTTGGAAAAACTAGCCAAGTCTACGACAGGTCCGCATCGCGGACATATCATGCACCTCTATGTTCGATTGGGCATAACTTTTTACTCCAAACTCCAAAAAATACAATCTTGATAGATTTGGAAAGAAGACTCAAATACCTTTAATATTTTAGGTCATAGGCAACCTAATTCATTATATTCTAGGAGATATGGTCATTTGAAATTGACCCTTATACGAACTCATACGAAAACTTAGCTGATAGAAATTATTTGGACTCGGCTTGGTGTAGAGATCCCTTATGACCCTAAAACACATCTAATATACTTTAAATACTTAGTAATTGATCCTAACTCATATATACAAGTAGAAGTCACCGAGTTTGATCCAACACGCACATGAAGAATGGTTCGAGTCTTGGCGGAAAAAAATTGGGGTGTTACAAAAACCTTGGTGGAGCTAGAAATTCCTTTGTGTCTCTATAAATTGAATATAGAATTAAATAAGGATTTTTTAGCAAGATTTTTGATGATGATAAAAATTATGTTCATCTTTAAAAAGTAAAATGGTTGATCAAGATATAATGGTGATGATGATGTTTTGAGACTAAATGAGTTGATTCGAAACTAAGTCCAAAGATACTAAATGAGTATTTTACTCACCTAATAGAAATGAGCATATTGAGTCTTGGGAGGAGTATTGAGCACCGAATTGGGTAAGAGTATAGTCCATACTACAATCCCATGAAATATGTAGCCAATGTAGAAAGGGATTGGACCATTAAAGATGGATGTTTTCCTATTTCATTATCCTGATTTGATAGGACTTGATTAATTGATGGATCCATGATTGGTTAATTCGTTCATACCCTGGAAAAGTATTGAACAGACGTGGCAACAACGTCATCTTGTTGTACATCACTAGCTCATAGGCGATGTTTGTTGGTTAGAAAAACTCCCAAATTGAGTGGATTGTGCATGATATGATTGGTTTGATTGATATTGTAGATGATTGAGTCAAATTATAAAATATTGCTAAATTCTAATTTGTATATCTATTAAGTTGAGTCCTTTGACTTTATTGTTGAGTTGATTGTATATGATTGTATTGAATTGGATGGTATATGATTGGATTGTATACGATTGGATTGGATTGGATCGAATTGTATATGATTGGATTAGATCGGATTATATATGATTGGATTGGATCGAATTGTAAATAATTGGATTGAATTGGATTGTACATGATTGGATTGGATGGTATGTGATCTGATTATATAGGATTGTATATGATTGGATTGGATCAGATTGTATATGATTGGATTAGATCGAATTGTAAATAATTGGATTGAATTGGATTGTACATAATTGGATTGGATTGTATATGACTGGTCTTTGTCTAAACTGTATTCTTACTTTAGACTTATGACACCTTGATTGAATCTCCCTTATCTTTCTGATTTGAAATATTTAAACCGATATTATTTTACCTTGATGTATGTTTCATTCTACCATATTACATACTCGTACATTCCACGTACTGACGTCTATTTGGGCTTGTATTATTTTATGATGCAGAGATAGGTTTAAGAGATCATCAATAGGCGCACTGTTGAGGATATGTTCACACTCAGCTTATTGGTGAGTCCTCCCCTACATTCGGAGGATACGACTTATGTTACTCTTGCATCGAGTTTAGTATTTTCAGTCTGATTTGATTACGAACCCAATCAGCATTGCTCAATTCAGCTTCTTGAATGATTCTCGACAAAGGTATTTCTACTTCGGCGGGGATCACGGCTTCAGTCCCATATACTAGAAAGTATGGGGTTGATCCAATTGACGTTCTGACGGTCGTTTGGTAACCTAACAAAGCATATAGCAACATCTCATGCCAACCTCTATGATTGTCAATCATTTTCCTCAAGATCTTTTTGATGTTCTTGTTGGCAGCTTCTAAGGCTCCATTCATTTTAGGACGATACGCGATTGAGTTTCAGTAATTAATTTTGAATTGCTCACATATCTTTTTCATCAAATGACTATTAAGATTTGCTCCATTATTGGTAATGATGGAATATGGTATTCCAAACCTACATATCAAATTGTTATGGACGAAATTTGCCACTACCTTCTTCATAACTGATTTTGTACGAGGATGCTTCCACCCAGTTGGTGAAGTAATCAATGACAACTAGAATGAACCTATTTCTATTAGAGGTGGATGGCTCTATTGGACCAATAACATACATACCCCAAGCCACAAATGGCCAAGGTGAACTCATAGCATTGAGTTTGTAAGGAGGTACTCAAATCAAATCACCATGCAGTTGATATTGATGACATTTTTGCACATACTTACAACAATCGTGCTCCATAGTCATCCAAAAATAACCGGCTCAAAGGATCTTCTTTGCCAAGGTAAGCCAATTTATATGAGTTCCACAAACTCCTACGTGAATCTATTCGAGAAGCTTCGTAGCTTCAATGGCATTGACACATCTGACAAGTCCCATATCTGGAGTCGTCCTATAAAGGTTTTCTCCACTTGAAAAGAAATTGTTAGCCATTCAACGTATTGGTTTCTTCTGATTGAAAGTCACATTATTTGGATACGTTCCAGTTTCTAGATACTTCTTTATGTCAAAATACCAAGGCCTTCCATATGGTTCAGTTCGACATGCGAATAGTGAGCGGGTTGTTCTTTCAAATATATCTCTAGAGGCTTAATGTAACTTGTATCTGGATGTTTGATTATTGAGGAAATAATAGCAAGAGCATCAACAAATTCATTCTGCAACCTTGGAGTATGCCTAAATTCGACCTTATAGAACCTTCTACACAATTTTTGCACTAACTTCACGTACGGTGCAATCTTCGAATTCTTCACGGTCCATTCACCTTGAACCTGATGAATCAGCAAATCTGAATCTCCGATTACCAGCAACTTTTGAATGTCTTTATCGATAGCCATCTTTAGACCCATGATGCATGCTTCATACTCAACCATATTATTTGTGCAATAAATTTGGAGTTTGGCCGCCATAGGATAATGTTGGCCAGATTCTGATATTAGGACTGATCCAATTCCATTTCCTTCATGATTCATTGCCCCATCAAAAAATACCCTCCAACCAGGGTATGCCTCGGAGATATCTTCTCCTACAAATGATACCTATTCATCGAGGAAACAAGTTTTAAGCGATTCATACACTTCGTTTACTAGATTTTCTGTGAGATGATCAGCTAAGGCTTGTGCTTTTATCTCCTTTTGGTTCAAAAACACAATATCGAACTCACTTAAAAGCATTTTCCATCCAACTTCTCGATCGGTATCGCTTTCTGAAAGATATACTTTAATGGATCCATCTTAGAAATGAGATATGTAGTATACGAAGACAAGTAATGTCCTAACTTTTGAGCAATCCAGGTTAAAGCACAACAAGTTTTCTCCGAAAGAGTATAATGGGCCTCGTATGGAGTAAACTTCTTGCTTAAAGAGTAGATTATTAGTTTTTGTCTTAATCCTCTGATATTTAACCACAGTTGGTTGACAAACAATATATCTTGTAGTAATTGTTTGGTGGCTAGTTCATTTAGCATATGAGGATTAAGTTAGGTGAAACTTTCATTGACACCTCCTTTTTAATGATGTTGATATGCATAAGCAAATGATTTCCAGTTCTACATTCTTACTTCAAGTCTTTAACTTGTCACCACAAGAAAAAAATATAAAAGACAATAGAAAAATTAACAAGACATGTAAAAGCATTAATCAAAAGGTATTCATTCATTCCTAGCCTTGTCTTATAATCAATTTCCAGTTCTCCTTCCGTAATCTAACACATCAGGTTTGGTAATGTAAAGGAGCCAGAGGTTATGAAATTGACAAATCATAACTAAATCAAAATATGAACTAGAATTTCAAAGTCATCAACCACATCACATATGTTTAATATTTTCTAAGTTAAACATTACAAAATAGAAATGACAAAAGTTAGAAATTCCTAGTTCATCATCCAAAATGTGATGAATCCTGCAAAAAAACACCAGGACATAGCTAACACAATCCACATTTTACAGACTTTTTTCTTATATTTTTGTTTTTCATCCCTATTATGCACCAAAGACTTATCGACAACAACCTCTTCATTATCGACAACTTCCTCACTATTGGAATACTAATTTCATCTAGACGTTCAAAATTTTCTTCGATATCAAATGCCAAATACTTTTCAAGATCAGCAATCCTTTTCTCCAAAGCTTTCTTTTCACAATGGAGATTATCATTTTCCATTTTTAAATTGTGGATGAGATTTGCAACTCTATGATGGAGTGGATCATCAACCCATTTCCAGAAATCACATTTAAAACCTTGCACAAAATATGAACTTGAAATTAATGGTGGTCAAAAATTTTAAAATCAATAAAATTGTATGATAAATTTACATTAGGCTTAGAACACTTATAAAAGCGTCTTTCAGCATTCGTTGGAGTAAAAGTCGTGAAAATCCTCGTTGCAATACCACAATGACAATTCATCCTCGACCTACTTGAAACACTCGAACCCTGACTCTAGGATTAAAAACTTGAAATGCAATGTTTGGAAGTAATCTTCTCAAAACCCTAGTGGCGTGAACTTCTCATTACTTCTTCTCAGAAATGCAGCGGCGCAGAAGAAGAAAGTGGAGAGGAAAAGACCCATTTAGGGATTTTGAAGAAAATAGGCCTAAAAGGTTTTTTTGGGGCCGGGTGGGTCGGTTTTTTTGGTCAGATGGGTCGGTGTTTTTTAGGTCGGATTAGTTAATATAAATTTCATGTGTCAATTAAATGATGATTTGGCAATTACTCGTGTAATATAAAATAAATAAAAAATTCCAACAAAGCAACTAACGTTGAAAGGGTATATATGCGCCTAAATGTAGACGGCGAGGGCATGAGTGAGCTAAACTTCAAACGGAGGGTATATCTAGACATTTTTGATAAGTTCAGGGGCATATTTGATCATTTTCCCTTCTAAATTCTATATAATATAATATTCTCAAAATATAATTAAATCTTATAGGCATGATTTTCTAGATGATATAATATGATGAAGATACATTTAAAGCTATGGGCGTGGTTATAAAAAAAATAGCATAATAACTATTTATTTGAATCCTATTGGCATTGATACATGCTCTAATGAAAACTTGATCATTTAAACAATTATTCTAATATTGGTGATTTTAATTTAAACAAGTATAAACATGTAAAAGGTTAGGCAAATAATTTTGAAATACATATTACAATATACAATAAGGCAATATTAGGATTAGATTATTTGTATATTAAAACTTTAGGCCATTTTTCAATTAAATAAATAAATGACTATAGAAATAATACTCAAACCCAAATTTAGAATTTTATCTAAACATGATAATAATGGAATGATATTAAAAATTACACTCAAACACTTACTAATATAGACACATGCACACGCAATACATCATTTAAAAATAAAATAAATACAGATAGCACATTACTTCTCATCCCTCTTAAATAGTCCCCAAATATTTATTATTATTATATGAGCAGTTTTTTACATACAGATTATTGTAGAGTCAAAAGAATAAATACAATAAAGTACGTAAGCGCGTCAAAAACTTAAACTAAATACATCCGAAAGTCCCCTCCCGGCAACTCTTCTTATATTTAACATCTAGAGTTCAAAACCTGCTTAAAGGAAATGAACAAGCAATATACGATAACACACAACACACATACGATATTATGACATTTATAGGCAAACAGAGAAGAGAATAAAATTATCATATCTCTGTAAAATTAACAAGTATACACAAAGAGAGAAGGGATTTAAATACTAACTGGATGCTTACCATATTTTTTATTTAACAAACTATACTATACAAGAACTTAAAGTAAAGACTATTAATAGAATGAGAAAAGAATTACTAACCGACTAATAGGATTTTTATCAATATGCAAAAAAAAAAGTAGCAATATCCGAGATCCAAACCAATAACAGAGTAACCAAAATGCCAAAATAAAGAACTTGGGAGCAATGAGTATTGTTTGTTAAAAATCTTTTGTGTTCTAATGAATATTAGGTATAAAAATGGAAAGTAGAAAATTATGTTCTTCTCTTTTTATTTCTCTACTCTTTGTATGTGTTCTCTCTGTGTGTATGTACCTCTCTATTTTTAAAAATGAAGATGTAGTCTCATTTTATAATAATCAAAATAATCATCCAGCAAGAAAATCCACAGGCCACTATTTTAGTAAGATTTTTTCTCCCAAAATAGTCAATAAGAGGAGCCAAAATTTCCAAAGAGGCACCAAATTTCAACAAAATCAAATAAAATTTCAACAATAAAATTTGTCAAGTTTTTTCAACAAGTAAATCATTTATTGTGATTTGGTCAAACTTAATCAAGCCTTATTTCAAAAATTGGTGAAAAGTCATAAAATACAACTAAGCAAAGTCTTAAAACCATGGTAAGAGGGACCCATTATCAATAATTATAAAGAAATTATTCATTTAATTTAAAGAAATATTCAATAATAGGCAGAAATAAGGTAACATTTACCATAATAGGAACAAGTGAGAATCCAAAGAAATTAAATTTAGAGTTGTTCAAATTTTAAGAACATCAATTATATAAGCTATGGAAAGAAAAATTGATTAAGGAATATCACATCTTACCATAAATAAACTCCAGAATCAAGTGACTCATTGACAAATTAGATTACACACAATTAAACTAAATACAAAATTTATTCTAATTTCAAAAGGCTACTGAATCAGTTAAGGAAATGAAATGCGTAGAAAATAAGGGCATAATCAGTATGCTAAAGGCTTTAATAATGTCAAGATCAGTGAAGCACAACCAAAATTAACAGAATAATTAGGTCAAAGAATTAGTGAGCCAATATCTAAATCCCAACGATTCAAGCTTGCCACAGAAATGGAATTTTTAACTAGAAAAACATAGAGCATACAATGTCAAGTGTCAACAGATATTAAAACTTAACACCAAACACAAGAATACTCAACACCAAAAATGAAATGATTTCACAAGAAGAACAAGTATGAAATAGCTCAAAGATTTAAATCAAAGAAAGAGAAGAAATAAAAATGGTCGAACCTGCATAGATCTTGACAGATCCGTCTTTAACGAGTCGATATATCAGAATTTTGTTCAGCCAAGTTCTATCCATGGTGTTGCATGTCGTCGTCGCTGGAGTCCAGTTCTTCACTAGAGAAGGGAGAGAAGCAAGAGACAGCGCCGGTGGTTGCTAGCCTCGTCGGACATCCTTGATTGGGGTTTCATCTAAGGAAGAGAGAAGGGGTGACGCTGGTGTTATCATCACTGGTGGTCTCTGTAATGACCCGTTAGGTCATTTTGAGAACGAGTCTTCTTCCCTTCATAAAAGACTCATTCCGTACATTTAAATTGTAAATTTTAGACCATTCGATAACTTCATTTAATTAATTGATGGGTGATTTTAAATAATTAATTTAATTGATGGGCTAAAGTGTTAATGTATTTAATACTTATACCACTTTTCTTATATTTAATAAATTAGGTTAGTAGGGTTTGTCATTTTAGTACATAATTAATTTAGAAAAGAAAAAGAAGGGAATAAATAATAATAATAATAATAATAATAATAATAATAATAAATTATATATATATACACACAATCTGATGGCATTAAGCCATCAGATGTGCGGCGGCAAACAAGAATAAAAAAACCCCGCAGAAATAAGAAAAAAAAATACGGAGGAAGAAAGAAAAGAAAGGGGAAAAGAAAAATAAAGGAGAAGAGAAAAATATGGATTTTCATTCCAAAGCGTCAAGGTAATTATTCTCATCCTTTCCATTAAATTTTCATGTGATTATGAATATATTTTTAGGGTATATTGGTGGAGAAACAATGTTGAAATAAGAAAATATGACCCTAGGGTTCTTCATATAAAATCTTGATTTGGGTGTCGAATAACGATCCGTTTTAGCTGAAATTTGACATGTGAGTTTATTTTATCATGAGTGAACATAATCGGAAAGAAAATTTCAGATTTGACTTCAATGACATAGAATGAGTTAGTTCCTGAATTTTGATATATTAAAATAGATAATTAAATATTAGGTATATTATATATTATGAATTACATTAAATTTATAATATTGGAGAAATTAGAACCTAACCCTAGGCTTAAAATTTGGAAATATGAGAGTTGACATGTTATTTGACATCAACATTAAGAACTTGATTATAGATTTGGGTAGGTTTTGGGTCTAGGTTAGACATATAATAATATGGGTGTTGTTAGTTTCAAAATCTTATTGTGGTTATTTATTTGACTAGATTACATTGATTTGGAAACCCAACGAAAAGGGAAGGCTCAAGTACCGGTGTAATTGCTTGATTAATTAAGGCAAGTGAATTTCTAAACCTCAGTTTAAGCTTATAGATGCTTGTATTTCCATGTCATATATACTAGGAAGTAATGAGAATTGGACTGGATTATTGACTGTATGATTGACCTTAAAAATGGAGATGAGGGGTATAAAATGGTGATCTAATGACATGTATTGGTGGAATTGATATGTTGTGATTTTGGGCATGTGAAATGACTATGTTGATGTGAGATAGGAAAATTTATTGTTGTTGTCATGTTATTATCGTGAATTATATGAACATGAATTGATTGCATTGGTTCTGACATATTGTGTTGAGACTGAAAATGATATAAAATAAAAGGGGTCGGGCCACACGCTCTGTGGCAGGTATATGAAACAAAGGGGTCGGGCCACACGCTCTGTGGCAGGTATTATGAAATAAAGGGGTCGGGCCACACGCTCCGTGGCAAGTTATATATGTTGAGGGGACGGGCCACACGTTCCGTGGCAGGTTACATGGACAGAAATGTCCCCCATGGGTTCCGGACTGTGATTCAGCGGATGTGTACCGATAGGACAGACATGCATCATTTCATTGCATTGCATTGCACCTTTCTGACATTTGTGAATTTGTGTTTACCCCTATATTGCTCTGTGTATGTTGAACTTAACTTGGTATGATTCATTGATGAGAATTTGTGGACTGTATTACTGTTGTTATTGTACAAGTGTAGAGTTGGGCTGATTTTATGCAGGTTGTAGTTAAGGAGGTTCGGTTGGGAGGACAGGAGTACTTGTACCTGTTAAGCTTTGCTTAGTTTTAGCTATCCACTTGCTGAGTACCGTGTTGTTTGGTACTCACCCCTTGCTTCCACACTTGTGTAGGTTGTGAGCCCGGACCTACTTGATCTTCTACTGTTTTCCACTACAGTCGAGGTTATCAATTCCGAGTGTTGAGGTAGCTGTTACATCCATCTAACGGACACCTCTTACTCTTTTATTATGTTTTAGTCCTATTCTAGAGACGAAGACATTGTGACTGTATTTCTTTTCGTACTTCGATAATACATTAGTGGCTTGTATATGTGACAACCAGTCTTGGGGGATTTTGAGATTATTTATTTATTTTTGACTAAGTTAAACCTTGCTTTATCTCAATCACTTCCGCATTTAATTTCCGTTGGTTATTAGGCTGACTTATCTCGGTGGGTTGAGATGAGTGCCATCACACCCGGATTCGGGTCGTGACAGTCTCCACCAGTGATGGTGGAATAACGATGGCGGGTGTCTTGTTCTTGCCGGCGCTGGCAGAGCATCGTGGAGAAGACGGAAAAGGATAAAAAAAGAGACAAAGGTGGCGTTTGGTTGTTGGAGGTTTTTCCGGCAAGAGGGAGGAGCGGTGGTTGCGCAGTGAGGAACAGAGAAGGGAGGCGGTGGCATGTGTGGTGAGGGAGAGAGGGCGGCGTTGAGGAGAGTTTAGAGAGAGAGTGAAATCTTTCATTTTTCAAAAGAAGAAGAGTCAAAAATAGTTTTAGGGTTTTGGGTGTTTGGTATATTGAAAATAGGAAAAATAATAGATTAAATCACAGCCATAGATCAATATAGGATGAACGGATGAGAATAAAATTGAGATTTAAAATTAGGCCATATTAGATTCATATGGGTTGGAACTGATAAGATTTGCACTAAAATTGGCTAGAATTATAATTAATTGGAAGCTATTTGTAAGAATTTTAATAAATTGGATAAAGAAGACTATGCTTAAAATAAAATAGAGAAAAATTGAATAAATTTCTATCTAATTAATAACCATAATATATATCATAAACTTTAACAAGTAATATTTTTTATAAATAAATTACATACTTATGTATATATCATGTATATATTATATAATGCACATATATATATAATACGTACTAAAATAGATGCATAATATATATATTAATATAATTAAGTAAAATATATAATAAACTTAATTAAGCAATAACTTTTTATATGCACAAGTGTATAAGATGTATTAGAATAAATATATATATATATATATATATAACTTAATTAAGTAATAAATATATATTTTCATATAAAGAAAATGGATACATATACATAATATATACAAATAGTCATGTAAAAATGTTTGAACGTATGAAGCTTGTCATAAAAAAATAAAAAAAAATAAAGATAAAAGTAGTACTAATTAAAACTATTGTAAATTATGAATGTCAAAATATACAATTTATTGGTTAAACTAACTATAAACTCACTTACTTAGAGTAATATTTTTTGAGAAATGTCTATCCATTAAGATAGCAATCCGAAAAGTAGTTATGGGTTGGTCAAAATTGAGTGTCAACACAGACCTCCTGCTGATTCAGGATGACACACCCTTTCTGAAGCTACTAGAGCTTTCCTAGATATTTCACCAGTTCTAGTCCACAAGAATGATCTACAGACAGACTCCACAAGCTATATGATCTTCTTTGGTAATACAAATATTTGAGCCCAGTAGCTTTGCATGCCAAACACTACAGATTTTATAAGTTATAATCTACCAGCGTATGATAGCATTCTGGCTGACCAGCACCTAACTCTCTGAGTAATTTTTTTCACAAGTGGCAGACATTGAACTATGGTAAGCTTCTTGATGGATAATGGCACTTCTAAGCATCTGAATGGTAAGCTTCCCATGTTGAATACCAGCATTTGAACAATATCCTCTCTATCCCACTGATTCAGGCCAACTATATATATGGAACTCTAATCTGCATTAGCATGTAATCTTGAAGCCTGTGAGAACTTCTGAGATATCTCCTGCATCAGACTAATGGAGGTTTTGTCTACTTTGCAAAACATCAATAAGTCATCTGCAAAACACATACGTATTACTCCAAATCTCTTACACTCCCTATCTGCATTTGACACAAATCTAAACACATAAGGTCCAGTCCGTCTAAAAAACCTTTAGAGTAAGTTAGTTAAACCGAAAATAAAAAAAATTAGGTTGTTGAGCCAACATTTCGAAAGGCTCAATCAATCATATTTTTAAATTTTGGCCTTTATTTACCTTTTTTATTATGTAACAACCCCTTCGGTCGTTATGGTTAAACCAACGGTGAAAGAAATTGGGTAAAAAAAATTTAGAATAGTGAATTACTTTTTTTTAGCTACGCGAGTCTCAAATGACATCTGAGCAAGATGGGGTCTAGGGCGATAGGGCGATCCGAGAGAGGATTGGGTAAAATGTCTAAACTTTGATTGGATTTTCTATTATCTAAGACATTAAGGAGTCCATAGGAAATTTCAAATTTGAATTCGTAAATCCCGATATTGAACTTGGCGTGAAGGGGTTAATCTAGAACGTCAAGGAACTGAAGGTTCGAAGATGTGTTGTAAAATTGAAATTTTTGGGAGAATTTCTGAGTTTTTGTCTCGTGTAAGCCGCTATAGTGTGTGGGATCAATTGTAATGACCTGCTTCCATCGTTAGGGATAGGATAATGGGGAAGGACTGTGGGCCAGAAAACTTTGGGGAGTAACTTCGAAAAATTTGAGTCAAGGTCAGACTTGGACGAATTCTGAGTCAGGTGAAGTCTAGGGTGATCACATGAACTATGGGAGGTCAAATTTATAATTTGATTAGATAGGCATATATCCAAGGTGATACGGAGTATTTACGGCTTTGCGGAATCGCATTTAGGCAAGTAAAACTCCCAAAATCAAAGTTTGCATGAGGGGTATATATTAATACGTCTTTGAAAAGGGGTGTGTTGTGAAATGGGGGTTTGGAGCACAAACTCTGAGCTCACTGTTCTCCATATCAAGCTAGAGCGGGCCGCCAAAGTGGGACAATCGCGACTTAAATCGTGAAAAAGACCAGAAATGGTCTTTTCTACAAGAAAACAGTTTCTAAACCCCCAAGAGGCGACCTAAGTGATTTTCATTGATTTTCCATGAAATTCTACGCTTAAGGTAAGGTTTTTACTCCCTAGATTCATACTTTAATTCTTAAAAACTAGAAGTATGGGCGATAATCATTGGGGGAGGGTTTGAATTAAAAACCTATGGTGGGAAATAGCCCTAAGGTAAGGTTAGGATCAAGCGTTTGGCCTGGGGAATGAAATTGTGTTGTATTTCTTGATAGTTAGGCCATTTTATTGATTCTTGATATGTGTTTAATGTTTCTAGACCAAGAATGAGAAGAACAAATCCGAAAAAGGAAGGCTATTGTGTTGTAAGGTTCTGAAAGTTTGAATTTGAGGTAGGTGATGGTCTAGTTTCCTGTATGTGTTTCATATACTTGTTAATTTGCTTCATTATATACATGTATGTATATGAATAGAAAACCATGCTAGATTATGTGTGAAATGATCATTTGCTGGCCTGTTATTGTGATAAACCTGTTCTTGGTGGTATAAATATTGTAAACATTGAATGTTCTTATGATTGTGTTATCTTGAGATCGGGTGTCACATTCTGACAAGTAATTTGGATTGGGTATCACATTTTGACATGTATTTTAATCGTATGTCACGTTCCGATACATACTTGGATCGAGTGTGATGTCCCAACACAAATTTAACTGTTTATCGGTCCCTTAAGAGGACCCTTGTGTGAAATTATAGCATGTAGAAGACATTGAGCTATGATATTGAGATGTGGTCGACTTATTCTGCATATGTATATGCCTATTATATTGAAATTTACTTGTCTATGATCCTCTTACCGGATAACCGCATGATTCTACTAGTACACCATAATTTTGTGCACTGACACTACTCTTGCTCTGCCTTTTTTTTTAGTACAAGACATATTCAGCCGGTTGCAGAGAGACCTCAGTTAAAAGATTAGCAGGTTGTTCAAATTCCAAGGGTGAGCTATTCTGACATGATGTCGTGGACTTTTTTATTAATCTCAGTCCCTCTTTTGGGACTTAGATGTTCAAACATTGTTCCTATTTAATTATTTGTTTCTATTAGGAGTTGTACTCCTATTCTAGACTTGTTAGTTAGAGTTTTGGTACGATGACTTTCAGTTCCTAGGAGGTGTTTACTTCCGCACTTTATTGTTATTAACATGGTCGACTGAGTTTATGGGAACTCAGCATTATTTCTGGTTTATTCCTGTTTTCGCAAGTCTTAAATTGCTATCTCTTAAAGCTTGATAAGATGGTCTGTAGAAATAGTTCTCCCACTAGAATAAGTATTGTGGGTGCCAGTCTCAACGGGTTGGGGTTGTGACAAAGTTGGTATCAGAGCCTAGGTTCGTTCATCTGGTCGTACCAAAACGAGTTTAGTAGAGTCTTGCGAAACGGTATGCAGACATCTATACTTTTCTTCGAGTAGCTACTAGATTTTAGGAAAAGTTTCACTATCTTCCTTTTTGTGCTATAACTTGGTTCCAATTGGTATTTGGTGATCTAAATTGATATCTAATCGCTTTCACTCTCTTGTCCACAGATGGTTAACACATGTTACAACGGTGTCAGGACAGCAGCTCCACTTAAGCTTGAGGAATAGCCAGTCGTTTGAGGGCATGGCAGAGGGAGAGGCGGGAGAGGTAGGCAAGGCAGGGTAGAGGGAGGGCAGCTCCTGCTAGAGCATATGTCCCTATTGAGGAGGTGTTGGCAGGTGAGGCCCATTTGGCTCCCAAAAATGAGTTTAAAAGGGTGGTAGGAGTTGGAGAGGAATATGAGCGGGCAGAAAAAGAGGAGGATACCCGAAATGAGGTTGTTGGTATTCCCCCTCTGAATCTAATCTTGACCAAGCAGATCATGGTATTATTGAGTGGGCTAGCTGTCACTAGCGTCATTCTCACCATGATCACAGCGCTAGCTCCTGTTGACCGTCCATTTGCTGCTGCTGATCAGCCAATAAATAAAGTGATAGACACAGATGCGTTCTTCAGGACACTAATGGGTTCTGTGATGATTGGTACTGAGCATGACATGCTCACCAAATTTCTCAAGCTCAAACCTCCAATTTTCCATTATACTGAAAATGAAGATGCCTACAAGTTTATTCTTGATTGCTATGAGAGGCTGCACAAGCTAGGCATAGTGTATCAGTATGGAGTGGAGTTTATGACTTTCCAGCTGTAGGGAGAGGCCAAGCAGTGGTGTAAGGTCTATGTGGAGTGTTGCTAACCTATGTTTACCCCACTCACTTAGGCTCAGTTCCATGCTCTATTCTTAGAGAAGTATGTGCCCTATACCTTGAGGGATAGGAAAAAGTATGATTTTATGGCCCTTGAGCAGGCAGGGTTATCAATGGCTGCTTATGAGGCCAAATTTCATGCACTGTAAAGGTACGCTAGTTAACTGGTCACTACTGAGGAGGAGAGGATTAGGTTGTTTGTAAAGGGGTTGAACCTTGAGTTGCAGGTACTTTCTGTTCATATGCCTTCATTTGGTAGGATTTTCAATGAAGTCACAGACTTTGTTAAGAAAGTTGAAGGTGTGAGAAAAGATAGACAGGCCAAGGCTTTGGCTAAAAGGACCAAAAGTGTAGGTAACTTTCAAGGATCTTATTCCAGAGGGTCAGGCAGGCTGGTGATGGATGCCCAGCCAATTCATTCAGCACTGTCCGCTTCCACTGGCAACTTTTGAGGTACTCCACAGCAGTATCAGACCCATAAGGGATAGGGAGCATTATTTTCAGGTAGCCGTCCGTCTTTTAATTGCGGTTGTTTTAACTGTGGAGAGCTAGGACATATACGGAGAAAGTTCCCTCACCCTCGAGGGACAATTTTAGCACCCTAGTAGACTAGAGAAGTAGTCCCCGCAGCTGGAGGGAACAGTGACAGAGGAGTCCATAGAGTGAGCGAGGAGGAAATCTGAAAGGCTGTGGGGATGAGGCAGTAGTAATACAAGTCAGGGAGCAGTCCATCCAGACAGGGAGGTGGCCCATCAGGATGACCAGACTCAGTTTTATGCATTCCCAAGCAAGACCGAGGAAGAGGCATTTGATGCAGTTATCACAAGTACTATTCTTATCTGTGACCGGATAGCTGCTGTTTTATTTGATCTGAGTTCCACTTATTCCTATGTATCTGTAGGATATGCCTTGGGTTTTAATGCATTGTTGATATATTGGATGCCCGTGTTTATGTTTCTACCTCTGTTGGAGAGTCAGTCATAGTCACCCATGTATATCGTTCTTGTTCTGTTGTGTTTATGAGATATCAAACTTGAGTTGACTTAGTGATCCTAGACATGACAGATTTTGATGTGATCTTAGACGTGACTTGGTTTTCCTCCTACGTTTTTGTGCTCAATTGCAATGCAAAGACTGTGGATCTAGAGATCCTGGGATGAAAAGGTTAAAGTGGGAAAGGGTGTATAAGCCTAAGCTAGTTATGGCCATATCCTTTCTCCAGGCTAGAAAAATGGTAGGGCAGGGTTGTTTAGCTTATTTGGCTCATATCCATAATGTGAAAGTAGAGTCTCCTTCTATTAAGTCTATTCTAGTAGTGTGTGAATTTCTGGAGGTTTTCCTATCAAACTTGCCTAGTATGCCTCCTGACTGAGAAATAGACTTCTACATTGATTTAGAGTCGGGTACTCGTCCAATTTCCATTCCTCCCTACCATATGGCTCCGGCAGAGTTGAGAGAGCTTAAGGCTCAAATTCAGGAGCTTCTTGACAAGGGGTTCATTCATCCTAGTACTTCCCTTTAGGGTGCTCCAGTGTTGTTTGTCAAGAAAAATGAAAGTAGTGTGAGAATTTGCATTGAGTGCCGACAATTGAATAAGGTCACCATCAGAAATAAATACCCTTTGCCTCATATTGATGACCTATTTGACCAGCTTTAAGGTGCTTCAGTCTTCTCAAAGATTGATCTCAGATCTGCATATCATCAGTTGAAAATTAGACCTGAGGATGTGCCCAAAATAGCTTTTAGGACCAGATATGAGCACTATGAATTTTTAGTAATGTCCTTAGGATTGACCAATATACCTACAGCGTTCATGAGTTTGATAAATAGGATGTTCAAAAGATTCCTAAATTTGTTTGTGATAGTGTTTATAGATGACATATTGGAGTATTCAAAGAGTGAACAAGAACATATGGATCATCTTCGAATTGTATTGGATGTTTTGGAAAGACAAAGGTTGTATGCGAAATTGTCTAAGTTTAAATTTTGGCTACCTTCAATTATTTTTTTAGGCCATGTTGTTCCAAAAGAAGGAGTAATGGTGGAAACACAAAAGATTGAGGCAATTAAGAATTGGGTTATGCCTTGTTCGGTGACAGAGGTTAGAAGTTTTGTGGGACTAGCCAGTTACTATTGCTGGTTCGTGAAAAACTTTGTTTTTATTGCTACTCAGACCAGGTTGACTAAAAAGGAAGTACCATTCGAGTGGACTAGCAAGTGTTAAAAGAGCTTCCAAAAGCTCAAAACTCTCCTGACCACAGCACCAATTTTGACCCTGCCGGCCGAAGGTAAAGATTTCATTATTTATTGTGACACTTCATATTCTGGTTTGGGTGCTGTGTTGATGCAGGATAAGAATTTTGAAGCATATGCTTCATGACAAATGAAGTTCAATGAGAGGAGCTACCTGACTCATGACTTGGAGTTGGCAGCGATAGTGTTTGCACTAAAACTCTGGAGATATTATTTGTACGATGTCAAGTGTGAGGTTTTTACTGATCATCGCAGCTTGCAGCACGCGTTCACCCAGAAGGACTTGAATTTGAGACAGCGAAGGTGGATAAAGTTGCTTAAGGATTATCATGTCACTATCCAGTACCATTCAGACAAGGCTAATGTGGTAGCAGATGCATTGAGTCAGAAGCCGGAGAGCATGGGCGGTTTAGCTTATTTGGGGGCCCTTAAGCTGCCCCTGGCTAGAGAAATTCAGGCCTTGGAGGCCAGATTCATCTTAGAGAAATGTGGGATAATGGTCGGAGTTGATCTAAGGCCTACTTTTATAGAAGAGATCAAGACCAAGCAGTTTGAGGATGTACACTTAAATGAAATTAAAGGAAAGGTGCTGATGGTCAAGGTTTCAGACTCAAAACTAGATGTAGGAGGGGTGCTCCATTTTAGGGGAAGGATTTGTGTTCCCCGAATAGATGGACAAATTCAAAAGATCTTGTTTGAATCTCGTTGTTTACTATACTCTATTCACCCTGGAGTGACTAAGATGTATCAAGACTTGAAACGACTATATTGGTGGCTGGGTATGAAGAAAGACATAGTTGAATATGTAGCCAAGTGTTAGAACTGCCAACAGGTGAAGTATCAAAACCAAAGACCTGCAGGTTTATTGCAAAGAATGTCCATTCCTGAATGGAGGTGGGAGAAAATAGCCATGAATTTCGTGGTGGGACTTCCTAAGACTTTGGGAAAGCATGACTCTATTTGGGTAGTGGTTGGCAGGTTAACGAAGTCAACACACTTCATTCCAGTTATAGTGGATTACAATGCACAACAGTTGGCTAGAATTTATATGAAGGAGATAGTAGGGTCGTACGGGGTGCCCCTTTCCATCATTTCAGACCATGGTACACAGTTCACTTCCAAATTTTGGGGTAAGTTGCATGAAGAGTTGGGTACTGAACTCACTTTCAGCACATCTGTTACACCCCGAAAAAAGTATTGTTTTACTATGGCTATAGATGGCTTAACCGTGAGCTGAGGTGGAGCCCACTTAATAGATTTTTTATAAAAAGGACATATGATAATTTATATGGATAATGTATGTGAAGTTAAACACAACTCAAGGAGGACCCTTGAGCCAAATCCAAGTGTGAGCCCTCCAAAAAGATGTTTTTAAGTTATGTTTTTGGGCAATCTGACTTGGGGAGACCATAACGCCATCATGGCTCAGGAATTTGGGAAACCTTATAAAATAAAAGTTGTAGATAATTGGATTATCTTTCCAACCATAGGTTGTGGTAATTTATTTGATATCGGTAACAAGAGATATGACAGGTTTACTGAACAAAGGTGCTGGCTGCGAATTTTAATTCCAAATTTTAAAAATGGCTCGACCGGTTTTCAAATTTCTACTGATATAGAAATATTAATTGAGATTAGGGATTAATTAACCATGGTTGAATTATTAAGTGGAAATTTGAGATTAATTGAGATGAATTAAATTAAATAGTGGGATGAAAAGTGATCCCACTGCCACATGGCCAATTCTAATTGGCCCATGCTTTAGTAGGGGACATCTAGTCACCTTGGGCAGCACACATGATCTTCATTTTGACCAAAATAGCAGCCAAAAACGTGTCCCAACTCCAGAATGTTCAAGAAAGAGAGAGAATTCCTCATCTTCTCCAAATTTCCTAAACTTTTGAGAAAGAAAGAATAGAGAGAAGTAACGACATAGAGAGGCGGACAAGCTTGAGAGTGAGGGAGAAATTGAGGGATTAAGTGTGGTGATTATTCAAGGTTATGGAAGCAAGGATGGATCCATTAGAGAAGCAAAAAAACGTTTTTGACCAAGCCCTCAAATTTTCAAGCAAATTGTTTCATAAAAGCCTAAGGTAAGATTTCATCTCCTTTTTCGTTTTTCCCTCATCTTGAAGGTAATTGAAGCTTGTGTGAGTTGATGAATGTATGAAATTATGGGTGTTGATGTTGAGGCATGGTAGGAGACGTTTGGGGCTGTTTTGGTGTGGAAAATAATGAATTAATTTTGCTTAGTATTTGATTGTTATTGTTATGGATTTTGGGATGAGAATGAAGGGATTGAATGGTTAAAGTTGAGGTTGAAATTCGTTTGTGGGCTATGATAGGACTTGTGGTGATATTAACATGGCTTTCTTGAATTTAAATGAGTGATGTTTATGTTGAGGGCTGTTGCAATAGGTCACGAAAATTGTTGAAAAATAGTATGAAATAAGGTGTAAAAATTATAGGTGTTTTGCTTGGCTTGTGGTAGGTGTTCATGAGGTTTTTGAACATCTTTATGTTGTTAGTTAAGGGCTATTTTGATAGGTTGTTATTGTTCTTGTTGAGATTGGAATATTAATGATAATTAAGGTTATAATGAAGATATTAACTTGTATTAAATGGACTTGGAAGCAAAAAAATCTCATGATTAGTGTTGGTATTAAAATGGACAGATTTGGAGTATTTTTGAATATCGTCTTGGCTTGTCTTGACATGGAATTTGAAGGTGTGATTATTGATGTTGCTTGGGGATTTTATGACTAATTTGAAAGTGGAAAAAAAGTGAGCAATATAAGGGAGTTGCTGCCCAGAATTTTGTGTTTTGCAAACCCGTTTTTGGATGGGACTGCTGTTAGTAAATTTAGCATAACTCCTTGTGTAAAGCTCCATTTTGGTTGATTAAAGATGTTTTGGAAAGCTATTTGATAGAGCTATTTAGACTCTAAAACCCAGTTTTACATTTATATACTCGAAAAAGGGTGATGAAGTTAAGGGAAGGTGTTGTCCAGTTTTTTTTGTTTTTGTTTGAAATAATCTACTAACGATAAAAACGTTTTATGCCTTTCCATATATTAACCATAACGCTTAACCTATTAATATAGGTATGAGGCAGCATATACATGTTGTGTGTGGATAAACACTAAAGGTATGTAAAGCTAACCTTCTTTCTTTTGGCATGATTTATATGAAACAAACGGATGAAGGTATAAATTCCAAAGAAACTCCTATTCTTAGAGACACTAGGATGGCTAATGTTCGTAAATTCCTAAAAATTATATCTTTATATTTTGATACATGAGTTTGATTCCAGCCATCCTATTTTGGTATAATTCATCTTTTGATATAATTCATGCTTTAGTATAATTCATAATGACAATCGAAGGTTACTTGAAATAACTATTATCTGGATTTTTAAATGATAGTTATTTCAATTATTCAATTGATCCCCATATTATGTTTCGAAATATGGAAAATGATTTCTGAAAGACTGTTCTGACATAGACCATCGTGACATAGGAAAAAAGTACACTATGATTATAGCTCAGTTTCTTTTATATGACTTGTCATCAGGATTACGCTATTGAGTCTCTATAAATGTTTTTATATTTTAAATTGCATTTAGTTTCTCACTACTCTACTCGTGCATACTGTAACCATTCCTTCACTGAGCCTGGGCCAGGATATGTTATCAAGCGTACTTCTCTGCATTTTTCGTCGTGCCCCAACGTGAGGGGGCAGGTATGACATGTACATGGGTTGTGGTGTATGTTATGCCACGGAGTTATGCTGTGCCATGTACACATATGATTTGATATGATTTGATATGATTTGATATGGCCATCTGATATGATATGATCTGTTACGGAGATATTCCCTACTCTGGTGTTATGATGTGCTGTGGCGCCAATGACAGGAGGGCGGCCACATTTTGTTCACCGAGTCCCATGACATGGGGTCGGATATGGCATATGCCTTTGCATATATAATTTGTGATTATGATAAGCATTTTGAAATTTTGAACATTTATTTCGTTTTCTGCACCTACTATTCAGATTATGGTTTTACTTATTACAGTTCATTTTTACATATTCGGTACATTTTTCGTACTGACCCCCTTTCTTCGGGGGCTGCGTTACATGCTCGCAGGTACCAAAGTTTGATTTGCTGATCCGCCGGTTTAGGACATCTGCTGTGTTATTGACAGTGCTCCCTTGTTCGGAGCTTGTATTTTGGTACTGACTTTATTTCTGTATATTTGAATATGTTGGTCAGGGGTACGACGGGGCCCTGTCCCGTCATATGGCTATGCTATCATCTGTAGAGGTCTGTAGACAGAGTTATGTTGTGGGTTTTGTATATATGGTTTGGGTTTTGTGTATTTTGTGACGGTCTATCAACCCTCGTGCCTATATCTACTTTTATGATATATTTAGTAATTTCTTCTAATCACTACATATGTTTATTCGATTAAAAAGGCTAATTTGGGATTAGGGTATGTTTGGGTGCCCAACTCGGGCACTAGTCGCGGCCTACGGGGTTGGGTCGTGACAACATCTTTCCATCCCCAAATAGACGTACAATCAGAAAGGGCTATCCAAGTGCTGGAAGATATGTTGAGGGCATGTGTGATAGACTTTGGGGGACATTAAGACAAGTTCTTACCCTTGTGTGAGTTCTCCTACAACAATAGCTACCACACTAGTATTGATATGGAACTATTTGAAGCCCTGTATGGGAAGGGATGCAGGTCTCCCATAGAGAAGTTTGAAGCTGGGAAAATGGAGCCATTGGGGGTTGACTTAGTAACGGATGCTCAAGATAAGGTAAGAAGCATCCAAGCTAAGCTTCTAGCGGCTCAAAGTCGTCATAAAGAGTATGTTAATCGCAAGGTGAGAGACATGAAATTCGAGGTTAGTGAGCAAGTACTTCTAAAAGTATCACCCACTAAAGGGGTGATGAGATTTGGCAAGAAGGGCAAACTCAGCCCTCGCTATATTGGCCTCTTTGAAATTCTTAATTATGTAGGGCCAGTGGCATACAGGTTGGCCTTATCACCTAGCTTGTCTGGGGTACACTCAGTGTTCCATGTATCCATGTTGAAAAAGTACAATGGGGATTGGGACTACATTATTAAATGGGACTCGGTATTATTGGACAAGGAACTTCGATATGAGAAGGAGCCAGCTGCAATTCTTGATCGTGACGTACAGATATTGAGGACTAAGGAGATCAATATATTTAAGGTGAAATGGAAACATTATTCGATAGAGGAATCTACTTGGGAGACTGAGAAAGACATGGAGATAAATATCCTCAACTGTTCGACGAAACAGGTACTACTCTATCTTTACTTTAGCCCTATTTTCCCTAGTTAGTCACTTAGGGACGAGTGATGGGTAAATTGATATATATTGTAAAGACCTGATTTCATCGTTAGGTATTGGCTAATGGAGAAGGATTTTGGGCAGAAAACTTCGAGTAGTAACTTCAGAAAATTTGAGCCTAGGCTAAACTTGGATAAATTATGAGTCAGGTGAAGTCTAGGGTGATCACGTAAATGATGGGAGGTCCAATTTATAATTTTATTAGACAGGATAATAGACAAGGCAATAAGGAGCATTTACGAATTCGCAGAATCGCATTTGAATGAGTAAAACTTCTAAAATCGAAGTTTGTGTGATGGGTATATTTTAATACATCTTTGAAAAGGGGTGTGTTGTGAAATGGGGGCTTGGATCATAAACTCTGAGCTCACTGTTCCCGCATATCCTTCCAGAGAAGGATTATTCCAGCTAGAGCGAGGTTGTCAAAGCGGGACCTATCCCGTCAGAGCAGAATAGTCGCAACTTAAATCGTGAAAAAGACCAAAAACGGTCTTTTCTTTAAGAAAATAGTTTCTAAAACCCCAAGAGGCGACCTAGGAAAATTTTCATTAATTTTTCATGAAATTCCACGCTTAAGGTAAGGTTTTTACTCCCTAAATTCATACTTTGATTCTTAGAAACTAGAAGTATGGGGTGATAATCATTGGGGAAGGGTTTAAATTGAAAACCTATGGTGGGAAATAGCCCTAGGGTAAGGTTAGGATCAAGCATTTGTCCTAGGAAATGAAATTGTGTTGTATTTCTTGATAGTTAGGCCATTGTATTGATTCTTGATATGTATTTAATGTTTCTAGACCAAGAATGAGAAGAACGAATCCGGAAAAGGAAGGCTATTGTGTTGTAAGGTTCTGAAAGTTTGAATTTGAGGTAGGTGATGGTCTAGTTTCTTGTATGTGTTTCATATACTTGTTAATTTGCTTCATTATATCCATGTATGTATATGAATAGGGAAACATGCTAGATTATGTGTGAAATGATCACTTGCTGGCCTGTTATTGTGATGAACCTGTTCTTGGTGGTATAAATATTGTAAACATTGAATGTTCTTGTGATTGTGATATCTTGGGATCGGATGTCACGTTTCAACAAGTAATTTGGATTGGGTGTCCCGTGACGACACGTATTTAGATCGGGCGTCACATTCTGACATAAAGTTGACTGTTTGTAGGTCCTTTGAGAGGACCCTTGTGTGAGATTATAGCATGTGGAAGACATTGAGCTGTGATATTGAGATGTGGTCGACTTATTCTGCATATGTATATGCCTATTGTGTTGAAATTTACTTATTTATGATCCGCTTACCAGATAACCGCGTGATCCTACCAGTACACCGTTGTTTTGTGTACTGATATTACTCTTGCTCTGCCTTTTTGTTGAGTACAGGGCATATTCAGCCGGTTGCAGAGAAACCTCAGTTGGAAGATTAGAAGGTTGTTCAAAGTCCAAGGGTGAGCTATTCTGTCATGCTGCCGTGGACTTTTCTATTTATCTCAGTCCCTCTTTTGGGACTCAGATGTTCAAACATTGTTCCTATTTAATTATTTGTTTCTATTAGGAGTTGTACTCCTATTCTAGACTTGTTAGTTAGAGTTTTGGTACGATGACTTTCAGTTCCTAGGATGTGTTTACTTCTGCACTTCATTGTTATTAACATGGTCGACTGAGTTTATGGGAACTCAGCATTATTTCTGGTTTATTCCTGTTTCCGCAAGTCTTAAATTGTTATCTCCTAAAGTTTGATAAGCTGGTCTGTAGAAATGGTTCTCCCACTGAAATAAGTATTGTGTGTGCCAGTCATGGCAGATTGGGGTCGTGACAATCCTGCTATGACGGTGCCGCTATAGCGGATTGGAGGTTGCTATAGTGGAGTTAGTCCCTTTTTCTTCACCTTTACCACCAACAACTTCACACAACAATAGTGAAGTAACAACAACTGTCAGTTACTCGATGATTTTATAGTCAGTATCATTCTTAGCTAAATGATTAATATGGGTTAGATTCATAGAATTTGATTAATTATATTTTCTGACGTTAAGGTGGGAAATGAACCAAAAATAGATTTGAACAAGTCTGGGAGAGTAAATGGAACACCGCTTATTCACAGGAGGTGGGATAGTTTAAGAATAAAAGAAAGACTTTTAAAATTTATGATCAAGATAAGTCATAATTATGATAATCATAAATTATCTCATATAAATTAAAATAAATATTATTAAATATCAAAAATATATCAAATCATTTTTTTTTAACTATAACTAAACAAGAGTATCACATGGAAGAGAATAAATAATAATTTTGTATTGTAGAAGTTCAAGAAATTACAGAAGCAAAAGTAAGTGATTAGTCAGTTTCTATCACTCAATTGAAGAGTGAGAGCAAGTAGTCCTATGCATATAGTACTATTTTAATGGAGTAAATTATAAGTGAATTATTGCAACGTAACTCTGGCCCCATCATATCCTCTCTTACAAATTGAGCAACAAATATGTCTTTATCACCCTTTCATTGTCCCCCTTTCATTTTGCTTCCACGTTTAATTAGTCTTTGATTTTGTCTTTTTCGCTTATGGTGGAGGATCAAAGATTTAATCAAGTATAGAGTTACTAACAAAGAATGATTAGATTAACAACAATACCAATAATTACGTTTCAAGATCAACTATATGAATTTTTATTTTTTTAAATCTATTTTAGTGCATATCATATTATCATCATATAATAAATCAAATAACATGTAAAATATGTTTAAAATATACTCCCTCTATTCATTTTTACTTGTTACTATTAGCATATCAATAAAACAATTATTATTATTTTTTTGTTTTACTCTTAATATTAATTACTTATTTTTTAAATTATTTTTCAAGACCTAAAGTAATATATTAATTAAATATGAATATTATAGTAAAATACTCATATTAATCATTAATTTTTTGTGAAGCGTGCAAAGTTCAAAATAAATTAATAAAAATAAACAAATGGAGTATACAAATACTAGTTAACAACACCAACAATAATAATAATAATAATAAAAAATAAAAAGGAATGATTAGATTAAGATTGCTATATAAAACATATCTAATTCCAATGTCTTGCCAAAAGTTTATACCTTCTTTCATTTATTGATATTGATAATGCTAATGATAATATATTATCAAAGCATAAAATTATTTCTGGTCTCTAGTGTATTCGTTAAGGACCAAAACTACCCATATTTTGTATACATCCAGAAATATTTAGGTTTTCACTTATTTTTTCATGTTGGATAAGTAAACAAATTTTTTTTAATCTAAAAAATATTTATATATTTTCTAGGTAAAGAAGGTATTGGGGGTAGGAGTATGGGTGCATGGGTGAGGTTAAGATGTGTTCGATGGTGAAGACAAAATAATTAATATAGACTGTGACTATAAAATTTGTTCGATGGTGAAGACAAAATAATTAATATAGACTGTGACTATAAAATTTGTTACTCTCTACTTTTACTAGAAAAGTCATTTTACTTATTTCTTAGTCAAAATATCTTCAAAATTTTTAACCAAACAAACAAATACGAATTGAACTCATTTTGCAAAAATGTTTTATGTATCATTATGTAACTAGAGTACATAATGAGTTGAGGATCTATTTGTAAATAGTCTATATGTCCTCCAATAAAGATAAGGTGTGACTAGGGATGGGCATGATATGGTAGATATCGAATATCGTATCGAAATTGAAATTTTTAACATCATGATTTGAGTTTTATGGTATTTGATATGCATTTTTTACAAGTTTGGTATTCGGTATGGTATTTAGTATTTATAAAAAATATATCGAAACACCGAATATCATACCGAAGTATATCGTTACATAAAATTCATATATTTATAATTATATAATAGTAGCAATTATATAAAATAGTAACTAATTATTTAGATGTTGAAATTTTGATTACTCTATCTTTATTTAAATGCTCTTTTTGGGTGATTGTTTAACAAAGAGAATTGTTTGTACTTTATTTTGAATATTTTAAACATGTATAAGGTATTAGTATGATATAATTAAGACGTTTCTTGAAAAGCCAAAATCATAATTATTTATTATATGAATATATATAAGTTGAAGACTTGAAGTTGATCAAACTATGGTAATCGATTTACAGAACCGTAAAATATCGAACCCAAACTTTAAAATACCGAACCATATCAAATTAATTTGATATGATAATAATATTATATTTTTTAAAATCATAAATTAAAATTATCGAATCGAATTTTTCAATACCATACTATACCCTCTACATATACTCTATTTTTGTCACATTTCACCTGTGAAATTACAGATATGTTTCGTAAAGAATAAAAAATGAGCTAATTTGAACCTAGAGCAAATAAAAGGAAGAGATAATTATAATAGGTCGCCATCATTATATATTTGGTTAATTTATTTGAAAGATATTTTAGATCATTTGAAGTCAACATCTTATAAATTTGTTTGACAATTCCAACTTACAAGTTGACTGCAACAACTATCTTATTCTTAGCTGTGGGAAATACATCTACCCAACTTAAGGCAGCTTTTGTGGTCCACATTGAAATGTAGACCATTTCAACGTCATCTCTTGATGACAACGACGATAATAATAATAATAGTTTTTTTTAAAAAAATAAAAACTAAATTATTTTATATTATTTTATTGTTATTATTGTTTCAATTCTTTTTTATTAGTCATTATGTTTTCTTTACTGTTCTTATCTTCTTTGAGTTGGAATTGATATACTTAAGTCGAGGGTTTTTCAGAAACAACATTTCTATATCCACAAGATAGTGATAAGATCTGTGTATACTCTATCCTCCCCAAATATTACTTATAGAATTTCATTAGATAAATTGTTGTTGTTATTGATTAATTGAGCTTCATGAGTGAACATGTATCTTAAGTTTTTTCGAGAGAAAAGGTCCATATTTATTCTTCAACTTTTGATTAAGGTGTTAAATTACACTCAGATTTTAATACATTTTTGGATGAAGAGGAAAAATAAGACTTTCTCTTAACAATGAGATGATATTATAGACCAAAGTAGCGATGATCAATTTCTAATATTACAATAATAAATCTAGCCAATTTTTTTCTAATAATATAATAGAGTTGTAATATCTCTAACCCAAGAGATTGTAAAAACATAGATCAATTTTTTTACAAATGATTTTGAGAGTTGGAATATGTTTGAAATTGTACCATGTGACAAATTGTAAAAGAAAAAAAGAAGAAATATTTTTAGTTTTATTTTGTATGCGGAGGGACGAGTTTTTTTTCCCTCCAGTTTAGTGATATGGGTGAAAATCAATATCAATGATGTGGCGCAGCAAATGAGGTTGTTTCTCCCTTAACTAGAGATTTTAGGTCCAAGTTTTGATATGAAAAAAATCTTTGATAGGGAGCTTTCCTCCCAAATGGAATCCTACGTAGCGCGAATTCAAATTAATCAGGCTCCAACACAATTAGCAAATACAAACACCAGATGAAAAACAAAAAAGAAAGAGAAGATATTGATGAAAACTTTTTCGAGCAAAGAAAGGTGGATTTTCTAGCATCTCATTAAAATAAATTTAAGTAGGCATTATACATAAATGTGCCGTTTAATTTGGTTTCAGCTGATATTTATATTCTTTAATTTTGGATATACACAAATAAACACTTAAATGTATACAAAGTTAAACAAATAGATACACGTGTCCTACATAGCATAATACACATAAGATGTGAATTGCCATGTAGGATGTCATGTCGAATGCATGTGTCTATTTGTCCTTCTGAGTCAGGATCAAAATCTTTTTTTGAGTATGATTGGGCCCTACAGTGGTAGAACCTGGTGAACCGGCACAATTCCCAAACTTAAGAAGTTGGGGGCATGCCCGCCGCAAAGAGTCTTACTATAGGGTTAAGTTGGGGGCATGCCCGCCGCAAAGAGTCTTACTATAGGGGTTACCATTCCTGCAAAATTGATTTGGGTTCTAGAACTCCATCCACTAGATTTTAGTGTGCTGAATAATTATCCCTTCCTCGTACAAGTAAGTGTCTACTTGTACACACTAAAAATTGGAGGGTATAAATTACAGTTGAGGTTAAGTTAAAAGTCGCATTTATGTATTGTGTCTTTTTTAGTATGTAACCATTTTTATATGATATCGATAAAAATAGACATAATACATAAATATGATCTTTAACTTGATTTCAATTGTCATTTATGTCCTTCAACTTTAAGTGTGCTCAAATTAACACTTAAATTTGTATAAAATTGAAAAAGTAGATACATATATCTTACGTCACCTAATATACATAGGACGTCGTATAAGACACAAAATTAATAAAATAAAAAAATCCTTTAATTTTTATTGTATGTATACTTAAAAAAAAAAACAAGTGGAGTATTGACGCAAGACATATCAGCAGAGCATAACGTATTTTCCGTGAAACTGTGTGGATGTTTGTACCTGAAAATATTTCAGTTCAAACATCTTCCTTTTCCTCCATTGTAACGCATCTCTCTATCTCTCTGAGAATTTCATTCTCAATATTCTCAACTATCAATTCCCCAATTTCAATTCTTTCACAACAAAATTATCAAAAATCTCCTTATCTCAAGCATTTTGATGAAATTATTATAGTTTTGTTTTTGAAAATCTCCAGGTGAAAAAAAAAGTTATTAAAGTTGAATTTTAGATGAACGATAAGATGGATATGAAAAAGCGATTAACACGAGGAATATCTAGGCAATTTTCAACAGGTTCATTGAGAATGAGTGGGAAATTCAGTTTCAAAAGGCAAAATTCAATGGATCCAAGGAATAACAATATGAGGTTTAGTTTTGGTAGGCAGTCGTCTCTCGATCCGATACGGAGGTGTCCGTCGTTTGAAAATGAGACGATTGCTGTACCGGATAATTTGGATTCGACGATGCAATTATTATTTATGGCGTGTAAAGGTGATGTGAATGGAGTGAATGATTTGTTGGATGAAGATGTTGATGTTAATAGTATTGATTTAGATGGAAGGACTGCTTTGCATATTGCTGCTTGTGAAGGACATGTAGAGGTTGCTAAGCTTTTGTTGAGTAGGAAGGCTAATATTGATGCTCGTGATCGATGGGGAAGCACGGTAAAGTTTTTGGATCATAAAACTTGTATATGTGTGATATATTGTGTTTGGTATGATGAAAAGGGGTATAGAATCTTACCTTAAATTTTTTGTGAAGTTATTGAGATTTGACGTAACGGATAAAGTTGTAGTCGAACTGTGAAAATAGTCTCCAGTAGAAAGGCAGGTAAGAGTGCATATGATAGACCTTTGTAGTTCGGCCATTCTCTGAATCCTGTGCTATCATAGCGGGAGCATTTTTACAGCTTTTATGATTATCAATTGTTTCAATCAACATTTGCACGCCAATGAAGCCGAATTATGAGATTTTTTTCTTATCGTTCCTTTGCTGTTTTCTTTGATATGTTGTCCCCGGAAAATTGATGAAATTTTAGTACAAGTAAATATGGTGAAATCGTAATTGGGAAAATATGTAAGGGGGAGCTGGAATTAAATTTTGAAATCTGAAGAAACTTAGCTAAGTTTTTGGATAAACTGTGAAGATATTGTGAGTGAAAGTTGGTTTGTACGAATTTCTTCTGTAGTTTGTGAAGAATCATGAGGAAGGACTAGAGAAAGAAGACAATTTTAGTGACAGAAGATGAGAAAGAGCTTATTTAGGTCTTGTAGAATCAAAAAGGGTTCAAATGGCTTCTGCGAGTTGAGATTGAAAAAAGCAGACCTTTGACATTTACAGACTATGTATCTCCTTATTTTTCTAATTTTATTCATCTTTGTGCATTTGGAAATACTATTTATGAGTTTCCAAGTGCATCCCTTGAACTTCCTTATTATTGTGGCAGGCTGCAGCTGATGCGAAATACTATGGAAATAATGAAGTTTACAATATCTTAAAGGCCCGGGGGGCCAAAGTCCCGGTAAGTGGGAAGATAGTTTTCTGGTTAAAGTGAGCTTTATGATATTATGGCGCTGAGTATTTTTCACGTTGCTAGAAACTCAGAAACACACCAATGACTGTAGCAAATCCTCGAGAAGTTCCAGAATATGAATTAAATCCACTGGAGCTTCAAATCCGGAGAAGGGATGGAATCTCGAAGGTAAGGTGTTTCTTTGATTTCAAAATAAGCATTTGGATTTTTCAATTTTGAGAAATGATGAAAGCATTAATATGGCACCAGCATAAGCAAAATTCAAAAGTTATAATGGTTATTTCTTTGATTTTAACTACGAGAATTATACACTTTGTAGAACCTATATTCAAATGTTATCAACTATAGTTCATTTGGAAGCAAGTTACGATTAACAAAAATCTAAATTACCTCATAGGAGGCTTAACCTCAAATTTCTAACTTCTGCAAACGTTAGAACGTTTTATTTCCTGCTTTTCTTCCTGAAGAAAGCTATGTGACATCTGCACTGACTTGCCTCTCCTCATGCAATTTGTGCTTGATTTTGCATAGTTAATTTTTCAATCTTCTCTTAAACAACTTTGCTGAAACTCCTTTGTCATTTAACAGGGTTCGTATCAAGTTGCTAAATGGAATGGGACAAAAGTTTCTGTCAAGATTCTTGACAAGGATAGTTATGCAGACCCTGAAATTATGTATGTTGTTAACTTATTTTCTGTTGATCTCCTGACTCACGACCATAGGGAAAATTTCTATTATTGGATTTGGAAAATATGCTTACCAAAGGGACGTGCGAATTTTGAACTTCAGCTAGTAACCATGTTGCCTGATTCTCTATGACTAGCAAAGCTTTGGCATGATATATTAATCTGGATATTAAATTAGTTTTGCAGCTTTGGTGGATGATTTATGCAGCTTAGGCTGGCTTGTCAGATGTTGAAACCATAATTTCCTTCACTTTCACTTGGGGGACATTTCATGTATCCCTTGTGTACTTGTTTGCTTGTTATGTGGGTGCAGCCCAGGCTGCTTTTTTAATTTTGAGGTCCATCGTTTGGAGGAATCGGTCTGAAAAAACTAGGAAAACTTTCCTAGTGCTAGTCAACAAGTAATTTCCGACCAAAAGAAATCAGGACATATTGGATTCCTTTCATGTTTGATTAAGTAGGATATTCCACGAAGTTGCATTCTGTTATATCACAGTCTTGTGAGCAGCTTGATCACATCATTATGTGTGCTTACATCCAACACTGACCTTTGTTTACAGATTCATAGATAGTTCTTGCGTTTTTTACACAAGGTAGATTGGGAACAATGACTCTATAAGGTGCCTTTATCAAGTTATCATAAGAAAACCAAAATCCCTGAAGCAGCTTTATGTGAATAGCATCGGGTCACCCTGCTTCATGTGAATAGCATACTTCAACAGTCTTTATACATGAATCTGATCATTTGAGCATTAAAAGTGGATAGAATGATTATGAAGGAAACTCAGCCTTGTAGGTAAATTACTCTTTATATGCATATGTTTCCAAAATTCTGGCAGATTGAGTTGATGATGGACCTGGATCTTTGATTTGTAGTTATATGGAATAAGCTGAGGATCACACCCGGTTCTTTCGGAGGCCTTTTTGTTAGGGATTTTCACAATTTCATACTAACATTTCTCTGAAACCAAAATTTTTGAATTCACAATTGTATAAGCTTCTTTATAATTTTTTACTCCCTAGTTAAGAAGACCGGGATTCCTCTACCTTGGTTTGTAGCATAATACATTAGAACTCGATGCTCTCATCTTTTGTTTGTGGTAGCCTCCTTGTGCAGTTTACCCCGTTTCATCCTAACCTTTCTCTGAAATCCAAACTTAGGATGCATATAGCCCAGCTTCGTTTCAGGGTTCTTCGTAAGAAAAACTGATGGCTCTATCCTTTTTCTGGTTCCTTTCTAAATTAAAAAAAAAACTTATAATCTTCACTCTTGTGTAATTGCCACAAATTTTTTCTCAGACATTGAAGTGATTTGGGGGAAATGCTTTATTTCCAAGTGTCTTGATTCATGAGAAGACAACTTTAGTTTTATTTCAACATTATTAGATCTTTTAGATTATCTTCTGAAGTGTATCTTGGTCTAAATGATAGAACCAGTTTTTGTTATTATTTTCTTTTAGTTATTCATTTGAACAAATCATTTTCAAGTTGTTATTTAGGATTGTCAAATCTTATTGTTCAGTTAACTATTTTTATTCTTGATGTTAAGATGGCCTTAATTCCATTTCTTTCACATGCAGAAATGCTTTCAAGCATGAATTAACTTTGTTGGAAAGAGTACGGCATCCTAACGTGGTTCAGTTTGTTGGAGCTGTTACACAAAATATACCAATGATGATTGTATTAGAGTATCATCCACGTGTAAGATCTCTCTATTTCTCTGTCTCGCCCTGCTCCCCACATAATCCTTCTTCATTCTATCCACCTACACACTATATTGTCAATATTATGTGTTATTATGCATACATTAATATTGAGAAACCCTTCGGAGTGCCTCAGATGGTTTGGCTTGGAACTTCCATAATGAAGGTCTAAAATTTGAAACCCCTTGCATGTGACAATAGGGGGTTGGCCTTCTGGACCAAACTTGTCGCACAGGGTTTGCCTAGTGCGATTTACCTCTCATGTGTGGTTTGCGAGCTATTGCACAAAAGCGGGGTTTACCTTGTGCGCACCCAAAGGGTAGCGACTGAGGATTCCCTTGTCAACAATTTTTTTTTTTAAAAAAGAACAAATTAATATTGAGAAATATTCGATTAGCACTTACATCAAGAATATATTCAATTTTGTGCGGTGAGATCTCTCCTGCTGTATTTTCATTCTTATCGATTTTATGCGCTCTACTACTTGTTTCTTGGCTTAGCTTTCCAATGGATATTGCATTCATGTATTGTTGACTTTTCAGGGTGATCTGGGTAGCCATCTTCAGAAGAAGGGACGTCTATCTCCTTCTAAGGTTCTAAGATTTGCTCTGGATATTGCCAGGCAAGTCTGATCTCTTTCACACGTACTGAAAAAAAAAATCTATAAGTACATCTGAGATATTTTATTTCTATTTTTATGCTGATAAGATGTTTTAATTTCTTTGGTTGCATCTTGTTTCCGACATATGATCTTATTTTCAGAGGCATGAATTATCTTCATGAATGTAAACCGGACCCAATCATCCATTGTCTTTTAATGCCAAAGTAAGAAAACTAAATGCTTTATGATTCTCATATATTAAATGACCATTTTCAGTGTACTCATCACATGTCTACTTCTTTTAATGTTTGTAATTTTTGTAAGGTGCCAGAAATATTTTGCTGGACAATGGTGGTCTATTGAAAGTTGCAGGATTTGGTTTGATTAAATTCTCAAACATTTCACCTGACAAAGCAAAGTCGCTGCAACCTCAAGCCATTGATCGTGCAAGTAAATATTTTATTTTTAGCACATATAGTTAATTACAATAGTCCTTATAAAAGGCAGAAAAAGAGCCTTCTAGTTTGATACTAGTGTTCACTCTAAAAACATCGGTGGTGGATGTAAATGTACAAATTTCATGACAGTAGGAATTGTAACTACAATAACTGTTGCCCACTGCATTCTCTGTCTTGTTACTTGTAGGTACCTATATAGCACCTGAGATTTATAACGATGAAATATTTGATAGAAGTGTGGATGTATATGCTTTTGGAGTTTTACTTTATGAGGTACAGATTCAATTTCAGATAATTTAACTTATGGCTGCCTTTCATTTTGCTACATAATCCTTTTGGGCTTTTTCTTGAATCAGTCTTCCTCAAATATTCTAGAGCTCTTATCTTGTGCAGTATACGACTTAGTTTACTGTTGAATTTTGGCTAACTTTGTTGGGTTTAGATGATGGAGGGATCACCACCTTTTCATCCCAAGTCACCTGAAGAGGCTGCTAGATTGATGTGCAAAGAGGGTAAAAGACCACCATTCAAGTCAAAATCTAAGTATCCGCCAGACCTTAGAGAGTAAGCCCAGCTATTCATTTTTATTTTCAATACTTGGATGCAATCTGGTATTTTGCAGTTTGTATGCAGTTATAGAGTAGCAACATCACGTACTAAATATACCAGATGTTCCACGCAGTGGCGAAGCCAGAATATTTAGTAAGGGGCTTCAAAATCTAAAAAAGTAGACACATAAACTAGTCAAAGGGAGTTCGACATCTACTATATATACATAAAAAATTATCTTAACCATGTATAAATAGTATAAATTTTTGCCGGAGGGGGTTCGGATACTATAAGGTGGCTCCGCCCCTGGTTCCATGTCATACTCCTAAAATACTTTTGTTGATCTCATTGCTTTAGGATAAGTTCAGTGGCAATTTTCATGTTTCGTTTACAAAATTTGCTGAATGTCTAGGTTGATTGAAGAATGTTGGCATCCAGATTCTTGTATACGGCCTACATTTTCGGAGATTATTGTGCGCATGAATAAAATTGTTGCAAACTGCTCAAAACACGGATGGTTAAAAGATACTCTAAAGCTTCCCTGGTAATGCTTCCGCTGCACTATTTTTGCATATTTTGGATCCTTTTTCAGTTGTTTATAATATTCAAATGTCCTTGGACTAAGAAGAAAAGATTCAGCACAGTAAATAATTTCTACAAGTACTGAAATAAAGCCTACACGGCGATTCAAGCAGTATAATTTTTACGTTCTCACGCACTCTGTTTTAATTTCATTTAATTGTAACAACATATCCATGTGCAAAGCATAACTGACTTTAGTGGCGAAAACTGAACTCTGTAACTAGCTTATGAAGCTGTAGATCAAAGTAGCTTTTAACTTTCAAGAAAACCGACGGCATAAAGTCTGTCTCGCTAGTTGAAATGTGTGATAATCTCATCTAAAAGTTTAAGCTGTTAGAGAGAGCACACTTATATTTCCTTAATTATGTCCTGCCGTGATTCTTCTTCATGGACCAAGATGTAGATTTTATTTTTTTAATAATGGATGATGGTAAGACTCGAACCCAAGACCTTTGTCTGTTCTTGATACTCTGCTGAAAGCTTCAAAATACCACCAAAGAGTTCAACAAGATATACCATGTTGAAAGCTCTAAGCTGTAAGTCTAAGCTGTAAGTAAAGAATAAGTTAGGTGCATGTGGAAGATTCAGCAATAGTTGTATGGAAGAAATCTAGCAAACTAGAGAGAGTACACATTTACTTTTTGAATCATCTTACTTTATCAAACCAATCACCCCATCACATATCAAGTGTACTAGTTCTGTATAGAAGTTATGCCAAAATTACACTATGGCTGCACAACTTCAAACTTCATGTTTAGCTCACTTTTGTCCATTCGTCTTGTTTATATATTTCTTTTTTCCCATTGTTTTACCTAGTGCATTACCTTGTAACGAGACAATAAAAGCAGATTACAAGATTTGTTTTTCCATCATAGGGACCATACCTTAAATGAATTTCTTGGTGCAGGTTATAGAGAGCAACAAACTACATTGTCCATGGACAAAAGCTTAAGATCCGGAGAAGTATACTGGCATAAGATTCTTTTGACTATTCAATATAACGTGGATGTGTGGCAGATTATGATATCATACTAAGCCTTATGCTGTCTTTGCAAGAATCATCGATCGTGTTGTTGGACCAAATAAAGGAAGAAGGAAGGATGTGAGTGATTGGGATAAGAAGTGAAACTTCATGCGCAGTGCTTCTCTAATTTTGAGTAAGCTAGAACTAGAGAAGTTTCTTTCTTAGTCTATTTATAAGCTTTCACTAGAAACAACTTGTATCTTGCTGTATAAGGAAATGTTAGGCAAACTACCAAGAATTCATTCTGCATGCAATTACTGTATAAATGTATCCCTTATCGCCTTTCCCGTTTGTCTATGTTATTTCCTGCACTTGTAGGAATTACGTATAATAACAAACTTGCAAAATAGATCGGCTTATCATAAAGAGATTTGTCGTTCCTGACTGCTTCACCCGTTACCTACACATGGAAAACCAAAAGAGTGAGCAATTATTGGTCTGGCTGTTGCCATTTTGTTCGATTTTTCTTAACCTATGTTTTCCTTCACTTTAAAATCCAGAATATTAGTACTTTGGCCCCCTAGTTAACAAAATATGTATAAATTGTATAGGTTGTATTAAGGATGTACAGGGCAAATCGATAAACCGCACCAAACCGATAAATCGAATCAAATCGGAAAAAAAAAAACTGACTAGTTGTTTGGTTTGACTTGATTTGGTGTTTGAAAAAAAAACCCGACCATTATAGGGTTGGTTTGGTTTTAACTAAAAAAAATCAAACCGAACCTAAACTGACCCAATTATAGATATACTACTTTTAAATTATGTTATACATAAAAATATTTATTAAAATGTAATTTATAAATATATTGTTAAAATTTTTCATAATTTTTGTTTTCTTTCTTACATTTAGATTTGGACTTGAGAAGGCCATCTAAATAATATAAAAAAAAGCTCATCTTATAAAGTTATATTATAAAGTTAAAATTTCAAACAGTGTTCTGCCTCCATCTTATATGTTGATATTTTATACTAGAACTCTTTTTAAGAAGCACCGCTCTGTGCTTTTTATTAGATACTATGAAAAATCCGAAAAACCCGAAAAAACTCAAAAAAACTCGAAAAAATCCGAAAAACCCGAGAAAAATTAATATCGAAAAACCCGACTTTTATTGATTTGGTTTGGTTTATAGATTTAATAACCCGACACAAATGATTTGGTTTGGTTTGTAAAAAATCTGAACCAATCCGATCCATGTACACCACTAGGTTGTATATATTTTATACTAAATATACATATATATGTACCTCTAGAGGGTGGTTTTTTCCACAAAAATATAAAATATAAATGTAACTGTATATCTTAAACCAACAAACACCAAATGTCTAGTGGTAGAGATTATCCACAAGATATACAAAAATATAAAGGTATGATAAACTTGTGACATAAACAAGGCATTCATCATCTCATTTAATTAGTATTCTTTCTTTTCACGATTTCATTAAATTGTAGGGGTGTATTGAACAGTTATTTGATGAATAATGTCATATTTCAAACATATTTCTTCAAAAGGAAATTCATATCACCCCATCAATTCTAATAATATTGTTTTTCTTGTTAAGTTGCGTTTAAACTTCATATTTTTGTATTGTTTAAATGCATTATTTGCTTAAAATTTGCATGTGAACATTCAAATATTCTGCTAGACTTCCAAAGATAGTTTATGGACAAGAATAAAGGATGAGTGAGGGCTTCCAATTCTCCAACTTTTGGTGACCGACCTTACCACACTAGGGAATGACAGTTTCCAACTACACGTGTCACTCTCCTATTGCCTATGCGCCTCAAATGACCCCACCGCCAACTTCATGTAATGTCAACCACAATTATCATTTGCTTCTTTTCTTTTAGCCATAATTATTAAGGAGAATCAACTTAAATATTGTTCAATCAAGGGGTATGGTGCTTGATGTACCCATGTGCAGAGATGTTTCTGAGTCATGTCAATTTGATAAAATGCAAACTCTATCTACGACAATAACATATTTAGTGAAATTTTATAGTAAGATTTGGAAAATATAGAGTGAACACAAATTTTATTATTATTTTATGAAGGTAAAGAGATTGTTTCTGAATTATCGTTGGTTCAATTGAATCAAATTCAAATAAAAAAAAAAGATAACAATGAAAAAAGCACAACCGTTAGTATGAAAAGCAATGTAGAACATAACAATATTAATAACAAAATAGTATAATAATCAAAATACAATACACAATATATGACGATAAATAATAAAAACAAGACAACACAACACTTTATCCCTACTATCCTTCTATATCCTAATATGCGACTTCTATTCTTTTTTATCTAGAATCATGTCCTTAGTAATATAAAGCTACGTTACATTGTTCTTGTCCCTGCTACTACTCCAAACCTCCATATCTCTCAAAAAATAACAGGAATCAAGTCACTCTATTTAATACTCGATCGATCATAAGGTCGACACATAACAGCAAAAGTTGAAACTGACATCATCTATCTCGAGATAAGATAATTGTCATTATGGCACTCGACATGCAATAAACATTAAATATTGTATATTCATTCTGAACTTTTTATGGACATATTGGACAATATGAATATTCTAAATAATCAAATGCTTCTACAAATATACCCCACATGCAATACTAGAATATTGGTGTCCACTCGTATCACCGTCAAATCCCAGAAAAACTTAAACAAAAACAAACAAACAAAGGGCTAGTTGGTATTTTATTAACGTCGACCATTCGTATTATTACGAAACATTTGAATTATTACTCTATTCATTTCATTTTATGTGATACTGTTTAATTTGATATCATATTTATAAAAATAAAAATAAGACTTGAAAATTTTATAATCTAATATAATTCTTAGATATTTATGTACTTATAAATTATTTATTAAAAGTTAAAGTAAAATTTTCAAATTAAATTATTTTAAATTATAATAAAATAATATTTTTTTTAAACGGACTATTAAAAAAAGGATGTCATATATATAAAAAGGACTGAGAGAGTATATTATACCAGAAAGAGAGAAACAACCTTTCTTAGTGTGTATTTGGTACGGATGATTTTTTATTTTTTTTATTTGTTAAAATATCTTCTTTTCTTTTTTTTTTTTAGAAAATAAGTTGTTTAAAAATGAATTCTCTAATAGAAGTAAAGGAAACAAATTCCATAAGCGACATTTTCATTGTCCCCTCTTCATCCACTCAATCAGGGCAGAGGGCCGGCCTATTGCGACAGAAAATTATATTGTTTATACATTGTTAAAATTATTTTTTAGGTAGATATAGTAGATGCTGATCATCATTCGACTTCTTCATGTGTTTACTTTTTTATATTTTAAATCCTAAATAAAAAGTCTTACTTCACCGCCGAAATGCCTCTAATTACCTAAATCACAATATTAATAATAATTAGGTTAAAATAACTATTATAAAGAAAACTAAAAATAAGAGAGATAAGCATAATATTGTAAACCACAGTAAAGTAGGGATTACAAAGTCAAAACTTGATGGTAAATTTATATAATTATCCCCTTCAGTTTTTTTATTATAATAATTTTAAGGGGAAAAAAACTAATTTAATTTAAGTGAGTTTGTTAATACAACATAAACATGATAATTTTAATTAATAATTTGCTATCATTGGGTGACCATAAGTTAGTTATTCACTCCGTGAACAACACCATTCATTGTCTTATTTAAAAAGCATAATATATAAATAAATGTGTTCTTTAATTTGGTTTCAACGGATATTTATACCCTTTAATTTTGGGTGTGCACAAATAGATATTTAAACTTGTACAAAATTGAACAAATAGGCACATTCATTTTATGTGGCATTCTACATGATAATTTTGTATCCTACATGATGTCCTACGTGTATTATGTCACGTATGACGTTTGTATCTACTTATTCAATTTTATACGAGTTTAATAAATTTCTACTTGTACACATCCAAAATTGAAAAATACAAATAAAATACATATCAGATGAAACCAAGTTAAAAAGCATATTAATGTATTATGACTATTTAAAAATTTTACTTGAAAGATTATGCTCATCTCTTCAGAAGATAATTCTGTACTAGATGACTTAATACATCATGCCTTTCTTTCCTTGTTTTAGCCGTCTAGTCTTAGAGACTTTGGTACTTTAAATTATTTTAATCGAATTAATTTAGATTCACATAAAATTTAATATTTGAAGGGAATTGAAGTGTCTTTGTAAGAAATTTTTTTATTTCCTAAATTCAAAAAATTAATTTAAAATAAAAGAATCTAATTCATCCGGTCAGATGATTCATATCGTTAAAAGGGTAAAAAAAACAAGCTTTGATGTCTTTAGAGAAATTAATTAGTGTTACCTTTGCTACTTTTGAACTTACATTTAATTTCTTTTTAAAAGATGTAGAAAATAAATAAATTAAATTAAGCCTATCCTTTTATCACTCTTTAATTGTAAAATATCACGTGAACATGAAATCAAAGACAAGTGGATTCTTTTGTCAAATGGACCATGATGTTTATTATTTTTCAGGTTAAAAATAGATAGAGCATGATTCATGAAGTGTAGAAATGCACTTTTTGTAAAAAGTGACCAATCTTATCGACCATTAAAATTCATCAATATTTACTCTTACAAATTATGAGATTAAAAGGGGGGAAATGGAAAATTTAAACAATCTAGATTCTAAGAAAAACAATTTAATGATGAAATATATAAACATAACATTAATTACTCTCCCTTTCCCTCTCATCTTCCTCTCTCTTTAATTATATATACATACATGTACTTCCCGTCATTCACAATTTATGTAACATTTTTCATTTTTCGAGAGTCAAATAATTTAAGTTTAATAAAAAATTTGCGGATGAAAGCTTCAATTTTTTAAAATAAAATTTATATATTTGTAAACTACGTAAAAAATATTATAAGTCACAATAATTGATGATTCAAAATATTTATGATTAAAAATAGATTTGTTTAAATTTTAAAATTCAAAAGGTATCACATAAATTATAACGGAGAAAATATCTGTTATAGAGGACCCATTTTATTTATCTTTCCAATGAGCCTATTGTTTCATTTGAAAGACGGTTCCAAATTCATAACAATATATTATATTGTATCCTCCATAAATTTTACTAATTCACCCCTTATTAACTCCATTCGTAAATTAGTGTTGATTAAATGTGGTGTTGGACCACTATACTGTGAAAGTTTTAGTTGAATGTTACAATATTCTTTCAAATACGACATACTTTTTCAAAAGTACCATATGTGGTAAGGATTTTCTAATTTATAATCACAAGGTACTTATTCATTATTTATTTTTAATTAAAATCTACTTCGAGAAATTACTTTTTTTTTCTTAAATTGGGTGCATGAATATTGAAGGGTATTTTTTCTTAGTGGAATTAAAAGACGAATTATTTTATTAGAAAATAGAATCAAGACTTAAAAATTATGGGAAACTTACACAAAATAGATCAAATTTTATCTAAATTGAATCCAACCCAAACTATTTATCTTTAATAGACTCATGACTCAAATGATTTACCCTCTTACCCCACTTTCTCCTTTTTAATTTTGTGCATGACGTCATGATGATGTCAACATCACTACTATGAAATAATCATATGTGATACTCCATCGGTATATTGATATCATACTTCATGATACTCCATCGGTATATTGACACCAGAGACGGATCTATTAAGCCTTGTGGGGGTGTCACGCCACCCACAAGCTTCGACGGAAACTCTATGTGTATATATATATATATATATATATATATATATATATATATAGAACATACATATAAATTAAGGACGTGCCAACTAAAAAACAAAACTACTCTGGTGTGCCAGTGGTAAAGCGGCGGAAGTTTGAGATTGAAGTTGCGGGATCAAATCCCATTGGTAGCTTTTTATTAAAAAAAAAAAGTTTAACGGTTGTGGCAGCCAAGCTTGAAGAACGTTTTCTTTTATTTTTTTCTTTTTCATTTTTTCACATAGATCGAAAAGATGAATAATTCGATCTGAACCTAGAGTTGATTTAATCGATAAATTTACTTGGCACGCAGAGACTCTAAATCCTGAATCCGCCTCTGATTGATACCCTATCGGTATCATATAAGATTGAACTCTTTTTTTAAGAAATAAAAATAAAACAATTAAGAGAAAATTATTAAAATCACCATCTTATTTAATAAACTCTAAATTAGTAAATATATTATTTGTGATACTACATCAGTATATTGATACCATATCGGTATCATATAGGACCAGGTTTAATCTTCTGTAATACTCCGTCGGTATATTGATATCATATTGGTATCACGTAGGGTGGACACTAACATCAGTATGAAGTCAGTGAGCGAATTTTAAAATAAATTTATGTCATTTTAAAATAAAAAGGGAGTATGAAAGTAATGAGACATTTAATGATAAATACTTTTCCTTTTTGTGGTATAAGTGTTGTTTTCCTAAAATTTAGTAAGTATTTTGGTGAATTTGATTTTTAAGCAAAATAAATTAAGGATTTCTTAAACTTATCAATAAATTTCATTAAACTTGTTAGCCTTTTAAACTTATTATGATATTTCATTTAAACACTCGAACTAAGTTATGTTCTAATTTAACACCTCAACTCCTAATAAAATATTTAACTGGACACTTCAAATTAAAAAAAAATTAAGAAAAAAATGTGTGATTTCATTTGTCTATTAAGTAGTTAAGTTTGCTCTTTTAATTATTCTCATTATCCTCAAATGAAAATGTCTTTTACGGCTTATTGAAGCGAATCCATATAATTAAAGAAAATAACATATTTTATGTGGTTAACTTAATTGCTTAATAAGCGAATGAATGCACACATAATTATTTTTTAAAAAAATTTGAATCGAAAGTGTCTAATTTGAGCACTTTATTTAGGAGTTAGCATGTTCAATTAGAACAAAACTTAATTCGAATGAGCACTTTATCTAGAACAAAATTTAATTCGAATGTCTAAAATTAAATGTCTTGACAAATTTAAGCCACTAGTAATGTATCGAGTCTAAAGTATATGCAAAATTCATACTAAAATACTAATTTGCGGCCGTTTAATAGATTTACTAAGAGCAAATAACACAAATCTCATTAGTTTAGGATCTAATTGAGTGCCTTCACTTTAATTTTCAAAATTATCTTCCGTACCATATTTACTTCATCAGATATATCTGATACACTTAAATGTATGTATTTTGAATACATGCGGGTCAAATTAGGTACAATTTGTTTCAGATACATTATATTCAAGTGTGACTTACATGTATTCGGAGTACACTAACTCTCTCGCTTGCTTCTCTCCCTCTTTCGCTCGTCTGTATTTGTATTTCAGAATGTATCTAGTATCTCATATACATGTATTTAATGTAATATGCATGTATCTGGGATACACTAACTATCTCGCTCACCTCTCTCCTCTCTCTTTCACCTCTCTCCTTATGTATCTGTATTTCAGAATATATCTAGTTTCAAAGATATGTATATCTAGTATCATTATTACATGTATCTGATTTGAAAATTGAAGGAAGAATGTATCTGACATTCAAATCTGATACGAAATTACTCCCTCCATTTCAAAAAGAATTATCTGGTTTTACTTGACACGAAATTTAAGAAAATAAAAAAGACTTTTCAATTTTGTGGTCCTAAATTAAAATTATGTCAAATATACCAAAATATCTTTTAATCTTGTGGTCTTAAACATGTTATGTGAAAAACTGAAATTAAAGTGTTACCTAAAAGGGATCATTCTGTTTGAGCCATTTTTTAAAATGGAAGAAATATTAATTAGTATGTTAATATGTAATTATTTTAAATTATAGAATGAATTAATATTTATGATAAAAATATTTGTATAATTAGTAATTCTTTTACTAACATGCCATAATAATATGTCAAACATTATATAAAATAGTATATATTACTTAAATCCAGACCCAGCTAGTAAAAGTTTGACCAACAACAACAACAACGAACCCAGTGTGATCCCACCATGTGGGGTCTGGGGAGGGTAGAGTGTACGCAGACCTAACCCCCACCTTAAAAGGTAGGGCGGCTGTTTCCGAAAGACCCTCGGCTTAAGAGAGAAGAACAAGGGAGGAGAAACAAGGAAAAACAAGGAAAAACAAGACATAGGTCAGTAAAGCCAGGCATATAACAGACAATATAAAGATATAAATAATGAGAGCGATAAAGCGATAAAGTCAGGGTAGGAAAGATCGGGGATAAAGGGGCATTAACTACTATAGATAAAATAGGATACCCAAAGTAGACTGGGCCAACTAATATAAGCAGTAATCCCATGCAAAATCCTATGTTAAGACAAATGAGCGCGACTACGACTACTATGGAGAACCGATCGGCCACCTAGCCCACTATCTTAGTCTGAGTCCTCCATAGCCTCCTATCTAAGGTCATGTCCTCGGAGAGCTGCAACTGTGCCATATCATGTCTAATGACCTCTTCCCAATATCTCTTCGGCCTCCCTTTGCCCCTCCTGAAACCGTCCATAGCCAACCTCTCGCACCTCCGCACTGGAGCATCTGTGTCTCTCCTCTTGACATGCCCAAACCATCTCAGTCTCGCTTCCCGCATCTTGTCCTCCACCGATGCCACTCCTACCTTGTCTCGGATATCTTCATTCCTAATTCTATCCATCCTAGTGTGCCCACACATCCACCGCAGCATTCGCATTTCCGCGACTCTCATCTTCTGGACATGAAGTTTCTTGATTGGCCAACACTCCACCCCGTACAATAGGGTCGGTCTAACCACCACTTTGTAGAACTTGCCTTTGAGTTTTGGTGGCACTTTCTTGTCACACAGCACTCCGGAGGCGAGCCTCCATTTCATCCACCCTGCACTGATGCGGTGTGAAACATCGTCGTCGATATCCCCATCTTCCTGTATAATAGACCCAAGGTATTTGAAGCTTCTTTTCTTTTGAATGGCCTGGGTACCAAGCCTCACTTCCCCGTCAGCCTCACGCGGCAGGCCACTGAAACTGCACTCCAAGTATTCTGTCTTGGTCCTACTCAATTTAAATCCTTTAGACTCCAACGTCTGTCTCCAGCCCTCCAGCTTGTCGTTAACTCCGTTGTGAGTCTCGTCAATCAGGACTATGTCATCTGCGAACAACATACACCAAGGCACCTCACCTTGTATTTGTCTAGTCAATTGATCCATCACCAGGGCGAATAGAAACGGGCTAAGAGTCGATCCCTGGTGCAACCCCATCGTAACAGGAAAGTGCTCCGAGTCCCCCCTACCTTCCTTACCCTGGTCTTAGCTCCATCATACATGTCTTTAATCGCTCTAATGTATGCCACAGGTAAACATTTCGCCTCCAAGCATCTCCATAGGACCTCCCTTGGAACTTTGTCATAGGCCTTTTCTAGGTCAATAAATATCATGTGTAAGTCCCTTTTCCGCTCCCTATACTGCTCTACCAATCTCCTTAAGATATGAATGGCTTCTGTAGTCGAGCGCCCCGGCATAAATCCAAACTGGTTCTCTGAAATAGACACACTACTCCTCACTCTCATTTCTATCACCCTTTCCCACACTTTCATAGTGTGACTTAGCAGCTTGATACCTCTATAGTTGTTGCAGCTTTGAATGTCTCCCTTGTTCTTGTACACGGGAATGATTGTACTCCACCTCCATTCTCCAGGCATCTTCGATGTCCTGAAAATGACATTAAACAGCGCAGTCAGCCACTCCAATCCTACCCTACCTGCATTCTTCCAAAATTCCCCAGGGATCTCGTCAGGTCCGGTCGCTTTTCCCCTGCTTATCCTACGAACAGCTCCCATAACCTCCTCAACCTTTATTCTCCTACAATACCCAAAGTCGCGACGCCTATCCAAGTGCTCCAAGTCTCCCAACACAAAGTCTCTGTCCCCTCCTTCGTTCAAGAGTTCGTGAAAGTATGACTGCCATCTCTGTCTAATGCGGGATTCCTGTACCAGTACTTGACCATCCTCGTCCTTGATGTACTTCACTTGATCCAAGTCGCGTGACTTCCTCTCTCTCGCCTTGGCAAGCTTAAATAGCTTCTTATCTCCGCCTTTTTCCTCTAGTTCTGCATAGAGGCGTTCAAAGGCTGTCGTTTTGGCCATCGAAACTGCCATCTTCGCCTCCTTATTCGCTACCTTATACTTTTTCCTGTTCGTTCGCTTCTCTTCATCATCCTTGCTATATACCAACTTTACATATGCCTGCTTCTTTGCTTCTACCTTTTCCTGGACTTCTCCATTCCACCATCAATCCCCTCGGTGTCCGCCATGGCGGCCTCGTGAGACCCCCAGCACCTCTCTAGCTGTTTCCCTAATGCAGCTGGCCGTCCTATCCCACATACTGCTCGCCTCCCCCCTACTATCCCACGCCCCCATAGCCATCAGCTTCTCCCCCATCTCTAGGGCACTAGACGGAGTCAAACGACCCCACCTAATCCTCGGTCGGTCATCCACGACCCTCTTCTTCTTCTTCCTTCTTATCTCCAAGTCCATGACCAATAGTTTATGTTGGGTCGTAAGGTACTCACTTGGTATGACCTTGCAGTCCTTACAGAGGCTTTTATCCTCTTTTCTAAGTAGCCAGAAGTCTATTTGCGTCGCCGCCCTCGAGCTACGAAAGGTTACCAATTGTTCCTCCTTCTTTGGGAAACTCGAGTTGGCCACCCTTAAACCAAAAGCCTTTGCGAAATCCAAGAGTGAGGCTCCTCCACTATTCCTGCACCCGAAGCCAAATCCTCCATGCACCTCGTCATAGCCCGTCGAAACAGACCCAATGTGCCCATTGAAATCTCCTCCTATGAATAGCTTCTCAGTAGGCGGTATACTGACCACCACTTCGTCCAAGTCCTCCCAAAAGCGCCTTTTTGTCTCCTCGTCCAACCCCACTTGCGGCGCATAGGCACTAATAATGTTCAGGGTGATCCCTTCAACGACTAACTTAATCGTCATCATCCTATCATTTGTCCTCTTAACCTCTACCACCTGATCTCTAAGCTCGCTATCTACTAAGATCCCTACTCCATTCTTAAACCTCGACTTGCCCGAGAACCAAAGTTTGAACCCATCCACCTCCTTAGCTTTAGGTCCTACCCATTTAGTCTCTTGGACGCAAGCTATATTAATCTTCCTCTTCTTAAGAATCTTAACTAACTCTATGGACTTTCCCGATAAGGTCCCAATATTCCAAGACCCTACTCTCAATCTAGAAGCTCCCTCCGCCCCCTTAGCCCTCCCAACCTTAAGTATATTCCCTCCATTACTTTTTAGTTGTAATTATATTAAAAATGTTTATCTAAAATAGTTATTATTTAAATAATTAAAATATAATCAATTTTTTTAATTTTTTTTTTAGCATTAATTATTTTAGAATTAAGAGACATATGTATAAATAAAATTAAATAATTAATAAAAAATATATTAGTCAAACAATATTTTTAATTATTTTTTTCTCAAAAATTGTGCTAAATTTTATCAATACAACTAAAAAAGGACTTTGAGAGTAGTAACCATCATCATTAATATATACTCCTACTATAAGATTTGTATTTATTAAACCCTCACCCCACACCCCCTTTCTTTTTCAATCCTACTTGGCTGCACCTCATTATAAGTACTTCCTCTCATCTTCTTCCTCCTCGTTACCCATAGTCCACAAGTCTTGTTTTCTCCAAAATTTTAAAAAAAGTTTTGTTTTTATCATACCCAAATTCCAATTTGTCCATTCAGGTTATTTATTATTATTATTATTTGATTTGATCATCTTCATCAATGGAACATAAGTTTAAGTTTTCCTATTCTTGAAAATCAAAATTATTTTCCTCTGTTTTTTGGTACCCTTTATTTTAGCTAATGTGACAGATATTTGAGATCAGAATTTTCTGGATTGGCGGCCTAAATTCATGGAAATTTATTTGATTAATTATTTTTATTAACTGTACAGGTTTTTTTTTTTTAACTGAAAGCTTGAACAATTATAGAGGGAATTTTCAAAGAGATTTGCAGATTTTATTACTCTATCTTCTATAAGGTATGTTGTTGTGAGTCTATGACTTGTCTATATTATTATTAATTTAAAAGGGTTATCAAGTTTTGATTTATTTTTTTATCTAATGGAGTTTACACTATAAGAAAAAAATTGATCGGTAGTTGTTATGTAGTCTATAATTCAGATATGTTTTTTTCTTAATTAAGACTATTTATTTTGAAAAAATATATATTAATTTTTGATCAAGTGACGGAAATTGGATACTCGGATCTAGATTTTCTCGTACTTTTTAACTTTGAGAAATTTATTTTTTTACTATTATATATATGGAATGTTTTTCTTCTTGCTTTCTCTTGGTGGGCAAGTGTTGCATGATTATGTTCGGGTCAGCTTGAGCATACTGTAATTAGTTTTACGAGATACTTGTCAGCTTCCATCATACAATGTTAGATAACTCTGTTTAATTTTTAATCTCATCCTTGCCATATTGATTATAGAAAGGAAATAATAAATAAATGTTTGTATATCTTCATAACAAGATTTATGTATTTGAATAAAGAGAAGCTTTTAGGACTTGTGTGTCTAACTTTTTTTTTTTTTTTGCCTTTTAGTCTAAAATGGTACTACTTGTGAATGTTGCGGAATTTTGGGTTCTGAAAAAAAGCATGGAATAGGCTTCTGACTTTGAATGGAAGAAAAATGGGTTAAAGCAAATAGCAAGTTTAGAATAAAGTTATTAGTCCCTAAGATATTTGAAGGTTCTTAGTGTTGGTTCTTTTGAGCTTTTATTCCATTATTTCCATTCATTTTTTTTGTTTTATTTATTTGGCATGACATATACTAATCAGCAACATAGAATTGTTGGGTTGGTTTGGATTGTTTGGACTGGATTTGCTATATTATAATGGATGTCTAGTTTACTATGCAAAACTTCAGCTTACCGAGGATTGGGGTAGAAAGGTATAGGTAGCTGAGTGTGGTCACCCATTAGGTGGGAGAGGCAGGGGGCTTGCCCCATATTCTCTTCTGCTTAGTACTCCCCGTTCCTATTTACTTGTCAAATATTTTCTAATTTGATTTTCTTTTTTTACTTGTCAATTTTGACAAATCAAGAAAGGACAATTTTTTTCTTTCTATTATACCCTCAATTTATTAACATGGAGTTAATCATGTAGTGAGTAAATATGTTTAAAACTCTATCAATTAATACGAATAAAATGATAAACTTACTATTTCAATCATTATTTTCTAATAGGTGGGCCAAGTCAAAATTTGACAAGTAAAAAGGAATGGAAGGAGTAGTATTTAGTAATCGCACTGTTTCTCATTCTTCTATGAGTTTCTACTATTTGTTCAGCGACATATCTAGGAAGGGCGACGGTGTTCACCGGAACCCCTTGATAAAAACTTACGTTGTACATATAAATTTTTTTAGTGTATAGATATGGATTTTGAATCCCCTAAACGCAAGACTAAAGGTTGGCTCAGTGGTTTAGGGGTAAGGCTTGCTCACATTTTATCCTTCCCAAATCCACTTGTGAGATTATACTGGATGTGTTGTTGTTGATGTTTAGTTTGTTAGATATTCCCGGTTAAAGCTTGAAAGTTTGCATCTTGGTTTTCACATTTTATTTCATTCAATAGGTGGTCCTAACATTTCTTTGTTGACTAAATATTTGGACCAGTAGTTGATGGCATCACCAGACTTGCATACCTCTTGGCTATCATCAACTGTTGAATCTTTTGGTGGATCCTTTAACATACGCATAGAAGGAGAAGGCTCAACTGACATTGTCGAATTTCTTGAAGATCAAACGTCTCCTGTTTGTAATCTACCTCTTAGTATTCCCGAACCCCCTCCACTTCCTGGTAAAATCCATTCAAGAGCCCTTGCTAATTCTGATTGTGTCCCAAAAGAAACAAAAGATACATGGGACAGGCTCTTCAAAGAAGGATTTGAAGCTGATGTACATGTAATTACAGAGGATGGATCAGTTATTCCAGCTCATTATACCCTTCTGGTCAGTATTCCTTTAATAATAACCTACCAATTGCATATCGTACGCATCTTTTTCGTTGAGGAATGCACTAGATCACTGTTTTGTTATCTTCGTTTTGACTGGATTCTGGTTTTCCCTAAATTGGGATTTTACAGGATTACTGTACTATTTTGTATCTGTAAAGTAGGGCCAGAAAGTGGTTACACTTGTTAACAATTATACGAGAAAGTCGAATGTTTGAACTTTGAATGTTTGAATTTCTTGTTTTGTCTATCAGGTTTTTTTTTATTAACAATGCCTACTAATTATTGCTCTTTCTCCCTTATGATTTCCATAGACTGTTGCATCTCCAGTGCTGGGGAATCTTCTGCAGCAATCCAAAGTAAGCAATGGTATTAAATGCATAAAGATCGTGGGGGTATCTCATGGTGCGGTCTATGTATTCATCCGTTTCCTCTACTCAGCCTGGTATGCAGGAAGTTTCACCTTCTAGCTTTATTGAATCTTTAGTGAGTTTAATATTACTAATAAAAAATGCATATCCAACATGAGCTATTCAGGATAAGATTGGTTATAAATGATCTTAAATTTCTTTAACATATAATTGAGTCAAAGGGCAATGTTTGCATAGCATCACAAATTTTGTGAAGATCTCCGACATCAAAGCTATCTACGTGGTACTTTTGTCTACACATAAAGTTATCCTTGACTCTTCCCTTGAGAGCAATTATTATTAGCAGTTTCTTTTGGCCTTTGCAATGACATGTCTGATTCGAGGGATGAATATATTAACTTTTTCTATGCAACTAAGAGAAAACTTGTTAGGAAGAATGCTTCTGGTATGTTTGTAGAGGTTGCACTTCCTTGGGAGGAGAGGGGTGGGGGGAGCAGAGTTAATCTTTTACCTTTAGTTGCTTTGCAATTTTTATTTCATAGATCAATTTAAATTTATGTCACCTTTTTAACCTAATGCAGTTACGATGAAGGAGATGTGAAGAAGTTTGTTCTTCATCTGTTGGTCTTATCACATTTCTATTCAGTACCTTCACTTAAAAGAGTGTGCATAAACCATTTGGAACAGGGTTGGTTGACCTTGGATAACGTGATAGATGTGCTTCAGTTGGCGAGGGACTGTGATGCACCACGGCTTGCTCTCTTTTGCATTCGTATGGTTGTGGGGAACTTCAAGAGCATATCATCCACTGAGGGTTGGAAAGTAATGAGACGTGCTAATCCTGCACTTGAACAGGAACTTCTAGAATTTGTTGTTGAAGCAGATACGGTAAGATGGTTACTGCAATTTGTCTAGTGAATATTGTGTTCTCCTTTATAATTTGAACACCCTGTGATTTGTCCCAGATCCACTGAGATGCCATGTCATTTGGAGTAGATTGATTGGTGTGGTAAGCTATAGTAGAAACAGATAATCTTATTATTATTTGTTTTTCAGAGAAAACAAGATAGGCTGAAGACAATTGAAGAGAAAAAGGTGTATTTGCAACTTCATGAAGCTATGGAAGCTCTGGTTCACATTTGCAGGGATGGGTGTCAAACTATTGGACCTCGTGACAAGGTACTTAAAACAAGCCACGTGGCCTGTAGTTTTTCTGCATGCAAGGGGCTGGAGTCTCTGGTCCGTCATTTCTCTAGTTGCAAAATTAAAGTTCCTGGTGGATGTGTACATTGCAAGCGAATGTGGCAGATGTTTGAGCTACATTCACGCATTTGCGAAGAACCTGACCATTGCAAAGTTCCTCTTTGTAGGTAAGTGGATAAATTTTCTGGTGATATTTTATTAGATAAATTCAAAATTCGTGAAGCAGACATTTAATATCGAGTTAAGATGCATACAGAAAGTTTCGTGATACAGTAGATGACTTGTATGTCTGGACTTCACCTGCTAGCACTGTGTTTTAACGGCTTTTAACTGTAGTTCTATGCCTTAGTGGAAATTTTAAAACAGACCAGCATTTCAAACAATTGTCACGTGTTCACTCAGCAGGGCAAGTAAGTGGAAATTTTAAAACAGACCAGCATTTCAAACTATTGTCACGTGTTCACTCAGCAGGGCAAGTAAGCTTTTCTTTGCATTAAGGGTGACTCATTGTATATATTTGAAGCATCTGTTGTTTTACAACTAACACTCTACCTGTTAGAATATATGAGTCCACCACACGAGTCAGGGGATCAGGTCCCTTGACACAGTCAGTCAACAGAATGCTCAAGTTAAGTGCAGAAGGTAAAACGACACACAATGTTTACGTGGAAAACCTCCTTACTCAAGGAAGGAAAAACCACGACTTGACCCTCAGGATTTAGCTGCCAATCTTCACTAAGGTACAAGAGCAAAGTAAACTATTACAACCTATTGTACCTAGTTACTAACCCTCTTCACCCCTTTGCTTGCAACACCACTATTACAAGCCTCAAGCCTAAGCAATGTCACTATTGCCCACTACACCACTGCCTTTCAATGATGTAGACTTTTCAAACACACTCCAAAACTAACTCTAGCAATGAAGTCACAGTAAAACAATACATCTGCAAATAATCAAGATTCTTTTATACATCAGGAACTGATTTTACAATATTACACATAAGACTCAAACTACAACACAGCTACAACGAAGAGTATCTTTAGCAGCTCTATCAGGTCCCGTGCAGCTTTTGTTGAAGTTCTTCTTTTCTTGAGAGAGCACCAACACACGTTTTTGATTGTCAAATTTTGGAGAGAAAAACTTACTCACTTTGTTGTCCAAGGTTTGAGTATATACCTTGGAGATCCACAACCTAGGACACATTTGATTGGCTTCAGGTCTGCTGTCTCTGTTGGTTCTACCAACCACAGCAGAGGATGGCAGCTTTACAGCTAGCTAGTCTGCAACTTGACTTGCTCATGGGACCAGGTCGACCAGGTCCGTGTATCATGTTCTATAGTTTGTTGATCATCAAAACTAAATAACACTACCTTTGGAGCATCTAGCTGAAGTTGGGTCATGAAAGCTGAAAAGTCAAAAACTTTCAATATATAAACGTCTAACCCTACTCAATTTTATAAAAAGAGAAGCCCGTGTAGCCCTACTCATATTGGCAGTCTATCCAAAAAAAGAAACACCAAGTTGCTATTCACAGTACCGTATCTAGTTTAAGATGGACAAATGAGTGTTACAAGATGCATGGTATGCATATATTTAGCTGTTGAACATTTTTGTAAAACTCATTGAACCCTCAAGAATCAGCACAAAATTATAAAGGACGTGTGTTGCTTGGAATTGTAGTGATTCTCAGATTGAAAACCAAAATCCTGTAAATGGTGGTCAACTATTTTCCTTCCGTTTGTATCTTCCCCTTCAGTCATCCACTGATTCCACCATTAACAAACGTCAATTTTATTGCTTCAGGCATTTCAAGGTGAAAATGCTGCAACAGACCAGGAAGGACGAGGTGAAGTGGAAGGTGTTAGTAAGCAAAGTTAGAACAGCAAAGAATGCTGTGAGTTTATTCTCATCTCGGCGGTCATCTTTTTAATGACTCAGAGAATAGTAATATGATGCTTATAACAACATATGGCCAATATTTTAGCTGGCCACAGAAGCTGTGTTAATTACAGCTTATCACATATAGAATGTCATGTAACCGTTTCTATTTCTGATTACTTTATGGCCGAAATCTTATGGTCTGTTGTCCTCTTTAAAATAAGACAATTGATACAAAAAGTTCAAATATATAGAACTTATTTTCCAGAGCTGGATCTGTCTTATCATATTTTGAATAAACAAGAAGAGTATTACTACAACTTAAAAGAGTATGGTACAACTGCACAGTTGTGTTATTTATTATTGGTTGTCTTTTATCCTTAGGTTCCTGGTTGATCTTCTAGGCTGCTGAAGTAACATTTGAATGTTTTTTTTTATTTAATATTTTTTCCCTATACCATTTATATGTGACAATAAGTATATAAGATTATAGGTTAGATTATTATCCATTGTTCAGGTATCATAGCCAGTTTGAATGAGAAGCAGAAGGCGATAGTCGAGGATCTATCGGAAACAACCTCTCCACCTTCTCAAGGTAGGGGTAAGGTTTGCGTACACTCAAGACCCTCGCTAGATCCTACTTGTGAGATTTCAATGTTTTTTTGTTGTTGTCGTCGTTTTTCTATCAAAAGTTCATTGTGAACTTTCAGGAGATAAAAGTTGCTACATCATATTTTCAAGGTTATAGCGTAGCTATATTATTACCCGAGGAGGGGTGTTCTATGACAGGTTCAACTGAATATATTGCTTTCGTCTTGAACTATGTCTACATATATTATAACATATACATATAGTAAGATCACATTCATTTTGAACGCACAACTCTAGATCCTAGATTCACCACTATACGTTGCAATAACAAACTGCAAAATCAAGAGCATAAACTAATAACATAAGTAGTTAACTCCAACCATCCCATAAAGTAATTAACTATAAAATCACGATATTATTCGCCAGGGGCGGATCTACAGTAGCGGGTGGGGTTTCCCGGGAACCCACACCCACCACGTTAGATCGTGTAATTTTATTGAAAATTATACTAGGTATCTTCTGATGGGAACCCATAACTAAATGTATGCCTGGTTCCATAGCAAGGAAGGGACCCCTAAAGCGCTTTCTTCCAGTGCTGCACGTTTTTCTCTCTTTTATTTTAGAAAAAAACAACATATTTTAACAAAGTCAACTAAAAAGGAAACCAGTCAATAAATATTAATTTATTTTTTATTCAATTATTATTGCGTAATTAATTTGTTTTACTGGGAACCACAGGTTTCAAATTCTAGATCCGCCTTTATTATTCACTTCCTCAATATAGTAATACATATAACTTTTTCTGATACGGAAATATCTCAGTAAAATGCATATAAAATACATATAGGGATGAAGAACTCCATGATATTTCATCTTTAGAGGAGTTACCTTGTTGCCTTCACTGTCAGACGCGAAAAACTTGTGAAAAATACAATGTTTTCTCTGTTATTTTCCCAAATCTGTGCACACTTGATCAATGATAGAGAGGAAGTCCTTAACTACCATAAATATCCTGATCGGTCGAGCTTCTTCCTTAGCCAAATCACCATAGAAATATTCTGCTAGCTCCTTTACCATGAATAGAGCAACATCCTCTTGGGCTCGTATATTCATAATCTCTCCCTCTGCTTTATTCAAGAATCCATTCATCGACTCGGAAAACTTTCTGCTACTCTCATCCAAAACCAGCTCTTGATTCAGCTTTAGAACATCAGTAATCATAGCAACTCCTGCTGCTAGTTTTGCAACTTCATTGCTAAGAATATCCGAGTCCATCACAGCTGCTTTCTTCACATTGGAAAGCCCGTGGCTCAAGCCAGAGATAACGTGAACACCATTTCTAAATTCAGCCTCATCGCGAGACGTTAGATCAGCATCTGAAAGATGAGAACCTTCTGCTCTAATAGTTTCATGAAGAACAAAATGCAGAAGGGTGGTTTTCCCATCAGAACCTTTAATATCTACAAGCTTAAGAAGTGTGTCGAGCTTGAAGGCACGTGCATCTCCTCTGTCCGTTCCCACATTCATGCGGTTTCCGGTTCTGAGTACAGCTTCCAGAAGCCGTAGAAATGTCCTGCTATTCCTTAATTCTTCACATGCAGTCTGCAATAATGAAATAGAAAAAAAAGAAAGTGACAGAAGTGAATTTTGGGCAGCAGAACCTCTGCTTTTGGAAATAAACTAGTAATTGAACTGAGGGAATTAGAAATTCAGATGCCTACAGATTGATTAAACATGTCATAACAAGAAGGATAAGGCACATAGAAAGGTTAGAGATAAAATGTTAATTATAGAATGGGTGTATCTCTGAACCTATGTCGATCAGACTCTTCAAATATGTTGAACATTTGTGTCGGATCCTCCTAAAGTAGTGCATTTTTGGAGGATTCGACAGGGGTGCAACATCTCAAACTCCAAAAAGTATATATTCAATGGGATCTTAGATGGTAGCAAGAACTGAAGGTCCCTAATGCTACTAGGAAAACTTCAGACTAGAAGTTTGCTCATACCAAAATATTAGTGAAAATGCGTAAAAACACCCTCATACTTGTCTCGGATTGTCAGTTACACATACTTTGTGGGGTTCCTATAACCCCCTTGGACTATTTTAAAATGCAGGGTAAGTGGTAGATGAGTTCAAGAATATGGCACACGAGAAGTTGGCAAGCATAATTTACCTCTAATGTCTGAAATGACATCTTAAGGTATTCGATCTCTGAATCAAAACAAGCTATGTAAAGCATTGCATCCACCCTCTTGAATGCAAAAGGTATATCAACCACTGCCTTGAGAAATTTCTCAGCAGGGCCTAGTTTGAATGGCGATTCATCTTTGATATTCTTCAGCTTTCGTTCTTCTTCTTTCGTGGGAGCCATCTTGATTAAACTCTCCAGTAGCTCCATTCCGAGTGTGCCAGCATTACCTAGTTTACGTTTCGAGTATAAGAAGATACATAAGTAGTTCTCTGATGCAAAAGCGCCTTAATTTTAAGATCATTGCATATGGTATTGCGCGCTTGGGATTGAGGCATACACTTACATTATTATCAGTAGTAGTAATAGTTGTTGTAATCTACATATGGGGAAATACACACAAAAATCAGAGCTCATTCATAAACATGAAAATACGTTAAATTAGTAATAGGTTCTTGTTATAACTTTCTTTTTCACTTTTTGGCCTAGACTGGGAGGAGGTTTAAGGGGCAAAGAGAATTATGTTAAATGAGTAAATATGTAAAACAAAAGGTTAGATGAGCATCAGAGCTCATTCATACACATGAAAGTGACATCCCAACAAAATAGTACTAGCTATGGCTCAAGATGTGAATAATGGACGCATCACTTGATTGGACCAGAATTTAATGTCACCATATTATAGTAGTGCAAATTTGCAGTTCTTCATTTTAAAACTAAATTGTGAAACTACCAAAATCCAAAGTACATAAAAAGGCCTTTAAACTTTTTCATAAAACTCATACAATAATGAGACATAAAAGAAACCGGCATGACTTTGATCTAGTGATGAGAGTCCAACGCGTGATGTGTGATGGGCTAGGGCATGTCATAATATGAAATCTCTCATATATAAAAACTTGGTATTTAAGTGGGGAAAAAAAGAAGCAAAGTTTATTTTATTCACCGAGTTTCGAACCTTGTAACACTTGGTTGGAGATTTCTTAGTTAAAAAAGATGAGACACCCAAAAGAACTTGCTTTCTGATGTATGGATCAATTAAATATGAAAAAAAACAAAATAGCTAATTCAGAGAAATTGAGATAAATTAGAAAATGAAATCGTCATAAATGAGGGGGGGAGTAATATACATGGGAGGAAGAAAAATTAGTATTGATGAGAAGGTAAATATATTATTTAATTTGATGAAAGAAGATTTATAGTTATTTACTCATTCAATCGTACAATCTTTACCAAATTTGAAAAATATTAAAATATGAAATCGTTTAATAATAATTACATAATATGTTATATATATATATATATATATATATATATATATATATATATATTTGAAATCTTTACCTTCTAAAAGTGCTTCACAAACTTCATCACTAGTAATCTGAAGTGCTCTCAACAAAATTGCAATGTTCTGAGACTTCTTTAGGTCAAGCAACTGGTTCTCTTGATTCATCACAGGAATAATTGGGAGTCTTACACAATCTTTTGAATTCATATTTGAAGTATTTATAGTGAATAATGTTTCAATCATCTCCTCATTTAACCTAATATAACCAAACAAAAAAAAATGGTGGGAAAAGAAAAGAATTACAAATCAAAACCACTCATCAAGATTATGAAACATTTTTTTTTAATCTTGATTAGGAAATATATACACCCGCCCGTCTCAATTTATATGGACACCGATTGAATTTCGAGAATCAAACAAGTTTTTCTTTGACCGTGATTTTTTCATATGCCTTTAAAGTATTTTGAATTGTCAATTTTTAAATAATTTTCAAATATGTAAAAAAAAAATTATAATAAAGATTCCATGTTTGAATTTTGTGAAGATTAAAATATTTGACTTTCGACATCCAAATGGTACCATTAGGACAGAGAGTGTACCAATGAACTAAAATCAATTGACAACAAGGATATACTCAATGTTAAGCTATTAAACTTTAGTGGATCAAACAAATTCATACTACTAATAATCTCTCTAAATAAAAAGATATACTAGCATAATTATATTATGTTGCTCTGAGTCTTCAAAAATGTTGATTGGTACGCGTCGAATCCACCCAAAGGAGTGTGTTTTTAGAGGATCTGACACGTGCCACAACATTCTGGGAAAGTCTGAGGAACATATGTTTAAATACTTGGAATGATAACATAAATCTTACTGAAAAGAGCTAGATTTTAGTTGATCCCAAACCATTGCTCTATCTGAGCTAGCCCTGACTTTATCCCAATGCAGAGGCTTGAGCTTTGGCTTCATACTTTCTTCATTCCTCCTTTCAACACCTTCCGGAATTTCGGAAATGTCATTAGCATTCTGGAATGAAATGGGCATCGATGGCCAAACATCTTCTACTAGTACTCGAGGTGGTGGCAGTGGTGGTGGAGGTGGAAGTCTTATCGATATATACCTCCCAGGATTCCCGAGTTTACTCATAGTAGACTCGGGATTCTGATCAGGGGAATTATGGGTACTACCAGAAGATATTGAAGATGATGACATTGGCCTATGTTCCACTGGCTGAAGAATAAACCTCGCCCGTGCTGGAAAATTTACCAAACTCAATTCTCCAGAAGGACTATTGGATAATGAATCATTTGATGAATTGTAATTCAGATATTGATATTGGAAACTCCTTTGTATGAAATTTGGACTTCCTCTACTCCCAGAGGATCCTCTGGGGGAGAAGAATTCGTTGTCTTCATCTTCAAATGATCCATTTTTAAGATGTTGCTTGAAATATTGATGTCGTGGCAATGGAGGGAGAGGGTGGAGTTCTGGTGATCCAATTCTTTGGTAGTTTAGTGGGACAAAGTCATTTGAGGCTGTAGAAGATTGAGCAATTTCTTCTCTACAATTCACAAGCGTCGACGACTTTTTCTTTCCAATTTCAACGTGAGAAGGGGTTGTATTAGGCGAGACAAGCCTGAGAGTATTGTTTCTCTCGTGATCATCATCATAGCTTTTGGCTTCGCGGTGGGGATGACGGAAGAAGAAAAGAACAAGGGCAGTGATGAATACAACAGAGAGGATGGATACAGATACAAGGATGGCGATGAATTTGCTGGTGATGGAATTATTAGAGGAATGCGAGGAGCGTGGAAGTATGAGGGAGGAAATGTTGGCAGGGAAAGTGGCAAAATCATTTGAAGGTGGCGGAGGAGGAAGAAAAAATACGAAAAATGGATGAAAATGAGGAGAAGGAACTGGAGGTTTAGTTTTATTAATGGATGGAGTTGAAGTTGGAGGAAGCGGTTGATGGAGAAGGCGACGATGGCGGTTGATATTAGTGGCAGAGGAAAGAAGGAAGAAGGTAAAGATTAGACAAAGACTAAACAATGGAGAGTGCATTGTCAATTGTGAGTTGTGAATGGAAAATTTTCATTCTCACATTGAATATATGAAGATTGGAATGATTCTTGATAACAATGGGACTCACTATTAATTACATATATAAGACACATGGGAATGTTAATGTAAGGAGTTGTATGAAATTGAGAGGTTTAAATGCCATGCTATTTGATGAATGATGAGTGGCAATTGTAGTAAGGTAGCTGGGGTGTGCTATTGGGAGGAAAGCCTTGATTATGGGCTGTTATAGTGTGTAATTGGATAGAGAAGCTCTGTTTTAGAAGAATTGAAGCACTAGGGCTCAAAGGTTTTAGGTTCGAGTCCAAGAAATGGAGAAACTTCCTATAGTGGAACCTACACGGTACAATTTCAAATAAGTCAGATGAGTGGATTTTACATAGTAGTGTGTTGGTTACGGGTTCATCTGAACCCAATAATGGTATCTCAGACTATATATATATATATATATATATATATATATATATATATTAAAAAAGACATAATACATAAATATGCCCTTTAACTTGATCTCATTTTACATTTATGCCCTCCAACTTTGGGTGTGCATAAGTAGACACTTAAACTTGTATAAAATTGAACAAACAGACAGACATGTCCTACGTGACACAATACACGTAGGGCACCACGTAGGACACAATTGTCATGTAGCATGCTACGTAGGAGGAATGTGTCCATTTGTTCAAGTTTTAGATAGTTAAAGTGCGTATTTGTGCATTAGTAAAGTTAGAGGTCATAGTTGCCAGCTGAAGTCAAGTTAAAGGTCATATTTATGTATTATGTCATTACAATTTTGGCTAAACGAGTACAAACATAGATTTCAAACCCTAAATCAAATAAGTCGTGGCTCGAATTTGAACCCGCAGCTGAAGTCAAGTTAAAGGTCATATTTCTGTATTATGCCATTAAAATTTTGGCTAAACGAGTACAAACATAGATTTCAAACCCTAAATCAAATAAGTCGTGGCTCGAATTTGAACCCGTAATATTCAAATCTTGAATCCGCATATTCCGAAATATAAAGGAAAAAAAAAAGAACAGTGTGTATTGGGGGTAGTTTTGTTCTTTGTAGAGACAACTTCTTAAATAGTCTCTTCATCATATGAAAAGCAGCAGCATTGTCCTTAATGGTTCAGAGGTAGGGCAGTGAGAGAATGTTAAAGAATAGGACTTTAATCCTAGAGTTTGCTACCCCTTAAAAAGTGAAGAAAATGTAATCAAGATGCTTTGCAAGTCAATGATGAAGGAGACATACGGGTAACAAATAACAGACATGATAAATTAATAGAACAAAGGCCTCATTTGTTTCTTTTGTAAGATTTAAACAATTTGAATTTATATACCTATCTCAATATTAAAATGTGCTTTAAGATTTTTATGTTTTGAATTTAAATATACAATTGAATATTAAACTATTCCCAATTATTATTGTGTTAAGATTTGATTATTAAATAATTAAAACTGTTAGTTTTTTCAATATCTAAATATATACAACTTGTCTTTATTTAAAAATTAATAAATATAAATTTAATTAAATTTTATTAATTTTATCTAATATTATATTAATAAAATATTTTTAAAAAATTATATGGTGGTTGATGATGATGATAGCTAATGCTAGTGGTTGTGGATGCTGATTGGGGATGTCGTTGGCTAATGGTGGTGTTGCGGGCATGTGTATTGGTACATGACACATGATGCATTAGGACATGGTGCATGGTGCATGGTGCGGTGGTACAAGATGTGATGTAGTAGTTAGTGGTTATGGTGGCTGTCAGTAGTGATTGATAGTGGTAGTTCGTGGTGGCGGCTGATAGTTATGGTGGAACGTAGAAATAGCTAATGGTGGTGATAGTGATTTGTGATATAAAGTGGTGATTGTTATGGCAATAATGATAAATCGTGATAATTGTAAATGATGGCTAATAGTGGTGATGGATGACTGTATTGATTGACAGTGGTGACGGAGGTAACGGATGAGGATGATAGTTGATAATGGTGCACGACGACTGTGATAGTGGATATTGGTGGGCCGTAGATTTGAATGAAATGGAATTGGTGAACTGCTATTTTTTTTTAGAAATCAATAACTATTCATTTTAATGATATTTGGACTCAATAAATAGGCATCGTAATAATATTAAGACTCTTTAGGACTTTTTTTTAAAGATCTATGCAGACTCGATAAGTGGTTGTAACATAACAAATGCATTTCATTGTTAAGGTATGACTAAAGTAAGACTAAAAGCCAAACATACTTGAAATCTGAATGTTTAAGATTAATATATTTATTAAGTGTAAATAAATGAGATTTAATTAATTAGAATTTTTAAATCTGCTAGATATATCAAATGATCAATAAATGCATGATATTAGGTTAAGGCAGAGGTATCGCATCTATCCTTACCCCTTATTGTAGATCTTCTGATTCTGAGCTTCGAGTCTTGAGAATATGTGCATTGGATATAATTTGTGCCACTAAACTTATGCACTAGCATATAAGTTCAACGATAAGTTGTGCCACTAACTTATGCCTTACAATGTTCTTTTGCTTTGAGAGTTTTTTTCTTTCTATCAGAGGTATTTTTGGTCATATTTTTATTACTTAAAGCTAATGGGTAAAAATTAAAGACCAACAATTTTGAGGAACAAAAATTAAAGATCACCCTAAAATTGAGGCATCTGTGCAAATAACCTAGATTATTTTAACCTAATCCAATTTGACTCGTTCAAATTCAATCAAATCCATTCATTTTTTCACTTTTATCGATTAAAAAATTTCACAAGCAAGTATCTTTTGGAGTATAATTATCCCTAATAACTATAGTTTTGCCTAATTAAGATTCATAAAAATTATTTTGGAGTTGTAGCTGTCACTCAAATTCCTTGTATCTTTAATTCAAATTTATTATATCACTAGTGAATTTAGCCGCGCTTTGCACGGTAATAAGATTTTTAAACAATATTTTCATAATATGCAAATGATAACAATATTTTAATCTCTAATTTATATATTAAATTTCAAATTTTGATCTAATATATAAGTAACACTTACTTTCCTCTAATTTTTCATCACTTTTAAAGTGTTGAAGAATTTAAAGAAAATTGATCTCTTAACATGGATATGAGAGACAAATTTGAAATATAATTTTCCTTTGTACATTTAAAAATAAATATTTAATCTTGTTTCCTTTCATAGAAAATTTAATCTTTAATACTTTTATATATCTTTTAAAATTTAAACATAAAAAGAATATACTATATAAATATTCATCTCACCTTTTTTCTTTTTTCTTTCTCTTCAAATTCGTCATTAGTCTCCTATTAATTTTATCTAACCACCAATTCGTATTTTTCTCTTATGATAATATTCATTATTGTGCCTTGTAAATTATATATGAAAGATATTGAAACAACTCTTCTTTTTAGTATTCTTTCCTCCACTTCCTTTTCATCTTTAGTTGCACATAACGTCAATGTCATTATCAATTAGTTTAGACCGGCATCAATCAAAGTGGTATTATTTTTGAAAGGCATTGAAACAATGTATTTTTTTCATCAGATTTCGTTGGCATATTCAAAAGCCTTAGAAATTCATACAAACTTTGTTGAATACAAAAAATTAATCATGTATAGTGATATTGATATTTTTCACACATTTTTTTTTATGTTTTTTGATAATCGAGAGATAAAAGTAAAATTTTCGTATATTAATTGAATTGAGCAAAATCATGTACACAAATTTAAATCTTGCAATTGCAATTTGTGTGTTGAGATGTGGACTTATATAAGTTTTGAAAAGTTTCTTGACATATATTAAGGTAATTATAATTATCAATTAAAAAGAATTAAATCATAAAATAAAGAGAGAATTGAGGGAATGTTACGAGGTAAAAGAAATAATAGGGAAAAATAATAGGTAACAATAATGAGCAATAAATGACCCATATATTTTCCTGCAAATTTAAAGTAACAAATAATTTTTTTACGTTTTCTATATATATATAAAACACATTTAGTTTTATAAATAATAATAAATAAATAAATAAATAAGAAAAAAATGTCACAAAAATTAGAAAAGATAAATAGGATTTTTGGTCAAAAAGAGGTGTCATATCACTTTTTCTTGTATCTAACTTTAAATTATCTATATATTTATATTACATATAGATATGTATGCTCATTTTCCTTTACACCTTTTCAGTGCTTTTTTTTAATGCAATAATTTTAAAAAATTGAATAAAAAAGAAAAATGATCATAAAAAAGTATCACATCACTTTGTCTATGCCTAACCTTAATATTATATATAGATTTAGAGAAAGAAAAAGATAAACGTATTCATGTAAATTAACGACTTCAAAATAATTACACTTGAATCACAAATTCTTCAAAAACTTAAATAATAATGACATTGATCAGAAAACAAAATCAGCAATGACATTGATAAGAAAAACATTTGCTGACTTATCTCTTCATATAAAAAAACCTCTATATTAATTTGCCTGTTATAAGATGATGATAACATATATATATATACATGAAATAAAGCATGAATGATGGCAATTAATTATTGATGATTAAAAGCATCAAAAGTAACTGATGCTACGTGGGTTGAAGGCTTGAAGCAATAATTTAATTGTACATTATGTACCTAGCACAAATTCTTTTGGAAGGAAACACTAAATGCTAATAATGAGGAAAGAGGTTAATTCTTTTAATAGATTTTTGAACAGAAAATGAAGAGAAAATTCAAAATTCTGAGAAAATAGATAAATAGTGATACAAGCCAATGAGGCATGCCATATTAGCGTGCTTATTTTCAGCTTTATATATATACATAGATTTGCTCAAATTTGCTATATCTATGTTCAATTTTATTGTATATGTTCACTCAATTTCGCTTATCTATTTGTCAATTTCTCTAAATATAGTGTATTTGTTCTCTCAAACCTAGTTATATAAACACATTTTACACTGTATTTATATTCAATTACTCATCATATCATATTATTACATTAAAAGTGGAATAATTTAAATATTATAAATTATTTAATAATTAAATATTAAATAATAAATCATCATATTAGTACATGAATCTACCACCATAAAGTCTCTTGACCATGTATTCTTTGTATTAATTTCATGTTTGAGTACATTCATAACAAAATTTGTTTAGTTCATCTTCCAATTGGAAATATGAATAGTTATGTTTGCCCTTCACAAAAATAAAAATCATGCAAACCTATATTATATTCTTATATATGTGTGTATTAATGTGAAGTATATTACATAAATTTTATTACCACTAAATCTCCATTATGTGAATATATGTAACTCCCACTAATTATATTCATTATGATTTTTAATCACACATCTCATCCTCATCCCTGATCTCAAATGGATTAATGACATAATCATGACAGTTTATTGTGTTCCTTAATCATATTCTATAAATAGTGATATTTGACACAATATCAATTGAAAAAAATGAGAATCCTTATATGCTATGTTCTCTCGTCTCTTTTAATTTGTTTTGTTTAGTGTTTATGTTTCTTGTTTGTTGTTATTGTACAACTTTCTATTATTTTGTTGTTATTATTATTGAGAAGTTATCGTGGTTTGTTGCTTTGTATAGATTAGCCTAGCATATGGTATTTTTGTAAAGTCATTTGAAAATTGTATTTATATAATAGTTAGTTATTTATACTTTATGCACTTTTAGTCAATTTTATAATTAAAGATATATTCTTTTTATTAGGAAGATATATGTACTTTCTATCGTAAAAATGATGGATATGTTTTAGTAAATACCAATAGATTTGAAGAGGATAAAATATGTCATTTACAATACAAAATTGATGAAATATTTTGAGATAAAGTGCAAGGCACGTCCCCAGAACTAGTGTATTTTTAAGTATATAAACTGAAAGAGTCAACAAATGCTGCCTCAAAGAGTCAACAAATGTTGCCTCCCTTTTTGAAAAGTAAAAAAAAATGCGTAGAAGAAAAATGCAAGGTTGGCAGAAAAGAGGAAAAATGTGTTCCTCTTTTAACAATATTGCAACGCGTAAAAATTTTACGCGTTTTTGGTTCCTATAAATAGAGGGTCTCTTGCCTCATTTATATCATTTAGGAAAAGTGAGAGTAAAAATACAAAGAGAGTTATACACCAAGATAAATATTGTAGTCTTGAGTGTCCTCTTTAGTGGTTGTTCCTTTTACAAGAGAGAAGTGTTAATTGTTGTTTTCTCCTTGTATTTGAGAGCAGTGTACTCCCAAATTATCATAGTAAAATCCTTCTACCCCGTGGTTTTTTTCCTCTATTTGTTTGAGAGTTTCCACGTAAAATTTTCGTGTCCAATTTATTTTCATTATTTATTATCATATTAAACTTTAGTTGTGGTGATTCCTCCCCCCAACAGTGATATCAGAGCCTTTGTTATTCTGTCTCTTTTATGTGAAGGTACTATCTATGAATAGTAAATTTTCGTAAATAATAAAATTCGGTGAAAAGTACTATTTACGTGAATAGTAAATTTAGGTGACAGTATAGTTTATCACGATTGTTCGCAAAAATATTCAGAAATGATCTAGAAGGGTGTGAAGTAAACAACAATGTCGAGTACAACAAAGTTTGACGTTGAAAAATTTAATGGGACTAATTTCTCATTCTGGAAAATAAAAATAAAAGTGATATTAAAAAAGAGCAATTGCTTAGCTGCAATTGAAGGCAGACCCACAAACTTCACTGATGATAGCAAGTGGAACGACATAGACAACAATGCAGTTGCTGATCTACATTTGGCATTAGTTGATCAAGTGTTGTCTAGTGTGGCTGAAAAGCGGACGGCGAAGGAAATATAGGATACTCTTACGGGATTGTACGAGACCAAGTCTTTGCATAATAAAATTTTCTTAAAAAGAAGATTGTATAGTCTTTGAATGGCAGAATCCATGTCGGTTACTGAACATATCAATGCTTTGAATACTCTGTTTTCACAACTTACAACAATGGGTTGCAAAATAGAGGGGACTGAACGTGCGGATTTTCTACTTCAAAGTCTGTCTAACTCGTATGATCAACTTATCATCAACCTGACGAACAATACAGACAGTCTAGTTTTCGATGAAATTGCAGCCGCTGTATTAGAAGAAGAAAATCGGCGCAAAAATAAAGAAGATAGACAAGCAAGTTCGCAGCAAGTTGAAGCTTTGATGATGATGAGAGGAAGACCAACGAAACCTGACCCCAGTAGGAGTCACAATCATGGTAGATCTCAATCAAAAAGTAAGAAGAATATCAAGTGCTACAACTGTGGAAAGAAAGGGCACTTCAAGAAAGATTGTCGGTTCAAAAGAAGAGTGAACACCCTGAGCCATCAAATGCTCAAGAGAATGTTGCATGTAAGGTACCAAATTGTCTTGATAAGGTGGGGATGATTCTTCCCCTTTCCCCAGGAAATTGCTCTGATGATGGTGATATTTTATGTAGTGAAGCAATATCAAATAATGAAGGCAGAAAATATTTCACTGATGTCTGGATCATGGACACAGAAGCAACATGGCACATGACTTCTCGGAGAGAATGGTTCCATCAATATAATACTATCTTAGGAGGGTCTGTGTTCATGGGAGACGATCATGCTTTGGATGTTATTGGTATTGGGTCCATCAAAATAAAAATGTATGATGACACGATACGCACCATCCAGGAGGTACAACATGTAAAAGACTTGAGGAAGAATCTATTGTCTTTGGGACAATTAGATGATAATGGATGTTCATATAAGACTCATGATGGAGTCATAAAAATATCCAAAGGAGCGCTTGTAGTGATGCAAGCAAAAAAACTTGCTGCAAATCTATATGTGCTTAAAGGTGAAACACATAAAAAAAGAGAAGCATCAACCGCGTCTGCAAGTTCATTTGAAGAATCAGTGATGATATGGCATCGTAAACTTGGCCATATATAGGAATGAGGTTTGAAGATTCTTGCTGAGCAAAAGCTTCTTCCAAGGCTCAAAAAGGTTTCAATACCCTTTTGTGAGCATTGTGTTATCAGTAAGCAAAATAGACTGAAGTTTAGCAGTTTCTCTACTAAAAGCAATGAAATATTAGATCTGGTCCACTCTGATGTATGGCAAGCACCGGTGGAGTCTCTAGGAGGAGCGAAATATTTTGTGTCAATTATCAACAATTACTCCAAGAGAAGTTGGGTGTATCCAATCAAGAGAAAGGCAGATGTTTTTCGATTTTCAAAGAATTCAAAGCGCGGGTGAAACTTGAATCTGAGAAAAAGATCAAGTGTTTGAGGACAGAAAATAGAGGAGAATACACTGGTGATGAATTTGATAACTTTTGTAAACAAGAAGGTTTTAAATGGCAGTTCACTGTGGCATATACTCCACAACAAAATGGAGTAGCAGAGCGGATGAACAGAACCTTGTTGGAACGGACAAGAGCTATGTTGGCAACTGCAGGGTTGAAAAAACCATTCTGGGCAGAAGCAGTCAAAATCGTCTGTTATGTGATCAATCGGTCACCATCAACCACAATTGATCTGAAAATGCCAATGGAGATGTGGACAGGAAAACCAGCTGATTATTCTCGCCTACATATATTCAGAAGTTCTGTTTATGTTATGTACAATACCCAAGAAAAATTAAAGTTGAATTCAAAACCCAGGAAATGCATTTTCTTAGGGTATGCTGATGGAGTCAAGGGATATTGCTTGTGGGATCCCACTGCTCGCAAGGTGGTAATCAGCAGGGATGTTGTATTTGTTGAAAATAAGATACAAGCAAAAGAAGGTAGCACTTCAAAAGAAAAATCAGAGACTACTACAGTTGAAGTTGAAGAAATAAAAGAAGTTTCAGTTTCTTTTGAAGCAGCACCAGAGCATGAAGAACAAGAGCAAACTGAGATCGAAACTCTACAAGTTCGACGGTCAACTAGGGAGAGAAGAGAACCAGCTTGGCACTCAGATTATTCCATGGAGGGCAATGTTGCATACTGTCTATTAACAGAAGATGGATAGCCTTTAACTATTTACGAGGCTATGAAAGGCCAAGAATCATCTTTGTGGATGGTAGCAATGCAAGAAGAAATTAAAGCTCTTCATAAAAATAAAATATGGGATCTTGTTCAATTACCACAAGGAAGGAAGGCCATTGGAAACAAATGGGTCTACAAGATGAAACGCAATAGTAATGATCAAGTGGAGAAGTATCGTGCAAGATTGGTGGTGAAAAGATTCGCTCAAAAAGAAAGTATAGATTTTAATGAGATATTTTCTCCGGTGGTTCAACTCACAACAATTCGAGTGGTCCTGGCGATGTGTGCTACATTTGGCGTGTACTTCGAGAAGTTAGATGTCAAAATTGCATTTCTTCATGGAGAACTTGAAGAAGAAATGTACTTCGAGAAGTTAGATGTCAAAATTGCATTTCTTCATGGAGAACTTGAAGAAGAAATTTACATGCTCCAACCAGAAGGTTTTAAAGAACAGGAAAAAGAGAACTTGATTTGCAGGTTGAAAAAATCTTTATATGGTCTCAAACAGGCGCCGAGATGTTGGTACAAGAGATTTGATTCCTTCATTATAAGCCTTGGATACAACAGACATAGTTCAGATTCTTATGTTTATTACAAGAGATTTGGTGATGAAGATTTTGTTATTTTACTGTTGTATGTTGATGACATGTTGGTAGCAGGCTCCAACAAAGATCGTCTTACAAATCTAAAGGCACAGTTGGCTAGGGAGTTTGGAATAAAGTACGTTGGACCAACAAACAAGATTTTAGGGATGCAAATTCACCGAGATAGAAATAATAGGAAGATTTGGCTTTCTCAAAAGAACTAATTGAAGAAAATCTTGAGACACTTCAAGATGCAAGATTGTTAGTCAATTTCTACCCCACTTCCTATTAATTTCAAGTTATCCTCAAGTATGAGTCCTAGCAATAAAGCAGAGAGGATGGAGATATCTCGAGTACCGTATGCATCAGCAGTGGAAAGTTTAATGTTCGCCATGGTATGTACAAGATCTGACATTGCACAAGCAGTGGGAGTGATCAGTCGATACATGGATAATCCTGGTAGAGAGCATTGGAATACTGTTAAGAGAATTCTGAGATACATCAAGGGTACCTCAAATCTTGCAATGTGTTATGGAGGATCAGACTTTACTGTTAAAGGTTATATTGATTCAGATTATGCAGGTGATCTTGATAAAAGTAAGTCCACCACAGGTTATGTGTTTACTCTTGCTGGAGGAGCTGTAAGCTGGGTTTCAAAACTGCAATCTATCGTGGCTACATCTACGACTGAAGCAGAATATGTAGCAGTTACACAAGCGAGCAAAGAGGCAATATGGATGCAGATGTTATTGGAGGAGCTCGGGCACAAACAAGAGAAGGTTGCTCTGTTTTGTAACAGTCAGAGCGCTTTGCATCTTGCAATGAATACAACATTTCATTCAAGGACAAAGCACATACGAGTTCAGTATCACTTTGTTCGTGAGAAGGTGGAAGAAGGCAGTGTGGACATTCAGAAAATTCACACCAATGACAACCTAGCAGATATGTTTACAAAGCCGATCAACAGTAATAAGTTCATATGGTGTCGATCTTCTATTGGCCTAGCAGAAACGTAACATTGCAGTAATTGGGTAGAAATGATGGTGTGAAGACTTAATTAATTCTCAATTAAATCTTCAAGTGGGAGAATGAAAGAGTCAACAAATGCTGCCTCAAAGAGTCAACAAATGTTGCCTCCCTTTTTCAAAAGTAAAAAAAACGCGTAGAAGAAAAATGCAAGGTTGGTAGAAAAGAGGAAAAAATGCGTTCCTCTTTTGACAATATTGCAATGCGTAAAAATTTTATGTGTTTTTGGTTCCTATAAATAGAGGGTCTCTTGCCCTCATTTATATCATTTAGGAAAAGTGAGAGTAAAAATACAAAGAGAGTTATACATCAAAATAAATATTGTAGTCTTGAGTGTCCTCTTTAGTAGTTGTTCCTTTTACAAGAGAGAAGTGTTAATTGTTGTTTTCTCCTTGTATTTGAGAGCAGTGTACTCACATATTATCATAGTAAAATCCTTCTACCCCGTGGTTTTTTCCCTCTATCTGTTTGAGGGGTTTTCACGTAAAATTCTCATGTCCAATTTATTTTCATTATTTATTATCATATCAAACTTTAGTTGTGGTGCTTCCTCCCCCAACATAAACCACGTCTATATTATAAATGGACTTGTATATATATGTACAATTTTTCCCTATAATGTATTCATCATAAATGATACATATATGTACCATTTATTTATGCTATTGAATGTATACAAATAGCATGTATACATCCTTTTGTTTTTAACTGTATTTCATCGAATGCATCACTTAATTGTTGATGTAGGGGTATGATTTATGTATGCTTTTGTTTCTCTGCCAATAATCCTAATAATTTTGAAAAACTTGTCGCCTAAATTTGAGATGAAATAAACACGGTCTAATATGTGTACAAATCGTTAAGTTAATATGCTGAATCGATAAATTTCAAAATCAAATCGAATAGACCGATACACAATCCTAATACACACACCTTCTTCAATTCATCGACGCAAAATAGGGAAAAGAGTTGGGGAAAAAAAAAGGGAAATTGGCTACATAAAGTTGTTTGGTGATAACTTGAATGATTTGACTACTTGTGTGCTCTTGATCGAGCAACTTTATCATTCCATAGTGGCACTATATAATAAATGACTTTAACCTAGGATATTTGTATGTAGTCTAAAGCTAATACTTTGGGAGACTCCTCACAAATGAATGGATGATAATAGACCACTTTGGTTGGTAGTTATATATTGCTATCTATGATGGCCCGTAATAATGTATTGCTATAATAAGAGCTAGCTGTGAGTACGTAAAAACTACTTTTAACTTCAACATGAAACATGATGAAACAAGTACCAATAAACACAAATGTTACGTAGCATAAAGTGAAATAAAAACAAACTAAGAGGTATCAACGGGACTACGAGAGTTGTGATGGAAGTGGTAATTAAATACTTCATTATCAGTAATCAAAGGTCTCGGTTCAAATTCCGGTGGGTATGAATTCGCCTTACCCCCAAGGTGAGACTCTCTACGTGAATCCGAATTTACTAAAGTTCCAATATGAGTCCAGACCCGGATGAAAAAACAAAAAAAAACCGGAGGTTGTCACATTCTATTACCATGAGTGGATTTAGAAGTGCCAAGATAAGACTCACGAGGGACATATTGCACGTCATGGATAAAAATATACCAAGCTGCCTATTCCTTTCACCTGAATAATAGGATTGGTTGCATGTTGGGGCGGAGCCTGGGGTTCATCCAAACCTCTTTTGGTGAAAAATTATACTATTTATATATGATTAAAATAATTTTTATGTATATATAGCAATGGTTAACACCTAAATGCTAACTAAACTAAGGGGTCTTTTGGTAGAGTGTATTAGCAAAATTAATGCATGCATTAATTAGGTGTATTAATAGTACCTTATTTGGTACACTTTTTTTCATATTATGTATGACTAATGCTTGCATTAGTTATACACTATAGTGTATTAAGGTGTGTATACTTACACCATGAATTTTTAGGTATTAGTAATGCAAGGGGATTTAATGCATGCATTAACATGATTAAAGACCCAATTATCCCTTAAAATCTTTTTTACATCTTTTCCACCATAACTGTTGAGAATATTTTTGTAAATAAATATTTTTATCCAATGCATGCTATTTTTAATACATTAAACCAAACAATGCATAAAAAATATTTTATCTATAATTAATGCAAGCATAACTAATACAAACATTTTAATACACTCTACCAAACGACCCTTGAATGTGGCACATTTGGCCATAAAATATTTGTCCACCTAACACACACACACATATATATATATATAATCTTAAAACTCTCCCAAGCTGGAGACATTGAGGACACGGCTATGATGAGACCACAATTAAGGTGGAGAAAGAGATGTGGGATGTCGCAGTGGCAAATAAATTAAATTCTACAGTGATAATTTTTAACCTATAACCTTCACTTTTAACCTAGTATTGATTTATTTAGCTCTTTCCACGGTGGAATTGTTTTTTCACGTGGCAAAATTTTTAAACAAAAAAAAAAGTGTGACACCATCAGAAATTAGTTGAGGTACATTTTGTTAACCATTAGGTGATAATTCAGATAGAAAACTCGCTCTCAATAGTTCAGATATGAAACTCAAAAAAAATTAAGATAGTTCAAGTGTATTTTTAACCCTTTTAACTCTGATAAAAAGTTCAAGTGTACATGACCTGGAGATTTCAGATGCCAACTGTATTTTAGCATGTTCACAGGGTTGCCAGTTCGATATTAGAATTAACTAGTATCAGATGTACAAAATAAGTAATAAAACTCATTTTTTTCCCTGGGAGGGAGGGTTTTCATCAGCACAGTAAATCAGTATCAAAGCATGAGAAGTGACAAAGGAATAGAAATCCAATAGCAGAAAGATTACATTTCTGGGACTAAAATCGTCCAGCAGAATTTCAATGAGTAATAATAACAATACTGATACAAGTGAACCACCTCTTAAAGTACAGAAAAACAATGGTCATACACAGGTCATGCTACATAAATTAAAACGTTCAAAAAGAAACCTATCCCGTGATTGGGCGGAAAAGACATGTATATACATGGAGATATAACTGACCTGGTTCCATTAAAAAATGAAAGTCACACAGACAATCCAACAGCAAACGAGCGAGTACTCACATGTGCTGGTATTCGGGATTAAATGCAAGACCCTCCCTGTAAATCAGCTCTTTCATTTGCTCCTCAGTAAGGGCATGCTGTTCAAAATCGAAGCTAAAAGGAGTCATGCAAACGGGCTCGTCACTGATATCATGAAGCGATGTTAAATATGGATGTGCAAGCGCATCTTCAACTGAAACAAGAAACAAAATGTATAATCAAGGAATCAGTATGTAGAAAGATGTAGGCTTTTAAAGGATGCAGAAATGGAAATTCAATTTCAGTGCGCATCTTTTGACAAGTGCCAAGGATAAAAATATATAATACGACAAGTGTGAAGACCAAACATTGGAGGTTATCCATAACGCCTATCCAATCATGCTGCAAATCACTTGAAGCTGTACGAGTGTACTTTAAATCATAGCTCAGTACTTTCGACCAAGGAGACCACACAATACCCACAGAACAAATAGTAGCACTTCCCCGGGCTAGCTCTAGCATTTGCCCCATCTTTAGTCCACAAATCAAGAACGTACAATTCTAGGTTTAACAATTGTCCTTTCTTGGTTCATGCCGGAAATGTTACTGAAATTCTATAGAAAATCTCCTTTTTTATATTAAGTGGAAACTCTACAAAGTTCCAGCATATATTTAGGTATATGGTAGGATGAGGTTCATCAAATCCTTTAATATAGAAGGTGCTTTAAGATCTCAAGCAAAGCTAGAGTACTGCTGGCCAGGACTGAAATATGGGTTTCATGCTTTAGCTTTTGAGTTATTGTATTGTTGTAAGCAAGGTCAAGTGATAAGATCCATCCACCCCCAAAGCATGCAAGCTTTAATAGTTCTTCATTAGTATAATACAATAGCATAACTGTCAGCCATCCAATGGTGACGCCACCCCAATCTTGTTCGTCCTTTATTTATTTGTTTTTTTTTGCCCTTTTTTTTACCATAAGAGTTGATGGTTACATTAAAGCATGTTTCAACCCAAGAGAGCCTTTACTCAATACCTGGGGATTTGTTAAAACCCTAATTGGTGGGAAGGCCTTTCCTTGGCCGACTTTTGTCCAACCCAAGAATCAGTAGTCATTCAATTTCAATAACTCACAGTCGAGAGAGTTTAAAACTAAGTCTCACAGTCGAGAGAGTTTAAAACTAAGTTATTCTTAATGAAGATGTGAACATAGAGTTACTAAAAAATAAAGAGGTGGACGTAATGAATTCATACAAGATAAAGGTACACACTACAAAGAGAGAAGGCATAGTTCATATTCAACATTTTTCAATACCCTAGGTAGGACAAACAATTATTCACACTCCTTAATAATTGGGCATAAAAATGCCTGTGTGACATATTTAACATGTTCATGCCACTAACCACTAATGGCCCTCACATCAGGTTTTATCAGCCAAATTCTTGATTTTAAAATACCAAAATTTCCAAGTGTCCTCCAATTAAACCACCCACATCACCTAACTCATTCTATCGATTTTAACCCATTCCCTTTTACTTTTTAACCCACCCCACGTTATAACCCAACCCAAAATCCTTTTTACCCAAAGCACTGATCCCTTCTCCTCAATTCCCTTACTCAAACAAGTTATGCCAATTTGAAGAAGATGAAACAGCCAATTTTATCACTTCCAAAAATGGATAATGATCCTTTGTTTTCAGTTCTTCAGATTCAAGTTGTGGTGCATTTTCATAGTCTTCTGAAGCTGAGTGTTTTAACTCAGTAAATCCCCAAAGACTAAATGAGTTGACCAAAAGTAGGGAAAAGGGAAAATCATGGATGCATTGAATTCTTTTTGCTTGATGATAATAGGGAAACCTAAAGAGAGTTTGACCAAATCAACACAGGGTTTTGAAGATTTATGCCAATTAGAAGATGAAACAACCAATTTCACCAGGTGGGCATCCTTCAAGTTTCCTCAACATTATTTTGCAAATGGAAATGGGAAAAAACTAAAGACCTTGAGTTTAAATGAGCTAGGATTTGAAGATGAAATTTTTATCGAGAGAAATTCAAAATCAACTTGTTCTTGAGCTGCTTGGGATTTTGAAGATGGGATTTGGGTCTGTTTGAATGAGGAAAATGAGAAGAATGAATTAGGAATTTGGGTAAAAAGCAATATGGGTCGGGTTAAAAATAAAGGAAATAGTTTAAAATAGATGGAATGGGTTAGGTGATGTGGGCAGTTTAATTGGATGACACATGGTAAATATGATATTTTAAAATCAAGAATTTGACTGATAAATGTGAGGGTTGTTAGTGGTTAGTGGCATGAACATGCTAAATGTGTCACGGGAGGGATTTTTATGCCCAACTATTAACGAGTGGCATGGATAGGTCTTTTTTGATAGTTCGATGGCAAATTTGAACTTTTTTCCTTAACAAAATAGTAGTTGTAATTTACAATTTTTCACACCTAGACCCTTCGTGCAGAAATGCTATAGCTTCCTAAAGAGCAATCGCTATGTTGTATGAATGATAGTATAAACTAGAAAAAGTACTTATATTATGGTTAAGGCTTACGAAACAACAAAAACTTAACTCCATCTCAGGTATGAGTTATGACAGAAACAATTTGTTCCTTCCACTTATACTTCATCCCCAATTCCCCACACATCTCCATACTGATCATGCTAATTTTTAATTTTTTTTAGATGGTAACAATTTCAATATCATTTAAAAGCATACAGGCTATGCAGGCCATATCCAATTTATAGGACAAAAGAAATATAACCTAAACAAAAATTATCTTCTTCCTTACAGAGATTCTAGGACTTCTAGTAGACACTCAGTGTCATTTGAGTATTCTTGTTTACACCAGAAATGGAACAGAAAAATGCAATTCAGTTTAATTTTCTGAATAGAGTTGTTCTTTGCTTCAAAGCATCTCAAGTTGATCCTGCCCTTTAATTCCAGCTTGACATATACTCCACCAAATGCAGCCTGGGACTATGCTCCATGTTCTTTTCTGATCAGGTGATCCTGCCCTTTAGTTCCAGCTTGACAGCAGTCCAAGGCATTTCTTGGCATTACCCAACTCATGTCTTCCATAGCTAAAAAAATGTTCCACAATTGTGTAGTCACTTTGCAGTGTAGGAATAGAGGCTTGTATAACCCTCCTATACAGCTTCTTCTTTTTTTCTGAGGTAAAGGTAATGAACCCTCCTCTACAAGTTTTCCTGGGTCAAACAAGCCTCTTTTGCAACCAACCACACAAAACATGATACTTTGTTTGGGATCTTGACCTTCTATATGTTTTGAAGGCCATACCTCAATTTGGTTATCAACTGTGGTTCAGCACCTGATAGGATGAGTTAACAGAAAAGTTCCCAGAGTTGTGCCCTAACCATCATAGCCTATCTTGATCCTGTTATACCTCTGTGAACGGGTGGGATTGTGTTTGATTCTACATTTTCCCCACATAAATGGCAAATAGAGCAGTGTTGTATTTCCCTCCTCTTCAGGTTTTCCTAGGTCAAACAAGTCTCCTTTATAACCAAACACAAAAAACATGATACTATGTATGAGATATTGATTTTCCATATATGTTTCCAGGGCCACAACTCATTTTGGTTGTCAATGTGGTTCAGCATTTGAAAGGATGATTTAACAGAAAAGTTTCCAGAGCTGTGTACTAACTACCATAGCCTATCTTGATCCGGTTTACCCCTGTGAACTGGTGGATTGTGTTTTGGAATTCATCGAAACGTGTCTCCCAATCATTCAAAAGTCTCCTGAAACTGAGATACCAATCTTGTGCAGTCCATACTTCATCAATAGTAGCCTTTTGTTGTTGGGTCAAGGTGTGTATATCAGGGAATAAGTGTATTATAGTGCCCTGCCCCAAGGTTGTCTTCGCAAAATGATGTTTTATGGCCATTACAAACTATGTAGCTAATTTTTATTTTGTTTTGAAACTGGTAACTTGTATTCCACAGCATTAAGGGCTATGCTGGCCACCTCCAAAAAGTAGTAACAGAGAAGGGGAAAAAAACAGAAATACTTACAAAGAACCTATGAAATCCACTAATTGGCTCTTCTATATTTTGTTCTTTACACCAAAAACCTAACGAAGGAATTACTTTCCATTTAATCTTCTGTATTGAGCATTCTTTTCCTTCACAAATCCTCTGATTACTTTCCTTCCAAATATTCCACCAGATATAAGGAGGTACCGTCGTCCAACACTTCTTTTGACTCTTGCTGCCCCCCTTTGTGATCCAACAACTCAATAAGTCCATTGTGTGTTTTGGCATTCACCAGTTTAGGCTAGATAAATTGAAGAATAAAGCCCATACTTGTGTTGTTACTTTGCAATGCAAAAATAAGTGTTTGTTGGTTTCCAGTGCCTCTTTGCATGGTAAGCATCTAGAGGCTATGTTGATGCCCCTTTTCTGTAATGCTTCATGAGTCAAAAAGGCTCTCCTAGCTACCAACCAGAAAAAACACTTCACTTTAGTGGGAGCCACACTTCCAAACACTCCATGGCCCTGTTATCCTTCCTCCAGTTATCGATAGACCCCACTTATACAATCTGCTGATAGAGAATCTTCCATCTGGGTGTTGTCTCCATAATAGACGGTCTGTTTCCAAATTAGTGCCGGCAAACCTTCTATCATATTCAGTAGTTCAATTACCCCTTCTGTCTCTCAGTCATTTAACAACCTTCTAAATACCAAATTCCACCCTTGTTGAGACCACAGCTCACTGATTTTGATATCTGGATGCACACTGATAGAATAAAGTCCAGGAAACAAACTGTGTAGCTAATTTTATAGCTGAAAATTAGCCACAGAGCTTTGACAGCTCTCCAAACACTGACACCATAAGCAGTGGTCACCCCATTAGTTCTCCATCGACCCCTGTCTGTTCTTGATTACTTTCTTCCACAAGGAGTTATCTTCCTTGGACATGAGAAGGCTTTGCTTAAGTTTCCTCAAGTTCCTTATGCTCAGAACTAGCTGACTAAGGAGTTGGTATTGATTCATGCAAAGATTCGCCATCAAGAGAGGGAAGAGCATTGACTTTAGGTTCGGCCAGTCTCATCATTCACACAATTCTCCCGTCCATCAATGATAACGCAAGAACGCATCCAGTCAGCGCATAGCAAAAGAAAAAAGTGTTCATCCTGGATTCTCCTCCTCAAGGAGCCTAAATTGACCCCCTTCTTTTTTACTTTGGAAAAAGCAGTAAGGAGAGGAAACACTTGCATTCAGTGTGAATTCTTTTTCATTCAAATTAGTTGTTCAAGTGTGTCCTGTTCTGAGATCAGATTAAGGATGTTTTTTTCTAATATCCAGATTCCCTTGAGTTGTGTCAAATTCCACTCCTTTAGTTTCATTTTTTAGTGCTTTCAGTTTGCTTGCAAAATGAAGTCTGGCTACCTTCTACTTCAAATGACTCCCACTAACTTTTAAACTGATCATTGAACCCTTCTACTTCTAACCATCAATTTTCAAATTTGAAGAATGAATTTGGGAAGTTCCAGTTTCCACATCTCAGAGAAATTGGACTATGATCTGAACTCACTCTGGGCAAAATGGATTGTTTGATGTTCTTAAATTCCTCATCCCACTGGGAAAGAAGAGGTATCTGTCCAATCTGGAGGAGGAATTTTAATTTTCTCCTCCATTTCATGTGTATATACACCCATTGAGGGGGGATCTACCAGCTCCATATCTTCAATGAAATTTGAAAAATCAGTCATGTACTGATGTGTCTCTTGTTAAGGAATTGGCATTTTTCTTTTCTGAAATGAATCTGGGGAAATTGAAGTCCCCATAAATCATCACAAAGACCTCTGACTGCTCTTATTTCTTCCCACATAGTTAGCCTTTCTCGCCTACTGTTTGGGCCATAAATCCTGGTCAAATGCCAATCGAAGTCTTGCATTACAGCATTAGAACTGCAAGCTAGAGAGTATAAGCCCTTACATAAAGTTTCCCCCTTCCATAGTCTGTTGTCCCACATTATTATAATCCCTCTTCTTGTGTCGCCTGCCTCTAGACATTCATACTTCACCCATCTATTGGACCATAGTTGTTTTACATATTCACGTATGTCCCCCTCAACTTTAGTTTCCTGCAGACAATAAATATTTGCTCCTGTGTATCAAGTTATTCAGAGTACTCCTTTCCCTCCTGTTAAAACCCCTAACAATCCATGAGATAATACTTATCTTCATGGTTCATCCTCTGACATCAAAATCCTCCTATTTCTGTTCCCATTGATTTTAAATTGTGTATCAAAGATCAGACCTTTAAGTTCATTTAGGCCTATTCATTTTTGGTTTCTTGCAAATATCCGGGATTGGTTATGGCTTGTTGTTCTTTCTTCTGCTAGCCATTTTCATGTCATGGAAAGAGCTAAAGCCTCCTTTTCGCGTCCTTGAAAATCTACACCAAGCAGTTTTCTCAATTTTATGATGTTCCGGCGCACCATAGAGTTGCATCCACTTCGACATTGGGGGAATGGACTTCAATAAGTTCTGCATCGTCCACCACACATGGTTCCCCCCAGCTACAATTAATTGCATGTCTGCTACCGATTGAATCCTATGGAATTGACCCTTCAACCTCATCTTCAACCCTCATGAATTGTTCTTTCTCTTGCAGAATTCTAGTCTCCAATGATAATTAGCTCTCAATAATCTGCTTCTGTATATCAGCTGCCTCAATGGCATGGCCTGGGTGTTTGGGAAGAGCATTATTTTCCTGAGAAGTTATTGCTTGTGTTTCGACATTAAAGGGATCCTCTGTTAAATATTGGGATCAGTTCTTGAGCTTGATAAAACCCAGCCTCTGCTTTTTAAAGAACCCTACTCCCACGTGTTTCTACAGTTTCACGTGCCCCAAATTTTAAATTTCCCTCTTCCTTTGATGTGCCCATGCACTCCAAGACCTGCAATGCTGAAACAGTCCCATCGCCCTCTTCTTTATAGGGAATGATAGCACTATTACCCATGATAGCTTCTTCTCCAATCAGAACTTTGGCCTTCATTGAAGCCGAATATTATATATGAAGCCATCACTTTTCCCTTTACTTCGATACGGTCCAGCGTAAATGATTTTCAAGTGTGGTTTCTTTCTCTGTCTCAATCCATTTATTCCATACTCCATAGGAATCACCAATTTCTTTGAGAACCTTCGGAGACCATAAGGACAGAGGTAGCCCCAAGAGACGTATCCATACCCAGTTCCTTGACACCTCTTGTGGCCAGCAGCAAACAAACAGTAGGAGCCCACCATTCTAAGGTCAATTTAAATTTCTTCCTTCGCCATTTGCCTCAGAGAATGTTCAGTAGCCTTTCTTGTTGGAAGTTCAAACAAAAAGTGAAAGTCATTCATTTCGTATACATTGATCGCATGTGAAATTCTCCACGTGATGTTTACCCATCTGCGGATATTATTAAGCATTGTTGTTTCCTGTGATGGAGCCTGAACTGATCATGCTAATATAGGCAACCAATTCCCAGAAACAAAATCATTCTTATTCCACAGAATTAATTTTGTTCCATCCTTTCTAACTAAGCAGATTTCCAATCTAATTAACATCAACAGGAATAATAAATCATAATATGCCTATTATTTTTCATAGGCCTCCAATGGGGCCATATAAACTTCATATACTTCCTCCAAAAGTAAATTTTCACCATTACATAGCCAGGGGCTACAATAGATATCTAAACCGAGCACTTGAAAGAATAGATACCTTTATCCCTTATCAGAAGGCAGATAAATAAGAACATAGATACCTTAATCCCTTTTCAGAAGGCAGATAAATAAGAACTTTGAATGGAACAAAATCAGAGTTCTTTCCTTTTTCTCAAGGTAACAAATTTAATTAGAAACAAATGAAGGTGGTTTCGACCCCTAGATTCAACAACAAGATAACCACAATTTACAATAATAAACTGCATGCAAAGCAATGAGTGGATTGTTGGAGGAGTATTGTTATCCATCAAATAAAATTATGAGAAGGTAAAAATCCCACCACTATATCCAGATAAGAAGATATGCTTCAGGTTGTGATCTCCCACAATTATCATCTGTAGAAACTTCATTTGTCTGACAAGTAGATAAATACACATACTACCAACTCTAGTTCAAGAAAAAAATACATACTAGGAAAAATATGCACAAGTATTCTTCTATGCATAAGGGAAAAATTTAACATACAGATAGAGAAATGAACAATGCAGCTAGCAGAGAAGCATTTCAGGGGTTCCTTACCAGTAAGTCTCCTTCTGGGATCAAATGTCAACATTTTCTCAACAAGATCAATAGCAGCAGGGTTTACATGTGGAAATTTTTCGACAAATGATTGTCGACGGTAAAGGGGAAGTTGTCTGATGTACCGCTTTGCATTCTCATTCAAAAATTCCATTTCAGCCTCAGACGGGGTGCCAATCAACTGCAAAAAATTCCCTCATAAGAGTAACATAAGTATGAATAATAACATCAGAACATGACCTCAAATATAAGAGAGTGATTCTCGGTCATCACAGCAAGGATTATGAAATTAATAGTACAAATAATGAATGCTTAATCCAGGAGTCAAATCATGTTGGGTCTCATTCAGAAACTCCATTTTGGCCTTGGAAGGAACTAATCAACTGCAAATAGTTCCTTCACGAACAATAACGTGAAACTAATATTAGAGATTGGTCTGGGACATCTGCCAATAGATGGAGAGGGGAAAGAGGGTAGCAAGATTAAAACACTCAATATATCCATATCCACTCTTCGAAGAAAAATTAACACATCTGATTGCTCCTTATTCTTTTAATGCTCTAGATGAGCAGGCTGTTCAAAATATAAATGCTCGTTCACTCCTGCAGTACCTTCTGGTTTCCTAGATCTACAACATGATAGCTTTCTCTATTTCTAGCTAGATTTGAACGTAACTGACAACTAAATATAAACACTGAAAAGGCGACACAGAAAAAAGGCAGAGCGGTATACGACACATATAAAAGTAAATCTTTTGAGGGGAAGATTGGGATACGGTTTGATGATAAATTTTGACAAAAAAGATACCTCCATAAGCAGACGTAGCTGGTGTACATGATCTCTACCAGGAAACAGAGGCTTTCTGTCCATCAGTTCCATGAAAATGCAACCGACTGACCAAACATCAATAGCTGCAGTATAGTCAGAAGAATTTAACAACAGCTCCGGAGGTCGGTACCATCTTGTCACAACATATTCGGTCATAAAGTCAGTTTCAGAAGTGACACGAGCTAGACCAAAATCACATATCTTTAAATCACAATTGGCATTCAAGAGAAGATTGCTAGGCTTCAAGTCCCTATGCAAAACATTTGCAGAATGTATGTATTTCAACCCACGGAGGATCTGATACAAGAAATACTGCACCAAAAATATAAAACTAGTTATTATACAGATAATTTTGGCAGAATAATGCACCATAACATATATGTATGTATGTATATAGCAATACTAACTGTTATTGAGATAGAAGAGAGTAACCTTCTGTAATGTTCAGTATAACAGCAAATATAGGCAAGTGTATGTTCTTGGACAAGGTTTTCACCAAAAACTAAACAACCAATTTAAGATGTAGCACTTAAACCAGATAAAGCAATGAAATGTGTATTCTTGAATAATGATTTCATCAGAAAGTGAACAATACCAATATAAGATATTAAACTTAGACCAGAGTTCCACAACTGAACTCCATTATAGAATTCTCAAATTACCACCTCATAATATTTTCTTGAAAAATAGTAATTGTACTATTTACATAGCACCAATTAGGTGCTGTCAAAAGTATTTACAAGTCATAAACAAAAACATAGTACTTATTATACATAATCAAGCATTTAACATTCACATTGTTTTTAGAGTCCTGTTGCAATATCGCTCGTGTTATATTATGAAAAAGAGAACCAAGAAATGAGATGACCTTTTATACTTATTCTCTAGCCTGTCAATCTTAACCTAAACTCTTATTCTCTTTAAAGATTTGTTGTTGACAACTCTACTGTGACTGCCCCCTCTTCTCTTCCAGCTCTATTTCAAGCCTTCCAGAGGTATCTAATGTTACATCGGGAAATAAGATAAGGTTTTATGTTGTTTATGCACCAGAATACATAACCTTTACACTTTTATCAAGAAAGTACGATAAGTTTATTCCTATGAGGCAAACCAATATAAAGAATACATTAAACAAGAAAAATGCAATCATAAAAAGTACATAGCATCAAAAACTAGTTGGTTTTGGATAAGCATCAAAGACTAGCTGTTGATGTTTTCTTTAAAGAAAAGTAGTATGATCAGCCCACAAGAACAAACAACTGGAAAATTTCAAATTAATTAAAGAACGCTTCTTTGTATGATTTGTATTTTCTGTAAAGAAAGAAAAACTTCTATAAATGGGAAAAGGGGCAAATAGACCCCTCAACTTGTGATTTAGAGAAAATATACCCATTGTTAAAAAAAGTGCTGAATCTATACCCCCGCCGTCTAAGTTCTCTAACAAATGGTGCACATTAAACCTTTTTGTTAACAAAACATTAAAAAATATTCTAAAACTGGTTTTTTATCAAAAATGTCACGTGACTTTTATAAAATTACCTCACCCATTTTTCTTACCCCTCCGGACCTGACCCAAATGAAGAAGACCCAATCCTTCTTCTACTCTGTCATAAAACTGAATAAAAGAGAGATTGGGTATTTTTTAGTAGGTAGAGTCTGGATCGAGTCTGGAGGGCTAAAGAAAATGGGTGAGGGTAATTTTTTAAAGTGATATGACATTTTTTTAAATTAAAAAAAACAGTCTAAGGATTTATTTTTAGTTCAGTTGTTAACGAAAAGGTAAATATGCACCTTTTGTTAGATGGCGAGAGTATACATGCGCCACTTTTTAACGAGGGATATATCCTCTTAAATCGCAAAGTTGAGGGGTATTTTTTTCCCTTGTCCCTCTATAAAATTTGGGTAGACCATCCAGGAGATCAGATTAGCATATGTTTTCATTTTATACACATTTTTCCGTGCACCCCATTGGTAAATTAAAAAAACTTTAAATTCATTTTTAGTTATACATAGGGGATAGAGGGAATAGGGAACGGGATTTACAAGGTGGGAAATCAAACTCTCACCAACAAGATGAAAGTCCAAGTAGTCAATCAACCAACTGGACTAGTAAGATTCCCCGTTGGTGAATTAATAAAATGATATTGACTTGTCAACAAAACAAAAAGAATACATCTCAGCATTCTATCCAATAGCTGCACCTAATAATCAATTATACATCAGTTAAGCATTTTCTTTCATCTCATCACTCTAGCATTTGACTTATCTTTTGACATATACCTCCGCTATTATGTTAGTTACACTCTGTTTTATCTTATTTCAGCATTCTAACATTTAAACTTTTCCTAGCTTTTAAAGAGAAGCAATTTTACAAAAACTCATGAAAATGGTAATGTAATATCAGTCCTTATCCCTACATGATGCATACTCTGAATGCTAGAAGCAATAAAATTTGCCTTACTTTATCACAAAAGAAAAAATATGTCCCTATACAAATAAAAACGAAAAAGAGAATAATACTAATTAAAAAGAAAAATAGAAAAGCACCCAAGGGTGTGGCCTAGTAGACAATGAAGTGGAATGAGCACCATGAGATCTCAGGTTGATCCTAGCAAAGACAAAACACTAGGTGATTTCTTCCCATCTGCTCTAGCCTTGATGGACAGACTTAACATTGTACCTATTGTTGGTGGGAGGTGGAAGATATCCTTTGGAATTAGTCGAAGTGCGTGAAAGTTGGCCCAGACACCACAGTCATTAAAAAAAATAGAAAATGATCAAGAACAGCACACTGTTGTGTCAAATTGTCTATGATTAACCATTACCACCAATTTTTACTTGATGATCCCAAGTGGATACACTAGATTTCCAGTCACTAAGGTTCACCCTAAAAATGACAACAAAGAGCAGTCATAAATATTGAAGATTTCCTAGCTTTAGAAGAGTACTGACTTCCAAAAAATTGATAGAGATGATAATATGATCTAATGTACTTATCCAGGTAAGGAAAAAATGAGCACACTACCCATGAAAAGAGGAGGAAGAAAAACACAAAAAGATACTGCTGGAATTAGATTGTCTGTGGTTGACCATTGCTACCAATTTTCATTTGATAAATCTAAGTGGATATCATAGATTTGCAGTCACTAATGCTCACCCTAATATACGATGAAGAGACCTCCTAACCATTTCAAGTTTTTCCTAGCTTTAGAAGGGTATTGAGAAAGATCTTGCTGAGCTGCAGTGAAATAAAGAATTCTATCCGTAAGAATGTGGAGTATCAAGGAAACTCTTTCTATCATTCTAAATACCAAAAATACAAGAATTTTTAGCGCTCTTTTGAAGAAGTTGAATTACACTGTAGAGTCTTGGATTCATTATTTGTCCTGAGATTCCACATGTTCCTTGTTGCTAATGATTGAATTCTCAGTTTATTAAATGTATTCTCATAATTTGATGGGGAAAAAAATCATCTGTAGATGAATTCTCCCAGGCTCTTTTCCCTAGGTGGCTTCTAGAGATCCCTTCTGGGTGTCTAGAGCCCCTTTTCCGTGGTTCTCTGCCTTCAGAATCTCTTCCCTTTCTTGCTTCTTTTTTTTCAGGTTTTAGAACATGGAGAACAGGTTGTACTTCAGACAGGGGGGAAAATCTTACGATCTTACAGAATCAATATATGCTTCCGAGATATGATTTGAGTGGGTGGAGACTATCAGGATGTCTCTGAGGAGTATGATATTGACCAGGGGAGCTTTACTTTGGTTATGCAAAAGATTAAAGGAAGCTTCTGAAAGCAGGGGGAAACTTCAAATCATGGAGATGCAGAGACATTTCAACATATATTTATTGCTCCCTGAAGTTCAATAAGTACGGTTGATTTATTTCTGTTATCACGGTGCAGGGGCAGAGTAGATTAGTAATTATTATTCCAGAAAATGCATTTAATGAGGGATGGGGGAATCTGGTAACAAAAGTGGAAAACTTCATTGAGAGAAAAATAGAGAAGAAAGGGGAATTTATTACAAAAAGGGAATTAAATCTCAATACAATCGTTGGGAAGGGGGATTACAAGGGAGCTCTGAATAACAGTAAATGTAGCAACAGAGAAATGGATGTAGCCAGTGAGAACTCAATGCTGACGACAACTTCTCTTGTAGATGACAACAACCTGTTACGAAGATGTCTCGTTGGCAGGTTTTGTGGAGAATGAGATGCGCCAATTTGAAATGATGTGTGCAGATGTGCCCAATAAATGTGGAAGAAATGTTCAGGTGTACGACATGAATGGCTTCCGCTTCCTCTTCGAATTTCAAACCAGAAGGATGGCTGAACATGTTATCATAGGTGACTGGAAGAGACAAGGTCTGACCTTGAAGCTGGAATGGTGGTCTCCGACAATAGGAGCTTCCCAAGATGAAACAAGATTTGATTGGTTTTGGATTAGGGTTTTAGGGCTACCATTGCAGCTCTAGAACAAAAAGGTAAAGAAAAGATAGGTGATGAATGTAGGGGTGGCTAGAAACTGAAGAAGAGGCAGAAATTAAAAAACATCCGAGATGGGCAAGAATCAGAGTTAGAGGATCAAGGGAGAAGATCCCGACGAAGATAGAGATCGTCGATGATGGGCTGATATACTCACTGCCAGTACGGGTGGAGTCGCCGGCAACATCTAGATTGATGGAGGTGGAGAAGAGAACGGATCGAGGTGAGAGTGACATAAAACTGGATAGTACAGAAGCCAGACCTATGTTGCTAGAATACAGAGACAGTGTTGGACAGAGGAAAAGGTCCAGCAGCAAAGAAAACAACGGATATCGAGGTTTACAAGGAAGGGGTACTAGAAAAGGACAACAGTCACATGGCTAGAGGAAGAGGGACCCCTGAGCACACTTTAAATCTGAATAAAACACAAGCCCATCTCACACAACGATGGGGCCTTTCTAGCAAGCCCAAACTGCTATTTTCACCGACTTTTTTCTGATTTCATTAACTCAGGTTGGAGAGAAACAAAGCATCCTCTTAAGCACTCTATAATGGACTAGGAACTGGGAAAACATATGCAAATGGAAGAAGAAGAACCAAAAATCAGAAATCACAGAATCAAGGAGGCTCAGGTAGAGGACATGACTGAAGAAGGAGATATCATAGCTATTGAAGGGGAGACAAATAGTTACTTAATGAGCAAGGAAGATTCTTTTCAAGAGGCAGTTGCCACATACAATGAACCAGAACCATTCAGCATAGAAGAAAATCTTACGGAAGAGATGATAGAGACCTAAGTTGAACAGACTTCACTTTCATTGTCGCACCGATGTCGGATTCTCCAAAAATATACTACTTTTAGGGAATCTGACATGCATCCGTTGACATTTTTGAAGAGTCTGAGCAACATAGATAGAGACAAGGGCTACGATCTGGGTACACCTTATGTGATCAAATTAGGGCAAGTCTTTGGAGCAGCTATCAAGGGGTGTGAAAAAGACGCATATGCTTTGTGCATGAAGATGGATCAAAAGAGATACTTGGAGACACACGCAGGAAAGGGCAAACCCTCAAATAGCAATAACAACACAATTCCAAAAGAGCTCAGGAATTTAATGTTCGATATGAAATTCAAGGATGGTGAACCTAGAACCAGTGGAAGGAGACTAACCATTATGCATAGATGAGGATAAAGATCGTGTCTTGGAAGCTGAGGGGCTTAATGAGGAAAGAAAGAGGGGAGTGGTAAGGAATCTGATTAATCAATGGAGTGCAACTGTGTATTTTTTGGTAGAAACAAAGTCGGGGGAGAGGGGGGATATAGATAGACTCATTACATAGTAACTGGGATAATAGATGGGTGGGAGAGATACATTTGGAGGCAGACTTGGGTGGTGGGAAGTGATTTTAATGTAATCAGATATCCCAAATGAAAGAACAAACTGTTCCAGAATAAATGGAGCAATGGCTGAATTTTTTTAATGCGTTGAAGAGATGGAACTTGTGAACCCTCCTTTATTTGGAGGATCTTATACTTTGAGAAGGCGAGAGAATCATAGAAGTGCCACAAGAATTGATAGATTCTTATACTCTTCATCATGGGAAGAGCAGTTTACTCTCATTAAACAGACAGTATTGCCAAAGATAGGATCTGACCACAATCCAAATGTTATACTGTGGAGAATTGAACTTCAAGAAAAATTATTTCAAATTTAAAAGTTGGTGGCTGAGGGTAAAAGGGTTCCAAGAAAAGGTAAGACAGTGGAGGGGGTGCTTTTGTTGTTAATGGAGGCCTGACTATATTTTAGCTGCGAAGCTGAAAATGCTGAAAGAAAAGCTAAAATATTGGAGTAGAAATAATAGGGGCAATTGGAAACAAAGAAAGGGTGGCATTTTAAACCAATTGGCAGCCTTGGAGGCAATCCAAGAACAAAGAGCTCTCACAGATGATGAGGCATTGCAGAAATCAAACATAGATATGGAGCTTGAAGAAGTTGCAAGAAATGAGGAGATAGCTTGGAGACAAAGATCAAGGATACAATGGTTGAAACAAGGAGACAAAAATACAAAATACTTCTGTAGGATAGCTATAGCTCACAAAAGTGTAAACTCTATAGATAACCTGAAGGTGGAGGGTATGAAGATCAAAGAAGCTATACAAAATACTACAAGAACTTGTATAAGGAGACAGAAGATTGGAGGCCAGAATTAGCGTTACATGAAGCTACAAGGATCTCAGCAGAAAGAGGAGCTACAGAGACAATTTGAAGAGGATGAAATCTTAAAAGGCAGTAAATTGTAAACTATTGAATTTTTGTTTAGCTACTATTTTTGTTGCCTTTGTAGTTGATATTTGTTTGACTCTTATCGTTTAGCCTCTAGACTCTTAGGCTCGCGAAGGCAAGAAAGAGAAAGGCTCGCGACTTGGATCAAGTGAAGTGCAGAAAGGATGCAGAAAAGGTTCAAAAATACCCTTAATGTATTAGAAATGGTTCAGAAATGCCCTCCTTCCACATATTGGATCAAAAATGTCTTCCCTCCACCTATTGGATAAACAATGCCCTTAACCTACAAAAAATGGTTCAAATTTGCCCTCCTTTACCTAAAAGCATGGTTATCAACTATTAAAACCTATTTAATATGCCCGCATTTCGTGCGAACTTAATATATTTTATCGATAAATATAATATTTTTATCACATCAAAATATTTTTAAAAATTCATTTTAGCCTTCAAATTTGAATAAATTAAAACTCAACTTTTTAATTCATTTTACTTCTATTAGCATCTTAGTTATATATTTTTTTCATTGTCTAACAATTTTAGTCTTTTAAAACTACTGAAATTTTTGTATAAATTATGTTAACTGATACTGTATTTACACTCAGAAAAAAATTCAACAAAAATTAAATTCCTCTTCTCCGTAACTAAAACAATGTTTTTATACAACATACATTCTGGTTAATTCGCACGTTAGTTCATATATTTTATTTAAAGCAAATACTTCTATTAGGTAAGATAAACAAGTAAGAATTTTTCTAAAAAAATACAAATAAAAAAACTAAATAATTGTCAAAGTACTGTTAAAAAAATTATTGACATATATAATTAAAATTAGTAAATTTTTGAGTCATTTCTAATATTTTAAGGGAATTTTTTATCTAATAGGTATAGGGAAAGGCAAATTTGAACAATTTCTAATAGTTTAAGAGCATTTTTGACCCAATAGGTGGAAGGAAGGGAAAATTTGATCCAATAGGTGGAAGGAGAGTATTTCTGAACCATTTCTAATACATTAAGGGCATTTTTGAACTTTTTCCCTTAAGGATGAGGAAGGCAAGGTGTTGGTGGAAGAGACCTCTATTAAGCAAAGATGGCATGCGTACTTCCACAAACTCTTAAACGAAAAAAAGGAGATAGAGATATTGTGTTGGGTGAATTGGCACACTCTGAAAGACTTCAGGACTTTGGGTACCGTAGGTGCTTGAAGGTTGAAAAGGTTAAACGTGTTATTTGTAGGATGCGCAGTGGAAGAGCGACCTAACCCGATGAGATTCCGATGGAGTTTTGAAAGAGCACAAACAAGGCAGGTATGAAGTGGTTGACGGGATTGTTTAATGCTATATTTAAAACGGCAAAAATGCCTTATGAAGTAGATATAGTAGAATTGTATCCAATGAAGTTCATACTAGAAACTACAACAAAGAAATATAGAAGTGGAAAGGACATGGGTTTTCATTCATACACTTCAGCACTCAAAAAGAGGATGAACATCATTTCCACTGAATGAGAGAATGTTAATTGCTGATGTTACATGTTAAAACGCTGTAACTATGCACAACGAGCATGGATCATTACGACTCTGGAAAACAATAAACTACATGGTTTAAAGGAAATTTTTGTCAAAAACAATACTACAAGTGAAAGCTGTTAAAATGATACCGACAGAATAGTGCTTACTCCCAACAATACAAGAATTGGTATATGATTTGAAGTTTGAACAACTCCAACACAAATTTGAAAAGCTTGCTACATTAACCAATTAAATTTTAATCAAGAACAAGAACCACTTTTACAAGCTTCTAAATAATTGGATAGTCTTATATCAGTAATGCTCTAAATGGAACCTGGAGAGAATAGAATTATCCAAATAGAACCTGGCAATGTTCTTCTGATAATCCCTGATTAGAGCGAATAATTTGATGGAGATCAGTGTCCATAAGCTCATATGCAATGTAGACATCATTAAATGCTTCTCTTTGAGGTGGTGGAATTATATCTCTGATCGCAACAATCTGCAAGGCAAGATGCTGAATTAGCCTCAAAATTTTCTTTTATACACACACACATGATCAAAAGTCTCTTCCTTCTTGTGAAGCATCTATCTCCCATTGCGAAATCTAAGTAGCTCCCTCAATTACTTCAAAAATATGTACTCCCTCCATTTCAATTTGTTTGCCGGATTTGGACTTGGCACGGAGTTTAAGAAAATAAAAAAGATATTTTAATCTTATGATCTTAAACTGGATATATGTAGAATGTACCAAAATGTCCTTTAATCTTATAGTCATAAACATGCCATATGAAAAATTGGAATTAAGGAGTTAGCAACAATAGAAAGAGGCATTCTTTTTTAAACGAACTAAAAAGAAAAGTAAGAAAACAAATTCAATCGGAGGGAGTATAATTCTATATGCGTTCCATGTTTGCACACACAATAAAATTAAAACAAAGTTAATCTACTCTATCATTCAGCTGAAAAGGGGAGGGAAAAAAACAAGACTTTGTGTGGGGCGATACTAGCTAAAAGACATTACTCAATCTTTTTGTCTTTATAAAGAGAAAGAAACCATTTATTATTCATTCTCTCCATAGTATGTCACAATGTAGCATTGTTTCCTTATTATTTAAGTAGATCATTAATCTTGTAACATTGAACCAAGTGAATACATTCAACATCTCTACCGTTCCAATTTTATCACATGTCCCGAAGAGACAATTGAATAGTTCCAAAATCACTCTTTATACCATCTGATTGAAATACAATATAAAACAAGCATATATTTCCATACTTATTCCACAAATTTAAATTTGATCCAACAAGTAAATTATTATAGAAAACAAAAATAAATAAAAAATCACTCACTAACATTTTCATGATCCATATGTCGAAGAAGCTTGATCTCACGCAAAGTTCTCTTGGCATCAATTTTGTTATCAAAAGCATTCGCAATTTTCTTTATCGCAGCATGCTCATTCGTCTCCGAATTCAAGGCAGAACTATCATACCGCAAAATCACAAAAAACATGCCTCAACTCTCATCAATCAAAATATCACATAATAAATTTTAACAAGGACAAGAGTCAGTTGTAATGGGAAAAAAGCAAGAAAAAATTTACCAAACAATACCATAAGCTCCTTTACCGATGGGCATAATTGGAGGCTTATACTTTGCAGTAACTTCAAATATATTACCAAAAATATTGTATTGAATAAACCGTCCACCGTGACTCAACGTCGCAGGAATGTTATCCATTCCGGCCACCGGCTGCGACGGCGGATCTGGTTGCTGTGCCGCCGCATCCGACATCACCGTGTCAGTTTGCGGAGCTGAACCATCCATTTTTACCGGAAAACAGTAAACCCTAGAATCAAATTTGCCCTCTTTTTTCCTATTTCAGTTCTATAGCTCTTTCTGTGTGTGTGAAAAATGTGTGTGTTTTGGGGGAAAGTGAAGTTTGGGGTCAAACAGATCTGAATCGCGAAAGATGATGAAGGGAAATGCAAGTTTGTTGTTTTGCTTTTGTCTTTGTCAAAGTTAAACAAATTGAAAAAGGATTAAATGTAAATAAAGTGAGATATTTAAAATTAAATTATTTTAAAATATAAAATTACATTATGATATTGAATAAAATAGGTTTATTAGTCATGATTCATCTAAAAAAAAGTCATGACACTATAATTACCAAGCAAGATCCATTTATTTGGATATAAAAATATATATATTTTTGGTAAGTATTTGACATTTTATTATCAAAGTCATCCTACATCTTTTTGTTTAATCTTTGCATCATACCACTTCTTTAAAAAAAAAAAAAAAAAAAAAAAAAGCTATTTGAATTATCATTCTTAACTATTGTTCGTTTTCTGATGTTTTGAAATATTATTATATTTCTTTTCTGGCAAGTGAAGTAGAATGTTGCAGCTAAAGTTATTTTTAAAATTGTGGTTATAGTATTCTTGTTCTTATTTATATTAAGGGAAAAGGTTCAAACTGCTTCAGACAAATCTTTTTAATTAAAATAACTTGTTTTAACTTTAAATAATGACATATAAGTTGAAATAAAGAGAATAAGCTAGATATTAAGTTGTTTTAAAAATATTTCAATGTCCAAACAAAAATATCTTGCTTTGTAGTTATTGTGTAACGACTCATTTTTTGAATGAATCATGACCGTTAAATAACTGCACTATTTTGTTCTAATTCTAACATGTCGCGCAACTCAACATATTTAAAAAGTAACTTATAAAGTCATGTTTGAAACTTGTTTTAAAATAGGTCAAATATATAAACAGACACTTGGACTTGACCCAATATTTTATTTAGCTACCTCAATTAAACTTACAGCTATTTGAATATATGACTTTTGCTCAAAATGCGTCACTTAAAACCCCTCTTACTCAAACAATCAACAAAGTAAAACGTTTGTACTTCAAACGCATTCATATGACATATAAGCCAATTAGATGATGTTAGGTGGCTTTTGATCTTGAATAAATTCTAAAATCTTTGAAACAAAAAGAAAAGAGAAAAAGGAAAAAAAACTCGATTCTAAATTATCAATAAGAAAGTTTGTACGAGAAAAACTCTTCAAAAATTCAGCCCGCCAAGTCAATATCACATGAATCATCTCAATATGAGTAATGTACGCTTCAAAATATACTTATATGAGAAATACGCTTTAAGAATCATGTACCTAACGCATATACGAGAAATACGCTTCAAAAGTCACCTTAATTGGCTCCATAGCTCCAAAATGTTAAAAATTACTAAAATCCCGAAATATGACAATTTTAATATAGGGGCCTTCGCAATTGTGACCCCACTGTCACATTTGAGGCTACACAAGACTCAACAACAACTTTTTCACTAAAAATGTCTTAACTTTCTCCTACGATATCATAAATCGACGATTCTTGTTGCTATAATTCTGAAATCATGTTATAGATCTATCAATCAAAACACCATTTAGAGCTCATTTGCTTTGTATGGTAATTTATGCACAAAATGACTACCACAACATCATCAAAAAATGTCTGAAACTCATTAGAATCAAACCAAAACTTGTGAACAAGTTAAAAATCATCATACAAATCTGTTTGGAACTTTCAAATAATGAATAAGACTTCGTTTAGTCAAAACTTGACCGTGATCACTCTCATTTTTCAATTCAACTAGAAATCAACTCAAGTATCCAAATCACTCTCGAGCTCCTCAGTATCCGTATAAATTATTTGATTATGTTATAAATTACCATTCAGGCCTAATAAACCGTCAAAACTCATTTCTGAGCTCTTTACCCAATTTATTGACTTTGGTCAAACTTTAAATTTTCAAATTTTAAATTTAAATTTTTTTCTTTGAAACAAATCTGAATGCCACGGGAACCATTTTACCTATCCACGCAAGTCATAAACATAGTTTAAGGCTAAGAGGAAGGTCTTGAGGAAAACAGGTCTTTAGAACCCAAAACAACTATGCTGGTGTTATAAATTAACTAATTTGACAATTTTATAAAGAAAGAAAAGCAAGAGAATATAGAGAAAGTAGTAATATAGAGAGAGTAGTAAAAATTTTCTTCTATTTTGTGAGTTTCTTACATTGCAAATGATGGCTTATTTATAGCCAAAAAAAGATGAAGTAAAATACCATTTAAATTAAACAAATATTTCAAGTGGACAATCCACACAAATATTTCAAATGGACAATCCACAAATATTTCAAGTGGACAATCCACATAAATATTTTAAATGGACAATCCATAAATATTTCAAATGGACAATCCATTAGTCCATTTGTTCTTTAACACTCTCCCTTGGATGTTCACGTGAAATGTGTCTCGTTAAAACCTTACTAGGAAAAATCCAATAGAAAAAAGTCTAGTGAAGAAAAAAGAGTACACACATCTGGTAATACGTCTTGAGTGTTGCCTCATTAAAAATCTTATCAGCAAAACCTAGTGGGACAAAACCTTGACTAAGGGAAAAAGAGTACAGCGCGTATTTTGCTCCCCTGATGAAAATATCACTTAATATCTCGAAGATGACGCATTCCAATTTTATATCTCATTTTCTCAAAGGTTGAAGTTGGCAATGCTTTGGTGAACATATCTGCCAAATTGTCACTTGAACGAATTTGTTGGACATCTATTTCACCCTTCTTTTGAAGATCATGAGTGAAAAAGAATTTTGGTGAAATATGTTTTGTTCGGTCTCCTTTGATGTATCCTCCCTTCAGTTGAGTTATACATGCATCATTGTCTTCATACAATATTGTTGGAGCGTCTTTTGTCAAAGAAAGGCTACATGTTTCTTGAATGTGTTGAGTTATTGATCTTAACCAAACACATTCTCGACTTGCTTCATGAATGACTATTATCTCTGCATGATTTGAGGAAGTGGCAATCATAGTTTGCTTTATTGAACGTCATGATATAGCTGTACCACTACATGTAAATAAATAGCCTGTCTGCGATCAACCTTTATGGGGATCAGATAAATATCTCGCATCTGCATAACCGATCAATTGTGACATTGAATTATTTGAGTAAAACAATCCCATATCAATGGTACCTCGAAGGTATCTGAATATATGCTTAATTCTATTCCAGTGTCTTCGTGTTGGAGAAGAACTAAATCTTGCTAACAAGTTTACTGAGAAAGATATATCTGGTCTAGAATTATTGGCAAGATACATTAATGCACCAATTGCACTAAGGTATGATATTTCAGCCCCAACAAGCTCTTCATCATTTTCATGAGGTCGAAATGGATCTTTATTAATATCAAGAGATCTCACAACCATTGGGGTACTCAATGGATGTGCTTTATCCATATAAAACCTCTTTAAAATATTTTCAGTATATGTTGACTGATGGACAAATATCTCATTTGTAAAATGTTCAATTTGTAGACCAAGACAAAATTTTATCTTTCCAAGGTCTTTCATTTCAAACTCTTTTTTCAGACATTTTACTGCCTTTGAAAGTTCTTCCAAAGTTCCAATAATATTCAAATCATCAACATATACTGCTATTATGACAAATTTAGATCCAGACCTTCTCATAAAGACAAAGGAAAATTAGATCATTTTTATATCCTTCTTTTAGCAAATATTCGCTAAGAAGATTGTACCACATTCGCCCTGATTGTTTCAACCCGTACAAGGATTTTTGAAGCTTTATTGAGCAATTTTATCAAGAATTCTTGTATGCTTCAGGCACTTTAACTAACTTGACAATTTTATAAAGGAAGAAAAACAAGAGAATATAGAGAAAGTAGTAATATAGAGAGAGTAGTAGAATTTTTCTTCTATTTTGTGTGTTTCTTACATTGTAAATGATGGCTTATTTATAGCCAAAAAAAGATAAAGTAAAATACCACTTAAATTAAATAAATATTTCAAGTGGACAATCCATACAAATATTTCAAATGGACAATCCACAAATATTTCAAATGGACAATCCACAAATATTTCAAGTGGACAATCCATTAGTCCATTTGTTCTTTAAGAAGCTGGTCATTAATTAACTTAGTTTGCCTATCATTTTATGAAGGAATCGTCAATCATGTCCATGATAATTATATTAGTAAATGCCTAAAAATCAGCAGTAAGTTTATTTTTCTCAATTGCATACATGTATTCTTTTTCAGTTTGGAACTTTTATCGTATATTTTACTCTAAACAGAAATATCTAGAGAACCCAGCTTAAATGAGTGAAAATGAGCTATGCAATGACAAGAGATAGTCGCTTGAATGGTAAACACCTTCCACCTCCAACTTTAAAGTTGTTAGTTCAGGTAACTAAGAGAGAAAGAAAAGTGGAAGCTTCTAGGGAGGGATAAAAAAACACTAAAAAGGATGTTTAAAAAAACTATGCGATAGAAATGAGTAATTTGCAGTTGACTCTCCTAATACATACACTCTTTCGTGATTTACATCTTATTTTTATATATTTTTAATGATCTACACCCTACTCTACTTGCAAAATTATTTTTTAAAAAATAAGTGTCAAAAACACATCTGAACTATCCCATTTTTTGAGTTTTATACCTAAACTATTGGGAGTATGTTTTATATCTAAATTATCACTTATTAGTTTGAGAAACACACCCCTCTCTTTTATTCCACTCTCATTATGATGTGTGTACTACACTCTCTCTTTCATTTAAAAAAATTTGTCACATCATATTCCACATAGACAAAACATTCCACCTTAACAAAAATTTAATAAAAATTAGAATTAATTAAAATTTCTCCACCCAAAAAAATTATAAAATAAAATATAAAATATTTTTCTTACCTCAATCCACGACTTTCTCTCACCAAATCCCCCACCCCAACCCAATTTTTTAGTTTTATTTTTATTTATTAAATTTCTTTTATAAAAGTTCTTTAAAAATTCTTATTTCATCTCCCCCCTCCCTTCAAATAATAATTTAGATATTTTTATTTTTTTAAAAAAATTCTACCCCACCCAACCTAATCCTGCGCTTTCATTTTTTTCTCTTTTTGTGTTAGATATATACATATGATTTTAGGAAAGTATTTTTTACTTGTCGCAAGACTTTGTTAAAATAAATTTTAATTTCTGTTATATTCCGTAAGCAAGTAGGAAAAAATATTTTCCTAAAAATATATGTATATATCTAACACAAAATGAGAAAAATATTTTAAAAAATTATATAAATTAAGAGCAGATGGTTAGATGGGGTGAGTATAATTTTATTTTAAAAAAAATAAAAATAATAACATTTTTTTGGAAAGAGTGGCCGGGGGTGAGGGTGAAGTATGAATTTTTTAAAAATATTTATAAAAGAAACATAAAAAATTTTAAAAAATAAAAGGATGGAGATTGTGGGGAAGGGGGGAGGGGGAGAGGTGGTGGAGTGCGTGAGCAAAATATTTTAAATTTTATTTTTTAAAAAAAATCTTTTTTAAAAAAAGTAATTTCTTTTATAAAAAAATAATTTCTTTTTTTGGGGGATAGAAATACTTTAGTCTTTAACTTTTAACTAATATTAATAGTTTATTAATTTTTGTCAATGTAAAATATTTATCTATGTGGAATGCCATGTGACAAGGTTTTTTCAAAAAATAAAGAGAGTAAAGAGAGTGTATTACACACACCACTGATATGTGTTTTTCAAACTAATAAGTGATAGTTTAGGTATGAAACTCACACTTCCAATAGTTTAGGTATGAAACTCAAAAAAATTCTTTTTTAAAAATATTTACGAGGATAAAATAGAAAAGACAAAACTCATATTGTACGACAAAAAGAAAAGTTCTACCCTGAAGACATTAAAAAATAAAGACCATCAAATGATGTAGTGTAGTGAATGAAGTTGCTCTTTCCTTAATAAGAGATCTCAGTTTGAGCCTTGGTATGGAAAAGTCTTTGGTAGGGAGTGTTACCCCCGAATGGGTCCTACTTAGCGCGAATCCAAATTAATTAGGTACCAATGTGGATACCGAATATCGAATGAGAACCAAATGAGAAAGAAAGTAATGATAATCCCAAATATTTGAAGTTCTTTCGGTTCGAACTATCGATCATATAAATGTAAAAAAAATTAAATATCTACATATAGTAAGATCATACGCATTTTGAAATTTCATCCATTCTAGAACTTGGATTCACTTTATATATATTTCCTCAAATTCAATTTGTTTGTCTAATTTGACTTGACTAATTTGACTTGACACGTAGTTTAAGAAAATAAAGAAGACTATTGAATAATGCAATCTTAAACTAAAGGCATGTAAAATATATCATAAAGAGAGAAATATTCTTTTTTAAACAAACTATAAAGGAAAGTAACACAAACAAATTAGAAGAAAGGGAGTATTATTACATAAACATATCAAGACATGCCAATTGCCAAATGCTTACAAAAGCTATAAAATCACTTATTATTCATGAACACCTATGATCCACAACATAAATCTCAACTTCTAAAAATAATTTGCATATGGAGAAGCAAATTCAAGAAACTCTTCATCGCGCTCAAATACAGACATGTCTTGTTCATCCAACATGACGAACGCTTCGATGCCATCGTCTTTGTAGTTCATCAAATTGAACAATTTATTGTACGGACCAGTAGCTATGGTCGTAGCCATCGGTTTGCCCCAACCAAAATCGACATCGTAGAACGGAAATTTACATACGCTACTACAAGTGTATTCATCAAATTCCTTCTTCTTGGGTGGCAATCCTTTAGCTAATTCAAGAATTTCCAATGCCCATGCATTTTCTTTAATATTATCTCTAGTCCTAAATAGTTTTTTTTCTTTCCTCATGAGACTAACTATTTGTGGTAAGTTCATGTCTGCCTCGTTGAAAATATGTGTCGAAAAGTGAGACAGAACATTGCCAATAGAGTTAGGTGGTAACTTTGGTGAAATCATCCCTCGTAAATCGGCATACTGGATTAATTTAGAAGGGATGAAAGAGCCTGAGTTCGCGGTCACTGCTTTAGCAACACATTTGAAAAGAAGTGCACTAAGGACTTCAGTAGTTGTAGGATTTTTCACTTGTGATTCACTAGCAAGATAGGACTTAAGTGCACTTACTTTTGATGAGGAAAAAACATACCTTTTTTGTATACATCCATCTAATATTGATGGAACAACAGGGGAATCCAGAGGACCACTTGGTGGTGATGGAAAAATAGTGTCACTTATGTAGTAAGGTGGAGTTGTTTTTGCGTTTGGATCGCGCGTTAATGTTGCCCAATCGATTGAAAATTGTAAACCATTACATGCATCTCCAATCTTGTGTGACAAACATGTACTTACTGCAATTCCTCCACAATCGAAATGTGTTAATTGAATTACAGCCAAACCGTAGTCAGAATCATTCTCCCAAGCTACACAAGGAGGGAAGATTAAATCTTTGACATTACAATCTTGGTGATTGAGAACTTGAGACATTGGTGCATCAATATGGACATTCAAGAACTCAACACCCTCGTCATTACAATCGATCGCGGTGTTATCTTTCATGTGTCCTGCATATGGATAATAAGAGACTAAATTTTTGGAGAGGGAGTTTTCAAGAAGTTTTGATATTTGGGCAGGTTGATTAGAAAGTGCACCTAATTGATTATTGGAGTAGAAAAAACCAAAGGGTACATAACTGTGTGTTTGAGCTTGTTCAATGAAAGAAAATTTGTGCCATTTTTGAGTTAAAGGGGTTGGATAAGAAGGTTTGATGAGTTTCTTGGAAGCTCTTGATAGAACTTTCAATGCAGTTGAGGCCATTTTCTCCAATTGTGGTTACATCAAATTCTTGACACAACAATTTATTAAATTGATGTATTGCATAATAAGACAAAGTCCATTATTAACATAGAAAAATGTTACTTTAGTCATAAAAAGACAAAAAAAGCCCATTATTAAGAAATGTTATCCTGGTGAATGATTTCCAAGCAAATGTCACCAATTGTCAATTTTTGTTATGTAATAATTATTGGATATGAAGATTCTTTAGCAAAGTTGGAGCATCGGGAATTAGCACCTCATAAAATATGTATAAAGATTTTTACCTTCTGTGGAGCCTAATTTTTATAATTATAAGTAGCCCACATTTCCATATCTTGTCCTATTTAGTTTATTTTATATGTAATATGAAATACTTAGGGAAAATGCAATAATTTCTTTATTTGTGATAATGATTTCCATTTTTTGATGTTAAGAAACTGATTGAAAGTGTAATATTAAATGTTTATCATCATACATTTAAAACATTATTGATTGAATCAAAATAAAAAAATTGAAAACTCCATTTTTTTAAAAAGCTCGAAAACTCAGAGGTAAGCTTTGTGATTTATTTCAATTTTGGCAATTTAATAATTGAGGTTCGTTGGTGATGTCATTTTAAAGTTGTGGTTAAATTATGAAGTTATTTTATGAAGATTTGAGCTCATTACAGTGACAACATTTGTTTGGAAATTTCATGGCTGATATATATATATATATATATATATATATATATATATATATATATATATATTGGTATTTGATGTTTAGATCTTAATTAGCTATTATAAATAAAAGGATGCAATAAATTATTTTAATAATTTTGTGTATCAAGAAGAAGGAATGTATTTGTCAATCAATTTATTCGGGAAAAAAAATAGAAAGAGTATGAATGTAAAAAAAGAAAAACACCAATAACTGATGGACATCATTTAAATACAATTATTTTCTTTTAGATAATCGTATTTGAAATTTACTATGTGTATGACATTAATGATGATTACCATTAATATTTTAATATATTATTTTTATACATGATATATTTCTAACAAAATATGGAGTATTAGACAATATTGGAATGTGATTGTTATAGAGAGGTAATTTCACAAAGAGTGTGCTGCTATAATGATTGTCAATTTGTCACAAATGTTATAGGTAGAATGTTGTTATAAAGAAGTAAACTATAACATCAAAAATCGGTTTTAGAGAAAATCGTATTGTTATAATGAAATCTTGTTATAATGAATGATTGTTATCATGAGGTTTGACCGTATTATGTACCGTAAGTGTATATTATTGTATAATATCGATAACGAATGTACTGTTGGGAATTTTTTTTTAGCTATGTGGGGATAAATTAAAAATGGCTATGTGGGTGCATATATTGTGTTGAGTTGTATATTTTTTAAAAAGTTCCTAAAACACATATATCTAATGAAGTGATGATCTTTATTAGCCTTTAGACATCTCAATGCAGAATTTATGAGTGACAAATGGGTGGTCTAGAATGAAGTTTGACGAGTCAAGATGTACTCAATTAATATATGAGCCCATGCCCAATCATATTCAAAGCTTATTTGTGCTGAAACGGGTTGGGTTAAGATGGACTAAATGATGGATAATAACCTAATCCATTCAATTTGACTCAACTTTTTTTTTTTAGAGATATCAATAATTTTTCTTAACCAAATATCCACAAACAAGCCTTTATAAATACACCAATAATATACCTAGTGAAATTTTAAAGTAGGATCTGAAAAAGTTGTGTATTCAAGAAATTGAACCCTGATCAGTACTGTGAGGGGGTACCATGACTTGGAAAACCTCACTTTGAACAAACAAGTCTTCATAAATATTACATAATACCAGAGTTGAGTTGGGAGTCAAGGTGAGGGTCGAGTCTCGAGTCAAGAATGGACTCCATTTCGGGTTGATTCGATTCCCCCGCTTGCCCAGGAAATGAGTTGCGTAGCGGTTGGTTTTAGATTTTGTGTCTAGATTAAGTGAGAAATCAAGTCACTGGTCTATTCAGGTATTAGGTCACATGTCGGGCCCTATGTTTGGGTGAGGGTCGAATTGTGAGTTATTTTTGAATCTTGGGTTAGAGTCAAATCTCGGATTGGGGTTGAGTCTTGAGTTGGTGTCGTGTAATGTCTCAATGAAAAATTATTTTTATATGTAAAATAACCATATTATCTTTTTCTTTAGCGTTATCATGCTTATTATATATTGTGGGGATGGTTGGCATGGTTCATGATGCAATCAAGTGAGATTTTAGTGGTTTTGAGCCTTTTGAGTTGAATTATATTGAAATGATTAACTTTGATCAACATTGCATGATTTGAGTGCTGGATGGTGATTATGTTAGTTCTGTTGCGTCTGGAACGTCGATTTTGATCTACTGGGGTGGTTGGTTAGGGTCTCATGACCTTAGGTTGTGATTTAAGTGTGTAGGCAAAAAGTTGAGTATTTGGTTTAAGAGGGGTTTCGAGAGGGTATTTTTGTCATAATAATATCTTTTTGAAAATCCAACGATTCTATTGGCTTTGAAACATGTTTTATGATCAATTTGTACTATTGATTCGTATTTATAGAGTTTGAGATGAGTTCTGAGGGTCAAAAAAGATGTTTTGAAGGGTGTTTGTGCAAGTTGACAACGGTCAATAGGCCCTTGTTTCGCTGGAAACAACCCTTATTTCAGGATTTCTTTTCCATTTTCATTATTTTACCATTTTCAACGCCTTGAGAGCATGGGAGAGAGATTTTGGGAGAGATTTCTTAAGGGAATTTGTGAGGGTAAGTTCCTAACTCAATTCTAAATCATTTTCTACCAACTTTATCTACTAAATTCTTCAAAATCAAAGATTTCGAAAGAGGGTTTTGGGTTTTTTTCCCCAAATTGAAAATTTAGTATTTCTTTAATTTGAGACTCGATGTCTTACTTGATTTTGGTTGGGTTTTCACCCACAAACTCCTTTCACTTGAGAATTATGATTTTCAAATAAAATTTCATATTTACCCTTTTTCAATTTCGAAGAGATTTTTGGTCAATTTTGCCTTGATTTTCAATTTTGAAGTTAATATTCCATTGATTTTGACTTCAAAATTTGGGGCTTTTCTCAAGAACATGGATTGTTAGTCAAATTGGGGTTCCACGCTCATTTTCAACTCTTTTTTGATGCGATTTTCATTAATGGGTTTCAAAACCTTTAGGTAACATGATTTTTACATAAATTTCCAGATTTGGCTCTAACTCTCGAGAATGGATTTTAGGTCATTCAGGACCTGATTTTTAAAATTAATGACATGGTTATTGTTTCAGAATTTTATTGTAATTTTATATTTAATTAGATTGTGTCAATTTGGAGACCCATGAGATAGGGAAGACTCAAGTGCCAAGTTGATTGTTTGCTTTCTTGAAGAAATGGTCCTCTTTAATTTTTGTTAAGTATATTGAACCATGTAGTCATTGTGTGAATGGGTGTAATGAGAATTGATGAAGGATTTCGTATAAATTACGTATTATGAATTATTGAATGAGTTCTAACGATGTAAAGTGGGATAAAAGAAGAAAATTGTTGTTATGTGTGATATAAGATGTGCCATGAATGGTTTAAATAGTTGAATCAACTTATTCATGATATTAACTGAAATTATCTGTGTTGGGTTCATATTGTGAAGTTTACATTCCTCTCATTTAGCATTTGCACATATCTATTTGCATTGATGCGATATTCTTGTTTTGATGATGCTTGTGAGGATGAGAAGAAATAAGGGACAGGCCACACGAGCCGTGACATATTTATATTAAGAGGAAATACTGGACGTGCCACATGAGCTGTGGCAAATTCATATTGAGAAGAAATACGAAATGGGACATACGAGCCGTGGTAAGTACATGGACTGATTAGTCTCCCATGGATCCTGTATTGAGATTTAACGTGTATGTATCGTTAGGATAGGCATGCATCATTACTTATGACATTGAATTTTATTGCATTGCACTTCATCCTTGTGTTTTGCTATCCATGAGTGATGTCATGTTATAATGGTTGTTGAATATGAAAGGCTATAGTGATTTATTTGTACGTGTTGAGGTGCAAATTTTGATATTGTAAATGTGCTATATTGCTGTTGAGTGTGAACTGTTATGTTAGACTGATTTATTCTATACATGTTGTAGTTGTGGAGGCTCAGTTGGTGTGTGATGGAGTATTTGTGTTCTGTATTACTTACTTCGAGTTAGATAGGGCTGCTTATTGAGTACCATGTTTTTTAGTACTCATCCCCTTGCTTTCTACACTTGTGTAGGTTACAGGCTCTCTACATCTTGATTACCCTTCTCACCTTCATCTGAGGCTTGTTCGAGTAGTTCGTAAGGTAGATGTTTTTCACTTCGGCAAACATCTATTACTCTTTTATTATGTTTTTATTCTATTTATAAATACGAAGATATTTAGACTTGTATTTTTTGAATCTAATGTAATTTAAAGTCTTGTACACATGACACCAGGTTTTTGGGGTGTATTTGAGATATATCATATTTATCCGCAATTTTCATGATTTATTAATCTTTCATCTTTTTTACTTCCATATTCTCTCCTTATTTAAGTTTTAAGCTGACCTATCGAGGTGGGATAGGACATGTGACATTGCACCCATTTTTGGATCGTAACAAAACCACTCAGGGAGTGTTTGGCTGGTAGTGATGGTTGTTTTAGATGTGGCAAGCCAAGTCACAAATTGAGGGAGTGCCAGTGGCCTCATAGAAGGTAAAGGATATTCTCTAGAAGACCCAGTCCAACTCCTCATAAGCTCCAAATGGTCACTCTACTCAACGGAGTACCTCATTTAGTGGGGGTGGTGGACAATGACAAAATAGGTTCTATGCTTTGCAGACTCGACAGGTTTAGGAAGATTCCTATAAGACTTATTGATTGATTTGATAGGGTTTGATTGTATTATGAGCATTGAGTCTTGGGAGGAGTACCGACCACCTAATTGAGTAAGAGTAAATAAAAATTCGAACTCAATAACTACGTAGCCAAACGTAGAAGAGGATTGAACTGTTAAAGTCAGATGTTCCCTACTTTATTATCCTGAAAACATAGGACTTGATTGATTGATTGGATCCATGATTGGATGATTCGTCCTTTACTTTGGCAAAGTATTGGACGGTTGTGGCAACAACAACGAGCTTGTTGTACGATCACTAGCATAAGAGAAACTTCCAGATATGTCTTGATAGTACTCTAGTGATTAGATTGGATTGCTTATGATTGGTCTATGTCTAAACCTATTCTTACTTTAGACTTATGACATCTTGATTGAGTTCATCATCTTTCTAATTTGAGATATCTGAACTGATATGATGCTACGAGATGCATGTTTCATTCTATCATATTACATACTCTTACATTCTACGTACCGACGTCTATTTGGACCTGCATCATTCATGATGCAGAGACAGATTCTAGAAATCATCAATAGGCGCACCTTTGAGGATCTGTTCTTATTCAACTGATTAGTGAGTCCTCCGCTGCATTCGGAGGATACCATTTATGTTATTCTTGCTTTGATTTTAGTCTTTTCATTTTGACTTGAGGTATCCATGAACATGTCATTAGCACCATTTAGACAATAATGATAAAGGCTTCATAGACTATATAGAGATGGGTTGATTGAGTATTTCTATTTTTTGAATTGTTCTTGTTAGACTATTCTCATTACATAGATTGGAGTTGGATTTGTTGGCCTATGACCTTTATTCCTTGAGTTAGATTGTTGATTGAATTTGCCCACTTATTTATCTCGTTATTTCAAGTCTTTCGTTGATTGAATGAATGAACGGATATGTGATTATGCCAAGTGATTTTCTTGAGAGCCAGTAATGGTTTCTGAGTGTCGGCCACGTCTAGGGTACCCTTCCGGAGTGTGACAAACTTGGTATTAGATCATAAAGTTCAAGATTCCTAGGGAGTCTATGAAACCGTGTCTAGTAAAGTCCTTCTTATGGGTGTGTTGTGCACTACACTTATAATTAGGAGGCTATAGGACATTAGGAATTGTTTCACTTTTTCATATTTTGAGTTCGTACGATAGAGCTTAAAACTCTAAGAAATCTCTTCTTATTTGTGTGTTCGTTTCAGATCATGCCTCCAAAAAGAGCCGCCGGACAAGTCAGGGGCAGAGGACGTCTTGCCAGATAGAATGTTGATCAGCCTGGGCAGCATGTGCTTGAGGGACAAGGAGGACTTGTTTTTGCAGCACAGCCCCCATAGGCCGATATCACCAATGCTGAGCTCCGCCAGGCCATCCTGACCTTGGCATAGGCAGTGACAACTTTGGTGGCTAGGTAGACAGCATGATGCTTCAGATACATCTAGGATTTGTGAGTTCTTGAGGATGAACCCGCCTGAGTTTATAGGGTCGACACCTAATGAATATCTAGAGAACTATATAGATGAGCTTTAGAAAGTCTTCCAGGTTATTCATGTGAGTGATGTGAACGGGTTGAATTGGCTACCTACCAGCTCAAGGGTGTTGCTAGACTGTAGTTTGACCAGTGAAGGAAGGCTAAAGGAGAGGGTGCACCACTTCTAAGTTAGATAATGTTTGGGGATGCTTTCTTGGGACGTTTCTTCCCAAGAGAGTTAAGAGATGCAAAGGTAAGAGAATTTTTGAATTTAAAACAAGGCTCTATGACTGTACATGAGTACAGTCGCAAGTTCACACAACTGTCCCGTTATGCTCTGGAGATGGCTGCTGATATTAGGAGTAGGATGAGTTTGTATGTGGACGGACTGGGTCGTTTGACAAAGAAAGAGGAAAGAGGAGCAATGTTGGTTGGAGACATGGATATTGGTAGGTTGATGACTTATGTGTAGCAGACAGAGGAGGAAAAGTTGCAGGAAAAGGAGGAGTTCAAGAGCAAGAGGGCTAAGACATCTAGCTATGAGGTTGGTAAGAGAGGGAATAAGAATGGGAGCCATTTTCAGACAGGGCCATCTGGGCCAGTTCCATAATCTGCTAGTGCGCCTACACCCAGGGTCAGAAATGAATAGGGGCCTCAAAACGTCAAAGCCCAGGGTTCTCAGTCACAAGCTAGTGTGGCTCAAGGTCCTAGAGGTAGGCCACCATGTGGTAAGTGTGGCAAAGTTCACTTAGGAGAATATCGTAAGGGAGGAATTGGGTACTACAAGTGTGGCCAAGTGGGTCACTTTCATAGAGACTGTCTAAAGTGGGCCAGGAAAGCCCAATCTTCTACTCCAGCACCACCAGTTTGAGGAAATCAGAGTGGTACTACTTCTGGTATATGCGGAGGTTCAAACCATTTGTATGCCATAGGTAGTCACCAAGATTAGGAGAACTCGCCATATATTGTCACTGGTATGCTTCGAGGTTCTTCTTTTGATTGTTATACTTTATTGGATCTAGGTGCCACTTGGTCATTTGTAACCCCTTATGTGGCTAATAATTTTGATAACATCCATGTGTTTTCTTGAGCCTTTCAGTGTGTCTACTCCTGTTGGTGAGTCTGTCCTAGCTGAGAGGGTCTATTGAGATTGTATTGTGTCAATCTATCATAGGGATACCATGCCAACTTAATTGAGACATGGTTGATTTTGACGTGATTCTTGACATGGATTGACTTTATTGCCTATTATGCCTCTGTTGATTGTAGGACTCGGATTGTTAAGTTCCGATTCTCCAATGAGCCTGTCTTAGAGTGGAAGGGTAGTTCTATGATGCCTAAGGGTAGATTTATTTCCTACTTTAGGGCCAGAAAGTTAATCTTGAAAGGGTGTATTTATCACATCGTGCGAGTGAAAGATCATAGTGTTGAGTCTTTATCCCTTGAGTCGGTTTCGATTGTTAATGAGTTTCTGGAAGTCTTTCCTGAGGATCTGCCCAGAGTCCCTCCTGATAGGGAGATTGACTTTGGGATTGATGTTCTTCCCGATATTCAGCCTATTTCTATCCCTCATTATAAAATGCCCCCTGCTGAGTTGAATGAATTGAAAGAATAATTGAAAGATTTATTAGATAAAGGCTTCATTAGGCTGAGTGTCACATCTTGGGGCACTCTTGTCTTATTCGTGCGAAAGAAAGATGGGTCCCTTAGAATGTGCATTGATTATCGGCAATTGAACAAGGTCACCATAAAGAATAAGTATTTTCTCCCCAGGATAGTTGATTTGTTTGATCAACTTCAGGGTACCACTTATTTCTCAAAGATAGACCTAAGATCAGGTTACCATCAGTTGAAAGTGAGAGAGTGTGATATCCCAAAGAGACAACTTTTCGTACCTACTATGGCCATTTTGAGTTCTTGGTCATGTCCTTTGGATTGACTAATGCACTTGCAGCCTTTATGGACCTCATGAATCGAGTGTTTAATCCGTATCTTGATGTGTTCATGATTGTCTTCATTGATGACATTTTGGTCTACTCCAAGAATGAGGAAAAACATGCCTATCATCTTAGAGTTGTCCTCCAGAATCTGACAGACAAGAAATTGTATGTAAAGTTCTCCAAATGTGAATTCTGGTTGGCATCAGTGACTTTCCTAGGCCAAATTATATCTGGAGATGGTATTCGGGTTGATACTCAAAAAATTGAGGCAGTGAAGAATTAGCCCAGACCCATGCCTCCAACTGATATAAGAAGTTTCTTGGGTTTGGCTGGCTATCACTACTAAAAAATGTGAAAAAATGACGCAAAAATGCGATGCACTACGTCACTTTTTTGGTCAAACTCAAAGAAAAAGCGATGCAGTCACTTTCGTCGCTTTTTTGCTCGACACTTTTAAAAAAGCGACGGACAGGGTCGCAAAAAGTGACGGACTATGTCGCCCCTAAAATTGTTTTCATTAAAAAAATATATATATAAAAACGACGGACTCCGTCTTTTTATTTTTTTAAAAAAGTAATTATTTAATATAAAACGATAGATTATTTGTCTCCATTCGTCGCTATTTGATCTTGGTGTTCTAAAATATTTTCAAAAAGGCAACGGACTAAAGGACCCAGTCCGTCGCTTATCTGCAATATTTTTGACAGTAGAAACCTGCAGTTTCTGCAGTCCACCTGCAATCAAAATGAAATTCACTTCATAGCAATTCAGCCCCTTCAAACACAAATAACAACCAAAAAAATACGCAAAATACATAATAACAAACATAATTAAACACTTAAAACGAATAAAGTCATTATTTAGAATGATATAAAGTTTGTCAAAGTTAACAAAAAAATTTAAAATGTTTATAAACTAACATAGGGAACCTAAGGACTATTTGCTATATATTCATCACTATCGTCGGATTCATCCGGAGTGGACCCTCTTGAATATCGGGGTAGAGGCTGACGAGCGAGGTTGAGCACTTGTTATTTAATATGTTCAACTTATTCATTCATACCTTTTTTGCTCCTCAACTCTTCTTTTCTCAAATTCTGCCAATGCGCGTGTAAGTTATATAATTTGCGTAGACATAGAAGCTATTTGAACCCCGTCAAAGGCCTCAGCTTGACGCGATGATCCAATACCTTCTTAACCTGATTGGAGTCGTCGTACATTATTCCTAGAGTCCATTCCATATATTTGGCCCTTGTGGCTGCCTCCAACCATTTTTTCTGTCCAAATTTGAGTGGACTGTTCAGGCGTTAGCTAGATCGAATCTCCCATATCACGTATGTGTCGCTCATAATCTTGCTGCATATTAAAAAATAAAAGTTATAATCAATATATATATATATATATATATATATTAAAAATGAAAGTTAGAATCAAAATATATTATACATTCTATTAAATAACTTACATAGGCTCATTCTGCCATTTCTTTTACCACTCATTCGAATCCGATGCATTAGTCTTTTTCTTTACATGATTCTTCTTAAAGACTTCATGACGATAGAGAGTGCGTCCCAATTTTTTTTTCTATAAATAAAAATACAATTAATGAAATAATATTTTGTCAAATAATTTATTAAAGAAAATAAATTTAAACTTAAAATTTAGAAACCTTATCATCTCCCTCTGAATCGTACCAATACTCTTTGCACCTCTGGTGTGCAATGAGCCACCCTTTAGGCTGACTCTTGCTTTTTTTTTTTCTTATTCGGACAAAGCCTTGAATTCTTTGGTATCCAATAGCGGGATAATTCTTCAAATATATGAGGCAACATCCAACTCGAAGGTGCCCGATCATCCCTAACTTTCTTTAGCCAGCTAGACAGTTTGGCGGTCGCTTTTTTTCAAAAGTGATCGCAATGACCATATTGTACCTTGGCTCCCAGGTACATAAAGTCACAATAAATGAATAACGCTAAATAATTAGTTAAGTAAAGTATACTAAAAATATTAAAAGTAACTTAAAAAAAATAGATTTAAAATATATATACCTTGAATTCATTAAACATCGCCTGACGAATACTATTTGGAATCTCCCTCCAAGAGTGATATGGATCAGTATATACCCTCCTAACACTCTCCTGAAGAGCCCTAACAGCCTCCTTCAAAGGTTTCCACCTGCAAGACACATAATAAGCATATAATTAGTTCATGAATACTTTATTAATATAGCAAAAATAAATAAATACAATATTAAACTTACGAGGATCCATCAAGCTCAATCATGACTCTCCCAAGTCTATCCCTCTGCTCAGGAGCTAACCGAGGCACATCATGTACTACCACTAATCTATTAGCAAAACAAGGTGAAGCTGATGTTGTAGTAGTATAAGTCTCAACACTAGAATCTCTAAGTGTCAGAGTAGATATGTGAGGTGATTGAGATGTGAGAGATAGAGTAGATAAAGATGCTACTCTCTGGATTTAAGCAATAACGTCTGTGGGTAAATGGTAGGTCTGATCATATGAAGTATATCAGATCTATGAAGAAGTAAAAGCACCGCGTGGTCTGCAGAACTGATTATGGTAAACTAAAGGATCCATAGTCTCAAAAGGCACAATATGAATATGTGTAGGACTAGTTCGGCGGCGCTGCATCTCCGACGCAGAAAAATATGTCCTGGGATATGTTAAGGATCAATAGGTTTCCTAGACTTCTTTGTACTCCTACCAGAATGGCTAACCCCAAGATGATCCCGAGATATATCACCATCACCAGATGACATTTGTATGTAAAGTAAAAATACAATATATTAAAAACATAAATTAAATAAATTACTAGTTATAATCTACTACTCTATTCTCCCCCTCTTGTTTCATTTTCGTCATCTTTCCATTCCTCCTCTTCAGTTGTTTCATATTCATTATCATTCCATTCCTCCTCCTCAAATGATTCATATTCCTTGTTTACTTCTTCCTCAATATTTGGCATTATAAGTTCATCTTCGGAAGCCTCTTTTAGTATGTGTTGAGGATGTTCGAGTGTGGTTTCCAACTCAACATCAACTTGTTGTTGAACAAGTGAAACATCATTTTGGTACGCCACATCTAATACATTCTCAATTTCAATTCTTCCACAGGGTTTGTCTTAATAACAACCCACCAATCAACCTTATCTTTACGCAATGGATATGGAGCGTAATAGACTTGCTTAGCATTTTGGTCAATGATAAAAGGATCATAACTTCCGTATTGTCTGATGTGCTTAACTTCAATTATATTTTGTTATTGGTCCACTCTTGTTCCTCTGTGTGATGGGTCAAACCACTTACACTGAAATAATATTATTTTTATTTTTTAGGCCAACCTGAATATCTTAATTCATTAATCTCTTGAATGACACCATATTATTCTACAGTTTGGCCATTACCGTCGACATCACCTTGAACGCATACCACTATTATTGGTTTTGTTGTGCATAAAATTTTTTCAGTTTGAAACTTAAAACCATTCACACAATATTTATTCATTGTATGAATATGAGATTCAGGCTCGAGTGCGATCTATCTCACAAATGGCGAATGTTCGACATTTGAGTATTCATCATAAACCCACAAATTGATTTCAAAATAATACAATTTACTATAAAATAAAAACATTATACCTATTGATTTAATATAAGCTTTCACACTTACATAATCCTTTAGCCATTTGGAAAACCTCATATATATGGCTTCATTGCTCCATGTGCTTACGAACGAGCTGATATTGATATGTACAATTTTGATAGTTAGTAATCAGTTATTACTATGTAATTTGATAATATAATTTAACACTTACTTAAGATATGACTAAATTTCTAGACAATTAAGCAGAATATGGGTCACAGATGATTGTCTTTCCATAGTAGTGAAGCCTCATCTTTTACGCCGTTTAGATCCTCGACCACTTTGATTAAAAATTAAAATCGATAGAAATATCGGATCATTATCACCTTCATCATTGCGATTAGGCCTATTTCTCCTACTTGGAACTTCATCCCCAAAGTAATACGAATAAAAATTACCAGTTTCTTTCGCAATGTGAGTTTGAACAATTGATCCTTCGATCTTTCCTCTCTATTTAATTATTTTTTTGCAGCTTTCAATTTTTCTAAATATATATATCAATATATGTTAACTAATAATTATAGTATATATAAGAAAAATAACTTAATTACTTATATAAGAAAAATATTACCTCTCAAATGGATACATTCACCTTTTACAAGATAAATCGAAAGATGTTCCATCACATCAAAAAAATCACATGGAAAAATCTTCTCCAACTTTGTAGTAATAACCAAAATATTTTCCTATGTCTTGTTTAAAGTACTTTCCAACAACTTTCTAGAACATAAATCTCTAAACAAAAGACTTACATCTGTGATTGACTTCCATATCCTGTCAGGTAGATGGCTAAAAGCGATAGGAATAAAAGTTTCCATGAATACATGACAATCATGGCTTTTCATATCTATCAACTTTCCTTCATTCAGATCTGTTCGCTTACCCAAATTCGAAGCATATCCCTCTGGCATTCTCAAATTTTTAACCCACTCACATATGTCACATTTCTCATCCAATGTGAATGAATAACTGGCTTTTGGCTTGACAATTTTACCATTTTATAGTTCTTGCAACCACAATTCTTTTCTCCTACATTATTCCTTTAAGTTCATTCTAGCTTTTGTGTTGTCTTTTGTCTTGCCCTTAACTTCTGTCACTGTGTTAAATAAATTATCAAAATAATTTTTCTCAATATGAATCACATCAAGATTATGTCGTAGGAGATTATCCTTCCAATATAGCAACTCCCAGAATATGCTCTGTTTGTTCCAATTATGTTCAACACTATATCCAAGAAGTCTAGATGGTGGAGTTTTTGTAACTTTAGGCAATTGAGAAATCTCTCCCAAATTTGATGTCTTGTCAGTGATGGAGGTGGAGGGTCATTTTCAACCCTGTTTTTTTTTAATGCATGTTTCATCTTTCTAAACTTATGGTTCATTGTCAAGAACTGACGATGACAATCAAACCATAAATTTTTTCTGTCATGCTTTAAGGTGAATGCCTTACTTTTTCCATGCAATGAGGACAAGCAAGCTTTCCAGCAGTCATCCAACCAGACAACATCCCGCATGTAGGAAAATCATTAATTGTCCACATTAAAGTAGCACGCATAACAAAATTTTGCTTAGTTGATATATCATAAGTCACTGCCCTTCAAACCACAATTGTTTAAGTTCATCTATCAATGGCTGTAGATAGACATCAATCAAATTTTTAGGATTACGAGGACCTGGAATAACACAGTTTAGAAAGTGTACGAATTGTCATGCATATTTCAAGAGGAAGGTTGTACAGGGTAAGAAATACAAACTAGCAAGAATAAGGTGAGACGGCAGTAAAGAATGGTGTGAAGCCATCTGCACACAACCCCAATCTTACATTTCTTGGTTCACTAGCAAAATCAGGATACATGTTATCAAAATATTTCCATGCTTCTCCGTCAGATGGATGAGAGAAGACACCCGACGACCTTCTATATTCACGATGCCATCTCATATGTGGGGCAGACGTCATCGATGCATACAACCTCTTTAATCTAGAAATAAAAGGTAAATAATGCATCGTCTTAATTAGGACCATCTTTCCAATAGGAGTCCTCTTATAACGAGCTTGCCCACAAAACTTACAATTTTCTAATTCGCTATCAGTCTTGTAGAACAACATGCAGCCATTAACACAATAATAAATTTTATCATACAACATCCTAACTTGGAAACCAATCTCTTTGCCTGATAGAAGGTCTTAGGTATGTTAAACTCAAGATTAACTAGTTTGCCCTAAAGATCAACCATTGAGTCCATAGCCGCATGAGGAACACTCTAATCTGATTTAATATTCAATGACCGAACTGCAACTGACAAAGCAGAATGCGGACTTCCTTCACATAGTGGACGACTAGCCTCTTGTAATTGTTGATAGAAGCGCCTTGCTTCTTCATTAGGAGTTTCATCAAAATATTGTTCGGGTTCCATCCCACCTTGAACCCCGAAAGCATCATTGACCATTTCATGAACTCTATCATGTTGAAATGTATAATGTTGAACTCTATCATGTAGAATCCTATCATGTTCAACCCTAATTTGACCATATGGTGCAAGCATATTATATTCATCCACGGACAATAGATTATAAAATATATTATTCAATCCATTTATTTCTACATGATCAACCCATATAAAATATCTAGGCTTAAATCCATTACTATACAAATAAACCATAACTATATCTGGATTAAAAAATTTGAAGCACCTACATTCACGACAAGGACTCCTAACTAGTCCATTTTTCTTAAAAATATCAAGTGTCATTGCATGATTGATAAAACTTCTTACACCGTCAATAAATTCAGGTTTCAAACCACCACCAACTTCATAATGCATGTTATACATCCACAAACGATGATCCATCTACAAAATTATAGATATATTCAAGCTTAATTAGTTTATAAAGACTACAATTAATCGAGATTACAACTGTCATTAATTAAAGTTATAATTAATTAATTCATATAAAATTATGTTCAAGTTATAATTAATTTAAGTTATAATTAATTACTTCATATAATAATTAAGTTCAAGTGCTACTTAATTCAAGTTATAATTAATAATTCATATAATAATTAATTCAAGTTATAATTAAGTTCAAGTCCTAATTAATTCAAGTTATAATTAAGTTCCAGTTCTAATTAATTCAAGTTATATTTAAGTTCATATTCTAATTAATTCAAGTTATCATTAATTTCATGTTCTAATTAATTCAAGTTATAATTAATTTCAATTTCTAAGTTTAACTTCAAAAGTCCTAAAGTTCAACTTCATGACTTTAAATATCTAACTCTACTTAGCTTAATTAATTCTAAAGTCTAAAAAATTCAAAAATTATACAAACCTAAAGTTCAAAATTAGTATCTAAGTTATTCTAATTATAAGTTCTAAATTAAAGTCCTATAATTCAAGTATCCAATTTCCAATATTTTTCTAAGTTTTAAACTTCAAAATTTCCTATATTCAAGTATCTAAGTTATTATAAAGTTCAAAATTAGCTTAATTAGTTCAAAAGGAAGCTTAACTTCAACAAGATTTCTAAAGTTAACAAAAAATTCAACTTCAAATTTCTAATTAAGTTCAACTTCTAAATTTAAGTATCCTAAAATTCAAGTATCTAAATTATTCTAATTATAAGTTCTAAAGTCCTAAAACGCAAGGCTCTAATTAAGTTCCAATATTTTTCTCTATGTTTCAAACTTCAAAACTTCCTAAGTTACAATCCAATATACAAACAAACTACAACAAACTACATGGAATAAACTAATTAAGTAACTACTAAATCACAAATTACGATTCAATTTACAATCTAATACAAAATCCCAAATCTAACTTAAAGCTTAAAATCAAAACTATAACTAGATTCACTAATTTTACAATCCAATATACAAATAACTACAACAAACTAAATGACATAAACTAATTAACTAACTAACATCACAAATTACTAAAATATTTACAATCTAATTCAACAACCCAAATCTAACTTAAGCCCTAAAATTAAAACTATAACTACATTCACTAATTTCACAATCCAATATACAAATGAACTACAACAAACTAAATGTAATAAACTAATTAACTAACTAACAAATGACAAATAAAAAAATTGAAATTTTTTATAAGGTTTAAGCTCTAACCTCTAAGATGAATAATACTCCTAAAGAAACAGCGGAGGAGGCGGGGGACAGCGACGGGGGTGGGGGGATGGTGGTGGGAGGCAGAGCGGCGATGGGCGACGACGAATTTGTAGAGAGAAGGCAGAGAAGGAGTTTAGAGAGAGAGGTAAAACAAAAAAAAGATGATCTGCGTCCAACATATTTTAATAAAAGCGACGGATAGCGTCTCTAAGTCTGTTGCTTTTTTAAAAATATTTAACCACCTTTTTGACCAAAAAGAGACGAATAAAGCGACCGAGTCCGTCGCTATTTTAAATTTTTTGACCAAATCTTTTGACCAATAACGACGGACTTAGTGACCCTGTCCGTCACTATGTTAAAAAAATATTAATAAATAAAAAATAAATACTTGCGACGGACGGAGTCATAATATTTAATTTATAAATAATTATTTTTTAATAAAATATATAAAATATTTATATAAAAATAATATTTATTTTTAGCAAAAAAAATGTCAAAATAAGCGACGGATTAGGCGTTACTGTCCTTCGTTCCTAGTAAAAAAAATAATTAAAAAAAATGACGGACAACGTTGTTTTATCCGTCACATTTTATTTGCAACGCTGTCCGTCGCTTTTTGTTTTATCACTTTTTGGACTCTTTTTAGTAGTGTATTACCGAAGGTTTGTAGAGGAATTCTCATCCATATAATCACCATTAACTAAGCAGACTCAAAATAAGGTTAAGTTCCAGTGGTCCGATGCTTGTGAGGAGAGTTTTCAGAAATTGAAGACCAAGCTGACCATCGCTCTGGTTTTTACTTTGCCCGATGGAACAGAGAATTTTGTAATCTATTGTGATGCGTCTAGAGTTGGTTTGGGCCGTGTGTTGATGTAGAGAGGGAAAGTTATAGCTTATTCTTCGAGACAACTTAAGATTAATGAGAGAAATTACCCAACTCATGACCTCGAGCTGGTAGCTGTGGTATTTGCTCTTAAAATTTGGCGCCACTATTTGTATGGAGTGCATGTGGATGTTTTCACGGACCACAAGAGCCTGCAATATGTATTCAATCAGAAGGAGCTTAACCTAAGGCAAATGAGATGGCTAGATTTGCTCAAGAATTATGATATAAGCATTTTTTACCACCCAGGTAAAGTTAATGTTGTTGCAGATGCTCTTAGCAAGTTGTCTATGGGTAGCACTTCCTATATAAAGGAGGGAAAAAAGGATTGGCTAAAGAGGTGCATAGATTGGCTCGATTGGGAGTTCAACTTGAGAAGAATAATGAAGGTGGAGTTAATGTTCAGAATGGGTTTGCATCATCCCTTGTGGCAGAGGTGAAAGAGAGGAAAGACCAAGATCCTGTTCTTCTTGAGTTCAAGGAAGCTGTTTATGAACAGAAGGTGAGGATTTTCTCCAAATAGGAAGATGGTGTGTTGAGGTACCAAAATAGATTGTGTTATCCTAATGTTGATGATGTCCGAGAAAGAAATAGGACCGAAGCACATAGTTCCAGATACTCTATTTATCCTGGTTCTACAAAGATGTACCATGACTTGAGAGAAGTCTATTGGTGGAGTGGAATGAAGAGTGATATTGCTGAATTTGTGTCTAAGTGCACAAATTGTCAATAGGTTAAAGTTGAGAATCAAAGGCTATGTGGGTTGGCTTAAAACTTTGAGATCCCTGAATGAAAGTGAGAGATGATCAATATGGACTTCATTATAGGTTTGCCAAGACCCCGAAAGCAGCACAATTCGATTTGGGTTATTATGGATAGAATGACTAAATCAGTCCACTTCTTGTCAGTTAAGACGACAGACACCGCAAAAGATTATGCCAAATTGTATGTCCGGGGGGTTCCCTTATCTATCATCTCAGATAAAGAAGATCAGTTCACTTCCAGTTTTGGATATCTTTTCAGAAAGGACTAGGTTCAAAGGTGAGTATTAGTACAACCTTTCATCCCAAGACAGATGGTCAGGCAGAGCGCACCATTCAGACATTGGAGGATATGTTGAGGGCATGCGCACCTGAGTTCAAGGGTAATTAGGATGATCACTTACCTCTCATTGAGTCTGCATACAACAATAGCTATCATGCAAGTATTCAGATGGCTCCCTATGAAGCTTTTTATGAGAGGAGATGTAATCACCAATTGGGTGGTTTGAAGTTGGTGAAGCTTAGTTGATTGGGCCTTATTTTTCTTCACCAGGCTATGGAGAAGGTGAAGGTTATTCGAGGGAGGCTAAAGACATCCCAAAGCCACCAGAAATCTTACACCGATGTGAGAAGGAGAGACTTAAAGTTTGAGGTGAATGATTGTGTGTACTTGAAAGTGTCACCCATGAAGGGTGTCATGAGATTTGGGAAGAAGGGAAAGTTTAGTCCCCTATACATTGGTCCTTACCAGATTGTGAGAAGGATTGAGAGTATCGCTTATGAGATAGAGTTACCTTATGAGTTAACCGCCATTCATCTGGTATTTCACATCTTGATTTTAAAGAAGTGATTGAGAGATCCTTCATTGGTAGTTCCCATTGATAGTATTGGAGTTAAGGATAGTTTGTCATATAAAGAGATTCCATCTAAATTCTTGATCGTCAAGTTTGCAAATTGAGGACCAAAGAGATTACCTCAGTCAAAGTCTTGTGGAGGAACCAATTTATTGAGGAAGCCAATGGGAAGCTGAGGAAGATATGAAAATCAAATATCCGTATCTATTCATGCGTATCGATGAGAATGTTGTTCGATCGCTGGCATAAGAGAAACTTCCAAATAGGTCTTAATAGTACTTTAGTGATTGGATTGGATTGCTTATGATTGGATTGGATTACTTATGATTGGTCTATGTCTAAACCTTATTCTTACTTTAGACTTATGATATCTTGATTGAGTACATCATCTTTCTGATTTGAGATATCTGAACTGATATGATCCTACCATGATGCATGTTTCATTTTGCCATATTATTTTTTTCCTACCATTATGCATGTTTACATTTTGCCATCTTACATTTTGCCATTTGGACCTGCATCGTTTCATGATACAGAGACAGGTTCTAAAGATCATCAACAGGAGCATCATTAAAGATCTGTTCATATTCAGCTGATTGGTGAGTCCTTCCCTACATTCGGAGGATACCACTTATGTTATTCTTGCTTTGATTTTAGTCTTTTCATTTTGACTTGAGGTAGACATGAACATGTCATTGGCACCACTTAGATAGTAATGATAGAGGCTTTATAGACAAGATATAGATGGGTTGATTGAGTATTTCTATTCTTTGAATTGTTCTTGTTAGACTATTTCCATGACATAGATTGGAGTTGGATTTGTTGGCCTATGGCCTTTATTCCTTGAGTTAGATTGTTGATTGAATTTGTTCACTTATTTATCTCATTATTTTAAGTCCTCCACTGATTGAATGAATGAACGGATGTGTGATCATGCCAAGTGGTTTGCTTGGGAGTCAGTAATGGTTTCTGAGTGCCGCTCAGTTTAGGGTACCCTCCCGGGGCGTGACAATTCCCTTTTTAAATAATTCCTTAACTCTTTTAAACCATCCACATATTTTATAACTAAATAAAAAATTATAATTGTTCCATATTGTCAAAAAAAGAATTTTTATTGTTATTGAAATGTCATATCAAATTTTTAACTTCATTTACTTTTATTTATTTATTTTATTAAAAATAAAGTTGCATATGTATTTATCTATATTATCATATCAAGAGAATGATAAAAAGGATTTTTATTTTTACTTTTAGTAATAACTATTTATTCTATATTATTTTCCATTTTTAGTTATCTATTTCCCATTTTTGATAACTAAGTGTAAAGATAAAATTCCTTTTTATTTTTCTCTTGATATGATAAAATAGATAAGTACAAATGTAACTTTATTTTTAATATAATAAATAAAAGTAAATTTATTAAAAGTAAACGAAGTTATAAATATGATATGACATTTAATAACAATAAAATTATTTTTTTAACATTATGGAAAAGTAATAAATTTTTATTAGTTATAAAATATGGATGGTATAAAATAGTTAAAAAATTATTTTAAAAAAGGAATAATGTGACATGTCATCTCATAATTCAAAGTAAAAATAAAATTCATTTTTATTATTCTCTTGATATGATAAAATATATAAATACAAATGCAACTTTATTTTTAATATAATAAATAAATAAAAGTAAATATATTAAAAGTAACGGGGTTAAAAATATGATATGATATTTAATAACAATAAAATTCTTTTTTTTAACAATATGGAAAAGTAATAATTTTTTATTAGTTGTAAAATATGGATGGTTTTACATAGTTAAAAAAATTATTTAAAAAAGGAATAATGTTACATGGCATTCCATTAGGAGAGAGAAAAATGTCTTTATTATTTCAAGTATATTTTGGTTAAACTATGAATATTTGGTGATATTGAAGTCTAAAAGAAACAAAAATGATATTTCTAGCCAATGGAAAATTACTCAAATTGTTTTGTCAATGTATGAGAGAAATAAAAGTACGTACGGAGAGAATAACCTCCATTCACTACAGTTTGGAAAGGAAAATTACTATAGCATTTGTAATAGAAAAGATTTTGAAATCAATAATTAAAACAAAAAACTAGTATATATTTAAGTAAAATTTAAGAATATTGTAATATTTTTGTTAACTTTTCCAAATAATGTATTATTTTCAAATTCCGTCCAAGTTTTAAAATATTTCCCATCACAGACAATTACAAAATTAAATGTATATTTAATTTTCTTATAAACAGTAAAAGCCTATAAGTGGAGCTAGTATTGGATGAGAGATTAAAATGTATTTTTCCTCCAAATGCTCCTGAAATCACAGAGGATTCACTCATAGATTAATTATTTTGTAAAAGTTAGGCAATAGACAATTCTGCTTAGGCTCAAAACTAGTACAAGATACATTGTATACTATATATGATTTCTTTCAAGTAATTTATATAGCAAATTGACAAAAACATTGAAGAAATTTAAATGATATAAAGTTAGCGTTATGTTTGGTCATAGATTTTCGAATATTTTTGACAAATTAAATTTGGATGAAGTTTGGATTGAAGTTTTTAAATATGTTTGATTAAAGTTTTGAAAACATGGTTCACTTTTTTTTTATGAGAACATGAAACATAGACTTATACATAAGCTGGTTAGAGTTGTGAAGATATTAATAATGTAGGGATTAATTATGTGTGAATCTATGAAATATTTTATGTAGGTATTATTTTAATGAATTAAGGTCTGCGTACACTTTACCCTCCCCAGACCTCACGTTGTGGGATTTCACTGGATTGTTGTTGTTGTGTTATTTGCATGGATTGGTTATCCATTTATTAGTTATTCCACATTATATCCTGCATAAAATAATATATAAATTCCATCACAACTTATACATATATTAATTATGCGGGTTTTTAAAATCCTCAACCAAACATCATATTAATTTTATACATAAATTATTTATTTCCTATCTACCTACTAAACGTTGTAAGTTATACGAAAGTTAATATATAGATAACTTTTTTCTTATCCAGCTATAAAAATTATCAAAAACACCTATAAGTTTGACACAAAAATATCATTTTTATAAGAAATTAGATAATACATTATTTTAAAATCATACCACGATATTTGATAAAAACTATTAGTACTATGTCTGTCCTAATTTATATGACATACCAAAAAGAATGATGTATTTTCTATTTAATGATTATTTAATTATACAATTAATATTTTACTTATGTTGAATTCCACTTATCTAGTAAAAAGTCTTACAGAATTGTACTTCTCTATTTTAAAATATCATTTATATTAAGGGTAGTCATGTAACATCGCAAAGTCTTCCTATATTTTTAAACTTCATGTCCAGTCAAACTAGATCACATAAATTGAGACATAAAAAACGGTAACACAATTATACTAGCTACTACAATTAGTGAAATCAAAATTAGTTATAAAGATCTATCAGTGAAAAAATAAATAATAACAACGGCAGTAACTAGTTATTTTTTAATATAATTTTTTCACACTATATGAACAATCTTTTCATGACGAGCATGCATTTTCAGATCAGATGATCAAAAAAAATTATAGGAATCAGTTAGTCGTACGTAGATGAGGTTTTTTAAAAGTGAAAATATAATAATTTGGAAAAAAATTTAAATTTAAAAAGAAATATATAGCTATATTTTAACCCAAAAAAAAGTTTTTAGTAGATTTTTGGATTTGGTTTTCAAAATTTTCAAAAAACCTAGATAGATTTTATGACCTAACAAACTTTACCAAATTTTTTCCAAAAAAGTGCTTTCAAAATTTATGATCAAACAGGTCTTAAAATTTCCTCGCTTTTTAAAAATTATATGTGTTTGATATGTAGGAAAATATTTTTTAATTTATTCATGTTTGATTGACTAAAAATTTATGATCAAACAAGTCCTAAAACTTCCTCACTTTTTAAAAACTATATTTGTTTGATATGTAGGGAAATATTTTTTAATTTATTCATGTTTGGTTGACTAAAACTTTTATCGAACTTATAAAACTAATTTTCTTATAAACAGTAAAATCCTATGAGTGGAGCTTGTATTATATGGAAGCTTATATGTATTTGGATAAGATTAAAGAAATATTTGAAACATAAGTTAATTATATGTTTTATGAATATTTTATCGAAAAAATTCAAAAAAAAACCAAAAAAATCTGGGGTCGAAAAATCCGAATTATATTAATTTGATTTGATTTAAAAATTTAAAAATTTGATACAAATAAATTAATTTAATAGTTAAAAAATTCGAACCAACCCAATCTACGTACACCCTGCTTAAATGTATGTTTACCTTCAAATGCTTCTTAAGCCTCACGAGATGATGCAGTCATAGATGAATTATTTAGCAAAAGTTAGGCAATATAGACTTTGTTTAGGCTCTAAACTACGAGGTACACTGTACACTATATATGATTGCTTTTAATTAGTACCATATATGGCAAATTGACAAACACCTTCATTGGAAATATTTTCATCTTGAGGAAATCTAAATGATATGAATTTTTTCATATTTAATTGATCCAACACTTTTGAAGAGCTTTTCTGGAAGAAAAATAAATTTCTTAAAAATAGGTACTTAACTCTAGTAAAAGTGAGAAAAATAAGTTATTCACTGCACACTAATTATCTAATATTCACCCCAACTCCATAGCCCCTAGCCCTACCATCCATACCGTAGTTTACTATGCCAATTTCAATATATAGTATTTGATTAGATTATATACAAATGATCTTGGAATAATATTTTTTGTTTAGTTACAAAATATTATAAAAATAAGTAAGAAACTCACTTATTTGCAGTAAGAAACATTTTCAAATGAACCAAATACACCCTATTAGTAAATCAAGCCATCTACGTTATACTTCCTCTATCTCAATTTATATGATGTAGTTTGATTGGACACGAAATTTGAAAAAGAAAGAATTTTGAAATTTATGATCTAAAATAAGTCATAGATGTTTGTGTGCTATAAATCATCTCATTAAAAAATAAAATAAATATTTTAAAATTAAATTATTACTAAATATAAAAATGCTAAAAAGTATACTGGTATAAATTGTAGCAGTTACATTATTACAACATGTGCTGGATTGCCTAACTTTTGCCAACCAAGGCATATTTATTATATATATATAATATAGACAATAGTATACATTCTTATTGGCAAGGTTTATTTCATTTTGAGACTTAAAAAGGTACATATGCACCTTTGTTTCTTCTCATGATCATGAAAAGAATTGTCAAATAGTAGTAGATTCTTGGTCATGATTTATACAGGAATAATCATATAGTAACTTCTTTTATTGTAATTATATTATACACTCTACTTGTTGATTAATTTCCCTAATATATTATCACACTTCACTTGTTTTATATTCTCAGTTGGGATGATGGTGGCAACAAGATCCTTCAAACTTGTTTTGTTACTCCTTTGTTCATTGACCATTTTATTGGCAGAAAATACACCTAATCAACAAAAGGACACATCTATTGATGAATACTTTATTGAGAAAACAATCGTTAAGAATGTTGTGTCTAAAGGAGCAGGTAAATTCCTTCACTTATATACAACTTATAAACTAGAGAAGCCAGAATTTTGACTTTATAAGTTCTGAATTTTATAACGACGAATTCAAGTGTTTTTAATTTACTATTTGTACATATTTAATAAACTTTTTAATAAAAATACACTATTCGAGAGGATTTTATAAAAATTTTAAAAAAACTTTCAATTTATTATGTGACATATTTTTTGTCTATTCCAAAAAGAAAATGATAATTTTATTAATGAGATTTATAGTCACACAAATATCTATGACTTATATTAAAATATAAGTTCAAAAAAGAAAAAAAAATTAAATTAAAATTTTATATTCAGTCAAACAATATCACATAAAATGAGATTTATGAAAATAATATTCTTCTGCCACTACAACAAATAAAAGATTTTGCAATAATTATTTAACAATAATAATATAATACAAATATTTATAAAAAATACTATATTTTTCTCTCTTTATATAATTATCACTAAAGACTTTAGCGACTCTAAATGCAAGTATGCTTGGATGGAACCCCACCAGCATACTACATGGATAGAGGATTTGGAGAAGGTGCTCAAAGCTGGATGATTCACCTCTCTGTAAGCCTTACTTAAATTAATCCTCAGAATTATTATATATATATCCTTGCATTTATTACGGGTCGTAGCAAAATTAGTTTATGAAAAAATAACCCGTTATAAGTTTGGAGGTATTAATGATCATCTATTAATTAATTCTGTCCATTATAATAGCACAATTCGAGTCGTTTAAATAAAATTATATACAAATATTTTTGGGATAATATTTGAGTTGTAATACTTTGTTGTTATTAGGGAGGAGGATGGTGTAGAGATGTAAGTGACTGCCAAAATCGTTCACGGACTTCTTTTGGTTCTTCAAAACTTATGGGTACATTCAAATTTAGAGGTCACTTTAGCAAGAATAAAAGTGCTAATCCAGGTAATTAAACACCAATTTTATTTTATTTTGTTACATATTTCTATGATTGTTTGAAACGTTACAAAATTAGAAGGAATTAATTAATATAATAACTAATAATAGTCACTTATATGAGTGTAATAATAAGTCTTCCACTTAGTAGGTGTAAGTTCGATTCTCACTATCGAACTTAACAAAAAAAAAGGTGCAAGTTCGATTCTCACTATCAAGACGTATATTTGTGGTTACTACGAGATATATAAATGTAATAATTTGCAAAACTAATAGCCTTTACAATGCAAAACGTGCAGACTTGTTCAACTGGAACAAAGTTATGGTTGCATATTGTGATGGAGGAGCATTCACTGGTGATGTTGAAAGAGTTGATCCTGTATGTTATTATAAAGCAACATAATCTTATATCATATGGTTTTCTTTTTCTTGTTTTGAAAATAATGTGTGTGGGGGTGGGGGTGGGGGTGGATTGATAAACTTCTTTTATTTTTGAATTAGCTTGAAACAAGTTTTAGCATTAATATGAATTCGTTAACCGTGTAAGAATGATACATCTTGATGACGAATTCCACGATAACATACTATTATTCATTATTATAGAGTTTAGAAAATCTTCAATTATATTCTTACTTCTTTAATCTTTTTTAGGCTACCGATCTTCACTTTAGAGGTGCAAGAATTTTTTCTGCAGTGATGGAGGATCTGTTATCAAAAGGATTAAAGGATGCGAAAAATGTATGTCAACTTAATTTACTTATTATACAAAGTAAACAAAAACTATGTCGCTCGGGTTCTTCAAAAATATCGACGAGTGTGTCAGATATTTTAAAAGTAGTGCATTTTGGAAAGTCTGAGCAACATAGATAAATAAAATATTGCTTTTATGCATACTAATAGAAGTTTAACTTATTGTACTACTAGGCCCTTCTTATTGGCAGTTCTGCTGGCGCATATCCAGCAATGTTATATTGTGATCGCTTCAGCAAACTATTGATTAATACTCCGAGAATAAAATGCTTGACTGATAGTGGCTATTTCGTCGATGTGTAAGACATTTTATCGTGTTACATGATCAATTTTTCCAAGATAATTCATGTGTAAGAATTACGTTACAATTTGTTCTTTTTCCAGTAACAAGACTCTTCAGAAGGGAAAAAGCTTCGAACCAATCTATAAAGCACTTGTTACATTACATGTAAATAATCTCCTTTCGTATTTCTTCTTCTCCTTGCATTTTCACATGACAAGAGGTATCAAATGAACAAGTCAAAAATGAATTGTTGAGTTAATATATGATACGTCTAAAAGTTACTTGGACCGAGCTAATAAGCTTTACTTATTGCTTATTTGAGTTGCAGGGGTCAGCCAAAGCTTTACCAAAATCCTGCACTTCAAGAATGAAGCCAGAATTGGTAAAAAATATTACTAGATTAATTTTCCTTCTTGTGGATTAATGTTGATATTATTACTGAAAATCGTCTCGATACGTTTTTACAGTGTTTCTTCCCACAAAATATCCAACAAGATATCAAAACACCACTTTATACAATTATGTCACCGTTCGATATAATTCAGGTGATTATATTATATATACTTGTCATGTTTCATTTCTTGAGGGTTAAACTACACGAATTTTGACCAATAAATTGTATTGTAGGTTGGTACTACATTAGGTGATTATTACAATGCCATTAAACAGAATAATTTCTCTGCTAATCAAAAGAAAAACCTGAGAGGTTAGATTACAATTTAAACATTTTTTCCAATATTCAAGTTTGCAATTGTCTAATTATTTGAGTTATTTTATTTCAGAACTTAGATTGGAGTTGTTAACTAAGTTGCCAAATGCAAGTGACCCAAAATTAAGAGGAGCTTTCATTGACTCTCAATTTCATCATACTAGACTTCTGAATTACTGGAAGCCACAGAATGTCAGTGTGGTGAATAATGTGGTATGACATTATTTAGTTTGTTCCGAAAAGGATGTCATATTTTTTTTTTAAAAAAAAACAACTCAATTTAAAATTTTCTTTTTCATGTTTTATGAAATAATTTATAATTACACAAATATTAAATGCTTATTTTACACCACAACTTTCAAAGGTCTTCATTTTTTTCGTATACTTTATGTCTAGTCTAACGATGCCACATGACACTTATTAATTAAGGTTTTTATGCAGACAATGATAAAGGCATTTGGGGATTGGTACTTTGACAGGCAGTACTATTATCTCATAGACAAGCATGACTTGCCAATCCCATGAAATAAACTCCTTGGATTATGCTGCTGGGGTTACTTAAACACATGGAAACTGCAAAATGGCAATGAATTATATTAAAAAGTTGTGAAATAAAACATATGTTAATTATTCAAGTACTTGATACATGTATTCTAATATATATAATATATGAAGTTAAGTCATTACTTATATTGTATATAACAAGAATATTGATTGCCAAATTTTAATGAGTTGTGCATAAGATACATTCACGAGGAGTTATATTTGGGCGCTACCCAGCTAAATCCATTTTTTTTCGATAGCATAAATCAAGGGTATCAATCCATTAATGATACTTTTTCCTCAATAACTTACATTGCTGATGATACTGTTTGTATCTTTTACAAATCTGTCACAAAGTATATTTCTCTTGGGGAAGTGGTGAGTGAAAAGGTATTAGGAAATGGGTTTGTTGGGTCGGGTAGAAGAATTATATTGGGAATTTTTATTAATTGGAATAAAAATATATCCACGTGCCATGTAAGATAATAAGGGTAGGAACATGAGAGTTAACAGTTTAAAGGCAAATATTTGCCCAAATTTGGATGATAAGAAAAAAAATATCAAAAAAATATATATGACAATAGGTAAATATAATATTTTTTTTGAGAGTACATGGGTAAATATATGACCATTTTCTGTTAGTCTAATGAATGTAAAAATACTTCTTGGAACAATAAAACTAAACAATGACACATTGACATAATTATGTAATAAAATAGTGCTTTACTTATCAAAAAAATTGAGAAATATTTTAAGAACTCATTTTAAAGATTAGTAGTATAAGAAATGTATTTTTGTGTCTCATAATTTTTAACCACATTTCATCCAATCTATATGTCTATCAAAATGTAAAGCATAGACCAAATCATGCATAAAAATTGGAAAAATCATGTAGTAAGACAAACATGTGATATGTATTTACTATAAACCACTATAGTTTGAAAATATTACAATTTGTAACTATAGTTAGGATTTTATAACAATTTTCTCTCCTCTCTTCCTCTCTCCCTCTTTCGCTCGCCTCTCTCCTCTCTCCTCTCTCTTTGCATTCTCGCTTGCCTCTCTCCTCTCACTCTTTCTGCCCTTTCTTGCTCGTCTCTCTGCATGGATCGTTATGGGTAGACCAATGGTCGATATGTCTACCTCATGTTTTTTTTGTGATTGATTCAGAGGAATTAAATTTTGTAGGGTTGGTCATAAATAATAATATTTCTCTCATTAAAGTGGTGTAGGCCTAGGGTTGGACATTATGGATAGGTGGTCCATGTAGAATGCCACTTCATTTCTCTTTCCATGCATGATCATTCGGATGTGCGAAAAATTGGTGTTTCTTACAAGAGCCTACTAAATAGAATATAATTGTTCAATACATCAAATTGCCTAGAAAATTAAAAAAGAAGAAGATGTAGTTGGGTTGATGCTTCAAATACAGGGAGCTAACCTATGGGTGTTAAGTGGGCCAGGCCGGATCAGACCGGCCCACCTTTTTTTGGGGGTCACTGGGTGCCGGGCCGGGTCGGATCAGACCCTTAATGGGCCAGTCCGGTCCCGTCTCAACAGAAAAAATATATAAAAAACTCAACCCATGACGCATTAGGGGTAGGGTTCGGGCTTAATGGGCCGGTCCGGGCCTGTTGGGCTTGATTATTTTTTCGGTGTTTATGTATTCGAAAATTTGAGTCAATCATCAATATAGTGTATCGTTATCTAGTTAATTTAGAAGTAATAATAACAATTTATATAATCACAATATACTATCTATTATAGTGATATACTTAATTATATTATATATATATACTTATAATGTATATCTAATATACTCACAATATACTATCTATTATAATAATATATTCACTATATACTCACAATATGCTATCTATTAGTATGTATATACTTACATTATACTAGATATACTTACTATGTATACCAAGTATACTAACATTATACTATCTATTAGTATGTATATACTTACATTATATATACTTACAATGTATATCTAATATAATCACAATATACTATCTATTATAATAATATACTTATGTTATATATTCTATATACTTATAATGTATATCTAATATACCCGCAATATACAATTTATTACGTACATTATATAATATATATGCTTACAATGTATAACAAATATACTATTTATTATAATAATAATATTTTTTCAAGTATTGAACTCTTATAGTGACTATAAATTTAATTTTTCTTAGATGATTATGTAAAGTAAAAATAATTATTTAATTGAATCATACAAAATTTATATGGAAAAAAATTAAGAAATGCAAAGACTTTGACTTTATTAATATATTGATAAAATTCAAAACATACAAATTAATATTTGACTTCTATATATTTTGAATCATTTTCTCCAATTCATCTGTATTAACATTAATAGGAATTGACTCATAATTTTTAAAATCAGCTAATCCATAATTTGGACTAGCTTGTGCCAAAGGATCTCCAATTGACATTATTTCTTCAAGTTCTTCATCTTCTTCCGTATCTTCTACTCTTTCTTTATTCCTACGCTATGATTTAAGTCAATTTCTAAGGTAAACTAAAATATTAATGGCGTTGCTCCCCAAAGAGTGTCAATTGTCTCCAATCTGCTGTCTTCCTTGACTAAATGCGTAACAGTTGACATTGGAATATTTAGCACATCCCTAGCCATTGTTGATAATACTGGACATTGTTTTTGATTGTTCTTCCACTATTCCAGTGTAGTGACACTATTTTCATCATAGGTCTTTAGAGCCTATCTCAAATAATAATTAAGCTCGTCCTGATTTATGCTCCGTCGTGATGTAGGCTGTATTCTATTCCAAATAGATAAATTAGAAAAACCATGGGCAGGCATACTACGTGCCTGCCTTTTAGAAGATGATGGCTCGTCAGAAGGACGAGATAGAGGAACAGTATGACTAGGGATAGCATTATCAAGTAAATCGATATAATGATTATATAATGTTTGAATATGATCACTTGCATCACCATCTTCTTAAACATAGTAGGATCTTCATCTTTTTCAATTTCTATAGAAGTGTATATAAGGCGAACACATTCAGATATAATACTAAATTTCATATACGGATTTAACATAACACCAATTAAATAAATAGAAGGAATAGAAAAAAAATATTTTTAAAATTTTTCTATCATTTCAGCAACATCGTTCAACTCATTTCGTACCTGACCACGCTAGATCTTTGTAATCAACTTTCTTTTTATATTTCATAAGCAATACATACATTTTGGCTAAATAAGCTAAAATATTAGAAATAGTAGGATAATAAGCACTGAAAAATTCAAGAGTAGCCAAATAAATTTTTTCTAAAAACACAACAACATCATTAATTTTAGCCCAATCAGATTCTTTCAATATGACTTCAAAAAATTTATATGCATATTGATTAAAAGTTGTAGTTATAGAGGTTTTATAAATATTACAAGTCTTTAAAAAATCATAAGTCGAATTTCACCTAGTCTCAATTTCTTTGGACATTAATCTAGGTCTAAGATTATTTTCCTCGCATTTTCTTTTAAATTCTTTAAGTCTAACTTTTTTTTTATTTTTTCCTTGAATAAAACCAATTGCATGCCTAATTTTTTCAATTGTTGGCTCAAAAAAATAAAGTTCATCTTTAACAATTAAATTATATATATGACAAGCACATCTAATATGAAAAATAACATCTAAAGGGGGAGGGGGGCTCAATTTTCAAAGAATTAATAGCAGTAGTGTTGTTAGATGCATTATCAAAAGAAATACATAAAACTTTGTGTTCAAGATCATAATATTTTGCAACCATTGATATAGAATCATAAATAAATTGTGCATTATGTCTTCGGTCTTCATCATATTGAAATGCTAAAATACGTTTTTGCATAATAAAATCACTATCTATCCAATGACAAGTAATAATTAAATAATCCATTTTATTTATAGCACGACCAAGATCAGAAGTAAATAAAACTCTACATGAAAGATTTGTTAATAACCAACGTAAATAATATGCATATTGTCCATGAAGTCTAAAAATATCTGATCTACAAGTACTTCTAGAAATACCGTTAAACATGAGATTATAAATTGATTGTATATAATGAATAAAAGCATCAGAAGAAACAAATAAAAAAGGTAGACAACTCACAACTATCAATTTTGCTATCTCTTCACGGTCCCTCATTTTATTATATGTCTCCGTTAATTTTTTGGTTTGTGGATTTATTCTACCTTGAACTGGCCTAGTAACACCCCTTATTCGTTCTTTCCAACCAGAATGCTCATTGTCTAGATGTCTAGTCAATTGACCCATTCCACCTCTATTACCCCGGGTCTTATGCTCGAAATTTTTTGGACACTCTTTACATTGAACTTTAGTTATTTTGGCTATGCGTTCAAAATAATGCCATTCTATACTAGTTTTTTTTCTTTTACAGGTCGTGAAGGAAGATTAATAGTTCTAGATTGAGCATTAACTAAATCTACATTCGGATTAGGTGGTGTAACATCCACATCATCATTATCATCTTGTTCTATTTCTACTTCAAATTCATTTGGTTCTTCTATACCGTAAGTTTCTTGAAATTTATTTTCATTCATATCATGTGTACTTACACCTATTTCTCCAAATTCACTAGGTGGTGCTTCAGGCATACGAGAATAATCTCTACTTGTGCTACCTCTATCGGAAATACTTTTTTTCTTACTACCACTACCTCTGCCGGGACACAATTTTTTAACACTTTTACCTATTTTTTTAATCTATCATTTATGCAAATTAAACTAATAAAAATTATAAACACAAAAATTAAATATTTAAATATACTAAAATTAATTTACTAAATAAAAGTAAGAGAATGAACGATTGTACCAAATTGCCGGAATCAAACAGAGAATCGTAAAATTGATGAAATGTTGAACACTTGAAAGTTGAAAACTTCCACTTGATGTTGTTAATTGTAAAAAATAACAAAAGATTGATATCACTTTAAGAGATAATTAAGAAATTGATAGAGAATTAGATGATTGTTGGTGGGAAAAAATGATTAAATGTTATAGGTATTTATAGAATTTTTTTTGATTAATTAATTGTTTTTTATAAAAAAGGCATATATTCGGAATTGGCCGTGGGCCCAACGTCTCTCTTTGTATTTTGCCTAAAAGTTGATTTCCAAAAAAATATTTTTTTTATCGAACTGGGTCGGTCCCAGGCCGTGAACCGGTGAGCCGGTATCGATTCCCTTACCAGGCCGCTCATACTGGTCCATGTCCAAATATAGACCGGACCGGTCCAATATTTTTTTATGTTGGGTCGATGGCCGGTCCGATCTCCCCGTATCGGGCCCTTAATGGGATGGTCTTAGGGAGCCGGTTAGGGGGCCAACCAGCCCATTTGACGGGTTTAAGCTAACCATAACTTTGAATCAAGCAAATCGTCAGATGATCATAATTAACGGGGATCGTTAGTACAATGATCTATATCTAAAAATGCAGCAAGACTAGCATGAGTATAAAACACGTATACTTAGTTAGCATCATAGATTGATCGAGCAAAAACAATAAATATATCATAACAATAATGTTAAAATACATCTAAAAGAACAAAATAATTCGATAATCCAAAATATTTGGTATGTGGTATAGTTTACCAGAATCGTATAGTAAGTAAAAGCAAAACACGAGTAATTCACTTGAATTAATGAAAGACAAAGCAAGACAATGTAATTATGTGAAATGCAATAAAATGTGATGATAATTAGTTAGAACTAGAGTTAGAGTTAGTTAGAATTATAGTTAGTTAGTTGGTTAAAAGTTTGTTAGTTAGTTAGATGTCACAGTCAAGTTAGTTAGCTTAATTAATTTAGCTGATTTATGTGTATATCTACACACATAATTACTTTGTATTGATTATTCAATTCATTCATCTTCTTCAATGAAATACATTTCTCATAATTCTTCTCTCTAAGATTTGTTTCTTTCAGAGAAGCTCAAACTTCATTAATGGAGGGAAGTAACCACTTCATGAGCAGCCTATGCTGCTCATTTTCTCATGGTATCAGAGCCTAGGACTAATTCTAGCTCCTTTAAGCAATTTAATTATTTTGTGAGTATAGCAATTCTCTATTTTCTCCAATTTCAGGAATCGTGAATTCGTTCCTCTTTGTTACTGTTTTTCTGTTTCTTTAATTGAAAGTTAGTGCTGTTTGGTGTTATGATTTGATATTTTCAGTTTTACGATTTTACTCTAGTGTTTTTGGATCTAGTTTTTCAATTCAAATCGAACATCTATTCGAGATTAAGTGTATCAGCCAAGGTTGATAATCAAGTTGATCAAAATTCAGCAAGCACCACATCCACAACTTGGATAGACACAACTGGTCTTTTCTACTTGCATCCATCAGAGAATGCAAACACAAGTTTGCCACCTGGAGTTTTTGATGGAACTGGATATAGATCCTGGATACGAGCTGTTCTTAGGGCCTTATCAGTCAAAAGCAAAACAAGATTCATCAATGAAAAGGTCATGAGACTAGATCCAGATGATCCAAATTTCATGCAATGGAAAATGTGTAATGATATGGTGACCTCTTGGATTCTGAATTCTCTTTCACCAAATCTGCGTGATGATTTACAACATGTTAATAATGCTGAGGAACTCTAGAAAGAATTGGAGTTTAGGTATGATCAAACAAATGGTTGTAAATTATATCAACTTCAAAGAGAGATAAATGATCTTGTGCAGGAAAATCTAGATGTTACTGGATACTATATAAAAATGAAGAAGCTATGGGAAGAGATGAACACTATTGATGTTAATTTTCAGTGCACTTGTGTATGCATATGTGGTGGAAAAAACAAAATGCACAAAGCTGAACAAGATAGACGACTTATACACTCCCTAATGGGACTGAATGAGATGTATACTACTGTAAGAGGAAACATTCTAATGATGACCACCTTACCTAGCATGGCATAAACATTTGCCATACTGTCACAAGAGGAAAAACAAAGGAAAATAAAGCCTCACAATCACACAGCTTTAGAATCTACTTCCCTGAGCGCATCTACCTCAACTCACAATGGTGCAAGACTTAAAAGTTTCCAAATAAACTACAACTCAAACAAAATAGGTGTATGCAGTTTTGGATACTCCAACAACAATAATCGACTCTGAGGTGGTTCTAACAATGATAACCCTTACTCAGAGAATAGGTCAAATTTGTTTTGTGATTTTTGCAAATAATTTGGACACACAAAATAAAGATGCTACAAACTTCATGGCTATCCAGCAAACTCAAGGTTTCCTAAAGGAAAGGGCTCAGCTTTTGTAGCAAATGTGTATACTACGGAGGTGGATAGAAATTAGTGTGATGAGGCTCCTGAACTGCAGAAACAAATACCAGTGAATCTGTCTAAAGATCAGTATGAGCAACTGTTGAATCTCTTGGGAACTCTACAAGTTGGGAGTGGAACTGACAATTCAGAAAACATGTTGAGTGAAGTTGTGAACCTGACAGGTATACTTGCTTTCTACTATGCAATTACTGAAATAGGTGACCTATCATGTGAGTGTAAAAAACTAACTACTGGCTCCTGGATAATAGACTCAGGAACATCACATCACATGACCCATAACAAAACTAACCTAAAAAATATTAGATCTCCACCATACCCTTTCCTAGTCACACTACCTAATGGTTACAAGGTCAAAGTAATTGAAATTGATGATGCTTGTTTAAATTTAGCTTTGACTCTATATAAAGTGTTGTTTATACCTAGCTTCAAGTTCAATTTGATATTAGTTCATTTTTTAGCTTTACAACTTAAAGGTATGGTCAGTTTTAAACAACTTCTCTTGTTTACTGCAGGGCCCTTCTCTGAAGAGCCCTCTAGAACTTGGTAGGGCCAAGAATGACCTATATTTCTTGTGTTCTAAATGCCACAATAATTGCTCATCATCTTCTAATAGTGAAAATGCATCTCATGTCACTTGTCAATCTTCTAATTGTCAACCTGTTTCATCTCTAGTCAAATGTACAAAGACCTTAGCTGGGAATGAATGTCAAACTTCACCATCTCGTGCTGTAAAATACTCTAAAGTTTTCAATAAAAAACTTATTCTGTTACCGATTCTCTTTCCTATTCTGTTGTTAAATCTTCTTCTTTTAATGTCAATTCTACTCATAATCATGTTAATGAACTTTTGTGGCATGCTAGATTAGGACATGTACCGGTTGTAAAGATGAGGATTATCTCCATCATACCTATAAATTTTTCTACCAAACAACCTTTCACCTGTAATATATGCCTTATGGCTAGACAAACCAGAATGTCCTTCCTAGAAAGCACAACTACCACCAGCAAAGTTTTTGAACTCCTTCACATTGATCTATGGGGACCATATCACATACCTACATATGATGGTTATCACTATTTCTTAACCATGGTAGATGACCATAGTAGATCAACTTGGACACACTTACTCATATGCAAAAGTAATGCACTTCAATTTATAAAGGCTTTCATAGCTCTCATAGAAAACTAATTTCAAACCAAACTAAAGACCATCAGATCAGATGATGGTCTAGAGTTCACAAGCACTGAGGCAACCTGTTTCTTTCAGGAAAAAGGAATCATACATCAGAAATCATGTCCTTACACACCCCAATAAAATGGTGTGGTAGAAAGAAAGAACAAATATTTTCTTGAAACTGCAAAGGCATTCATATTCCAATCTAAATTACCTATGAGATATTGGGGAGAATGTATCCTGACTGCTACCTACCTCATAAACAAATTACTTTCCAAATTACTATAAAACAAATCCCCATATGAATTGTTATATCAAAAGAAGCCCACATATTCTCATCTCAAAAGTTTTGGATGTCTTTTTTTTTCCACAACCTTGAAAACTCACAAAGACAAATTTGAACCAAGGGCATCACCTCACATCTTTGTTGGATATCCCTTTAATATAAAAGGTTACTCAGTTTTAAATCTAACTACTAAAAGAGTTCATGTGTCTAGAGATGTTCTTTTTCATGAAAATGTCTTTCTTTTTGTTGTTGCTCCTGCTGGTTCCAGCTTTAATTTAGTTCTAAAGTTTCTTGTCCACCAGTCTGATAAGTTTACTTGAATGCCTAGTATAACATATCACATGAAGTTACTAACAAACAAGTGGCTACTACAACTAACTGTACTAAGGGCACATTGAATGCTACTACACAGTCCATACTTTCACCATTATCAATGACACCAATGATATAGACCGATCCAAATATTGTTTCTACTGATGTTACACCACCACCTAGGAGGACAGCTAGGACACTTCACACTCCTAACTATCTAAAACATTACACCTATACCTTACCAAACCTGTTTTCCTCCACAACTGCACCTAATACTTTTGATATACATCACTTTCTTACCTCATTTACCTCAAACCATGATCATGCTTGTTTTATCACTCTATGTCCTAATAGCCAGTAGTTGGTTAAGACTATCTCACATGAATGTGAATCTTCTACTTATGAAGAAGCAATCTTGAATTATGTATGGCAAATGGCAATGACACAAGATTTTGATGCCTTATATGCAAATAACGCTTTGGATTTGGTCACTTTACTTGAGGGAAAGAAGGTCATTGGATGCAAATGGTGTATAAGATCAAATACAGGATAGATGGGAGTGTGGAGAGGTTTAAGACTAGATTAGTAATGAAAGGATATACTCAACAGGCTGGGATAGACTATACAAAGATATTCTCACTTGTGGTTAAGATGACAACTGTTAGAACCTTAATCTCCTTAACTATTAAGAAAAGCTGGGATCTGTACCAACTAGATTTCAATAATGCTTTTCTTCAAAGTGACTTAAATGAGAAAGTATACATGGAATTATCTAAGGAACTTGTAGTGGATAGCAACAACATGGTTTGTAAATTGAAAAAAATCATTGTATGGCTTAAAGCAAGCTAACAGACAATGGTATGAAAAGCTAGCCAACAGTCTTTGTTCAAAAGGATACACTCACTCAAATAGTGATTATTCAATGTTTTATAGGAAGAAAGGAAGTTCCCTAGTATTTCTTGCTATATATGTTGATGATGTTATCTTGACTGGTACTGACTTGGAAGAAATTAACTCATTGAAGGGCTTTCTACATGATCAGTTTAAAATAACAGATTCAGGCAAGTTGCACTACATTTTGGGTCTAGAAATATAGTATAGACATAATGGTGCTCTTATTTCACAAAGGAAGTTCACTATTGATATGTTGAGAGAATTTACTCTATGAATTTCAAATCTACTACATCACCACTTAATTCTACTGAGAAGTTGAAAGCCATTGATGGTAAGTTATTATCATATCCTAGTCACTATAGGAAGTTGGTTGGGAAGCTTAATTTTCTCACAAATACAAGAATGGACATAACATACAGTGTTCAGCACCTTAGCTAATTCCTGCAGTCACTTAGAGAGCCACATTTGAAGGCAGCTTATCATGTTCTTAGGTACCTGAAACAAAATCCTACTTTGGGGATCTTCATTTCAAACAAACCTGAACTTAATATCGGTGCCTATTGCGACTCGAATTGGGCATCTTGTCCTAATTCAAGGAAATCAGTTAGTGGATACCTTGTGCTCATGGGGGATAGTCCTATTAGTTGAAAGTCTAAGAAATAAGCTGCAATATCCCTGTCTTCTGCAGAGGCAGAATATAGAGCTGTGAGAAGTAGTGGGAGAATTGGTGTGGCTTGAAAGGTTACTTGATGAGTTAACAGTGACATGTTCCTTGCCCATAGATATATTTTGTGATAGCCAAACATCAGTTCACATTGTCAAAAATCTAGTTTTTCATGAAAGGACAAAGCACATAGAAATAGATTGTCATTTTGTGAGGAACAAACTTCAACAGGGATTGATCACACTTCATCACATCTCCACTGACTCATAACTGACAGACATCTTTACCAAAGCTTTGACTTGTATCAAACATGCTACAATTCTGCGCAAGTTGTCTATGATCTGTTGACACCAAATTTTGGTTTGATATTTTTAAAATTCATACTTTCAAGTATTTTTTTCGTTAAATAGTTCAAAAATATTTTTTTTTTATAATTTTAACTCAATTTCATCGATAAGTATCCTTATTTCTAAAAAAAAGGGAATTAAGATTTTTCTCTATTTAATTTTATTTTCAATTATAGATATTTTTTTATCACAGTTTATTAATTTGTATTTTTACAAGTTAGTTATTCATATTCATTTAGTATTTTTAGCATAGTCTAAGAATACATTAAAATACAGATAAATATTAAATTTCCCCTACAATTTTATAAGTCCACTAATCACACAAAATTTTCCACACAATTTTACATACCACACTAATTACACAAAAGACAATTTTATTCACCTCATACCTTTTCCTATTTTAAACACTCTCTCTCTCCCTCTCTTGTCAGCCCCATATTTTTTTTTTCCAGCAAGAGAACTCATTTTGTTTTTCTCTCTTTCTCCACACATAGTTTCTCCTTCTTCTCCAAAAAACCAACAGCTTGAAACCACCACCAAAACCCCTTACCTTTCTTCTTCGTGACACCATCTCCACCACAACACCATTCTTTTCTCTTTAACCAAAAACCAACAACACCACACCACATCACTGTTCACCACCGTGAACTCCAAGATCCGGTGATTTAAACATCACTGTTTTTGGCCTAATGATCTGTCCAGTATTTGTTGGAATCGGCCTGAGGTTTGGTCACAAAATAGTACCATCCGGTAACTCTTTTCTTTGTTTTGCATTTTTATATATATTTTGCCTATGTTTGCAGATGTCTAATGTTATTGTTGAAATATATTTCTTATGTCACTGTTTGTTCTTGTTTTGGTACTTAGTATTTAATTCTTAAAGGATTTTAGATTTTTGTCTTCTTTGTCTCTGCTTTTTATGTGGTTACTAGATTTTACGTGTGTCCCATATAATTTTATATAGATCCGTTAGAATGATTAAAATTTTATGAAAATATGCATGTAATGATTAATGAAATACAATAATTGCAAATAAATTTTTAAGAATATGGCGAGAACTCCAAATGAGAGGCGTGTCATAATGTTTAAAATTAATTCATTTGAAACAATCAACTGTAAAATTTGAACTTCAGTTAGTACTTAGCAAACTTTCAATAAAATCACAAATGGACAATTTGAGCCCAAACAATAATACAGACTTACGACAATAATAAATTCATAAAAAATTAAATTAAAAAAGTCTAATTGGGATAAACACAAAAAATAGAGAAGAAAAACACAATTGATTGAAAAAAGCGCCTTGAAACTGGTGGGAAAAAAATGCTATACATTCCAGTGGGAAATTACTCCCTCCATTCCACATTAAGTAAATTTTTGAGGAATTTTTTATTGTTCAAAATAATTGAATTGTTTAAAGTTCAAGATATATGTTTTGAAACTTTTTTCATATTTGTCATTTCATTTATTGAAGTTTTATATTTTCTAGGAGACAAATCACACTACTTGCAAAGTTATATTTATGATTTTATAAAGGACAGTAGTGAAAAGTATGGTTCAAATTATGTCCTTGAATGTTTTTCTTAATATGTGTGTATTGCCTCACAAATTCACTTAATATGGAATGGAGTGAGTAAACCATTAATCAATTAGTACAATAATGATCTCTAAGCACTTCACTATTTTAACTATAGAATGAAAAGAATAATCTTGGATAGGAGTCTTATAAAACAAAAAAAAGATGAATTTATCTAGAAAAAAATGAAGGAATATAAAAAGATATCTTAAAGTTTTAATTATATATTTGGAGATTGTGAACATGAAAAGCATGATAGTTATGTATATTAATATTAGTAATTAAATAGATAATTAAGTACGAGTTATTAAGGTGAACATTTAAGGTAAAGAAAAGAGAATAGCAATAAATAAATTAAGGAAACTAAAAGGTTAGTCCACACCGTGATTTCAAAAAATGGCAAAGAAAAAAAGAACGAAGAGCAAATGGAAGTAAATGTAGGTAATTTCAATAATTGCAAGAGTTATTATTGTAACTGTAAACTTTTAATGTTACCAAATATTTATAGGTATTAATTAATATATTACTTTAACACAATACATTATACTTCTTTCTTTTTAAAAAATGGTCTAGTTTGACTTGACACATAATTTAAGAAAATAAAGAAGATTTTTCAATTTTATAATCCTAAATTAAAGTTATGTCAAATATACCAAAACACTCTTTAATCTCATGTCCTTAAACATGTCAGCTAAAAAACTAAAATTAAAATATTGCAACAAAGAAAAATGAGTCACTCTTTTTTAAACATATTAAAAAGAACTTTTTCATATAGAGGGAGTAGCTTTTCATTGCTCTCACATTATAATATTATATTTAAAGTCCACTAGTTGGATAGAGGAGAAAATGAAAAAGTATTATATGCATTAACTATCATGTCAAATTTATTTAATTAATTTAAGATTTTATTAAATTTTTATTCAGTATAACTATAAAATGATAATTCAACTTTTGACTTAGATTCTTCTCACTTTTAATAATTAATAATATTTATGATAGAATACATGAGTCTACTACCATGAAATCTTCAATCTTTATGCAGCTCACTAAATCACGTGTTCCAATTTATTTGCATTAGGAATAACAACTATAACTTACAAACACATGTTAATTATTCCAAACTATAATATAATATGCATATAAAATAAGGTCATCTGGAGAAAATCAATCTTCGATAATTAGTTACACTAAAATAAAAATAAAGAGAAATTAACAAATAAAATAGAAGGAGTAAGAATATCGAAACCTATTTTTTTTCTTAATTCATTATTTTAACATTTGTGTCTTCTTTCATTTAAGTCAAAAACTGCTACTTTATGTTGAAGAGTGACGTCAAGATCTTCAGAAATTAAACAAGATATAGAACACATGAACGGCTAAAGGTTGTGTTTTTTTTATATGTATGCAACTTATTTTAGGGCTTTTAAGTCAAAATAATTTTTGATCACCTTTGTAGTATTGAAATAATTGGTAAAATTATTTTTAAACACTTATTTTTAAGCCAAATAACAAAAATAATCTAAAAATCATAAGTTAGAATTCCTAACTTTTGACTTATGCTTATATGCCATTAGTTATACACCCATCCAAACTAACTCAAAGTAACTTTTACAGTGGTATTCATGAAAACAATATTGGCCATGTAAAAACATCTTTCAAACATTGCTACAATACATTTCATGTATTTTTTTTCCAATCAGCACCGTAGCCGTTGTTGTTAATACAATAAACATGGCCTCACATTATTTTTTAATTTAAATTTGATATGCATTGATTATGTCATGCAAAATTCTGGAAGGCTAATAGTTATAGTAATTATAATTTTTTATCTGCAATAAAAGTTCTTTGCACTTTTGTTGCTATGGCGAAACTGAGACAAAACTAATTTGAGCAAAAAAAATTCTGCTAAATAAACCATCTCTTTTAGAAAGTAAAGACTAACAATGTTGAGTGCATGGAAAGAAAGCTTACAAGATAGAACTCAAAGTTGTGTACAACATTTCTTTCTCAAATGACTTTGTATGTTTTGTTCCAGAGAAAAATAGAAAAGAGCACGGCATTTTGTTCCACAGAAATAGAGAATAGTGCATACATGAGTTAATCTGGAAGCGTCACTTTTTAATGCAACAACTCGAACTTGAGGAAAAAGATTTTTTAAAAAAAGAAAATCCTCCAAAGGAGCGCATTCGTTCGCAGTTAAGCGCGGGGTTTTGGGTAGTTTATGCGGCAGGTTGTATTTCTTTACTAATTATGATATTAGTTTTTTTTTAAAAAAAAAGTATTTTAATAATTTAACTTTTAAATTTGGAGGTTCATACTTTTAAAGTAATATAGATTATTTTTATGTGTCATGGTTATAATAGTTGTTTATTTCTTTCATTATGCTGTTGATGTCATATGGTTCCATTAATGGTGGTCCACTATTATTTTGTTTTCTTCTATCTATCCATTTAGATTATGTCATTTGTGTTTATTGTTTTGGTCTGACTAGATTTCTCCATATTCTCCTAAGTTTACTTCATGTTTTTTTGATGATCCGTATAGCTAGTTTTTGGGTGGTTTACTATTGTTTCTTTTAGAGTTGTTATTGCTTAGTGACATTTTAAACTGATATATTTGTCTTAATATGTTGCTGATTTATTTTTGTTAGTAAAATATATGGCTTCTTTTGATTTATTAATTACATACACTTATTTAAAAAAATTCAGTAAGCTATATTGTTATCATTTGGTTATTGCCTATTATCTTATATTGTCTCTCTTTGTTTGTTTGTGTCACGCCCCGAGAGGGTACCCTAGGCGTGACCGACATTCAGAAACTATTTCTGGCTTCCGAGAGAACCACTTGGTCTCATTTCTTATTTATTCATCAGCGGAAGACTTAAGAATACTAATGTGGGCTTGTCATAATCAAAGGAAAAATAGATAATTCTTAGAAGAAGTAGTTTCTAAGGAGAACTACTCCGATTATATCATCAAACTCTGTCTATGAAGCCTCTAATACTCTTAGATGGTGCCAATGACATGTCCATGACTACCTTAAAAGAAATATAGTACTCAACAATAATTAAAGGATAAAGAGTTCCTCCGAATACAAGAAGGAGTCACCAAATAGTTGAAAAATAATGATCTTCAACGAAACGCCTGTTGAGGATCTCTAACACATGTATCTGCATCATAAAATGATGCAGGTCGAATGACGTCAGTACGTGGAATGTACGAGTATGTAAAATGGCAGGAAGGTAAGGACAAATATCAATAAACACCTCTCAAGAAAACTCAGCTCAAAACTCAACATCATCTCAACATCAATATGTAATGCAAGTTTAAAATATAATAAAAATAATAATAAGAAGCAATGCTTACTTAGTTAGGAGTTTCTCTAACCGACAACCATCACTTATGAGCTAGCAATGATACAACGAAGCGATGTCGTTGCCACATCCATCCAATATCTTGCCAGGGTAAAAGACATCACCATCTTGGATCCACTCATCAAAGTCCTCTTTTTGGGACTTAAGAGGCATAGCCTCCATCCTACGCTGGCTACGTAGTTCTGGGGTTTGAGTCAATTAAACTCTTATCCAACTCGGTGCTCAATACTACTCCCAAAATATGTGCTCATATTAAACTCATCATTTAGTCTCATTGGACTTTAATTTAAATCATCAAACTCATCTCATTTCATGTTCATCAATCATTATACTTATAAAAACATCATTTACATCTCATCAAAACATCTTGCTCAAAATATCATTTTCTCAAATTCATTCAAACTCAACTCTTTTGCTCTTTCAAAATTCAATAAAATACATATATAGTATTAATTCATATAACTTTTTTTTTATCAATGAAAATAATAAAAAACAACATATTTACTCAAAACATGTATAAAAATATTCATGAACATCAAATTAATTAGGATTCATGGGAAAGTAACCATGAACAATAATTCCAATAATATGAGAGATAACAATAATAATAATAATATTAATGCATAAATATATCAAACTCAATAGAAGAAGAATTAATTCATTTAGAATTCAAGATTTGGATAAAACTCAACTATAACTCAATTATAATGAATTTAAATATTGGGCGCATGGACGAACTCAATCCAATGCTATGAAAGCCTTACATACCTTAAATCCGAAGGTTTACTCCGAATTGGAACACTCTTGGACCACTAGCCTTTTCTTCTCGCCGGAGCGTTTTGTGTACTATCCGGAGTATAAGAATCACCAGAGTAGTATTTTTATACTACTAAAACTAAAACTATATTTGAGAATGAATAAATAAGTATATAGAGAGAAGAGTTGTTTAAAAAAGCTTGATGAAAAAAATGAGTAAATAAGGTGGGTATTTATAAGTGGGAAGGAGGAACCTAACAATAAATAAAATAATTATAAAGAAAAATCTGAAAATTTAATGGAAAATATTGATGTCATTGGTGATGTCAAATGGAGGACTATTGATGTCATGAGTGATGTGAAATATATCTAGATCTTTCCATGTTAGGTGAAATGAGTTATCTTTGACATAATACTCTTTTTCGGAGCTACATTTGAACCAGATAAATTTCTTATTAGGATTTGGTGTCTTCATAAGAATTGTAGATATAGAAGTCTAGTTTTATGTCGTTTAAGAATCAAAACAATTTGGAGCACTCTACAGTGAGATATGAAATTTTCTCTACAAACACTCCATTTCGTCACATCACACTTTCTTACAATAATTAATTTATTTGACCTACTTAACCTCCAAAAATTAACATATGGTCTTCACAAAAGTTGTAGGTAATGATGGCGTGGTTACTCCGAAATTTGGTTCACCTAATGTGGATCATCCTATGAAAAGGTATGCCCAAAATACAAGTACTGTATCATTTTCGTCGAGAATTGAAATATTGACATACAACGTTTTAGGGGTTGTTACAATATTTCCCCCCTGGGATCATTCATCCTCGAATGAAGATGAAAATAGGAGACATCAAGAATGAATATCATCAATAAATCAATTTCTCAAAAACTCCGATACTCAAATGGTCAATGATGAGAACTCAAGAATACACATCAACTCAAAGGTAGAAGTAAGGAATATTACCTTGAACATCGTCTTCGGAAGGCACAAATAGATGAAGATATTTAGCCTTCATATCTTCTTCAGCTTCCCATGTATCCTCTTCAACAAATTGATTTCGCTATAGGACTTTGATAGATGCCACTTCCTTCGTTCTTAATTTGCGAACCTGATGATCAAGAATCTGAGCTGAATCTCTTCATAACTCAAACTCTCTTTCACCCCAATGCTCTCAACTGGGACAACAAGTGAAGGATCTCCCAAACACTTCTTAAGCATAAAGATGTGAAACACAGAATGAATAGCAGCTAATTCAGGAGGCAACTCCAATTCATAGGCTAAGTTACCTATCCTCCTCAATATCTGATAAGGACCAATATAGCGGGGACTAAGCTTCCCTTTCTTTACAAATCTCATCACACCCTTCATGGGTAAAACTTTCAAGTATACCCAATAGTACACTTCGAACTCCAAATCTCTCCTCCTAACATCAGTGTAGAATTTCTAGCGACTCTGAGCAGTCCTCAACTTCTCTTGGATGGTTTTCACATTCTCCCTAGCTTGGTGAACCAAGTCTGGTCCAATCAACTCAGCTTCACCAACTTCGAACCAACCAATTGGTGATCTACATCTCCTCCCATATAGAGCTTCATAAGGAGCCATTTGAATACTCGAAAAGCTATTATTGTATGCAAACTCAATAAGAGGTAAACGATCATCCCAATTACCTTTGAATTCAATGACACAGCTCTTTACATATCCTCCAAAGTCTGTATTGTACGCTCTGCCTGGCCGTCTGTTTACGGATGAAAAGCAGTACTAAGGTTCACTCTTGAACCCAAACCTTTCTGAAATGACTTCCAAAATTGAGTAGTGAATTGAGCTCCCCTATCTGAGATGATAGACAAAGGAACTCCATGTAGTCTAACAATCTTTCTAAGATATAGTTTAACATAATCCTCTGCAGTGTTCGTAGTTTTAACAGGTAAGAAATGGGCCGATTTGGTCATCCTATCCACAATCACCCAAATAAAGTCATGTTATTTGCGGGTTCGTGTTAAACCGGTAATGAAATTCATATTGATTATTTCCCACTTCCATTCCGGGATCTCTATATTCTGAGCCACTCCACAAGGCCTTTGGTGCTCAATTTTAGCTTGTTGGCAATTCGGGCACTTGGACACAAATTCTGCTATATCTCTCTTCATTCCACGCCACTAGTATACTTCTCTCTAGTCATGATATATCTTTGTTGAACCTGGATGGATGGAATACCTAGAATTATGGGCTTCTTTCATGATTCTCTTCCAAATGCCATCAACACTTGGAGCACATAATCTTCCTTGATATCTCAACACTCCATCTCCCCCTTTGGTAAAAGCCATTACCTTCTGGTTGTGAACGTCATCCTTTAGTTGAAGAACAATGGGATCCAGATATTGCTTTTTTTCACTCTGCAACTAGAGATGATTCATCTCCATTTTGGACTATTGTACCACCCTTACTAGAGTCAATAAGTTGAACTCCCAAACGTGCAAGTCTATGCACTTCCTTTGACAACTCCTTCTTTTCCTCTTCCACATGGGTTGTACTTCCCATGGATAACCTGCTAAGAGCATCAGCAACTATGTTTGCTTTACCTGGGTGGTAGAGAATGCTCATGTCATAATCTTTGAGCAACTCTAGCCATTTCCTCTACCTCAAATTTAGCTCCTTCTGGCTGAATACATACTATAAGCTCTTATGGTCTGTGTACACATCCACATGTACACCATAAAGATAGTGATGCCAGATCTTAAGAGCAAATACCACAGCTACCAACTCAAGGTCATGAGTGGGGTAGTTCCTCTCATGAGTCTTAAGATGTCTGGAGGCATAGGCAATGAACTTACCTTTCTGCATCAATACACATCCCAACCCAACTCTGAAAGCATCACAATAGATTACAAAACCATCAATTTCTTCGGGTAGGGATAACACTAGAGCAGTAGTCAATATAGCTTTCAACTCTTGAAAACTTTTCTCACAAGCATCATACCATTGAAACTTAACATTCTTCTGAGTCAGCTTAGTCAATGGTGAGGATATGGATGAAAATTTCTCAACAAACCTCCTGTAGTAACCAACCAAACCTAAGAAACTCCTTATGTCGGTTGGAGAGGTGGGTCTGGGCCAGTTCATAACTGCCTCAATCTTTTGAGTGTCAACTTGAATTCCATCACTAGATATAATATGGCCTAGGAATGCTACAGACTCAAGCCAAAACTCACACTTCGAAAACTTAGCATACAACTCCCTCTCCTTAAGAGTTTGAACGACAATCCTAAGGTGATTAGCATACTCACTCTTACTTCTAGAGTAGACCAAAATATCATTGATAAAGATAATTGCAAACGTATCCAGGTATGGCCTGAATACCCAGTTCATGAGGTCCATAAAAGCTGCAGGAGCATTTGTCAATCCAAAGGACATAATAAGAAATTCAAAATGACCATAGCGGGTTTGGAAAGCCATCTTCGGGATGTCACATTCTCTTACTTTCAACTGGTGATAGCCTGATCTGAGGTCTATCTTAGAGAAGCACGTGACACCCTAAAGTTGGTCAAGTAAATCATCTATTCTGCAGAGAGGATACTTGTTCTTTATAGTGACCTTATTTAGTTACTGGTAATCAATGCACATTCTAAGGGGCCCATCTTTCTTTCGCACGAATAGAACAGGAGCGCTCCAAGGTGAGACACTTGGTCTAATAAACCTCTTATCTAGGAGGTTTTTTAGTTGTTCTTTCAACTCTTTCAACTCAGCGAGAGCCATCCTATAAGAAGGAATGGAGATAGGTTGTGTATTAGGAAGGACATCAATACCAAAGTCTATCTCTTTATCAGGAGGGATTCCGGGTAGATCCTCCAGAAAGACTTCAGGAAACTCATTCACAATGGGAACTGACTCAAGAGATAGAGCGTGATGATTAATATTTTTGACTCGGACTATATGATATATACATCCCTTAGAGATTAATTTTCTGGCCTTAAGTAGGAAATAAATTTACGCTTAGGCACTACAGAACTCCCCTTCCACTCTAAGATAGGCTCATTTGGAAATTGAAACTTGAAAATTTGAGTCCTACAATCAACTGAAGCATAACAAGAATAAAGCCAGTCCATGCCAAGAATCACATCAAAATCCAACATGTCCAACTCAACTAAGTCAGCCATGGTATTCTTGTGATAGATTGACACAGTACAATTTCTATAGACCCTCTCAGCTAAGATAGACTTACCAACAGGAGTAGACACACTAAAAGGCTCAAGAAGACACTCAGGAAGGATCTCAAATTTACTAGCGAAGTAAGAAGTCATAAAAGATAACGTAGCACCCGGATCAAGTAATGCATACACATCAAAAGAAAGGACTCGGAGCATACCAGTAACAACATCGGGTGTATTCTCTTGGTCTTGGTGACTACCCATAGCATACAGACGGTTGGTTCCCCCACCTATACTTGAAGCTGCACCTCTATGATTACCTCTATTTTGTGGAGCTGCAGAAGAAAACTGAACTCTACTACTTCTATCTCCCTGTCTCTTTGAAGGACACTTATTCTGGAAGTGACCTGTCTTTCCACATCTGTAGCAAGCATTGGTGACCATACGACACTCTCCCAAATGGAGCCTCCTACATCTAGTACATGGTGGTTTCCCTCTAGAACCTTGAACCACACTTATTTGAGACTGAGAACCCTGAGCTCGGAAGTTTTAGTGACTCAGCGACCTCTGATCATACCTGGTATTAGGTGTAAAAACATTTGTTGAGGAAGGTACATAATTAGAAGACCTCTTCTGATTGAAGGACTTGTTACCTTTCCCTTGCTTCTGCTCATTCTCATGCCCAATAGACTTAGCCTTCTTGCTTAGGTGTTCTTCTCGGTCTCTTTTCTTGTCCTCCTCAACCTGCTGAGCATACACCATCAATCTAGAAAAATTCATGTCAGAAATCATTAGTATTGCCTTACATTCTTTCTTTACATGTTTGCCAAAGCCAGAGATAAACTTCCTCATCTTGACCCTCATATGAGAAATCATTTCTGGGGCATAGTTGGACAACTAAATAAACTTCAAACTATACTCTTTTACAGTCATACTCTCCTACTTGAGGTTCACAAACTCCTCAATTTTTTCTTCACGTAGCTCTTGGGGAAAGAAGTTATCAAGGAATGCTCTTTCAAACTCATTCCAAAGAGCGGGCTCTGCATCCTCACCTCTACTTTCTTCCAGTAGTTATACCAGACATTTTCCACATCCTTGAGCTGATAAAACACCAACTCAACCCCCTCAATTTCTGTAGCATGCATTGCTTTTAGTATCTTCCACATCTCATCAATGAAATTTTGGGGGTCTTCATCAACCTTGGAACCCGTAAAGATCGGCGGATTCATTCTCAAAAAATCTCTAATCCTTGTGGCAGCAGATGGCTCTTGATAACTAGAGCTAGGAGTTGGTCAACTCTAGATACTATTTCGAGCAACTACCAACTGGATGAGCATAGAAATCGCTCCTCGAAAATCCTCCTCTGAAATAGGAGTGGTCTGAATAGTAGTATTTGGGGTACCTCAGTAGACCTTGTAGGTCGGCCTCTAGTTCTTTGTGGAGGCATCTCTGACTGTGGAACCTCAGTGCTGGCAGCGTTCCTCTGACTGGTTGAACATTTAGGAGGCATGTTTGAAACGCACAAATTAGAAAGGAAGTTTTTTATAGAGTTAAATTCTATTGCACGAACTAAGATTATGAAAGAAGTGAAATAATTCCTAATGTCCTATAGCCTCCTGATTATAAGTGTGGTGCACGACACACCCATAAGCAAGACTCTATTAGACACGGCTTCAAAGATACCCTAGGAATCTTAAACTCTGGGCTATGATACCAAGTGTGTCACGCCCCGAGCGGGTACCCTAGGCGTGACCAACACTCAGAAACCATCTCTGGCTTTCGAGAGAATCACTTGGTCTCATTACTCATTTGTTCATCAACGGAAGACTTAAGAATACTAATGTGGGCTTGTCATCATCAACATCAAAGGAAAAATAGATAATTCTTAGAAATAGTTTTTAAGAACTACTCTAATTACATCATCAAACTTTGTCTATGAAGCCTCTAAATCTCTTAGATGGTGCCAATGATATGTCGATGACTACCTTAAAAGAAACTTAATACTCAAAAATAATAAAAGGATAGAGAGTTCCTCTGAATACAAAAAGGACTCACCAAATAGCTGAAAAATAATGATCTTCAACGATGCGCCTGTTGAGGATCTCTAACACCTGTATCTGCATCATAAAATGATGCAGGTCGAATGACGTCAGTATGTGGAATGTACGAGTATGTAAAATGGCAGGAAGGTAAGGACATATGTAAAGAAATTTCTCTCAGGAAAACTTAGCTCAGAACTCAATATCATCTCAACATTAATATGTAATGCAAATTTAAAATAATAATAAGAAATGCTTACTCAGTTGGGAGTTTCTCTAACTGACAACCATCACTTATGAGCTAGCGATGATACAACGAAGCGATGTAATTGCCAAATACATCCATTATCTTGCTAGGGTAAAGGACATCACCATCTTGGATCCACTCATCAAAGTCCTCTTTTTTGAACTTAAGAGGCATAGCCTCCATCCTACGCTAACTACATAGTTCTGGGGTTTGAGTCAATTAAACTCTTACCCAACTCGGTGCTTAATACTACTCCCAAAATATGTGCTCATATTAATCTCATCATCTAGTCTCAGACTTTAATTTAAATCATCAAACTCATGTCATTATCTCTTCATCAATCATTATATTTCAAAACCATCATTTACATCTCATCAAAACATCATTTTCTCAAATTCATTCAAACTCAACTCTTTTGCTCTTTCAAAATTCAATAAAATACATATATAGTATTAATTCATATCACTCTTTTTATTAATAAAAATATTAAACGCCAACATCTTTATTCAAAACATATGTAAAAATATTCATGAACATCAAATCAATTAGGATTAATGGAAAAGTAGCCATGAACAATAATTCCAATAATATAAGAGATAATAATAATAATAATAATAATAATAATAATAATAATAATAATAATAATAATAATAATATCAATGCATAAATATATCTAACTTAATTAAAGAAGAATTAATTCATTTAGAATTCAATATTTGGATAAAACTCAACTATAACTCAATTATAAATAATTTAAATATTGAGTGCATGAACGAACTCAATCCAATGCTATGAAAGTCTTACATACCTTAAATCCAAAGCTTTACTCCGAATTAAAACACTCTTGGACCACTAGCCTTTTCTTCTCGCCGGAGCAGTTTGTGTACTATCCGGAGTATAAGAATCACTAGAGTAGTATTTTTATACTACTAAAACTAAAACTATATTTGAGAATGAATAAATAAGTATATATAGAGAAGAGTTGCTTAAAAAAGCTTGATGAATAAAATGAGTAAATAAGGTGGGTATTTATAAGTGGGAAGGAGGAACCTAACAATAAATAAAATAATTATAAAGAAAAATCTTAAAATTTAATGGAAAATATTGATGTCATTGGTGATGTCAAATGGAGGACTATTGATGTCATGAGTGATGTGAAATGTATCTAGATCTTTCCATGGTAGGTGAAATGAGTTATCTTTGACAGAATACTCTTTTTGGAGCTGCGTTTGAACAAGATAAATTTCTTATTAGGATTTGGTGTCTTCATAAGAATTGTAGATATAGAAGTCTAGTTTTATGTCATTTAAGAATCAAAACAATTTGGAGCACTCTACAGTGAGATATGAAATTTTCTCTACAAACACTCCATTTCGTCACAACACACTGTCTTACAATAATTAATTTATTGGACCTACTTAACCTCCAAAAATTAACATATGGTCTTCACAAAAGTTGTAGGTAATGATGGTGTGGTTACTCCGAAATTTGGTTCACCTAATGTGGATCATCATATGAAAAGGTATGCCCAAAATACAAGTACTGTATCATTTTCATCGAGAATTGAAATACTGACATAGAATGTTTTAGTGGTTGTTACAAAGTGTGTTTATAGGTACCCAACCCAGAGTTCCTTACCGAGGAAACTATTCGAATAAAGTTTGAATAATTTATTCGTTATTGTGTATATTATTAAAGTTGAACAATATTAGGCCGTTTCTCATATTATTGCTTTATTTTATTTTTGTATATGTTTTATGTTTATACTTGTGTATTTTTATCTCCTTAATTTGAAAAAAAATGAGTTCAGTCGGAATCCATAGTTGTGGATTCTGAAGGATGCTAATACCTTCTCTTCGGGATCATTTGAACCCCTTATCTAGAATCTAATGGTTTCATTGACTATTTTTCTTAATTAATTAATTGATTTTCTAATTATCCTAAAATTTGGTGGCGACTCCGTAAAATAATATATCTTTTTTAAATTTCTTTTTAAATTATTAAATTAAGTTTTTTATGAGTCCCACGACGTTGCGCCTTATTTGTAAAAATAGGATGTAAAACGATCAACTCACCTCCAACTTGAAGGGGGTGGTGGTGGTGAGAGTTAGTTAGAACGAGAGTTAGAGTTAGTTAGAATCATAGTTAGTTGGTTAAACGTTTGTTAGTTAGCTAGCTGTCACAGTCAAGTTAGTTAGCTTAATTAGTTTAGCTGATTCATGTGTATATATACACATAATCACTTTGTATTGATTATTCAATTCATTCATCTTCTTCAATAAAATATATTTCTCATAATTCTTCTCTTTAAGATTTGTTTCTTTCATAGAAGCTCAACCTCCATTAATGGAGGAAAGTAACTACTTCATCAGCAACCTATGTTGTTCATTTTCTCAAAATGCGAAGTACAATGATTCTACTAGTATACACCTCTTATACATTGGCATGATGTAAGGTGAGACATATTGAGGACTCGCGAGGTCCATATATTCCACCCAGACTCATTTCGGGATCGTTTGGTGTGATGGATAAGAAAAGTTAATTCCGAAATAATTTTGAGTAGTCTTTAATCCCTTATTTGGTTGCAAAGACTGGGATAACTTATCGAAGGATTAATTATTAATACCGGAATAAGTTATCCCTTCCTGAGGGTGAAATAATAAATTCAAGATAACTTATCTTGGGATAAAGATGTAAAATAACAAAAATACCCCCTTAAACTCTCTTTTATCATCACATTTATATTCATGTATATTAACATAATTTTAAAATACATTTATAATAACATTCATACTTGAATTAATCATTTTTCTATGATAATATATTTTTTTATTAAAGAATTATATTTTATAAATACAATTTCTATTTATGAATAAATTATAAGTTGAATTTATTTGTCTAATTCTTATGTTTATTTATATTTTGATTTCCTTTTAAAATGTTCACTCCACTGCTAAATTACATATTTTTAATTAAATAGTTTATTACTAACTTAAAAATTATATTTTATATATCAATTAAAATATAGATAACTCTAAAATGTAGATAATTTTAATAATAAAATTTCTCTTACTTTAATACACTTAAAATGAAAGTTTATTTTTAAATTAAATAAGACAGAAGTTTAATTTTTAAGATAAATAAGAGAAAAGTTTTATTTTTAAGTTAAATAAGATGAAAATTTTATTTAAAGCTAAATAAGATGAACGTTTTATTTTAAAGTTAAATTAGATGAAAGTTTAATTTTAAAAACAAATGGCACAATCATGGAAATGCATAAATAAAAATATTTAAGTTAAATAAGATGAAAATTTTAATTTTTAGGAATGAATAACTAAAGCTTGCAAAAACAATGTAAAAAAGAAATCAAATAAGGTGGAGAGTATTTTGGTAAACAAACAACTTATTTTTAGAAATTATGCAATGAATATAATTTTGAATATGAACAACTAAACAAACAATAAAAACTACTCTCAGCATAACTAATCCATCATAACTTATCCCATCATAACTTATCGTAATATAACGTGTATCCAAACCAACGACCCCTTCATGTGATGTGATACTCAATAATTTCCTCCGTATCGTCAATAATTAATGGCATAATACAAATAGGCACTTTAACTATCATTTCTTAAATAAAAAAATTCGTGAATCCACCAACCAAAATACGTGATATACAAACGCTCCCACGTGGATGCCACATAATTAAAAAATTTACACGTATTTTATAATTTAAAAAAGAAATTAAAGAAAATGGGATTTTGATTTGAAATATATATATATTGTCATTTTCGCTTTTTTTTTTTACCGTTGATGGGCCTCGAAAATTTCATTTGACGCACTTGAATTGCGTCTCACTCATGCATTTTGTTAGGTTGGATTCGCGTATTTTTTTGTTTAAAAAATGAATAGTTAAAGTGTCTATTTATGCACTATGAAAGTTGGAGGTCATAAGATAAAGTTTAAAGGCCAATTTATGTATTATATCATAATTAATCATCTAGAAACATTTACCATTGAATATAAATATTCCTTAACACATTATTTCTATAGTACCAATCCTGTGATCCATGAAAATTAATACATATGCATGATCACAGTGAATATGAAAGTTTCAAATGCAACAAATATAAATATGAATATCTTTTCACCACATATATATCATATTTTACAAGCATTCTCAAATTATAAATTTACTTTCAAAATAAGCAGATTATTTTCAACAAAATGCCTATTTAGGTAAAATAACACCTGATGTATGATAAGATGTATGAAACGGAGTAAAATTCAACAAACATACACATCAAAGTCATAAATCATCTATTAGTTAAATCCCAAACTCATATTCCACAATAACAATTCAATTTCATAATACTCCAATCCCATCATTTTTCCAACCCATAACATAATTTATGCAACAAGCTATCACCTAAACTAAGTCTGATAAATAATCTAGCTCGAAAGTTGAGCAAATGTGCCATGAACCTTCACACCTCTGCTTTTCCTTTACATAATGCCTTGAAATACTACTAACCTGTCAAAATCATGATCCAGATTAGAATACGAGTCCATCAACACCCATATTGCAATATAAATATTCTGGTAAAAATCAAGCTCGAAACCCGATGTCGAGTTTAGATTTTTTTCTTCAAAATTAATTATGAAATTTTATCTGATTCGAATTGACCCTCAAATCACCAAATTATAATTTTTTAACTTTAGGAGAAATATCCAAAAATTCTATTATTTGTATGTGATTAATGGACGAAATAATCAACAAATTAATGGGAAAAAACAAATAGAGGGTTAGAATCTTACCCTTATGAACAAAGTTAATGTCACGACCCAAAAACTGAGGTTATGATGGCACACATCTCAAAACCCAATCTGATGTGTAACCCTAAAAATAAAACTCATACAAGACTCCCAAAGGGGAAAGTGATGCCACGATTTAAATAAAAAGAAAAAAAACAATGAAGAAATTATCCCAAAACCTGGTGTCATAAGTATAAAGAGCATCTAATACAAGGTTCGAATCTGAAGATACAACATAAGTCTCTGAATGATACAAAAGACTGAAAAATAAAGATAGACTAGTGACGATCCGAATTCTGGGACCTCACCACTAATCTGAGAATACACAATCCGCTAGAATATTAACTGTCACGTGGGGTATCCCGACTAGTATCTGCATCAAAAAGGGACACAGAAGTAGGGGTGAGTACAATTCACATGTACTCAGTAGGTTTTAGCTGACTGAGTATAAGAAATTAATCAAACCTATGAAATAAACTACGGAACACTTCCACCTGCATACAGAAAAGTCCCACTTCGGCATCGGTACCGCCAGTTTATATATATATTGACGCGAGTAAAGTAAACCCATAATAACAGCTCATAATCATAATTAATCATATAATTCAAGCAGCACAGATATCAATGCAATGCAATGCAATATGATGATGCAATGATGTGGTGGTATAGTGGAATCAAAACTATCGCACAGCCTGTCGTATACACCTGCCGAGCTGTGCTACCAAGCAGGACCCATGGGGGTCTCGCAGACCATATACCTCAATCACAATATCTCATTATCCTTGCCACCTCCTCGTGGTCAAGGGATCACAATGCATCCACTACCCTGCCGGAAAACTGCCTCGGTCAGGGACTCAAGATACAAAGGTTGGGATCACAATGCATCCACTACCCTGCCGGAAAACTGCCTCGGTCAGGGACTCAAGATACAAAGGTTTAAAGGTGTTTCATTTTCTTTCTCAAAAAGAATTTCCATATTTCTCAACTTCCCATGTTTCATGATATGATGAATGAGGATGAATGCATCAAAACACATATGCATGGAAGTAATAATCAACTCACATGTGGTATAAGGTTCAAAGTTCTCAAAACTTAACCTACACATGCTATTCACCCTCAATAAATAGTAACGGGGAGAACACACTTTCATTTAAATATTCACCCCTTTCTCAACAATATTTCAATACTCAAGTATGCTTAAAACCCCCAACTCAATCTCTCAGGCGGCATCACAAGTCAAATAATATACTCAAGCCTCTCTCTTAGGCAAATCATAATTCACATGCTCTCAAAGCAAATAAGATAACAAATAAGGCCCCCACACGGGCTATGTAATACAAATAAACCCCGTCACGGCAACACATTAATAAATAAGCCTCCACACGGACATCACAATATATATAACATTCTCAACTCATACTACAACCCCATCCCAAAGTCTATAACATATGAATGACTAATTACCCCATCTCAATCTCAAAGAAAGATAGCCAAACCCACCTCAATTGCCGAAGCCGCACTCGAATACCTCCACCGGACAAGCAACTCTCGAATTCAGCGCCCGGAATGACAACCCACTATCAACAATGAAACATACACGTCACAAGGAGTCCAATGACACCCATATTGATATGTTTCGGAACCGGGGGTAAAATGGTCCAAAAATTAGCTATTTTCGAAAAGGGTCAAATCTGGAAATTTATTGAACAATCCCATTCTATTGGTAATAAGGAACTCATGGTTGAAAAACCCATAAAAATAGAGCTCAAAATGAGTTGAAAATCACAACTTTCCTTAAATTCGGATTAGGGAAGAAACAAAGATTTTTGGGGTTTGAAACTAAAATTTAAGAGTTAAAATCTTCAAAAACTTAATGAAAAATGAAGGTTTTAGGTCAAAAATCACTTACCCAACACTTTGCCTCAAAAATCTCTTCTCAAATCACCTCAAGGAGTTCAAGAACTCAAACAAATGATGAAAAATATTAAAATGGGAAGAAAGGGGCATTTTCTGCCCAAAAAGTTACTGTTCACGCGTGTTACTGTTCACGCGTGTTTTTCGAAAATCACCCTCAAGGTCATTATAGTTAAACATATCTTTAAAAGTCTCTCCAATCCGAGCTCAAAATCTCCCAAAATCAAAATAGGAAGTCAAAGTCTGAAAATGGAATCAAATACTTCTAGGTCCTATTACCCAACTGAGATATCAGTGATGCCAAGAACAACCAAATCTTTATAATGAAGCCTTAGGACTCTTTTAGAACCTCCCAACTACAAATAATGGTGCTTATAGATGATAAAATACATTCTAGACCTGTTGAAATCATCAAATCACCATTTAGGGGTCATCTAGATAAATATTGATCGTGGTCAACTTAAGCTTAAGAAGAGCTAACAATCTACCCAAGGGTCTAAAACGCCCTTCGACTGCCTAAAAAATTATATCAAACCTCCAACTAAGTCATAAATCACCATCTATACCTAGTGTAATCATCAAAACCAAATTCGACCTTGCGAACCTCAGATTTTGACTTTGGTCCAACTTTTCAAGTTCCAAAATTTCAAAACTCAAAAATTCACCCAAAACACATCTAATTATCTCAGGAGTCCTGAAGCCCATACATGGAAGTCACAAATATATAATCAAATCATTTTGGGAGGGTAAAAATGTTGGAAAAATGTGGACTAACACAAAAATATATATGATCAAAATAGTGGAAATAAATTGAGAAAATAATAACACCAAGAATTTACGTGGAAATCCTTTTAAATAAGAGAAAAAACCATGGGCCAAGAGGAGCAACTGATATCGCTATAGTAAAAAAATTTACACCGTGGAGCCACGAGTACAACACTCAAAATGACTACCACACACTCAAAAGAAAGAACACTCTTTTGATTTACCAACTTACTAAAATATCACTTACACTCTATTTTTCTTTATAAACTATTTTCTTATATATAGTCTATAGAAACCTCACAACTCTCTAAATAATTTTTTTCTCTGGATGTATAACAAATGAGCTGAGGGCTCTTATTTATAGGGGTGAAGGAACTCTTCTTCCGTTCACCAAACCTATCCAAATTCAAAGATAAAAGTTTGCAGCTGTTTTTTGTTGACAAAGGAAAAAATGGACAACAACCCTTTTATGACTTTGAAACATTGAGCTGCAACTTTTGAAGACAATTGCAACAACAATTGTTGACTAAAACATTAATGGGATAGACTTCACAAATCTCCCCTTCCAGTCCCATGCACTTGAAAGAAGGTGTCTTCGTCTTATCAGAGAGAGCTCATGCCAACAATGTCACGCTCTGGGAGGGTACCCTAGGGGGGCTGGTACTCGAAAGCCATTTCTGAACTTCAAGCGAACCACCTGGTCCAGTCACACTTTCATTCAATTACATTTACTTTGCGAAAGACTCAATCACAGGAATACTATTCATAATTTAGGGTCGAAGGCCAAACAACTATCAAATCGACAAACAGCTTTAATAGAACTACTCAAAAGAATAATCCAACATTCCCACACTCTAGTCTATGAATCCTCTATCAACAATTTGGGAGGTTCCAATGACAAGTCCATGGCTACCAACAATCAAAATAACGGAAATTAAACAAAGCTGTAAGGAAGATCTCGGCATCCTAAGAAAACTAGAAGGACTCACCAACTAGCTGGGAGTGGATAGATCTTCAACGGTGTGCCGGTTGATGATCTCTAGTACCTGTCTCTGCATCATGAAACGATGCAGGCCAAATGAAGTCAGTACATGGAATGTACGAGTATGTAAAATGGCTGAATGAAACAAACATCAAGGAAGAATCAAATCAACTCGAAATCTCAACTCAAGATAAATAACAACTTAATCCAGTGTCCTAAGTCTAAACAAGAATATGGTTTAGACGGGACCAATCACATACCATTCAACTCAATCCGACTCAGAGTACTATCAAGACCTATATGGGAGTTTCTCTTATCCGATAACCATCAGTTATGAGCCAGTGATAGTACAACAAACTGACGCTGTTGCCGCGTCCGTTCATACTTTGTTAGGGTATAAACGAATCAACTAATCATGGATCCCATCGATTAGTCAAGTCCTATCATTTCAGGATAATAAAATGAGAAATATCCAACTTTAACGGTTCGATCCCATGGGAAACATCCTACTTTAACGTTTCAATCCCTTCCTACGTTGGCAGAATAGTTCATGGGGTTTGAGTATGGACTATACTCTTACCCACTCGGCGCTTGATACTCCTCCTAAGACTCAATGCTTATAAAATTCCATCCAATCAACTCAATCAAATCATATCGACAAGTCTCATTTAAAACCTTGTCAACTCATCAACTCTATCACAATCAAATCTCTCCCAATCATACTATCCGATCAATCCCAATCACATCTTTCAAGAGTATATTAAATATGCATTTATAACAACATATAAATCTATCCAATTGCTCCTCTATTCATTGAACAATCCTTTTGGGAATCAACACAACTCCAAGGTTTTAAATCAACAAATTCAAGAATAAGCAACATATTTAAGAAATATAAAATTCTTTATCATAATCAACATAGCTATGAAATTAACAATATATGTTCAACCTCTCATCTCAATCAACTCATACAAACATGTAGCACATCACTTTCTTGACTCCACAACATCAACATAATAGAAATTAGGGTAATAGATGAAAAGGACCTATTTAGACCTAACTCTATCAACAAACTTCATTCTTATGAAGAATAAATCTCAAAGAAGGTGTAGGGCATATGGGTGGACTCAACCCATACTTTAAATAGCCTTACATACCTTATTGAAGACTTTGAAGAAAACCTTGACGTTGGGTCTCCAATGGAAGGCTTGAATTCTTGAAGCTCTTGGAGGCACTCTTTGTTGGAGAAGGATTTGGAGAAGAAGAAGAAGAAGAGAGGGAAATATTAAGGCTTTTAGAGAGAGAGAGGTACTGAAAATGGTCCCAAAATGTTCTAAGGCTGTGTATATATAATTTGGAGAAATACCCAAATTGCCCTTTCTTAAAAATCTGCAAAATAGGCCAAAAACACTCTTGGCGCGATAGTGGCGCATCGCGCCACTACAGTGCTAAGTCGAATAGGCTTAAAAACCCTGCAACCCAATAGTGGCGCATCGCACTAGGGACCAAACTACTGAGGCTATTTTGTAGCGCGATAGTGGCGCGTGGCGCCCTTACAGCGCCAAGCCCATATTTTCTAGGTTCTGGAAAATAGGCTTAAAAATCCTACACATCTCCTAGTGGCGTGGCGCGCCAGGGACCAAACTACTGAGGCTTATTCCTGGCGCGATAGTGGTGCATCGCGCCACTGCGACGCCAAGCCCAGGTTTCCAGCAGTTATCACCCAGGTCTGAAATTCCTGCAATACCCGTCCGTCTTAGGACCGTCATATCTTTTGACTCCGAACTCCAAAAATTACATTCTTGGTGGCGTCGGATAGAAGACTTGACGACCTTTAATTTAATAGGTTGTGGGCCACCTATTTCGTCATATTTCAAATGATATGGCCATTAGAAGTCAACCCTTATACGAACTCCCTCAACAACTTACCCAAGACGAATTCTTTTGGACTTAGCTTGGTTCTAGGGATCCTTTATGACCCCACATCACCTCTAACACTCTTTAATTACTTGGGAACTCATCCTAACTCATGCATACACTTCACAATAATCAAGTTCGACCCTACATGTATACAAGAAAGGTCCAAATCTTAGGGAAAATTTTTGGGGGGTGTTACAATATCTGCCCCTTGGGATCATTCATCCTCGAATGACGAGTAAACCAAGAATGGAATCTAGGTGTAAATCACAATCAGAATTCAGCCAATCAACCAATCAAATTCTCAATTAACTTACTATCCAAACTCAAAATGCACAAATGAATTCAAGTCAAGAAAGTAGGCATTACCTCCAACATTCTCATCGGTAGGCATAAATAGATGGGGATATCTTCCTCCGCTTCCCATGTGGCTTCCTCAACAAACTGATTTCTCCAAAGGACTTTGATTGAGGCGATCTCTTTGTTCCTCAATTTGCAAATTTGGCGATCAAAAATTTGGACGAGAACCTCTTCATAGGATAAGCTATCCTTAATTCAAATAATATCAATGGGGACTACCAACGAGGGATCACCTAAGAACTTCTTCAATATCGAAACGTGAAATACCGGATGAATAGAGATGAGCTCCGGGGGTAACTCCAACTCATAGGCGACACTCCCAATCCACCTCGCAATCTGGTAAGGAACAATGTATCGGGGGATAAGCTTTCCCTTCCTTCCAAACCTCATGACACCCTTCATGGGTGACACTTTCAAGTACACCCAATCATCCACCTCGAATTCTAAGTCTCTCCTCCTCACATCGATGTAAAATTTTTGGCGGCTTTGGGTTGTCTTTAGCTTATCTTGAATAACTCTCACCTTCTCCATGGCTTGGTGAACAAAATCAGGCCCAATCAACTCAACTTCACAAACTTCAAACCACCCAATTGGCGATCTACACCTCCTCCTATACAAAGCTTCTTAAGGAGTCATTTGAATGCTTGCATGATAGCTATTGTTATATGCAAACTCTATGTGAGGTAAGTGATCATCCCAATTTCCTTTGAAGTCAAGCACACAAGCTCTCAACATATCCTCCAATGTTTGAATACTGCGCTCCACTTGGCCATATGTCTGGGGATGAAAGGCCATACTAAGGTTCACCTTTGAACCCAGTCCTTTCTGGAAGGATCTCCAAAATTGGGAAGTGAATTAAGCTCCTCGGTCTGAGATGATAGACAAGGGGACCCCATGCAACCTGACAATCTCTTGTATATATAATTTTTCATAATCCTCTGTGGTGTCAGTAGTCTTAACTGCCAAGAAGTAAGCTGATTTCGTCATTCTATCCACAATCACCCAAATTGAATCATGTTGCTTTCGGGACCTCGATAAACCTGTAATAAAGTCTATATTAATCATCTCTCATTTTCATTCCGGGATTTCTATATTTTGAGCTAACCCATATGGCCTTTAATGCTCAACTTTTACCTGTTGATAATTCGGGCACTTGGAAACAAACTCCGTGATATCTCTCTTCATCCCACTCCACCAATAAACTTTCTTCAAGTCGTGATACATCTTTGTAGAGCCAGGATGAATAGAGTATCTGGAACTATGCACTTCGGCCATATTTCTTCCTCGAACATCATCGATATCCGGAACACACAATCTATTTTGGTTCCTCAACACACCATCTCCCTCTTTGGTAAAAACCATCACCTCTTGCTTATGACTAACTTCCTTCAGCTGGAGAAGGATGAGATCTTGGTCTTGCTTCTCTTTTACCTCTGTCATAAGTGAGGATGCATACCCATCCTGAACATTAACTCCTCCTTCATTGTTCTCTTCAAGAGGAACTCGCAATCGAGCTAACCTATGTACCTCCTTCACCAATTCTTTCCTTCCCTCCTCTAGATGGGTAGTTCTACCCATATACAACCTGCTAAGAGCATCAGAAACAACGTTAGCTTTACCTGGATGGTAGAGGATACTCATATCATAGTCTTTGAGTAGATCGAGCCATCTCCTCTGCCTCAGATTGAGTTCCTTCTGGCTGAAGACGTATTGTAAACTCTTATGATCGGTGAACACATTAACATGCACTCCATACAAGTAGTGGCGCCAAATTTTAAGGGCAAATACCACAGCTGCCAGCTCAAGGTCATGAGTTGGGTAATTTCTCTCATGAACCTTAAGGTGTCTTGAAGCATAGGCTATCACCTTTCCCCTCTGCATCAGTACACAGCCCAAACCAACTCTAGATGCATCACAATAGATCATAAAACCCTTTGTTCCATCGGGCAAAGTTAGAATATGAGCAGTAGTTAGCTTGGTCTTCAATTTCTGGAAACTCTCCTCACAAGCATCAGACCATTGGAACTTAGCCTTCTTTTGGGTCAGCTTGGTCAATTGCGATGATATGGATGAGAATCCCTCTACAAACCTTCGATAATAGTCGGCCAAACCCAAGAAGCTCCTGATCTTTATCGGGGATGCGGGTCTGGGCCAATTTTTCACTGTCTTAATCTTCTGAGCATCAATTCGAATACCATCTCTAGATACAATGTGGTTTAGAAAAGCCACTGACGCAAGCCAAAATTCACATTTGGAGAACTTTGCATACAATACCTGGTCTTTCAAAGTTTGTAAGACGACTCTAAGATGATGGGCGTGCTCCTCCTCATTCTTGGAGTAAACCAAGATATCATCTATGAATACAATCACAAACATATCAAGATATGGTTTAAATACTTGGTTCATGAGATCCATAAAAGCTGCGGGGGCATTAGTCAACCCGAAGGACATCACCAAGAATTCAAAGTGGCCATAGCGAGTCTGAAAAGCTATCTTTGGGATATCACACTCCCTCACCTTCAACTGATGGTAGCCCGATCTTAGGTCTATCTTTGAGAAATAAGTGACACCCTGAAGTTGATCAAATAAGTCGTCTATTCTGGAGAGAGGGTATTTGTTCTTTATGGTGACCTTGTTCAGCTGCCTGTAGTCAATACACATTCTAAAGGAACCATCTTTCTTTCACACAAATAGGACCGGAGCACCCCATGGTGAGACACTCAGCCTAATGAATCCCTTATCTAACAAGTCTTTCAACTGTTCTTATAACTCTTTCAACTCAACCGGAGCCATTCTATATGGAGGGATTGAGATAGGCTGGGTATCAGGAAGGACATCAATCCCAAAGTTGATCTCCCAATCAGGAGGGACTTCAGGCAGATCTTCAAGAAAGACGTCAGGAAACTCATTGACAATTGGAACCGACTCAAGGGATGAAGACTCAATACTGTCATCTTTCACTTGGACAAGGTGATAAATACACCCTTTTGAGATTAGCTTTCTGGCCCTAAGGTATGAAATAAACTTACCCTTAGGCACGACAAGACTACCCTTCCACTCTATGACAGCCTCATTCGGGAATTTGAACTTAAGAATCTGAGTCCTACAATCAATAGAAGCATAACAGACATAAAGCCAGTCCATGCCAAGGATCACATCAAAATCAACTATGTCCAACTCAACTAAGTCAGCCAAGGTATCCCTGTGATGAATTGACACAGTGCAATCTCTATAGACTCTCTCAGCTAAGACAGAATTACCCACAGGAGTAGCTACACTGAAAGGATCAAAGAGACACTCAGGGATTTTATTGAATTTACTAGCCACGTAAGGAGTCACAAAAGATAGGGTGGCACTTGGATACATCAAAACATAACAGTCAAGAGAAAGGACTCGAATCATACCCGTCACGACGTTTGGGGAGTCCTCCTGATCTTGGCGACTACCCATGGCATATAGACAATTTGTACCTCCGCTCAAACCTGAAGTAGTTCCCCTCTAATTACCTCTAGTAGGTGGTGCGGTGGTAGAATACTGGGCTCTGTTCCCCTCTGTTGGACACTCTCTCTGAAAATAGTCTATTTGGCTGCATTTATAACAAGCAACCCTTCCCTCTCTGCAATCTCCTAAGTAGAGCTTATCGCACTTTCCGCATGGTGGCTTCCCTTTCGAACCTTGACCCACGCTAACCTGAGATTGAGAATCTTGGGGTCTAAAATTTGGGCGACTTTGTCCCTGCCGATCATACCTGTTCTGCGGCATAGGTGCACAGGCGGTAGATGAGGCATAGTTGGAAGGCCTCTTCTAGAAGAAAGACCTGTTGCCCTTGTTTTGCCTTTGTTCATTCTCATGCCCCGCTAATTTTACCTTCTTGCTCAGATGCTCCTCTCTGTCTCTCCTTTTCTCATCCTACACCTGTTGAGCATACACCATTAATCTTGAAATATCTATGTTGGAGATTAACAATGCCGCTTTGCACTCCTTCTTCACATGTCTTCCCAAGCCGAAGACAAATTTCCTCATCTTCGACCTCACATCTGGGATCATCTCTAGAGCATATCTGGATAGTTGGATGAACTTTAGACTATACTCCTTAACAGTTATACTTTCTTGCTTCAGATTCACAAACTCTTCCACCTTTGCTTCCCTCAATTCTCTGGGAAAGAAATGGTCAAGAAAGGCTCCCTCAAATTCATCCCACATAGCAGGTTCAGTATCATCACCTCTACCTTGTTCCCATTGGTTATACCAAATGTTTGCCATATCTTTGAGCTGGTAAGACACCAACTCAACCCCCTCAATCTCCGTAGCATGCATAGTTTTCAGGATTTTCCACATCTCATCAATAAAATTTTAGGGGTCTTTATCAACCTTAGACCCCGTGAATACCGGCAGATTCATTCTCAAAAAGTCTCTAATTCTGGTGGCAGCAGATGGCTCTTGGGAACTAGAGATAAGAGTTGGCGAACTATGGTTACCATTTCGGGCAGCCACTAATTGAGTGAGCATGGCAATCGCCCCTCGAAAATCTGTCTCCGGAGTTGGTGCAGGTGGAGTAGTAGGCATTTGAGGTGCCTCCGCATACCTCGCCGGTCGGCCTCTATCCCTCAATGGGCATACCTCTGACTATGGCATCTCTGCGTTATCAGCATTCCTCTGGATAGAAGTACGTTTAGGAGGCACTATCTGTAACGTATAAATGCACGAATTAGAAAGGAAGTTTTATAGAGTGTAACTCTATCGCACGAATTCAGAGTATGAAAGAAGTGAAACAATTCTTAATGTCTTATAGCCTCCGGATTATAAGTGTGGTGCACAACAAACCCATAAGCAAGACTCTACTATACACGGCTTTATAGACTCCCTAGGACAATTGAACTCTGTGCTCTAATACCATGTTTGTCACGCCCCGGGAGGGTACCCTAGGCGTGGCCGGTACTCGAAAGCCATTTATGACCTTCAAGCGAACCACCTGGTCCAGTCACACTTTTATTCAATTACATTCTCTCTGCGAAAGACTCAATCACAGGAATACTATTCATAATTTAGGGTCGAAGGCTAAACAACTATCAAATCGACAAACAGCTTTAGTAGAACTACTCAAAAGAATAATCCAACATTCCCACACTCTAGTCTATGAAGCCTCTATCAACAATTTAGGAGGTTCCAATGATAAGTCCATGGCTACCAACAATCAAAATAACAGAAACAAAACAAAGCTATAAGGAAGATCTCACCAACTAGCTAGGAGTGGGTAGATCTTCAGCGGTGTGCCGGTTGATGATCTCTAGTATCTGTCTCTGCATCATGAAATGATGCAGGCCAAATGGAGTCAGTACATGGAATGTAAGAGTATGTAAAATGGCCGAATGAAACAAACATCAAGGAAGAATCAAATCAACTCGAAATCTCAACTCAAGATAAATAACAACTTAATCCAGTGTCCTAAGTCTAAACAAGAATATGGTTTAGACGGGACCAATCACATACCATTCAACTCAATCTAACTCAGAGTACTATCAAGACCTATATGAGAGTTTCTCTTATCCGACAACCATCAGTTATGAGCCAGTGATAGTACAACAAACTGACGATGTTGCCGCGTCCGTTCATACTTGTTAGGGTATAAATGAATCAACTAATCATGGATCCCATCGATCAGTCAAGTCCTATCATTTCAGGATAATAAAATGAGAAATATCCAACTTTAACAGTTCGATCCCATGGGAAACATCCGACTTTAACGTTTCAATCCCTTCCTACGTTGGCGGAATAGTTCATGGGGTTCAAGTATGGACTATACTCTTACCCACTCGGCGCTTGATACTCCTCCTAAGACTCAATGCTTATAAAACTCCATCCAATCAACTCAATAAAATCATATCGACAAGTCTCATTTAAAACCTTGTCAACTCATCAACTCTATCACAATCAAATCTCTCCCAATCATACTATCCGATCAATCCCAATCACATCTTTCAAGAGTAGATTAAATATGCATTTATAACAACATATAAATCTATCCAATTGCTCCTCTATTCATTGAACAATCCTTTTGGGAATCAACACAACTCCAAGGTTTTAAATCAACAAATTCAAGAATAAGCAACATATTTAAGAAAAATAATATTCTTTATCATAATCAACATAGCTATGAAATTAACAATATATGTTCAACCTCTCATCTCAATCAACTCATACCAACATGTAGCACATCACTTTCTTGACTCCACAACATCAACATAATAGAAATTAGGGTAATAGATGAAAATGACCTATTTAGACCTAACTCTATCAATAAACTTCATTCTTATGAACAATAAATCTCAAAGAAGGTGTAGGGCATATAGGTGGACTCAACCCATGCTTTAAATAGCTTTTGACTCCGAACTTCAAAAATTACATTCTTGGTGGCGTCGGATAGAAGACTCGACGACCTTTAATTTAGTAGGTCGTGGGCCACCCAGATCGTCATATTTCAAATGATATGGCCGTTAGAAGTCGACCCTTATACAAACTCCCTCAACAACTTACCCAAGATGAATCCTTTTGGACTTTGCTTGGTTCTTGGGATCCTTTATGACCCCACATCACCTTTAACACTCTTTAATTACTTGGGAACTCATCCTAAGTCATGCATACACTTCACATTAATTAAGTTCGACCCTACACATATACAAGAAATGTCCGAATCTTAGGGAAACTTTTTGGGAGGTGTTACAAACAAGTTCTTTGCACAATTCGAACTTGTTTCTTGTTACCACTTTAGTCAGCATATCTATAGGATTCTCATTTGTAGAGATCCTTTTAACCTGCATAGAATTATCTTTTATCTTTTCTCGAATTTAGTGATATCTCATGTCTATGTGTTTTGTCCTTACATGGTACATTGTGTTCTTGCTCAAGTATATTGCACTTTGACTGTCACAATAGACGACATACTCCTTTTGATACATGCAAAGCTCTTGGAGAAATTGTGTCAGCCAACTTTAGTAGCCGCAATATACTTAGGTTCATTTGTAGATAGTGCAACAGACTTCTGCAACTTCGACTGCGATGATATAATTCCCCTTGAAAAGGTGAACAAATATCCAATAGTAAATTTTCTATTATCATGGTTACCTGTCATATAAGCATCTGTATAGCCCTTCAAAATTAGATTTGATCCTTCAAAATACAAATATTTATTTGAGCTTCCTCTCATATACTTGAGTATCCATTTTACAACTTTCCAATATTGTTTTGCTGAATTGTCGAGAAACCTACCGACAACACTAAGTGCATGAGCAATATCAGGTCTAGTGCATACCATTGCATACATTAGACATACGACAATGGAGGAATATAAAATTTTGGCCATGCTCTTTTTTTCCTCCCAAGCTGTACAATGCGACACATTTTCTTGCTCAACTTCATATGACCAGTAAGTGGTGTGCTAACAAACTTAGCATTCTTCATGTTGAAGCTCTCCAGTATATGTTCAATGTACTTCTCTTATGACAGATAAATCTTCCTTTCATCTCTGAGACGAGTCTTTCATGGCAAAAGAGTTACACAATTCTTTCTTTAACTCATCAATCTTGGAAGTATTCTTGCCCAAAATCAACATATCATCCACATATAGTAAGAGGATGATAAAATCATCGTTAAAATATTTTTGTACGAACACACAGTGATTTGAGGAAGTCTTTTTGTAGCCTTGCTATCTCATAGTAGATTCAAACGTCTTGTACCACTATGTAGGAGCTTGATTTAGCCCGTAGAGACTTTTTTTGAGTTTGCACACAAAATTTTCTTTAATATTTACTTTGAATCCCTTAGGTTGTTCCATATAAATCTGATCTTCTAGGTCACCATGAAGAAAAGACATCTTCACATCCATCTTAAATTAAGACTAGTAGCCAAACCAAGAACTGTACAAATGGAGGACATTTTCACAACAGGAGAAAATATTTCGTCAAAGTCAATACTTTTTCTTTGACTAAATCCTTTAATAAGCAATCTAGCTTTGTACCTGGGCTTCAAGCTGCGCTCTTCAATATTAACTTTGAACACCCACTTGTTCTTCAAAGCTCTAATGTCGTTAGACAATTTCACCAACTCATAAGTATGGTTCTCATGAAAAGATTTTATTTCATCTTGCATGGATTCAATCCATTGATCTTTATGCTAGTCTTTCATGGCCTCCTCATAACACTTAGGTCCACCCCGTTAGTGAGTAATACATACTCATTAGGTGCATAACGAAAGGAAGGAATATGTTGTCTTGTGGACCTTCTAACTGAAATATTTGATTCATCCACAACTTCATGAGAAAGAGCATCATCAATAATAACATCATTGTTATTATCAACATTAACATATTGATCCAAGATTTGATTTTGAGCATCACCATAATCATCAAACCCACCAACGTCATACATATTTTTATGAGTAACTTGATCAGTGTGGACTACGCCATCAAAACTTGAAGATTCTAACTTTTCTGTTTTGTCAATATCTTCAATAATTTGATTCTCCATGAAGACGATGTCGTGGCTTCTCACAAGCTTCTTTTCAATTGGATCATATAGCATGTAATCAAATTCATCAAGGCCACATCCAATGAAAATGCACTGCCTTGTGTTGCATCTAACTTTGACCTCTCATCTTTCGGCACATGTACAGAATATTTGCAACCAAATACTCTCAAATGATCATAGGAAACATTATTTCCATACCAAACTCTATTTGGAACATCACTTTGCAAAGCAACAGCAGGAGATAAATTAATAACATATGCAGCGGTCAATAAGGCCTCATCCCAAAAGAAATTCGACAATTTTGCTTCAAAAAGCAAACATCTAACTCTTTCCATCAAGGTCCTATTCATCCTCTCAGCCAATCCCTTAAGCTAATGAGTCTTAAGAGGAGTCTTTTGTGTCTAATACCTTGATACTTATAGTATTCATCAAGCGGTCCACAATATTCACCACCATTATCAGTAAAAATACATTTTTGTTTCTTTCTAGTTTCTCTTTCAACTGAAGCCTGAAACTGTTTAAACACACCCAACACTAGGTCTTTAACCTTCAAGACATAGACCCAAAGCTTTCTTGAGCAGTCATCAATGAAGGTGACAAAGTAGAGTGCACCACTCAGAGTCCTTGTCTTTATTGGACCACACAAATTAGAGTGCACCAACTCAATCAACTTTGTCTTTCTTAAAGGAGGATTAGACTTAAAGGAAGCTCTATTTTGTTTTCTAGCCAAGCAGTGCTCAGACTTTTCTAATTTAGCACTTTGGAAATCTGGCAATAATTTCTTTTTGGCTAGAACATTAAGCCCTTTCTCACTGATGTGGCTAAGCCTCTTGTGCCACAATGTTGAAGAGTTATCACTCTCAACGACATTCATCATATTGGCACAAGTAGAAGCTGCAGTCCAGTATATACCACGATGTTTGTTATCATGAACCACAACTAAGGAACCCTTAATCAATTTCCACTTTCTACCATCATTGGTACTAACATATCTTTCCAAATATAAAAAACCAATAAAAATTAGGTGCAGACAAACATCAGGTGCATCTTTTACATTATTCAAAACTAGTTTAGTTCTATTACTAGTTTTCAAAGAAATTGTACCAACACCAATCACTGTAGATACATTCTCATTACCCATACTCAAGGTTCCAAAGTCGCCAGTAATATTGGAAGAGAAAAACATTCTTCCTTGATGTCACATGAGATGTGACATCAGTGTCCACAATCCATATTAACTCATTACAAGTAATATTTATTAGCTCTGCATCAAGCACTGTAACAAGATCTTTGGAGGAGAGGGTGGCTAGGCAATTTTTATTGCCATCTTCTTTGTTTTCCTCTTTATCTTTGTTCTCCCTCTTTATTATTCGGCAGATGTTCTTTGTGTATCCTTTCATGCCACAATAATAGGATTCAATATCCTTAAGTTTGCCTTTGGATTTTCACCTACTATGTTCTCTGTTCTGAGAACCACAATTTTTATTTCTCCCCGTGGATTCAGTTACCAGGACATCCGATGAAGAAGAACTTTGAGAGTTTCTTCTTATCTCTTCATTCAAGACACTACTTTTGGCAGAATCCATTGAGATCACCTCATCCGGAGCAGAATTTGATAATTAAGTTCTAAATATTTCCCAAGAGTCTAGTACGGAACCAAGTAGAAGCAATTCTTGAATTTCTTCATCAAATTTGATGCCCATTGCAGATAATTAGTTCATGATTCCCTGAAAGTTATTCAGGTGATTTGTCATCAGAGAACCATCATGATATTTTAAACTTAACATTTGTTTTATTAAGAATATTTTATTATTTTCAGTCTTTCGAGCATATAAGCTTTCAAGATCCTCTCATAGGATACGAGTATGTGTATCTCTAGAAATATGGTTCAACACATTATCGTCAACCTATTGCTTAATAACTCCACAAATCTGTCTGTGCAACAGATTCCACTCTTTATCTATTTTATTATCAGACTTTACAGTGGTAAAAATTAGTTGATAAAATTTTTTGACATAAAATAAATTTTTTATTTTCTCCTTCCAAATGATATAATTAACACCGTTCATAATAACCATTCTACTAGTGTTGGCTTCCATAGTTTTTCCCCAAAAATATATAACTATTGCAAATCAAAGTAAATCTTTTTTGATGTAGAAGTTTAAACTATGCTGCAACCACAGAGTATACTCAGATAAAACCTTGCTCTGATACCAATTTGTTGGGAAAATATGGACTAACACAAAAATAAATGGTCAAAATAGTGGAAATAAAATGGAAAAATAATGGCACCTAGAATTTACGTTGAAACTCTTTTAAATAAGGAAAAAAACTATGGGTCAAGAGGAGCAACTGATATCACTATAGTAAGAAATTTTACACCATATAGTCACAAGTACAATACTCAAAATAACTACCACACTCTCAAAAGGAATAACACTCTTTTGATTTACCACCTTACTAAAATATCGCTCACACTCTATTTTTCTTCATAGACTATTTTCTTATATATAGTCTATGAAAATCTCACAACTTTCTAAATAATTTTTTTCTCTAGATGTATATATCAAATGAGCTAAGAGCTCTTATTTATAGGGGTGAATGAACTCTTCTTTTGTTCACCAAACCTACCCAAATTCAAAGATGAAAGTTTTTAGTTGTATTTTGTTGACAAAGGAAAAAATGGACAGCAACCCTTTTATGACTTCGAAAAATTAAGCTACAACTTTTGACAACAATCGTAGCAGCAATTGTTAACTAAACAATTAATGGGATGGACCCCACACAAATAGATAAAAAGAGGTAAAAAATTATAAAATGACCATAAGTGTAGGTACACTAATTCTTTGACTCAAATTATTTTTTGCCTTTTTTTGAGAAATTTATTCCTATATTAGCTGTTTATTTTAGTTCATGTTCTTGTGTTGGTTGTGCTGAATCATGCACCTTCTTTTTTCCCTCTTCATTGTTCTCCTTTGTCGTCTCATCTCTTCTATTATATGTCTTTATCTTATGTAGTTTGTTGATAGAGTACCTTTTCTCTTTACTATTATTGGGTTGGTGCTAGAATAGCTAAATATGATAGAATTTTCTTTCTTGATATGTGACTAAGTGTTGATGTCTACATCTTTATTAAATGTTATTGGATCACCAATTTTATTCTCATAATTGTTTTCCCTTCCCAAGTTCTTTCTATTAATTTCTTTTTCAAAGAGTATCAAATTTATTGTAGGTTCGAACTGAATTCCCTGCAATGTCATTATTAATAGGCTTATCATTGATAAATATATTAGGTGTCTTCTGGACTATCCTTAGTGGGGTTCTAGAATTCATATTTTTCTACTACTCTAAGAGTTTTTTTTCTTTGGATGGAGAGAATCTTTTTCTTGGTTGTGCCTGAACCATTTCAGGGTCTCTTTTATTCTTAGTATCCACAGTCTCCTTCCGTACTTCTAGGTGTAATATTTTGCATTCTTTTTCACCATGTCTTTGTAGTTTGCATTTCTTATTGTACTTTGGTAACATATTAATAGTGTATTTTCACTCTTTTAATATGTCTCTCCCCAATTTCTTATTCTCTATCTCCACTTTAACAGTCTTTTGTAGATCCGTCATAAGATTAAATTGAACATTAACCCTAGCATATCTAGGTCTGATTTTATTAACCAATGACATGTTTAAGTAAAGAGATTTTTCTATTGGTGAAGTGAATATAAAAGGTGATTCTCCAACAAAGAAAGTAGGTAAGAAGTTAGGAAAAGAGACCTAAGTCATCGCTTGTGTGGGCTCCTCTTCAATTTTGAATTTAGCATCATAAATCAGAGGTATCATATGATATGATAGATCTTCACAAGCTTTGATATAATAGACATTCCTGGATATAATATTGATGAATTATTCTAGTAACACAAATCACATCAATATATGTCTATTTCTAAAGATACCTAGCGATAGTCACCTTTAATCCCACACTACTTTGGAATTTATTTCCTTAGATTTTCAAGGTTCGGCCAACCATAAGAGAACTTATCAATTATTGTGTATTGTATATTTTCTATAACATTCTTGCATGATGTTTCATTTTTAGTAATTTCACCATCAACGAAAATCACTTTTAAAATAAAAATTGGATCACAAATTTGAAGTCACTTTTAGAAGGGTATTGAGGATTATGCTGTTAATTAGGCTAGCATAGTTCATAATAGGAGGTGGAGTGGAATTGAGGGTACCAAAAGGTTAGAAGAGTGTTGGGAGTTGGTTTTTTGTGGAGCTTTTGGACGAGTAAGGAAGGGGAATTGTGAAGTAGAAGCTAATGTAATGGGCTGACCCACCGATCAATGGCCGATGATACCATGGATTAGGGTTTGTAGCCATCAATAGGGTTTGTGCATGGTGTAGACGAGAGAAGAGAGTATTTTATCCACTTATTAGATAAATTAAAATTCATATTCAGGGAAAATTGATTTTTACTTTCTTAAATTTTAGATCAAGTCAAAATTAGAGAAAAAAAATAAAACTGAGGGAGTATATGTTATGGGTTTTGTTGCTGGAGTGCATAGATAACCGATTTGTTGACCACTGCTTTTTTTTCCTTTTTTTTTAAACATAAACTCTCCAAAACTTTTTAACTCCTCTAAGAGTGGTGAATGTTGGTTTACAAAATGCTGCTTCAAAATCAACTTCACACACATAGTACTGAATATCAGAATGGTAGTTAAAGCTATCGTATCAGTTAGTTAGTGATAGTCAGAAGTCAGTTGGTACTCAAGCTGTAACTTTCTTGTTAGAGTTTGTTAGTCAATTATTATGAGGTGTAGATGACCAATGTGTGTGTGTGTATATATATATATATATATATATATATATATATATATATATATATATATATATATATATATATGACCTTAATTATTTGAATGAAGCCGTTGAATTCATTCCCAAAATATCTTCTTCTAAAACTTTTCTTATGCTTTCTAATGGCTTCCTAGATGAACACATTACAACACATGATCTGCGTGTATGAATTCTGATATGGTATCAAAGCTCATGATCCAAATTTGAGCTACCTGATTAATTCGCTTCCGCAATACTATTTGATCCTAAGTTCTCTAAAAATCTCGAAGCTAATATGGGGGGAAATTGAAGAACAAATCGATCACAAAAACCTGATATTTCTATAACCATCAACTACACATGGTTCCATGCTTATTCATTTTCAGTTAACAAGAACTGAGAACTACGGTCTTTGGAGTAGATTAATGAGGATTGCTTTGTTTGCACTTATTTATTTCGATAATGACTTACTTTTGCAGGAAATCAAAAAGGAAAAAATTGACAACTTTACATGGAAAAAGGTGTATGAAATTTAGCCACTTATTGAGGACCAGCGATGGAAAAAAAGATAAAAATACTACCTATCACTGATTGAAGATAGATTAAGGATGTCAATCAAGACATCAAGACATCAAGAATCAAGAAAGGAAAGGAAAAAGTATTACAACTCACTAATTAAAGATTCACGGATTCTGATTGAAGATCAAATAAGGATAGCAATCAAGAAAGGAAAGAAGACTTACCTCTCACTGATTGAAGATCAAGGTGCTAGTCAAGAAGAAGCCCTCTGTGTAAGACAGAGAACCATTCTAAGAAAGGAAGAAGACATTGCACTGACATATCTGATATGGACGTGTATCATCAATCAAGGTATCCATACAAATCCTTGATTGATAGTAAATCCTTTGGGTTTTCCTTTATGAGCAGATATGGTGATCTCATCTCAGCCATATAAAGTCACTCTTGTCTAGTTAGATAGTTATGCACTTCACTTGAACTTGTACTATTTTTTTCTCTCATCTTACAGAAAGATTTGTAATGTGTTAAGTTTACAATTGTAACAAAATGGAGAAAGAACTATCTCTAGCATAGGTTATACGAGTAGAGGTGACGTTAAGTCAAGGAAATATGATTTGCACATCAGACTAAATTATTCCATTCTATAGTTGTACCCTTTCACTCATTACAAGCTCTAAAGAAAATATTTGTAACTCAAGAGGACTGGACTTGGCACTATATCTGTGATCCGAACCAGGATAAAACTTCTATCTCTTTTATAATTTTGCACTTGTCTTTTGCTTATTATTATTGTGACTAACTTGTAGGATAATTGACTCTCTGACTTGAGTAGTCAACTAATGAATTAAATTTTAAATTTACCCCCTCTTAATCTTCAGTTGGTATCAGAGCAGGTCCTCACATTTTATTTGTTTAACCACACGTGAGAAAATATCTATGGTAAATTACCAAATTCCAGGTGCAATCCTTCATGACAGACACTCTTCAAATCATCCTTCTTATTTCAACGGACAACACTAGTGCCACTAGAAAGATAGATTTAGAATCTTTGTTTAATTAAATGACTTTCAAGCATGGGTGGTAATGAAGAAAGGACCAAAACATATTATAGGTCTAAAGGAGAAGGAGATCAGTAAAAAGGATTTAGATCTTGAATCTTTTGACATCACAAAGGAACAACAAGAGGCAATTCAAACTAATATTAGAGCCATAAGTTTATTGTACTGTATAGTTAGTAGAGATGAATACAACAAAATTTCAACTTGCGAAACTTCTAAGCAGATGTGGGAAAAACTCAAAGTTACATATGAGGGAACCAACAAAGTGAAGGAAGCACACTTCAGCTATATAGTGAGTATGCATGAATTGTTCAAAATGGCAGATGATGAAAATGTTGAAAGCATATTTTCAAGATTCAGTAAAATCATATGTGAACTCAAATCTCTTGGTATGTTATACTCAAACGGACTGCAAGTTAGGAATCTCATCGGGATTCTTTCTAAATCTTAGGAAACCAAAGCTGTCATTCTTGAAGATGGAGATTTATAAAAAATATCCTAAAATGAACTGAGAGGAAACTTCATGGCGTATGAACAAAACCATATTAATAGATACAATAATGATGAGAAGAAGAAAGTTGTTGCTTTCAATGCAGAGGTTCATGAGACTGAAGAAGAAATTGATGAAACAAATAATGAAAGAATGACTCTCATAAATTGAGGAGTCTGAAAAATGTTGAGAAAAAGAGGACAAAGACCTCAACATTATTTCAGAAACAACTATTCAAGAAATGATGACAGATGTATCATTGTGGGAAACCACGTCACACTAGGAAAAAATTTCCTAATATAAAGAAGAAAAACTATTGTAGAAATGAAAACCCAGAATCTCTTGGAGCCTGGAGTGAGGAAGATATCTCAAAAGAAGATTCTGCAGAGACAACGAGCATCTGTTTTATGGAAATAGATGAGTAAAGTGAGGTAAGAAATTCCATTTGTCAAAATGGCATTGATTTACAATATTCTTTAGACATTATTGTTGATGAACTTCAAAAGGTTATTGATGAATATAACAAATTCGCTAAAGAAAAGAAGAACTGGCAAATTTGTCTAGAAGTAAGTCAAGTGGAAGTCGACTTACTCCATGAAAAAATTGGTGAACTCAAAATGCTATTAAATAAAAGTAAGAAGTCAACAAGTTGTAGCCCAGTTCGTTCAAATAGATATTCTCAAAATCTTTCTCATAATTTATCTTTTTATAGTGCTAAATCTTCTTTCAAACCTCGTTGTTATACTTTTGGAAAGATTGTACACAAATCATTTAACTGCAAGAACTATTCTTCCAGAAAATGGGTTTGGCACCTAAAAGATTTTGATCCTAACCTTTAAGGACCCTAGAAAACTTGGGTACAAAAGTGAAACTGAATCATTATTTTGCAGAAACATTCAAAGAAGACCTATAAAAAAGGAATATGGGTAATTGACAGTGGATGTTCCAGACATATGACGGGCAAGAAAGAGAATTTTAAGAAAGTTGAGAAAATCTATGGAGGCTATGTTAGATTCAGTGAAAATGCTAAAAGAGAAATCACTGGAATTGGTTCAATTACTATAAGTCCTTTGTGTGACTTAGTTGAAGTTTATCTGGTAGATGGACTAAAACACAATCTTCTGAATATCAGTTAGCTATATGATGCAGGATTTGATGTATGGTTTAACGCTGTTAAATTATCATCAGTAGCACAGAAAAGAACATCACAATTATTAGAGATCGAGTAGAGAACATCTATGTCCTAAATAATGTAGATCTACCTACACTTACTTGTCTCACAACTATGTCAGTGTTCCTTGGATCTGGCATAGAAAGCTAGGAAATGCAAGCATACATGCTATAGAAAAACTTTTAAGGCTAGAATTAGTCCTTGGACTACAAAAACTCAAATTCGAAAAAGACCACATCTGTGATTCATGTCAGCATAGTAAACAAACTTGTACATTGTTCAAGGTTAAAGATATTGTAACTACTTCTAAACCACTTCAACTTTTGCATATGGTAATATTTGGACCTACTAATTAAAACTACAAGTATTAGTGGTAAAAGATATGCTTTTGTAATTGTCGATGATTATTCTCGATTTACCTGGGTTATTTTTTTGTCGCATAAACATGAAGCTTTTACTAACTTTGAAAAAATTCAAAGAGAAGCAGGTTATTTCATTTCTACCATTCACAGTGATCACGGAGGAGAACTTGAAAATAAATCCTTTAAGGAATTTTGCAATAAACATGGGATCACTCAAAAAATTTCATCTCCCCGTTCACCACAACAAAATGGAGTTGTAGAAAGAAAAAATTGATCTCTCCAAGATACTGCAAGAACTCTCCTGCTCGATCGAAGTCTCCCAGATCACTTCTGGGCTAAAGTGGTAAGTACTGCCTATCATACTTTGAGCATGTGTTTGATCAGACCCATATTGAAATATGAATTGTGTAAAGGAAACAAACCTAACATTAGCTACTTTCATCCCTTTGACTGTAAATGCTATATTCATAATAATGATAAGAATAATTTAGAAAATTTTGATCCCAGAAATGATGAAGGTATATTTCTTGGATACTCTCCTTTCAGTCGTGATTTTAGAGTCTTTAATAATCTAACTTTGAGTTTTGAGGAGTATATCCATGTTATTTTTGATGATACTAGTCCAAGTATGCAGGTTTCTGATATATATTAGCCTCTGAGGAGGAAATTTCTCTGCCAATTCCATCGTCTTAACATGTTTCTAAAGTTACAGATAACAATACTCAAATAGAGTCAACTAACACTAAAGATTAGTCAACTATCATAACAGAGAAAATAATTATTCCCAGAGAATGGAGGCATAGTGCAAGTTTTCCAAACGATTTTATCATTGATGATCCAAATGAAAAAATGCAGACTAGAGCCTCATTAAAGAATCAAGCATCGTTAGCCCTAATATCTCAAATTGAGCTCAAATATGTTGACGAAGATTTAACAGACAAATCATGGGTACAATCCATTAAGGAAAAAATTGACCAATTTGAGAGAAATCAAGTTTGGGTCCTCACTAAAAGACCAAAGAATTGTTCTGTAATAGGGACTAAATAATTATTCTGGAATAGGAACCAAATGGGTCTTTCGAAATAAATTGAATGAAGAAGGAAAGGTAATCAGGAATAATCCTAAATTGGTGGCTCAAGGATACTTACAACAAGAAGGTATTGACTATGATGAAACATTTGTTCCTTTTGCAAGGTTAGAATCTATTCACATTCTTTTTACATACGCTTTTTTTAATAGATTCAAATTATTTCAAATGAATGTCAAAAGTGCCTTTTAAATGGTTTCATAAATGAAGAAGTATTTCTTCAAAAACCCTTGTATTTGAAAACCCTTCATGTCTTAACTATGTTTTAAAACTTTCTAAAGCTCTCTATAGTCTTAAAGAAGCCCCTAAAGATTGGTATGGACGATTGAGCTCTTTATTACTCCTCAACAATTTTCAACGAGGAAAAATTGATACCACTTTGTTTACAAAAAAACATGATTTAATTTTTACTCATTGTCCAAATCTATGTTGATGATATCATTTTTGGAAGCTCTAACCTTTCCCTGTGAGAATTTTGCAAATATTATGAAAGAAAAATTCGAAATGAGTCTTATGGGAGAACTCAGATTCTTTCTCGAATTACAAATTAAGCAAACAACAAAAGGAACCTTTATCAGTCAAGGTAAGTGTGTAAACGAGTTAATCAAAAGTGCATAATGGAGAAAGGAAAAACTTTTGGAACCCTTATGAGTCCGACAAACATGTGTCGAAATAGACAATACTAGAAAAGACGTGGAGAAAAATTATATCACGAAATGATTGCGCATTACTATACTTAACAACTAGTCGATCGAATATTATGTTTAGTGTGTGCAAATGTGTAAGATTTCAATCCTCTCCAAAAGAGTCATATCTCACTGTCGTAAAAAGAATTATACGATATTTCATCGGAACATCAGAGATGGGACTATGTTATCCTCACTCATCAAATTTTGATTTAATTGGTTGTTCAAATGCTGATTTTGCAGGTGATAAGAATGAAGAAAAAAGCACAAGTGGAACATGTCAACTGCTAGGACAATCCTTAATCTCCTAGCATAATAAAAAACAAACTTCAGTTGCATTGTCAACCACTGAATCTGAATATCTTGTTGTTGGAAGTTGTGGCACACAAATATTATGGATGATGCATCAATTACTTGATTATGATTTATTTACGAAGTTGTTCCTATTTTCTGTGATAATACTAGTGCTATTATTTTATCTAAATACAATGTGCATCATTCTAGAGCCAAGCATATAGATATTAAACATCATTTTATCAAAGATCATGTTGAAAATGAATATTTTTTGCTTGAATTTATTGATTTCGAAAATCATCTCGCTGATATTTTTACGAAGCCTGAGGAAAGGTTTTGTTTCCTTAGAAAAAGTCTTGGCATCATTAATTTTCTAAATTAAGTGTAAATGTTTCATGTTTACTTTTCCGCATTTCTTTTATTTTAAATTTTTGAGTGTACTCCTCTGCATGTCTAATAATTACCTCAATATTTTCCTTCCTTATTCAGACGACTCTTTTCATTTCCGTCCTTTCATCAGCCATCACTTTGATTTCCATCAAACCCTTTCAGTACCTCTCTTTCTTCTTAAATAGAACTCCCCTCTTCTTCTTTTCTCAAAACTTCTCTCTTCTCACTATGACTCGAACAAGATCTATGTCCACTTTGAAACCCTCTACTGAAAAGTCTGGGTCTTTCTAAATCAATTTCATGTCCCTCTCCTGCAACTCTTCTGAAGCAAAGTCTCCTGGCAAAGCTTCCACCTCCAAGAAGCGACCTCCTTTTGTCAAAAAAAAGGAACCCAAAAAAGTGAGACCTGATCCTAAAGTATCCCCCGCTACAGAGGACATGCACAAGTTCTGGGGTATCGATCAAAAGCGCAAGTTCGAAGCTTTCAAGAAAAGACTCGTAGTTCATGCATGGGTAGTCAACTTAGAACAAGTGGAAGAATCTCACCGTTCCTTCTTCAGAACTCAAAATCTCTCTCTTCTATTGAGGTTGTGTGGTCTTGAGTACTGTGAGGAACTTGTTCATTTATTCTATGCAAAATTTACATATCTGTAAAGAAAGTGGGGATCTTGGAAACCTAGTCTTGGAAAATTGTGTTGTTGTTAATGAGTTTTTGTTTAAAGAAGTGTTTGGTTTTTAATTTTCTGGGATGAATGGTGTCTGGCTTGATAATTTTGAGGTTACTTTGGATGAAGCTAAAGCTACTGTCTTTGAGCGAAACTGTGACCTATCTGATTTTGGTCCTCTCTCTATTTTAAAAATCATATTTTAGCCCATATTATTGCTACTACTCTGGTTCCCAGAAAGGGCTCTCTCAGTAGCATATCTAATAGGGATGTTTTGTTCTTTATTGCCTCCTAAAAAAGTACAGAATTAACTGGGCTACCTGGATTACAAAATATATATGGGAAAGTTCCAACGATCCTAATTCCTCTACCAGTTATCCGTATGGGTTGCTTGTCTCTTGCATCATAGTCGACTCCCTGCTTGATCTCTCTCCGTACAAGCCTATTGAGGTCGCTGCCACGTATGATACTAGAACTTTCTTAAGCATGGGATATGTTCTTGTTGAGAAAAAATGGCATACGAAGGAGTCTATGAAGGCAAAGATGGATGCGCCTACAGTCTATAGGGTCTCTGCTGATTCGGCTGTCCTTCTTCTTCTAAAAGTAGAGGAACTGAAACTACGGTTGGCTACTCTAGAATCTGGTATGCTTTCTATGCAGGAATCTATTGGTAAGATTTTGTAGGTATGCAGGGAACCAAGTACTAATGTTGGTAAGCTGCGGCTGTCTTTGGACAATTTGAAGAAGGATGGGGTTAGGACAGTCAACAGGTTGATCAAACAAGTTGACTCAGTCAAAGTTGGAGCCGACTCTTCCAACAATGATCTTGCAGTCTCCGTCCTGGCCTCTTACTCAAATTTCTTAAAAAATATTGAAGAATACTACAATACATTTTGTAGGAATGTTCTGAACACTCTTAAGTACTTCCTTGATCGTCGCTAAAACTCTATCTCCATTTTTTAAGACTTTTTTTGCGAGGGATATGTCCCTCCTTACTTTGGTTTGTAATATTGAGGATACTTCCTCATTTTTTTGGATTGCTTTAAGTTTTGGCTTGCATGAATGTGTGGATATCTTTGTTATTTTCCTCTATCTATTCGTTGTTTTCCTTTTTGATTATGCCAAAGGTGGAGAAAATTAGATAATTATGACACGAAAGGAGTCAGCTACAACTCAGGGGGAGACTGAAGATACAATCAAAAGAAATCAGTTAACGTAAGTTAAAAAGCAAAAGTTACATAGTTAGTTGTCATTATCAAAAAGAAGGATATTGTTAGCACTAATTTATTTCGATAATGACTCATTTTTGCGGGAAACCAAAAGGAAAAAAGTTGACAACTTTACATGGAAGAAGATGTATGAAATTCAGTCACTGCTTGAGGACCAGCAATGGAAAAAAAGATAAAGATATTACCTATCACTGATTAAGGATACTGATTGAAGATAAATTAAGGATGCCAATCAAGACAACAAGAATCAAGAAAGGAAGGAAACAAGTACTACCACTCACTAATTAAAGATTCACGGATTCTGATTGAAGATTTATTAAGGATAACAATCAAGAAAGGAAAGAAGACTTACCTCTCACTGATTGAAGATCAAGGTGCCAGTCAAGAAGAAGACCTCTGTACAAGGCAGAGAACCATTCCAATAAAGGAAGAAGAAATCACACGAACATATCTGATATGGACGTGCATCATCAATCAAGGGATCCATACAAATCCTTGATTGATAGTAAATCCCTTGGGTTTTCATTTAAGAGCAAATATGTCGATTTTATATCAGCCATATAAAGTCACCCTCGTCTATTTAGATAGTTACTCACTTCACTTGAACTTATACTATTATTTTCTCTCATCTTTCAGAAAGCTTTGTGTTCTGTTAAGGTTACAATTATAACAGAAAAGAGAAAACTATCTCTAGCATAGGTTATACGAGTAGAGGAGACGTCAAGTCAAGGAAATCTGATTTGCACATCACACTAAGTTATTCCATTCTACAATTGTACCTTTCCAATCACTCAAACTCTAAAGGAAACTGTTGTAACCCAAAGGGGCTGGGCTAGGCACTATATTGGTAATTCGAACCAGGATAAAACTTTTGTCTCTTTTATATTTTTGCACTTGTCTTTTGCTTATTATTACTGTGACTAACTTACAGGATAATCGATTCTCAGACTTGAGTAGTCGACTAAGGAAATAAATTTCAAATTCACCCCCTCCCTCTCTCTTAATCTTCATGCTTTACTTGGAAAAGGCAAATTGAGATTCGTCAATGGAACTTGCAGGAAGGAGAAATTCAGTGAAAATTTGTGTGATGCATGGGAGAAGTGTGATGCGATAGTACACTCATGGATTATGAATTCAATCTCGAAGCATTTGCAGAATGAAATCATATTTGGATCCAGTATTAATGTCGTTTGGGAGGATCTGGAAGAATGCTTCAACAAGGTAAATCAAGTGAGAGTCTTTCAACTGCATCGAGAAATCACTAATCATACACAAGGTACTAACTCTGTATCTGTTTACTATTCTAAACTCAAGGAGTTATGGGATGAGTACAACACTATAATTGCGACTCCTAAATATGATTTCCCTAAATCAAAAGAATATGATAATCACCTGCAAGACCAAAGACTTTTACAATTTTTGAATGGCTTGAATGACTCATATTATCAAACTAGAAAGCAGATTTTAATGAAGACAATTGCTCCTATCGTGAGTCAACTTTATGATATGATATCCGAGGATGAAAGTGAAAGGAAAATCAGTTGTTCTCAAATAGCTAGTGGTCAATATAGGGTTAATGATCCTATTGTCCTTCAAGCTAGCAGAGACCAGGCGTACAGAGGAAAGAAACCTTTCCTAAGGTATGAGCATTGTCATGTGAGAGAACATTCCAAGGAGCAGTACTAGAAGATCATAGGCTATCCCGATGACTATAAGTCTAGAGGAAGATTTAACTCTGGAAGTGGAAATGGAAATTTCAATACCAAGGGACTTTACAGTCAATCACCTCAACCTCCATAGTTCTCTACAGGTGGAAAGTTTGGTGGTCAGTCTGCTGCAAACATGAACAATGTATATGGTGTTGGTACTCCTTTTAAGAACAAATGTTTATGACAGTCACAACCCTGGAGCTAAGGCTATGGGAAGCAAAGGGCCAATACTTCAGTGAACATCAATATCAAGAGATCCTGAATATGCTAAGCAACGATGCTACAGAAGGACAACAAGCTATGAATCCATTAGGTACCATTACATGCTTTCATTCACATATTCCTTATAATGAATGGATAGTGGATTCTGGTGCTACTTACCACATCATATCAAGCTTAGAAAATATTTTAAGATCTGAGCAAGTAGAATAGTCCAAAAATGATAAGGTACACCTTTCTACAGGAGATAAAGCAGACATCACATACATAGGAGAGGCTCATGTGTTTGATGAGTCTTTCATGAAGAATGTGCTATTTGTGCCTAACTTTAGATTTAATCTATTGTCAGTGTCAAGGCTAACCAAGGAACTATCATGCTTTGTTTCTTTCTTCCCTGATTTTTGTATATTTCATGATCTATTCAGTGGCAAGGTGAGAGGGATTGGTAAGGAACAATATAGACTGTACATTTTTAGGTTAGGAGGAGCCAAGAAACAGATATGAGAGAGAAAAATAAATAAGTGGTCTGCAGGAATAAATGAAGCAACAATAATAGATGCAATTCAGAAAAGTACAACCTATGACATATGAGACTGGGACATCCCTCCAAGTCTGTCATGGAACAAGTAGATGTAATAAAAGGTAAATGTAGTCTCTATGTACATGAGAATTGTTCTGTATGCCCCCAGGCTAAACAAACTAGATTTCAGTTCCCAAATAGTAGTTCAAGAAGTGGATATCCATTTCAACTTGTATATTTGGACCTATAGGCCCCTTATAAAACTGCAACACTTGATAAGAAATCCTACTTTCTGACAGCTGTTGATGATCATACTAGATTTCTTGGGTGTACTTATTGCAGTTAAAGTCTGAAGTCATAGTTGCATTAAAAAAATTCTGTCTATGGTGAGAAATCAATTTGCTGCAGCTGTTAAAGTTCTAAGATCCGATAAGGAACTGAATTCTTCAATACTTAGTGTAATGATTTGTTAAATGAACATGGAATTGTGCATTAAAGTAGTTGTGTTCACACACCACAACAAAATGGAAGGGTTAAAAGGAAACACAAACACATCATGAACATAGATTGGGCCTTGAGATTCTAAGCAGGTATGCCTATTAGATATTGGGGTCTACGTGTAAAGGCTGCAATTTACCTTATTAATAAGCTACCTTCCAAGGTGCTACAAGGACACACTCCTTATGAGCATATGTATAAGAAGAAGAACCACATTGAGCATCTCAGAGTGTTTGATTACTTGTGTTATGCTACAAACTTGATCAAGCATGATAAATTTGTAGAAAGAGCTAGAGAAGCAGCCCTAATGGGATACTCAGAGACATAATAGGGATACGTACTGTTAGATGTCACCACCAACCTTTTCTTTATCAGCAGGGATGTGTAATTCAGAGAAAATACATTTCCGTTTAGGAAGTAGAAAGATGAAGTATTACTGGAGAGTCATTACGTGCCCGTGGAGTAGGAGTTGGTGCAATTCACTCCATTAATGAATGTCTCAGATGATCAAGGAAGAGTGGAAGTTAGTGGATCTGGATCTGCAGAACTTCCCCATGCACCAGATGCTGCAAGTAGTGATTACCAGTTGATGAAGTTCAGGATAATACAACACCCCCAAACCTTGTGGCTGATAATACAAAAGATGCTGATCTTGTGACTGATAGTACACAAGATGTTGAACATACAACAAGGGATACAATAACACAATCACATAAGCTCACAACACCAGCTCCATGTATCAGAAAATTAACTAGACAAGTGAAGGAACCCATATGGATGAAAGACTATGCTGTCAAGAAGAAAGGAAATACTAGTTTATACCCCATTGCAAATTGCATCTCCTATGAGAAGACATCAAAAAGGTACCAATGCTATGGGCAAAATTTTCACAGTTAATTCAAAGATGCTGCCAAGGACCCAAGATGGATAGATGCCATTAAACAGGAAGTGCAAGCCCCGGAGGATAACAAAATTTGGAAGGTGGTACCATTACCAGCTGGAAACAATACATTGGGATCCAAGTGGATTTACAAAATCAAATACAAATCAAGTCGTAAGGTTAAAAGGTTCAAAGAAAGGCTTGTATCCAAAGGATACATTCAAAGGGAAGACCTAGATTACCATGACACTTTCTTTCCTGTATCCAAGATGGTAACAGTAAGATCTGTCATAGCTCCGGCTGCTTCTAGAGGGTGGAACCTATTGCAGATGGATATTTACAATGCCTTCTTGCAAGGTGATCTTGAAGAAAAGGTGTTCATGGAAATGTTAGAAGGTTTTAAAATCCAGGGGGAGACTAGAGTATGCAAGTTGTTGAAATCATTATATGGCTTGAAGAAGGCTTTAAAACAATGGAATATCAAGTTAACAGATGCTTTGGTGGATGCAGGGTTCTCACAAAGTAATCATGATTATTCACTTTTTACCATGAAGGAATAATATGACATTGTGATTGTGTTAGTATATGTTGATGACCTCCTGATCACTGTCAATAGCAATGCTTTGATTGAGAAAGCCAAACATGTCCTCAATCATAAGTTCAAAATGAAAGACTTGGGAGAACCAAAATATTTCCTTGGAATTGAAGTTCTCTGAAAGAGGTGTATTACTAAATAAAAGGAAGTATTTAATGGAGCTAATTTTTAAAATGGGACTGAGTGGATCAAAGCCAGTTGTTACACCCTTGGAGTTTAACCAAAAACTCACTACACAGGGGTATGATATAGCCACCAATACCACAAGAGTTGAACCATTGAGTGATGTCAGTGTTTATCAAAGACTGATTGGAAACTACTCTATGTGACCATAACAAGACATGATATAAGCTTCTCAGTGCAGACCTTGAGTTAGTTTATGCATATGCCCAAGAAGTTTTATTGGGAGGCTGCATTACGATGTCTTAGATACCTAAAGAATGCACTGGGCAAGGCATATTGCTGCAATCTGGACACACTCAACAACTCTCTTATTGGTGTGATTCTGATTGAGCTGCATGTCCAAACACCGAAAGATCAGTTACTGATTTTGCAGTCAAGTTTGGGGACTCTTTAATTTTTTGAAAATCAAAGATACAGCAAACTATGTCCAAAATCTCAGAAGAGGCTGAGTATAGAAGCCTTGATGCAGCTGCAACAGAGTTAATTGGTTGAAGGGGTTATTTCAGGAGTTGAATGTACATATTGACCCACCAAAATGTTTTTGTGACAGCAAATCTGCAATCCAAATTGATGGGAATCCAATCTTTCATGAGAGGACCAAGCATATTGAGATTGATTGTCACTTTGTTATAGACAAAATCAAATAAGGAACTGACAAGGCTGTCTATGTGAATACTAAAGAACAACAGGTTGATCTACTGACCAAGAGCCTTACTGGCATCCAGCACAAGCATCTACTTGGCAAGCTTGGAGCGTTTAACGTCCTTGACCCTCCAGCTTGAGAGGGAGTATTGAATATCAGAATGGTAGTTACAATTATCGTATTAGTTAGTTAGTGATAGTCAGTAGTCAGTTAGTTAGAATGGTTAGTTAGCTGATTTATCCAGCTGGCACTCTCTGTTAGTCTGTTATGATGAGATTTAGCTGATTGATATATATATATATATATATATATATATATATATATATAGTACCTTAATCATCTGAATGAAGCAGTTGAAGTCATTCCCAAAATATCTTCTTCTGAAGCTTTTCCTATGGTCTCTAATGGCTTCCTAGATGAACACAATGCAACACATGATATGTGTGTGTAAATTCTGATACAATGCAACACATGATATTTATTTTAACCATGTATAAATAGTATAAATTTTCGCCGAATGGAGTTCGAATAAACTCCCTCATTATAAGGTGGCTATAGAGCTGCATAAAATATATATATATATATATATATATTGTTGGGTTTAATTGATAGGTTGAATGGGAAATTGAGGGAAAAAGAAGTGGAGAGGAAATGATATGTTTTCTCTTGCTTTATTAAATAAGCTTTGGTCCCACATAGGTGGTGGAAATGAAAAGTCTCCTATTTAAAAGTAGAAGCACTCATTCATGTTGCTAAAGGGTCAAGAAGAGGGTCTCCCCTCGCGCCGTCGTCGTCGTCGCTTGCTCGACATGGCTCAGCTCGGCTCGGCTTCGGCTTCGGCTTCGGCGGCTACGGATTTGGATTTGGATTTGGATTTGGTCAATCCTGACCCGCGACCCGTTTCCCTCCATTTTTTCCAACGGATTTTTGAAAGGTTGCAACCTTGTCCGAAAAGTTGCAAACCTTTTCTCAACAGGCAAACCTTTTTCCGACAGGTGCCTTTTCTTAAAAGGTGTAAACAGTCTATATATATATTTGTTAATCCTCAGAATGTTCCATACGAAATTTTGAATATATACCATCTTCTTCTTCTTTCTGCACTTCCTAAAACTCATGTGAAATACTGCCATCAAGTGGTTCGAAGTCATCAAAGATTTGCAGTACCTCTACTTTGGTGAGTAAATCGTTCTATCCTGGGAGGAAAGATTCCAAAACCTCGGGTACTTTGAGGGGAATAATTTCCTTAAGGACACACTGTGCAGTAAGTGGGCTCAATTTTGTTCTTGCATTAAATTTCCAGATTCTGTTTTTATTATTTTTCAGAAGTTTCTGTTATTGTTTAATATTTTCCAATACAGTTTACTAACAATCTTAAGGAAATTATTATTATTATTGTTTTCTAATCAAACTGTATTTTGTCTTTGGAGACTAAAACCTGTGTGGTTTTCTACTCCGTATGAAATAAATATTCTGATTTGAAGAGTATAAAAACTTCGTTGGAATATTAAAGTTCTTACTTGTACAACGATTTGAAGAGTATAAAAACTTCGTCGTTGTTTTTGTAAAAGGTCTGATATTCTGAAATATTAAGACAGTTTGTCTATTTTGACAGTGAAAAGAAATGGTAAGTGATACTGCTACTACTTCTGCAACTGTTGCTGCAACAAGCCGCACTTCTGTGCCACCGGCAGAAAAACCAGGAAAATTTTCTGGAGCCAACTTCAAAGGATGGCAGCAAAGGGTGTTCTTTTGGCTTACCACTCTTGGTATGCAGAAGTTCACTAACGAAGATCCTCCTGTGCCCGCTGCTGATATGCCGGCCAATGAAAAATTTATGATTACTGAGGCATGGACACAAGCAGATTTTCTATGCAAGGGCTACATCCTAAGTGCTTTGGATGATGATTTGTACAATGTCTATAGTGCTATGAAAACTTCTAAAGAATTATGGGATGCACTTGAGAAGAAGTACAAGACTGAAGACGCATGCTTGAAAAAATTTGTGGTTGCTAAGTTCCTAGACTATAAAATGATAGATAGCAGAACTGTTGGAACCCAAGTTCAAGAACTACAACTTATTTTTCATGACCTTATTGCTGAAGGTATGGTAGTTAATGAAGCATTTCAAGTGGCTGCGATGATAGAAAAATTGCCTCCTTCGTGGAGAGATTTCAAAAATTATCTAAAGCACAAGCGTAAGGAAATGAAGTTGGAAGATCTTGTGATTCATCTCAAGATTGAGGAAGATAACAAAACAGCAGAAAAAAAGTTGCGTGAAAATTCAACAATTATGGGAGCGAACATCGTTGAAGATGCTGCTCCAAAGAATAAGAAAAGGAAGCAACCTTTTGGAAAGAATCAGGAGCAGAACAAGAAAAGGTTCAAGGGCAATTGTTATAATTGTGGGAAAGTTGGACACAAAGCTCCAGATTGTCGTCTTCCGAAAAAGGATAAGAGAAAGGGACAAGCCAATATGGTGGAAAATAAAGAAGGTATTGATGATCTGTGTGCAATGCTATCAGAATGCAACCTAGTAGGTAATCCCAAAGAATGGTGGCTTGATTCGGGAGATACTTCGCATGTGTGTGCAGTCCGAGAAGCCTTCTCTACTTATTCCCCTGCAGCACCTGATGCGACGATCTATATGGGAAATTCTGCAACTGCAAAGATTGAAGGATATAGGAGAGTATTTCTGAAAATGACATCCGGCAAGGTGGTGACGCTGAACAAAGTGTATCATGTTCCAGAAATGCGAAAGAATTTGGTGTCTGCCGACCTTCTTATCAAGAATGGATTCAAGTGTGTTCTAGTTTCAGACAAAGTAGTTGTCAGTAAGAATGAAATGTATCTAGGAAAAGGCTACCTTACTGAGGGTCTTTTCAAACTAAATGTAATGGTTGTTGATGATAATAAAGTTCAAGCTTCTTCTTACTTACTTGAGTCAAATAATTTATGGCATTCACGTTTAGGACATGTCAATCATAAAACCTTGCGAAAACTGATTAATTTAAATATATTGCCTAACTTTGATTGCAATAAATCAAAATGTCAAATATGTATTGAATCTAAGTATGCTAAGCATCCTTATAAATCTATTGAAAGGAATTCTAGTCCCTTAGAATTGATTCACACAGACATTTGTGATATGAAGTCTACACCAACTCGTGGTGGAAAGAAGTATTTTATAACTTTTATTGATGATTGCACTCGATATTGTTATGTATATTTGCTTAATAGTAAGGATGAAGCAATTGATGCATTTAAGCAATACAAGAACGAAGTAGAAAATCAATTGAATAAAAAGATAAAAATGATTAGAAGTGATAGGGGTGGAGAATACGAATCTCCTTTTGAAAAGATATGTTTAGAATATGGAATTATTCATCAAACTACTGCCCCCTACACACCTCAATCAAATGGAGTTGCGGAAAGGAAAAACCAAACATTAAAAGAAATGATGAATGCTTTATTAATAAGTTCCGGTTTACCGCAGAACTTGTGGGGGGAAGCTATCCTTACAGCTAATCGAATACTCAACAGAGTACCCCACAGCAAAACACAAACTATTCCATATGAACTATGGAAAGGAAGAAAAACCAACTTGAAATATTTCAAAGTATGGGGGTGTTTAGCAAAGGTCCAAGTTCCTTTGCCCAAAAGGGTAAAAATTGGACCAAAGACCGTGGATTGTGTTTTTATTGGCTATGCTACAAACAGCAAAGCTTGTCAATTTTTGGTTCACAGATCGGACAATCCTGAAATTAATGTTAATACGGTAATTGAATCAGATAATGCTGAATTTTTGGAAAATATTTATCCGTATAAAACTAAAAGTGAATCCTCAAGTGAAAGATCTAAACGACCAAGAGAAGTTCAAGAGGAAAGTAAACCAATCGAAGAGGATCCAAGGCGTAGAAAACGTCAAAAGATATCTACTTCCTTTGGACCAGATTTTGTGACATTCTTGCTTGAAAATGAGCCTCAAACATTTAAAGCTGCAATGTCTTCTTCTGATTCAGCATTTTGGAAAGAGGCAATCAATAGTGAGATTCAATCAATTTTGAATAACCATACATGGGAATTGATTGATCTTCCTCCTGGAAATAAACCTTTAGGATCAAAATGGATATTTAAAAGGAAAATGAAAGCTCATGGCTCTATTGATAAATATAAGGCAAGACTTGTGGTCAAAGGTTATAGACAAAAAGAAGGTCTTGATTACTTTGACACATACTCGCCGATAACAAGAATAACATCTATTCGGGTGTTAGTGGCACTTGTAGCTGTATATGGTCTTGAAATTCATTAAATGGATGTTAAGACGGCTTTCTTAAATGGAGAATTGGAGGAAGAAATTTATATGGAACAACCTGGGGGTTTCGTAGTTCCAGGTAAAGAAAGGAAAGTGTGCAAACTTGTTAAGTCACTTTATGGACTTAAACAAGCACCTAAACAATGGCATGCAAAATTTGACCAAACAATGTTGGCAAATGGATTTAAGATTAATGAGTGTGACAAATGTGTTTACATTAAAAATACTCCAAATCATGAAGTCATTGTTTGTTTATATGTTGATGACATGTTGATAATGAGTAAAGACATTGCCAATGTAAATGCTACGAAGCGTATGCTTGCTAGCAAATTTAACATGAAAGACTTAGGGGTTGCTGACTTAATCTTAGGAATTAGGATCCATAAAACTCCACAAGGTCTAGCATTATCACAGTCACATTATATTGAAAATATACTTGATAAGTTTAAATATTTAAATTTTAATGTTGCAAAAACTCCAATTGATGTAAGTTTTGCACTTCAAAAGAATGAAGGTAAAAGTGACTCACAATTGGACTATGCACGAGTTTTGGGAAGTTTGATGTATATTATGAATTGTACACGACCAGATATAGCATGTGCTATTAGCAAGTTGAGTCGATTCACGAATAATCCTAATCAAACTCATTGGATGGCAATGAAACGAGTCTTAGGGTATTTGAAACACACCCAAAACTATGCTTTACATTATAATAAATATCCCGTAGTAATTGAGGGATATAGTGATGCAAACTGGATCACCGGATCATCTGAAGTTAAATCCTCAAGTGGATATGTTTTCACCGTTGGTGGAGGAGCAGTATCTTGGAAATCATCAAAACAGACATGCATCGCCCGCTCTACAATGGAGTCTGAATTTATAGCTTTAGACAAGGCTGGTGAAGAAGCTGAATGGCTTCGAAATTTTTTGGAAGATATTCCATTTTGGCCCAAACCTTTGGCACCCATATGTATACATTGTGATAGCCAAGCGGCAATAGGAAGGGCAGGAAATGTTATGTATAATGGAAAATCGCGTCACATTCGACGGCGACACAATACAATTAGACAACTACTCTCTAGTGGTGTTATCACTATTGACTACGTAAAGTCAAGAGATAATATATCGGATTCACTAACAAAAGGCTTATCTAGAGAGGTTGTTGAAAGATCATCGAGGGGAATGGGGTTAAGGCCTAGGACAAGTCAACATGGCGGTAACTCTACCTAGTAGACTGGAGATCCCAAGAACTAGGCTCAAAGAGATCAAACAAAGTTATGATTGACGGTTCAACATTGTCAAATAACTCAACCCATTCTCGTGATGATGACAATGTTCAGAAACAAAGGATAAAACCTTAAGGCTTTTTAATGAGTTAATAAAGATTTAAAGGTTTTTTAATGATTATCTAAATCTGACGGAAAATGACTAGATAGTGTGTCTATAGGACTACACGTTTAGAAATCACCTATGTGAATGTGAAGTATAAGCCGCTTCAAGGGGAATGACAGTAAAGGCCCATTCTCTATGCATTCACGAAACCAGGCGGTGTTCATGGCTGAAACGAACACAACCGTGAGAACCATAGATGGTTGATGATTGATTGTGTGACTTATGTTGTCTAGTTATACAACAAAGTTCGACGGTTCAAAGATATCGCATCTACCGATTGATCGAGTATATCCTATATAAGTTCACTATGGAAAGTTCAAAGGGAAACCTACTCATCCAGATGCAATTAATCTTCGCTTGTATATCACACACTTATCCGTGCATTCCTTTATCTTGTAGACATTCCCCATTCATGTGGGGGATTGTTGGGTTTAATTGATAGGTTGAATGAGAAATTGAGGGAAAAAGAAGTGGAGAGGAAATGATATGTTTTCTCTTGCTTTATTAAATAAGTTTTGGTCCCACATAGGTGGTGGAAATGAAAAGTCTCCTATTTAAAAGTAGAAGCACTCCTTCATGTTGCTAAAGGGTCAAGAAGAAGGTCTCCCCTCGCGTCGTCGTCGTCGCTCGCTCGACTTGGCTCAGCTCGGCTCGGCTTCGGCTTCGGCTTCGGCTTCGGCTTCGGATTCGGATTCGGATTCGGATTCGGATTTGGATTTGGATTTGGATTTGGATTTGGTCAATTGATATGATTGATTGATAATCTTTTTGGACCAATTTTTCTTTAAATTTTTAATTAATTAATATTATTTATTTATTTAATTAATTAAGTGGAAAAAATCCTGACCTGCGACCCGCGACCCGTTTCTTTCCCGGATTAATTTAAAATTTCCTTCCGTTTTTTCCAATGGATTTTTGAAAGGTTGCAACCTTGTCCGAAAAGTTGCAAACCTTTCCTCAACAGGCAAACCTTTTCCCAACAGGTGCCTTTTCTTAAAAGGTGTAAACAGTCTATATATATATATATATATCTGTTAATCCTCAGAATGTTCCATACGAAATTTTGAATATATACCATCTTCTTCTTCTTTCTGCACTTCCTAAAACTCGTGTGAAATACTGCCATCAAGTGGTTCGAAGTCATCAAAGATTTGCAGTACCTCTACTTTGGTGAGTAAATCGTTCTATCCTGGGAGAAAAGATTCCAAAACCTCGGGTACTTTGAGGGGAATAATTTCCTTAAGGACACACTGTGCAGTCAGTGGGCTCGATTTTGTTCTTGCATTAAATTTCCAGATTCTGTTTTTATTATTTTTCAGAAGTTTCTGTTATTGTTTAATATTTTCCAATATAGTTTATTAACATATATAACATTGGATCCCACCTTAACTCTTTGATAAATTAGTACGTCTTTCCTTTTGCTATATAGTATATGTTGTTTGAGTCAGATTTGACGATGGACTGTCTATTTGAATATAGATATAATGCTGGAAGTCAAGTAATGGTAGAAGGAAAATGACATAGAGTTGAATAAACATATCAATATCTTTTCATTTAGCATCTAGATTGAAGCTCGATTAATTTGAATTCGCACCGCATAAGTTTTTATTTGAGGAAAAACTCTATCTATAAAAAAAAAACTTTATATTCAGAACTCAAATCTGAAATCTTTGATTAATGGAAGAGCAGTTCTATCTACTGTACCACATCCTTACATAGAATCGACAAAGAATCACTACTACTTTTCTCTTTGTTTTACTAATGAAAGATATTACATTATTTTAGTTTTCTCACCAGATATCACCTAGATATCTGGTGAGAAGGATAATATATTTTTTTTCTAATAAAATATTTTGAATTTGATTCTTAAAAATTGATAAATTTTTTGTTAGAGTGATTCCCCATTTATCGATCTTTTGTTTGAGTCACAATTTAAAATTAGTCAAACTAGTAAATATTGAATACCAAATGAATATACACACACAAAAAAAGAAATTTGACAATATATATCCGTCAACCAAAATAATAGATAAAATAGCTATCTATTCATCCATCTATCTATCCTTTTATCTATAGATAGATATTGATATAATATATTATATATAAAATATTTTATACTTTATATTTTAATAAATGACTGTAATTATTTTGACCGAGCACTCAAATGTGTTAAAAGCATAAAAGTCTATGCATATATATATATTTTTTTTCTTGAAGTGTCATCGATTTGGCAGTGTTATGGTGGCATATAATAAATCTAATATATGATAGAAAGTATACTGTCATATCTTTTATATTAAAAAAACCCGATAAAAATAGAACAAACCGACAAAAACAATAATAATTACAATTATAAAAAATACAACAACAATAACTCAGTGAAATCCCACAACGTGGGGTCTGGGGAAGGTAAAATATACGCAGACCTTACTCCTATCAAGGTAGGACGGCTGTTTTCGAAAGACCCTCGACTCAATAAAAACATAAAAAGAGGTCCGATAAAGCTAAGAAGTTCAAAGCGATATGCGAAAGCAAATAACTAAAAATCAATCCAAATTGAACCTTGAACACCCCTAGTTAATTAATTTGATGAGCAAACTATTTTTACTCCAAAAGGATTCCAACTAAACTCATGTGATTGTTTCATTCTTTTGGAAGTGTGCTGCTTTGGAATCACTTCAAGAAGGGCGGCTCAAGAATAATTGGCCTAAAACCCAAATTTAGTAGGAGATCTTAAGTTTTTTTAATTAAAAAAATAAAAATAAAATTTGCTATCCTGATTCATGATTTATACTCTGTAGTTGATAATTTTTGAGTCATGAGATGTGGTGAGAAAGTGTGTATTATACCACATCGAGGTAAGAATATTAAAAAACAATAATTTTCAAATTTAAAGAAAATAATAGTAAAATATATTGAAATGATCCATTGGATTATTTTGAGTACTAGTTAAGTATGTATGTTTTACACGTGTTATTGCGTTAATTAATAATAAATGTATAAAAAAAATTATTGTGTGTACGTTATATTATTTTTAAAAATAACATAAAATTTTTAAGATAAAAGTGTACTTAAAAAAGGATATGATATCACACTAAAAATTAAGGAGCAAAATTGAGTTTGTATAAGTAGGCACTTAAATTTATATAAAGTTGAACAAGTAGACACACATGTCCTACGTGATTATTCACATGAAATATAAACACTTGAATGGATTTGTATATATCGCGTAGGACGTGTGCGTTTACTTGTAAACTTTATACAAGTTCAAGTATATACTTGTGCATACCCAAAATTTAAGGATATAAATATCGATTAAAATTAAATTAAATGACATGTTTATATATTATGCCTTTGACAGAGGACACACTTTCCCCCTTTTTTTCCGTAACATGTATTGCTTGCTATTAGACAAAATAAACTCACCTACTATGTAATATTTTTTTAAAATTGGAATTCTAAGAGTTTCACAGTTATACAATTTCTTTTGACTCATTAGACAAGAAAAAAGTGATATGGTAAAACAAACAAAGAACAAATAATTAAGGCAAATAGTACAAATTTTACTAATTTAGTGGTTAATTACTTATTTTTTGTGAATTTTTAATTGTATAATTTCTGTCATATTTTGATTCCTAGATATATGTATGCACGTCCCGAGTACATATATCTCATATACATCTAATTATGTATATGTGTATCTAAAAATGGGATCTAACAGAAACACATCAACCAGATCATGCATATAAGTATTTGTCATATCACTGATCCAAAAAAGGAATTCAAGAATTTTTAAAAAGTTCCCATTTTTTTAGCATCAAAAATCTTTTCACTGCTTCTTCCCTGAATTTCTTGTTAAAAAACAATCAAAAATTTCATATTTCTTCCTCTTTTTTTTACCGTCAGAAATCTCTCTTCATAAATACATATAATCTTAACTCAGATTCATATACACTTTATCAAATACATGAATTTTTAATTAGATACATGTCTATAATTTATCATATAAATTTACATCTAATCAGATATATATTTTGACTATCATATCTCCTTCTCTTTCATTCTTGTCTCTCTTCTCTCCGGCCCGAAACCAGCTCCACCATGAAACCACCATCTCCAGTGAAAACTCCACCAAACAACGAAAAACCTTCCATTCCTCGCTGCTCTTGTCCTTACCAACAAAACCCGGTGAGCCACAAAAACATAATGATACTACATCTCCAATAGATATCAAGAAAACACCGGCGAAAAGCAATGTCATGATCAAGTCTAAACTGATCAAAAAGTATTTTGGGTGATGAACACAAGGAATAGGAGAGAGAGGGGCTAATTTGAAGTGAATGAGTAAATTAGGGAGATAATTGAGTGTGTATGACTCTATTTTAAGTTATTTTTAAGGGGTGATGTATCGCAATGTATCTACTTCAAATCTAATACAAAATTAATGAATAGTGAGATAATAGACAATTATTTAAAAGTATAGATTGAATTAATATGTATGATATGGATATATGTCAAATTATGTAGTTTTTTTATAATAAAGTTAATTCAGAATATGAAGACGAAGCTTAAATTATTAAACAATAAAAATACTAATATACAAACTTGGATGCTAAATTAGGGATAATGCACAAGTATTTTCTGAATTATGACCGAAATTTCAGCGACACACTTTAACTTAACTAGGGTATTATTACACCCTAAACTCATTTTTTCACATTTTCATACACCTTTTATGCATCTTTTATGCTGACATGGCATCTTCAACCAAGTAAGTTGGTTGTGTTTGTACACACGTACCTGCCACGTTATTTTTTTATTTTATTTTTTAAAATTATTTTTAAATTTTTTGTTTAGTTTTTTTTAAAAGTTTTTAATTATTTTTAAATCTTCTTATTTTCTTTATCTTGTATTTAAATTAATTTAATACACGTAATTTTTTTTTAAAAAAATTCTTGTATTTAAACCTTTTTTAATTTCCTTTTTACTTTCATTCATTGTCTTTTCTCTTTTATTTTTATATTGATTTTATTTACTCCTTTTATTTTCTTGGTCTTCCTTTTTGATTTGATTTCAAATGCACTGTATTTAAAATAAGTTAATTTTGAATGAATATCAAAATAAGTGAACAAAAATAAATAAAACATAAGAAAATTAAAATGTTAAAAGTAAAGGACACTTTTCATTATTTTTTTTAAAAAATACACATTATTTTTTTAAAAATATTTAAAAGTGAAAAGATAAGAAACTAATGAAAGAAAAAAAAAATCCAAAAAAGAAAAAAAATTAAAACAGACTTAATTAACTTAAGGTGTGTTGCTGAAAATTTAATCATAGTTGAGTATACTTGTACATTATCTCGTATGTAATGAAAACATACAAAATTGAATGTTAAATTATAACGCAAAGTTTTCAGTACCCTACAATATATTCTTCTTCTTATCCCTTTAATTTGTCTCCTTTTTGTCCTTTTATCTATGGTTCTTTGTAGTGACTAACTTCTTGTTTGGATGGTTATCACTTTGGGGCCATTTGATAGGATGTATTGATTAAAATAGTTTTGGTATCAAAATTTAGACCACTCAATACAATATTGGATTACACAATTCAACTCAAACACACCTAATACATGAATAACTTAATGTTACGATCCCAAACTCACCGTGACTGGTACCCACACTAATCCTCTACTGGGAGAACCATTACTACAATCCAACTAACAACAATTACAAGATATAAATAATTTTAAAGGTGCGAAAGCAGGTTTAATCAACAAAACATAGACTGAGTTCCCATAAACTTAAAATTTTCTAGTTATCAACCCAAACATGCAGAAATCATCCTAGGAATTAAAAGTCAATCGTACTAAAATTCTAAACAACAAACAAGTCCAGAAAAGGGGATGCAACCTCGAATGAAACATAACAATAGTGTCTGAAGTCTAAGTCTCGGAAGAGTGACTATGAATAAAAGAGAGTCCATGGTAGCCTTGAAGAGATTGCTCACCCTTAAACTCAAATACTATCACTCCTCTAAGCGAGGTCTCTCCGCAGCCGGCGAATATGCCCTGTACTCAACAAAGACACAGTAAGTGTAGTATCGGTGCACAAAATCAATAGTGTATTGGTAGGATCACGCGGCTAACCAGTAATCGAGTTATGAATAAATAACCCTACATAATAAGCACATATATACATAATAACTTAACCATTTTCATCTCAAACAGTACTCAATAAGATCACAGTTCATGAATTCCAATATCATGAAATTTCACATAAGGGTCCTCTCATGGGACTTCCAAATACTTAATTTATGACGGAACGTGATATCCAATCCAAGGTTTGTGTCAGAACGTGACACCCAATCGAAATGTATGTCGGAACATGACACCCAATCCAATTATATGTCAAAATATGACACCCAATCTAAACATACAAATGTCACGCCCCGGGAGGGTACCCTAGACGTAACCGACACTTAGAAACCATTTCTGGCTCCCAAGCGAACCACATAGCCTGATCACACATCCGTTCATTCATTCAGCGGAAAGTTTAAAAATAAAGAGTAATTTAGCGGGCAACTCAAATAACCCATCCAACTTAAAGAATAAAGACCATGGGCCGACAGATCAACTAAAATATTTGTCATTTAAAAATAGTTTGACAAGAAATACTCAAGGATAGAAATACTCAATCGACTCATCACTATCTAGTCTATGAAGCCTCTATCACTACTATCTAATTGGTGCCAATGACATATTCATGGCTACCTCAAATCAAAATGAAAAGGGCTAACTCGATGCAAGAATACACAGACGGTGTCCTCCGAATGTAGGGGAGGACTCACCAATACGCTGGGTGCGAATAGATCCCCAATGATGCTCCTATTGACGATCTCTTAAACTTGTCTCTGCATCATGAAATGATGCAGGTCCAAATGGACGTCAGTACGTGGAATGTACTGGTATGTAAAATGGCAGAATGAAACATACCTTAAGGAAGAATAACATCGGTCCACATATCTCAAATTAGAAAGATAAGAGGGACTCAAATAAAGCATCGTAAATCTAAAGTAAGGATACAGTTTAGACAGAGGCCAATCAAATACCATACAATCCAATCCAATTATGTATAATACAGTTCAACCAAATCATTTACAATTCGATCCCTTTCAATCATGTACACTCCGATTATATACACTCAACTCAACAATCAACTCAGTAATCAAATCCAATCTAGTCACATACCATTCTATTCAATCCAATCACAATTCAACTATTCTAATCCGACCATATACAATCTACTCAACATTCAACTCAACCATCAGCTCAAAGGACTCAACTCAGTAAATATACAAATTAAATTATGCAACGTTTTACAATTCAACTCAAAGGACTCAACTCAATAAATATGTAACAACTCACTCAAGCGTCCTAAGTCTAACAAGAAATAGTTTAGACAGGACTAACTCATAAGCATATAGCAACTCACTCAACTCAACTGACTCAGAGTAGACCTAAATGGGAGTTTCTCTTATCCGACAACCATCACTTATGAGCCAGTAATAGTACAACAATCAGACGTTGTTGCCACGTCCGTCCATACCTTTCTAGGGCATGAACGCCTCCCTAATCATGGATACCATCGATTAGTCAAGTCCTATCATTTCAGGACAAATCTCTCGGGGAAACATCCGACTTTAACGGTTCAATCCCCCTACGTTTGGTAAAATAGGTATTGGGTTCGAGTATGGACTATACTCTTGCCCAATTCGGTGCTCGATACTCCTCCCATGACTCCATGCTCATAAAACTCCTCCAATTATCTCAAACAAGTCCTCACGGCTAGTTTTATGTGGAACTCCACATTGCCACCTCATCAACTCTGTTCTCATTTCAACTCAATTAACTCATAATGACAAGTCTCATTGGACCTTCTTTCAAATCGACTCATCTCAAATCATTAAACTCTTTCTTTAAAAATTTATACAATCTCAACTCAATGGATGCAGAAAATATTATGTACATTAAAATATAATTTCAACTCCTCAACTCAAACTCAAAATAGATACTTTAATGTAAAAATACTCAACTCATTTAAAGGCTCCTCATACTCAACTCATACTTAAACTCCTTTCTAAATCAAAGATGAAACTAATAATTCTTTAGACTCAAAATAGTGTATAAATAGTTTATGCAAAAAGCTTCACAAATAATTTATTTAAAGCACCTCCTCAAAAGATCATTTATTTTCAAAATATTTCTAAGACTCCAATCTACTCAAATTATGCACCTCACATACCACAAAATCACATTAGACTCCAATCCACTTCATCACACAACATCCTCATCGACATCACCTCTTCATTCACATCGTCACCAAACATCATCATCACATCATCATCATATATCATCATTCACATCATCATCAAATATTATCATCACATCATCATCATATATCATCATTCACATCATCATCAAACATTATCATCACATCATTGTCAAGTATCATCATCACATCAATCGTCAAACATCTACTCCAAAATCCTTATTTTAGTTCTATGTTCATTTTATAGAAGCAAAAAGGACATTCTTAACTATCTAATTCATTCTTTTTATTCCAATCAATACATATATACACAAAACCATCCACCTCAACTCAAGACAAATTATGACCAAAGAAATCTCATCTTGGGTTCATGTGAATGAAACATGAATCTATACTCTCAACAAAACTCAACTCAAGAATATCGTCAACATCTATAAATCTATATACAAAGATACATTTGTAGTCAAAAATATGAAAGATAACTATTTAGTAACTCAAGTCATTAAAATCATCAACCAACCATTTATATCTAAAAATATTCCATAGTTTAGGAAAAACTTTCAAGAAAACATTTCTAAAAGATGCAACTCTTTCACAACTCCTAACCAACACATCTAGGGGAATATGGAAGAACTCGATCCATATTTTAGGTTAGCCTTACATACCTTGTTTGAATACTTTGAAGAAAACCTTGTGTTGGGTCTTCAATGGAGAACAAAAATCTTGAAGCTCTTGGACCATTCTTGTTGGAAATGGAGAAGATGAAGAAGAGAGAGAGAGAGAGAAGCTCCTAGGGCTTTTAGAGAGAGAGTGAGGGATTGAAAATGATCTCAAAATGTGTTAGGGCTGATACATATATAATTTGGGTAAGTTCCCAAATTACCCCTCCTCAAAAGTTCTATAAATAGGCTAAAAATGCACCTGGCGCGATAGTGGCGCGTCGCGCCCTTGCAGCGCCAGACTGATTACGCCTAAAACCTGCACACCTCATAGTGGCGTGCCGCGCCAAAGACCAAACTACTGGGGCACATTCTTAGCGCGATAGTGGCGCGTCGCGCCCTTACAGAGCCAAGGCCAATATTTTCTGGGTTTTGGAAATTGGCTTGAAAAACCCTGCACACCTTTTAGTGGCGCGCCGCGCTAGAGCCCAAACTACTGAGGCATGTTTCTGGCGCGATAGTGGCGCATCGCACCACTGCGGCGCCGAGCCCGGTTTTCCAGCAATTGCAACCCAGGCCTGAAAATCTCTACTGTGCTAGTTCATTTTAGGATCGCTATATCTTTCGACCCCGAACTCTAAAATTTACATTCTTGGTGGCGTTGGAAAGAAGACTCGACGACCATTAATTTAATAGGTCGTGGGCTACCCAGATCGTGAAAAAATGTTCGAATCTTAGCAAAAAAAATTCTGGGGTGTCACAACAAAGCAATCATAATTTACCAACAATAGTCAATATTATATCATCAAGAATAGGTTTATCACAACACATTCCAGTAGTGATCATTTTACATAGTACATAGCATGATTCCCTATTCATATACACAAATGCATACAATGAAGTAATTTAGAAGTATATGAAACACATACGGGAAATAAAACCATCACCTACCTCGAATTCGAGCTTCAACAACTCTAAGATGCAAGAGCTTTCCCTTTATGGTTTCGTTCCGCTTGTTCTTGTTCTTGGTCTAAAAAGAGTAAATAAAAACAAATGATCAACAAAATAGCCTAACTAGTATGAATTATAACACATTCTCATCCTAGGCCAAATCCATGATCGTAACCCCCATCCTAGGGCTACTTTCCACCGTTAGTTTTCAAGACAAAAGCCTCCCTCAAGATTACCCACCATAGATTATGGGTTCTAGGAATTAATTTACAAGTTTAGGGAGTAATTTACTTACCTTTGTCACAAATTGAAATGAAAACCAGTAGAAAATCGTCTTAGGTCATTTCTGGTCCTTCAAGAACGAAGTGGGAATAAAATAAACTGTTCTAGGGTTTTTTCGACTTAAGTCCCGTCTGTCCCATAATAGTGGGACTATCCTGCTCTGGAAACCCCACTCTAGTGGGATTATTTATGCTCTGAAGGGTTTCATGGAAATAGAGAACTCAAAACTTGATATCCAAACTTCTATTTCACAACACACCCTCATTCCATGGCATCTCAAATCATATCTTTCACGCCAAATCAAATTTTTAGAGTTTTTACTCACCCAAATGTAATTTCATGAAGCCGTAAATGATACGTATCATCTCGTATATTATCTAATTTAATCAAATCGCCGGTTAGATCCCCTACCTATCACCAGGTCACCATAGACTCGTCTGACTCAGAATTCATCCAAGTTTGGCCTAGGCTCAAATTTCTGAAGTTGCTACCCAAAGTTTTCTATCCCAAATTCCTTTTCCCTTGGCCTATCCATAACCACGGAGACATGTCATTACAATATATACCAAATTAGCTATCACTCATCCCCGAGTGACCAACTAGGGAAAATAGGGCTAAGTAGAGATAGAGTAATACATGCTTCGACAAATAGTTGAGGATACTTGTCTAACATGTACTTCTTGATTTCCCAAGTTCCTCCACGAAATGATGCTTCCGTTGCACCTTTACCATATTTATATCCTTAGTCCTCAATTTTCGGACATCACAATCAAGGATTGCAACTGGCTCTTCCTCGTACTAAAGATCCTTGTCTAATAGAACTGAGTCCCATTTGATGATGTAACTCCCATCTCCATGGTATTTTTTTAGCATCGACACATGAAACACCAGATGTACTCCAGACAATCTAGGTGGTAAGGAGAATCTGTACTCCACTGGCCCTACACAGTCAAGAATCTCAAAGGGGCCAATATAGATGAGGACTGAGCTTGCCCTTTTTACCAAACCTCATTTTCCCCTTAATGGGTGACACTTTTAGGAGCACTTACTCACCTACCTAGAATGTCATATTCCTCACTTTACTGTCAACATACTCTTTTTGACGACTCTGAGCTGCTAGAAGCATAGCTTGGATAGTTCTTACCTTATCCTGAACATCCTTCACTAAGTCTACCTCCTATGGCTCTACCTCTCCATCTTCAAACCATCCTATGGGAGATCAACATCCCCTAACATAAAGAGCTTCAAAGGGCACCATCTTAATACTGGAATGGAACTATTATTGTACGAGAACTCATACAAGGGCTAAAACTTATCCCAATATCCCTCAAAGTCAATCACACGTGGTCTCAGCATATCTTCCAACACTTGGGTAGTTCTCTCTGACTGCCCGTCAGTCTGTGGATGAAAGGCCATGATGAAAGTGAGTTGAGTGCCCAATTTCTCATGCAACATTCCCCAAAACTTAGAGGTGAAATGTGTACCACGGTTTGAAATTATGGAAAGGGGCACCCCGTGCAGCCTTACTATCTCCTTCACATAAATCTTTGCCAATTATTATGCATTATAGTTTACTTTAACCGAAATGAAGTGTGCTGACTTTTTTAACCTGCCAACCCCCAACCAAATGGAATCATACTTCCCCAAGGTCTTGGGAAGTCCCACCACGAAGTCCATTGCTATTATCTCCCACTTTCATATAAGAATGAGCATTCTTTGAACTAACCCTGTAGGTCTTTGGTGCTCATATTTCACCTTTTGGCAGTTCTGGCACTTGGATACATATTCGGCTATGTATTTCTTTATACCCGTCCACCAGTATAGACGTTTCAAGTCTTGGTACATCTTGGTTACTCCAGGGTGAATAGAGTACCATGAACCATCAGATTCAGACAGAACTTTCTGAATTATTCCATCAACCCGGGGAACACAAATCCATCCCGTAAAGTTGAGCACCCCGCCTGCATCAAGTGCTGAATCGTGGGCCTTGGCCATCAAATTTTTTTCTCTAATCTCATTCAAATTTACATCTTCAAAGTGTTTGACCTTAATTTCCTCTATAAAAGTGGGCCTTAGATAAATACTGGCCATCACCCCACTCTTCTCTAAGCTGCCTTGTCTCATGAACTTGGCTTCCAAGGCTTGAATCTCTCAAGCCAAGGGCCATTTGCAGGCTCCCATATAGGCTAGACTTCCTATTCTAGTCGGTTTTCAGCTTAATGCGTCTGCTACCATATTAGCCTTACCTGGATGATACTGGATGGTGACATCATAGTATTTGAGAAACTCCATCCACCTTCAGTATCTCAAATTCATGTCTTTTTAGGTGAATACATGCTACAAACTATAGTGGTCAATAAACACCTCACACTTGATGCCATAAAGATAATGCCTCTCGATTTTCAAGGCAAACACTATCGTTGTCAACTCCAAGTCATAAGTCAGGTAGTTCTTCTCATGCACTTTCAACTTCCATGAAGCATAGGCTACAACGTTCTTATCCTATATCAACACAACATCCAAACCTGAATGTGGAGCATTAAAATAAAAAATAAAATCTTTACTTTCGACCGACAATATCAAAATAGGTGATGTGATCAGAAGAGTCTTAAAATTTTGGAAGCTCTCTTCGCATTTGTCAGTACACTCGAATGAAACCTCCTCTTTAGTCAGTTTGGTAAAATGAGTAGCAATAAAAGCAAATTTCATCACGAACCAGCTATAATAACTATCCAGTCCTACAAAACTCCTAACTTCATTCGTAGACCTAGGCCTAGCTCAGTTCTTAACTGCTTCAATCTTTTGTGGGTCTACCATTACCCTTTCCTTTAAAATAACATGGACTAAAAAGGCAACTAAAGGAAACCAAAATTCACACTTAGATAAATTTGCGTACAACTTTTGCTTTCTCAGAACACCTAGAACAATACGAAGATGATTTGCATGTTCATGTTCACTCTTTGAATACACCAAGATATCATCTATAAACACAATAATGAATAAATCTAGATATAGTTTGAAAACCCCATTCATCAAACTCATAAAGGTTTTAGGTGCATTGGTCAGTCCAAAAGACATCACCAAAAATTCATAGTGTCCGTACCTGGTTCTAAAATTTGTTTTGGGCACATCCTTTGGCCTGATCTTCAATTGATATGCCCATACCTGAGATCAATCTTTGAAATGACTGATTCACCTTGCAACTGATCAAAGGGGTCATCAATATGTGGCAAGGGATACTTATTCCGAATGGTGATCTTATTCAGTTGTCGGTAGTCAATGCACATTCTCATGCTATCATATTTTTTCTTAACAAAAAGCACTGGAAGACCCCATGGAGAAGCACTGGGACAAATGAATCCCTCATCAAGAAGTCCTTGGATTTGAACGTTAATCTCTCTCAACTCTACTAGAGCCATACGGTAAGGAGGAATAGAGATTGGACGGGTGATTGGATCTAAATCAATACAGAAGTTTATGTATCTGTCAAGAGGCATACCAGGCAAGTCTATAGGAAATAATTTTGGAAACTCGCACACTATCAGAATAGACTCAATAGGAGAAGAATCTACATCTACATTTCGAATATGAGCTAGATGGGCCAAACAACCCTGCCCTATAATATTTCTAGCCTGGAGAAAGGATATGACCTTAGCTAGCTTAGGCTTGTACACCCTTTTACACTCTAACCTTTCCCTTTCTGGGATCTCTAGAGCCACAATTTTCTCATTACAATTAAGTAAAGCAAAATAGGGGTACAACCAAGGCACGCCTAAGATTACATCAAAATCGGTTATGTCTAAAATCACTAAGTAAACCCAAGTCTGAAACCCATAAACATCACAAAACAAGTGCAATAAACATGGGTGACTATGACCGACTCTCCAACAGGGGTAAAAATATGGATATGGTTATCAAGTATATCACATAGTGCATCAAAACCCAAGGTATATTTTATGGACACATAAGAATAAGTAGACCCCGGATCAAATAAAATAGTAGTCATCCGGTCACATACAAGAATAGTACCTGTGATTACTACGTCAGATGCCTCTGTCTCTGTCTTGCTCGTAAAAACATAAAATTGAGCCCGGTCATCCTGACATGCCACCTCCCTGCCTGGTGTGCTACTTCTCGACCTGCACTACTATTACCTCATCCCCACGGCCTCTTAGGTTTCCTCCTCGCCCACTCAATAGACTTCTTCTACCATTGCCTCCCCTGCTTCTGGGTACTACTGTTATGGCTTGCTGCGGTGTTGAAACTGTCGTACGGAGGTGAGGACATTTTCTCCTTCTATGACCTAGATCTCTATAATTAAAACAACCGCGCTCAAAAAATGGCCTGCTATATGGAAATGATGTTCCTTGACCCTCATGGGCCTGATGTTGTTGTGAAGTACCTAAAAAGCTACCAGTAGAAGTCTGCCCAACTGAATCATTCAGGCTGCAATTATCGGCCTGCCTGACCCTCTACAATGTGATCCCTGATAATTACCCGTTCTCTTGAGCTTCTTAGCCAAAGCCTTGTGCTCCCATATTTCCTCACACCCTCTACCTTCTTCACAAAATCAGTGACTTCATTGAAACTCTGACATGAAGAAGTCATGTGCACTGATAACACCTGCAATTCGAGGTTCAACCTCTTCATAAACAACTGGATCCTCTCTTCCTCTGTAGTTACCAGCATAGTAGCATACCTAGACAGCGCATGAAATTTTACCTCATAAACAGTCACTGACATACCACCCTGTTCTAAGGCCATTAACTCATTCTTTTTATGGTCCCTCAAGGTGCGTGACACATATTTCTCCAGTAAAAAGGCATGAAACTAGACTCAAGTAAGTGGGGGCAACACTGGCAAGTGACACTCCACATAAGCCCTCCACCATTTCTTGGCCTCGCCCTACAGCAGGAAAGCCATAAATTCTACCCCATGCTGATGTACTATGCCTAGCTTGTGCAATCTCTCATAGAAATCAAGAATAAACTCGTAGGCATCCTTATTTTTAGAGCCATGGAAGCCCGGGGGCTTAAGTTTCAAAAACTTGGTGAGCATGGTGTGTTCTATGCCGGTCATGACTAGACTCATGAGGGGTTTGAAAAAGGCATCAGTTCCTACTATCTCATGTACCAAGGGTGTTGTAGCTGCAAATGGACGAGCAACAGGGCTGGTGCTGCAGGCATGGTGGGAATGGCTCCAGTACTAGCCAATGCGCTTAGAAAAGTCATGATCTGCTGCACTAATATGGGGTCCAGAGGGGAAAGACCGGCAACCCCAACTTGGGTGTCTTCTTTTTGTTCAGCAACTCTTTCTTTCTCAACCTCGAAGTTCTCATCTAACTCATTTTGAGGAGCGGAACCTCCACCCTGGTGGATGCTTCTCTCCCTCGTCCTCTGTCGCGCCTTCCTCTCTTTCCTCTACCTTAGTCGCGCTCTCATGCGACTAGATCTTACTCCGGCTCAACTGAAGCTATGGGTTGAACACCATTGTAGCGAGTGTTAACTATATGCGAACAAGAGAGTGAAAGAAGTTAGATACCAATTTGGATCACCAGATACCAAATGGACTCATGTTATAGCATAAAGGAAAGAAGATAGAGAAACTTTTCCTATAGTCCTGTAGCCTCTCGAAGAAAAGTACAAACGTCTCTATACCATTTCACAAGATTCTACTAGACTCGTTTTGCTACGATAAGAACAATGAACCTATGGATCTGATACCAACTTTGTCACGACCCCGAACCCACCGTGACTTGTGCTCACACTAATCATCCGGTAGGAGAACCATTACTATAACCCAACTAACAACAATCGCAAGATATAAACAATTTTTAAAAGGTGGAAGCAGGTTTAATCAACAAAACATAGGCTGAGTTCCCATAAACTCTAAATTGTCTAGTTATCAACCCAAACATGTGGAAATCATCCTAGGAACTGAAAGTCAATTATACCAAAACTATAAACAACTAGCAAGTCTAGAAAAAGAGATGCAACCCCGAAAGAAACATAACAATAGTGTCTGAAGTCTAACTCCCGGAAGAAGGACTATGAATAAAAGAGAGTCTACGACAGCCTAGAAGAAATAACTCACCCTTTAACTCAAATACTATCACTTCTCTAAGAGAGGTCTCTTCGCAGCCGACTGAATATGCCATGTACTCATCAAAGACAGAGCAAGTGTAGTATCATTACACAAATCAACAGTGTATTGGTAGAATCACGCGGCTAGCTAGTAAACGAGTCATGGACAAGTAAACCCCACATAATAAGTACATATATACAGAATAACTTAATCATTTTCATCTTAAATATTACTCAATAAGATCACAGTCCATCAATTTCAATATCATGAAATTTCACATGAAGGTCCTCTCATGGGATCGAAAAATACTTAATTTGTGTCGGAATGTGACACCCGATCTAAGTTTTATGTCGAAATTTTACACCCAATCCAAATGTGTGTTGGAATGTGACACTCGATCCAATTATATATGGGAATGTGACACCCGATCTAAACATACAAAGCAATCACAATTTACCAACATTAGTCAACATTATATCATCAAGAAAAGGTTCATCACAAAACAGACCAGTAGTGATCATTTCACATAGTTCATAGCATGCTTCCCTATTCATATACACATATGCATACAATGAAGTAATTTAGCAAGTAGATGAAACACATAGAGAAACAAAATCATCACTTTCCTCGAATTCGAGCTTCAACAACTCTAAGATGCAAGAGCTTTCCCTTTACGGTTTCGTTCCGCTTGTTCTTGTTCTTGGTCTAAAAGAGTAAATAAAAACAAATGATCAACAAAATGGCCTAACTAGTATGAATTATAACACATTCTCATCCTAGGCCAAATCCATGATCGTAACCCCCATCCTAGGGCTACTTTCCACCGTTAGTTTTCAATCCAAAAGCATCCCTCAAGATTACCCACCATAGATTATGGATTCTAGAAATCAATTTACAAGTTTAACGAGTAATTTACTTACCTTTGGCACAAATTGCGGTAGAAACCAATAGAAAATCGCCCTAGGTCATTTTTTGTCCTTCAAGAATGAAGTTGGAATAAAATAAATAGTTTGGGATTTTTCCCAACTTAAGTCCCATCTGTCTTGCCATATCGGGACCATCCTGCTATGGCGGGGCCCCACTCTGGCGTGATTATTCTAGCTCTGGCGAGTTGCACGAAAATAGAGAGCTCAGAACTTGAGATCCAAACTCTTATTTCACAACACATCCTCATCTCATGGCATCTTAAATCATACGCTTCACGCCAAATCAAATTTCGAGAATTGTACTCACCAAATGCGATTCCGTGAAGTCGTAAATGCTCTGTATCATCTTGGCTGTCAGCTAATTTAATCAAATCACTGATTCGATCCCCCACCTTTCACCAGGCCATCCTAGATCTCGTCTGACTCAGAATTCATCCAAGTCTGACCTAGGCTCGAATTTCCGAAGTTATTACTCGACGTTTTCTCGCCCAAATTCCTTTTCCCTTGGCCAATCCATAACGACGGGGATAGATCGTTACACTTAATACACTATATGTAGTCTTTTCTAATACCAAGAATATCTAGGAATTAGTAATATCAGGTTTAATAATACTTAGATAGGGCAATAAAATAACTAAACTGCCCCTTAAAAAGGAACTACATTTTTTAATAACTAATTCAGAATAAGTGTCTTACACGTACTGTACATAACGTTGATTCATATAAAATGATAAGGAAAATAATCTATTTATAAAAAAATATATTTAATGTTACACTACATACAATTATTTTATGAGTTGATGTACTTCAACATTGCTGACAATGAGGTTGAGGTGGAAGAATGAGATGTTGGAATTGGTCAATCTTGATATTATATCTTTTGTTGAACATTAGTTTTGTAGTTCTTCATTATCTTATCTGGAATTGTTTGCCTTTTGAGACGTTACTTACAATTTTTCAGTGAAATTAGAACTTTGCACTTTGTACCTAAATGCAGAATACGATTAGCTAAAAAAAAGAGGAGTACTGAATACCAAATTTTAATTGAATTCAAACTATGAACAGGATTAGTTAAAACAAAAAAAAAGAGTCCTGCCACTCCTCCAGGAGTAGAGATTTTTTTTGCCCAAAAATTACGACAATTTTTATTAACGTTATACTTCATCATATATTTTCCTCTAATCATATATATTAGAATTTCTTAATTTTTAAAAAATATTTTTCTCTTACCATATATTTTAGGACTCCTTAATTTTTAAATTATATTTTTCTCTTATTATATATTTTAGGACCCCTTAATTTTAAATATTATAAAGATAATTAAATAATAGAAAATCTCATAATAATTCATGGATATAATTGGAAAGAAGATTTTTGTAGAGCTTTAAATAAGGAGAAATTTCGCAAATAACCACTATAATAAACTTAATTAGGCTCCTTAGCTATAGTTTGCACATTTAGAGTTATAACTACAGTTTAAGCTGCCTCATTTGTATAATTTGCGAATTTGTATAATTCGCAGATAATTGAACTATTTTTGTATAAATTCAAAATAACGAATTTATACAAACACACACATTTGAACTTTAAACAGTTATACATATTATATTGTTCAAAATTACATTATACAAAAGTTATACAAATTTCGAATTATACAAACGTGCAAATTATACAAACTCAAACAGTAATTAACGCTAAATGTTAATCGCGAATTGTAAATTAGAAAAACTATAACTATGTTAACTAATTAACTAGTATATGCTTCCTTATTTGCTTACTTTCCCTTTAAAAATAAAACACAAGATTAGGTGGGAGAATGAACCAAACACTTGATAAAAAATAATTTTTACATTACTAATCTCTGCATTATTAATTCCTGCGTTACTAATTCCTGCATTATTAATCTTTGTACCAAACGACCCCTTATTATATTGAGTTATGTCACAATCCAACCCACCAGGCGATGTGGGCACCTACTCTAACACCTAGATAGGAGAACCCTTACAAAATACATGCGGAAGTTTGACCAAAAAGCCATTAGTAGCCAAAAAGAGTAGTGAAAACACCATAAATAAAAATTTTAAAACTCCAAGTTTGTTTACAGGAAAAACACTTTATCACCCCCAAGAATATTAGTCTAAATAGGTACAAGAGCTTCTAGAGCATAAATAAAGTAATGACACAGCTCTAACCATAAGGAAGGAAGAGTAGAAGCTATTGGAGAATCATCTTCTTCTTCACCTTAGAAACATCACTAACCCTACAACCAGACTATGCCAGGTGGCATTGCAAGATTAGTATCAGTACAAACAACACATACTGGTAGGCATCATTGGTCAACCCGATACTTATCTCATAATATAAGGAAATCAACGACAAGAAAACATGCTCTTAAGAAATACACTGCCAAACCTTTATGCGCAACTCTTACTATTCTCGATAACCTCATTAAATTCGTTCAAACCTAACTCTCATCCCTTCTAGTTAGTCCTCTGCCAACTCTAATACAAATCAAGGCCTAACCCTTTTATCACATAGAAGAGATTTCAAACTATGGGCCACTACAACTCTGTCTAACAAGTCTAGTACCTTTAGCTTTCACACCAACACCTGGCCCTAGAATACTTAACATCTCACTTGAAAAGGTAAACATTTAAGTGAACTAAGACTTTCTTCTTAACCATACTGGTCCACTTTGACGGGACCTATCCTGCTCTAGTGGCCTCGTCACAGCGGGATTCCTCCCACCAGAGCGGCTTGGCTGGAGATAGTAACTCTGACTTCTCCCTAAATCCCCATTTTTACATATACCAACAGGACACCATCAATATCCGACTTTAAGTCACTAATTTTATCAAACCACACATCAATTGCTCTCCACTTGTTTACCACGGTCTCACACCTACGATACGGATGCATCTAGCAACCATAACATAAGCTGAACATGCACATTTATAGAAGCACATTACCAATTTATCATTTTAATAGCAATATACAGTTCACCCAATCCAATATACATGTCGAAATGCGACACCTGATCCAATATATATGTCAGAACGTGACACCTGATCCAATATATGTGTCAGAATGCGACACCCGATCCAATATCATAATCACAATGCATAATCACAGTCCAAAACAATAGTTCACATACTTGCACAATCAAGAAATCAGGCACATTGCATGTAGTAGTTCACAAATAATTATTTCATTAGTTTTATTTCACTTTATTTCATGATAGCGCATTACTCAAATATTTCACATGTAATTGTCATTATGAACACCCATATATATATATCCTATATTTATATGGATCAATAATCTCATACTGGACCCCCTTGATTATCACAAGACTTAGGATCTCACTCTAACCCAACAATTTCCTTACACATTAACTTTACAAGGACCATCAACCATATCAACAAGTAGTATTAAGGTTAAAAATCAAAGACTAGACCGTCATCACTAGTCACAGTATAAGCATAACCCACATAGCACGTTCCTACATAAACAACAATAGCAACACATTCAGCCATCCATACTCCGTGTCCGAAGGCCTAAACATGAAATCTTCCGTCAATCTACGATACATTATGCAATGGAAACAGATTTATAACTACTCAAATGAGAAATCAAGCCTACCTGGGCGCCAAGCAACTACTACAGAAGTCTAATCGCGAACCTTGACTCTTTTAATGAAACTTTAGCTTGTTCTTGATCTAAAATAATGGTATAATACAAAACCAATCACAAATGGCCTAAATATTTTTAGATTATATGTAAATCCCAAACTCTAGGTCAAACTCACAATTTTCTCACCTAAACTTTTTCTACCATTAATTTACCTAAACTACCAATTTCATAGTAACATTAGAGAATTGTGATAAATAAATCAAGATTAACCATTCTTAAGATTAGCCCAAGTTCTTACACCCTAAAATCCTCATGAAACTATATTTTCCCCACCTTAGAATGAATTCAAACCATCTCTTAAGGCCATAATTATTTTTTCTAAGGACTAAAGAATCAAACGAGTGTTAGATTGATGAAAGGACTTACCTTGAAGGAGGAAATCGATGGAAAATTCCAGAAATCGCTCCTTATTTTCCCTAACCTGACCTTGGATGAGTTTTGGGAGTAAAATAATATTTTAGGTCTGAAAATAACATTTAACCGCGTGTAGCCTGCTTTGGCGGTCCCGCCACAGCGGCCTAAATCCCGCTTTGGTGACTCAGTCCGAACAGTGCTCAGTAAAAGGGTCATAACATTTTATTCTGAAATCCGAATGATACAACTTGGTGGCGTTGTAAAGAAGACTCAAATACCTTTAATTTGACAGATTGTGGGCTACCTAACTCATCATAGGATGAGAGATATGGTCGTTTGAAGTTGACCTTAGTTTAAACTCAAGTCCAAAACTAAATCGGACAGACACTTTCAGCTCAACTTTGAGATAGGAGCATAGAACGACTTTAATTCACAACTAATGCACTCACATACCAAGGTATTGATCCTAACCTTATGATGAATAAGATTCGTATATCTTTACCGAAGATATTTTTAGGTAACGACGGGCTCGATCGTTACAAGTTGTAACGTTAAATAATTTAGTTTGATTGTTATTTAAATTTTATTTATGGTATATTGTTAAATTTATTATTATATAAATTTATTTTATGTTGTGATCAATTTGGTGTGGTGGTGTCGCAAATTGTTTTTTCATTTTGTAAAAAATGTATTTTCTTTATAATATTATAGGTTCTTTTTTTTAATTATTGATGTATGATATTATATAACAGTGAAAAGTAATACCAGTCGACTATTCAAATATTATATTTATCGAAATAATAAACTAATATAACAACCTACATGTAACAACCATTCAAAGCTATTTTGTGTTCTGAAAGAAGGAGATTTAAGGGCCTAATAACCTGAAATGCTTACATGTTCTTCCTTAATTACTATGAAAAGTCTGTTATGCTATTGTGTTTAAATCAGTAAACCAGAAAAAAAATTATAAACTGGAAAATAGAAATCAGAAACAATTAAGAAAAAATATTCAAGATCATAAAATTATTGTGACTGATTGTACTTTACTTGGTTTATGTATGTCACAAAAATAGTTAACAGTACAAACAAGCCATATATATTTAAATGGTATAAAGAATTATGGCTTATTTCTTAAAAAAATATTTTGTTGTATGCAAAGGCTTTTTTGATGCAAATAAGAACACTTGTTGATATTTAATGGTAAGCAGAAAATAAATTATTATTTGCTAACTTTATTATGGAGGTTGAATTAATTGTTTTAGTTTCAGCTAGTGAAAAAGTGAATTGATTTAGATACTTATTATATCAAAAACTTTATTTGAGAAATTAATTTCTCCTATTTTAATTTATTGTGATTGGCACCAACATTATTAATAGAGTACAACTTGTTATTGAAATGGTAAATTCAGACCTATAAGGAGAAAATAATATTGTGAGATCAGATTTGACTAGTGATACCATTAACATTGACTATGTCAAATTTTGTGATAATTTTGCAGATGAACTAACCTAGGTCTTGCCAAGATAAAAGGTCAGAAACATATTAAGGGGGATGAGATTGAAGCTCATAAATTCTTGAGTCATATATGAGAAAATCTAACCTATGAAATGCACTACTATATAGAGTGTTGATAGGAGGATAAATGTTACGGTATGATGACTCGAAGATAACAAGAGGGAAACAAATTTCTCAAAAAAATGAATACTACGCTCTAAGTAAATATGAGACATCCTAACTTAAAAAGCACAATTCTTTTGTAATAAGGGTTCCCCTCAGCCCAAGAGGTCTACCTATAAAAAGGGGCACAAGGTCCCTAATTGGTAAATAGCAACACTCTAATCTTACAAACAAATGATTATGAAAGATGCATTGAAATTAAGAAAAACGATTGGCTGCTATCTTCGATCGTCACTTAAATAATTCAAAACTTATTGATTTAACAAGGTTCACCACACACCTTTACGTAGGAGCCTAACATTATATGTCCAGAAAAAAGGAACCCCAAAAAATTACTCGTGACTGATGAGCTTAAATTTCCGTGTCTGCATCATAAAATGATGCAGTGTCGAAAGGCATCAATACATGGAATGTATGGTATGTAATACAACATAATGAAACATTACTGAACTGAAAGAAAACACTGATAATAGCTTGACTAAAATACAAAGCACAAATGTTAAATACCACATGTAAAGCTTCACAACTAGGACAATGCAATATGTAAATATATTCTGAAGATACTAACAATACTTCTTGGGGAGTTTTTTCTAACCGACAACCATCACTATGAGCCTCGTGATGATACAACATATTACTAACATTGCCAGAGTCGTTCAATACCTTGCCAGGGGTAAGGGATGCAACTCAACTTATAGATCTATCTAAAAGTCCTTATCAGGGACTGAGGTGAGGAGTCGACCAAACCAATGGCACAATTCAATCTACACTAGCGGCGCAGGTTATGGGGTTTGAGTTATATTAACTCATACTCAAATCGATGCTCAACACTTCCCCCAAAATAATACAATAATGCTCATATAATATCTGTGTGAGTAAATACTCAAAATACCTCTCTGAAGTTATATTGAACTTCACTTAAATGCTTGAAACTACTTTTTGAAACTATTTTTATTTTCTTTAAAATAGACATGCTTTTCTCAATACAAGTAATCCATTTGGAACCCTTCAGTTTCCTTACGACTCATTCTCAATAATAATGCAAAATAATTGAATTTGACTTAGATTATGAAAACCACGCATAACGAAGGGTAATGCAAAAAATTCAACATTCTTAGTTAAGTAGGGTTCATGTAAGAAACAAACACCAATTATAATTCAAGGATCACAATTACATGAAGAAACAAATACTCAATGATAATACTTCAAAATTCAATAGAAAGAATTAAGACCCATTCGAGAATTGAAGAAAACTTGGGTGTCAAAACTCTAGGTTAATCTCTTACTGACTGAATTTAGATGTAGGGAATGAGGACGAACTTAGTCTAATACTTTGAGTAGCCTTACATGCCCGGAAGGACAAGATTCTTGAAGAAGATGCACGAAACCTAGTTTTTCTCCTCTTGAAACATTGTTCTAAGGCTTGAGAGTGATTATGAGAGGAAAAGGCTTGAATGGTATTGTTAAGGGACTTAATTAGGTGTAAAACCATCGGAATTTAGGCTTAGAAAAGATGGGAAAATACCAAAACAACGCTCTTAAGAAATATAGGTAGAGCCATCTACGGAAGCTATCTACGGTCCCAAGATGCTCTTACGAGCCGTAGAAGTTAGTCGTAGAAAGCAACTAGAATTTTGGAGTTTCTGAAGTTTGGGTTTACAATCCATAAACTCTTATATGGGTCATACAAATCGTCTGTGAAAAGTACTAAGATTGGGTTTTAGTACTTTCGATTTACGGAACCATCTACAATCTATAAACACTTTTATGAGTCATAAAGAATGATCGTAGAAAATATACTGAAGGATGAATTTCAAGACTTTGACCTTCAAACTAGTCTAGTCTACGGCTCGTACAAGGACTTATCCTAAACACTTGGAATTTTCTAAGTTTTCAGGTCTTAATCTACGGATTAAGTCTATGACTTATAAAAGGTTCCATGCCTCGTATACTTGGTCCGTAAATCTCAACTCCTAAATTGGTTTTTGAAGTTTGGATCAACGAGCCCATCTACAATTTATGGATGTTTCTATGAACTATAGATATCATTCGTAAAATTCAAAATTCAACATAACAGAAGTCTTTTGCTAGGCTTTCTGGACTAAACTAAGTTAAAATATTTTGGGATGTTATAATATCTCCCCCTCGGGATCATTCGTCTTCAAATGATAACCAAGCTATGAAATTATACATGACACAAATACAATGCAAAAACTGAAACACTCAAATACACGACCTGACACTGAATTAGAGAAAAGGAAATGAGTATTACCTTCAACGTCAATACTAGGAGGAATAAATAGATGAGGGTATCTGGCTTTCATATCTTTGTTGGCTTCCCATCTAGCCTCTTCAACAAATTAATTCATCCATGAAACCTTGATTGATTCAACCACTTTGGTCCTTAACTTGCAAACTTTACAATAAAAAATTTGAACCGAAATCTCTTTATAGGACAATCTATCTTTCACATAAATGCTTTTTGTAGGAACAATGAGTGAAGGATTGCCTAAACACTTCTTGAGCACAGAAATGTGAAACACTGGATGAACAACCACTAACTTTGTTGGTAGCTCTAACACATAAGTTACATTACCAAATCTCTTTGAAATTCGATAGGGACTAATGTAACGAGGACAGAGCTTCTCCTTCTTTCTAAATCTCATAACACCCTTCATGGGTGAAATCTTTAAATATACCGAATCATTTACTTCAAACTCTAAATCTCTTCGCCTAACATTAGTGTAAGACTTTTGGTGACTTTGTATGGTTTTCAAACTCTCTTGGATGAATTTCACCTTCTCCATAGCCTAATGGACCCTTTCAACTCAGCTTCACCAACTTTGAACCAACCAAACAGAGATCTACATCTTCGCCTATAAATATTCTCATAAGGAGCCATCTGAATACTTGAGTGATAACTATTATTGTACGCAAAATCTATAAAAGGCAAGTGTTCATCCCAATTTCCTTTGAAGTCAATAACACAAGCTCTCAACATATCCTCTAGAGTCTAAATCGTACGCTTTTCTTGACCATCTGTCTGAGGATGAAATATGGTATTGAGGTTCACCATTGAACCCCAACCTCTCTAAAATAACTTTTAAAGCAATGTTGTGAACTGAGCCCCTCTTTCTGAAAAGATAGACAAGAGAACTCCATGAAGTCTAACTATCTCTCAGATGTACAATCTAGCGTAGTCCTTTGCTGAATCTATAGTCTTAACTGGTAAGAAATGGGTTGATTTAGTAATCTGGTCTACAATCAACCAAATCAAATCATGTTATTAGCGAGATCGTGGTAAGCCTGTAATAAAGTCTATGTTGATCATCTCCCATTTCCACTTTGGAAGTTGTATATTCTAAGCCACACCACAAGGCCTTTGGTGCTCAACTTTGAATTGCTGATAATTTGGGCATTAAGAAAACGAAGTCTACAATATATTTCTTCATGTCATTCCAACAATAGACTTCTCTCAAGTCATGATACATTTTGGTTCACCTTGGGTAAATCGAATACCTGAAACTTTGAAGCTCTTCCATGAGCCTACCTTAGAGATCATCAACATTCAAAACACACAATCTATCTTGATATTACAACTCTCCATCTTCCTTTATCTAAAACCCATATCCTTTTTCTTATGAACTTCTTCGTTTAACTGAAGTAGGATAGAGTCTTTGTCTTGCTTTTTCTTCACTTTCACTACTAGTAAAGACTCAACTCCATTCTGCACAATAACACCATCTTCATCCAATTCCACAAGAAGAACTCCCAAATAAGCTAGTTTATGCACCTCCTTAGTCAATATTTTCTTTCCTTCCTCCACATAAGCGGTACCGTAAGACCCTGTATGTCAAAAAGTCGAGAGAAAGGAAAAACCTCTAAAAAAGTGATCTGCCCCAAGTCTATAAGTCCACCTACGAGTCATAGGAACGACTCATAGAGAGGGTGCTGAGGGAAAGAAAATTGGATCAAGTGAGGGGAAGTCTACGAATCCATGTTATGACTCATAGAAGAATCGATGAGTTATAGAAATGACTCGTCAAGAAACTTAAGACTCTTTGACTTACAGGTTTTCCAATCCCTGTAGAACGACTCGAGTCTATGACTCATCTTCGAGTCAACAGCTCATAAGAATGAGTCGTAGAGGAAGTTCAGAGACTTAGTCCTTAGGGTTCCTCTAACCCTACAGGATGAATTCTTTTGACAATTTGTAGAAGTGTTTATGACTCTAAGAACGAGTCATAGAGAAACTTCAAAAAATCAGTCCTCAGGGTTTTCTCAAACCCTGTAGGACGATTCCTCTTAATGAATCATAGGGACTTTTACGATTCATAAGGAGGGAACGTAAGGCCAGTTCCAGCAAATCTTTAAAAGGGCATTTTAGTCCTTTCCCATATATTAACATCAAAGTGTGGTCATTTTATGGACTGAATTGACCCTATCTAAGGACCCTAAGCTATCCCAAATCCCTCATTCTCACACTTAGACTCATACACAAAAAATTCTTTCCTCTCAAGTTCTTTCACGGGTTTCATCTTCCAAGTCTAAGGTTCCAATTCAAGACCTTCAAGTCTTTATTTTCAAAGCTATATTTACGAATTTATTCCCCAAGGTATGTGGGTCTCATTCATGGGTTCTTCCACCCATGAAATCCAAGTATTTTTCCAACTTAGTAGTTCAATATCAAATGACAAATTTTATGGGTTTTCATATTATGTTTCCAAATATATAGATTATTGAATGTTTGAAGTTTATTTACCTATTTTAGCTCATATTGATTCTTAATTTCATAAAATAGTTAATTTATCAAAGGTCCTTATTTGAAGGCATGAAAGGGTTTTAAAGTGAATTGGTGGGTTATTTCAAGTATGTTTTGATTGATGCATTCCATTATTCTCATGCATGTTAGTATTGATTTTAATGATTTGAAAGTTGAATTGAATTGAATCCACCTAGTTTTAATATGTTTTTAATGAAGTTTGATTTGAAAGATTTTGACTCCAAATGAATATTTATTAAAGCAATGTCTATGATCAAAGGGGTTCTTATGAAATGAAAGAATGATGAAATGATTATTAAAATGATGTATTCCACTTGCCAATTCTCACCTGTGTGAATAAAAAAATAGTTCTAATGAGCTACTCTACCTAATGATGCTTTGATGATTTAGGGCTATGTAAATGATTATGTTTTTATGTTATTAAACTATTTTGTGGGAATTGACTTAGCACCGAATTGGGCATTGAGGTGGGATTCGGTAAGGGAATCCTAGTAGAAACCCTTTGTCTCATTAATTATGCGCTAACATAGGAGCCCTTGTAGGCTTAGTCTAGTGGATCCATAAATAGCCCTAAATGTTAAAGAAATTAATGACGTTGATGAAGTTCTACCCGAAAAGTAGTCTCCCCGTGCCAATGTAAGTACTAACGTATACTCTTTTACTTACATCATATCACCATGTAGGGACTATATTCACTCCACAATCACCTCCACATGGCTAGTTGAATACATTGAAGGCTACTTTATTGGTGAGTTTCCATATTTCGAGAACAACATTCCTTCCTTTTCTAGCATATGTTATGCAAAGACTTTTGAATATGTTCCATGGTACTTATTTTGATTTTCATTGAGGGTGGGAAAGGGACATGTCTTAGCCCCCGCTAAGTTTAAAGATATAGAGGTATTTTTGGACAAATGTTGATGCTTTGAACTTGTTATTGAATCTTATTCTATGATGTTTTCCTTAGTCTCATTTCCCTTCTTTTTCCGTTTATTATCTAATGCCATCACCTATGAAGGCTAAATAAATGTTAAGAGGCTTAGGTGAGGTCCTTTGGGTTCTTCATTTGTTGTGTCACGTCTAGGACCTAGGCTTGGATCGTAAAAAGTACTCTCTATGGACAACCTGCTAAAATCATCAGCAACAACATTAGCCTTACCTGAATGGTAGAGAATACTTATATCATAATCCTTAAGCAACTCAAGCCACCTCTTCTGTCTCAAGTTTAGCTTTTTCTAACTGAAAACATATTGAAGACTTTTGTGGTCAGATAACATATCTACATGCATGTCATATATATAATGATGCCATATCTTCAAAGAAAATACCACTGCAAACAACACTAAATCATGAGTCAGATAGTTTCTCTCATGGATTTTAAGTTGTTGGGAGGCATAAGCTATAACCTTACCTTTCTGTATCAAAAAAAACCAAGCCTAACTCTAGATGTATTGTAATATACCACAAAACTCTTTGTACCTTTTGGTAGAGATAATACTAAAGAAGTAGTCGATCTAGTTTTCAATTCATGAAAGTTTTTCTTACAAGCTTCAGACCATTTAAACTTAGTCTTCTTCTAGTTTGATTTAGTCAATATAGATGATATAGATGAGAACCCCTTTACAAACATTTGTAGTGACCAGACAAACTCAAGAAACTCCTTATATCGGTTGGGGATCTAGGTTTGGGCCAATTCTTTACTACCTCTATCTTCTGTGAATCGACTCAGATACCTTCATTGGATACTATGTGGCCTAAGAATGCCACATATGCTAGGAAATACTCATACTTTGAAAACTTAGCATATAACTCCTAATCCTTGAGAGTGTGGAGAACAATTCTGAGATGGTTGGAATGTCCCTCCTCATTTTTGGAGTAAATGAAGATGTTGTCGATGAACACAATAACAAATATATCTAAATACTACTTAAATACTTTGTTCATGAGATCCACGAATGTTGCTGGAGTATTAGTCAAACCAAAAACCATAACAAGGAACTCATAATGAAAATAACGGATTCTGAAAGTTATCTTTGGGATGTCGCTTTCTTTTATTTTCAACTGATGATAGACGGATCTAAGGTTTATCTTAGAGAAATAAGTGGCACTCTGAAGTTGGTTAACAGATCATCAATTATGGAAAGAGGATACTTATTATTTATGATAACTTTTTTCAACCTCTAAGGAAACTATCTTTCTTTTGTACGAATAGGACAGAAGCGACCCAAGGTAAGACACTTAGCCAAATGAAACCCTTATTAAGGAGGTCTTTCAACTGCTCTTTTAACTCGGCTGGAGCCATTCTATATGGTGGAATAAAGATGGATTGAGTGTCAGGAAGAAAATCTATCCAAAAGTCTATCTCCCTATCAGGAGGAACTCTAGGTAGTTCATCGGAGAAGACTTCTAGAAACTCATTCACCACTGGGACTAACTAAAGGGATGATGTTTCAACACTAGAGTCTCTTATTCTTGCTATGTGATATATACATCCCATAGAAACTAACTTTTTGGAATTAAGATATGAGATTAAATGACCCTTAGGCACTGCTGAACTACCCTTTTGTTTTATGACTAGCTAATTAGAAACCTAAAACTTGACTTCTCAGGTTCTACAATCAGTTGAGGTATAATAAGCGTGAAGTCAATCCATGACTATAATGACATCAAAATCCACCATGTCTAACTCAACTAAGTTAGTTGTGGTATCTTTATGATAGACTGAGATGATGCAATCTCGATAGACTCTCTTAGAAAGAATGGACTCACCAACTGGAGTAGATACATTGAAGGGATCTAGAAGGTGTTCAGGATCAATCCCAAACTTCATGGTTATATATGGAGTCATAAAAGACAAATTTACATCCAGATCAAGTAATACATAAACATCAAGGGAAAAGACTTTAAGCATACCAGTTACGATGTCTGATAAGTTCTTCTGATCCTGGTGACTAGCCATAGCATACAGACAATTTAAAACTCTGCCTGCCCCTGAAGTAGTAACCTTTTGGGAACCCTATTTGATGGAGTTATTAATGAAAATTGGGCCTTATTATCCCAATACTCTATTTCCCTATCAGATAGTCTCTTATGAAGTGACCTATTTGTCCACTCTTGTAGTAACCACTTGTGTCATCATGACACTCCCCTACATAGGGCCTACCACACTTGTTATAAGGTGGCTTTTGAGAAGATCCTTGTAACATACTACCTTGGGAATGAGAACCCTAATGTCATGACCCGCCACTTGATCATGAAGATGGGGGAAAGATCTAGAGTCTTGGAGAGGTTAATAGAAGACTCTAGAATGTCCAAGATAATTCTAGAAGAAGGTAGAGAAATCTAGAGTCTTGGAGAGGTTAATAGAAGGCTCTAGAATGTTCAAGAGAAATCTTGAAGAAGGTAGAAGAACCTAGAGTCTTGGAGAGGTTAGTGGAAGACTCTAGATTCTTATAGAAGCTTGTAGAGAAGTCTAGAAAGACTTGGAATTCTCTAGAGTGTGTGGAGAGTTCTAGAGTAGGGACTTCTTTGTAAATATGGGAGGACTTGTATAGTAATTTTTATTTACACTTAAGCCCCTTAGGAGTAGTATAAATAGAAGGGGCCATTCATTTGTAAACCATCAAGCAAACAAGTATTCTTCCAAGCAATACAAAAGCCTTCTTCATAAAAGCTCTCTTGTCTTTCTTACAATCTAGCATTCCCTTAGCGATCTAGTCTTAAAGTCTTACTTGAGCTTACAAGATCGTGAAAGATTCGTGAGTAAGTTGTCAAGTGCCGCACGGAGGTCTTAGTTGAAGTCTAAGTCCGTGACAACGTGGTATCAGAGAGAGGTTCTACTAAAGGATATGGCAAGTGAGGGAGACATCAACGCCACTACCGCCACCAACGTCAAGCAAGATGTTGGAAGGAAGCACCGCAAGGGAAAGAAAAACTCTAAGAGAAATGAGGAGGTGCCGCTTGAGCCTACACCAAGCGAGGCCCTAACATCCTACTCACCCTCGGCCACTGAGGTGAGTGACGATGAGCGAGGCGAGGAGCCCGTGGACGTCACACCCGGCATGGAGTGGATTGCAAGGGTGGATGCTGCCCGGCAAGCAGTGGAGATATTAGGCAAGCGCTTGAACAAGGTCGACGGCAAGTTCAAGTCCCTAGAGGAGTTCACCCTTGAGGAAAACGACAACATCTGGAAGGAGTTGGAGGTGCGTAAGGCTGCCGAGTATGAGGTGAAGGAGGTGATTACTTCCTTGGAGTGTCGGCTCATGGACGCGCTAAGCATGATGGAGACCATGAAGGCCGAGATAGCAGCACTCAAGGGAGATGTGGAAGCGGGAAGATGCGTGATGTCCAGCGCGGATAGGGAGGCCAAGATTGAGGCTCCCAAGCCACCTATGTTCAAAGGTGCCCGTGAGGCACAAGAGGTGGAGAACTTCCTTTGGCACTTGGAAAATTACTTCAAGTGTAACAAAGTGAAGAATGATGAGACGAGGATCAACACGGCTGTGCTATACCTCTCGGAGATGGCCATGTTGTGGTGGAAGCGCAAGGAGTCTGAGATTGGGAAGGGTCTTTGCACAATCAACACCTGGGAGCAGTTCCGGAATGAGTTCAAGAAGGCCTTCTTCCCCAACAATGTCATCTATGAGGCCAAACGCAAGTTTCAGGAATTGAAGCAAACGGGTAGCATACGGGCCTATGTGAAGGAGTTCACTACTCTCACACTTCAGATTCCCAACCTCACAGATGAAGACATGCTCTTCCACTTCATGGATGGACTACAGAGTTGGGCCAAGACAGAGTTGGAGCGTCGCCAAGTCAGTACCATCGATGAAGCCATCACACAAGCCGAAGCTTTGACAGACTTCAGGCATGACAAGCATGACCGAGGAAGAGGAGACGAGACGAGAGGTAGTCATGACCAAGGTGGGGGAGATTGTGAAGAGAAACAGCCTCATCCCAAAAACTACGACTACTATAAGTCCGATGGTAAGAAGGCTAGACGACAAGGCGATACCGACAGAAAGGCACAGAATGCGAAGGGGAATGGATGCTACATATGCGGAGGGCCGCATGGCTATGCAAGGTGTCTTGAACTGAAGAACCTTGGTGCCATCCTACGGGAATGGAAGGAGAAAGATGCACAAGGGCAAGAGCAAGGTTCAGACACAACGCAATTGGGCCTGATTGGACTATGCGGAGCTATCGCAAAGCAATCAGGAAAGCCAAAGGAGTACGGCGCACAATATGTAGACATCATGATCAATGGACGACCCGCTCGTGCAATGGTTGACACAGGTGCAGAGGCCAACATAATGACCAAGTCAGCAGCTATGAAGTTGGGGCTAAGTTATAGTCCAAGTGACGCCTGCCTCAGGACGGTTAATGCACCCCTTACACCTGTGTGCGGAGTCGCTCAAAGAGTAGACATCACATTGGGCAAGTGGCAAGGTAAGACCAACTTTACCGTCGCTCCCTTAGATATCTTTGATATCGTTCTTGGGCAGGAGTTCTTCCAGCGATGTCATACGGTGATCGATCCCTACCTCCAACAACTCGTGGTTATGGAGCAAGAGGGATCATGTATGGTGCCCCTAGTCAAGGTGCCGAAGACGGAAGGACCAACCCAACTTTCGGCCATGCAGCTTGAGAAGGGCCTAGAGGAGGGAGTACCTACGTTCATAGACACCATTGCGAGTTTGAGTGAAGACAATGGTGCTAGAGAGGCATTGCCACCTTGCATAAAGAAGAGCGTGATGCCGAAGAAATTGCCAAGACACTTGCCTCTAAAGTGCCAGAAAGAACGGAGGCTAGTGTTGACTGAACCAAGCAGGAATAGGGATAACAGGCCACTGTCATTTTCCTCGTCCACTAGAAGGGACAATCTCTGGAAGAGGCCACATAAGAATGGCATGAAGACTTGTGGCAGTTTCAAGACTAAGTCTGGAGGCTTTTGTAGCAGTAGTGCGCCGTGGTCGTCGCCATATCAGGTGGGGGAGAGTGTCATGACCCGCCACTTGATCATGAAGATGGGGGAAAGATCTAGAGTCTTGGAGAGGTTAATAGAAGACTCTAGAATGTCCAAGATAATTCTAGAAGAAGGTAGAGGAATCTAGAGTCTTGGAGAGGTTAATAGAAGGCTCTAGAATGTTCAAGAGAAATCTTGAAGAAGGTAGAAGAACCTAGAGTCTTGGAGAGGTTAGTGGAAGACTCTAGATTCTTATAGAAGCTTGTAGAGAAGTCTAGAAAGACTTGGAATTCTCTAGAGTGTGTGGAGAGTTCTAGAGTAGGGACTTCTTTGTAAATATGGGAGGACTTGTATAGTAATTTTTATTTACACTTAAGCCCCTTAGGAGTAGTATAAATAGAAGGGGCCATTCATTTGTAAACCATCAAGCAAACAAGTATTCTTCCAAGCAATACAAAAGCCTTCTTCATAAAAGCTCTCTTGTCTTTCTTACAATCTAGCATTCCCTTAGCGATCTAGTCTTAAAGTCTTACTTGAGCTTACAAGATCGTGAAAGATTCGTGAGTAAGTTGTCAAGTGCCGCACGGAGGTCTTAGTTGAAGTCTAAGTCCGTGACACTAAGCTCTGAAATTCTAATTACTCAAACACCTCTAATAATTTATGTTACTCGACGCCAGTACACTTGCTGATGATAGTGCATGACCAAAAGACCTCTTTTGGAAGAAGAACCAATTGTTATTACCACTTCTCTACTGACTAGGCTCATGTCCTGTCAACTTTCCCCTCTTGTTCTGATGTTATTCCCTATTCCTTTTCTTATCTTCCTCGACATGTTGTGCATATACCATAAGACTAGAGATGTCCATATCTAAAATTAGAAGTGTAGCCTTGCACTCCTTCTTCACATGTTTTCCTAATCCAGAGACAAATTTCCTCATCTTGGATCTCATATCCGGTACCATCTCTAGAGCATACGTACCTGGATAGCTGAATGAACTTGAGACTGTACATCTTCACTATCAACTCTTACTACTTCAAGTTCACAAACTCTTTTGCCTTCGCCTACATTAGCTCTAGGGGAAAGAAGTGATCCACGAATACCTTCTCTAAATTATCCCATACTACTAGCTCAGCATCTTTATCATGACTCTCCTCCCACTAATTATACCAGATGTTGTCTACATCCCTGAGTTTATAAGATACAATTTCAACTCCTTCGATCTCAGTAGCATGTATAGGCTTCAAAATCTTTCATATCTCATCAATAAAGTTCTGCGGATCCTCCTAGACCTTAGACCTTGTGAACACTAGTGGATTCATTTTTAAGAAATCCTTGATTCTAATCACACTTAACATTCTTGGAGATTGGAGTTAGTGATTGGAGTGTCTTGACAGCTTGTCTAGGTAGACACCAACTAAGTTAGCATCTGAATAGGTCCTCTAAAATTTACTTCTGAAGTTAACAAAGGTTGTGGAGATGGTGCCTATGGAACCCTTGTAGTGCTAGCCGGCACCTCTTCAGTCCAACTATCATTGACTTAATTTGTTAGGTGAACTCCATTCCTAGTCTGCATATGTGATGATAGAGGCATAGTCCTTGAGTTAGTTCCAGCAGGAACTTCAGTGCTAGCGACGTTCCCTTGACAGATGGTACGTTTGGAAGGCATGATTTGAAAATGCGTGAACGCACAAGTTAGAAGAAACTTTTATAGAGTTAAACTTTATCACACAAATCTGGAGTATGAAAGAAGGGTGACACTTCCTAATGTCTTATAGGCTCCCTATTAAAAATATGGCATTTCACACCAATAAGAAGGACTTTACTAGACACGGCTTAATAAACATCCTAAGACTCTTGCACCTTATGCTCTGATACCAAATTTGCCATGCCCTAAGTCTATACCCTAGGTGTGTTCATCACTCAAAAACCATTATTGGTCCAAATCGAATCATTGGCCTGGCTAACTACTGAGTGAAAAGCTAAACTCAAATGCAGAAGCTTAAAGAATGAGCATTTAAAATGCTTCAAGAAAAACTCATGCACTATCTGAAATAGACTGAATAAAATATGAAATTATGTTTACCATATAAATCCAAAATGATTGAACTAATACAATTATATCTATGAAGCCTCTAATAATTGTGAATAGGAATTGGGACAAGCCCCGCGGCTACCTCAAAAAGGAACTACTAATAATGAAAGAACATAAATAAATGAAATCCTCTAAAATCAAGGAGGTCTTACCAATAGCTGAAGAAGTGTGATATCAATGGAGCCCATGTTAATGATCTTGAATATTAATGTCTACATCATAAAATAATATAACATCGAAAAATATTAGACACAAAATATATGATATGTTACAACTGAATGAAACAATATTAAACTAATAAGAAACACTGGTAATAGCTTGACTGAAATATATAGCACATGTAAAATATCACATGTAAAGCTTCACAAATAGGACAATGCAATATATAAATATATTCTGAAAATACTAGCTTTACTTCTTTGGGAGTTTCTGTAACCGACAACCATCACTATAAGCCTTGTGATGATACAATGTACATCTCATGTTGCCATAGCCATCCAATACCTTTCCAGGGGTAAAGGATGCAAATAAACTTATGGATCAATCTAAAAGTACTTCTTAGGGACTGAGATGAGGAGTCGTTTGAATCAACGACATGATCCTATCTTCGTTGGCGGGGCATGATAATGGGTTTGAATTATCTTAACTCGTACCCAAATCGATATTCAATATTTCTCCCAAAAATAATTCAATAATGCCTACATAATATTTGTGTAAGTAAATACTCTTCTAAAGTTATACCAAACTTTAGTTAGCTGACTGAAACTGATTCTGAAACTATTTATACTTTCTTTAAAATAGACATATTTTTCAAAATACAACTAATGCAATTTGAAATCCTTCTGTTCCCATAAGACTTATTATCAGTAATAATATTACACTCGATAAAATTACCAAAATACACCTAGACTAAACAACGCTCGCATAACGTATCGTCCTTAACCTTTTTGGCCAATCCAAGATTGGAATATCGATCATGAGAAAAAATTATGCGGAAAAATGGTCTTGGTCGAATTTTAGGCCAATCGAATCGAAAGATAAATTTTCAGAGTGAAATGACAGAAAGAAGAGGAGTACGCGACAGGTCCGCACGCGGACATGGCGCGGACTTACACTTAATCTTATCCTGGATATATTCTATGGGTTAGAATTTGATCAGAAAAATTTCGGGAAAAATGCACAATGGGGGAACAAGTCCGCATCGCGCACTTATTCCCTCATAGGCCAATTTTCTGGTCATTTTTATTTTTAAGAGAGGGGCATTACGGTCTTTTTCCCACCCCTCCTATACTTAACCCATGACTAATATAGGTCATTTTCGACCTTAAAAGAGTTTCTAAATATTCCTAAGGTATTCTACGCATTCCAACTAGAGACTTAGGGATAAAGAGTGGAGAAAACGCTAGGATTCTAAAGATTCGAGCAAACTCTTGCAAGATTGATTATCCTGTCTTCATTCCAGGTATGTAAAGATAAAATAAAACATGGAAATTATTCTTCTATGTGCCCCATGATTGTGATAGGTTGATTGTGAATGATTTGAGTTCCTAGAGATTTTTTTTAAATTTACATATTTTGCAAACTACTACGAAATCAATGTTATTCTATAAACTTGTTTCCTGAAAAATGTTTTAAACTACTTACACCATAAACCCTAATAGTATTTTGACCAACATTAAATGTATATGCCTAAGGATTAAGTCTAGAGCCTTGAACTTGTGAATACATGATTGTAATTGTGATGTGATTATGATGATAGTTTTGATGAAACTTGATAGTCCTTGTATCTTCACTATTGAACTCAATTAAATGGTCTCAACTAAATTTTGACATAAATGATTGTCCCAACTACTCATAAGTGAATGATCTGGGGAATGATTGGAAGATTGATTATCCAAAAGGATTGATTTGATAGAACCAAAGAACAGATAAAAGTCCATATGAGACTTGTTCATTGGTTGATTGGGATTGATTTTCATATGAGAATTGAGTCTTAGGAGGAGCATCGAGAACCGAATTGGGTAAGAGTAAGTAATAACTCAAACCCAATAACTATATAGCCAGCTTTGAAGAGGATTGAACCGTTAAAGTCAGATGTTTCCCTTGATTTGAATATTCTGAAAAGATAGGACCTAATTGTTTGATTGGATCCTTGATTAGATGATCATCCTTTACCCTGGAAAAGTACTGGACAGTTATGGCAACAGTAATGAGCATGTTGTACGATCACTGTCTCATAAGTGATTGTTGTCGGATAAAATAAACTTTCATATAGGTCTTGATAGTACTCTGAGTTTTTTTAGATTGAATAGGATTGGATTGGATTGTATATGATTGGTCTCTATCTAAACCTTATTCTTGCTTTTGACTTATGATATCTTGATTGAGTTCCTCATCTTTCTGATTTGATTTATTTGAATTGGCATTATTCTATCTTGATACATGTTTCATTCTGTCATATTACATACTCATATATTCTATATACTGACGCGCCGTAGAGGATCTATTTACATTCCAGCTGATTGGTGAGTCCTCCCTATTTTGGAGGATACCACTATTTTATCATCTAGATTTTGAGTTCTGACGTTCCTTTTATTTTGATTTGGTAGACATGAACCTGCCATTGGCATCACTTAGATAGTTGATAGAAGTTTAATAGACTAGATTGTTAATTTTGAGATTATCTTTTGGCTAGTTTCATTCATACTAGTCTTATTGAATGGATTAGACAGATTGTTGGCCTTTGGCCTTATTCTATAAGTATTTATTTGAGCATCTTGATGAGTTAAGTCTTCTGCTGAGAAAAAGTTGATTGAATGATGTTATTGCTACAATTGCACACGCAAGTGTACGTAGTCTCTCAAGTAGTAAAGCGGCTCTTTCAAGCCAGATATCGAACCCACAGGGACCTTGATAAGGCAAACAATTTCTTTCAAATGCCTCCACTAATTATAGTTATGCAATGAGGTTGAGATTGTTTGTTACTAATTTTCGGAAGTATAAACACTTTCTCGAAGTGAAGACAATGCAATAATTATGTATATTAATCGGGCTTTAAGAGATTCCAGGGCTATAGCATAACGTGAAATCAAGTTTACTATCATTCAATCTTAGTTTCCGATGGGTTATTTAATTACTGATAAAAAGGGTTAATAATCCAATTATGGTTTCCCGACCTATAATTGCCTATATTCATTGCCAACCTAACTACATCATTAAGCGGTGATAGGTATGAAACAATAAAAACGCATTTAACTATCATCATTTATCATAACCAAATGTGGTAAATAGGTATGTGTCACAAGTATCCTATCTACTAATCATGCTAACGTATGTTAGTATGAACACATTCCTTCCCTTCTTTGTTCTATCTACCTGTCCTCTTCCGACTTCAAGATAAACAACATATATATCTTAATGCTGGCCAAACATCAAAATCATAATCACAAGAATGGAAGAGTAATTAGAATCAACAACCCATCTTCCACCAAGTTTAAATGCTATTAAATCATGTTTCGTAGCTATAGCCCTGGAATTTGGGTGTTTAGCTACTCATATGTAAATAACAACAACAAGGAATCAATTCCAAATACATTAGAATACACTAAGGTAAGAAAAGAACCTAAGATGTTTTTGTGCTTCTCTTCTTCTTTCGTCTTTCTTCTCTTCTTTTTCTGCCTCCAAAAACGTCTCTGTTCTTGCCCTAGCACACCCCACTATTTAAAGTGTTCTCTCTCCTTTCAATTATTGAAGGGCAGAATAATAAATAATTGGAAAGTTGATGGCGCTGTAGTGGCGCATCGCGCCACTATCGCGCCCAGAGAATTTCTGAAGAATTTTGCTTAGCGCTGCAGTGGGGCATCGCGCCACTATCGCGCCCAAAATATGCCTCAGTAGTTTGCATCTTAGCCTGTCGCGCCACTAAAGTCTGCAGGTTTTGGCGCTGCAGTGGCACATCGCGCTACTATAGCGCCAAGACCATTTTTCCTGCCTTTTGCTTTGCAAAATTCCTGCATATGTTGGAACTCATACCTTATTTCACACTTGCTTGATATTCATCCAAAACACGTCATTTGGCTTCAATTACTTCTCAGAATGCCACACAATAATGGCCAAACATAGTGCATAGGCTTATAAATGCGCCCAATATCACCACCCCCCACTTAGACTTTTGTTCGTCCTCGAACAAACACCTGAATTGAGCGTAGACGTTGATCCTAGCATGAACATAAGGCAATCTGTCTCAGATATACCTTAAGCACCTGGCTACACATGTTCAATCATCTTAATTAGTTCAACACCTCTTAAACTCAAGAATTGACTCTATAATACAGCAAACTCATATGCATCATTTAATTGGACATTCTATAGATTATCGAATCCTTACAATTCAACATGTGTATCTCACTCACTCAAACGATTTCATGTGCTACACAAGGATTTCCATAGGCTTGCCCTTCATGTTTTTCTCTATCAATACAAGAATGCAATAGTTTTAGGATATCATAGATCTTCATAAGTTGTGATTTAAACTGGTGGGACGGTAAGAATCAGTATTTGGTACCTTTCTTAAACACTTTAATACATCACCCTTTTCACCATTTTTTTACATCAAAATGAGGCTCGGAATAAGAGAGTATTGAAAGCTTGGGTTTAGTATAAAGCAAGGAAAAATAACCAAGGCTATTTAAGAAATGCCTAGTTTCTTTCCTAAACTAAACAATCTTTATTTTGTTTCGCATGCATCCCGGGCAAGTTCTAGCTCTCGATATGTTTGCACTGAATACATACAATCCCCACTCTCATATAGCACATGTACAATTTAAGGATGATAACTATTGAATGCCAACTACACAATCATATGAAAGCATGCATCACCTGAGTCAAATACAAGAATTTAAGTGTCTTAAACTAGTCATTTTATTTCATAATATCCCTTCCCTCACATGCATAACCTAGTCAGACTTTTTTTTCCATCCAAACAGACTGAAACACATTTTTTTGTACGGTTCAAAAGGGACTATCCTTGGCTAAAGAACCGAAAACAACTACCAAGAAACCCAAAATGAAAAATGCACTAGAATGCACTAAAGTAAAGTTTCTACAAAGGTACAATAATCAATTCTGATACTCTCACCCCATACCTAAACAAAACACCGTCCCCAGTGCTCTATAACAATGCATAGTTTTAAGAGTGAAAGAAAGAACTCCCTGCATAGCTCAGTCATCATCTCCTCCAATTATGGTGGCTGTGTTATCTACCACCATAAGAGCAGTGGTAGCCGTATCCTCTGGTTCTTCATCTTCCTCGTCTTCTCCCACCTCTTCCATGGTGGGTTCATCATCATCCAGAGGCTCTTGAAAATCTGGCCCTACCCTGCACATATGCATAGCACTATCCATCAGAGGATAGCGCTCTGCCAATTCTGTCATCTCTTCGGCCGTTGCCGGACGCCCACCAGTACGCAATTGTAATTCTGCCATTCCAAACATGCGACCCATCCAACTTTCGTCGCGAGCTTGTCGTTCTACAGCCGATAACATTTGTCCCTGTGCTGCATCATGACTTCTTGTTTTGGTAATGTCAACCACCTTACAAATCAAATACGGCACCCTTGGTGCACTTAGATCGTGACTTTCTTCCTCAAATCCTTGAGCCCTCAACATTCGGGTTATTATGCTTCCATAATAGAAATGCCACCTCTTATTGTTTCTGAATTTCAGCATATTGCGACGGATCACCGACCCGGCATTTACCTGCAACCCCTTCATCAACCGGTAAACTAGGACAACCCTTTCTAGTCACTTCTGACATATGCTTACATAGCAATAAGACACTGCACACGATTTTCAACCACACCTTGGCTTCACTATTCAAATGTGAATAATGCAGCGTACTGTGCCTACCGGTGTCTTTTGCCCTCTCCCATCGGGCAATAAAGTTAGTACCACAAAGAGTATGACGAATATCTCTGTATGGTGGCTTTTCTTTCATATCTATAAATTCATTAAAATCACAATGTGGTGTCCCCAAAAACTCATTCAAACTTCTAGTTGAAAAATGGATAACTTTACCCCGAACCTCTACCTTATTGGTACTTGACTGATCAGTGTTCCAATTTGCATAAAATTCACGAACAAGAGTTAAATTGTACTCACATTGGTCTTCAAAAATGAATTGAAGACCCAGATTGTAGACCATCTCGTGAACTCAGGGGAACTCCGTCTGTAGCTTTCCTTCATTCACATATTCATCTCCCATGTATTTAGCTTCTTTCTGGGAGTCAAACCATTCTAATCCATACTGCTCCACTGCTTGTCTACCAAATCGACGCGGTGGTATCCCTGAGCTTGTTTGTCCAGTGGTTGAAGAAGTCCCAGTTTTTCGGGACCTCTTGTTGCCAACTCCTTGGGCCACTTGTTTTCCTTTGGATACCATTAAAAAGGAAAAGGGTAATTTGGTAGAGAAACAAAAAAAAATTAAAATCGGATGCTTGGTAATGTGGTTGTTTGGAAAAGTTCAAAGAGGAGAGAAAGGAGATTTAGGGATGATTTGGTGAGGTGAATGTTCTGTGGTAGAATATGTATGTGAAGGAAGATGATTTATAGTAGAGATTAGAGTGGAAGGGGAAGGGGAAAGTTTTGGGAGTTTTAGAAATTAGAGGGGAAGTTGAAGAGGGAAGGGTTTTGGGAGTTTTAGGGTCGGCTAATGGAGGAGATAATGGAGGCAATTGAGGGAATGGAGGGTTTTGGGGGTTTTGGTCTGTTTTAAACCTGATATTTAGGCTTTTGGCCCGACCCTGCTTGTGGCGCTGTAGTGGCGCATTGCGCCACTATCGCGCCCAGAGTATTTCTGAAGACTTTCACTTGGCGCTGCAGTGGCGCATCACGCCACTATCGCGCCCAAAACATGCCTCAGTAGTTTGCCTCTTGGCGCGTCACGCCACTAGAATCTGTGCAGGTTTTGGCACTGTAGTGGCGCATCGCTCCAGTGTAGCGCTAAGAGCCAATGCTTCTCCAAACTCCAGATTGTTCTACACTGCTACCTGTTGTTCTGCACATGAAATTTTCATAATTATATAAACAACTGGGTGGGTTGCCTCCCACCTAGCGCCTTATTTTTGGTCGTGGCTCGACGAAATATATATATATATATATATATATATACATATAATCGCAACATCAAACTCTATTTTTAAAGAAAAATAAAATTACAAGCTATAAGTCCTAAGTTACGATACACATCACGGGTTGCCTCCCGTGCAGCGCCTTATTTTCCATCGTGGCACGACCCAGCTGTTGCCTCACTCACTTTCCAGTTCGATGGCTTCCTCTTCCCGGTTAACATCTTCACCAAAGTAATTTTTTACTCTTTGTCCATTTACCAAGAATGTAGACGTTTTCATTGTATTCCACAATTCCACAGCTTCATGTGACGTTGTACGCACCACCTCAAAAGGTCCACTCCATTTGGATCGCAATTTTCCAGGGAAGAGCTTGAGTCTAGAATTGAATAGGAGTACCTTTTGCCCAGGTTCGAAAGTGTGGGTGATGATGTGCTTGTCATGCCATCGCTTTGTTATCTCCTTGTAGAGCTTAGCATTTTCATAAGCATGGAGCCTAAACTCTTCTATCTCGTGCAATTGATTCAACCTCTTCCGTCCTGCTAGCTCTGGATTCAAATTAAGCTTCTTGATTGCCCAGTACGCTTGATGTTCTAACTCCACTAGTAGGTGACACGCCTTACCGAATACCATTTGGTATGGGGAGGTTCCAATGGGTGTTTTGTATGCTGTTCAGTATGCCCAAAGAGCTTCATCTAATTTTTCCGACCAATCTTTCCTTTGCGCATTCACAGTCTTTTGTAATATCTGTTTTACCTCTCTGTTGGATACCTCCACTTGCCCACTAGTTTGAGGATGATATGCTGTAGAAACTTTATGCGTCACCCCATACTTAGCCAAGAGATTCTTTACTGTTTGATTTATGAAGTGTGACCTTCCATCACTGATAATTGCCCTGGGAGTGCCAAATCGAGTAAAGATGTGCTTTTTCACAAACTTGCTCACCATTTTCGAATCATTTGTAGGAAGGGCCACGGCTTCAACCCATTTGGACACGTAATCCACTGCCACTAATATATATTGATTTCCACATGAGGGAGGAAAAGGACCCATGAAGTCCATTCCCCATACATCGAAGATTTCAACCTCTAAAATGTTGTTCAAAGGCATTTCATGTCTTCGTGATATGGTGCCCATTCTTTGACATTGGTCACAGTTCTTCACATAACCTGCAGCGTCCTTAAACAACGTAGGCCAAAAGAAACCCGATTGAAGTACCTTATGTGCAGTGCGCTCTCCTCCATGATGGCCGCCATATGGTGATGAGTGGCATGCAACCAATACTTGGTGTACCTCTGCTTCTGGCACACATCTCCTCACCATTCGATCAACACCTCACTTAAATAAATAAGGCTCGTCCCATATATAGAGGCGAACATCATGCATAAGCTTATTCTTTTGTTGTGAGGTAGCATTAGGAGGGAACACTCCACTAACAAGGTAGTTCACGATATCTGCGTAACATGGGAGATCTTGTACCTCTATTTCCAGCAGTTGCTCATCCGGAAATTCCTCCTTTATCGGCTCCTGCTCATCCATATGGGGCGAACCCTCTAATTTTGATAGATGGTCTGCTATTTGATTTTTGCATCCCCTCCTATCTTTGATTTTGTTATCGAATTCTTATAACAACAGAATCCATCTGATGAGCCTTGGCTTGGCATCCTTCTTGTTGAATAGGTACCTACGAGCTGCATGGTCAGTAAAAACAATCACTTTTGTACCTACCAATTAAGAGCGGAATTTATCAAATGCATAGACCAACGCCAGCATTTCTTTCTCCGTGACCGTGTAATTTGCCTGAGCAGAATCAAGAGTTTTGCTTGCATAATAAATGAAATGAAAAATTTTCTCCTTCCTTTGTCCCAGAACTGCACCCACTGTTGTATCGCTTGCATCACACATCAGCACAAAAGGTAACTCCCAGTTAGGAGCTAGTAGGATAGGGGCTTCAATCAGCTTTTTCTTCAAGAGTTCAAATGCCTGCAAACATTCATCATCAAAAACAAATTTTACCTCTTTTTCGAGCAACCCACACATTGGTTTGGCTATCTTGGAAAAATCTTTGATGAAACGCCGATAGAATCCGGCATGACCTAAAAAACTTCGAACTCTTTTTACTGAGATTGGTGGCGGAAGTTTCTCAATCACTTCAATTTTTGCTTTGTCCACTTCCAACCCATCTTTTGACACTTTATGTCCCAACACAATACCCTCTTTTACCAAGAAATGACACTTCTCCCAGTTTAAGACAAGGTTTGTTTCTTCACACCTTGCAAGTACTTTCTCTAGATTTTTCAAGCAAAGATCAAAAGACTCTCCGAAAATTGAAAAGTCATCCATGAAAACCTCTACAAAATCTTCCACCATATCATGAAATATTGCAATCATACACCTCTGAAAAGTGGCAGGAGCATTGCAAAGGCCAAACGGCATACGCTTGAATGCGTAAGTTCTGTAAGGGCATGTGAATGTTGTCTTTTCTTGATCCTCTGGTGCAATGGTGATTTGATTGTAACCTGAATATCCATCTAAGAAACAGTAGTATTCTTGGCCTGCTAACCTATCAAGCATCTGGTCAATGAACGGCACAGGGTAGTGATCTTTTCTTGTTGCATCATTCAACTTTCTGTAGTCCATGCATATGCGCCACCCAGTCACTGTTCTTGTAGGTATTAACTTATTTTTTTCATTGGTTATCACAGTTATTTCCCCTTTCTTTGGTACACACTGAACTGGGCTTACCCACTTACTATCAAAAATTGGGTATATTATGCCTGCATCTAGCCATTTAATTATCTCTTTCTTCACAACCTCTTTCATGATGGGGTTCAACCGGCGTTGTGGTTGTGCACTAGCCTTATGTCCTTCTTCCATGAAAATTTTGTGCATGCATAAAGCGGGGCTGATGCCATGAAGATCAGCCATTTGCCACCCAATGGCCTTTTTGTGCCTCTTTAGTACCTCCAGTACTGCTAGGACCTGTGCCTTAGACAAAGCAGATGAAAGGATTATAGGTAAAGTGTTATTTATTCCAAGAAAAACATACCTGAGATGTGCTGGCAGTTTTTTTAACTCCAATTTAGGGGCTTCCTCGAGAGAAGGCTTGGGTGAAGGACCCAATTCTCTGTTTAAGGGTTCTACATTCTTCTTCCACATGCTAATATTTGGCATATCGAGTACACTTGCTAGCTCTTTAGATTCCATGTCCTTTGCAATATCTTGACCCATTACGACTTTCGTCAATGGGTCATTTGAGGTAGTACATTGAGCTGATATTTCCTCGTCAATGATGGTTACAGCAGATAGTTCCTCATAAATTATAGGCAATTTCAGTGCATGATATACATCGAACACTTCCACTTTATCATGTGCTCTCATAGTCAATCTACCTGCAGCCACATCAATTAGTGCCCCGCCTGTTGCTAAGAACGGGCGTCCTAAGATAAAAAGAATATCGAGGTCCGGCTCAAAATCTAAAACGACAAAATCAACAGGGAAGATGAGGGATCCTACTTGTACCAAAACATCTTCAATGATACCATCAGGTCTAGCTACAGAACGATTAGCCAACTGTAGCAAAATAGTTGTTGCTTTAAGTTCTCCCAGGCCTAATTTCTTAAGCATAGATCTAGGCATTAAGTTGATACTAGCACCCAGATCACAGAGACCTCTTGCATTACTATATTTACCGATGGTTACCTGCACTGTGAAACTACCTGGATCTTTTAGTTTGGCTGGAAGCTTGCTTTTGTTCAAGATTCTTGAACTACACTCTTCAGTGAGTGCCATAGTTGCAAATTCAGCCAACTTGCTTTTATTGGCCACGATATCCTTGACGAATTTAGCATACTTTGGGATTCCCTGTAAAACATCAATCAAAGGCAAATTAATCTGCACCTGTTTCAACAAATCTATAAACTTTGCAAAACACTCTTCTTCTTTCTTCTTTTTAAATTTTTGAGGAAATGGGGGAGGAGGTTTTGTCTTTGGTTCCTCTATTTCTTTTGACCCGCTAGGTTCACCTTCTTGCCCGACTTTCTGTTTGCCTTTTTCCTCTGCTAATTTTGCTTTGGGAGCCAATTCAGTGAGTGGGCGACCACTGCGAGTAGTCACGACATTCACTTGTTTGGGATTGGGGTCAGTGTTACCTGGTAAGCCCCCTTGTTGGCGAGAACTATGTGCACTTACTAATTGCCCAAGCTGTTTCTCTAAATTTTGGGTAGCCAGTTGATTTTGTCGGATATCGAAAGCTAGCTTGGCTTGGTCTGTCATGATTTGTTTCAACATGTCCTCAACACTCATGTTTCCCGATTTTGTTAATGCTTGATCAATTTGACTTTGAGCATTATATCCTTGACTAGGATTATTGTATTGGTGTCCACTTCCCTGTGGTCTATATTGAGTTGGCCCGTAATGATGATTTTGTTGATTTCCACCCCATGAGAAGTTAGGATGGTTTCTCCAATTTGGGTTGTAAGTATTTCCATAGTTTTGGTTACCAACACCCTTAGGTGCATTACCTACAAAATTTATTGATTCTGGATTTGCTCCACAATGTTCGGCCACATGCTCACTGCTTCCACATACTTCGCACCACATATGTTGTTGTTAAACCATGCTCACTGAAGCCTGCTGTTGTCCTTTTGCTAGTGTGTTGAAATGTGTTGTCATCATATTTTGCATTGCTGCAATTTGTGTTGTCAATGCAGTTACTACATCAACCTCTAACATGCCTGCTTGTTTTGGGGTGACAGATCGAGCATTTCCTCCATTCCACTCCGGATTTCCTTGGGATATGTAATTTAACAATGTGTATAACTCATCATATGTTTTCTCCAAGGCTTGCCCACCTGCAGCTGAATCAAGAAGAATTTTGGTGTTAGGCTCCAACCCTTCTATAAAGGTATGGACCAAAACTTCGTTAGCCTGATAATGATGAGGGCAACTAATGAGTAATGATTTAAATCTTTCTCCTAACTTTTGCTTGAAGCTCAAAGTTTCAGCCCTCAACTTAGCCGTCTTCCCCGAAGGGAAGAACCTTATAAGAAACTTGCGAGCCAAATCATTCCACGAAGTGATTGAATTTGGTGGTTCCGACTTCAACCACCTCTTGGCTTCTCCTATCAAAGAAAAAGGAAACAATGTTAGTCTCACATAATCAGGAGATACCCTAATTGGCGTGTAAGTGTCGCTGATCTCCAAAAAATTTTGGATGTGAACTTGAGGGTCTTCATGAGGCAATCCCGTGAACTGTCCATTAGAGTGCAACAATTGCACCATGTTCTGTTTTAATTCAAATCTCCCTCCAGCTGGCGGTTTCTGAATGCTGGAGGTGACATTTACAGTGAGTGGGACTGCCACATCACGTACGATCCTGGTTGCCATGGCTGCAGGGAGCTCCTCTGGTAAGACCTCTCCTTCTAAATCGTGATTTTCCGCTAGATTTAGTTTACGTATTAAGTTTTGCGAAGCCGCTGTTCGCCTCTTCCGCTGAAAGAATCGTTCAGGCTCGGATAACGGATCTACAAGCTCTTTGTCTCTGTCCAGTGTAATGTTTAAGTTACCTGCGAAAATTCACAGCTAAGACCAAGTTGTTAAAGCTAGCATAATCAACATAAAAAGTCAATTTGCCTAATTTCTAAGGTCCCCGGCAGCGGCGCCAAAAACTTGTTGTTGCTACAATTGCACACACAAGTGTACGTAGTCTCTCAAGTAGTAAAGCGGCTCTTTCAAGCCAGATATCGAACCCACAGGGACCTTGATAAGGCAAACAATTTCTTTCAAATGCCTCCACTAATTATAGTTATGCAATGAGGTTGAGATTGTTTGTTACTAATTTTCGGAAGTATAAACACTTTCTCAAAGTGAAGACAATGCAATAATTATGTATATTAATCGGGCTTTAAGAGATTCCAGGGCTATAGCATAATGTGAAATCAAGTTTACTATCATTCAATCTTAGTTTCCGATGGGTTATTTAATTACTGATAAAAAGGGTTAATAATCCAATTATGGTTTTCCGACCTATAATTGCCTATCTTCATTGCCAACCTAACTACATCATTGAGCGGTGATAGGTATGAAACAATAAAAACGCATTTAACTATCATCCTTTATCATAACCAAATGTGGTAAATAGGTATGTGTCACAAGTATCCTATCTACTAATCATGCTAACGTATGTTAGTATGAACACATTCCTTCCCTTCTTTGTTCTATCTACCTGTCCTCTTCCGACTTCAAGATAAACAATATATATATCTTAATGCTGGCCAAACATCAAAATCATAATCACAAGAATGGAAGAGTAATTAGAATCAACAACCCATCTTCCACCAAGTTTAAATGCTATTAAATCATGTTTCGTAGCTATAGCCCCGAAATTTGGGTGTTTAGCTACTCATATGTAAATAACAACAACAAGGAATCAATTCCAAATACATTAGAATACACTAAGGTAAGAAAAGAACCTAAGATGTTTTTGTGCTTCTCTTCTTCTTTCGTCTTTCTTCTCTTCTTTTTCTGCCTCCAAAAACGTCTCTGTTCTTGCCCTAGCACACCCCACTATTTAAAGTGTTCTCTCTCCTTTCAATTATTGAAGGGCAGAATAATAAATAATTGGAAAGTTGATAGCGCTATAGTGGCGCATCGCGCCACTATCGCGCCCAGAGAATTTCTGAAGAATTTCGCTTGGCGCTGCAGTGGGGCATCGCGCCACTATCGTGCCCAAAACATGCCTCAGTAGTTTGCATCTTGGCGCGTCGCGCCACTAAAGTCTGTGCAGGTTTTGGCGCTGCAGTAGCGCATCGCGCAATTATAGCGCCAGGACCATTTTTCCTGCCTTTTGCTTTGCAAAATTCCTGCATATGTTGGAACTCATACCTTATTTCACACTTGCTTGATATTCATTCAAAACACGTCATTTGGCTTCAATTACTTCTCAGAATGCCACACAATAATGGACAAACATAGTGCATGGGCTTATAAATGCGCCCAAGATCAAATGAATATATGAATGAGCTAAGTGGATCGCTTGGGTACTAGCAATAAACTCAAAGTGTCAGCCACGCCTAGGGTATCCTCCCGGAGCGTGACAAATAATGCCAAATCTTGAATTTAACTTACATACTGAGAACCATGCATAACGAATAGTAGTGCAAAAACTTCAGTATTTTGAGGTAAATAGGGTATGTAATAAACAAACACTAATTATAATCCTAGGATAAGAATTACATGAAGAAACATATATTCAATGATAATACTTTAATATTCAGAAGAAAGAATTAAGATCCATTCGTGAATTGAAGAAAACTTGGATTAATCTCTTACTGACTGAATTTAGATATAGGGTGTGAGGATGAACTTAGTTTGACACTATGAGTAGTCTTACATACCCGAAAGGCCAAGATTCTTGAAGAACTTGAAGAAGATGCACGAAACCCTAATTTTTCTCCTCTTGAAAACTTGTTCTAAGCCTTGAGAGTGATTATGAGAGGAAAAGGGTCAAATGCTATTGTTAAGGGACTTAATTAGGTGTAAAATCATTGGATTTTAGGATTATAAAAGGTGGAAATATTCCAAAGTAACTCTCTTTAAAAATTTGGGAGGATCCATCTACGGAAGCCATTTACGGTCCATAAATGATCTTATGGGCCGTAGAAGTCAATCGTAGAAAGAGACTGGAATTTTGGAGTTTCTAATGTTTGGGTTTATGAAACCTTTTACTATCCATAAACCCTTCTACGGGTCGTATAACTCATCAGTGGAAAAAATACTGAGACTGAGTTTCAGGGTTTTGGATTTACGGAACCATCTACGATCCGTAAACACTTTTACGGATTTAAAGAGTAGTAGTAGAAAATATACTGAGGAATAAATTTTAGTACTTTGATCTACGGACTGATCTACAATTTGTGGACCAATCTATGGCTCGTACAAGGATTCGTCCTGAATACTTGGAATTTTTTGAGTTTCAGGACTTTGCCTACAAATCACATATATGGCTCAGAAATAGTTTTATCGCCCATACACTTGGTCCGTAAATCTCAATCCCTAAATTGATTTTTAAAGTTTGGCTCCACGAGCCTATCTACGGTCTGAGGATGCTTCTATTGTCTGTAGATGACATCTATAAAAGTCAAACATCAGCAGAAATGAAGTCTTTTGTTGGGCTTTTTGGATTGAATTGAGTTAGAATATTTTGGGGTGTCACAGGTTGATGATCGTGGATCTTATTCTTAGTTGAATTACTTTAGAGATGTATGTTTGTTAAGGTGGACTAGAATGTATCTGACAAAGGGTAGGCTTGGGAAGCCTTTGATTGGCGTAAAATGGGTTAGGCTTGGAAAGTATTTGCGTGGTGTAAGGAATAGGCTTGGGAAATACTCAGTATTGTATAGTGTCGGGTAATGACTGGGTATAAAGGGTGGATTGGCTCCTAGTAGTGGAGTTGGCAGCAGAAGGTTGTAAGGAGGCAAGAGTACTTTAAAAGTACGGTGTCAGGGATAGTATATCTGAGATAGTAGAGTCATGATGACCAGGTTTTGAAAGGATAATTTTCAGATTGCACGACTTCTTCTACATTTACATGATATTAATTATGTGGTGGATTCAGGTTGTCGATGATGCCTACTAGTACGTGTTATTTATACTGATATTACTTTTGTTATGCCACTTGGCATAGTCTAGTTACAGGATCAGTTATGTTTCGTAGGTGAGGACGATGATGATCTCCGACGGCTTTTATTCCTCTTGACCTATGGTAGAAACTGCATTTATTTTCTTCATGTTATTTCTTAATCTTAGAAGTTCTTGTACCTTCTTAGATTAGTTCTTAGGAAGGATTTCTATGGTATTTTCAAAGGGTTTGCAGTGTATTTTCAAGGTTGTAATAAAAGTCAAGGTTGAAATTTAATCTTTATTTGTTAAAAAAGTGAAATATGGTATTAATTTATTCTGCATTTACCCATTTAAAATTGAATGGTAAGGGTTCTCATATCTAGATGTTAGAGTGAATTTATAATAATTATGACTTTTTTAAAGACGCCAAATGTCTAAAACAAGTAAGAAATTCACTTATTTTCTTAAAAAATATTTTTCGTCGTATCGAACACACGTGAGTCCTTTGATGTGAGGTATAAAGTATAATAATTTCACGATAAGGTTTATTTTATCCTGCATTTGGTTGGAGGAATTAAGTAATTCTTGAATTATTTATTCCACCATTTATACCTTAGCGATGGGATAAGTTATTTTATATACATAATGAAATAAATTATTCCGAAATAAGTAATCTCAAAATAAGTTCTTACCAATCAAATGACGCCATAATGATTACTATATTGCCAGACAATTCATCCACCAAATTGTCGTAACTATATATCCATGTAGAATGATCCAAATTTGTGACGTCTACAAGTCTTTGTTGAATGGTGTAATATATTAGACATAGATTCTTTGGTCTGACTAGTTTTCTGCAACTATCTATGTGTATTATTCCCTTGAATTAAATTACATGAAAGGAGGATTTACGTAAGGAATTTAATAATTGACTATGATTACATATAGTGGTATCCTTGGATCCATGCTTAAGCTTTTTTTTGTCTAAATTTGTCTTTACCAAGCTCAAAAACATAAACTTAACAAAGTTTAAATATGGAGATAAGATGAGAAACTACCAAAAATAAAGGTTCCGTCGTGAATTAGTGAGAAATTTAATTTGTGCTATAAAATATAATTTTTTTATTTATTTTTTGCTGAATCAGCTTATTGGTAAAATGGATGGTGATGAATAAATTTTTACTAAAATAGTGAAATATTTCTAATTTTTTCGTACGAAAATTTTCTTTTCTTAGTAATTCGATCAAAATATTTGAGAGAATTAGTGTGTGCAAAAATCAACCGACTAATAAACCTAACCGAAAAAAAATGTTATTGTTATCGATTCGGTTTTGATTTTTTAATATTGGGTAAATCGATAATCCATTAGAACTATAGTAACTTACTATTTTACCCCTCCATAAATATTAATATTAATATCAATACCTTATTAGTTACCTTTATCATTTAGCCTTCAATTCAGATTTAATAGTGAGATTGCAAGTACCTTTATGTCCCAAAATTCACTTTAGTTCCCATTTATTAGTAGGGCTATTTTTGCAAACTAAGAATCGTAAAATTGAAATCCTGGCTCAACTGAAAGGAATGAGAACTCTATAAAGTGTTAGGCCACCCTCTTCATCTTTGGAAAACCAACGTAACACTACAAAAATAGAAAGCTAATTGTCAAAATGCCACTTTCTCCCTCAATACTCAAATCTCTAACAACTCCAACCATCTCTCCTATGGCCAAATCAACTCCAAAACTCACACAAACTACTCTTGGTTGGGCTGCTCGTGACTCCTCTGGCAAGTTGACACCATTTATGTTCAAGAGAAGGTTTCAAATAATATAGTAGATACATAATTATTTCCTTCTTTCATTATTTCAACAATATTAATATTGTTGAAATTCTAACAATTGTGTTCACTATTATTATTAGAGAAAATGGTGTTGATGATGTTACCATCAAGATCTTGTATTGTGGGATGTGTCGTACAGATGTGCACTTTGCCAAGAATGATTGGGGCAACACAACCTATCCTATTATCCCTGGGTAATATGCTTTTATGGACAATTCTTTTAGTAATTCTTTTTCTACATAGTGTTAGTATATATTACTATTATCTTATGCAAATGATATGTCAAAGCTCATCTCAGATATCTTAAGTTTTTCGATAGTTAATAAATAAATTGAATAATAATAATAATAATAATAACAACAACAACAATAATATACTCGGAGTAATCCTATAAGTGAGCTCTGAAAATTAAATGATAGGATGTATACAGATCTTATGAAGTAACAATAATAATAATAATAATAATAATAATAATAATAATAATAATAATAATAATAATAATAATAATAATAATAATAATAATAATAATAATAATAATAATAATAATAATATACTCGGTGTAATCCTATAAGTGAGCTCTGAAAACTAAATGATAGGATGTATACAGATCTTATGAAGTAACAATGTAAGCATTGTAAAGTTTTAATGAAAAAATATAATATCAAGTTAGAATACTAAAATCTGACCCAAGAGTTTGAGAAGTTGGAATAATGATATCAAAATTGTCTTGTGCTGAATTTGATAGGTTAATATAATGATATTTAAATATTGTTAAGTTGTAGTGCTTGAAATTTAATAAAGACATAAAAAAAAGTAAATTTGATCTTTTTGTAGATAGACAACAAGAGATTTTGCATAATATAGAAGGTTTAACAGTGGAACTTCAGATATTCAATAACAAAAGAATAAAAATTGTGAAATAGGATGAAAAAAGATAAAAATAGAAATAATAATGTGGGTTCATATTAATTGTCAGTATATAAATGAGACAATAAAATAGATAGCCACGTAAAAAAGGATACTATAATTACCTAAAATCTAATTTAGTTTTCTTTTCAAATTTAACAGTATATGAGATTTTTTTTAACAATAAATAAAAATACATCTTTAGGAATAATGGAAACACCAAAAAAAAAAACAATTGAAGTCCCAAACAATTGATGTATAATCAAGCGGGTCTTGAATGATTTAAACTCAACCTCATGCATGCAGGGGGGTTTGAGACGTAGATGTGTTTCGCATGGAGAAAAACATTTTTCAGAAAATATTTTTTAATTTTCATAACATTTTTTCTAAGAAAATAAGATCCTTAAAAATGAAAAAAATGATTTTTTTAAGATCGAAAATAGGAAAAAAATTGCATAAGTGATAGTTCTAAATTTATTATCTCCTCACCACCCATCCAATCTTCACCCCTTGACCATCCCCACCACCCCCTAACCCCCGCTCCCATTCCTATATACCTCCTTAACGATTTGTTAGATAATATATAAACATTTTTAAAATAACAGTTTCTTATTTATTTATCAAATATTTAAAAATAAATAGGAGGCCCGCTTATTTTTTAAAAAAAAAATTCTAAAAAATTGTTTTTGTGGAAAATATTTTTCCTTGTACCAAACACGCATGACAGGAAATAGCTAGACTCATAATCGAACAAATTAAGGAAATGTTGACTTAGTCAACATAGAAGCATTACATCATTACTTGCACTATTTGGATGTGACAAATATAACCTAGCTAACACTCTTTTTGCATGTTCTTTAATATTATAATGAACTCTAAAAAGAAAGATGACAAATTTGTTTATCATAAAACCATAATAAGAATTAAACTTGGTCTTTTCTCCTTGTCAAAAGTCCACAATATCAAATACTCTTTTTCTCCATTTATGTAATACTGTTTCTTGTTTAGTTTGCTCTTTTATAATTAAAAATAATTTAATTTGTTCTCTTAATAAAAAGATATTTATAGTCACACAAATATATATCTAAAATTTATTCTTAATTGCACCACAATTTTTTTTAAATGATTCATTCTTTCTTTTCTTCTGTCTTAAATTTTGTGTCTGGATATCACAAATATTGAAATGAAAAGAGTAGAATACAGGGATAGCATTAACAAGTTTAGCATTACAACTTCTTTTTTCCTCAAAATATAAGCATGCTTATATTTTGTTAATAATCTGTATTACAAAGATAGTTAGAACAACAATTTTGCAGAAATTCATAATAAACAACAAAGTTTAAAGTATATTTTTAAAATCAAAAAGTCAAAAACCAACAATGAAAATAAAATTTGTAACAAAACCAGAAACATTATTGAGAAGAAGAAAATTGAGCCCGCTGAATGCATAGTGTGTCCTTAAGAAAACTATTTTCCTCAAGTACCTGAGGTTAATGGAATATATCCTATGAGGATAGAACGACTTTACTCATCAGTGTATTGATTCTAAAAATAATGGTGCCAGCGAACCACTCAACAGGAGCAAAGTACACTCGATTTATTTGTGCAGAAAAAGATTCAAATATTTGTAGTTGAAAGTCTAAGGAATCAAAGTTATTTATAGCCATAGAAGTATTATTTTTGAAAGTTTGTAACCTTCCAGAATAGTCACTTAAGTAACGATTGTTTCTAAAAATGTGCAACCTTTCAGAACAATCACTTAATAAAAGGTGGGAATCTTAAATAAATTCGAGAAAGAAATTGAACCGGGTCACGCGGATCCAATTCGGAACTGGGTCATTCGGGTGGGGTAATTTCATAATTAATTAAATAAATATAGAAAAATTTGTCCAAAAATAATCTCTCTCTATCGTATTCCAAAGCCGTAGTCCCTCTTTCCGGCCTTTTTGATAACAAGTAAAAGTGTTTTCTTATTTAAACACTTGAACTTTTCTTTCCACCATCAATGAGGAAGAAAAAAATTTCACTATAAGGAAACACTTCATATTCCCTCCATTTTCCAGTTATTCTTACTATACACAACATATTTCATATCTAGTTGAACACTTAGCTGAAAAGTTCCCTTACATGATTATTTTCTTATTCTTTTATCAATTATTATTATTATTATTATTATTATTATTATTATTATTATTATTTAAATTATATACATTGATTTGATTGTACAAATATTGAATTTGTTACATTATAGTGAATTTAATCATCTACTATAGCATGTTATAAGTTACCATTTTTACCAGGCTACCAATTGATGATTATCAATGTATAGATTTACCTATAATTAAAGCTAGTAAGTGACATATTTATGTAAATATATTATTATATCATCAATGTATAAAACTTTAAAGTTTTTTATATATATAACTTTAGGTATGAAATTAGTGGAATAGTAATTAAGGTGGGAAGCAATGTGTCAAAGTTCAAAGTAGGGGAGAAAGTAGGAGTTGGATATGTATCAGCTACATGTTTGGATTGTGAGCTTTGCAATAGCTTCCAGGAGAACTACTGTGACCAAATGAGACCTGTCTATAATAGCATTCATTGGGATGCCACTCCCACATATGGTGGTTACTCCACAATCTTGGTTGCTGATCACAGGTAATTCATTTAACATATCTTAATTTTCATTTACAAACAGAGTCAGAATTTGAAGTTTATAAATTTAAATATTGAATTTTGTATGTTATTGAGTTTTAAAATAAATGAATTATATATATTTTTTAAGACAAATACAAAATTTAGACTAAAGTTATTATGTTCAACCGAATGTATGTGTACCTTGATTTGTGGCTCCGCCCCTGTATCCAACTACATGGACAAAATGTGAACTTTATCGGTAGTACTTCCTTCGTTTCAATTTATTTGTTTTACTTTTTTTTTAATCAGTTTTAACCAAAAAAATAATGTCTTTTTCTTTTTTTGACAACTTTTTAATTCCAACTTTCCACATGACATATTTTAAAACTAAAAGATTAAAAAATATTTTGATACATTTTAAGTATTTTTTGTTTAAGACCACAAGATTCAAAAGTCTTCTTAATTACTTTTTTAAATTCTTTGTTAAATTAAAACCAAATAAACAAATTAAAACAGATAAAGTAACTTTTATTAAATCATGATGCTTTAATTTATCTCCCCGTAGCTCCCATACCCACTACCTCACACCCCTACCCCTAGCTCCATCCTGACCTCCCATAGTATTTATCTAGATTAATATCTTTTACTTACCTATCGAACATAAAAAATAAGTAATAAATCCACTTATTTTCTTTTGTACCGAATACACCCCTAATATTTTCTTCTTTTCTCTTTATTTTTTTAATGAATTTTTCTTTAATTAAAATGTAGATATGTAGTGCACATACCAGAGAGCTTGCCTATGGATAGAGCAGCACCTCTAATGGGAGCAGGGCTGACAGTGTACACTGCCATGAAAAACAACAACTTATTTGAGTCACCAGGAAAACATATGGCTGTAATAGGTTTAGGTGGTGTTGGGCATATGGCTATCAAATTTGGCAAGGCTTTTGGTCATCATGTTACTGTTATTAGCACATCTGCTTCTAAAGAAAAAGATGCAATACATAAATTAGGTGCTGATGGCTTTATCTTGAGCACTGACCTCAAACAAATGCAGGTTTGTTATAAACTCAATGATATAATGTGAAAAGTTAAAATTTAAAATAGTTTTCAAAAAAAAGAAGAGAAAAGTCATTTTTTTAAAAATAATCTAGTAAAAAGTAAGTCAAACAAATTGAAATAGAATGAATAGTAATAACTGAACATGGTATAAGTAGTTGAGTCGCTGACAATATACATGTTTACACTGGTAGAGTGAATTATAGTCTCACATTGGTTGGGGGAATAGACCAGTGATCATCTTTTATGGATTTGGACAATCCTCTCCTTGTGAACTAACTTTTGAGGTTGAGTTAGGCTTATTTGTCATATCTTTACATGGTATTAGAGCAGGACTCAAATGTTCAGCCCTGAACGTGAGGTAGGGAGTTGAATACTGAAAAAGTTTCACGTCAGTGGTTAAAGATTAATTTTATTCTTTAATGCAATAAATTGAAAGTTTGGTACTTATTTTTCTTCTTTCCTTTTGTTTTCCCCTTTTTTGGTGGCTGGCAGAGGAACAGAAGAAGTTTAGATTTTATTATTGACACAGTTTCAGCAAAGCATTCTCTAGGGCCTTATCTTGAGCTCCTTAAAGTGAACGGAATTATATCGATTGTGGGTGAACCAGCTCAGCCAATTGATGTCCCAGCTACACCTTTGATATATGGTAATGATTTTCTCCAGAATTATTTCAGAGACGGATTTAAAATTTTTAAGTTAAAGGATTCCAACGAACAGAGTTAACATGCAACTATTTAAAAATGTTTAATAGATATATAATGATATGGGCAAAAGTTACTGAATTTTCGTAAAACCGTATACAAAAGCCCCTAAAATCATATTCCTGTTGTTGTTTTTTATTTTTTTTGAAAAATGTCATTTCAGGCAAGAAAGTTGTTAGGGGTAGCATTATTGGAAGTATGAAGGAGTTACAAGAGATGATGAATTTTTGTGGCAAACACTACATCTTGTGTGACATAGAGCTTGTTTCAACTGACAAAATTAATGAGGCCTTTGATAGGCTTTGCAAGAATGATGTTAAGTTTCGATTTGTCCTCAATGTAGCTGCCCACCAATCCTCAAGACTTTAGAGATTGTGTTTCTTGTTAATTTCAAGTTATTTGAAATTGTTATTGTAAGTTATTCGTGCGTGCTTTTTGGGACTTTCCATTATTAAACTGTTTGTGCTTTTTCTTGTATGTACCTTGATTGGAGTCACAAATTTCTATTTAATTTCAAATTGTAAGTTGTCTTTCTAACTCATGTTAATCTTCTTTGTATCATTCCAATTTTATTGGATGTCCGTGAAGGGATGCGATGAAAAATAACTTTTTACAGGCCAGCAATAAATGTAGTCCTGAATTAAACATCTCAAATATAACAAAATAATTAAATAGATGTACTTACAAAGCGTATTCTTGTTATAGAAAATGAAATAACAGTACATGTGTCACGATCCAAAAATTGAGATCATGATGACATACATCCCAAAATCCAACCTGATGTGTAAGCCTAAAACTAAAACTCATACGAGACTCCCAAAGGAAAAGTCATGCCACGATTTAAATGAAAAGAAAGACAATGAAGAAATTATCCCAAAATCTAGTATCATAAGTATAAAGAACATCTAATACAAGGTTCGAGTCAGAAGATACAACATAAGTCTCTGAATGATACAAAAGTCTAGGAAATAAAGATAGACTAGTGACGATCCGAATTCTGGGACCTCACCACTAATCTGAGAATACACAATCCGCTAGAATATCAGCTGCCACGTGAGGTACCCTGACTAGTATCTGCATCAAAAAGGGACACAGAAGTAGGGGTGAGTACAATTCACATGTACTCCATAGGTTTTAGCCAACTGAGTATAAGGAATTAATCAAACCTATGAAATAAACTAAGGAACGCTTCCACCTGCATACAAAAAAAGTCTCACTTCGGCATCGGTACCCCCAGTTTATATATATAATGCGGCGAGTAAAGTAAACTCATAATAACAACTCATAATCACAATTAACCAGATAATTCAAGTAGTACAGATATCAATGCAATATGATGATGCAATGATGTAGTGGTACGGTGGAATCAAGACAGACCATATACTTCAATCACAATATCTCGTTATCCTTGCCACCTCCTCGTGGTCAAGGGACCACAATGCATTCACTACCCTGCCGTAAAACTGTCTCGGTCAGGGACTCAAGATACAAAGGTTTAAAGGTATTTTATTTTTTTTCTCAAAAGAATTTTCATATTTCTCAACTACCCATGTTTAATGATATGATGAATGAGGATGAATGCATCAAAACACATATGGCATGGAAGTAATATTCAACTCACATGTGGTACAAGGTTCAAAGTTCTCAAAACTTAACCTACACATGATATTCACCCTCAATAAATAGTAATAGGAAGGAAATACTTCCATTTAAATATTCACTCATTTCTCAACAATATTTCAACACTCAAGCATGCTCAAAACCCCCAACTTAACCTCTCAGGCGGGCATCACAAGTTAATTAATATACTCAAGCCTCTCTCTTAGGCAAATCATAAATCACATGCTCTCAAAGCAAATAAGATAACAAATAAGGCTCCCACATGGGCTATGTAATACAAATAAACCCCCACATGGCAACACATTAATAAATAAGTCCCCACACGGACATCACAATATATATAACATTTCCATACTACAACCCCATCCCAAAGTCTATAACATATGAATGACTAATTACCCCATCTCAGTCTCAAAGAAGGATAGTCAAACCTACCTTAATTGCAGAAACCGCACTCGAACACCTCTACCGAACAAGCAAATCTCTAATTCAATGTTCGGACTGACAACCCACTATCAACAATAAAACATACACATCACAAGGAGTCCAATGACATCCATATTGATAGGTTTCAAAATCGGGGGTAAAATGGTTCAAAAATTAATTATTTTCGAAAAGGATTAAATTTGAAATTTTATTTGAAAATTATGTTCTATACACCGAGTAGAGTTCGTGGCTGAAAAATCCATTAAAATCGAGCAATAATCGAGTTTTAAATCATGAAAATATAATTTTCTAACTTGAAAGAAAACTCCATAACCCACCTTTGAAATCTTGATTTAAAGATATTTTGAAGATAATAATTGCAGAAATTGGTAAAGAATAATCCCATCATGATGTTCTTTACGGAAAAACTCATAATTTAGACCCAAGAATCATTAAAAACAGAGCTAGGATGACAAAAAAATAATCCTTCAAAAATCATCACAATTTCATTTCGAAAATGGCAAGAGACGGCAACTTTGAAAAGTGATTTACCATAAATGAATCACACCATAACGATCCTTACAAAAAACTCAGCAATTTAGGAAGGGTAGCTACTATAACGCGAATCTTACCTCAAACAAATCTTCTCCATCACTTTTCTATTATACCACTGTATTCTTATGAAAAAACTACACAATTTAGAGCTTTGAATCACTGAATTCGGATCCAAGATGACCAAGAAATCATCTTTCAAAGTTTACAAAAATCGGAATCCAAAAATGGTCAAGAAAGCATCTAAAACATCAAATCTTACCTAAAACAAAGCTTCTAATCAAGATTCTGAGCTCACCAATGGATTTCTCGCAAAAATCTCTTGAAGATAGACTCTTGAATCTCTAAATTTGGACTTGAAAAGCTTAAAAAATGAGGGTTCAAAGTTGGGAGAAAATTTTGAAAAATCTGGTGCAAAATCTGCACTTTTGCACCAGATTCTTCTGGTTTTGCATTATTTAAAATCTCCGAACGGACCCTCGGAATTCATTCGGAATCCGATAAAAATAAACCATATATGCGACCCACTAAATTCGATACTTCGGACTCAATGAAGCATTCGAAATTATCATACGAGATCATTTTAAAAAAAGTGGATCCCACATCAAAGTGTCATTTTAAGGCAAATTCCACAATGGGCCTCGAAATTAAACCGAAAACTTCGAAAAGAAAACAAAGAGTCGCTCTAAAACAAACTCAACATTTCAGAACTAATCGCACTGTTAGAATTTTCATCCAAGTACGTTTTCCAAGAATATTGACCAAAGTCAACCATAGGCTAACTTTCAAAGTCAAAAGCGTCAAACGGCCCCAAACTCGTATCGATTAACTCGATAGTCATGACGACAATTCTACTAGCCTAATTTGGACATTTCGGAGCTGATGGAACTATCAGAATTCAAATTTGAGGTCTCCTTGATCCGAAACTCGAAAAGTCGTAACTAAACCAACTTAGGCCTTCAAAATATCAAAATGGACTCGTGACCTCTAAAAATTTAGCCAACACTTCTTCTAGACCAAAAATCATTTCCCGAATCCAACGGAGTCGTCGGAATTCCATTCTGAGTATCGAAATTTCAAAAGTTGACCAAAGTCAAACCTTGACCTAAAATTCCTTAAATTCCCAACTCAAGACCTCAAATCTTCGTTACAACTCCAAAACTAATTCCGTAAACTCCCCTAGACCAATTTTCACATTCTGAAGCTGCTAGAATTGACAAAATTCTGTTCCGAGACCCGTAGCTCCGGTTGGTACCGAAAATCACTTTTTCACCTCTTAACTCTATAAAACTCAAGAATTTGCACAATTTACAAACCATTAAGATTTTGACACTTTCAACTACACAAACTGATCAAATAATACTCAGGAGTACTAATAATAGAGATAAAATGGTGATTTCATAAAAAAAATAAAAAATGACTCTCAAGGTCATTACAATATGCTACTAATTAAGAGTGGTCTTCCTCTATTTTCATACTTCTCAATCTTTCAGAAGCTATAAAAAACTTAGTATCATAATGTGGGGTCCATCCCATACTCAATAATAGCTGCAAATCATTGCAGAATTGTCAAAGGCAGCAAATGTATTCTTGCTCTAAAAATTGATTTTGTCAACAAATGTCTGCAAATGGTTTTTGACTTGTTAATTGCTCAGTGACATCAAAGGAAAAAAGTTTCCCATATAAATAAGAGCCCTCAGTTCATTTGTTATAGATCCAATTCACACATAGGTTGTAATCAAAAGAGTGCTATTTCTTTTGAGTGTGTGGTAGTTATTTTTTAGTATTGTATTCGTGACTACACGGTGTAAAATTCCTTACTCTAATAATATCAGTTGCTCCTCTTGGCCCGTGGTTTTTCCCTTATTTGGATTTCCACGTAAAATTCCTCATGTCATTTTTTTTCCATTTTATTTCTACTATTTTGACCATATATATTTTTGTGTTTGTCCGCGTTTTTACCAACACATAAGAGTTAGCTTCTTTAACAAGCGCACATTGGACATGAAGCACTTCATCGTGGCCGAAATTGTAGTACAACAAGCCTTGCTTTGAGTTTAACTCCCTGGAACAATCACTGCATTTGATAACTGCCATCTCACCGTCATATGGATACGAATAGAGGAGCTTATAAGAAAGTTTCTTGTTTGTGCCAAGGGTTAATGTCATGGGAGCTCCAGCACAACTGCGATGGAGACTGAATTTACAAGTAGAGCAATGGTATGCTGGACCTTTTTCGTGAATACAAGCTGCACATTGGAACATTGGATGATCGGTATAGCTACCGCGTATAAAAGGGTGATTTGGGTGAAAATGGTGTTGTATCTTTTGCGGAAAAGGGAAACAAGTGTCGTCGATGAAGTAATTGCATAGCTGGCAAATGTAACCGGACAAAGCCTGGCTTGAACATATGCTGCAACCCGTGATTGATGCCTCATTCGTTTGTTTGATTGCTTTCAATGGATGTCGATGGCTGAAGTGTGTAACTTCTCCGAGTTTGGATTGTTTTCCAGGACAACTCTTTTGGAGGAGCAAGGATTTCTGTACTTGAGATAGAAAACTTTGATATCCTATAACTCCCAGTTCTTCTTCAGCAGCACACTCGAAATGACATATGTAATCAAACTCGCGATTGTAGAAAAGCCAAGCGGATTGCCTATTCATAACTTGGTTACAAACACAACATAACAGGGCTGCACCTTCACTTTTTAGTGGAAAACAAGTGAAGAGATCAAGAGGGTATTTTACCTTATGGATCAACGTCGTAGTCACAGAAGCACATTCAAGCACAGTAGAAGCAAGACTCATATACTCAGCCTCAACTGAACTTCTTGACACTGTAGTTTGCTTCTTGGCTTTCCATGAGACTAAGGACTTACCAATCTTGATAATGTAGCCTGTAACAGAATTCCTGGTAAGTGGACAAGAGGCCCAATCAGCATCGTAGAATGCATTGACCAATTCATCTGATCAACTGGCCAACAATGTGCCTTTTCCAGGTTGTCTCTTTAGGTATCTGACTATTCTCCATGTGAGACTTCTTTGGCTGACATAGAAACTGACTAAAAGTTTGAGTACTAAAGGGTATGTCTGGTCTTGTCATGTTAAGATATAAGAGCTTCTCTATTAGTTTCTGATACATGGTCTAATCTACCAATGGATCTTCTGATGCTTCTTGGTTCTTTCCCATATGCTCATCATACTGCTTTGATGTTAGTTTGATGTTAACATCTATAGGAGTTCGATCAGGTTTGGTTGTTGTCATTCCAACTTCAGATATAAGCTCAAGGGCATACTTCCTTTGATGCATTAGTATCCCTTCTGCTGATCTAGTGAACTCAATGCCCAGAAAGTATTTTAGCTCTCCTAAGTCTTTCATAGTAAAAGCTTGTTGTAATGCCTTCTTTGTCTCTTCAATCAATATCAAGCTGCTGCCAGTTATCAGCATGTCATCCATATACACAAGTACAATGATGATTCCTTCTTCTGATTTGTTGATGAACAAGGAACAATCATAGTGACTCTGTTTGAACTTCAGGTTAATGAGAGCTTCAGTCAGCTTATGATTTCACTTTCTTGGAGCTTGTTTAAGTCCATATAAAGCTTGTTTAAGCCCATATAAAGATGTTTAATAGATATATAATGATATGGGCAAAAGTTACTGGATTTTCGTAAAGCCGTATACAAAAGCCCCTAAAATCATATTCATGTTGTCGTTTTAGTTTGTTTTTTTAAAATGTTTTTCAAGCAAGAAAGTTGTTAGGGGTAGCATTATTGGAAGTATGAAGGAGTTACAAAAGATGATGAATTTTTGTGGAAAACACAACATCTTGGGTGACACAGAGCTTGTTTCAACTGACAAAATTAATGAAGCATTTGATAGACTTTCCAAGAATGATGTTAAGTTTCGATTTGTCCTCAATGTAGCTGCCCACCAATCCTCAAGTCTTTAGAGATGGTGTTTCTTGTTTTAAGTTATTTATTTGAAATTGTTATTGTAAGTTATTCTTGTGTCTGCTTTTGGAGACTTTCCATTATGTATCTTGATTGGAGTCACAAATCTCGATTTAATTTCAAATTGTAAGTGGTCTTTCTATCCCATGTTAATCTTTTTTGTATCGTTCCAATTTTATTGGATGTCCACGAAGGGATGCCTAGCGAGCATGAAAAATAACCTTTCACAGGCCAGCAATAAATATAAGTCCTGAATTAAACATCCCAAATATAACAAAATAATTAAACAGATGTTCTTACAAATCATATTCTGGTTTATAGAAAATGAAATAACAGTACATGCTACTAATAGTGGTCTTCCTCTATTTTTATACATTTCAACCTCTCAGAAGCTATAAAAAACTTAGTATCATAAGAGTTAGTTTCTTTATTAAGCGCACATTGGAAATGAAGCACTTCATCGTGGTCGAAATTGTAGTACAACCAGCCTTGCGTTGAGCTCAACTCCCCGGAACAATCACTGCATTTGATAACTGCCATCTCACCGTCATATGGATACGAATAGAGGAGTTTATAAGAAACTTTCTTGTTTGTGCCAAGGGTTAATGTCATGGGAGCACCAGCACAACTACGATGGAGACTGAATTTACAAGTAGAGCAACGGTATGCTGCACCTTTTTCGTGAGTACAAGCTGCACATTGGAACGTTGGATGATCGGTATAGCTACAAAGTATAAGAGGGTGATTTGGGTGAAAATGGTGTTGTATCTTTTGCGGAAAAGGGAAACAAGTCTCGTCCATGAAGTAATTGCATAGCTGGCAAATGTAACCGGACAAAGCCTGGCTTGAACATATGCTGCAACCCGTGATTGATGCCTCATTCGTTTGTTTGATTGCTTTCAATGGATGTCGATGGCTGAAGTGTGTAACTTCTCCGAGTTTGGATTGTTTTCCAGGACAACTCTTTTGGAGGAGCAAGGATTTCTGTACTTGAGATAGAAAGCTTTGATCTCCTATAACTTCAAGTTCTTCTTCAGCAGCACACTCGAAATGGCATATGTAATCAAACTCGCGATTGTAGAAAAGCCAAGCGGATTGCCTATTCATAACTTGGTTACAAATACAACATAACAGGGCTGCACCTTCACTTTGTAATGGAAAACAAGTGAAGAGATCAAGAGGGTATTTTACCTTATGGATCAACGTCGTAGTCACAGAAGCACATTCAAGATGAAGATCAAATTTACACGAGTCACAATGATAGTAAAATGAAAACAATGAATGGTGAGGACAAGAGTTGTCATATCCACATGCCACACAACAGAATTCACTTTTTTCCACTTTCGAATTCCAAAAAGCGATAGGAAGAAGGGTGAGTGAATGCATAGGATGAAAATCATGTCGAATTCTTTTAGGAATGTTAGAGCATACCTCATGGAGAAAGTAATGACAACGATCACAACCATAAGATACCCCAGAAATTATAATAGTACACATGTTGCATCTAATAACTTCTGTTCCTTTAAGGTGAAATCTTAGCAAAGGATGCCTGTGGCTGAAATGCACAAGATCACCATCACGAAAACGAGGAGGGCCTTTTGACACACAACTTTCCTCTTCCTTAGAAATCAATTTAGATCCTGATTCCTCTTCTCCTGTTATTTCTCTTTGGATCTTTTCCTGCCTCAGCCTAAATCTGTACACAACAGAGTATTTTTTTGCTTCATCCAACTGATGTTCAGCTTCAGAAGCATCTGATTTTTTGTGCTCAACTATTTCTAACTTTTGAGGATGATGAATTAGAAACTGAAGAAGAAATTTGAGCAGACAATAAACTAGAAGAATAGTTGGTAACCATACAGAAAGGCCTAGTAAATAACTGAATTCCAAGTTATCGTCAAAGCGCAAATACAGCATCTTCTTGTCGTCCGGCATCAACTGCTTGAGTATTTCTTCAATAATAGAGGACAAGTGAAATTATTGAACAAGCAAACGCTAAGAAGCCAATAAAAGTTAAAAGTGAAAAAGGCAAAAACAAGAAAAGAGATTAGGGAAAGGCAGAGAAATAAAGAAAGATTCCAGTTTTACAGTAACTTGCCTTTTGCAATAATTCACTGGCTAAATGATATTTTATATGAGGCCTTGGGTTTTAGAGTAAATTTCTCAAATTTGTTGTTCATAATGTTGCATTTAGCAGCCAAAGTTAGTGGCAGCAAAATGACCTTTATCTTTCTACAACTTTATATATCATTAACTATTTATTTGTCTATTATTCTATCTTATGATGATTTATTTATTTTTTTGTTCATTTTATTTTGAACCGTAAATTGTTGTGTTTGTGGTATATACACCAATAGAAAATTATGAAGAAAAGTCATATTTTTTGTTGTGCGATCGATCCCCGAGGAAGTCGATTTTTTATCCAAGACCTGTGGTGGATGCCAGCAATCTGAAACTTATGATCACTCCTAAGGACTAAAAGAAGATGAACGAAAGAGACTTATAATGGTCAACTTCACCGACGATGGAGGGCTTTCACACCCTCATAACTCATTTGGTAGAGGTAAGGAGGACCAATGATAGGATGATGACGATTAAGTTAGTCGTTGGAGGGCTCACCTTGAACATTATTAGTGCCTATGCGCCGCAAGTGAGGTTGGACGAGAAGACAAAAAGGCGCTTTTGGGAGGACTTGGACGAAGTGGTGGTCAGTATATCGCCTACTGAGAAGCTATTCATAGGAGGAGATTTCAATGGGCACATTGGGTCTGTTTCGACGGGCTATGACGAAGTGCATGGAGGATTTGGCTTCGGGTGCAGGAATAGTGGAGGAGCCTCACTCTTGGATTTCGCAAAAGCTTTTGGTTTAAGGGTGGACAACTCGAGTTTCCCAAAGAAGGAGGAGCACTTGGTAACCTTTCGTAGCTCGAGGGCGGCGACGCAAATAGACTACTGGCTCCTTAGAAAAGATGATAAAAGCCTCTGTAAGGACTGCAAGGTCATACCAAGTGAGAATCTTATGACCCAATATAAACTATTGGTCATAGACTTGGAGATAAGAAGGAAGAAGAAGAAGAGGGTCGTGAATGACCGATCGAGGATTAGGTGGGGTCGTTTGACTCCATCTAGTTCCCTAGAGATGGGGGAGAAGTTGATGGCTATGGGGGCGTGGGATAGTAGGGGGGAGGCGAGCAGTATTTGGGATAGGACGGCCAGCTGTATTAGGAAAACAGCTAGAGAGGTACTGGGGGTCTCACGAGGCCTCCATGGTGGGCATCGAGGGGATTGGTGGTGGAATGGAGAAGTTCAGGGAAAGGTAGAAGCAAAGAAGCAGGCATATGTAAATGTCATGCCCCGGGAGGGTACCCTAGGCGCGACCGGCACTTGAAAGCCATTTTTGGCCTTCAAGCGAACCACCTGATCCAGTCACACTATCATTCAATCACATTCACTCAACGGAAAACTCAATCATAGACACACTATTCATAATATGGGGGCCGAAGGCCAAACATTTTCAACTCAACAAAACAATTATAATACGACTTCTCAAAATAGCAGTCCAACCATCCCACACTCTAGTCTATGAAGCCTCTATCAAAGTCTAGAAGGTGCCAATGACAAGCCCATGGCTACCAACAATCCAAAATAAAAGAAGCGACAACAAAACTATACAAGAAAGCTCAACTTCCTCTGGAAAACTAGGAGGACTCACCAACTAGGTGGAAGTGTATGTGGATCTTCAACGGAGCGCTGATTGATGATCTCTGGTACCTGTCTCTGCATCATGAAACGATGCAGGCCAAATGGCGTCAGTACATGGAATGTACGAGTATGTAAAATGGCCGGATGAAACAAACATCAATATCAACACAGGATCTCAACTCATATATATATACATAACAACTTGCTCAAGGGTCCTAAGTCTAACAAGGAATAGTTTAGATGGTACTAACTCATAAGTCACTCAACTCAATTGACTCGGAGCACTATCAAGACCTAAATGAGAGTTTCTCTTATCCGACAACCATCACATATGAGCCAGTGATAGTACAACAATCAGACTTGTTGCCATGTCTGTCCATACCTTGCCAGGGCATGAACGCCTCCCTAATCATGGATACCATCGATTAGTCAAGTCCTATCATTTCAAGACAATAAAAATGGGAAACATCCAACTTTAACGGATCGATCCCACGGGAAGCATCCGACTTTAACGGTTCCATCCCTACCTACGTTGGCGGTGTAGTTTCTGGGGTTCGAGTATGGAATGTACTCTCACCCGCTTCGATGCTCTATACTCCTTCCATGACTCCATGCTCATAAAACTCCCTCCAATCATCTCAAATAAGCCCTCACGGCTAGTTTCATGTAGAACATTGTCAACTCATCAACTCTATTCTCATCTCAACTCTATTAAGTCATAATAGCAAGTCTCATTTAGGACCTCGTCCACTCGTCAATTCTATCCTCCAATCAACTCAATCAAGCCTCATTTAGATAAGAATTTATGACATCTCCTCAAGACTCATCACAACTCTATGGCTTTAGCCCAACAATTCAAGTAGAATAACACATTTAAGAAAATAACTTATGCAACATAATCACATGGTTAAAAAGATCAACAAAACATATTAATAAGTCATCTCCATCAACTCATACTAACATTAAGATTTTGGGAACTCCTTAGCTCAACAACATCAACACAAATAGGATCAAATTAATGGGAGACAAAACTCATTCAAACACAAACCATACCAAGAAACTCCATTCTCATGGACCTCTAACCTCAAAGCAAGAGTAGGGCACATGGGTGGACTCATCCCATGTTTTAGATAGCCTTACATACCTTAGTGAAGACTTGAAGAAAACTATATTGTTGGGTCTTCAATGGAAGACTCAAATCTTGAAGCTCTTGGAACAATTCTTGTTGGAAATAGAAAAGAAGAAGAAAAAGAGAAAGAAGAGAGAGAGAGAGGGGTTTCTAGGGCTTTTCTAGAGAGAGAGTGGGGCTGCAAATTGTGATCCTAAAATGCCCAAGGATGATACATATATAATTTGGGTGAATTCCAAAATTGCCCCTTCTCAAAGGTTTTGAAAATAGGCTAAAATGCTCCTGGCGCGATAGTGGCGTGTCGCGCCATTGCAGCGCCAGGTCAATTTTGCCTAAAAACCTGCACATCGGTTAGTGGCACGCTGCGCCAAGGACCAAACAACTGAGGCACATTCTTGGCGTGATAGTGGCGCGTCGCGCCCTTACAGTGCCAAGGCCAATATTTTCTGGGTTCTGGAAATAGGCTTGAAAATCCTACACACCTCGTAGTGGCGCACCGCGCCAGGGGCCAAACTACTGAGGCGTATTCTTGGCGCGATAGTGGCGCATCGCGCCACTGCGGCGCCAAGCCCAGTTTTCCAGCAATTGCAACCTAGGCCTGAAAATCCCTGCTGTGCTAGTTCGTCTTAGGATCATCATATCTTTCGACTCTAAACTCCAAAAATTACATTCTTGGTGGCGTTGGAAAGAAGACTCGACGACCTTTAATTTGATGGGTCGTGGGCCACCCAGATTGTCGTCTTTCAAAAGATAGGGTCGTTAGTAGTCGACCCCTTAAACGAACTCATCCTAAGACTTAGCCATGACGGACCTTTTTGGACGTAGCTTGGTCCTAGGGGTATTTTGTGACCCCATATCACCTCCAACACTCTTCAATTGCTCAGGGACTCATCTTAGCTCAAGCATATACTTCACAATAATAGAGTTCGACCCTACCCGAATTACAAGAAGGGTTCGAATCTTAGGGAGAAATTTTGAGGGGTGTTACAGTAAAGTTGGTAGATAGCAAGGATGACGAAGACAAGTGAACAAACAGGAAAAAGTATAAGATGGCGAATAAAGAGGCGAAGATGGCAATTTCAGTGGCTAAAACGGCAGCTTTTGAACGCCTTTATGCAGAACTAGAGGAAAAAGGCGGGGATAAGAAGCTATTTAAGCTTGCTAAGGTGAGAGAGAGGAAGGCACGCGACTTGGATCAAGTGAAGTACATCAAGGACGAGGATGGTCAAGTACTAGTACAGGAATCCCGCATTAGACAGTTTGGGCAGTCATACTTTCACGAACTCTTGAACGAATGAAGGGATAGAGACTTTGTGCTGGGAGACTTGGAGCACTTGGATAAGCGCCGCGACTTTGGGTATTGTAGGAGAATAAAGGTTGAGGAGGTTAAGGGAGCTATTCATAGGATGAGCAGGGGAAAAGCGACCAGACTTGATGAGATCCCTGGGGAATTTTGGAAGAATGCAGGTAGGGTAGGATTGGAGTGGCTGACTACACTGTTTAATGTCATTTTTAGGACATCGAAGATGTAGTAAGAATGGAGGTGGAGTACAATCATTCCCGTGTACAAGAACAAGGGAGACATTCAAAGTTGCACCAACTATAAAGGTATCAAGCTGCTAAGTCACACTATGAAAGTGTGGGAAAGGGTGATAGAAATGAGGGTGAGGAGTAGTGTGTCTATTTCAGAGAACCAGTTTGGATTCATGATGGGGCGCTCGACTACAGAAGTCATTCATATTGTAAGGAGATTGGTGGAGCAGTATAGGGAGCGAAAAAGGGACCTACACATAATATTCATTGACCTAGAAAAGGCCTATGACAAAGTTCCAAGAGAGGTCCTATGGAGATGCTTGGAGGTGAAATGTATACATGTGGCGTACATTAAAGCGATTAAATACATGTATGATGGAGCTAAGACCAGGGTAAGGACGGTAGGAGGGGACTCGGAGCACTTTCTTGTTATGATGGGGTTGCACCAGGGATCGACTCTTAGCCCGTTTCTATTCGCCCTGGTGATGGATCAATTGACAAGACAAATACAAGGTGAGGTGCCTTGGTGTATGTTGTTCGCGGATGACATAGTCCTGATTGACGAGACTCACAACGGAGTTAACGATAAGCTGGAGGGCTGGAGACAGACGTTAGAGTCTAAAAGATTTAAATTGAGTAGGACCAAGACAGAATACTTGGAGTGCAGTTTCAGTGTCCTGCGCGTAAGGCTGACGGGGAAGTGAGGCTTGGTACCCAGGCCATTCAAAAGAAAAGAATCTTCAAGTACCTTGGGTCTATTATACAGGAAGATGGGGATATCGATGATGATGTTTCACACCGTATTGGTGCAGGGTGGATGAAATGGAGGCTCGCCTCCGGAGTGCTGTGTGATAAGAAAGTGCCACCAAAACTCAAAGGCAAGTTCTACAAAGTGGTGGTTAGACCGACTCTATTATACGGGGTGGAGTGTTGGCCAATCAAGAAGCTTCATGTTCAGAAGATGAAAGTCGCAGAAATGCGAATGCTGCAGTGGATGTGTGGGCACACTAGGATGGATAGAATTAGGAATGAAGATATCTGAGATAAGGTGGTATTGGTATCGGTGGAGGACAAGATGCGGGAAGTGAGACTGAGATGGTTTGGGCATGTGAAGAAGAGATACACAGATGCCCTAGTGCGGAGGTGCAAGAGGTTGGCTATGAACGGTTTCAGGAGGGGAAAAGGGAGGCCGAAGAAGTATTGGGAAGAGGTGATTAGACATGATATGGCACAGTTGCAGCTCACCGAGGACATGACCTTAGATAGGAGGCTGTAGAGGACTCAGACTAAGATAGTGGGCTAGGTGGCCTATCTTTTCTCCATAGTAGCTGTAGTCGCGCTCATTTGTTTATTAACATATGATTTTTGCATGGGATTACTACTTATATTAGTTGGCCCAGTTTACTTTGGGTATCCTATTTTATCTATAGTAGTTAATGCTCCTTTATCCCCGATCTTTCCTACCCTGACTTTATCTCTCTCATTATTCATATTTTTATATTGTTTGCTATATGCCTGGCTATACTGACCTATATCTTGTTTTCCTTGTTTCTCCTCTTTTTTTCTTCTCTCTTAAGCCGAGGGTCTTTCGGAAATAACCGTCCTACCTTTTAAGGTGGGGGTTAGGTCTTCATACACTCTACCCTCTCCAGACCCCACATGGTGGGACTATACTGGGTTTGTTGTTGTTGTTGTTGTTGTTGTTGGAGACAAACTAAATATGTAGATTGCCTATAAAATACATTTTGGACCTGCTGGAATCATCAAATCACTAAAATTGGATCATGTTGATCTAAAATTGACAGTCATCAAATTTTAACTTTTTAAAAACTTTAGCATTCAATCAATGACTCAAATCACTTCCGAGCATCTCGGGATCCATGCAAACAACCCAACAAAGTCATAAATCACCCTGTGAACTTATAGGAGTTCTCAAAACTCTAATCTTACCTCATTAATATATAATGTTGACTTTGGTCAAATTTATTAAACCTCAAACCTTCAAAATTGAAAATCTCATCCGAAAGTCATCTGATTACCTTGGAAATTGCACCAATCATCCTCGTAAGTCACCAAAGATATACAAAAACTATAGGAAACACCAAAACATGAAAAATATGCAAAACTCAAAATAACCATGAGGATCGATACAAGTCACTTGTAGAATGAGAGTGTGGCAACACTCTGCTTTAGGTGCTTGGAGATGAAAAAAATGAAAAATCAGCTCCTAAGTAGGCTAATTTTCAATCGCTAATCGTCGCTAGTCATATACTGCTAAATTAGGTTTTAGGCCGAATTCACACTCCAAAACCTACCTCAAAGGAAGAAGGATTTCCCAAGCCTTAAAAGAAGTGGTCGACCTAGGATTTTACGTTAGTGGGTTCACTAAAAAATAACTTTAATCGACAATAAAAATAGTATCGATAAGTGAAATTTAACCAAGCCACTTTTTTTTGTTTGGCTGGGTGAGATCATGGGGATTAGCCTGGTTGAAAGGGAGGAGTTGGCTATGTACCAATTGAGGGGTGTTGCACAAATTATGTTTGATTTATGGAAAAGTGAGAGGCCTAGAGAGGAGGAGCCTGTGACTTAAGATGAGTTCAAAGGGGTGTTTCTTGATCGATTCTTCCCACTAGAGTTGAGAGAGACTAAGGTGCAAGAGTTTATTAACCTCAAGCAAGGTGGTATGAGTGTGAGGGAGTATGCCCTCATGTTTGCTCAATTATCAAAATATGCTCCATTCATGGTGGCTAACTCAAGAGCTAGTATAAGCATATTTGTATTGGGTGTGTCGGCTATGGTTGCAACAGAGTGCAAAACGGCTATGTTAATTCGAAAGATGGATATATCTAGACTCATGACCTATGCATAATAAGTAGAAATTGAGAAGTTAAATTTGAAGAATAAGAAGTCTACGAGGCCAAGTACCGATGATAGTGAATTCTCTCGTGCTAAGTCCGAAAGTGGTGGACGTTCTCATTTTCGTCAAAGGTACTCCGGACAAGGGTATTCTAATGCTACTACTCCAAGATTTGACAAAGATAGGGTGCCTAACCCTAAACCTCAAGGAGGTGCTCCCATTGGACAAGCTACTCCTACATGCAAGGACTGTAGTAGGAACCACAAGGGTGAATGCCTAGCCGGGTTGAATGTGTCCTACTGGTGTGGTAAGCCAGGTCATCATGCAAAGGAATGTAAGGGTAAAGATGTTTGTTCTCATGGCCAAGTTGTTCAAAGTGGCCAAGTGCAGCCAAAGGGTGGTCAACGCAATAATAGGTTATATGCTCTCCATGGTAGGCAACAGGTGGAGGAGACGCTCGATGTAGTTACCGGTATGCTATGGGTATTTAACTATGATGTTTATTTGCTATATTTGGGTAAAAAATTATCTTTTGTTTCTCCTTATGTGGCTATGAGATTTGATGTTATTCCCGAGATATTGTTAGAGCCTTTATATGTTTATACTCCCGTAGGTGAGTCTGTTGTGGCTAAAAGAGTCTATAGAAGTTATTCGGTTGTGATGTTCCATAAAAATACCTTATATGATCTAGTTGAGCTTGAGGTGACCGATTTTGATATCATCCTTACAATGGATTGGCTATATGCATGTTATGCTTCTATTGATTGTATAACCCAAGTGGTTAAGTTCCAATTCCCAAATGAGTCGGTCCAAGAATGGAAGGGTAGCAACTCTATATTTAAAGGTCAATTCATTTCGTGCTTTAAAGCTCGAAAGATAATTTTCAAGGGTTGTATTTATCATCTTGTGAGGGTTAGGGATGAGAATTCTGAAGCCTCTATCTTAGAGTTGGTCCTTATTGTAAATGAGTTTACGGATGTGTTTCCCGATGATTTACCCGGTATCCCTCCCGAATGGGAGATTGATTTTGGTATAGATCTTCTTTCAGATAATCAACCTATTTATATTCCTCCTTACCGAATGGCTCTGGCAGAATTAAAGGAGTTGAAGGATCAATTGAGGGACTTATTAGACAAAGGGTACATTAGGCCAAGTATTTCTCCATGGGGTGCTCCCATATTGTTTGTTCAAAAAATGGATAGTTCACTACGTATGTGCATTGATTAACAATAATTAAATAAGGTAACCATCAAGAATAAGTACCCAATTTCGATAATAGATAACTTGTTTGATCAATTACAAGGGGTAAGTTACTTCTCCAAAATAGATCTTTGTTCCGATTATCACCAATTGAGGATGAAGGAGTGTGACATTCCCAAAATGGCTTTTCAGACAAGGAATGACCATTATGAGTTTCTCATCATGTCGTTTGGTTTTACCAATGCTCCCGCGACTTTCATGGACTTAATGAATAGGGTGTTCAAGCAATGCCTAGATATGTTTGTGATTGTATTCATTGATGACATTTTGGTCTACACTCGGAATGAGAAGGAGAATGCAAATCACTTGAGGATTGTATTGCAAACTCTAAGAGACAAACAATTATTTGCAAAGTTCAACAAATATGAGTTTTGGTTAAGGGATGTGGCTTTTCTTGGTCACATTGTATCCGGTGAAGGAATTATGGTTGATCCTAAGAAAATCGAAGTGGTTAAGAATTGGCCTAGACCATTATCTCCTTCGGATATTAGGTGTTTCTTGTGCTTAGACGGATACTATAGGAGATTTGTGGAAGGGTTTTCATCGATCTTGTCACCTTTGACAAAGTTAACTCAAAAGAAGGTGAAGTTTCAATGGTCGGAAGCATGTGAAAAGAGTTTCCGAGAATTGAAGGATCGTCTCACTACCACTCCTATCTTGACCTTGTCGGAAAGGTCCCATGGTTTCGTGGTATATTGTGATGCTTCAAGGGTTGGTCTTGGTTGTATATTGATGTTGTTGACACCCAATTTTGGACCTCCACAACGTAATTTAAAGGAAAAAAAATCAAGTTTCTTCAATTTTAAACAATTTAAAAATAATTAGCTTGCAAAAAAATAATAATAATAAAAACGAAATATATATATATATATATATATATATAATACTTCTTGAACATTAATATATATTTTTTTATTCAAAAATTGTCTCAAAAAGATTTTTATTTTTAAATAAATATTTTGTTAATCAGTTTGGCTAGTTAATAGATTCATATTTCAAGTTAATTAGTTTAAACTTAAGTTAATTATTATACTTTATCAAAATTAAGAAGTTTGTTAATTAATTGATATTTATTTATCTTATTTTAATTTTGGCCTTCTTCCAATTTTAAATAAATTGAAATAATAATATTTTATAAAACTCAAAATATTTTTCAAGTTATTTTAAAATAATTTTGTCATCTTTATTGTTTTAAGATAATGTATATAGTTTGTATAATTATTACCTTTCAAAAATATTCAAAATTGATCTAAAAAAGAGGACTTTTTATTTTTATTTTTATTTTTTATTTTATCAATTATTTCTTAAATTAGCAGGTTTACTTTTCGAATAATTAGTTTATGATTAGGTTAATTATTTTATTTTTGTTAGAATTAATTCTTGTAGTCATTTTTTATAACCATCTTAAATACATCTAACCACCCTTTACATTATTATATTCTCCACCCCATATTATTAACTCTAACCCATACAATATTTCCACCCACCCCCAACCCCCTTTTCAGAACCCCATACGTGCCCCCCATAATACTATATTCATCAAATAATAATAATATATTCCACGTGTGTCCCCTCCCCATATCCCTATACTGATACAATATTCCACACATGTCCCCTCCCCATATTCCTATACTAAATTCCCCTTTTTCAGAAAAAAAAAAATAAAAAAAATAATATATATATATATATATATATATATATATGTTCATCTGCTATATTTAAAAAATATATATAACAATAATAAATAAAAAAATATTCATCCGAGTTCTATTCAAAAAATAAATAAATAATAGTAATAATAATAAAAATAATATATAACAATATTTTGTTCCCCAATATATATATATATTTCCTCTCATTCCGCCTTATTTTATTTTTCTGTCCATCCCGCATTATATTCTTTATCCGTCCATTCTGTATTACTTTATTTATCCGCTCATTCTGCATTATTTTATCTATCCATCCATTCCGTGTTATTTTATTTATCCGCTCATTCCCCATTATTTTATTTATCCGCTCATTCTGCATTATTTTATTTATCCGCTCATTTCGCCTTATTTTATTCATCCGTCCATTGTCTTATTTTAATCATCTGTCATTCCCTATTATTTACCTTCATTTGCATATCCCTACAAAGAGGGGCGGACAGACTAAGAAAAAAACTGACAGAGGAGAGGGACGGACAGACAAAAGACTCAAAAAATCCTTACACTCTATTTTTGATTTCATGCAAAGAATTTTAGAATTTTTCTCTCTATCGTACTTGACTTTGCTTAAAGAGTAACGGTAGATTCGTGACCGAATTATTCTCATTGACTGCCCTGCAACAGGTAATATTCACTCCATGTTCCTTTTTTTTGTTATCATTATGATAAAATATTATCCTAAAAATATTATCTTGTTAATTTCGTCACTCTCTTCTTGTTGCATGAACATTTTTGGAGCAAAAAATGAAGTCTTGATTTGAGACTCTAAGAAATAGTAGTAGTGGTAGTAGTGGTAGTGGTGGTAGTGGTAGTGGTAGTGATAGTAGTGGTAGTAGTGGTGGTAGTAGTAGTGGTAGTAGTAGTGGTAGTAGTAGTAGTAGTAGTAGTAGTAGTAGTTATTGTTATTATTATTATTTGTTATTACCGTTATTATTATTATTATTTACTGTTATTATCATTATTATTATTGCTATTATTGTTGTTGTTATTATTATTATTTTTACTATTATCATTATTTTCATTAGTATTATTATTGTTATTATTATCGTTATTATTATTTTTATTATTATTATTATTATTTGTTATTACCGTTATTATTATTATTATTATTACTGTTTATTATTATTTTTATTACTATTATTATTATCATTAATATTACCGTTGTTATTATTATTATTACTGTCATTATTACTATTCTTATTATTATTATCATTATTATTATTATTATTATATTATTATTATTATTATTATTACTGTTATTATTATTGTCGTTATTATTGTTGTTATTATTATTATTACCGTTATTATTATTATTCTTATTATTGTAATTATTACTATTCTTCTTGTTATTGTTATTATTATTAGTATTGTTATTATTATTGTTATTGTTATTATTATTACTACTACTACTATTACTACTATTATTAGTATTATTATTACATGTTAAACTTGCTTATATAATTTGAATATATTCTCATTCATGCAATAGCTAACATTATCTGGATGTTTGGGTTTGGAAACCTCTAATTAAAATTGGTCATTGTAATGGAAGTTTTCCATTATTTTTTCTTATATATAAAAGAGATTAATATTTTTCTTTAAGGCCAAGCTACTAGTAAAAAACATTCCATTTAGACACGCATTTATTTTATGCGTAAAACAATATTCGTCTATTAATTTCAAGTTCGAAAATCTTTTTCTCACTTAATTATTCAGCTTTGTTTTCAAAAATTTTGAGCAACATTTTCTAGTTTAATTATTTAACTTAAGTTTGGATGGTAATCATTTTTTAACGAATCTTAAAGGATTTTTAACTCCTTCCCTTTAGGATAACTAGAACCCTTACCTAGAATCGAATAAGTTAAGTAGACCACTAATTGGAGTTCATTTTTTAAAAATTAGTTAATTATTTAGGTATCCTAATTTACCTTAAAATAATTAGGTGGCGACTCCTTAAAATTAAATAATTTAGGAATCATCAATATGTTGTACGCCGTTTGACCTCGAGTTAAAATGGTGTATAACAGATGCAACATGGTAAGGTAATAACTTATGTTTCTAGGCAACTAATGATGCATGAACGGAACTATCAACCCATGATCTTGAACTAGCGGCTTTTGTATTTGCTTTGAATATTTGGAGACACTATCTTTATGGTGTCCATGTGGACGTGTTCACCGACCACAAGAGTTTACACTATGTGTTTAAGCAAAAAGATTTGAACCTTCGGCAAAGGAGATGGCTTGAATTGTTGAAGGATTATGATATGAGTGTGTTGTATCATCCGGGTAAGGAAAATGTTATTGCCGATACACTAAGTAGATTGTCCATGAGTAGTGTGGCACATGTTGAAGAAGATAAGAAAGAATTGATTAAAGATGTTCATAGATTGGAACGTTTAGGTGTGCGTTTGGTCGATTCCAATGACGGAGGTGTTCTTGTTCGTAATGGTTCGGAATCATCTCTTGTAGTGAATGTTAAGGCCAAGCAAGACCAAGATCCAATGTTGGTTGAGTTAAAGAAGTCGGCTTTCAAAAACCCATTGAGGCTTTCTCTCAACGGGGAGATAGCGTACTACGTTACCAAAGTCGTTTATATGTACCTAATGTTGATGGGTTAAGAGAGTTGATATTAAATGAGGCTCATAGTTTCCAATACTCGATTCATCTGGGTTCCACCAAGATGTATCGTGACCTAAGAGAAGTGTATTGGTGAAATGGCATGAAGAAGGACATAGCGGAGTTTGAAATGCCAACAAGTTAAAGTTGAGCATCAAAGACCGGAAGTTCTAGCCCAAGACACCGAGATTCCTACTTGAAAATGGGAAGATGTGAATATGAATTTTGTAACAGGTTTGCCTCATACTAAGGAGCAACATGATTCTATTTGGATCGTTGTAGATCGGATGACCAAGTCAGCTCATTTTCTACGGTTAAGACTTCCCATGGTGCTGAAGATTATGCAAAGTTGTATGTTCGAGAGTTGGCAAGACTTCATGGTGTGCCCTTGTCTATCATATTGTATTGACCTACACAATTCACTTTACACTTTTGGAAGTCATTTCAAAAGAGTTTCGGTACAAAGGTTAAGTTAAGCACCGCTTTTCATCCTCAAACCGATGGTCAAGCCAAAAAAAAGATTCAAACTTTAGAGGATATGTTAAGGGCATGTGTTATTGATTTTAAAGAAAGTTGGGATGAACATTTGCCATTGATTGAGTTTGTCTATAATAATAGTTATCACTCTAGCATCTAAATAGCTCATTTCAAAGCATTGTATGGGAGGAGATGTAGATCCCCAGTGGGATGGTTTGAAGTGGGTGACATGGCCTTGATTGGTCTAAATTTTGTTATCAATGCTATGGAAAAGGTAAGACTCATAAGGGAGAGATTAAAGATGGCCCAAAGTCGTCAAAAGTCCTATTCCGATATTAGAAAAAGAGAACTTGAATTTGAGGTGGATGATTGGGTCTATTTAAAAATTCCACCCATGAAGGGTGTAATGTGTTTCGTCAAGAAAGAGAAGTTGAGTCCTAGATACGTAGGACCTTACAAGATATTTAGATGTGTTGGCAAGGTGGCTTATGACTTAGATTTTCCACTTGAGTTAACTATGGTTCACTAGTATTTCTTGTGTCGATGTTGAGGAAGTTTGGAGAATTTGACTTATGAAGAAATTTCGGTGGAAATTTTAGACCGGCAAGTCAAGAAGTTAAGGAACAAAGAGGTTGTGTCTGTCAAAGTATTATGGAGGAATAAACAAGTAGAAAGTGTTATTTGGGAGGCAGAGGCGGATATGATGAAACGATACCCGTACCTCTTTTCCTCTCCTCAAGCCTAAAGTAGTAAGTTATTCTTATTCAAGCTAGTTTGACTCTTACGTATTCAGTTCCTCCTTTGTCATTCATATGCATGCATGTTCATGAAAAAGTTGATTTCAAAGTTATGATTTTATGTTAAGTTGAAGTTTTCATGTTCCATGCATTTTAAGATGTCATCATGGTTATGTTGGGTTACTGGTCCTCTTTTCATGTCCTTCCTATGATAAGTTAATCTCATTTGAGAATGAATATTTCCAAGGGGAAGATATTATAAGACCCCGTAAGTCGAAAAGTTGGAACCAAGGAGAAAAGTCTTAAAATTTTGAACTCATCCGTATGAACGAGTCCCTGTACGGCTCGTAAAGCTTTCCATGGCTTGTAAAGTTGGGTGTAGAGTGACCCTTTGAACAAAAGTTGAAGTTTCCCTCAAGAGAGGTTCTACGACCTTTCAAGATGAGTCATCCTCGAGAAGACGTATCGTAGAAACCCCTCGTCAATCAGAGTTTAGAGGCCTTGTTCAAAGTTTCCCTAAGGCTAAGATGATGCTTGACAGGATGACTCATACAAGTAAGGACGGGTCATAAAGACAACTGTCACAAAACTTCAGAGACTTGAATTTTGCAAGTTTTTGGGACCTGCAGGATGAGCCCAAAAGATGGGTCATTTCCTTGATGATGGGTCGTAAACCCTCTTTAGACACTCAATTTTTAGACCTTTTCTCAAACCTGCAGAATGAGTCCTTTAGACGACTCATCGTAGCTAACATGGCCCATATAATAAGGTTCATAGGGTCAATTTTCCAAAATTAATGAAGGGCAATTGTGTCTTTTTCAAAGTTTGGTTCAATGAACCTAGACACTTTTATGTCCAAGTTCAAAGTCTATAAATACTCTATTCTCAAAATCTCCTCATATTCAATTCATTCTCTTAAAATTCCTAAGACAAGAACTCATAAGGACTTTCGAGGATTCTCTCCAAATTCAAGCTAGGGTTATCAGATTTATTCAAGGTTCTTCTTCAATTCCTTGTGAATTCAAGCAAGGTATGTGGGAATTGATTCATGAGCCCTTTTCACCCATGAAGTCCCAAAGATTTCTCTAGTTTTCATTCAATTTATAATTGATTTTGAATCCTAATTTTGATGAATTACATTGGGCTGAATTGATTTCATTTTTAGATGTTATCAATGATTTGTATATACATGTTTTCATATGAATTACATGATTTTAAGTTGATTCATAGATGCCCATGCATAAGAGTTATTTTCAAGCTATGATCTGAGCTAAAGGTGATTTTTATGAGTTAAATGATTTACAAAGATAGTTTTCAATGAGTTACAACTGAGATTATGATTTTTGAAGTTAAGTTGAGATAATAATCAGAGTTAAGATCATTAGATGTTTAAAGATGGTGATAAGGACAATTCTCACCAAAGTTATAGATTCTTATGAATCACCAAGTTAGATGAGCTATTCCTAAATATTTTAAAGATAGATTGATAGGCAGTTACTATCTTTCCCTACTATGTTATGAGTATGTTTTATGAGTTTCCGTTAGGATATTGACTAAGCACCGAGAAGACTTTTAGGTGGGGTTTGATCGAATAACGCAGTTGGTTATCCAAGGGAATCCTAGTAGCAACCTAAAATCTCAAACTACGTTGCCCATATAGGTTGTCTTTATAGCCTAGCTAGTGGATTCATATAGCCCAGTTGAGTTGAGTTGAGTTATCTTGGAGTATACCCTCGCAAGGTAGCCTCCCCAGTTTCGATACAGGAGTGATAGATCTGTCTCAATGCAGGAGTCATTGGATTCCATATAGTAGCTCGCATGGTCTTAGTTGTCGGTTAAAGGTTTTATCCCACACAAGTTTAAGTTAAGCTTTAAGATATCAAGTTATGAGTTGAAAGTTAAAATTTTATGATATGCATTGACCAAGAATTTCTTATGTTTAAATATTTCTTTTAAGCTATACTCATGCTCATTATGATCGGTCATGCATCCTATGGAATATTGATTATGTTCTCTTACTTGTCATGTATACCTCAAATACTTAGTACATTAAAACGTACTAGCATATATTTTCCCTATATTATCTCATAATGTAGGGACAGACGACACTCACAACTACCTTACTCATGGCTAGAGTTTTCTTTAGATCTCCAAGGAGTTGGTGAGAGGACAAGACTTTATTTTATGTTTCTATTGCTTAAACATTTATTCTATTGCTAGGGTGAGCTAGGAGCTTGTCCTAAGCCCCCATCTAAGTTTAAACTAGAGGTATGTTTTTACGATGTATTGGTGTAGTCCTATTTGGACGTCTATAGAGTTGGGTTTTCCTAAGTCCCTTACCCCACTTATGATTACTTCGCTTATATTTATATTGTTCTTTACCCTATGTATGCAATGAATGCTAAGATGGCTTATGGTTGGAGTCCCTCGCATCCGATCGATGCGTTACGACTAGGTCTTAGGACGGATTGTGACAGCAACCACACTAATTCAAACATAGTAGAAGCAAGACTCATATACTCAGCCTCAACTGAACTTCTTGACAATGTAGTTTGCTTCTTGGCTTTCTATGAGACTAAGGACTTACCAATCTTGATATGTAGCATGTAACAGACTTTCTGGTAAGTGGCCAAGAGGCCCAATCAGCATCATAGAATGTAGTGACCAATTCATCTGAGCAACTCGCAAACAATATGCCTTGTCCAGGTTGTCTCTTTAGGTATCTGACTACTCTAAATGTGAGACTTCTTTGGCTGATGTAGAAACTGACTCAAAGTTTGCGTACTAAAGGATATGTCTGGTCATGTCATGTTAAGATATAAGAGCTTCCCTATTAGTCTCTGATACATGGTCTAATCTACCAATGGATCTTCTGATGCTTCTTGGTTTTTCCCCATATCCTCATCATACTGCTTTGATGTTAGTTTGATGTTAACATCTATAGGAGTTCCTGCATGCTTGGTTGTTGTCATTCCAACTTCAGATATAAGCTCAAGGGCATACTTCCTTTGATGCATTAGTATCCCTTCTGTTGATCTAGTGAACTCAATGCCCAGAAAGTATTTAAAGCTTAAAATGTTACTGCAATAATGTTTTATAGTCAAATTTGCAGGATTCGATTCTATATTTGCAACATTCGATTCTATATTTGCAGAATTCAGTGGCCCGCGATTGGATTCTTAAGAAACGTTACTGTGAGTAACATTTTAGATGTAAATTGTGTCTCAGAGTAACGCATTATACAACGTTACTCGCAGTCAAGTATTTTGGTAAAAACGTTACTGACAGTAATGTTTCTTAAGTTAACGCTATCAGCAATAATATTTTACACAGCTGAATTTTTTTGAATAAAAATAGCCCAAAACATTACTAAGAAATACGTTTATACTAGTTTTGTAAATTTTTTAAAATACATATTATTTTGGTGAATTAGTTTAATTAATGGCTTAGTTTAGTCAAAAATTCCATTATTGGAAGTATGAAGGAGTTACAAGAGATGATGAAATTTTGTGGCAAACACGGTATGTTGTGTGACATAGAGCTTGTTTCAACTGACAAAATTAATGAAGCATTTGATAGACTTTCCAAGAATGATGTTAAGTTTCGATTTGTCCTCAATGTAGCTGTCCACCAACCTCAAGGCTTTAGAGATGGTGTTTCTTGTCTTAAGTTATTTGAAATTGTTATTGTAAGTTATTATTGTAAGATATTATTGTGCCAGCTTTTGGAGACTTTTCCATTATGTATCTTGATTGGAGTCACAAATCTCGATTTAATTTCAAATTGTAAGTGGTTTTTCTATCTAATGTTAATCTTTTTTATATAGTTCCAATTTTATTGGATGTCCACGAAGGAGATGCCTAGCGAGCATGAAAAATAACCTTTCACGGGCCAGTAATAAATATAAGTCCAGAATTAAACATCCCAAATATGATAAAATAATTAAACAGATGTTGTTATAAATCATATTCTTGTTTATAGAAAATGAAATAACAGTACATGCTACTAATAGTGGTCTTCCTCTATTTTAATACATTTCACATACTACTAATAGTGGTCTTCCTCTATTTTTATACATCTCAATCTCTCAGAAGCTAAACAAAGCTTAGTATCATAAGAGTTAGTTTCTTTATTAAGCGCACATTTGATAAGTGCCATCTCACCGTCATATGGATACGAATAGAGGAGCTTATAAGAAAGTTTCTTGTTTGTGCCAAGGGTTAATGTCATGGGAGCACCAGCACAACTACGATGGAGACTGAATTTACAAGTAGAGCAACGGTATGCTGCACCTTTTTCTTGAGTACAAGCTGAACATTTGAACTGTGGATGATTGGTATAGCTACCGAGTATAAGAGGGTGATTTGGGTGAAAATGGTGTTGTATCTTTCGCGGAAAAAGGAAACAAGTCTCGTCGATGAAGTAATTGCATAGCTGGCAAATGTAACCGGACAAAGCCTGGCTTGAACATATGCTGCAACCCGTGATTGATGCCTCATTCGTTTGTTTGATTGCTTTCAATGGATGTCTGTGGCTAAAGTGTGTAACTTCTCCGAGTTTGGATTGTTTTCCAGGACAACATTTTTGGAGAAGCAAGGATTTCTGTACTTGAGATAGAAAACTTTGATCTCCTATAACTCCAAGTTCTTCTTCAGCAGCACACTCGTAATGGCATATGTAATCAAACTCGCGATTGTAGAAAAGCCAAGCGGATTGCCTATTCATAACTTGGTTACAAATACAACATAACAGGGCTGCACCTTCACTTTGTAATGGAAAACAAGTGAAGAGATCAAGAGGGTATTTTACCTTATGGTTCAACGTCGTAGTCACAGTAGCACATTCAAGATGAAGATCAAATTTACACGAGTCACAATGATAGTAAAATGAAAACAATGAATGGTGAGGACAAGAGTTGTCATATCCACATGCCACACAACAGAATTCACTTTTTTCCACTTTCGAATTCCAAAGAGCGATAGGAAGAAGGGTGAGTGAATGCATAGGATGAAAATCATGTCGAATTCTTTTAGGAATGTTAGAGCATACCTCATGGAGAAAGTAATGACAACGATCACAACCATAAGATACCCCAGAAATTATAATAGTACACATGTTGCATCTAATAACTTCTGTTCCTTTAAGGTGAAATCTTAGCAAAGGATGCCTGTGGCTGAAATGCACAAGATCACCATCACGAAGACGAGGAGGGCCTTTTGACACACAACTTTCCTCCTCCTTAGAAATCAATTTAGATCCTGATTCCTCTTCTCCTGTTATTTCTCTTTGGATCTTTTCCTGCCTCAGCCTAAATCTGTACACAACAGAGTATTTCTTTGCTTCATCCAACTGATGTTCAGCTTCAGAAGCATCTGATTTTTTGTGCTCAACTATTTCTAACTTTTGAGGATGATGAGTTACCAACTGAAGAAGAAACTTGAGCACACAATAAACTAGAAGAATAGTTGGTAACCATACAGAAAGGCCTAGTAAACAACTGAATTCCAAGTTGTTATCATCAAAGCGCAAATATAGCATCTTCTTGTCGTCCGGCATCAACTGGTTGAGTATTTCTTCAATAATAGAGGACAAGTGAAATTATTGAACAAGCAAACGCAAAGAAGTCAATAAAAGTTAAAAGTGAAAAAGGCAAAAACAAGAAAAGAGATTAGGGAAAGGCAGAGAAATAAAGAAAGATTCCAGTTTTACAGTAACTTGCCTTTTGCAATAATTCACAGGCTAAATGATATTTTATATGAGGCCTTGGGTTTTAGAGTAAATTTCTCAAATTTGTTGTTCATAATGTTGCATTTAGCAGCCAAAGTTAGTGGCAGGAAAATGATCTTTATCTTTCTACAACTTTATTTATCATTAACATTTCTGTAATTTATATCACCTCTAGATCGTTCATCTATCTAATTTATTTTTTAGAATTTTTCTAATTATTATAAGGAAGAATTACTCACCTATAAATATAATGATGATTTTACTTTGTTATGTGTGTAAGAAAATATAAAGTGTAATGATGAAAAATATTATATTGTGCTTCTATTGAGATTAGCGTACTGAAAGAGAGAGTTGAGGTCAACTAATTTACTATATAAAAGAGCGTAATTAAATATTAAAGAAATGTTTTCTTTTGGTGGAGCTTTGAACTTTTCAATTAATCCTGATTTTTTGAGTTGTACGATATTGTTGGGTTGTAGTATCTTGGAGGGGACAAGTCAATAAATATACTATTGGATCAGTGTAGATTGTGCTGTAGTGAACTTGAATCTCCTTAAAAAGAGCGAGATATCCACGTCTCAGCCTGAATGATGATTTAATTCATTTTATTTTCAACGGAAAAGGTTCAAAAATACCCTTTAACGTATTAGAAATGGTTTAGAAATGCATTCCTCCCACCTATTGGATCAAAAATGTCCTTTAACATATAGAAATGGTTCAAAAATGTCCTTCTTCCACCTAAAAGTATGTTTACCAACTATTAAACACTATTTAATATATTTTATCAATAAATATAATATTAATATAATATTTTTATAACATCAAAATATTTTTAAAAATTCTTTTTAGCCTTCAAATTTGAATAAATTAAAACTCAACTTTTTAATTCATTTTACTTCTATTAGCATCTTAGTTATATATTTTTTCCATTGTTTAACAATTTTAGTCTTTTAAAACTATAAAAAGAAATTGTATAAATTATGTTAATTGATATTGTATTTAACTCAGAAAAAAATTCAACAAAAATTATCTTTTTATGGGCTTACATAATGAAATTTCTCTTCTCCGTGACTAAGACAATATTTTTATACAACATACATTCTGATTAATTCACACGTTAGTTCTTATATTTTATTTAAAGCAAATACTTCTATTAGGTTATACAAACAAGAAAGATTTTTAAAAAAAAAACTAAATAATTGTCAAATTACTGTTAAAAAAATTATTGACATATATAATTAGAATTAGTAAATTTTTGAGTCACTTCTAATATTAATGAAATTTTTATCTAATAGGTAGAGGGAAGGGCAAATTTGAACTATTTCTAATAGGTTAAAGGCATTTTTGATCCAATAGGTGGAAGAATGATATTTTTGAACCATTTCTAATACGTTAAGAGCATTTTTTACCCAATTGATGGAAGGAAGGGTAAATTTGATCTAATAGATGGAAGGAGGGCATTTCTAAACCATTTCTAATAAGTTAAGAGTATTTTTGAACTTTTTCCGTATTTTCAACTGTAAGTTATTATATTTGTGATATATACACCAATAGAAAATTATGAAGAAAAGTCGTATTTTTTTATTTTGTATCAATAAAATCACTAAATTTTACTTGGATAATTTTCATCCCTACTCTATGAGTAACCATCAATCACCATCACTAACCACTTCTATCATCACAATCATCACTATTAGACGTGTGGCGGTATGTTGTGCTATTGGTCTCCTGTGGTGGACATCAGCTATCTGAAACTTATGGTCACTCCTTAGATGAACAAAAGAGGGTCACTTATCACAGGCAACTTCACCGACGAAGGAGGACTTTCACATCCCTCAGAACTCATTTGAAATATAATATCTCGGATTCAAACCAAATATGTAAATTGACTATAAAATATATTTTGGACCTGTTGGAATCATTAAATCACTAAAATTGGGTCATCTTGATTGAAAGTTGACATTGATTAAATTTAATTTTTTTTAAAATTCTAAAATTCAATAAATGATTCGAATCACTTTCGAGCATCTCGGAATCCATAAAAACCACCCAACAAAGTTATAAATCATCCTATGAACCTAGCTATAGGAGTTGTCAAAACTCTAATTTGACCTTATTAATGTATAATGTTGACTCTGGTCAAATTTATCAAACCTCAAACCTTCAAAATTGAAAAATCTCATCTGAAAATCATATAATTACCACGAGAATTGCACCAATCTTCCTGTCAAGTCACCAAAGACATACAAAAATCATGGGAAACGTCAAAACATGGAAAATATGCAAAACTCAAAATGAACATGAGGATCGTTACAAGTCACTTATGGGATGAGAGTGTGGCTACAGTCTGTTTTAGGTGCTTGGAGATGAAAAAAATTGAAAAATCAGCTCCCAAGTAGGCTAATTTTCAATCGCTAATCGTCGCTAGTCATATACAATGGCTTATTTGTTTAAATTTTGTATTTTTTTTCTAGCTTCAGCTTAATATATAATGCAAATTTTACCCCAGCTCCTCTAGAAGAATAAATGAGACATGTTCATTAAGTGATCTCAATTTGCATCCATAATTCATTACTTCCATAACTTTAATTTCATAACCATAACTCTTAAATGTATAGTTAATAGTCATGTTTCTCACCTCCTTCACAATTCCTCCGTATAATAGAGGCATTGTACGTTTTAATTGGTGATAGTTTAAAAAATAAGAAAATCTTTCTCTTTCATTTTTACATTTCTTGTCTACATCATATTCCATATTACTCTTATTTTACAACACGTTGATGATCTTAAACCTTAATAGTTATGTTACATAAGAACCATTTATGCAATTAATTAACTCATACTAGAATTGGCATACTCCCTTCTTCTCATTTTATATGATAATTTTTTTAGTCCGCTCCAAAAAAAAATGTTATCTTAATATAATTAGAAATAACTTAACTTTAAAATTCCTATTTTACCCTTAATAAAATGATTTATAGCTGCACAAATATCTAAAGATTGTTTTATACCATGAATTTTAAAAGGTTTCCTTCTCTTTTTTTTGAATATCGTAAAAAATTAAATTGTGCCACATATATAAAATGAGACGGAGAGAGTACCACTTTTGGTTAATCTAGTGTTACTTTAATACTTTTTTAAAAAATAATTAGATCTAGATCTATTGATCATATGTTTGTACCGTTGGATTTTGTTTTTCTCCCAACATTTCAACTAGCCGTTAATCATTGGTTAAACGGCTAATTAAATACATGACCAAATCACTTCTTCAAATACCCCATTTTTCAATTTTTCTCCTCCAAAATCACCAACAATTTCTAAAATACATTCAAAAATTCAAATTTCTTCATCAAATTCAATCCAATGGGTACTCTTTCCATCGTCACGTCAACTGAGTCCAAGTCTCACTGTCAACCATCTCATCAAATATTTCGTTTAACCAATTACATTCTCTTAGGTGCATCATCGAGTTGTATCTTTCTTACCCTCTCTTTACGCCTAATCCCATCGTTATACGGTGGCCTTTTCATCCTCCTCCATGTTCTCACAATCGCGGGTGTAGTGCCCGGTTGCACGGACACTGCAACCCTAGCGGGCTCCAACAATTGTTATGCCATTCATATGGTTGCTACCGTTTTAACGGCAATATTTCAAGGATCGTCTGCTGTGCTTATTTTCACAAAGAGTTATGATTTTTTACGAGAATTAAAGTCTTATGTTAGAGAAGAAAATGGTGTTGCAATTTTGAAATTGATTGGTGGATTGTCAATTTTGATATTTTTCTTGCAATGGGTGGTTTTGATAGTGGCTTTTGTTTTGAGGTACAATGCCTTTGTGGAAGGGAATAATGGTTCAAATTCTAAACAAAATGAGACTTTGAAAGGATGTCCTGGTCCAATCCAAGTATAATTTTATAAAAAAGGCAGTTCGGTGTACAAAATACATCTCGCATTGGAAGACCGCACTCTAAGAAATGTGATGTAGACAACTTATGTACTCATCACACGTATTAGTGCAGGTTATTTCCACGATTCGAATACATGACGGCCATATCGAAGCAACGCTTGTGATGATAATATTTGTTTTTACTTTATTTGGGTAGAATAACTGTGTTCCACACCTTGGAGCTCTACGGTGAATTATTTATTCATACTAAAATAATAGGGTACTAAAAATTAATAAAGTGTGAGGATTATTTTTTGCTTGTTAGTTTTGAGTTCATGCTCAAGATTTTCTGAATTGAGTTTTACTAATTGCGATTGAGATCTTAATTTTATTTACTAAAAAAAAAGAAGAAGAAAATGTATTTGGTTAGAATCGATTCTTAGTTCTCAAAGTACATAACTTAACCTTCCAGCACTATTAAGTTTCCGTATAGTATGGTGTCAACAGTTAATATTATATCAATTTTAAAAATTATATAAATAAAATATTTAATTTTACAGAGAAATCATGAATTCACGTGTCCCAGATTTATACCTATAAATTCACCACTCGCCACTGATCTCATCGATAGGTTTTACCATTGGTAATTTTTACTACATCAGCCATTAAGTATTATAACAAAGCAAAGAATGGTAATAATAGTGAACATAGCTAGGGATGATACAAGAAACTATGATCCGAAGAATCTCAATAGTAATTCCACCAACAATTCTTTGAACTATTGCTGAAAATTTTCGTTGAATTAGATATATATATCAAGGGTTGTGCTAATTATGAACTATAAATCGATGGTCAGCTTTATTTATGTGTTTATGAAGAAAATTGATGGTTGTAATTTAAGAATCGAAAACTATGCATACATAATCATAGGATGTTCCGTCCGTTAAAATAAAAGTTAAAGAGGATATTTATTTTCGACACGCTCTTTATATAGACATTCGAGGTGACATGTCTGTGATGATTTGTGGTCGAATTTTTTTTATGTCACGTTCGATTTTCCTTTTGCCCTTTTGGTGTATGAGAGGTCATTTATTGGAATTAGGAGTCGAAAGGACAATTTTTTTTTCCAAAAATTTCAAAATGGTGATTAATTTTAGGATGAAACCAAAAGGGTAAAAACGCACCCTGGCGTGTGACTTTTCCTTTATCAGTTGACATCTGTAAGTCAATCTTTAAAGAAAGTTGCATGGCAGGATGCGACTTACAAGTTGCACCACAACCTACGACTTCCTTTAAATTATGGGCCCACGTGCCTCTTTTCACCCTCACCCCCACCCCGTTGCCCACCCCCCAGCCCACCCCCAATCCAAAAATCCTTTTTATAATTTAGGTATTATATTTTTTATATAAATTTGTATAATTAAAAATACTTTTACTATTGTCACGATCCAAATTCGGATGTGATGGCACTTGTCCTTTCCCATCGGATAAGTCACCCTCAAATCCAACATTTCGATAAATAAAGCAAAAATAATCTAAATAAGTAAATGATAAACCAAAAGAGGAAGTCTTTCAACTTAAATACCCCCAAAGATTGGTTGTCATATGTGCAAACCGCTAAATAACGAAACTGAAATAAAAGTACAAATCTCAATATGTCTTCAACTCTCAAACAGAATAAAGCATAAAAATATAGAAAGTACGAGAGCTTGTTCGATATCAATGGCTACCTCTCTCAACTCCCAGAAGTCGCGAATGATCAAAAAGAAACGGTGATCAAAGTCTGGGCTCAGAACCTACACAAGTGTAGAAGTAAGGGTGAGTACCAAACAACACGGTACTCAGCAAGCTAAATAGAAAAATTAAGTAAATCTAATAGAATGCACGAACTCCTTTTCCAACCCAACCGAACTTCTAGACTACAACCTGCACGGAAATCAACCCAACCTAACAATACATACTATACAGTTCAATAAATTTAAGATTACAGCTCAATATCACAATATGTATCGTACAAATACTCACAAGTCACAAATAGACATCAAACTATCAACACAGATATGCAGAATATGTGTATACACACTCAATGATCATGCATGTGTGCAATTGCCGGCAAAGACCTCGACATAATAAACTCTGACTGAAAATGATCTCGATCTCATAGTCTTTGATTGAAAATAACCTCGATCTCATAATTTCTGACTGAAAATGACCTCGGCCCCACAATCTTACTAAAAATGACCTCGTCCATATAATCTCACCGGAAATCCTTGGCCATATAATCTCGCCAAAAATTACCTCCGCCATATAATCTCTCGCTAGAAATGACCTCGGTCATATCATATCTCTGACCGTAAGTGACCTCGGTCTCACAATTAAAAACCTCTCATCACAGTGTTCCAAAATCAATGCAACAACATGCTCACACAAATAATGAGAAATAATTCATTCAGGCAAACCGTAATCACAATTAGCTATCAAGTATTTCATCAAATACACATAGATATCTAGATTACGGCATGTAATATTCAATACTCAATAATATCATATATCGTCTTTTATTAACTCTGTCTATTCATTTTAGTTTAATTCATATCACAATCAAACCCGTAATCTCATCCCCATTACACCCCAACACATATACAATAGGATATTCAAAAATTCTAAGAGATTCACGGAGTTTTAAGAGTCCACTTGCCTTAGCCAAGACGCGATCAATCAATTCACGTGTGTTTTGCCCTTCCGATTATACTCCAAATCTCCACAATCTATTCAAGTATTGCTTCATAATCGGAACGATACTAAGAATGTGAAATTCGGCGAAAAAGGGTCAAAGACTCAAAATTCGACTTCAAAAAATAAGGGTTTAAATCCTAGAATTTTTGGATGAAATTGGTTCTCTTAGTCATAGGAACTCAATAGAAAATACTGTTTCAGATACCCAGCCTTAATCAAGTCACAATCACCATTTTTAAGAATTCTCAAAGTTCTTGAAAAAGGGCTCATTTCACCGATTGAATCCCCAAATACATATTAAAATCATCAATTAATCATTGGAAAATGACAAAGTAGAGTCAAAATAACTTACCCAATGAAATCCCACGAGAAATTCTTCTCCAAATTGCCCCTATCGAGCTCCAAAGTTCAAAAATGGATAAAATAGCATAAATCCCGACCAAAACCACTCTCTAAGTTGCTTAAGCGACTGGGGTTCGCTTAAGTGGACCTCACTTTTGCGATAACTTGGTCACTATCGTGACCCCTGCTCCCTCGCTAAAGCGGCTGCTTAGTCGCTTTCGCAACCCTTCACAAAATTTGGATCTTCACTTTTGCGAAGGGGTTCTCACTTAAGCGAGTGTCGCGATCGCGACTTACCCCCTCACGATCGCGAGATCCGCAACAGGCACAATACATCAGAACATCTTACAAGTCTCAAAGTGTCTGAATTCACCCTTGGGATTTGCTCGGGGTCCCGTATAGACAAACCATATATGCAACCCTATTAAACTCGATATTTCGGACTCAAGAAACCATCGAAATTCAATATCGAGGCCTCATTGACCCAGAAACCAAAAAGTCGCAACTAAACTAACATTATGCCTCAAAAGACCAAAACGCCCTCGAAACTTCTAAAAAATACACAGGAAGTCTCCCTATGCCTAAAACCACCCTTCAAATCCAACGGAGTTGCCGGAATTGAATTCCGAGCATTCGATCCTCAATTGTTGACCAAAGTCAAACCTATGGCCAAAAACTCAAATATTTCCAACTCAACCCCTCAAATACATGATATGACCCCGAATGTGATTCCGTTAATTCTCCTATACCAATTTCAACGTTTCAAAACTAATGAAATCGATGAACTTTCATTTCGAGACTCGAAACCCCAAATGACCTCAAATACAACTTTTAAGTCATTCTAAACCTCTAAAACTCAAGGTTTACCAAAAATCTCAATTTTTCAAGAAAACTACGAAATCGACATCAAATATCAATCAAATATGACTCGGGAAAACTATCGAGAGGGGTAAAATAGTCTTTTTATGAAAATTTCTAAAAATGACCTTCAGGGTCATTACATCATCCACCACTAAAAATCATGTTCGTCCTCGAACATAAAGTAAAAAAATACCTGAAGCCTCGAAAAGCTGTAGATATCGGGCCCGTATGTCGTCCTTTGACTCCCAAGTCACCTTTCCGACTGAGCGGTGCCTCCATTGTACCTTCACTGAAGTTATTTCCTTGGTCCTAAACTTACGGACCTATCTATCAAGAATGATTATGGGCTTCTCCTTAAAAGTCAAATCTAGACCCAACTCTATCATGTCAAGAGATAACATATGAGACTCGTCCGGCACATAATTCCGAAACAAAGAAACATGAAACACAAGATGTACCACTGATAAGCTAGGTGGCATGACCAATATATAATCCACCTCTCCTACTCGCCCCAAAATCTCAAATAGGCAAATAAACCGTGAGCTAAGTTTGCCCTTCTTTCCGAAATGCATCACGTTCTTCATGGGCGACACTTGGAGCCAATGTGGTCACCCTCTATGAACTCCAATGGTCGAACCTTCCTATCCACATTGCTCTTTTGCCTAATCTGGGCTGTCAAGAGCCTACCCTAGATAATCCAAACCTGCTCTGTGACATCCCTAAGTAAGTCTGTATCTAAAGAGTCCATCTCAGCTGAATCAAATCACCCAATAGGAGATCGACACCGCCTACCATATAATACCTTGAATGGGGCCATTTGAATGCTAAAGTGATAATTGTTGTAGTAGGAAAACTCTGCTAAGGCCAAATATTGATCCCACCTAGCACCAAAATTAATAACACAAGCTCGGAGCATATCCTCCAACACCTGAATCATCCGTTCGGATTGACCATCAGTCTGTGGATGTAAAGTTGTACTCATATCAATCCTAATGCCCACACCCTCTTATAAAGCCTCTCAAAAATACGAAGTAAACACTGAATCCCAATCCGAAATAATGGATACTGGACTCCAAGAAGCCGAATGATCTGACTGATAAACAACTAAGCTAGTTTATCAGTTGTGTACTTCACCTTAACTGGAATGAAATGGGCAGACTTGGTCAGACTATCGACCAACACCCATATAGAATCATAACCACTTACGGTAGAAGCCAAACCCACAACAAAGTCCATGGTGATCCATTCCCACTTCCAAGTACGAATCAGCATCCTCTGACTCACCTCCAGGCTGTTGGTGTTCACACTTGACCTGTTGACCGGACAAACACTTGGACACAAACTCTGCGATGTCTCTCTTCATCCCATACCACCAGTAATGCTGAGTAAGGTCGTGATACATATTTTCCGTGCCTGGATGAATAGAATATCGAGAGCAATGAGCCTCCTCTAGTATCAATCTGATCAAATCGCCCACCTTGGGCACGCAAATTCGGTCCCCAATCCTCAAAAACATCCTCTGAATCAAGTTTAGCCTTCTTGGCTTCACCCCTCAACACCTTGTCTCGAATGAGACATAGCTTTTCATCATCAAACTGCCTCTCCCGAATCTGCTCAACTAAGAAAGAGCAGGTCTCAATAAAAGCAATAAATCCTCCACTCTCCTCGAAAACTCATAATCGGACACGGTTGTTAGCTAACCTCTGAATATCTCTAGCCAAGGGCCTCCTTTTAATACTAATAGCGGCGAGAATTCCCATACTAGGATCATTCCTACTCAAAGCATCGGCCACCACATTGGCCATCCTCGGGTGATACAAGATAGTCATGTCATAGTCTTTCAGTAGCTCAAGCCATTTATGTTATCTCAAATTCAGATCCCTCTGACTGAAGATGTACTAAAGACTCCGGTGATCAGTGAATACCTCATAATGCACACCACACAAGTAATGACTCTATATTTTCAATACAAATTCCACCACCGCTAACTCTAGATCATGAGTAGGGTAGTTTTTCTCATGCACCTTCAACTGTCTAGAAGCATACGCAACTACCTTCCCTTTCTGCATCAAAATTCCACCTAAACAAACACTAGAAGTATCACAATACACAATAAAGTCTACACCCTCCTCAGGTAAGGTCAAAATAGGAGCAAAAGTCAACAAGGCCTTGAGCTTTTGAAATCTTGCCTCATACTCATCGGACCTATGAAAATCTAGTGACTTCTGATTCAGTCTAATTAGTGAGGCCGTAATAATAGAGAATCCCTGCACGAAGTGTCGATAATATCTAGTTAAACCTATAAAACTCCAAATATTAGTGGGGGAAGTAGGCCTGGTCCAGCCTTTAACTTCCTCAATCTTGGCCGGATCTACCCTAATACCCTCCTTGGACACCACGTATCCTAGAAATGCCATAGAATCAAGACAAAACTCAATTGAGAGAACTTGGCATATAATTTTTGCTCCCTCAACTTCTGAAGCACCAACCTCAAATGACTAGAATGATCCTCCTCTGTCTTGGAGTACACCAAGATAATATCAATGAAAACAATCACAAAAGAGTCCAGATACGTCCTAAATACCCTATTCATCAACTCCATGAATATTGCCAGAGCGTTAGTCAGCCCAAATGACATAACCAGAAACTCATAATGGCTATAACGAGTACGGAAAGAGGTCTTAGGAATGTCAGATGGTCTAATCCTCAACTGATGATACCTGGATCTCAAATCTATCTTAGAGAACAAGGCCTCTCTTTGAAACTGATCAAACAAATTATTAATACGAGGAAAAGGATATTTGTTCTTAACTGTCACCTTGTTCAACTGTCTATAATCGATGCACATCCTCATAGACCCATTTTTTTTCTTCAAAAACAGAACCAGTGTACCTCAAGGTGACACACTAGGGCAAATAAACCCCTTACTCAACAGATTCTGCAATTGATCCTTCAGCTCTGCTGGAGCCATGCGATAAGGTGGAATAGAGATGGGCTTAGTGCCCAGCTCTAAGTCAATTGCAAAATCAATATCCCTATCCAGAAGAACTCCTGGAAGATCAGTAGGAAACACATCAGCAAACTCCTTAACTACGGGAATAGACTCCATGGGAGGTGACTTAGCACTAGTATCCAAAACAAAAGCCAATAGGACATGCACCCTCTATAATCAATCTCTGAGCACGCAAATAAGAGATGACCTTACTAGGATAAGAACCACTAGTGCCCTTCCACTAGATCCTCGAAACACCCGGTATCGCTAAAGTCACAATTTTAGCATAACAATCAAGAATAGCAAGATAAGGAGAAAGTCAATCCATACCCAATATCACATCAAAGTCTACCATCCCTAATATAATCATATTTACCCAAGTGCCATACCCGGCTAAAGAAACAATACAGGATTGATACACTCGATCTAGCACTAAAGGCTTACCCATGGGTGTAGAGACATGTACAAGAACGGGCATGCGATCACAAGTCAAGTCAAATCCAGAAGAAAAATAGGTAGACACATAGGAGAACGCAGATCCAGGATCAAATAACACAGATGCAAATCGATGGCAATTCGGGATGATACCTGTAATGACCACATCAAAAGTCTCAAAGTTGGGCCTCTTTAGAAAAGCATAGCTTTGAGATCCTCTACCACTACCCGCCTGAACTCTACCCCTACCTCGTGAAACCATAGAACCACCACCAGAGGCTCCACCACCTCTACCTGTCTAAGATCTACCCCAGCCTCTAGCCGAAGGCACCGAATCTCTCTTTAGAGCCACTGAATAAGTGCACTGGGGGACCTGAGTGAGTCTGTAGTGGGCACTAGCACATAAAATGACCCAAATATCCATAACTAAAACACGACTCGGGACAAAAAACTACGACGACCTTGATGGAATATCATAACCACCTCAGCCTAAACTTTGAGACCCTCGAACTAACTGCCTACTATCATCTACTGGCATAGAAGCATGAATAGGTATTTGGCACTGAAACTGACTGTCATGCCTATGTGAACCCCTACCTCCAAAAAAAGTACCCAAAAATTGACCACTAGCATAGGCCCTCTTGGGGTACCCAAACTCCTCTCTAACCGTCAATTTCGCCTCCTTGGTGGTACTCACAATGGACTGGAAGGAAGTCCCCTCACGGGCCTACCTAAATATATAGGATTGAATAGAAAAGGCTAAACCCTTCACGAACCTGCAGACTCTCTCGCATCATCCGGGATCAACGTTGTAGTATGCCTCGACAAGTGGTAGAAATGGGCCTCATACTCAGCAACTGACATGACGCCCTGAGCCAAACTCTCAAATCTCAGTCTACTCTTCTCTCGTACACTCCATGGGATGAAGCAATCTTTAAAAGCATTAGCAAAAACTCCTTATTTAATCGGAGGGGATCCAACTGATCGGGACCTCATAAATGTCCTCCACCACTCCCTGACTGACCCACGGAGCTGGAGTGCAACAAATCGAACATCCCAAGCATCAGCCATGCTCACTACCTCTAATATCTCACGACACAATATCAAAAACTCATGTGCATCCTCGCTCTTACCATACTGGAACTGGGGTGGTTTCATCTTTTGAAATCGCTCATAAAACAGCTGATCTGCTATAGTCATAACCATATCTGGAGAAATCTGCGCATCGGCAGCTAGTGCGGGACCAATAGTGGCTGGCCCACCTGAACCTGAACCACTAGGACTTGATGTTGCTCTAGAGTCTGTACACAACTCTAGTCTGTGAACCCTGTGGCGTGCCTGCAGCACCCTCAGTGAAACTCTCCAACATACCTAGCATCCTCAATAAGGTCTCTTAAAGCAATGGCGGTGCAGGCTCTGGGAACCTGGTCCTCAGCAATCTCAACCTGTGGCTCTAGGAAGGCCTCTCTAGCACGACTTTGGGTAGGTGTCGTTCCTCGAGCATGACCTCTACCAACAACTGCTCCATGGCCTCATTCTCTCACGTGACCCCTACCTCTACCCTTAGCTGGGGTCTCAATAGCTGCCTCAGGGACTACCTTCCCTCTACCAATAGATAGATATAGATCTAGTCCTTGACTTCTGCCAATACAACACGTCACACTCAGCACTAGCGATAATGACTTGGCATAATAAGAAAGAATGAATAAAGGAAGTTTTCTAACAGTCTTCATAGCCTCTCAAAGATAAGTATAGACGTCTCCGTACCGATCCTCGAAACTCTACTTAGACTTGGTTTGTACACGTGAGACCTATTAACCTGGGGCTTTGATACCAAATTGTCATGACTTGAATCCAAGTGTGATGGCACATGTCCTTTCCCACCAGACAAGTCAGCCTAAAACCTAATATTTCGATAAATAAAGCAAAAACGGTCTAAATAAGTAAATGTAAACCAAAAATGAAAGTCTTTCAACTTAATACCCCAAAGATTGGTTGTCACATGGAGGTCGAGCATAATGATCCCTCTATACAAAAATAAAGGGGATATCCAGAGTTGCAACAACTATAGAGGTATTAAGCTACTAAGCCATACTATGAAACTGTGGGAAAGAGTGGTAGAGATGAGGGTGAGGAGAGACGTGTCTATTTCAGAGAACCAGTTTGGATTTATGCCGGGACGCTCAACTACAGAAGCCATCCATCTTATGAGGAGACTGGTGGAGCAGCATAGGGAGAGGAAGAGGGACTTGCATATGGTATTCATCGACCTAGAAAAGGCTTATGATAAAGTCCCAAGAGAAATACTATGGACATGTTTGAAGGCTAAAGGTGTACCTATGGCATACATTAGGGTGATCAAGGACATGTACGAGGGATCCAAAACCAGGGTAAGGACAGTAGGAGGGGACTCAGAGCACTTCCCAGTGGTGATGGGGTTGCATCAAGGATCAGCTCTTAGTCCTTTTTTATTTGCCTTGGTGATAGATGGATTGACGCGACAAATTCAAGGTGCGGTGCCATGGTGTATGCTTTTCGCGGATGACATAGTCCTGATCGATGAGACTCGCCACGGAGTTAACGCTAAGCTGGAGGATTGGAGACATACCTTGGAGTCTAAAGGGTTTAAGTTGAGTAGGACAAAGACAGAGTACTTAGAGTGCAAGTTCAGTGAGACACCTCAGGAGGTTGATGTTGAAGTTAGGCTTGGTGCTCAGGTCATCCAAAAGAGAAGTAGTTGCAAGTATCTTGGGTCTATCATGCAAGGCAGCGGGGAGATTGACGATGATGTCACACATCGTATTGGGGTAGGGTGGATGAAATGGAGGCTCGCTTCCGGAGTGCTATGTGACAAGAATGTGCCACCAAAACTTAAGGGCAAGTTCTACAAAGTGGTGGTTAGACCGGCTATGCTGTATGGGGCGGAGTGTTGGCCAGTTAAGACTTCTCACATTCAAAAGATGAAAGTTGCTGAGATGAGAATGCTGAGATGGATGTGTGGGCACACCAGGAGCGACAGGATTAGAAATGAGGCTATTCGGGACAAGGTAGGAGTGGCCTCGGTGGAAGACAAGATGCGGGAAATACGACTGAGATGGTATGGACATGTGAAGAGGAGAGACACAGATGCCCCAGTGCGGAGGTGTGAGAGGCTGGCCATGGATGGTTACAGAAGAGGTAGGGGTAGGCCGAAGAAGTATTGGGGAGAGGTGATTAGACAGGACATGACGCAGTTACAGCTTACGGAGGACATGACCTTAGATAGGAGGGTGTGGAGGACCCACATTAGGATAGAAGGCTAGTTCATAGTCTCGTTATTCTTCTCTATTCATAGGTGTAGTAGTGCATTACGATCTCTTGCGCTTTGACTTCTGATTTCTGTTATTTCTGTTATTATTTATTACTTTCTATGCTTTGATTACTCAATTTTACCTGTGACGCTTTCATTATTTATTTAATCGTTATTTGTTATTAGTCTTTATTTATTTGTATTTATTTGTCATCTATTCGTTATTTGTTTGTTGTTTTTTTTCTCATAAAGCTTTTAATTTTCTATTCTTATCTAACATTTTTTTATGCATTTATGCTTTTACTGAGCCGAGGGTCTCCAGGAAACAGCCGTCCTACCTTGGTAGGAGTAAGGTCTGCGTACATTCTACCCTCCCCAGACCCCATGTTGTGGGATTTCACTGGGTTGTTGTTGTTGTTGTTGTATGTACAAGTCGTTAAATAATGAAACTAAAATAAAAGTACAAGTCTCAATATGTCTTCAACTCTCAAATAGAGTAAAGCATAAAAATATAGAATGTACGAGAGTTTGCTAGATATCAATAGCTATCTCTCTCAACTCCCAAATGCCGCGAATAATCAAAAAGAGACGGTGATCAAAGTCTGGGCTCAGAACCTACACAAGTGTTGAAGTAAGGGTGAGTACCAAACAACACGGTACTCAGCAAGCTAAATAGAAAAATTAAGTAAATCTAATAGAATGCACGAACTCCTTTTCCAACCCAACCAAACTTTTAGACTACAACCTGCACGAAAATCAACCAACCAAATAATACATACTATACAGTTCAATAAGGTTCAGATTACAGCTCAATATCACAATATGTATCGTACAAATACTCACAAGTCACAAATAGACATCAAACTATCAATACAGATATGCAGAATATGTGTATACACACTCAATGATCATGCATGTGTGCAATTACCGGCAAAGACCTCGACATAATAAACGCTGACTAAAAATGACCTCGATCTCATAGTCTCTATCGAAAATAACCTCGATCTCATAATCTCTGACCAAAAATGACCTCAGTTCTACAACCTCGCTAGAAATGACCTCGGTCATATAATCACACCAAAAATGACCTCGACCATATAATCTTATCGGAAATGACCTCGTCCATATAATCTCCCATCGAAAATGACCTCAACCATATAATCTCCCATCGAAAATAACCTCAACCATATCATATCTCTGACTGGAAGTGACCTTGATCTCACAATCAAAAACCTCTCCTCACAGTGTTTCAAAACTAATGCAACAGCATGCTCACATATGTAATGAGGAATAATCAATTTAGACAAACTGTAATCACAATTAGACTATCAAATATTTCATCAAATACACATAAATATCTAGATTACGGAATGTAATATTCAATACTCGATAATATCATACATCGTCTTTCATTAACTCCGTCTATTCATTTTAGTTTAGTTTGTATCACAATCAAACCCATAACCTCATCTCCATTACGCCCCAACACATATACAACAGGATATTCGAGAATTTTAAGACATTCATGGAGTTTTAAGCGTCCACTTGCCTTAGCCAAGACTCGATCAAACAATCCACGTGTGCCTTTCCCTTCCGATTATACTCCAAATCTTCACAATTTATTCAAGTATTGATTCATAATCAGAACCCAACTCCGAACGATACTAAAAATGTAAAATTCGACGAAAAAGGGTCAAAGACTCAAAATTTGACTTCATAAAATAAGGGTTTTAATTCGGAAATTTTTGGATGAAGTTGCTCCTCTTAGTCTTACGAACTCAATAGCGAAAAACATTTTAAAAATCAAGCCCTAATCAAGTCACAATCACCAATTTTAAGAATTCTCAAAGTTCTTGAAAAAAGGTCATTTTCATCCATTGAAATTCCCAAATACATGTTTAAATCATCAATTAATCATTGGAAAATGACGAAGTAGAGTCAAAATAACTTACCCAATGAAATCCCATGAGAAATCCTTCTCTAAATCACCCCTACTGAGCTCCAAAGTTCAAAAATGGAGAAAATAGCATAAACTCCGGCCAAAACCCCTCTCTGATGTCGCTTAAGCGATTGGGGGTTCGCTTAAGCTTGGTCTCTTTCGTGACCCCCGCGCACTCGCTAAAGCGACTGCTTAGTTGCTTTCACGACCCTTCACAAAATTCAGACCTTCTCTTTCGCGAAGGGGTTCCCGCTTAAGTGAGTGTTGCGATCGTGACCTACCCCCTCGTGATCACTAGGTCTGCAGTAGGCACAATACACTAGAAAATCTTTCAAGTCTCAAAGTGTCCGAATTGACCCTCGGGATTCATTTGGGATCTCGTATAGACAAACCATATATGCAACCCTAATAAACTTGACGTTCTAAACTCAACGAAACCATCAGAATTTGATTTTGAGGCATTCTTGATCCGAAAACCAAAAAGTCGCAACTAAACCAACATATAACTACACATCCCTTTTTACCATATTTTTTTATTTTTCCTACTATTTCAAAAAATATCAAAAATCCATTCTTGTGATCCCATCATCCCCTTTTCCAGATACATCAATTCAAAATATCATACCCATGATTTCCTTTCTTTTTTCACTCCACAAATCTCTTCACAGTTACATCCATTAATCTATTTTTTAATTTTAAATATTTTCTCTTTCCAATTAATGATTTCATGTTATTCAAGGGGTAAATTTCTTTCCATCACTTAAATTTTTATTTTTTTTTAGTTTTTTCATCTTAAAAAATTAATGATAAATATAGATGAAGGTCGATTTTTGTTGTTCATCTTTTTGTGATACATATAGGTTCACATTTTTAATGTATCTAACTGTTTTTGTTTCTTAAAGTAATGTATAATGCCTTCGTTTCAATATTATGTTACATTACATTTGAATTATATTTTTGAGATGGATAAATTTATCATAATACATTACTATTTATTTACCTTGTTTGAATCGTTAAGTGCATTATTTCTACTAGATACATTAAATAGGTAATTATTGCCATAAGATGTTATATTTAAGATAGAGACATTACTGGTAGTTGTTATGTATCAAATACATTTATTATAAATTCAAATTTATGTATCATGTCCAGAATTCATATGTATCAGAAAAAGATTAACAACAAAAAATCAAAAAATCCAACCAGCTGTTCTATCAATGTTGTGTCATATACATAACTATGAATATGATACAAATTGTTGTTGTTATAAAAACACTAATGTTTATATATCAACAATTATATTTAATAATATCTACAGATACACAACCTTCTAGTTGAATAAGTTAAGATGTATGTATTTGATAGTAAAAAATAACAAAATTTGTAATAGTTATGTATCAAATAAATAACTATGAACATGATACATACTAATTTGTATTTTAATAAATTAAGGTTATGTATCAAAACTAATATTTGAACACAATATATTATGCATGATAAAAATATAATGTATCATAATATTGAAACGAAGTCATACTACATTAATTTAAGAAAGAAAACCAACTAGATACATTAAAAATATGAACCTATATGTATCACAAAAGATAAACAACAAAAGATAGAAAAAAAATCAACAATCTGATTTGTTGAAAACAAAAAAAGTGATGACAAAATCCTTCTACACATTCTTCTTTGCTCTGTACCAACTCTCGTAACTTTTTTTCACTTTTAACAATGGTTCCATCCATTAATCTTGACTCAAAGTCCTTACCGGAGCCACCACCAACTCCCGTATTTTAACCAATAACAATTCTGTCACTTTTGTATCGTTCATACCTCACCTCACTTTTTTAGATTTCAGAATATCTCAATAAAATTGACAGGTTCATGTTGTATAAGTACAATTTGTCGACAATTTTGATTCAAAAATTGAGAGTTTTTTTTGGAAGAATGGGAATTAGAATTTTGAATTTTGAATTATACTAGCATGTTTCAATTTGCCAGGGATTGAATCCTATTGCCAATAAAAAATTTTCATAATTTATGCTTTCTTTATGTAACACCCTCCAAAATTCTTCACTAGGATTCAGACCCTTCTTCGTATATGTGTAGGATCGAACCCGGCTATTGTGAAGTGTATGCATGAGTTAGGATGAGTTCCCAAGGAATGGAAGAGTGTTAGAGGTGATGTGGGGTCACAAAGGATCTTTAGAACCAAGCTAAGTCCAAAGAATTCGTCTTGTCTAAGTTTTAGAATGAGTCGGTAGAAGGGGTCGACTTCTAGCGACCATATCTTTTGAAATATGACGATTTGGGTGGCCCATGACCTATTAAATTAAAGGTCTTCGACTCTTCTTTCCATCGCCGCCAAGATTGTAATTTTTAGAGTTCGAAGTCAAAAGTTATAACTCTCCTATGACGGACTAGTACTGTAGGAATTTCAGGCCTAGGTGGCAACTGCTCGGAACCTGGGCTTGGCGCCGCAGTGGCGCGACGTTCCACTATCGCGTCAGGAACAAGCCTCAGTAGTTTGGTCCCTGGCGCGGTGCGCCACTACGAGATGTGTAAGGTTTTTAAGCCTATTTTTCAGAATCCAGAAAATATAGGCTTGGCGCTGTAAGGGCGTGACGCGCCACTATCGCGCCATAAAACAACCTCAGTAGTTTGGTCCTTGGCGTGATGCGCCACTATCAGATGTGCAGGTTTTAAGCCTATATTCGACTTGGCGCCGCAGTGGCGCAACGCGCCACTATCGCGCCAAGAGTGTTTTAGCCCCTTTTTCCAGATTTTTGAAGAAAGGTCAAATTGGGCATTTTCCAAATTATATATACACACTGGCCTTGGACCATTTTTTAGTTTCTCTCTCTCTAAAAGCCTTAGAAATTCCCTCTCTTCTCCTTCAAATCTTTCTCCAACAAGGATTGCCTTCAAGAACTTCAAAGATTCAAGCCTTTCATTGAAGACCTAACATCAAGGTTTCTTCAAAGTATTCACTAAGGTATGTAAGGCTACTCAAAGCATGGGTTGAGTCCACCCATGTGCCCTACATCTTCTTTGAGATTGATTGTTCATAAGAATGACGTTTATTGATAGAGTTAGGTCCATATAGGTCATTTTCATCTATTACCCTAATTTTTATTATGTTGATGTTGTGGAGTTAAGAAAGTGATGTGCTACATGTTGGTATGAGTTGATTGAGATGAGAGGTCGAACATATATTGTTAATTTCTTAACTATGTTGATTATTATAAAGAATGTTAATTTCTTAAACATGTTGCTTATCTTGAATTGTTGATTTAAAACCTTGAAGTTGTGATGAGTCCCAAAAGATTTGTTAAATGAATAGAGGAACGATTGGATAGGTTTGTATGTTGTTATAAATGCATATTTAATCTACTCTTGAAAGATATGATTGGGATTGATCAGATAGTATGATTGGGAGAGGTTTGATTGTGATAGAGTTGATGAGTTGACAAGGTTCTAAATGAGACTTGTCGATATGATTTGATTGAGTTGATTGGATGGAGTTTTATGAGCATTGAGTCTTGGGAGGAGTATCGAGTACCGAATTGGGTGAGAGTAAGTAATAACTCGAATTTAATAACTACGTCGCCAAACATAGGAGGGGATTGAACCGTTAAAGTCGGATGTTTCGCCAAAATTTTTGTCCTGACATTATAGGACTTGGTTGGATTGGATCCATGATTGGTTGATTCGTTCATACCCTGGCAAAGTATGAACGGACGCGGTAACAACGTCGGTTTGTTGTACTATCACTGGCTCATAAGTGATGGTTGTCGGATAAGAGAAACTCTCATATAGGTCTGGATAGTACTCTGAGTTGGATTGGGTTGAATTGTATGTGATTGGTCCCGTCTAAACCATATTCTTGTTTAGACTTAGGACACTTGATTGAGTAGTTCTTCTTTCTGAGTTGAGTTTCCGAATTGGTTTGATTCTTTCTGATGTGTTTCATTCGACCATTTTACATACTCGTACATTCCATGTACTGACGCCATTTGGCCTGCATCATTTCATGATGTAGAGACAGGTACTCGAGATCATCAACCGGCACACCGTTGAAGATCTCATTACTTCCAGCTAGTTGGTGAGTCCTCCCTGTTCCGGAGAATACCGAGTTTTATCTTTGTAGTTGTGATTTGCTTTGTTCTTTTGTTTTGATTGTTGGTAGCCATAGACTTGTCATGGGCACCTCCTAGATTGTTGATAGAGGCTTCATAGACTAGAGTGTGGAAGTGTTGGATTGTCCGTTTTGACTAGCTTTATCCTAGCTGATTTTTGATTTGATAGTTGTTTGGCCTTTGGCCTTATATTATGGTTAGTAGTCCATAATAGAGTCTTCCGCTGATAGAATGTGATTGAATGAAAGTGTGACTGGACCAAGTGGTTCGCTTGAAGGCCAGAAATGGCTTTCGAGTGTCGACCACGCCTAGGATACCCTCCCGGGGCGTGACACTTTATTTACTTTTTTCCTTTTAAAACGTAACAAAATATTCAATTAACAAATCTTCCATTAATTTTCTTTTTTTACCACAACAGCATTAAATGCATCACTATATAACAGGGAAGATGACTTATGTATCCGAGTTTCTCAAAAAATAAGGAATTTTTGTAATTTGAAAAAGAATAGGGATATGATGTAATTGATTCTTAACGCTATGGGATTTATGTAAGTTATACAAATCTCAACTTTTCAAGAAAACTACAAAACCGAAATCAGATATCAATCAAATATGACCCGGGAAAACTATCGAAAGGGATAAAATAGTCTTTTTACGAAAATTTTCAAAAATAACCTTGAAGTTCATTACAATTATGGTCATATCCTTATTTCTTCCCGAATTTTACTTCTTCATATGCATTTGTTTCTCCAGCTGCAACATCTAAATTCATTCCATTAGTACTTGTTCTTGACCATGAAATCATTCTGGACATTGGCATTAATTGTGACCTCCTTATTTTTTTTCTCATCTTTTTTATTTGTGCTTCTTTATTATATAATCAACGCATAATAAAAAATTAAAATTAAGAATATAAGAAGGTTGGATGTGAAAGAACACATAAAAACATATTAAGATATCTAATAAAGAACACGATTATAGTGAGAGATGAAAAGTTGGTTAATTGAATTTAAAATTATTTCGGGTTATTAAAAAAAGAAAGATGAAGAGAAAATGATCAAAAGGAGTTTCATATTTTTAAATTTTTTTATTTCTCACTTACACAAATTTTAATAGGAAAAATTACCAAATTACACACCTTATATTCCTATATTTTTAATTATTCCTTACCATTTGTAAAAAAATCAAAAATCCATCTTCTGATACATATGAATGATGCTGATACATCGTGATTTGATACATAAGTCTTTTTCATGATACATCGTTAGTTGATACAAACCAAACACACAATGTATGAGTAAAACATAAGTTTTAATGCTATTTTTGTTGTGTTCATGATATATTAGGTGTAAGCTAATTCATAAGTTTTATTGATATTACAATGTTTGGTTTGTATCAACTAGCGATGTATCATGAAAAGGACTTATGTATTAAATCGCGATGTATCAGCTTCATTCATATGTATCAGAAATCTTGGGGAAAAAAAGAATTCGGGTAATTACCAAAAAAGTCAGGATAAATTGTAATTGAGCTTTTTCACTATGGAATTTTGGAAAAATTACCTATTTAATATTCTCAAGTCTTAATATGATTAACAAAAAAGATATTAAATTAATAGTGCATAAAACAAATATATTATAGAATACGATAAACTATATATAGATATTATCACACAATATATTCAATTTATAGAAAATATGAAAATAATCAATATAGTTGGGAAGTGGGAGTATGAATAGAATAAATAACTTAGGAAGAGTGTTCCTTCAAGAATAAGCACATCGACGTTAAATGTTTGTATTTTCTTGATATGTTTTGTGATTGTTTGAGTTTAAATATTGTTGAACAAGTCTCTTGATCTCTCCTCTCATGCACGTTATCAAGGTTAATTATAACTTGTAACTACTACTATTATTAATTTCCTTTTCCTAGAATTCTCTGATTTAAATTTTAAATGTTGAAACCGTTGCTATTGAAATGTCATAACAACATCTAAAATAAGTATAAATTTTAAAAGGGTATGTCATCCGAAGAGTTTTTGTTGTAAATGTCCTTCATTAGTAAAATATTTATTTATAATAAATTAAGTTATTTATTTTTACAATAAAATAATTAATTTAAATAAGAAAAAAAGAAGAAAAAAGAAGAAAAAAGATAAAGAGCCCGTTTGGATGGGCTTAAAAAAAGTAGCTTTTATGTATGAAGTGCTTTTAGAACTTTGAAGTGCTGAAAGTTATTTTTATAAATAAGCAGTTGAGTGTTTGGATAAAAGTGCTTATGATGTGAATTTTAGGGTTAAAAGAATAAAAAAAGGTAGTTTGAGAATTTAGTTAAAATATAAGGGATATAAAAGTAATTTCCATGGTCAAAGAAAATGACTTTAAGCACTTTGGAAAAAAAGTTAGGAATCCTAACTTTTCATTTTTGACTGACTTTAAGAACTTTATGGCTTAAAGTCAGCATTAGGCAAACACGTCCAAAAGCTAAAAAGGGGCTTTAAGTTGGTTTTGACCAACTTAAAGTCAATCCAAACGGGCTCAAATACGATCTTTGGCCATTGAGAGGTGTCACATCACTTCTTTTTTAGTTAGCTTTATATATATATATATATATATATATATATATATATATATATATTAATTCGATATTGAGTAATTTAAAAAAAACAACTCAAATTAGACTCTAACAAGAAAAACAAGTTTAAAAAGATTAGAACTTCAAGAAATTCAAGAACAAAAAAAATCAATAGCAAATTTAATACTTTGGAAAGAAACAAACCTTATATAATCTAAAACATAATTACACAAATTTATAAAAAAATGTAATATCTAAATTATAAAAAGGGTTTTAGGTTGGGGGTGGGCAACGAGGTGGGGGTTAGGGATGGTGTAGGAATGGAAAGAGGCACGTGGACCCACTATTCAAAGGAAGTCACTGGCTGAGGTGCGACTTGTAAGTCGCATCCTGTCATGAGACTTCCTTTACTGACGGACGGACGTCAACTGACTAAGGGAAAATCGCACGTCAGGGTGTGTTTTTACCCTTTTAGTTTCAAACTAAAATTAATCGTCATTTTAAAATTTTTGTTAAAAAAATTACTCTTTTGACTCCGAGCTCTCATTTATTGGCCAAAGACAAAGATACACGTAGATTTTATGCATTTGATCATTTTTTGGTTATATTTTTTAGTACGATTTCATAAATAATTCGGATTTTTAGGTTCAATTGTAGTCTGTAAAAGTGCTTATATCAGATTAATATAACTTATCATAGTTATTAGGTGATTTAATAAAATAAAATTCATACTTAATTAATTATATATATAAACAAAAGATCTTGAAATTGACTGGTCGATTTGAGTTTGGTATTTTGCTTGGAATGGAAAGATGAGAATTATTTTATTTTGAAAAAAATTATGTTCGAATCATGTATAATTAGTAATTAAGTAGTTTCATTTTTTTGCACTTCATATGCCGCCACATAAAATAACATGAAAAGAAGAAAATTGTCATAAAACAAAGATAATATAGAAAGAACTATGTAATTATTAATTAACTAAAACTAGTAATAGGAAGAGAAGATAAATATTAGGAAAATAATGTTTTCCTCTTTTTTTCCATTTCTTTTGGTATGTCTCCTATGGATTACGGCTTATAAGTCAAAAATTCTAAGTTAAAAATTTTAATTTATAATTTTTGGCTTATTTTTAATTTACAAAATAAGTGTTTAAAAACACTTTTTTAATTTTTTTTCAAATACTATTAAAAATTAATTTAACTTAAAAATACCTAAAATAAATCAATTCAAACAGGATCTAAGTTACAAATTGCAAGTACAAGTTATATTGTCACTTTAAGCGGACAACTTAAACTTAACAAAATAGGCTTTTGCCTTAGGCCTCCAAATTTGGAGGGTCCATTTTCTAGTAGTAATAAGGGGTCGTTTGGTAGTTAGTAAAGAGGTACCTTATTTGTGTATTAATTTATATATAAATTATACTTTTTCTTCGTTATATATTAGAAGGGGAGCCTTGGAGTAACTGGTAAAGTTGTTGTCATGTGACCAGAAGGTGGGTTCAAGTCTTGGAAACAGCCTCTGGCAGAAATGCAAGGTAAGGTTGCGTACAATAAACCTTTATGGTTAGGCCCTTTCCCGGACCCCGCGCATAGCGGGATCTTTAGTACATCAGGTTGCCCTTTTTTTCATTACTAAAGATAGTTATCACATATTACATGATCACTTATTAAATCTAGATAGAATTAATTAAATTTTTTTCATTTTACACCTACAATTTATATGGCCTTTGGAATTTAAACAATTCCCAATACTATTATTCCTATACTCTATGTATATTTTTTCTAACTTACTTTTATATGCATTAATATGAACAAATGAAAAAATAGTAAAGTTGATCAATCTATTAATAATTTCTTAATTAGTGTGTAAATTAGAAAATGTCCATTTAATATGGACGGAGTACAACATTTGGTAGCTAGATAGGAAGTAAGTTATTTTCTGCATAAAATTAATATGATGTTTGATTTTCAATTTAGAAATTTGCATAACTAATACATGTATAAGTTATGAGATAATTGATGAATTATTTTATGCGGGGTAGAAGGTGAAATAGTTTATACCTGTATTATTAATACATGCATAAATAATACCTACATAACTAATAGAAGCATTACTAATACTTGCATAATTCTAACCAGCTACCAAGCGACTCTATTGTATTAGTAGAAATCAATTATAAAAAAAATTATTAACAATTTTGTATCTCAAAAAAGCAAGGAGAATAGACTCCAAATAAAAACATATATATTCTTTTGAATTTAAGGCCTCTCATTAAATTTTGGCCTGAAGTCACTAATATACTTGAGACGCCCCTAATTTTAAGTATAAGTGATACCATTTAAACTTTTAATTGTATATCAATAAGACATCCAACTTGACAAAATAGTTTATTACGCTCTCCCTTAAATGTTTTTTTTTGTTATTATTGTTATAATTATCGAAATTTTATTAATCACCAAAGTGCGCATTTATAAAACTAAAGTCAAGCTAACACAAGCCTACTTTCTACAGCACTCCTACGAAACAAATAAATTTAAAAGTTACCATCTACTATCTAAGGATTAATATAGCTAAGGGACATACCATTTGTAGCAACACGATTATCAGCAAATAGATTAACCCATGGCGTATTTTTATTATAGATAATGTGTTTCGTTAAAATTTTACTAAAATAAATTTCAGTAAAAAAAATCCTAATAAAAGAAAAAAGCACACATATTTAGGAATGCACATTTTTAGTTGCCCGCCTGCCTCAATAAAAATGTTACCATCAAAACCTAATGGAATAAAACTTGATTACTAAGAAAAGAGTGTAACACGTATTTTATTTTCTCTAATTAAAGTATCGCTGAATTTTTGATATGATGTACTTCTATCTTGAACATTAACGTATTTTATGTTGAGGTTAATAGTGTCTTTATAATCAAATTTGCCAAATCATCACTTGAACGAACCAATTAATCACTTGTGTCACCATTCTCATGATAGAGTTGACTCGTTGTCATATAATATTGTTTGAATCACTTCAAGTACATTCTTGGCTTGCTTTATAAACTGTTGTTATCTTGTCAAATAGAATAACATAATCGACAATAATAATTCCTCAGAAAAATATGAATCAGATATTTTATCCATTTTTTACCCACCCATTATCACTTCCCCTTTTCCCCTAATTTTATTTATTTTTGGGTTGTATCCTCGAGGTTTAATGTGGAGGGATTTATACCTTCTAAAAATTGAGCAAACTTGCAAAAATATTATGAGTTGTCGTTGATTGTGCAAATCTTGAGCTATAGATCAATGACTCAGTGATTAGTTTTATTTAAGTACATGTTTAGGGGAAGAAAATTGATGCTTATATTTTTTTTTTACTAATAAACAAACAACCATTCAAACAATAGGATATTTCTTCAATTATTATTTGTGGACCAACTCTTTAAATAGTTACCTTCAATTTATTTTTATGTCCTTTTGGGGTGTGATAGGTCATTTATGGCCAAGAGAACATATGGGGTTGGCATCTGATTCGTTTTGATTAGTACAAAATTATTCTCTATGTTATAGAAAAAAAAAAGAAAGATCAATTGTATGATTCATTATAAAATTATATTTATAATCACTCATCTTATTATTGAGTATTTATGAGCACAACAAAAAATATATTTTGAGGAAAATTCCAAAAAAATATGATATAGAGATAAATATAGTAACAACATTGGACAATTTTTGTGTTATATAATATCTTAGCCTGAGAAAAAGGGAAGATAGGGATAGCAGCAACAATGGCATCTTTCGTCAACAATCCCTTAACTTCTCTCTGTAACACTAAGTCTGAAACTAGTAATCTCTTCAAAATTTTCCCTTTAAGAACTCAATCACTTGGTTTTTCCAAGTTTAACGCTAACAGAAAAGTTGCTTTCCCTTCTGTTGTTTGCAAAGCTGTGTCTGTTCAAACGAAATCACCTACAGAAATTGAAGGTCTTAACATCGCTGAAGATGTTACACAGGTGAATTTATCACTAAATCTTTATCTGGGTCGGTTTCATTTTCTTGAAATGTTTAAAGATTTGAAACCTCTGTTGGTAAATCTTGGGTGCAGTTGGACTAATTCCACGAGATACGTACCATTGTAGAGGGAGGAAATTACATAATGTTTTTGGGATTTGAGCCTGAGACTGATGGCTCTTAACCCACTTTATTGACCTCTAAGCCACACCTTTGGGTGTTTTCTGTTGTTAGTTTTTATCTGAGTGTGTTTGATGATTTGATTCTATTGGAGGATATATGAATTGGGTTTTGTATTTGTTTGTGTTAACTTAGTGAATTTGAGTTAATTTCTCAGTAAAGGGTCATTTGGTTAGTGGACAAAATTATAATCATGGGACTAATTTATTCCACCTCCTAGATGGGATAAAATAATACTAAGTTGGATGAGATAAGGAGGGATACTTCAACCAAACAAAGTGTAATTTTAATTTCAAACTTAATCATGCGATATGCCGCCTTATCCTGCATACCAAATGACTCCTAAAGGTGCAATTTCATATTCTTGAAATGTTAAAGGCTCGTCGACTGTTGGGAGGATATATGAATTGGGTTTCGTATTTGTTTGTCTAGACTTGGTGAATTTGAGTTAATTTCTCAGTAAAGGGTCACTTTTCTTACTATAAATGTGCGATTTTGATACAGAGGAAGATGCTTACCGTGGAAATATTTTACCTTGGGAAATTATTTTTCTGCATTATTATAGAGTTTTTAGTTGGGTACTGAAGTTAGTATGGAAACTGTACAGGGAGTAGTAAAGTGTGTAGTGATAATGTTTGAAATTTTTTATATTAAAGTTAACAATGCTGTGTTGAATGAAGCAAGTGATAAGGAGTTAGACTTGAAATATTTGTAAAGGAGAATTACTACTGTCTATAAGTGATGGAAATTATTTTTCCCTTTTGGATAACATTTCCACAATTCAATTCTTTTGGTATTTCCATAATTCAATTCAAACGCTGGAAAATGATTTCAGCAAGGAAAACATTTTCCCGTAGTCATATGGAACATGCACAAGTGTAAACTTTTAATATTTTTGGTCAAGTTCTGTTTAACTATGATATGCCAAAATGGCTTTGTAATTTTCCAGTTTTCAGCCTTTTTCCTCTTTTCAGGAGCCCTGTTCAGTGACACTTATGGAATGTCTGGCTTTCTAATTGACATTGATTTTAGTTTATTCCAGTTATATTGCTCCATGCTGGTCTACTTATAAAATTTGCCACGGGCTCGTTGATGTTACTGTTGCATTATTTCCTATGTTCCATTGTTAGTTTCCAGCTTTGTGACATGAATATTTTTCTTAAAAAGTTAGGCTTCTTTGATTATTGAATGAAGTCTCAATATTTTTGTTATTATAATATATGGGTACATTTAATTTTAGACCTTTGCAATATTTCCAACTTTGAACAGTATGAAAGACTATTGGCAGGAAAGATTCATATAACACTTGTTGATGTTAATTATCCCTCTAACTTCTGATGTCTATTCTATTTGTTTCTTCATATTTTTATGCTTATTTTGTTACATCATTTGACAGCTTATTGGGAACACACCAATGGTTTACCTTAACACCATCGCTAAGGGATGTGTTGCAAACATTGCTGCTAAACTTGAGATTATGGAGCCATGTTGCAGTGTTAAGGACAGGTGAGAGAGCTTTTTGTTTGTATCGCAATATCTGAATTTCCTTCAACCTAGAATTGTAAACGGCAGAATTCTTTTAATTGGTTACTGTTTTTCTTTTTAGTAAATAAATCTTTTCATTACACTTATCTTTTCTCTCAGATTATAGACATCATATCTTATGTCTGCATTCTGGGGAACATGTTGATATTATACTCGTGCTGGTAGTTACTCCCTCCGTCCCAATTTATGTGACTCTTTCCTTTTATATTTTGTAACAATTAAACTTCAAACTTCCCATTTCACCCTTAATTAGATGATTTATAGCCACACAAATATTATGGCTTATTTTAGATCACAAGTTTCAGAAGTATTCCTTTTATTCTTAAACTTCGTGCCCAGTCGAACACCTTTTACAAAAATTGGGACAGAGGGAGTAATATATATCCTTCAGTTGCTTTGAGCTCTAGAAGAAAAATTATAACACTGGTGACCATCATACTCATGGATCTATTTAAAATTTGACATCAGTCATGTTTTGTTCCATTCTTGGGGTACATCTCTTGTAACGACCCATTAAGTCGTTTTGAGTACTAGAGCTTTTTATTTCATAAAAGACTCATTCCATAAATTTTTAATGGGTATTTTGGACTAATCGATAACTACAGTTATTTAGTTGAGGGATAACTTTAGATAATTAATTTAGTTAGTAGGTTAAATTGATAATTTATTTTATACCCTATACCACTTATATCATATTTATTAAAATAAAGTGGAATAGGGTTTAATATTTTATTTGTCCACTGCTACGCATAAAAGAAAAGAAAGAAGAAGGAGAACTAACCTCTTTGATGCGAGGAACGAAGTGCTCCAGTAGGTAAATCCTTCCGATCATATGCCTGCATACATTCAATTGTGATACTGCATATAGGATATAAGTCACGTTTATATTACTTGGTTGGGAAAAAGGATGAAAGTTGGCAGGGTTAAAACATTTTAGTTGCTGCAACTAAGTTGGAGTTTGTATCGTTGGTTCTCCCACCTAGGGGGTTAAGTTCCCACCTAGGGGGTTAAGTTCCCACCTAGGAGGTTAAGTATGGGTGCTACTCATGGCCTAGTTTGGGTCGTGACATCTCTACAATTGAAAATCCATATCTTAGACGAAGGTACTTCTTGTGAACAAGCTAGTTCAGTTGACCCCATATGCTTCAAAACAATCTCTGAAGCTTTTCCCGTATTTATTACTTTTTGGTTTTAACGCCGCCTAACATGAGCTTGAGAGAGCCATAGGCTGTTCCAAGAATAGATAAATGGGAGTTGTGTTAGGTTCTTGCCAATGTAAAAACAGTCTAATTACGATAAAATGAATCATATAGCCAGCCGAACTAGTTTGAGATTGAGACATAGTTTTTTGATTGATTGATATTTCTGTTGCATTTCAGGATAGGGCTCAGTATGATATCTGATGCCGAGGAGAAGGGACTCATATCTCCGGGGAAGGTAAGTTGGCCGATCACCTAATTGTCTCTCTCTGTACAGACTTGATAGATGCCATTCTGAATCAAAGGAATCTTGTTATTTGCTATATTTTCTCCATTGTCTCCTTCTTTATAACGGGATTTGTGGCATATGAGCCAAGGGTCCTTTGGATACAGACTCTTTTACGGGGTAGTAGTAAGATCTGTGTACATTCTGCCCTCCCCAGACCTCACTTGTGGAATTTCACTGGGTATTTGTTGAATCAAAGGAATAAGTCCACCATTAATGTTCAAATACTGAAGTTTCTTTATTTAACTATTGTGAATGTTTTGTTAGGTTAAAGTCTATTATGCATTTACTATACACTTCAGCCTCGTGTTATTATGACCTATAACCATAAGAATATCACCTATGTCATCTTGTACCTGATATCAGTACGACTGAATATCATTTTCTTCTGATTGAGCATAATTCTTCCTTCTTTTTGAGGATCAGAAGGGTTTTGGTAAGAGGACAGATAGAACCTAGTTCTCGTTGGTTCTGGTTTTGTCATCTTAATTGCTAAGTCTTTTGTTTTTACTGGCGTTTTAGTATAGTCAAATTGCTTCCGTCAATCTCGGTCTTCCAACATGGCTGTTTATGGATCTAACAAGTCTGGTAGCCATTGTTGCTGGTGGGAGGTGGCAGGTATCCCGTGGAATTAGTTGAGGTGCGCGAAAGCTGGTTTGGACATCATGGTCATCAAAATAAAAAGTCTGGTAGCCATTAGGTTTGGCAAAAATGATGACCTTACTGGGACCACTTAGTTACGGGGTTTGAGCATGATGGACTTGATTCCCATCTAAAGGTCCGTGGCTTTACTGGCTCACAAGGCTTTCTCTTGTCATGAGTGCACGGTCATCATAATGAACTAATGATGAACTTGGATGTTTTTTCCACATTCTAGAGGCTCTGTGTGTTTCTTTTTGTACATACTCTGTGTCTTATTTTTAAAAAAGTACACAGCTCATAACTCCTACTAAGATAATGCATGTAATTAACTGTAGACTCTCATAGCTCACATGCTCCTTGTGCAAATTAATAATTTGTTTGAATTGCTTTCTGATTGTTCTTCTTAATTCTGAAGAGGTGAATGGTTTGTGCTTGTCACAGCTTTGTCCCACTTCTTAGCTTTATTTCTTATTGTTGTTCTACTTGTCTCAGACTGTTCTAGTTGAGCCTACGAGTGGAAACACAGGCATTGGGCTTGCCTTCATTGCTGCTTCCAGAGGATATAAGCTCATCTTAACGATGCCTGCATCAATGAGTCTTGAAAGAAGGGTTATTCTAAAAGCTTTTGGAGCTGAACTTGTTTTAACTGACCCAGCCAAAGGGATGAAAGGTGCTGTTTCAAAAGCTGAAGAAATATTGAGTAACACACCAAATGCCTATATCCTTCAACAATTTGACAATCCCGCCAACCCCAAGGTTCTTCTGCGAACAGCTCATTTTTTATTTTTTATTGTGGCAATTTATGATACTCCATTAGTGAATGCTTATTATCTGTGACTAAATGGCTTCTACAATCTTCCCTAACCAATGTAAAGTTTTAATGGCGATTGTGGTGAGTAGTTCTCCATGGTGCCAATACCAATCATTGTATATTTAACGTAATTGTTAAGAGTGAGTAGCGACTAAAAGAACTCTATATGTGTGTCAGAGTGGATTTCTAACTATCCTCCCATTCCTTCTCTTTCATTCTCACCCGACACAAGACTCCGGCGAAGAACAATCCGAGCTTCATTTCCCAATGGGTCTGCTCAGCTTCACCCCAATTTCTTTGTTTTGTATTTGCTTTTATTAACTATTACTCTAGTTTATCGACATGAACTTTCAGCAAGAAAAAAGAACTAACTGGAGTACTAAACTGCCACAATAATCAGCAAGTAATTGATAAATGCTGGATTACAAATGCAACAGTAATGTGATTAAAAGTCAAATATTAGTTTCTAGCGGTTACTGAATTTCGTCTCCATTCTGAATTGTAAGCTGAACTTTCATAAGCTTAGCATGTTAGTTGAATTCAAAAGCATTTATGGTTTCTGATTAATTCAACCAAAAGGATTCAAAACCAAACCAATGCTTCCTTCTTTTCTATTATCCTTTAGACATGAAAGAGGAGGAGGAAAAAAGATAAAGAGGTTGGAGCGAAGTTACCTGGAAGAAAACATTGGGAAGAGTTTGATGGGGAAAGAAATAAACCGTACCAATAGCTGGAGAAAGAAACAGAGAGGGGCTATTTGCCGGCTAATAGGAAAGATAATTAGGGTGGCTGATTCAGAAGAGGAGGAAGTTTTGGGTGTTTAGACCTTTTTTGTTGAAAAGACCAGAAGTGTCTACTATTAAAAAGATGGGGATATGTTTAAAATGATATTTAAGGAAAACAGAAAATGGGTACAATGCCACCCTTCTGCTTTCACGTAGTAGGTTAGCAGGACTCTATATATACACGCACACACATGCTAACCATAATACCTCACTACCCCGGGCTTTTTCCCATGAAGCAGGCAGAATTCTTCAGTTTACACATTAGGACTTTTATTTGCTTGTCTGGTGCAGATACACTATGAAACAACGGGTCCAGAGATCTGGGAAGACACAAAAGGCAAGATCGACATACTTGTTGCTGGCATTGGAACTGGCGGAACCATTTCAGGAACAGGCCGATTCCTTAAAGAGCAAAATCCAAACATTAAGGTATTAATGATGCTTGAGAAAAAAAGTGCCATTTTGTAAGTGTAGCTCTGAAGTTCATGCATATATCAGTTCATGACTTCTAAGATGTGAAAGAAACATGGGATGGAGCAAAATGCTGAGAAAGTATCTCCACACAGTTGACTTTAAGTACTCTTACTCTTTTTCTATTGCTTTTTTTTTTTGCCTTTATCAGATTATTGGTGTGGAGCCCACAGAAAGTAACGTTCTATCAGGGGGCAAGCCTGGTAAGACGACATTCAGATGTTGATCTGACTTTTCGCTTTTGAAGTTAAATCCTGTTTTGTTCTATTTGCTGCATTGTGAAAGTGCAGGCCCTCACAAAATTCAAGGGATTGGAGCAGGTTTTATTCCCGGAAATTTGGATCAAGATGTCATGGATGAAGTGATAGAGGTCACATTCTTAAAAACATTTTATTTCATCTTCTTTAAACTTGTGAAAATTGAAAACTATGAAGGATTTCATTATGTCATGCATACTCATTTCAATGATATACATGACTAAGAATTTTACATCTCAAATTTGGTGTACCTTAATTGAACATGAATCCATACTTCTGTTGTTATACACCAATATGCCATATCAAATTAGTCTTACCTTTTACTATATGTAAACCTTTTTTTTTCTGGTTTCTAGGGGTCAAAATATTTCGACTCTGTCAATTTATTAAGTCTGCCTTCCCTTCCAACACTATTTCAGTTTCCCTTAGGTTATCCTAGAACATCCCTTAGAATCAAAATTGAATGGAATATGTATTTCTTCTGGTAAAACAAGGATGGAAAATCTATGGTTTACTTTGCCAAGATAACAATTAATTGAGCACATTTAGCTTGTCCAACAGTTCATTCAGCTTTATTAGCCTGGACAACAGTTTATGCAGCTATAGTTCATTCATTTTTCACACTTCCACTCTGTGCTACTCTACTAGAACATTTCTTATCCCTTGTTAAATTCCGTTAGGGAACAAGTTATCCCGATTATCAGCTATATAATAGTGTACAAGCCTATGTATTTTAATGTTGAAGGAGACATTTTGAAGGAGACAAAGATGACGAAGCTAGTGGGCTCTTTGTGAGAGGCCGTACTAGCCAATAGGAAAGAAGCAAATCAAAGCACATATCAAAGTCTCGTGTGAACAAGAAGAATGCGGAGTATTGGGGTTGTCACAAGAAGGGGCACTTTGAACAAGATTGCCCTATGTCAAAGTCCCAAGAAAAGGCGAGTGCATCCATCGTTAAGCAGGTACATGATTTTGATAATGAATATGTACTAACAACATCATGCAAAAATGGACAAAAATGGGTGTTAAGACTCTGGTTGTACTCTACATATGACATTTCGAAGAGATTGGTTCAGCAGCTATGAGATAAGTGGAGGAACTATCGTAATGGGCAATAATGCAATTTGTAAAATAGTTGGCATTGATTCAGTTCGGGTTCGCTACAATGATGGAATCATGAGGACTATTACAGAAGTTCGTCGTGTTCCTGATCTGAAGAAGAATTTGATCTCCTTGGGTACTCTTGATAAACAAGGCTACAAGTACATAACCGAAGAAAGTGACTAAAGGGTCTTTAGTCATGCTGGAGGATGGCCTCTACACACTAGTAGGAAGCACAATTGTTGGCTTTGTTAATGCATCTACAGTGCAGTTATCTGATGATGACAAGGCAAAATTATGGCACATGAGACTGAACCATATGAGTGCACGAGGACTGGAGATGTTGAGCAAACACAACCTTTGAAATGGTGTGAAGATCAGCATACTTGAATTTTGTGAGCACTGCGTCCTAGGGAAGCAGAAGTCCAGTTTCAGCATTGGCAAGTACAAGATGAGAGGGGTGCTAGATTACATCCATTCAGATTTATGGGGTCCCTCTAAGCTTTCATCTAAGGGAAGAAAGAGGTATCTTTTCACATTTATTGATGATTTTTCACGAAAGGTTTGGGTGTGTTTCTTGAATGCAAAAGGTGATGCTTTTAAAGCATTTAAAGAATGGAAGATTTTGGTTAAGAATCAAATGGAGAGAAAAATCAAGTATCTTCGCACAGACAATGGCTTGGAGTCTTCAATGATTTCTGCAAGGTTCATGGGATCGCAAGACATAACACGGTCAGGCACACCCCGCAACACACCACAACAGAATGGAGTTGCCGAGAGGATGAATAGAATTCTTCTTGAGAAGGCTCGTTGTATGCTCTTACAAGCCAAAATGTCCAAAGTGTTTTGGGCTAAAGCAGTTCACACTGCCTCTCATATTGTCAATCGATCTCCAGCATCAGCGATTGACAGTAAGACTCCGAATGAGGTATGGTCAGGTGAACCTTCTAATTATTCATACTTGCGAATATTTGGGTGTCCAACTTATTATCATGTTAATGGAGGAAAGCTTGAACCAAGGGCTAAGAAGGCTATATTCGTATGGTATGTAGATGGAGTAAAAGGGTACAAGTTTTGCTGTTTGTCTTTACTTAAATTCGTAGTTAGTAGAGATGTTACCTTTGATGAATCCTCTATACTTGATCCTCGTAAAGTTTTAAAGTTTTTGTGGAGTTATCAGAAAACGAGAACGAGCAGGTTGAGCTACCGATGGAGCTTACTAAGGAAAAGGATCAAGAGACTCAAGTTGATGAGTCAAAAGATGCAGATCTTAAAGAACTTGCTGTCAATGAACCATACACAATTGCGAAGGGAAGGGACAAAAGGCAGATACGAAATCCAGAACGTCTCATAGAGCAATCAAATCTGATTGCATATGCGTTCGTAGCTGCAAAAGAAGAGATTAAAGACCTCGAGCCCTCCTCGTATATTGAAGCAACTTCTTGCAAAGATGCTGCACAAAAATTAGACATGGATCTTAGTTGAAAGACCAAAGGGGAAGAGGACAGTTGAATGCAAATGGATCTACAAAAAGAAAGAAGGTATTCCTGAAGCTGAAGATGTTAGGTTCAAGGCGAGATTGGTTGCAAAGGATTTCAGTCAGAAGGAGGGAATTGACTACAATGAGATCTTTTCTCCGGTTGTGAAACATAGCTCAATTCGCGTGCTATTAGCATTGGTTGCACAATTTGATTTGGAGCTTTAATAACTTGATGTCAAAACTGCTTTCTTACATGGTGATCTAGAAGATATAATCTATATGGATCAACCTGAAGGTTTTCTAGCTAAGGGAAAAGAAGATCATGTATGCCAACTGAAGGAGTCTTTGTATGGTTTGAAGCAATCCCCTAGACAGTGGTCCAAGTGGGATGCATTCATGACTATACATGGATTCTCAAGGAGTGATTTGATAGCTGTGTGTATCACAAGAAGATGTATGGTAACTCTATGATTTATTTATTGTTGTATGTTGATGATATGCTTAATGCTGCTAACTTGAAGAAACTATTGAGCAAGGAATTTGACATGAAGGATTTGGGAGCTGCAAAGAAAATTCTTGGAATGGAGATTTTAAGAGAAGACAGTGTTGTACATCTTTCTCAGAAGAGGTACATCGAAAAGGTTCTTGAGAGATGTAATATGCATATGAGCAAGCCTATAAATACACCATTAGCTTCTCATTTTAAGCTTTCAGAGTTATGAATGCCTTAGTCTGAGGATGGGGTGGAGCATATGTCAAAGGTTCCTTATGCTAGCGCAGTTGATAGGATTATGTATGCTATGGTGTGCACACGTCCAGATATTGCTCAATCTGTAAGTGGTAAGCAGGTACATGGCCAATCCAGGAAAAAGGCATTGGGAAGTTGTCTAGTGGATATTGAGATATCTCAAAGGAGCTTTCTTTCGAAAAAGTGAAGGTATTTCAGTTCTCGGTTATGTGGATTCTGACTATGCAAGGGTTCTTGATAGAAGGAGGTCCACAAGGGTTCTTGTTGGCAGTGTTGTTAGTTGGAAATCGACTTTACAATCGATTGTCGCTTTGTCTACAATAGAGGCAGTGAAAGAAGCTATTTGGTTGAAAGGTTTGGTGGCAAAATTGAGTTTGTTTCAGCTGGAATCAACTCTAAGATGTGATAGTCAAAGTACTATTCATTTGATTAAAAATCAAAGATTTCATTAGTTCACCAAACACATTGATGTTAGATTCCATTTCATTCGAGTTGTCGTTGAAGAGGGAGCTATCAAGGTCGAGAAAGTTATCATAGACAATAACGCTGCAGACATGTTGACCAAGATAGTCCCGCTTGCCAAGCTTGCACACTGCAAGGACTTGGCGGGAGTATGCATCAGCTGATGCAACTCTAGGAGAAAAATTGCTAGGTGGAGCTAGTGTGTTCAACAAAGGTTTGATTCTTCTTGTTTCTTACAACGGGATTGCCCAGTAAGCTTAGAAGTTTTGGCAGGAGTTGTTCATGCGCATGCTCAATTCCATGTGCCAATTTACTTGGCTAGGAATTGAACTTGGAGAGCTAGCTAAAATTTGTGGAGGACAAATTTTGTATTTCTTTCTCCTTTTGTGCTTGGAGCCCAAGTTTGGCCACCTATAAATGGATGCCCATTCTTCATTGTTAAAATCATCCAAAAAATTCATAATATAATACATTAGAAGAGTAGAGAGTTGAGAGAGCAATTCTCTTAGATGTATTTGGAATCTCTCTCCTTTCTTTGTTAATTTCTTTGTTAATATAAGGGCAGTTGTTCTCTGTTGGACTTGGATTATTCTGATCCGAACCACATTAAATATTGTTGTTCTTTCTTGTTCCTTATATTTTTACGTTTCCGCTAACAGTTATAGGTGAATTATTTGTGTATCCATATAGGTGTATGAGTTAAAATCTGGATGTCCTGTATAAAAGTCTACCAGAAAAAATTCTATAATATGTCATAATACCCAGTCCCCCCAAAAAAAAAGAATGAAAAAGGACTGGCTTTCCTTGGCCTTGTTTGAATATTTGATCCAGATGCATTTTTTACTCCTTTGGACTTTCACAAGGTTGTGATATGTGTTATTTTCTGATACTCATTAGGAAAAAATAAAAATTTGTCATCTTCCGGTGTATTTACTCATTTACTTGAATTTTCAGATATCGAGTGACGAAGCTGTTGAAACTGCAAAGCAATTAGCGCTACAAGAAGGGTTGTTGGTTAGTGCTTTTACCAATCTTCATATCAGCTGATTTTTGAGACAGTTTTAAATGAACATAAACTTCAAATGTCCGTTAATTCATCCTTGTTACAGATTGTGGATGCATTATAGAAACCTTATAAGAGTGGTTGAATTGCAAGTTCTCATGCTCCAATTTTAATGTATATATACATCTTTCTACGAACCATGCTCTGAATGATTTTCCGAATCAGAATATATTAGGTTTAGTTCATATGTATGACCATCATTCCAATTTACTATGTTTGCTATCTAATTTTTCTGTATACTGTCATCTTAAAATACTTGAATGATCTTTTTCTACTTCTGATAATCAGGTTGGGATTTCTTCCGGAGCAGCTGCTCTTGCTGCCATTCAGGTTGGAAAGAGACCTGAGAATGCAGGAAAGCTTATTGGGGTAGGTTCCATTTTAACTTCTGCATTTTTCCGACACTTGTGTATTTCCGTGCTTCTTCATTTCCTTTTTCTTCTACCTCATCAAACTTTAGTATTAGTTTTTCCCTTTACTTCTTACAAGGTAAATCATCTTTCCTTGTTTTTTCACTGAAGTTTATAGATTTAATAGCTCTGCGTTGTTAAAAATTTCCTTAAGAGTTAGTTGCATGTTACATTGTTGCGTGAATATCATAGGGGTGTCACTTATTTAGATGCATTGAAATTGTTTGAGAATTCTTGTAGGTTGTATTTCCAAGCTTTGGAGAACGATACCTCTCCTCTATACTTTTCCAGTCAATACGAGAGGAATGCGAGAAAATGAAGCCAGAATTGTGAAGATGATCTTCCTTTTTCGAGCTATCTTCTAATTCCTAATAATGCTATCTGGCTTTTCTAGCTGCCACACTTTTGTTTGGCATATTTAGTTGGCTACTGGTGTATACAATAGATCAGGTATTAAGATTATTCTCATAACAAAGCTTAAATAATCTCATCGATTCGGTTTGAGGATTTTTTTTTATTTGAATTGATCATGAAATTTGAGTGAAATTTCACTGCTGTTTGAACCTTGCAATTTCATTTTTTGTTTCCCCCCTCTTTACCTCTTTCCAGATGAAAATGTACTTTGCTACCTGGAACTTGGAAGTTGGAATCCTCTTAGTATGACCATGTTCTTTAGAACCTGCAATGACACAAGTGCAACATTGCAAGTTGTTGACAAAAGTTGTTCATTGTTGAGACAGTGTAATTATATATACAAGTATGACATGATTCACAGCAACAACTCTATAGTACTCCTTCCGTTTTAGTTTGTTTATCTGGTTTTGATTTGACATGGAGGTTAAGAAAGTAAAGAAGATTTTTGAATCTTGTGGTTTTAAACTAAAGATAGGTAGAATGTACCGATATATTCTTTAATCTTGTGATTTCAAATTAAACATGTTTCTTGTTTCAAATTAAACATATTAAAGAAAGAAACAGATTAAAACCTTGGAAAGTAAAACAAATAAATTGAAATGTAGGGACTACTTTTAAAAAAATTATAGAACATAGTGACAATTTGTACTTTTATAGAAGATATGTGTATTTTTGTATCTAAAAACTCTACTAAGGAGCACTTTCTCAATAGAAACGGCAATAAATACCTAACATACAAGTATGATATGCAAACATGTGGTATAATTCATTGAACAAATTAGCAAATTATTATAATCATGCATATTCAATTGTTCCGAAGCACTATATATAAATATCAAAGAGCTTCGATTATAATAGGAATTGATCACAAAACTAGACTAAATATCAGGATTTGGACTATCACTATAAAAGAAAAATTAGAATTAATTACTAACTTCATCGCTAATTTGTCGTTAAATTTATACATTTCTTTGAAAATATAACATCTCCAAAAGGTGTTGATTGCATGTGCAATTAGATTATTCCAATTGTGTAGTTGAGATGTACTATTTTAATATTCTTACTTTGTCCTTCGAAACATGAAATCTGACAAACAATATTATAAAAAAGAACATATATCTATGTAAACATGTATATACATTTCATTGGAATCTGTGCACAGATTACAAAGCCTCGAGCCACTGATATGGAACATTACTTTAAATCTAACAACAACATACCTAGAATAGTCTATAAAGTGAGGCCAAAAATAATAAAACGTACAAAAACTTTACTTCTATCTCAGAGATAAAAATATTAATTTTCGATAGACTTTTGACTCAAGAAATATCGCTCAAAAGTAATCTAGAAAAAAGTAACCAATGCACATTAAATAGCAAATAATAACTACAACAAAACATTATGATAATTAAAGTACATAAACAACCACAAATAATATAGCATAAATTGAAGGATAAGAAACTATCGGAAAATACTACAACTATTAGATAGTATAGACAGATAACAAACATCACACTTCTGCCTAATAACCTTCTATCTTAATGTGCGTCCCCCACAAACTCTTATCTACGGTCACATCCTTGATAAACTGAAACTGCATGTCATTTCATCGATCTAAATACTTTGAATCTAAGTGTTGTATTTTGTCTTTTTTTTTTAAACCAAGTGAATCTTTCATTAATTAGGTGAGCTCTTCAGTATAAAATTGTATCCTAAGTTTGACACTTAGGGCATAAAACAGTACTACATTAATAGTTTGAATCAGATTATTAATTACTCTTTTTCTTTTTCTTTTATGGCTCCACCAATGTTAACTTCAAACCATACACAGACTGTAACTGGGTGGGCAGCTCATGATCCTTCTGGCAAGATCACACCCTATACATTCAAGAGAAGGTAAGTACAATCTTGATCTTGCACCATGCATTGCTGTTAAAAAAATAGATTTGGATCTAATCCGACCTCAAAAGTTAGTTTGTGAGTCGGGCAGATTTAGGAGATTGTGAGGGAGGAAAAAAATTATTTTGTATATATATGGTATTTGTTTTCATGTGCATATAAATTTTGAAACTCCTGAACATAAAATTAGAGGTTGACTGGTGTTCAAAATTTATCTGGAGGTTCCAAGTTTCAAATCTCAAGCATTATATTTTTATTTTTTCGAATCTACTTAGTGAAAATCTTGAATCCGTCATAATTAATGATAAGAGAATTGTCGAAAACAGACCACTTTTTTTCATCTGATGTAAGACTCTTCAATGCCTACCTCACGTCCAGGTTTGAACAATCTGGTGCGTGTGCAATTCAATGCAAGGGTCCAACATTAATTGGAATGGGCTCTATTTTGATACCACGTAAAAAAAATGAATTTCATCCTTTCTTTTTTAATGTGTTCATGCAAATAAAAATAACATTATTTTTTAGATACTAGGAGTAACAATATTTCATTAATTGACTGCAAATGTTGTTTTATGATTGTAGAGAAAATGGAATTAGTGATGTGACAATAAAGATCTTGTACTGTGGCATGTGCCGTACTGATGTCCATTTTGCCAAGAATGATTGGAGTGACTCCATATATCCTCTTATTCCAGGGTAATTAGCCCCCCCCCCCCCCTTTTTTTTTTTACAATTATATGTTAAATTGTGACATCTCGAATATTTAATTGGGATAATTACAGTAGATGGTTATTCGATCATTTTAATTAACAAAAAATGATCATTCGGTGTATATTCATGTATATTCTATATATTTCATGTATAGAATGCATCATAATGTATATTCAGTGTATAACTTATGTATAAGTAATCTATATTGTTTAGTCAGTCTATACTTTCTATGACTTTTGCAAGTTATATTGTATAGTCACTGTATATTTCTTATAATTTTTGGCTATTTTTTTATGTAAATAAAATATGACTATATTTATTGTAAACTAATTAATTTATTATTATATATATTTGAAATTCTCCCTATTTACAGGTATGAAATAACAGGAATGATTGAAAAAGTGGGAAGCAAGGTTAGCAATTTCAAGATTGGTGACAGAGTTGGGGTTGGTTTTACAATTGGTTCATGTTTGGAGTGTGAACATTGCACATCTTCTCAAGAAAATTATTGTGAGAAATTTGTTTCTGTATACAATAGCATATTTTGGGATGGAGGCATCACTTATGGTGGTTATTCAACTATGTTGGTTGCAGATCACAGGCATGTCAAATTCAAACACTTTTTTTTTTTCATGCTTAATAAGAAGTATTGTGCGAAATGTAATCAGCACAGAAAATTTAATCGTGAAAAACTACTTGTTCAAAAGAGTGAAAAAATCACGACCTAGTACTTATGTAGGATATGATAACTATATGCTAAGAATGAATCTAGACATGTGCGAATAGAAATCAAGAAAATAAAATCAATGCCGTGCTTTATATAGACATGGTGATGGCTGATTGCCAATCATCTCTAGTCTTCTGCAAAGGACCTGGTTCCTTCACTTCGTGCATAAAACTTCTACAATCCAGTTCGTCACATGTTAAGAATCTAATTCAACGTTTTTTTTATTTGAGACATGTTAAATATCTAGTTCTTATATAATATTTATCAATTATCAAAACTTTGAATTCAACATAGCTCAACAATTCATCAATAGTTATAATTTTGAAAATGTTAATGCTAATTTGTCCTATTAAATCTCCCTCTTCCCAAGTCCACAAATTTTTCTTGATTTTATAAATCTGAATTTGTTACATTTATCATGATTTTTTAGATATGTAATACACATGCCAAACAACCTACCTTTGGATAGATCAGCACCATTATTAGGTGCTGGGATTACAGTGTACTCACCAATGAAAGACAGCCACTTGTTTGAAACAAGAGGGAAGAGAATAGGTGTGGCTGGTTTAGGAGGTTTGGGACATTTGGCAATCAAATTTGGCAAAGTGTATGGTCATCATGTAACTGTGCTTAGCACTTCTCCATCCAAAGAGAAAGATGCTAAAGAGCTATTAGGTGCAGATGATTTTGTTGTTGTCACCAATGAGGATAAAATGAAGGTAATTAATGTCTCTTCTCTTTCTTATTAGTTAATTTCATGGTTTCATTTCATATAATAAAATCTTTAGTTGAGATGCCTTGTATAAACATGTACATGATTGATAGTTATTTTTTCTCAATTATAGGGAAAGAAAATCAGTTTTGTAAAAGAGTAGTACACTCATCCATTTCAATTTATATGGTGATGTATAACTGTATATAAAATTTAAGAAACATTATTTAGAACTTACAATTATAGAAGTGGCATGGACATCATTTCTGTTGTTATAAAAACATGTCATTAGAATAAATAAAAAGTTAAATTATTTTTGAATCTTAAAAAACATATATTTTTTTTTAACAAGCTTATAAGTCGCTTAAAATGATCTACATACATAAAATAAAACAAAAAATTCCAATAATTTAGCAGAAAATGACGCGTGGTGTCCTTAAAAGAGTAGCTTAACCTTAAATTTTTATCCTTGCTTAATAAAATCTTTAGAAAATGATCTTTACTTGAAAAAAATTCATTGAGATGAACTTTTGTTGCCCATCAGACATAAGTTCTAGATCAATTTTATTCAGATTTGTGGTCAATTGAATAGGCGATATATATACTTTTGCCTTATAGTTAGAACATATGCCTGAAGGACAACAAAAGTTTTTCAAATCTACATGACATATTTAAATGTTGACAAAGGCAAAAAGAACTAATATTTTTATTCATAGATGAGGAAGAGAAGCCTAGACTTTATTATGGACACAATATCAACCAAGCATTCCCTTGGACCTTACTTGGAGTTGCTCAAGGTAAATGGAACCCTAGCAATGGTGGGTGCACCTTCTAAGCCTTCGGATTTTCCAATATTACCCTTGATATATGGTACGTGTTACATTAATTAACCTTTTACTTAATTTGTTTATTTATATATAATATAGTTTCTTTATTAGTGAAAAAAACTGTACAATCTTGACTCCCCTTTATTCATTCTCCAAGAGAAAATATATATGTGATACAATATTGAAATAAGGAAACTAAATATCTCCTTAATATGCTGCCAAATATATAAAGAATTATATGGTAATTATTTTTCTACAAATATGCTACCAAATATATAAAGAATTATATAGTAATTATTTTTCTACAAATATGCTACCAAATATTATACCGCAATACCACCTCCTTAAGTTGGAGCATGGTAATAAAAAATGTCCAACTTGGAAAGCAAGAAGTCAAACTGAGTTTTGCCGAGAGCTTTGGTAAAATGTCTGCCAATTGTGAAGATGTTGAAACGTGCGACGGAGAGATCAAACCTTCATTAATTGCATCAGGAACAAAGTGACAATCTACCTCAATGTGCTTTGTTCGTTCATGAAAAACCGGTTTTTTTGCAATGTGCAAAGCGGACTTACTATCACAAAACAATTTGATCGCCTTGGAATGTTGTATACCTAAATCAACAATAGACCTTTCAGCCACTTCAACTCACAAGTGACCGCAGCCATGGACCTATATTCAGCTTCTGCAGAAGATCTAGAAACTATTTGCTGCTTCTTTGTCTTTCAAGAGATGGGAGATTGACCTAGAAATACTAGTCAACCTGTCAATGAACGACGAGTAAGAGGACAAGCCTCCCAATCAAAATTACACCATCCCTGCAAAGTCAATTCATTGTCGGCACATAACAAAATACCCTGTCCTGGGGTGCTTTTCAAATAACGGACCACTCATAAGGCTGCTTCCCAATGTTCAATTCGGGGTTCTTGCATGAATTGAGACAAAATATGAACAGAGTATGCCAAGTCCGATCGAATGACCCCCAAATAAATCAAACACCCGACTATCTACGGTAGACCTCTGAATCCGACAACAAATCTCCATTTGCAAGATCAAGTTTATGATTTTGCCCAATAGAGAACCCACTTGGCTTTGCACCTAATGCTTTAGAGACAATATCAAGAGTATAATTGCGTTGACACAAAAAAAACCTCTGATGAACTATGAGCTATTTCAATACCCAAAAAATATTTGAGAGACCCAAGGTCTTTCATTTTGAAACAATCACTCAAATAGGCTTTGAAAGTTGCAAGTGCAGCGAAATCATTCCCAAAAAAAATAAAATCATCAACATAAATCAAGATATTAATCTGAATATTCCCTCTAGTAAATTTAAAAAGAGAATAATCAGAATAAGATTGTAGGAAACTGTACCCTTTCAACGCGGTCACTAATTTTGCAAACCAACATCTAGGGGCTTGTTTCAACCCATACAACGATTTGCGCAAATGACACACCAACATAGGATCTGGACTTTCAAATCCGGGAGGGAGCTTCATATACACCTCCTCATCAAGGTCACCATGTAAAAAGACGTTATGAACATTCATTTGGTGAAGTTTCCAATTTTTGGATTCTGCAATAGCTAGGAAGGCTCGAACAGTAGTCATCTTGGCGACCAGAGCAAAAGTTTCATTGTAGTCAATCCCTGCTTGTTGATGATTTCCCAACACAACCAAGCGCGATTTGAGCCATTCCACGTCTCCATTTGACAAAAACTTGGTCTTGTACACCCATTGATTACCAAGTGCTTTCTTACCCGGAGGAAGATGTTCCAAAGTCCATATACCATTGTCTTCCAATGCACGTATCTCTTCTTTCATTGAATGTCTCCAACCTTCGTGTTTCATGGCTTCTTTGAAGGTCTTAGGATCCTTATCCGAAATAATAGCTGCAAGAAACTTACGATAATTTATAGAGAAATTGTCACAATTAATATATTGTGCCAAAGGATAGGGAGTACATGAGGATTGATTGTTAACCGAAGTAGTAGGAGACGGACTATTAGAAAAAACTGAGTATGTCACATGATCACGAAGTAAAACAGAGGAAAATTTCTCCCAAAAACCACACCCCAAGCCACCTTCCTCATCCGTGGCTGGAGTATGGTGTTGCTGCCCCCTCGCTGCCAGCGGGCACTGGGTTCCCAGTGGGCTGGGCAGTGGCTGGTGGCTGCAGCTCGTCTTGGCTGCCAACAAGTGCTGGTTGGGCTGTTGCTTACAACTGCTGCCCGACAGTTTCCGAACTATTAATTTTGCCCCCTAAGTCATCCCCGTACACCATAAAATCACCATCGATTTCAGCACCCACATCAAAAAATTAGACGAAATATGAATATCATCCGGACAAGCAAAATGAAACACATCCTCCACAAACTTCACATCACGACAAAAAATTCCTTCGTATCAAAATCAAACAACCGCCACCCCTTCTTACCAAACGGATATCCCACAAACAAACACTTTCTGCTTCGACTAGCAAATTTGTCACCCTGAGTTTCTTTATTATGAGCAAAGCACAAAATCCAAAGGTACGAATAGCATCGAAAGAAGGAGGTTTATTGAATAAAATTTTGAAAGGTATTTTATTTTGTAAATTGGGTGTGGGGGTACGATTTTTAAGATGAGATGATGCAGCAAGAACACATTCACCCCAGAAAAAGGGCAAATTGGCCTGAAATCTTAGAGCCCTCACAATATTCAACACATGTTTATGCTTTCTCTCTACTCTCCCATTCTGTTGCGGAGTACCCATACAAGAGGTTTGAAATAAAATACCAATGGCGAAAAAATAGTCGATCAAATAATTAAATTCGGTGCCATTATCACATTGTACAACTTTAATTGTTTGATTAAATTGTCGATCAACCATAGCAACATGTCACGCTCCGGGAGAGTACCCTAGACGTGGCCGACACTCGAAAACCATTTCTGGCCTTCAAGCGAACCACCTGGTCCAGTCACACTTTCATTCATTCACATTCTACCAGCGGAAGACTCAATCATAAGGATACTATTCATAATCTAGGGCCAGAGGCCAAATAAATATTCAATCAATAACTAGCTAGGATAAAACTAGTCAAAACGAACAATTTAACATTTCCACACTCTAGTCTATGAAGCCTCTATCAACAATCCAGGAGGTGCCAATGACAAGTCCATGGCTACCAACAATCAAAATAAATGAAACAAAACAAAGCTGTAAAGATAATCTCGGTATCCTCCGGAAATTGGGAGGACTCACCAACTAGCTGGAAGTGAATAGATCTTCAACGGTGCGTCGGTTAATGATCTCTAGTACCTGTCTCTGCATCATGAAATGATGCAGGCCAAATGGCGTCAGTACATGGAATGTACGAGTATGTAAAATGGCCGAATAAAACAAACATCAAGGAAGAATCAAATCAACTCAAAAATCTCAACTCAAGAGAAAGAACAACTCGATCAAGCGTCCTAAGTCTAAACAAGAATATGGTTTAGACTAGACCAATCACATACAATTCAACCCAATTCGACTCGGAGTACTATCAAGATCTATATGGGAGTTTCTCTTATCCGACAACCATCACTTATGAGCCAGTGATAGTACAACAAGCCGACGTTGTTGCCACATCCGTTCATACCTTGCCAGGGTATGAACGAATCAACCAATCATGAATCCATATCCAACCAAGTCTTATCATGTCAGGACAAAAATTTGGGAAGCATCCGACTTTAACGGTTCAATCCCCTCCTACGTTTGGCGACGTAGTTATTGGATTCGAGTTATTACTTACTCTTACCCAATTCATGCTCGATACTCCTCCCAAGACTCAATGCTCATAAAACTCCATTAAATCAAATCAATCTAATCATATCGACAAGTCTTATTTGGAACATTATTAAATCATCAATTCTATCACAATCAAACCTCTTCCAATCATACTATCCGATCAATCCCAATCGTATCTTTCAAGGGTAGTCTAAATATGCATTTATAACATCCTACAATCCTATCAAATCATTCCTCTATTCATTTAGTAAATCTTTCCGAGACTCATCAAGACTCCAAGGTTCTAAATAGACAATTTAAGAAAATCAACATATTTAAGGAAATTAACATTTTTAAGATCATCGACAAAATATGTTTAACAACTCATATCAATCAACTCATACCAATATGAAGAATTTAGAAATTTCTTGACGCAACAATATCAACATAACAAAAACTAAGATAACAGATGAAAAGACTAATTTGGACATAAGCCTATCAAGAAACTCCATTCTTATGAATATTTAACCTCAAAGAAGGTGTAGGGCACATAGGTGGACTCAACCCATGCTTTGAGTAACCTTACATACCTTGGTGAAGACCTTGAAGGAACCTTGATGTTGGGTCTTCAATGGAAAGCTTGAACCTTAGAAATTCTTGAAGGCAATTTCTTGTTGGAGATGGATTGAGAGAGAAGAGAGGATGTCTAGGGATTTTTGGGAGAGGAAATGGACTGAAAATTATGGTTCAAATCATGACCAAATCAGTGTATATATAATTAGGAAAAATGTCCAATTTGTCCTTCCTAAAAAATCTGGAAAAATGGGCTAAAATCCCCTTGGCGCTATAGTGGCGCGCCGCGCCACTGCAGCGCCAAGTCGAATATAGGCTTAAAACCTGCACATCTGATAGTGGCGCATCGCACCAAGGACCAAACTACTGAGGCTTGTTCCTGGCGCCATAGTGGCGCGTCACGCCCTTGCGGCGCCAAGCCTAAATTTCCTGAGTTTTGGAAAATGGACTTAAAAACCCTACACATCTAATAGTGGCGCGTCGCGCCAAGGACCAAACTACTGAGGCTTGTTCCTGGCGCTATAGTGGCGCATCGCGCCCTTGCGGCGCCAAGCCCAGGTTTTCCTCAGTTATGGTCCAGGCCTGAAATTCCTGCAGCACTAGTCCATCATAAGATAGTCATAACTTTTGACTCCGAACTCCAAAAAATGCAATCTTGGTGGCGTTGGAAAGAAGACTCAAAGACCTTTAATTTAATAGGTCATGGGCCACCCAATTCGTTATATTCAAGAAGATAAGGTCATTGGAAGTCGACCCTTATACAAACGCATTTGGAAACTTAGCCAAGATGAGTTCTTTGGACTTAGCTTGGTTTTAGGGATCCCTTATGACCCTAAATCAGATCCAACACTCTCCAATTTCTTAGGAATTGATCCTAACTCATGCGTGCACTTCACAGTCGTCTAGTACGATCCTATACGTACACGATGAACGATCCGAATCTTAGTGAAAATTTTTGAGGGTGTTACACAACAAAAGCCATAAACATCTGAAACACTTATGTTTTATCAACCAACAAGTAGATCCAAATGGCTCAGAAAAAATCATCAATAATTGTTAGAAAATAACGAGCTCCACACGATAAAACATGTCGATATGGACCCCATAAATCACAATGTATTTTCTCAAATATTCTAGACTCTTTATTATCACTTAAAGGAAATTTGTCTCTAGGATGCTTAGCATGGAAACACACTTCAGAATCCTTTGCTAAACTACTCTTATCACTACTAACATGAGGAAGCAACTTAACTACTCTCTCGGAAGGATGCCCCAATCCTCGATGCCACAATTCCAATGCTGACGCTGCTATGACAGTAGACACATATTGCACCACGTCCGATTTGCTAAAATAGTATAGTCCATCCCTCCTAACTTTCGTTCCAATCAGCTCCTTCAGTGGGTCCTGAATAGCACACATATAAGAATTAAAAGAGACAATAGTGCGTAAATTATCAGTAGGTTGGGGATGGAGAGTAAGTTGCAATGTAAATAAGACACATAAAGGACATGATGTAAGGTGATTTTATCTGACAGTCAAATGGAACCTTCCAAAGAAGCAATCACCTTTTCACCATTAGGCAAACCAACACGACAATCAACAGTATGAACATCAAACAATCAAGATTTTTCACCGATAACATGATGAGTAGCACCGGTGTCAATAATCTAAGAAGAAAGTCAAACCTACCATTCAAGCGATTTTCTGAAATTATAACAGTACCAAAAAATTCCCTAATAGCCTTCCATTGATCGGAAGTTAAGTGCTGACCCACGACAATGGTATTTGATGGTGGTGGAGGAGGTACATCGTCGCCAGCCATGGAAATTTACGATGAAGAAATTTTTTTTGGCTCAGATACCATGAAAAAAATTGTACAATCTTGACTCCCCTTTATTCACTCCCCAAGAGAGGATATATATGTGATACAATATTGAAATAAGAAAACTAAATATCTCCTTAATATGCCACCAAATATATAAAGAATTATATGGTAATTATTTCCCTATAATATACTACCAAATATATAAAGAATTATATGATAATTATTTCCCTACAAATATGCTATCAAATATTATATTCCAATAATTAGCTATAATTCAATAAGAAATTAAATATCTTCATGATCAATATATAGGGAAGAGAACAGTGAAAGGAAGCATCATAGGAAGCATAAAAGAGATTCAAGAAATGATGGATTTTTGTGGAAAACACTACATCTTGAGTGACATTGAAATTGTATCAATAGATAAAATTAATGAAGCGTTTGATAGGCTTGAAAAAAATGATGTTAAGTTTCGTTTTGTTCTTGATGTTACTGGAAAATCAAAACTAGAGTATTAGGAAAAAAAAGAAGAAAATAAACTCTTTTTTTCTATTTCATTGTAATTCATATTGGTTACTACTCCAATAATTAAGTAATGTAATTTTGCGTATGCCAATTGCAACAATTAGATTGCTCCATTATTTATTTATTTATGGAAAAATGCTCAAATATGTTATTGAACTTTGAAAAAAGACTCATCTATGTCATCTGTTAAAAGTTTGGCTCATTTATGTCATTTGAGAAAAGACTCATCTATGACGTTATTTTTTATTTGCAAAACCACCCAAACAACTTTTAACATTTTTCAATTGGAGTTTGAATCAAATGTACTCTTTTTGCTCCTTCTTCTTTAAGAACACTAAAAACACATGAAGAATACCAAAAACTCTAAATTTCAACTTCTTCTATTCTTCACGAAATCACCTCAAAGTTCAAGAGTAGCGTCTCTCCGAGCTACATACCAAAATTCAATATCTTTTGAGCTCGAATTCAACCTAATTTAATAAGATACATTTAAAAAAAATTCAAAGTTTCAAAACTTTAACCTCCTTTAATGGTATAACTTTCTCCATAACTCGAGATCACTTGAAATTTTGAACATAGACTCAAAAATTACTAAGGAACAAGGGTCTAGCATCAAAAACAACAATAAAATTACGAATCAAAGCAGATTTTTGAAATTTTGAGACTGATTTCCTCTTTTTCAAGTAATGTGGAGTTGTCGAGAAAATTCTATCATTGAACGATGTTGAAGTTTTGAAACTTTGAAGAAATTTTAAGTGTGTCTTGTTGAATTAGGTTGAATTCGAGCTTAAAAGATATTGAATTTTGGTATCTAGCTCGGAAGGACGCTGCTCTTGAAATTTGAGGTGGTTTCGTGAAGAATAGAAGAAGTTGAAAATTTGGTGTTCTTCATGTATTCTTGGTAGTCTTGAAGAAGGAGCAAAAAGAATACATTTGATCCAAAAATCCAATTGAGAAATGTTAAAAGTTGTTTGGATGGTTTTGCAAAACTAGAGTTAAAAAATAATGGCATAGATGAGTATTTTCTCAAACGGCAGTGACATAAATGAGCCAAACTTTTAACGAATGACATAAATAAGTTTTTTATCAAAGTTTGATGACATATTTGAGTCTTTTCCCTTTATTTATTTACCTTTGTTTTGTTATGGCAATTGTGTACCCTTAAAATGACACAGTTGGATTTATAGATGTGGCTAAAAGACATAAATTGCGATGACTAAACTACTGATGAAATGCAAAGGTACCGATAGCTACTCATCACCAATTCACTTTTATTAGTTTTTTTCTCGTGACATTGTTTAAGATTAATACACAATAAACAAGGCTTTCTTTGCTTAAACATATGTCCTATCTTCCTACACCTAATAATTTAATACTCTTATCAAAAGTAAAAACAAGTTTTATTTTCTATATAACGATAATTAAACGGGTAATAGGAGATCAGGAGGCCTCATGTCATGTGAAAAAGTCCTTCAAAGCTTGGCTATCAAACCATTGGTAGTGTGTTTTGCAACGTTACTACTATTTTCTGTGACATCGTTGTCTCTGCTTTCCGAGTCACATCCAGAAGGCGGAGGAACATCAATGGCTGGAGAGGAGTTAAAGAATCCATGTGGCTGCACCAACAAACAGGTAAATAAGCAACAGATAGTAATAAACACTGAAGAACACTAAAGCATCTTTAAAGAGTTGTGCATTTAGTAAAACGCGATGAGAAATATAAAGAATAAAACCAATAGAGATATATAACATAACATTCTCAAATACCTGAAGCATAAAACCAATGTGTTCTACTGGCATAACAGGCCAATCTTCCAACCGAGGAACGTGTGTGATTCCAAAAATGTACCTGCAATAAACATTGTTGCTCAAAACTTGAACGAGTACTTTTTGTTAATGTACATAAAATGTTCCACGTCTAGAACATTCTAAAGCATTTTGTTCTAATCTGAAATGTCCATTGCACTAACGTAGTGTCAACTGTTGAACTAACCAGAGAACAATATCACTTTCTTCTAGAGGACGGTCTTGCTTGACCCAAGAAGCTAATCCTTCACCATTACGAGGATTTTGATTAGGAAACTCTCCTCCTGGAAAATCTTCTCCAGGTGCATGTTGTGTAACCCATAGATTGTGCTTCAGAAATGCAGCCCTTCGCAAAAATTTTGCCTCCGGACCAGCCAATGGCAAACAGTTTGGACCAGGTACAAGCTTGTACCCTGTTAGTTGTCCAGTTCTATTAACTGTTCTGGTGTTCCTAACCTACAAAATCAGAAAGTTGATAGTCAAATTTATGTAACACAAAGCTGGTCTTAAGATTATTTTGCTTTGATACTCTAAAAATGTCATGGCACCATGGTGGATTCTCCAAAAATAATTCTTTTTTCTTGGAGGATTTCACAAGGGTGCAACGACATTGTTGGAGAACCCTAGCAACATAACTTAAGAACAAATTAGTCAAAAATAGGTTCACAGAAGCTAGGTCCTCAATTTCATTTCAACAAAAACAACATATACCAGTGAAATCTCACAAGTGCGGTCTGTGGAGGGTAGAATGTACACCGACATTATCTGAGGTACCTCAGAGGTAGAGAGACTGTTTATGGAGGACCCTCGGATAGAGTACAACAAATCAAAGTAGGTATGAAAAGGAAAAACGACAGTGAAAAAATATAGCAACAACTAATAAGAAAACAGTAACAAAAACAAAATAGGTTAATACTACGACAAACACCACCAAGCCTCAACCCATTGAAAAGTGAGACAAAACACTCTTGTTGAACAACACTTCCTCCAACAGTTTATGGTCAAGTTTACGCTTTCAGAAATTGGTCCCTTCGTCACTTTATTTCCTGATACACTTCTAGAGAACAGGAATTTATAAGCGAACAAACAAGACTGATGTTGGGAGAACATCTTGAACTAAGTAACTCCATCTCACATATTTTGAATGTTTTGGCCTCGGTTATCTAGCTACATTCTATTACCGGTTGCAACAAGAGGACTATCTTCCTTCTCAGTTCTCGTTGTGTGAGAAATATAAATAAAAGGAATACAGTCAGGTAAAGACTCTTACAATCCAATGACGAGCAGAGAATGGATCACAGTCGCGCATTGCTTGCAATTCAGACCTAAGCAATGTTTCTTCAGCATAGAATGCATTATTGTGAACATTTTCCTTCCCAGGTTCTTCAACTTTAACATTAACTTCAACAACCTAGAAAAAAATTGTAATTCTCAAAAAATCATGTTACTCATGATTGACCATTTAGTTCAGTAACTAGATATATACCTGATTGTGTGCTTCTCCTGGCTTACAATCAACTGCCATATTCATTCGTGCAACGAAGAAATGTTGATGAACTGGTGCATACAACCCTGGTGCAATTGTGGTGCCATATTTGCGAGATTCTCCAGGTTGCAATGCTCCTAAACTAAGAATTCCCGTGAGTTTAACTTCTGCTTCAATTTTTCCATCCTGAAATTTCATGTGGTGTACAAACAGTTGTAACATGTTCAATGTAAAAGTTATTAATATTTCGATACTTGTGACGATTTTCTTTAACTTGCCTGGTAAAAGTGCCAGTAGAATGCATATTCATAATTGGCCACTGTACAAACAAAAGACACTGTCAGTCGTCTAGAACGTCTAACTTCAGCAAGGCCAGTTCTCCAATCTTGATGCTTCCAAAGCATTCCATGATCTTCTTCATGCAAGCATACACAATTTTCTGTTGTTTCAACTCCTCCCGTGAAATTTGTAAAATGGGCATCGAAGTACTTTATGTATCCTAAACAATCACATCCCTGCAAAAATTATTTTGTCGTATTACATAAGCAATTGACTATAATCGAGAAAGAAAACTCAAACATGTAATGTTTAGATCATAGATTAGTAACTGACCCTCTTCAGTGAATGAGCATTCTTTCCGAGGCCATCTTCTCCTGCATCAAATGCATTCTTTCTATAATGCGGATCATTTGGATCCCCGTAGGGAACAACCATCTCCACAAAACTCAATCTATGTGCTATGGGTCTACGACCTCTGCTACCATCAAGATATGCAACAGAGTGTATAACTAAACCCTCTCTTGGGGTGAAACCTATCCGAAAGTTCCACTGCCACACAGAAAATGAACAATGTTAGTGTGATATATAAAGCCAAAGAAGAGAAAATTACAGCCCAATACCTTTGGACGATCTAGTTTACAAAATATGTACACAGTATATATGTATACACAACATGTACACACCATATACAACCAAGTGTATATGTAGTGTATACTTCAGCCATGTTTGGTAAACTAGATGGACGAATGGTACATACTGATAACTGTACCGCCAAAGCATGCTTCATAGCAAGTAAGCCTGAAAAATGAGAATACCTTTTGCCATTCTACATAGTTCCCACTAATGCGAAAGCTTGGACCCTCAGGCTGAATAATATGCAGGGGTTTCACATCACTTCGGTCAACCCCTCTTCTTGTCTCACCAGCTGTATAATTCCTTAGTGGATCGACTGGAGGTAATGGGACAAGTTTTCGATCTTCAAATTCTATAATCTGCATGTTTTGCACGTCAATAAGCACATGTATTCCTTCAACTGGTCTAGCATATCCATTTTCCATTGGGCAATCGCTCTCTGTTCTGCAGAATACTAATGGTTTTGCAAGTCTACGGCTAGGAGCATCCGCCTCACTATGATAACCAACACACCTGTTGGAGAGTACATTCACGTTTAGAAAGAACGGAATTCTTATTAACTAACCAAGGATCAACCATCATGAGTAGAGACGGGGATTTTAACTAACCACGGATCAACCATCACGAGATCCATGTCATCAATACCTCTTCTCTTCATTGCTTCTCTAAAGGGCGGATAATTTTTCACCACAGCTTCACAATCAGCATATTCTTGAGCATCCTAAAATCAAACATTTCACTTTATTGACACACAACAGTAATTGGAGCAAATGTTTATCGTTTTTCTAAAACATCAAATATTTTGAAACAAATTCAGTTTGCCAAGACGACAAATAAAATGATTGAGAGACAGATACATACTATGGGTGGCTGAACATCTGGTACAACATTAGATGAGATAACTTTTCCCCTATGATGTCCGCCTCGAGTAGCAGCATGTACTTCAGTTAGCATTACAATCCATATGCTTGTCTCATTTGTTTTCTTATTGTAAACAATAAGCCTAGCTCTCCTTGGAGGAAGCTTAGTCGGAATCAGAGATCCTCCTTTGGTTCGGGGCATCAACGATGATTGGAAAGGTGGGAAGAAATATGCATCTGCTAAAGCAACAACACTTTTATCTGGTTCCAATAGAACCACCTCAATAAATCGCATTCCATCTCTGACCTGAAATTTGTATTTTTGTTACAAATAGAACTAGTTCTACAAGTACAAGACAATGTATTGTAAGTGGAAAAGCCGTCTTGAAGATCTACGTACTAAAAATAGGCTGCACGTACACAACTAATCGATGTACAAAAGAAACATAAATTAATTAAGAACCTCAGGTGTTTCACCAGCAGCTCTAACGGTTGCAACAGCCACAGAGATCTCAGCAGCAGATAAAGGGTCCAAAGGATGGCAAGTCTGAGCCCTTAGCATGATTTGGATACCTGCACCATAAACATTGTATCTTTAAGCATTGGATTTAACCAATGATATATGAAAATGCTCGTGTTGCATCCCTCCTTTGAAGATGAAAATGCAGGGGATCTTACCGCTTTAGTTGGTTGGCTGCCTGAACTTTTACGTTGTTGGTAAGAATTTGATTTCCCATTCGTAAGAATGTACCTCGGAACTAACTAATGCTACTTCATGAGGAAAGGAACCTTAGACAGGTGAGAATTGCTCAAGATCGTATAAAAAAATAATCCATTTGTTCAACTAAAGTAGGACACTTAACACTTCTTGATTCTTAATTAATAGAGGAAGTCATTGAAACATCAATGGAAATAGTACTCTGTCTAACCCAATTTATGTGAAAGAAGTTTGTAGTACTAAGGTCAAAACACTTCATTTTGACTATGAATTTGTCTGTTTTTTGTACATTTTGAACAGATTGAGCCATGCAATCTGTTGTTGAATCTTAAAGGCAGAGACCAAGCTAAGATTTCAACTTCATAGTTTTGAATTTTATAACGATAACTTTGCATGATAATGAAGCGTTCTTAATAAATATTTATACATATATACAAGTGAGTTATTCGGCCGAATTCGCATACAGACTAAGGTTAGTCCTAGCCCCCTCTATTGGAAATATAAGGCAGGCGCTTGATAATTAATATCAACACAGAGAGAATGTAAAGGGAGAGAGATTAAACTCACTTCATATTATTCTTAAAAACCTCCTTAAACTTGACACACTTTATTAAGTGCACATTAAAATTATGAGAAGTCTTAATTAGCCCCTCAAACATGAATTCTTAGAACTATTTACCACCTAAACTATGAAAACTCTCAATTATCCGCAACATGAATTTTTGGAATTGTTTGCCTCCCTAATATGCCATATGATTAAAAAATATTACTCTGTTTCAATTTGTATGACTCGTTTTTATTTTTAGTCAATCCCAAAAAGAATAATACATTTTATATTTAATAAAAATTTAACTTTAAAATTTTCATTTGACCTTTAATGAAATAATTATTGATACAAAGATATTTATGACTTATTTTATACCACATTTTTACTTCATTTCAAGTCAAACTGCATTATATAAATATTAACGAAATTCATGTTTGAAATGTGTGATTTCTTAAACTTCATTTACTAAATATAGAAATGTTTGATTTCTTAAACTTCATTTGTATATATATATATGGATGAATAAAAAAGTAGATATATTTTTAATATAATAAATGAGTAAAATATGGATGGAAAGAGTATAATATATCCAGTTAGAAAATTTCACGTGAGTTGTCTCTTGAATATATATACATACACGTACTCCCTATGTTTAAATTTATTCATCCTACTTTATTTTTTAGTCAGTTTTTTTAAAAAAATAAATTGATAATTCTCTAATTTTAACTTTCGACATAAATATCTTTTAAACCATAATATTAAATGATATTTTAGTATATTTTTAATTTAAAATTATAAAAAATTTCAAAAATAATCTTATCAAATTAAAATAAGATAAATAAATTAAAACGAAAAAAACAATGTATATTACCTTTGGTTGAGGTATTGGAAGAAAGAGGCTCAGTATTGCTTGCCAATGACGCTATAGTTGATGACATTTTCTTCGGCTTATTATCATCCACGGACGGGATGACGGTCCACTTTTGTAGACCGTCATTCGCAACAGCAGACGCTGCTGTCGCTTCACGACGGAGGACAGAGGTTGAAGGACGGCAATCGGTGAAAGGTTTTGACACTTTTTGTGAAGTAGTATTGGCCATAATTATGAATACTGATTATTAGAGAGGAAAGAGAATTTATAACTTAAAAAAAAACTCTCAAAAACACCAAGAGAAACTCTAGTTTGGTTACTGTCTTCTCTATATTGACTCTGTTTGTGTCTTTAGATTTTATAGAGTTGAAAGATTGGATCTAGACAGACATTTCATTTTTTTTTTTCTGCAGCACTGATATTATATTAAAGCATGTCCAGAACATAAATTTCCTGTTAAAAAATTGAAATTATTGTCTGCTATAAATTATAAAATTTTGACATATATATAATATATTTTTTTTACGGATGAACTCCTTCGCTCATTTTTGGTAGTCTTGAATCACGTGATTTTTTTTAATATTTGTTTTGTCTCCTTTTATCTCTAATTAAGTTTTTATGACTTTTTAAGTCCTTACATATTCTGGTAAATTTAAAAGCTTTTTACGTGTCATTAAAAAAATGATGATTTCATGAAAAAGGTGATAATGATCTCTCAAAGTAGACTCATACATATTTGAGTTTTTCTTTTTGGTGGAAATGTTACTCTCTCTTTTTTAATTTTCTGTGGTAAAGTTCAAATTTCAAAAAGTTAAATAATTTAATTTTGATTATAAATTTAGACATAAAATTTATTAATTTTTGTAAAATGGAATATACATATGTTAAAACTAATGTAAAAAATCTCCATTTATTTATCAAATTTTATGTTTAGTCTAAAACAGTTATTAAAACGAAGAAAATAATACAAAGATGATTTTCCAAGTTTGGCTAAACAATTGGGGTGCATTTGGTAGCTAGTAAATAAATAACTTATTCGCGTATTAATTTATGTATAAGTTACACAATATTTGATAGTTAGTTAGGAAATAATTAAGTTATTCATTTATAAAATTAGAGATAAGTGTCAAAAACATATTTGAACTATCACTTTTTTTGAGTTTCATATCTAAACTATTGAGAGTGTGAGTTGCATACCTAAGTTATCGCTTATTAGTTTGAGAAACATACATCTCTTTTTTATTACACCTTCATCATTGTGTGTGTATTACACTCTTTCTTTTATTTTAAAAAAATTTATCACATCACACTACACATGAACAAAACATTCCACATTGACAAAAAAATAAATAAATTATTAGTATTAGTTAAAGTTAAATATTAAAGTATTACTATCCCAAAAAATATACATTTATGAAATAAAATATAAAATATTTTCCTTACCCCACTCCACCACTTCCTCTCACGGTACACCCCCCTCCCAAATTTTTAGTTTATTTTTAATTTTCTTTGTAAAATTTTTAAAAGAAATTCTTACTTCATCTCCCTCGTCCCGTCCCTCCCTTCATATAATAATTTAGATATTGTTTTAATTTTTTAAAAGAAATAATTATATCCCATCCACCTAATCCTTCACTTTTAATTTTTTTTCTCATTTTTTGTTATATGCATAAGTATCTTTTACTTGCTACAAGATTTTTTTTAAAAAGAAAATTTTAATTTTTGTTATTTTTGGTATGCAAGTAGAAAAAATATATATCTAACACAAAATGAGAAAAATATTTTTAAAAAAATCAGTAGCGGAGGGTTAGATGGGGTGGGTAGAATTTTATTTTTTTTAAAAAATAAATATAATATCAATATTTTTGGAAAGGAGTGGGGGAGGAGGTGAAACCAGAATTTTTCAAAAATATCTTATAAAAGAATTGGGATAGGGTGGATGAGGTAAGGGGGAGGTGGTAGAGTTGGGTGAGAAAAATATTTTAAATTATATTTTTTAAAAAATAATTATTTTTTTTTTAAAAATAATTATTTTTTTAAAAAAATAATATATTTTTTGGATAATAATAGTTTGATCTTTAATTGTTAACTAATATTAAAATTTTATTTTATTTTTTCAATGTGGAATATTTTATTCATGTGCAATGTTATGTGGCAAGATTTTTTCAAATAAAAGAGAGAGTGTATTACACACACCACTGAGTAGGGCTGCGTATCGATCGGTTCGGTTCGATTTAAAAATTATCGGTTTTACTTAGTAGTTATCGATTTGTATACATACTAAACCGTTAAAAAACCATTAAAATATCGATTAATCGGTTATCGATTAATCGGTTATTGAGTCTTATCGACTAGGTTATCGGGTTAACCATTAACATTTCACATAATTTTTTTAAATTGAAAACCAGTGCAGCATTGCACAGTGTACTGCTGCAGCACTACAAGGCACAAGCTGCTCAACATAACAACATTTTCCAACTAGTTTAGCATTGCACATTCCATTGAACAAAGCTAAAGCATTGCTAGTGAGAGCGTCAGTTAACACTGCTAACTGCTAACTACTAAGCCAAGTTTGAATAGCACAGTTGCATGGTGTAGCTCTTCCACCGAGTTGAAAAGCACTAGTGCAGCATTACAATTTACAAGGCACAAGCTGAAGCTGTTCAACACAACAACACTACAATTGTGCAACTACAACAGTAACAACACAATTGCACTACCACAATATCAACACAACAGGGCTATAAGCTGCACTACAAGCTACTCAACACAAATATTTGTCACGCCCCGGGAGAGTACCCTAGACGTGGCGGCACTCGGAAACCATTACTGACTCCCAACCGGACCACTTGACCTTGTCACATATCCTTTCATTCATTCAATCAGCGGAAGACTTAAAATAAAGAGAAAAATAGATGGGCAAATCCAATCAACAATCTAACTGTAGGAAGAAAAGCCATAGTCCAACAAATCAAACTTCAATCCATGTCATGGAAAAAGTTTGACAAGAACAATTCAAGGAATAGAAAATTTAATCAATTCATCTCTATCTAGTCTATGAAGCCTCTATTACTACTGTCTAAATGGTGTCAATGATAGCTTTATGGCTACCTCAATTCAAAATGAAAAGACTAAACTCAAAACAAGAATGACATAAGTGGTATCCTCCGAATGCAGGGAAGGACTCACCAATCAGCTGAATATGAAAACATCCTCAACGATGCGCCTGTTGATTATCTCTAGAACCTGTTCCTGCATCATCAAATGATACAGGTCCAAATGGACGTCAGTACGTGAAATGCATGAGTATGTAATATGACAGAATGAAACATGCATCAAGGTAGAATAATATCAGTTCTGATATCTCAAATTAGAAAGATGAGAGACTCAATCAGTATGTCATAAGTCTAAATTAAGAATATGATTTAGACAGAGACCAATTATATACAATCCAATCCAATCATTAGAGTACTATCAAGACCTATCTGGGAGTTTCTCTAACCGACAACCATCACATATGAGCCGGAGATGTACAACGAAGCGGTGTCATTGCCACACCCGTCTAATACCTTACCATGGTAAAGGACGAATCGCTATCATTAGATCTACAATCAATCAAAGTCTGTCATTTTGTGACTTAAGAGGTTTAATCCTCCATCCTGCGTTGGCTACATAGTTCATGGGATTCGAGTTATTACTATACTCTTACCCAATTCAGTGCTCAATACTCCTTCCAAGACTCAATATGCTCATAAGACTCCAATCAAATCGAATTATATAAATCATATCATGTAGTCACGTTGGACTCTAATCCACTCCATTTCATCTCATCGTTAATCTTTTCATCTAGACATCTTTTCAAGACTCATTCGTGACTCATCAAGACTCCAAATCAATAATCATTTAGACTTTTACTATCCAACTCAAGTTTGACTTATGTTCATTCAACATTCACCAATAAAACTTTTAGACTCTATCATTGTGTAAAACATTGAAATTAATACTCAAGTAGGGTTCATGTAAGGAGAAACATAATAATTTATTTCAAGTGTTTAATTTATGAAAACTATCAATCTTGCAAAGTTATGCAAAAATATATTAGGATTTAAAGAGTTCTTTCAAAGATTCATTCGTAGGAGACTCATATCACTCACTACTTAACCAATCATATACTTAGGGCACATTAGAGAGCTTAAATCATGCTTTAGTTAGCCGTACATACCTGAATCTTAGGAATTATTAGATAAAAGTATTGGGTTTTGAACCTTTTATCTTGAAGTTGAGAAACCAATATATGGATTTGTGAAGGAGATCTTGAAATTGGAGTGTTTAGATCTCCCAATATTGGAGAAATCCCTTTCTTGAAGTTCTTGATCTTTGAGAGAAGGAGAATTTGGGATTTTGAGAGTATCTCTAAGTATAAGAATGTTATTAGGTTGAAAAATTGAGAAAAATCACCTTTTAATAAATCCCGTCTGCAATTTTGGCGAGCTGGAGGTCTCCTCGTCGAACTATTCGGCGAGTCGCCAATAGGTATTTTAGCTTGCCTAAAATAACAGTTTCTGGAGGATTTCGGATCCATTCAGAGAGCTAAATCGTCTTTTCATTGCACCATTCGTCGAGTCGCCAAATTGGCAGGCGAGCTCGCCGAATTGTCCTATCCGAACATGCTTTAGTAAAACGGTCATAACTTTCTACTTCGAACTCCAAATGAGGCAAACCTGTGGTGTTGGAAAGAGGACACAAATATATTTAATTGGATAGGTCATGGGACACATAACTCTCAATATTATGACATATATGGTTATTTAAAGTTTACCCTCAGATGATCTTATATGAAAACTCAATCGGTAAAGGATATTGAAACTCGACTTACTACTAGAGGTTCTTTATGACCCTAATTCACCTCCAATACACCTCAAATACTTAGGAATTGATCCTAAACTATATATGCAATTATAATTCATCAGGCTTGGTCCTATAGCATAAAAAGAATGGCTCAGGTCTTATCTTAAAATGTTTAGGGGTATAACAATATCATACCAAAATAATTAGACTAAACAACATTACAAGCTCCACTTTTGCAGCATCACAATTTAAATATTAAGTTGTCAAAATATCACACAAATTGAAAATTGTCTAGCACAAATAGTTTATTAACAATCACATAATCAAGTTAACAAAATATTAACTACTTAATCAAGTGAACGATTCTTCTCTATGTTATCCAAACAATGCTTAATATGAGACCACAAGGAGCCTGTCCCGATATTTCACAAATGATAATTAGCAACATGGTCACAATGAATACATTTCACTTTGCATCATCTATCTTCATGTTCTTCAAGCTTTTCAAAGTGACTTCAAATAGGTGATCGAGCTTTATGACCACAAAATTTAACTTTGCACCATTCATTGGTTATTTTCTTCCTGCATCTGGGTATATTGTTATACCCCGTACTTTTATACCTTGGAACGTGTTCTTAAGCTTCTTGAAAATTATCATGTGACCCCTACTGGCTACAATATGACTAAACAATCCTAAGGAAGGAAGGATGAGCCGTCCCAAATGATTGGAAATAGATTTGGAAGGATATGGAAGGAGTTGGAGGCTAAGTAAAAAGTCTTGGAACCCGACTTACTCTTGTAAGCTACCAACTTGGACGTTTTACAAAATTAAGCTACTTTATTATACATCGAGCTTAGGTAGCAAAGGTTATATAGACTCATAAAGTGAGACGAGACTACGAACCTATAAAAAGGAGAAAAAATTAAGTTTTGAACTTACGAAAAGAAGCAAGTAGGTGATGCACCTACTTGGGGTAAGTAGGTGACCCACCTACTTGGGCAGGCCCCATGCTGTCACATGGCAGCCAAGGATTGGGTGGATGGCATGAGGTGGCGCCCTAGGGGATGGACACGTGTCACCCCTAGGGGCTTCCACGTGTCACTCTTAAAGGAAGGGTATAAAACCCTAAGTCATGACTAAGGGTTCTTATTTTCATCTTTGTACTTAGACATATTCTTAGCTTGTTACTTAGAACTATTGAGAGCAACTTGAAGAGAACAAGAACAAGAGAGAAATGTCCATGGCAGCAAGGTGAGGCCTTCAATTCCACTCCGTCAATTACTTATCTAAGGTATTCTTCGACTAAATGAAGGTTCTTAACAACGTAAAGTTTGATAGTTGGGGCGACAAGGAGGTTCGATGTAAACCTACACCTTTCGGAAAGTTTCGGAAGCTCGCTTGCTAAGGTATGACTTGATTCCCTTCTCCCACATTTGATAAAGTGTTTAAACATGTTGTGGGTGTATAAATATTTGGAAATGTGAAAATATGCACGTTACGGCTGCCGGATGTTGCAGGTCATGTAGGGACTGTTTTGACGCTATTCTAGCAAGTTAAAGTTTGACTAGTATTGCCGTTAGCATGGTGTTGTGTTTGGAGGTGGTTTATCTATGTTGAAATGCTAGAACATGGTTAAATATGAGTATATAGTCCTCTGGTTGCAGCCTCATAATACTCCATTTCATATGGTTAAGATTTTGCGAAATAAAGAGCTAAAATCCTACTTTGGCGTCATAGTTTTGGGTGAGTTGTGTGGAACTTGTATTGCGTGATATGGTATTGATTTAATGGTGTATAGATGATGCTTGTTGTTTTCGATATGGCTTCTAAGGTTAGAGGTTAAAATTTGAAGTTCGGATAGGGCAAGTTATAGGAGAGATGCTGCCCGATTTCCGTTAACTCTGAAACTAGCCAACAGACTAGTCGAGGAAGGCGAGCAAGAAAATGGTGCCTATAGATACTTGAGTATAGATTGGGAAGCTGGAAAGTTGAAAGTTAGTAATCTTGGTATTACTCTCATGTTAAATAGGTTGAAGGAGAAACAAAACAAGCTGGACTACAATCGAGCTACTACAGGTATGTAAAGCCTATCCTTTCTTCTCTTTTGGCATGTCTTAGATGTAAGTGTTATGTGTGTGAAATTTGAGAGTTATTCCATTCCTAAAGCTCTGAATATGAGTCCAGACTCCTGTTTACTTCTTGATGTTAGAACTCCGGTAATAGTTGAGTCACTACCTTCCAAGTCTTCTAGGAAATAAAAGGCAGCACATGTAAAGCTTGTCTCTTCTTACTTGTGGAAAGACTTGACTGTATGTAATGTAGGATATGGATTTGAAGGTAACTCCCTTATAAACACTGGGTATCATGCGTGATTCGTAGGCACTTTTGAATATTAAGAGTCTTAAAGTGGTTCTACCCCTACTCCTGAGCCACCTTATGTTGAATAGCAAGGGGAGATACAAGCTCCTTTTCCTAAAGACTCTGAAATGATCAATGTCTCCGATTGCATGAACTATGCCTCTGATTGCATAAGTTGAGTCTCTGACCGCGTAAGTTGTATTTTTGATTGCATAAACTATGCTTCTAATTGCATAAATTGTGTGGCATTATCTTGATGCATGTCTGTGATCTCTGAGGACCCAACTGATGTGAGCCTAATGACATCTAAAGGGGTACCTCGGATTATTACTTCCCGAGTCTTCAGATGACGGTTCACTTGACTGTTTTATCGAGTATTAGATGATGACTTAGTTGCATATGGTTTCTCAGTACTCCACTCGTGCATGTTGTAACCCTTCTTTCTCCGCATCCCATGATGGGCCAGAAATTATATTGGGCACAACTTTACTACTCCTTCACCGAGTCCCGGGCCGGCTATATATATGTATGAAGTATATGATGATAAAATATCGTATATGACAAAGTTGAAGCATATGATGACGCCGTATGTGATAATGTTATTCACTGAGTCTCAGGCTGGATATATATATATATATATGATGATATGATGAAAATATGGATCGAGCCGTACGTTCCACGGCATTATTTTAAATTATGGATCGGGTCGAACGTTCCTCGACATATTTTACACTGTGATAATGACACCGAGTCCCTCACTAGAGGGCTTGGTACGGTATGTATATATATGATTATAGTACGCTATAGACGTACACTACTCCCTTAACCGAGTCCCTCACTAAAGGGTCGGATACTTTACATAGGTATGCATATGAAAATATAGGGATACATTTGTGACCCCGAGCCCCATAGTGGACCGGATATAATATGATGACATATATAATAAGATTATACCATATACGATGATATGATGTCGTATACAATGACATGATGAAATAATATACATGATGGAAAGGGATGATGATATGATGATATGGTAATATGATGAAATAATTATGACACCGAGTACCTTAATGGGTTGGGCACAGTGTATGATGATTATATGACTACGTGTTCTAAGGTGTAGGTATCACGACCCAAGCCTAGGGCCTAGACGTGACATGGCGAATGAGGAACCCGAAAGTACCTCAATCAAGCCTCTTAGCATTCTTTTAGCCTATCATAGGTAATGATGATAAATAAATAAGCGGAAATCATAATAGTAAATCTTCAACTTATATATGTCCAACAATATCTCTAACTATTAGATTTAATGGGGCTAAGACAAGTCCCTAGCTCACCCTTAATTATAATAGAAAAAATGTCATAATAAAATATCTTAACATATCATAAGCTAGAAAGATAAAGAAGTATTATTCTCGGAATATGGGAACTCACCAAAAATAGTCTTCAATGGAATATCAACTAGCCACGTGGAGGAGAACGATGAGGAGCACTGATCCCTACATGGTGATATCATGTAGGCAAAAGAGTATGCATTAGTACTTTGAATGTACTAAGTATGTAAGGATGCATGAACATTGAGGAAAACATTAAAACATTTATGTAATATGGAACATAATTTAAAGTATGCATAATAAATCATAGATATATCCTTTAAAACATTTATTTTGTGGGAAATTAACCATAACCGACATTTAAGACCATGCGAGCTATTACATGGAATCCAACATAACCCCCTACGTTGGCCGGGGAGACTACTTGCCAGGTAGAACTCCGTCAATTTCATTCATTTCTTTAGCTTTATCTTTAAGGGCTATTTATGGATTCATTAGCCTAAGCCTACAAGGGCTCCTATGTTGGCACATAGTTAATGAGACAAGGAGTTACTACTAGGATTCCCTTACCGAATCCCACCTCAATACCTCATTCGGTGCTAAGTCAATCCCACGGAATAGTTTAATACTTCAAAATATTCATAGCATATAACTTGAGAATTCAAACATCATATTCGGTAGAATAGCTCATTAAAACATTTGATAATTCAAATATGCAAGAATTGTCCTTATTGCATAAAGAATCCATCATTCATATCATTTCATCATTCTTTCATTTCATAATACTCCCTTTTTTATCATAGATATTGCTTTCATAAACATTTATTTGGAGTCAAAGCTTTCAAGTCAAACTTTATTAAAAACATAGTAAAACTAGATGGGTTCAAATCACTTCAACTTACAAATATGTATGTAAATAAATATACATAAATACTTTGAAATCCATTAATTAAAAATCATGTTTTAAACAATCCACCATGAATTTCAAGAACCTTTAAATAGATAAATAGATGAATTACTTGTAAACCATCAATTCATACATATGAAACTATGTTACATCAAAATAGAGCAATAATCATTAGTTTAACCATGATTCATACTCTTAAATAAAATTAAGAATTACCATAAGAAAATATTACTTGAAATCAAGAGACTTAATTGAAAGAGTTTTTGGACTACATGGGTGGAAAAACCCATGGATAAACACACACATAACTTAGAGTGGAGCTTAAAGAAAATAAATATAATTTATCATATAATCAAAATAATTTAGACATGAGAGTGGAAGGAATACTCTCATTAAAGCCTTATATACCTGGAATCCGAAGCTTTAGTCGGAACCGAAAGACTTAATGAACACTCTTGAGTCCTAACTTTTCTCCTTGCCGGAACGTTTTGTGTACTACTCGGAGTATATGAATCACTGGAATAATATTTATTCACTACTAAGAACTAAAACTATATTTGAGAATATGTAAAAAAGTGTATAGAGAGAAGACTTGCTTGAGAAAGCTTGATGAATAAAATGAGGAAATAAGGTGGGTATTTATAGGTGGGAAAGAGAGACCTAACAATAAATAAAATAATTATAAAGAAAAATCTGAAAATTTAATGGAATATATTGATGTCATGGATGATGTTAAATGGAGGATAATTTATGTCATGAGTGATGTCAAATGTATCTAGATCTTTCCATGGTAGGTGAAATGAGTTATCTTTGACAGAATACTCCTTTTCGGAGCTGCGTTTGAATAGGATAAATTTCTTATTAGGATTTGGTGTCTCATAAGAATTGTAGATATAGAAGTCTAATTTTATGTCGTTCAAGAATCAACCAATTTGGATAATCCTACAGTAAGATATGACTTTTCTTCTATAAACACTCCTTTCCGTCACAGCATTTTGTCTTACAATAATTAATTTATTTGACCTACTTAATCTCCGAAACATAAAATATGATCTTCACAAGAGTTGTAGGTAAAGATCTTGTGGTTACTTAGAAATTTGAATCACCTAGTTTGGATATTCCTATGAAAAGTTATGCCCAAAATATAGAGGCTGTATCATATTTAGACGAGAATTGAAACATCGTATACAACATTTTTAGGGGATGTTACAGTAGGTACAGTAATTTATTAATTTTTATACTTATCCCCTACATCACTGGTTCATCTATGGTTTCAGTTATGATGTGCTATGCTTTACATACTCAGTACATATATCGTACTGACCCCCCTTTCTTCGGGGGGTTGCATTTCATGCCTGCAGGTACAAGTACTTACTTTGTAGATCCGCCAGCTTAAGGTTTCCACTCAGCGATTTAGAAGCGCTCCATTGTGCCGGAGCCCAGATTTTGGTATTGACCCTTGATGTATATGTTTGTTTATCCATGGGTACGGCGGGGCCCCTATCCTTCCATATATTACCGTTGATACTCTTAGAGGTCTGTAAATATATGTATGTGGGTTGTTTACAAGTTTATTTCAGTTGTGCCTATACGGCAAAATGCAAATGTTATTACATTAAGGCAGCCTTGTTGGCTTGTATACCCTTTTATGACATGATGTAAATGAAAGAGGCTATATGTATGCACATATATTATCACCCATGGGGGTTCTGGTGTGTAGTCCTTATATTTGATAGTTAGGTAGATGGGGGTCCGGGTCTGACCTCAGTCACGGCCTGCGGGGTTGGGTCATGACAGAAGTGGTATCAAAGGAGCTCGTCTTTGGAGTGTCTATAGACTGTGTCTAGTAGAGTCTTGTTTATCGGTGTGTTGCGTGCCACATTTATAAACAAGAGGCTACAGGACATGTAGGATGTTACCTTTCTTTCATATCTAAGATCGTGCTATAAATCCGATTCATAGGAAACTCCTTATACTAACCTTGGATAAAGCATGCAGGTAAGCAAAGGCATGAAAGATAACTGTTAAGTAAGGTATTGACATATGATTGACATACGATTGAAATGTTAAGTCGAAAACTGAAAGGAAAGTAGGCCAGAAAGTGTAACAGATGTAGGTTGAGTTGGATACACAAGGTAAGTCCATCATTTTCATACTATTGTTAATATTGAAAGCGCTGTATGGCTGCGATATAAGATGATATTGAAAGCCCTGCGTGGATATGATATGATATGAATATATATATATATATATATGTTGGTCCTGTGAGGCATTATTGGTATTTTCTGCGTGCAGGTTTTGGGATAGTAAGGAGTATAGAGGAAACTCTGTCGAAATTTTTCCAGAATAAGAAAAAGGGGAATGAAACATAGGTTCTTAATGTGTCTGGGAAGTTGATACCGAGTACCCCTATTATGTTGAACTAAAGTTGTATGAGGTACTCTCCATTTCGTCAGTAAGGGTCACCCTTTTTATTTGGGGGAAATTTTATCGCAGAAAATGCCTATTTAAGCGGTAAAGTTCAAACTATGGTATCTCTAGCCGTACTTTGCCTTAGAAAAAGCTCATGTTGAGGGGAAAGATGCCCGATGATGGAGTTTCATTCTTGTTGGAAATTATAGAACCCTCAACTATTGTTAGAGGACTAGATAAGTTGTTCACGACTCAAGAATAAGCCTGGAGGTTGACCATGTGAGTCAAGCACTAAGGAGCACTGTGATGCTTATTGGATTTTAGTTCCCTTGTGGTGGTGATTGGAATATGCTTCAGGATAACACTTTATTATCCCTTCACCAACTAATTGAAGATGGAATTTATGGAAGGAAATTCTAATAGAAGCACCCCAGATAGATGTCATGAACTGAATATGAGTATAAACTAAAAGGGGAATATGTAAGTATAAGTTTAAAGGTGTGGTACAACAATACGGGGATAAGGTAAGACTGCTAGTAAGGTGCACTTAGTATGTGTTGACTAAGTTAAAATCCTGTGTTGGGTACGCAGTAAGGGAAAGGGGCATAAGGTATAAAGGAATGATGCATGCACACAACGTCGCCCCAAAAATAGTGGAGCCCTTAAAAGATAAAGACGGCCAACTTAAGGAATAAATGGTGCAACCTACATTCACCCCAAGGAACAAAGGATATAGGTTGGGATAAAGCTATTACTCCAAGAGAACCTTGGAGAATCATCGTCGGAATACAAGTGTTGCCTAATTGAAATTGGAACAACTACAAGTGTGAATTAACCTTTGATAAAGATAAGTAGAATGTGGCCTTGGATGAGTTGTTTCATGGGTCACATTATTCAAGTATCGAGTAGTAGATTAGATATCACATTATGTAAAGAAAGGTTCTTGCCTCTTTGTGATTTAGCCAAGGTTCCATACGTGGATAATCAAGTTATAAAATATACAGAAAGATGGGGACATGATACAGTACCAAGTAGGTTGGAGAAAGAGATTGGACAAATTTGAGACTGGACATACAGACATAGAGCAAGGTATAAGCGTATAAAGGTATAAGTACCTTCTAAAGGGGGAAAGCAAGTGAGACAACTGCAAGGGTAAGATGGAGGCAATTAATATAGCAACATATTTGAGATGGATGCTTAAACTTCAGTAAGATTCCTGGCCGAAACTAGTCTGAAAGCCAGCAATGATCGGATAAGAAGTCAGAATAGTATTTGAGGTAGTGTCCTTTGGTAGAAGCCTGTAATGACAAGAGAATGGTGTCGAATAAATCAAGAGATACTAAGAAGGATAATGATACTGTGCAAGAGGAAAAGCCAAGATGTTGGTTATACAGTTGGTCGCAAATGATATTGCGATAGGTAAATAACCAAGGCAAAGGAATAGAAAAACCCCTATGATAGGAGATGAGAGATGCAAAGATGGGTTCAACCAAACTACCAAAATGGAATTAGTGTTAAGGTAAAAGTATGACATGGCCACAATTGGACCAAAGATCTTCCCTGACATCGATAGTAGGATAAGGCAAGAAAAGGCAAGGTAACATATGAGACCTAGAGAGACGACACTAAGATATTTCTCAGGTTAAGTTGAGCACCTTCTCATATTCCCGTAAAGGTAAAGAAAGACACGAGATAACGTATCTAGAGTGTTACAAGCTGGGATAATGAAATTGCGAAATGATTTAACTAAGAGGAGCAGAACTAGCTGTTTACTGAAGGATGGCGAACTTATATGGAAAATTCCTTCCAAATTATGCCAGCTAATGATAGACAGAGCTCGAAGCGGCTATGAAAGTCACTGTATGAACGAACTTCAGCGCTACTCAGTAGCCAACCCTAAAGACTGGAAAAATAAAGAAGAGGAGAAACCCAAAAGGTAGAGTACTAGTTAAAGTCTTCTAAGGAAGTTAAAGAGTAATACATAAGGTCTCTATTGCTACTGTTTCGAGTAAAGGGGCTTCATTTACAGCTAGCATTTGGATATCAACCCAAGAAGAGATCGGGAACACATGTAGGTCTTAGTACCACCTTTCACCCTCAAAACTGATGAACAGGCTAAGCGTACTACTTAAATGCTAGAAGATATGTCGTGAGATGGTGTTGTTGACTTCGAAGGTAGCTGGGACAATTATCTACCACTTATCAAGTCTCCTACAATAATAGCTACCACTCCAGTATCCAAATGGCCTCGTACAAGACTTGTAGGGCAGGACGTGTAAGTCCCTTATTGGTTGGGTCGATATTAGAAAGACTAACCTAGTAGTCCCAGACATGACTAAGCAAGTTATTAACTAGCAGCCTAGAGTCGGTAGACATGATATGAAGATAATCGACGTCGATATTCAGAATTCAAATTGATGATTGAGTGTTCTTAAAGGGGTCATCCAGGAAGGGAGTAATAAGATTCGGCAAGAAAAGGAAACTTTGCTCAAAAGACATTAGACCTTATCAAGTTGCTCATAAGATGGAAAAAGTTACCTGTAAGTTAGACTTACCACCTGATTGGGAAACTATACGCCCAGTCCGTCAGATATGGATGCTTCACAAATATACTGGTAATCCACTTAGAGTATGTACCATAAATGATGTCCATGAAATAGAAGAGTTATCCTACGAGGAACATCCTATCTCCATCTTGGATTGGCAAATTAGAACGTTGTGGACTAAGGACGTGACTTTCGTCAAGGTATTGTGGCAAAACAAAAACCAGAGAGGGGATGACCTGGGAAGTCAAAAAGAAGATAAAGAAAAGATATTCGTACTTATTCCTTATATCCAGGGGTAATCTGAACTCCTAAATGGAGCGGATAGCAACTTTTGTAGAGGACGCCTGGAATCTTCATAAAATCCTATAAGGTTAGTTGACATTCGAGGAAAAATGTTCTAAAGAGGGGAAGGATGTTATACCCCGTACTTTTGTACCTTGGGACATGTTTTTAAGCTTCTTGAAAATTGTCAGGTGACCCTTACTAGCTACAATATGACTAAACAATCCTAAGGAAGGGAGGATGAGGCCGTCCCAAATGATTGGAAATAGATTTGGAAGGATGTGGAAGGAGTTGGAGGTAAAAAGTCATGGAACCTGACTTACTCGCATAAGCTACCAACTTGGACGTTTAATAAAATTAAGCTACTTGATTATATGTCGAGCTTAGGTAGCAAAAGTTATATATATTTGTAAAGTAAGACGAGACTACGAACCTACGAAAAGGAGCAAAAACTAGATTCTGAACTTATAAAAAGAAGCAAGTATGTGACAACTAGGTGATGCACCTACTTGGGGTAAGTAGGTGACCCACCTACTTAAGGTAGACCCCACGCTTCCATATGGCATCCAAGGTTTGGGTACATGGCGTGAGGTGGCGCCCTAGGGGATAGACACGTGTCACCCCTAAGGGCTGCCATGTGTCACCCTTAAAGGAAGGGTATAAAACCCCAAGTGTTGTCTAAGGCTTCTTTTTTTCATCTTTGTACTTAGACATATTTTCGGCTTGTTACTTAGAACTATTGAGAGCAACTTGAAGAGAATAAGAACAAGACAGAAACAACCATGAAAGCAAGGTGAGGCCTTCAATTCCACTCCGTCAATTACTTATATAAGGTATTCTTTGGCTAAATGAAGGTGCTTAACAACGTAAAGTTTGATAGTTGGGGCGGCAAGGAGGTTCGATATAAACCTACAACTTTCGGCAAGTTTCGGAAGCTAGCTTGCTAAGGTATGGCTTGATTCTCTTCTCCCACATTTGGGAAAATGTTTAAACACGTTTTGGGTGTATAAATATGAATTGGAAATTTGAAAATATGCACGTTATGGCTGAAGGATGTTGCAGGTCATGTAGGAACTATTTTGATGTTATTCTAGCAAGTTAAAGTTTGGCTAGTATTGTCGTTAGCATGGTGTTGTATTTGGAGGTGGTTTATATATGTTGCAAGGATGGAACATGGTTAAATATGAGTATATAGGCCTCTGGTTGAAGCCTCATAATACTCTATTTCGTATAGTTAAGATTTTGTGAAATAAAGAGCTAAAACCCTACTTTGGCGTCATAGTTTTGGGTGAGTTGTATGAAACTTATATTGCGTGATATGGTAGTAATTTGATGATGTATGAATTCTTCTTGTTGTTGTTTATATTCCTTCTAAGGTTAGAGGTTAAAATTGTAAGTTCGAATAGGACAAGTTATAGGGGAGATTCTGCCCGATTTCCGTTAACTCTGAAACTAGCCAACAGACTAGTCGAGGAAGGCGACCAAGGAAATGGTGACTATAGATACTTGAGTATAGATTGGGAAGCTGGAAAGTTGAAAGTTAGTAATCTTGGTATTACTCTCATGTTAAATAGGTTGAAGGAGAAATAAAACAAGCTGGACTACAATCGAGCTACTACAGGTATGTAAAGCCTATCCTTTCTTCTCTTTTGGCATGTCTTAGATGTAAGTGTTATGTATGTGAAATTTGAGAGTTATTCAATTCCTAAAGCTCTGAGTATGAGTCCAGACTCTTGTTCACTTCTTGATGTTAGAACTCCGATAATAGTTGAGTCACTACCCTCCAAGTCTTCTAGGAAATGAAAAGTAGCACATGTAAAGCTTGTCTCTTCTTACTTGTGGAAAGACTTGACTGTATGTAATGTAGGATATGGATTTGAAGGTCACTCCCTTATAAACACTAGGTATCATGCGTGACTTGTAGGCACTTTTGAATATTAAGAGTCTTAAAGTGGTTCAACCCCTACTCCTGAGCCACCTTATGTTGAATAGTAAGGGGAGATACAAGCTCCTCTTCCTAAAGACTCTGAAATGATCAATGTCTCCAATTGCATGAACTATGCCTCTGATTGCATAAGTTGAGTCTCTGACCGCGTAAGTTGTGTTTTTGATTGCATAAACTATGCTTCTGATTGCATAAATTGTGTGGCATTATCTTGATGCATGTCTGTGATCTCTGAAGACCCAGCTGATGTGAGCCTAATGACATCTAAAGAGGTACCTCGGATAATTACTCCCTAGGTCTTCAGATGACGGTTCACTTGACTATTTTATCGAGTCTCAGATAATTACTTAGTTGCATATATGGTTTCTCACTACTCCACTCGTGCATGTTGTAACCCTTTTTTCTTCTCATCCCACGATGGGCCAAAAATTATATTGGGTGCAACTTTATTACTCCTTCACCGAGTCCCGGGCTGGCTATATATATATATATATAAAGTATATGATGATGAAATATCGTATATGATAAAGTTGAAGCATATGATGACTCCATATATGATGACGTTATTCACTGAGTCTCGGGACGGATATATATATATATATATATACGATGATATGATGAAAATATAGATTGAGATGTATATTCTGCGGCATTGTTTTAAATTATGGATCGGGCCAAACATTTCTCGGCATATTTTACTATGTGATAATGGCACTGAGTCCCTCACTAGAGGGTCGGGTACGGTATGTATATATATAATGATGGTACGCTATAGACATACACTACTCCCTTCACTGAGTCCCTCACTAAAGGGCTGGATACTTTACATAGGTATGCATATGAAAATATAGGGATACATTTGTGACCCCGAGCCCTATAGTGGACCGGATATAATATGATGACATATACGATAAGATTATGCCGTATACGATGATATGATGCCGTATAAGATGACATGATGAAATAATATATATGATGGAAAGGGATGATGACATGATGATATGGTAATATGATGAAATAATTGTGACACCGAGTTCCTTAGCGGGCCAGTCACAGTGTATGATGATATATATGACTACGTGTCTTAAGGTGCAAGTACAGTACATATATACTCAGTACATATATCGTACTGACCTCTCTTTCTTCGGGGGGCTGCGTTTCATGCCCATAGGTACAGGTACTTACTTTGGAGATCCGCCAGCTTAGGGTTTCCACTCAGCGATTTGGAAGTGCTCCATTATATCGGAATCCAGATTTTTGTATTGACCCTTGATGTATATGTTTGTTTATTCATTGGTACGGTGGGGGCCCTGTCCCGCTATATGTTACCGTTGACACTCTTAGAGGTCTATAAATATATGTATGTGGGTTGTTTAAGTTTGTTTCAGTTATGCCTATACGACATATTGCAAATGTTACTACGTTAAGGCAGTCTTGTCGGCTTGCATGCCCTTTCATGATATGATGTAAATGAAAGAGGCTATATGTATGCACATATGTTATCACCCATGGGGGTTCTGGTGTATAGTCCTTATATTTGATAGTTAGGTAGACGGGGGTCCAAGTCAGACCCCAGTCATGAACTGCGGGGTTGGGTTGTGACATATATGACCAGGCATTGTCGTCATACCATATTCTTTTGGGTAAGCAAAATACTCTTACTTACAGTAGTTGGAAACACCATTATTATTTTTATCAGAATTAGTTTTACGAGTAAAATGATTCTACACACAAGATCTTTTTTCCTTCCTTTCTTTACTTTGGACTCAACAATTTGAGTTTGACTTATTGCATTTGAATTAGAAGAACCTCTTTCACCAACAACCTTATCAATTATGATATTTTCAGCCATGATACCTTCACAAAAGACTGCAAAAAGATATAAAATAATCATTGATTGAACTATTTCACATAAGATGGCGATGAACTATTGAAGTAACAAAACAAAGGTTGAACATTAGCTTAAATAAACTAAATGACAATTCAAACAGTAGTTTGTCGAAGCAACAACTACAAATAGTAGGCTAAATAAAACCATAACTTACACACAAGGCAAGAAGTTGAAGGCTATAAACAAAGGAGCCACACTAAATGTCAATTCAAAAAAAATAGTAACGCCAAACTAAATACCAATTCAACAATTTCAATTATAGTTTTCTCATTAATCGAATCCAAACGTCGCAGTGAAATCGTGAAATAAAGTGCAATTTACACTTACTGATTTAAGAGAATGAGAAATCGTGAGCGCCTGTGTCACGCCCCGAGAGGGTACCCTAGGCGTGGCCGGCACTCAGAAACCATCTCTGGCTTCCGAGAGAACCACTTGGTCTCATTACTCATTTGTTCATCAGTGGAAGACTTAATAATACTAATGTGAGCTTGTCATAATCAAAGGAAAAATAGATAATTCTTAGAAGAAGTAGTTTTTAAGGAGAACTACTCCGATTACATCATCAAACTCTGTCTATGAAGCCTCTAATACTCTTAGATGGTGCCAATGACATGTCCATGGCTACCTTAAAAGAAATATAATACTCAACAATAATTAAAGAATAAAGAGTTCCTCCGAATACAAGAAGGACTCACCAAATAGCTGAAAAATAATGATCTTCAACGAAACGCCTGTTGAGGATCTCTAACACCTGTATCTGCATCATAAGACGATGCAGGTCGAATGACGTCAGTACGTAGAATGTACGAGTATGTAAAATGGCAGGAAGATAAGGACAGGTATCAATAAACTCCTCTCAAGAAAACTCAGCTCAAAACTCAACATCATCTCAACATCAATATGTAATGCAAGTTTAAAATATAATAATAAAATAATAGTAATAAACAATGCTTACTTTGAGAGTTTCTCTAACCGACAACCATCACTTATGAGCTAGCGATGATACAATGAAGCGATGTCGTTGCCACATCCATCCAATACCTTGTCAGGGTAAAGGACATCACCATCTTGGATCCATTCATCAAAGTCCTCTTTTTGGGACTTAAGAGGCATAGCCTCCATCCTACGCTGGCTACGTAGTTCTTGGGTTTGAGTCAATTAAACTCTTACCCAACTCGGTGCTCAATACTACTCCCAAAATATGTGCTCATATTAAACTCATCATCTAGTCTCATTGGACTTTAATTTAAATCATCAAACTCATCTCCTTTCATGTTCATCAATCATTATACTTCCAAAAATATCATTTACATCTCATTAAAACATCTTGCTCAAAATATTATTTTCTCAAATTCATTCAAATTCAACTCTTTTGCTCTTTTAAAACTCAATAAAATACATATATAGTATTAATTCATATAACTCTCTTTTTATCAATAAAAATAATAAAAAGCCAACATCTTTACTCAAAACATGTGTAAAAATATTCATGAACATCAAATCAATTAGGATTCATGGGAAAGTAGCCATGAACAATAATTCCAATAATATGAGAGATAAGAATAATAATAATATTAATGTATAATATATCAAACTCAATAGAAGAAGAATTATTTCATTTAGAATTCAAGATTTGGATAAAACTCAACTATAACTCAATTATAATGAATTTAAATATTGGGTGCATGGACGAACTCAATCCAATGCTATGAAAGCCTTACATACCTTAAATCCGAAGGTTTACTCCGAATTGGAACACTCTTGGACCCCTAGCCTTTTCTTCTCTCCGGAGCGTTTTGTGTACTACTCGGAGTATAAGAATCACCGGAGTAGTATTTTTATACTACTAAAACTAAAACTATATTTGAGAAGAAGTATATAGAGAGAAGAAATGCTTAAGAAAGCTTGATGAATAAAATGAGGAAATAAGGTGGTTATTTATAGGTGGGAAAGAGGGACCTAACAATAAATAAAATAATTATAAAGAAAAATCTGAAAATTTAATGGAATATATTGATGTCATGGATGATGTTAAATGGAGAAGAATTTATGTCATGAATGATGTCAAGTGTATCTAGATGTTTCCATGGTAGGTAAGATGAGTTCTTTTTAACAGAATACTCTTTTTCGAAGCTGCGTTTGAATAAGATAAATTCCTTATTAGGATTTGGTATCTTCATAAGAATTGTAGATATGGACGTCTAGTTTCATATCGTTCAAGAATCAACCAATTTGGAGCAACCTACAGTGAAATATGAATTTTCTTCTATAAATATTCAATTCTGTCACAGTACTATATCTTGCAAAGATTAATTTATTTGACCTACTTATACTCCGAATATTAAGATATGTTCTTCATGAACGTTGTAGGTAAGGATGTTGTGGTTACCCAGAAATTTGAATCACCTAATTTGGACAAACCTATAAAAAGTTATGCCCAAAATACAGAGGCTGTATTATTTTCGTCGAGAATTGAAATACCGACATACAACATTTTAGGGGTTGTTACAGCCTGAGCAGTGAGCAGAGTTCTAATTCTGATTTTTGAAAGTAAAATCATTAGCGTCTGAGTTCTGACTTTTAAGAGTGAAATCCACTCAAGGCAGCGAGCGACTAAGTCTTCTAAGACCTAAGTAAAATTCACAATCACTTTCTCATAAATCAAACTCAAACGTCACAGTGAAATCTTAAAATTAAATGCAAATCAGAATTTGACACTTACTTATACGGGTGAGTAGTGAGCGGAGAGTAAAATTGTGAGTTTCTAAGTCTTTAGAGTTGGTGAGAACTAAGAAGACTCAAACTCTCGAGTCTGAAGTCTCGAGCGTCTGACTTCTGACCACTAAGAAGTGAGCAAAATCTAAGAGTGAAACCGCAAAATCGTGACTCTAGCAGTCTTCATTGTCACCTCGCTAGAGTTTATGAGGAGCGAGACTCATCATCTCCTAGTTTGAGTGACTGAGAACTCGTCGTCGCCTTGCCTGAGTGACTGATTATGGCGATTTGAGAAGAGAAATAGAGAGCAATGGGTATGGCGGCATAATTGGAAATGAGAATGGGAAATTAGGAATAACTTATACGCCCTATGTCACGGACTTAGACCTCAACTAAGACCTCCGTGTGGCACTTGACAACTTACTCACGAATCTTTCACGATCTTGCAAGCTCAAATAAGCCTTTAAGACTAGATCGCTAAGGGAACGCTAGATTGTAAGAACGACAAGAGAGCTTTTATGAAGAAGGCTTTGTATTACTTGGAAGAATGCTTGATTTCTGGATGGTTTCCTACAAATGAATGCCCCCTCTATTTATACTACTCCTAAGGGGCTCAAGTATAAATAAAAATTGTTATACAAGTCCTTTCATATTTATAAAGAAGTCCCTACTCTAGAATTCTCTACACCCTCTAGAGAATTTCAAGTCTTTCAAGACTTCTCTACAAGTTTCTACAAAAATCTAAAGTCTTTCACTAGCCTCTCCGAAACTCTAGGTTCTTCTCCCTTCTTCATGATCAAGTGGCGGGTCATAACACCTAGGTCCCTAACTGAGTAATGTGGGAAATAGGAATAAAATCATAAATTGGGTATTAAGCAATGGGCTTATCGGGGTACTCCAAAATTGGACCTTTCAAAATCGAGCCCCGACCCAATAAGCTATACTAGCAACCCAATAAACCAATATCCCGACCCGTTAGCCCAATAACACGAAAATCAATTCGGGTTAATGGTTTGATCCAAACTTTGCACAACCTCACCACTGAGGTGTATTTTTCAAACTAATAAGTGATAGTTTAGGTATGAAACTCACGCTCCCAATAATTTAGATATGCTAAAAAAAGTGATAATTTATGTATGTTTTTGACACTTATCTCACAAAAATTAATATGAAACTTGATTTGTAATTTAAAAACCCGCATAACTAATACATGTATAAATTATGAGAGAATTGATATATTATTTTATGCGAAATAAGATATAAAAATAACTAATACTAGTATAATTACTAATACATGTATAACAAAATAACTATCTGGTCCTTGGATTGGGTGCATTGCTTCTTTCTTAGTTTCCTTAAAACGTGTGTTAATTTCCTTTGTTTTGTATTACTTATTCATATTATTAAAAGTATTTATCTCAAATTATTTGTCAATTGATAAAGCTAAGATAAAATTAATTATTCTTTTTGTCATAATTTATTAATATTTTTCGAATTTTGAAATTCAAATAATGTAATTTGTTTATTTATTTTCTTAATATATTGAATTATTAATTATTGTGACTTAGATTACTTTTTATGCAGCTTTTAAGTATGTAAATTTTATTTCAAAAAACTTAAACATTTCATGCCAAAATTGACTATCAAAATTAAATTTTTATGACTCTTGAAAGTCGAAAGATTACACATAAATTAGGTCTGAAGGATTTTTTTTTCTTTTTTCATTCTGCCCTTGAAAGGTAAACTAATAAAAATATCATTATTATTTATAATTTTTATGAGACGTGTAAAAAAATTGATAAATAATATGAAATGGAGGCACTTCATGGTTATATAGAGGGAAATCATTTTGAATAAATATGGAGTAGCCTTGGAAATTGATTTTGCCACTATCTTATTTATTTAATGCTATTATCGTTATTATTATTTAAACCCTAATAATGTAGTACTGATCATATGGTTGGAAGGTGAGCTTTTAATGTTTTCATAAAGGGTAGCTATAATATCAGATATTATATATTTTTTTAATTAGTTCATTACATTAAAAATTATATTTTTATATACTGATGTAATTATTATATTTTTTATTCAATCGGGTCATTCATGTATTGGGACGTTGAGTGATATATCCGAAATCGGAATGAGATATATTGAAACGTTGAGTGATGTATTTGAAAATTTTAAATTTTAAGAAATTTTTGTAATTTGAAAAAGAAAAGGAATAGAATGTAATTAGCTCTTAACACTATGAAATTTGTGTAAAATTACATTTTATTTTTGAAAGATGAAATATGATGAATGGAAATCTCTTTATTTATAAAAAAAAAAAATCTGATCCCAAAGTACTAACTAGACATTTACTATAATACAAATATATTTAGTTTATAATATTAAAAATATTTTAAATATTAAATTTGACTTCTACTAATTTATATAGTTATCTAATACTAAAATTAATATGGAGTAAAAGTGATAAACTCTCTTGATTTTTTACCATGAATAAGTAAAAAAATAATAATCTATTTCTAGTAAAGTATAATTCTTTGATTTGATTTTACAAGCATCAGTCGTTTCAACCGACCATAAATGGTATCTATTAAGTAATTTTTTCATAGTTGTGAGAATATGATCTTTTTCCACAATTGAGAAAGAACTATCTAAAATCTGATTTTACCCCCACCCCCCACCCTAACCCCACCCTTCTTTTTTCGACAATAAACAAATAAATAATATTACTATCATGAATAATTTCACCATCTCAAAATAATGAAAAATTTACAATTTGTTCACTCAATATCTTTTTAAAAAGAAGTTGAAAACTATAGAAGATTTAAATATGAGAGTAAACAAGAAAAGTTTAGATGAATTGTAAGCTCATCCAAAATAGAGTTTGGATGTGTTTTGAAATTTTATTTGCCAAAAATATATTATATAATATCCTATTTTTCTACATTATGCATATATAAATCAAATCGAATATAAATAAAATAAAAATACTTTTAAAAAAACTACAAAAGTGGATCCTATAATGCTATATATGAGTTCATAATAATTAATGGACAGTTAATTGTGAGACCATCTAAGCAAATTATATAGCGTACTAAATTAGTGATTTATTATTAATTTTTGTCAACTTTATTTTTGCACGTCATTTCAATCACTTTTTTTCACACGTTATTTAAATTTCAGCTTCTCATTTTAACTGACAATAAATATTAATTCTATTAAATATTCTTTTTCATAATTAAGAAAGAAATATTTTAAACCCTGCAAAGCAAAAGAACAATACTAGTTCAAAGAATGCGGACAACAAGATTCTTCTCTATCTGTGCATCATTACAAAATAAGTAATAATATCACAATTTAAATGCTTTCATCAATAAGTTTCTAATTAATATGCCGGCATGGTATCTATATTATTATGAGATCAAATTAATTTTTTTTCATTAATTAATTTTTATATATGTTATAAGTAATTTTAATTAGTATTTAAACTAACACTATATAATGACTCAATCATAAGAGCCAAAAAAAACAACACATACTAAGCAAAGTCCTATCGATATCAATTTCAACATGAATCACTTTTCCCTCGTTTTGTTGTTTGTATCTGTTCTTCTCGTTTTTAGTACATCAGCAACAATTGAAGCCATTCGAATTGAGAATCTTTCAACCAAATCAATGAAAATCAAAGAAATTTTTCGATCTTTGACAGAGTTGAAAACTTCACGAAATTTTAGATCATCATTGAGAGAAGTTCCTACGGGACCAGACCCAAAGCACCATGCTAGCCCTCCTAATCTGTATTTTTAATACAACAAGGAATTAGCCTTCAAAGAAAAACAATATGAGGAAATATGAATAAAATCAGTAAGAATTTACATTTATTTCTCCATTTTGGATGTTAATTTACATGTTATCATTGTATTACATGTGAACTCTATAAAACGTGAATCACTATTTATATGATTTTTTCATAGGTTTTGAATTTTACTTGTTTTTTTTTTATGAAAGTAATATTAATATTCATATAATTAATATTTATATTATTAATATATGCGTAACTAATATTTGTATTTTATGGTATAATTTTCTTTATGGTGTTAGACGTTGTCAGTCACGGCTCAAGAAATTTAGAAAACTTATATAACAAATAATATAAGTGCTAATAAAATATATAGCATTATATCATTCTAAACACTTAACAATAAAGTATATGCATTTATATTTGGCACATTTGAAATCTTGAGAACAATAATTAATAAGGGGACAGCTCACATCGAAGGAAGCAAACAAACGAAAAAAGAATACATTATATTTATGCTAGCTGTCTTCTTTCTTTATTATTAAATATTAAAAAAAATTTATTTGTATCATTAGATTTGTTACTTGACTATGCTATGCTCACTTCGATGGCAATGATGTAAGATATTACAGAGCAATAGGGCAGCGGAATAGTAGATTGACATATCTCCCGTTATTATTAGCGATGTAATTAAAATAGTCAGTGTTTGTTTTTTTAATTTTTGGTGACCGTAAGAATTTTGAGATCGTGGCTCGTTCATGTGAACCGATTCAATTTAACTTTATTTGACTCATAAAAAAAGAATAAATTTGATTTTAAATTAAAAAGTAGAACAGTTACATTATAACTGTTCAACTTCCTTTTTGAAAAAGGAGAACAAACAGTTATTTAACTACTCTACCTCTCCTCTATTTTAAAAAGGACATGAAATCTTCTTTTGGTGCAAGTTAGTAACCTACAAAAATCACGTGGAAAAGTTACGCGACTAGAAAAATAAAACAGAGAAAAAGAGAAAAAATCAGAGAAAGAAAATTCATTTTGATTTTTTAGATTCATCAACACAAACAAATAAAGGGGCATTTGGTTTGTGGATATCAAACTTGATTTCCTAGTGAAATCAAAATAGCTCTAGGGCAAATTCACTTGGTAGCAATAACAACGATCCGTTGCGAATACAAAGGTACACAACTCATTGTTCTTGCTTCTTTTTTTCTTTCATTGGTATCAGAGCGTGGTTATATGATTTGATTGTTCCATGAAATTACCCTTGAAATCATTATTTATGTGTTTAAGATGAAATTTTGTTGGTTGACGATTTTTTCAACAAGTTTTAAATAATGCAGTTTCTGTTTTGATCTGTTTTAACCATAGTTTGTTAATTTTGGGGGCCTAAATCTTCAACTCTCATGATCTACTCATTTTCGTCTTTTCGAAAATATATAATAATTAAAAAAAATGGATAAAAAATGAGTGAGATATGAATTTTAAAAAATTGGCAGTTTTTGACTATTTATTTCCCAAAAAAATGCTGTTATTTTTGTGGTTTAGGCTCTGCTAGTTGAATTTTTTGACTTGATTCTTTCATATTCATTATCTATTAGTTTTGGGCTTTCCGAAAATATATTAGAATTGTCAAATGGATTTAAAACGAATAAGTTGTTATTTTTGAAAGTTTTGAGTATTTTTTTTATAAGCAGTCTTCCAACCTTAAAGCCTTTTTATGATCCTTGTTTTTTACTTTCTACCAAAAAGTTGTGACATTTGTTGTCACATTGAATGATATTTATCATAATTTTGATTTCTGAATCCTATTTCAGATATGGTTTAAATGAATATGCTTCTATTACTTCAAGCGGGAGTGATATATACAGAGAAGCAAAAAAAAAAAAAAAAAGAATTCTACACAAGAGGATCAATGTGCAAGTTGATTCAAATTCAAATCTTGAAGTCATAAGAAATGACTCAAGGACAGTACAGAATCAGAATAGAAATGAAAGGGCTATTCGAAGGGAAAGAGAGAAGAAACTAAAAGAGTTCAAGTCTTTTAAGATGTCCCTTATTATTTCAGTTGCTAACTTTATTCATTTATTTGAATTAAAGCGTGTAGAACTGAGGGGATATCTTAAAACACTTGAACTCTTTTAGTTTCTTCACTCTTTCCTTTTGAATAGCTCTTTCATCTCTATTATGATTTTGTACTACCCTTGAGTCATTTCTTATGACTTTATACTCTGAATCTGAATTAGCTTGCACTTTGATCCTCTTGCATCGAGTTCTTTTATTTTTTCTTTTTGCTTGTCTATTTATTTGACTCCCACTTGGAGTAATAGAAGGATATTCATATTCAGTCATATCTAAAATAGAAATCAGAAATCAAAATTATGGTAAATATCATTCAATGTGACAACAAATGTCACAACTTTCTAGTAGGAGGTAAAACAAAAGGATCATAAAAAGGCTTTAAGGTTGGAAGACAGCCTTTAAAAAAATATTCAAAACTTTCAAAAAAAACAATTTATTCATTTTAAATCTGTTTGACTATTCTAATATATTTCTAGAAAGCCCACAATAAATAGATCATGAATATGTAAGAATCAATCTAAAATTTAACTAGCGGATCTTAAAATCACAAAAACAACAGCAATTTTTCGAGAAATAAATAGTCAAAAACCACCATTTTTTTAAAATTCATATCTCACTTGTTTTTCATCTATTTTTTTTAATTATAATACGTTTTCGTAAAGCCCAAAATGAGTATATCATGAATATTAAAGATTTAGGCCCCAAAAATTAACAAACTATGATTAAAACGGACCAAAACAGAAACTTCATTATTTAAAACTTGTCAAAAAATCGCCAACAACAAGATTTCATCATAAACACATAGTAATGATCTCAAGGCTATTTTCATGGAACAATCAAATCATATAACCACGCTTTGATACCAATGAAGGAAAAATGGAGCAAGAACAATGGGTTGTGTACATTTGTATTCGCAGCGGATCGCTGTTATTGCTACTAAGTGATTTGTCCTAGATCTACTTTGATTTCAGTCAAAAATCAAGTTTGATATCCACAAACTAAATGCCCTTTTATTTGTGTGTGTTGATGAAACTAGAAAATGTAAAACTCTCGGATTGAAAAACTTTGGTTATATTAGTAGACTCTCTTTGTGAGCCATGGGAAGAGAGACTAATTGATGTATATCACGAGATTTGGCCTAGTGAACCTGTTAGTGTGTATTTATGTTTTCTCATACTTAAGTGGGGAACTTTATTACAAATGACTTGTAACTTCATTTAGTTTATTTATTTTAACATATGTATTATGTTGTTTCTCTTCATTATTATTATGTGAGTTTTATTATATTTTGGATTGGTTGCTATTCCATGTTACACTAAAATATGTTATTAATTCTAAGACTTAGAAAATCTTCGTGATTGAATCTTCATAGAATTAATAAACATTAAGAAATTAGTTTCTAATTTTAGTTAAACATTTAATTTGTAGATGATGATTGGATATTTACATATCCTTTCGATTTTACACCAAATGTGAAACCCTTATTGAAATTGAATTGCTTGAATGTGTATGACACATGCATTATTGATGAATAAACTTGCGTAATTGTCTCTTAACTATAGACATGACATCTAAAAGCATTATTGCTAACTTAAACAAAGAAGAGAAACTAAATGATGACAATTATGACATCTGGAGTTGTAAGATATGGTATGTCTTAGATGACCAAAATGCACTAAATCAACCTAAAGAGGGTAATACTGCTAACACAAAAGAAATCTCGAAGCTTACAAAGCTTGAAAAAGAACAAATTTTATTGCACGTGAAATTATTATGAGTTTTGTGATTTATAAACTTATTCATGAATGTGAAGAATTCTCCAATGTTCATGCCATGTGGGCACACTCACGAAAAATATATGAGGGTACTTCTGTGACCTGTCTGAGACAGCTGACTATCAAATTTGCTATTATCAAAAAACGTCATGATCAAAGTATCAAAAAATACCTTAGGGCGATGTCAAATATGATAGTACAACTCAAAAGTGTTAGTCACGTTCTCTCAAATGAGCAACAAGTTCAGACAGTGATTTGGTCTCTTTCCAATAATTGGAAACATTTGAAGGTTAACTTGACTCACAATATAAGTACCAAAATCTTTTCTGATGTCGCTCAACATATTGAACTTGAAGATGAGCGGTTTGGTGTTGCTAAATCTGCTTCTAATGTCTTTGTGGCTGAAGCTAGTGGTACGAAGTCTTCAGGTTTCAAGCGTAAAAAATTGGAAAAAGAAAAAAAAGGGTAAGAAAACTGAAGGACCCTTTGGAAAAAATAGAACAAATCAAATTTCAAGAAAGAAAAATGGTTCTTCAAGAAGGGAGACAATAGTAAAATGAAATGCTATAAATGCCAAGAATTAGGGTGTTTTGCTTGTGAATGTACCGAGCCAAAAAATGTAGCATTTCTCCAAGTGCTTCATATGTTTCTAGCACTTCTTTACTAACTGAATCTTATCCTATGTGGATTGTAGACTCAGGATTCACCGATCATATGAGTCGAGATCGAGAAGCGTTTGTGGAATTTCATCGAGTTTCACCTGAATCAAGGTGGATTTATGTAGGAAATAATGCTAAATTTGAAGTCAAGGAAATAGGCACTTGCAAACTGGACTTGCAAGGTGGCCGATCTTTGACGTTGCATGACGTCTTATATGCTCCAGAGATTCAAAGAAATTTAGTATCCGTCTCAATTCTTTTGGATGTTGGTTTCGATTTATTTTTTAGTCATAATGATTTTAGAATAACTCTACATAATGTTTTGTATGGTTTTGGATTTTGTTATGATCGCTTTGTTGTTTTAGATTGTAAGTCTTCAACTTATGACTATAATGTTGATTGTTTTATAATGACATGTTATTCAAGTAACAATGAAATTGATGTTATTATATGGCATGCAAGATTAGGTCATCTAGGGTAAGATCGAATGAACAGGTTGGCAAAGGAAGGACTTTTAGGTTCTTAATCCAAAATTAATATTTCAATTTGTGAAAATTGTCTTGCTGGAAAGCTTACACGTAAATCATTTGGGAAGGCTAAAAAAGTTTGAGTTCCCACTTAATTAATCCATTCTGATATTTATGGTTCAATGAATGTGAGGGCAAGGTTTGATTCCACGTACTTCATTACATTTATTAATAATTTCACGTGCTTCAGTTATGTCTATTTGATTTCTCATAAATCTGAAATATTTGAATGCATTAAAAGATATACGAACGAAGCTGAAAAATTAATTAAATAAAAGAGTAAAGATTTTAAGAAGTGACCGAGGACATGAATATTTGTCACGACTCATCCTCATAGGTCGTGACTGGGGCCCGACCTAGGCACTCATATACATACCTTTTAAATGTAGTCAAGCCAAACTACGAACAATATGATAACTTATATAAGAACTCCAATGGCTCATAAAATCTTCATGTAAATATATCCCTGTCATTTGTCTCCTGAGGAGTCACCACTAATTATATCATGAAAGGACATACAAGCCGATAAGGCTGTCATTACATATCAATATCCACAGCACATCGTATAGACACAGCTGAACAAATTTATACACAAACCACACATATGTCTACACATCTCTAAGAGTATCAACAATATCATATGACGGGACAGGGCTCCGCCGTATCCCTAGATAAATAAATATATACATCAAAAGATCGGTACCAAAAATCTAGGTTTCGAGACAATGGAGCACTCCAAAATAGCTGAGTGGAAATCCTAAGTTGGCAAATTCCCAAAATGAGTATCTATAACTGCGGGCATGAAACGCAGCCGCCCGAAGAGAGGGAGTTAGTACAGAATATTTACTGAGTGTATAAAGCATAAAATATCATAAAAGAGATTACATCTGAAATAATGATTCAGAAGACAAGTATAATAATCGATAAATCACTATATCTGCATCTTATGAAATAAAGTCATGCATATCATCATCATATATCGTACTTGTCCCATTATGGGACTCGGTGTCACAATTATATCATTATATCATATATATATATATTTATATACATATACCGTACCCGACCCTCTAGTAAGGGACTCGGTAAATAAAGTCATGTACACATATATCGTACCCGACCCATTATGAGATTCAGTGCCATAATCATATCATCATATACATATACCGTACCCGATCTTCTAATAAGGGACTCGGTGAATGATGTACTAAAACTGTGCATGACAACATACTTGGCTCGGGACTCGGTGAATAATACAATAACAGTATGCACGAGTGGATTATCATGAGCAACCATATACGATTAGATTATCATCTGAGATTCAATAGAATAAGTAGAATAACTAATGCTCGAATGTCTAAAGTATGAAATTTATTAGCCAAGGCAGTGTAGTCCGCGATAAGTCCGCATCGCGGACTTGGCCATGAAGAATAAACCAAGTGAAATCAAGAATTCAAGCACGAGGCAGTATGATCCGCGACAAGTCCGCATCACGGACCTTTGACATGTAGTGACCAAATTGAAACTTGAAATTAATCTTCGAGGTAGTGTAGTCCGCGACAAGTCCGCATCGCAGACCTGAGTGTGGGTAATGCAACAAGATAATGCAAACCGCTATTGTAAGTTAAGGACGCTAATTATGATAAATCCTGTAAAAATAAGGACTTTTATACACCAACAACTATCCAATGTATAGAGGACTCGAGGGAAAATAGCTCAATCACATTAGGAGCTCTAACATCAGGAAATAAATAAGGATCGTAAATTACACTCGAAATTTATAAATAGAATTAACCCAAGCTCATATCATTTATTACTTAAATCTAAGACATGTCAAAAGAAAGAAGAAAAAGCTTTACATACCTTGAACTCTATCTAAATGTCCAACGTCTACTTCTCGAGCTCGTGGGTCTAAAATTAAGATGACATAGGCCACAGTTAGATATCCACATCACTTACTAACTAATCCAAGTATAAATGAAACTTAATAAAATTCGGACAGCATTTTCCCTGCAAACGTAATAATCCTCGAAATTTCAATTTAGCCAAACACCAATTAAAATATCAACATCAACAATACCAACAATTCCATATCAATATAGAATTAAATCCATCCTTAAGTTACTTCCAAAACAGCCCAATATATATTCAGATGTCAATGTTTGTATTCACTTCTTTATTTCCATATACCCATAGTATAACAACAACAACAACTGCTACAGCTAATTCTCTGATATTTCAGCCCACAAAATAGTTCGTAACAACCACGAAATAGTCCCCAAAACATCATTGCAAAACAACCACAAATATCATATCAAACCACTCCAAAATATATACAATATCTTCATACACTTTATTCTTCCAAATTCAAGGACAACAACTCATCAAGAATATCAAAAATAATATCAATAATTATTATACATCATAAATCAGCTAATTTCATCCATTTAATCCACCTAAAATAGCCCCTTATTCCACAAATCTCAATAAAACAACAAACAAGTTTATAACACTATTTTCTTCTTTCTAATCCGTTAAAACTCTAAATAAACTTGTTAACAATGAAAAAGAGATTTTAGTATTACCTTAAGTATGCATCAACCACATTAACACTCCTTCTTGGCTGATTTTTAGCTCAAATTGAAGGCAACGCGACATACAATACTTTTCTCTTCACGAGCTTTGGAATTCGGGACTCAGATTTTAGTCAAAATGGTTTTTCTTAGCTTAGGAGTTCTCTCCCTCTCTTTCTAAAATATTTTGTATATTTCTTGGTCTGAAAATGAGGAAGGGAGGCTGAAAATATCCCTTAAATGTTAAGAAAAATGGGCCTAACCCGACTTGGAATCGGGTTGGGCCGAACTCACTGCCTAACTTGACCTTTCTTCCTTAAAACATCCATAACTCTTTATCCTGATGTCACATACAGGCCCAAGATCCATGGTTGGAGATATATTTCAATTGTCTACAACTTTTATGTTTAGAGTTTTCCCAAATTCCCAAATTCTAAAGGGGTTATAAGGGTCGAAGGCCAAACACTATCAACTCATCAAAACAAGTATAATAAAAGCTATTCAATATAACAGTCCAACCTTCCCACACTCTGGTCTATGAAGCCTCTATAAATATCTAGGAGGTGCCAATGATAAGCCCATGGCTACCAACAAGCAAGATAAAGAAAGCAAACAAAACGGTAAAGAAAGTCTGGCATCATCCAAAAACTAGGAGGGCTCACCAAGTAGCTGGATGTGTGTAGATCTTCAAGGTGCGCCGATTGATGATCTCTGGTACCTGTCTCTGCATCATGAAATGATGCAGGTCAAATGACGTCAGTACGTGGAATGTACGAGTATGTAAAATGGCCGAATAAAATAACATTAGAAAAGGATCGACCAACTCGAAAATCTCAACTCATAAATAAGTAAGAACTCACTCAAGTGTACTAAGTCTAACAAGAAATGGTTTAGATGGGACCAAATCACATGCCACTCAACTCAACTGACTTGGAGTACTATCAAGACCTAAATGAGAGTTTCTCTTATCTGACAATCATCACTTATGAGCCAGTGATAGGGCATGAACGCCTCCCTAATCATGGATTCCATCGATTAGTCAAGTCCTATCATTTCAGGACAATAAAATGGGAAACATCTGACTTTAACGGTTCGATCCCACGGGAAGCATCCGACTTTAATGGTTCCATCCCTACCTACGTTGGCGGCGTAGTTTCTGAGGTTCGAGTATGGACTATACTCTCACTCGCTTCGGTGCTCGATACTTCTCCCATGACTCCGGGCTCATAAGACTTCATCCAATCATCTCAAATAAGCCCTCACGGCTAGTTTCATTTAGAACATTGCCGACTCATCAACTCTATCCTCAATTCAACTCAATCAAACCTAAATTAGATATGCATTTACAACATCCCACAAACATAACAAACCATTCCTCTCCTCATTTGTCACCTCCTTAGGACTCATCACAACTCTAAGAATTTTAAACCAACAATTCAAGAGGAGTAACACATTTAAGGAAATTGACATATTCAACATAATCACATGATTAAGGAAATCAACAAAGCATATTAACAACCCATCTCCATCAACTCGTGCTAACATGAAGGTTTTTTTTTGAAATTTCTTAGCTCAATAACATCAACATAATAAGAATCAAAGTAATCGGAGGCAAGACTCATTCAAACATAAACCTATCAAGAAACTCTATTCTTATGGACATTTAACCTCAAGGAAAGTATACGGCACATGGGTGGAATCAACCCATGCTTTGAGTAGCCTTACATACCTTAGAATAGATTCTTGAAGAAACCTTGTTGTTGGGTCTTCAATGGCAACTTGAAGTCTTGAAGCTTTTGGAGGCAAATCTTGTTGAAGAAGGATTTGGAGAAGAAGCGAAAAGAAGAGAAAAATTTTCTAGGGCTTTCTAGAGAGAGAGAGAGAGGCTAAAAAATGATCCAAAACGTTCAAGGCTGATACATATATAATTTGAGACAATTTCCAAATTGCCCTTTCTCCAAATTCTGAAAAATAGGCTAAAAATGCTCTTGGCGTGATAATGGCGCGTCGCGCCATTGTAGCGCCAAGTCGATTAGGCCTAAAAACCTGTACATCTGATAGTGGCGCGCCGCGCCAGGGACAAAACTACTGAGGCACATTCTTGGCGCGATAGTGGCGCGTCGCGCCCTTACAGCGCCAAGCCCATATTTTCTGGGTTCTGGGAACTAGGATTGAATACCCTGCACATCTCTTAGTGGCGCGCCGCGCCAGGGACCAAACTACTGAGGCATTCCTAGCGCGATAGTGGCGCGTCGTGCCACTATGGCGCCAAACCCAGTTTCCCAGCAGTTGCAACCCAGGCCTTAAATTCCTACCGTGCTAGTTTGACTTAGGATCCTCATATCTTTTGACTCCGAACTCCAAAAATCACATTCTTGGTGGCGTTGGAAAGAAGACTCGATGTCCTTTAATTTAATAGGTCATGGGCCACCCAGATCATCGTATTTCAAATGATAGAACCGTTAGAAGTTGACCCCTTGTACAAACTCCTTCAACAACTTACCCAAGACGAATCCTTTCGGACTTAGTTTGGCTCTAAGGGTCCCTCATGACCCCACATCACCTCTAACACTCTTTAGTTACTTAGGAACTCATCCTAACTCATGCATATACTTCACAATAAATGAGTTCGACCCTACACATATACAAAAAAGGTCCGAATCTTAGGGAAAAATTTTGGGGGGTGTTACACTACCTCTCCTCTATTTTAAAGGGACATGCAGTCTTCTTTTGGTGCAAGTTAGTAACTTGCAAAAATCACGTGGAAAAGTTATGCAACTAGAAAAACAGAAGAGAGAAAAAGAGAAAAAATCAGAGAAAGAAAATTCATCTTGATTTTCTAGATTCATCAACACACACAAACAAAAGATCATATTTGTGGATATCAAACTTGATTTCCTAGTGAAATCAAAGTAGATCTGGGGCAAATTCACTTGGTAGCAATAACAATGATCCGTTGCGAATACAAAAGTACACAACCTGTTGTTCTTGCTTCGTTTTTTCCTTCAGTGAGTCTTCTAAGTACTCGAAAGTACTCGAAAATTCTCACTGAGATGGCTTAGTTTTTTAAGATGAAATTCCGTTCTTAGGAATCCAATCTGTGATGCTCTTTATATACAGCTCTACCATAAAGAATAGTTTGAACCATTACAATAAATAAGATAATTTCAAAATTTATGAACAATTACTAGTACTGAGACTCCTTTATGTACGAAACATGATAAAAGAACTTTTAACTAACAAATGATGCATTTTCCAAAAACGTCATATAAATTTTAAACTAGACAAAGATTACATACATTTAATATCAATAAAAACTAATTATGGCCTATTTTTCATAAAGTATTGTTAAAATATCTTGGTCCATAATAAAAAAGATAACAATGTTATGTATGGATGTATCTATCCAAGTGGAATCCACCCATTTGGATAGTTGAGCAAGTTAGGCAACAAATTGACACTTCTTCATGGTGGGCAAGTTAGGCAACAAATTGACACTTCTTCATGACTATAAAATGTGCATATTCTATGCAAATGAATGAGTGAAAAAAGATACAGAAATACAAACATATACTTTCTCCTATTTTTCTTAATTTATTTTGTTCTAATTTTCTCCTTCTGAATTATTACTCTAGTCTATTTTACAACACGTTATCAGCACGAGGCTCCGGCTAATTTTTCAAGGTAACAAAAGTGGTAAGAGTTTTATTTAATTTTATTGTTATAAAATAGCAAATATTTCCAAAATTGAATTTACTGCTCTTGATATCTTTGGAAAAGGCTATTCATCATGGGCACTTGATGCCGAAATTCATTTAGAATCAATGGGTCTGGCAGACACCATTAAAGATGACAATATGGCATCCAATCAAGACCGTGCTAAAGCCATGATATTTCTTCGTCACCATCTTGACGAGGGGCTAAAATTACAATATCTTACATTAAAAGACCCTCTTAAATTGTGGAAAAATTTAAAAGAAAGATATGACCACCTGAAGTTGGTCATGCTTCCACAAGTTCGTCATGATTGGCTAAATCTGAGATTAATAGATTTCAAAAATATAACTGAATATAATTCTGCTTTATTTAGAATTATAGCTCAGTTAAATTTATGCGGAGAAGAGATCACTGAGCAAGATAAACTTGAAAATACATACTCCACATTTCCATCCGTGAATATGCTCCTGCAGCAGCAATATCGCGAAAAAGAATTTAAAAAATATTCTGAATTACGTTCTCACCTTCTTATTGCTGAAAGACATAATGAACTATTAATGAAAAATCATGATAGTCGGCCAGTTGGTTCTTTGTCACTCCCTGAAGTGAATCAGGCAAATTCTAACCAACGAGAAAGAGGTCATGGCCCCAGTCGTGGTCGTGGTTGTGATCGTAGTCAAAGAAAAATTTTAATCATGATTCTCGGTTGGCACCAAAAAATAACCAGCAATATAAAAGGCAGGGTAAAAAGCCAGAAGCTTTATCGAAGAATAATTCAAAAATAATATGTCATAGATATGGAGGTGTGGGGCACTGGTCGCGGATTTGCCGGTCATCAAAACGTCTGGTTCAGCTATATCAGGCATCATTAAAAATGATAGAAAATAATCCAGAGATAAATTTTATCTCTGAAGATAATATTGAGCCTATGCATCTGGATGTAGCTGATTTCTTTAATTTTCCAGACGAAAATATGAATATTGACAGGACTAATAATATGTAAATATTTTTTTTTATCTGTATTAAATATGATGTTTGTATTTTTCTAATCAATGTAAATAAATAAAAATTAGTATAATATACCATGTGTTAATACATATTTTATTTCTTATTGAAAAAAATATGGAAATGCCTCAAATCTTGTTTGGATCAATGATAAATCACGAGGATATTTGTATAATTGATAGTGGAACAACCCATGTTATATTTAAAGATGAGAAATATTTTTCCAATTTACTTAGAAGAAAAGCTAATGTTACTACAATTTCTGATAATTCAAAAATGATAGAAGGCTCTGGAAGAGCTACTATAATTCTGCCTAAGGGAACAAAAATTGTTATAGAAGAAGCACTATTTTCTTCTAAATCCCCAAGAAACTTGTTAAGTTTTAAAGATATCCGCAGAAATGGATATCATGTTGAGACATTAAATGAAATGAATATTGAATATCTTGGTATAACCAAGAGTGTCTCAGGCCAGAAATATATTTTGGAAAAATTACCAACTCTGTCATCTGGTCTATATTATGCAAAAATTAGTGCAATTGAAGCAAATATGATCGTAAACCAGAAGTTTACTGATCCAAATATATTTGTGCTATGGCATGATCGAATAGGTCATCCCGGATCAATAATGATGAGACGAATTCTTGAAAATTTAATTGGACATCCGTTAAAGAACCAGAAGATTCTTATAAATGATGAATTTTCATGTGCTGCTTGTTATCAAGGTAAATTAATTGCCAGACCATCGACCCTGAAGGTTGGCATCGAATCTCCTGCTTTTTAGAACGTATACATGGAGATATATGTGGACCTATTCATCCACCTAGTGGATTGTTTAGATATTTTATGGTCCTAATAGATGCATCATCTAGATGGTCTCATGTGTGCCTGTTATCATCTCGCAACCTGGCGTTTGCGAAGTTGTTAGCACAAATAATAAGATTAAGGGCGCAATTCCCAGATTATCCAATTTAGGCCATTCGCCTTGATAATGCTGGAGAATTTACATCCCAAGCTTTTAATGATTATTGCTTATCAATTGGGATAAAAATTGAACATCCTGTTACTCATGTTCATACTCAAAATGGCCTTGCAGAGTCATTTATAAAGCGCCTACAATTGATAGCAAAACCTTTACTAATGAAAACAAAATTGCCAATTACTGTTTGGGGTCATGCTATCTTACATGCAGCAGCACTTGTACGTCTCAGATCGACACATTATAATAAATATTCTCCGTCACAATTAGTATTTGGTCATGAACCAAATATAGCCCATTTAAGAATTTTTGGTTGTGTGGTATACGTGTCTGTAGCACCACCACAACGTACAAAAATGGGCCCTCAACGAAGGTTGGGCATATATGTTGGGTTTGACTTACCCTCCATTATTCGATACCTTGAACTGTTGACTGGAGATTTATTCACTGCTCGATTTGCAGATTGTCGGTTTGATGAAACAATTTTCCCGCCATTAGGGGGAGAGAAAAAGGAACCCGAAAAAGAAAAAGAAATTGCGTGGAAAGTTTCATCACTATCACATTTTGATCCACGTACCCGCACATGTGAACAAGAAGTCCAGAAGATCATCCACTTGCAGAAAATAGCAAATCAAATGTCAGATGCATTTTCTGATTTGAAACGGATAACTAAGTCACATATCCCTGCAGTGAATGTACCTATCCGGATTGATGTCCCAAAAGGATCATCTACAAGTATCATAACTTCTGAATCCCAAACACTCCAAAAGCGTGGTAGACCGTTGGGTTCAAAGGATAAAAATCCTAGAAAGAGAAGCATGAGAAATAATAAAGATGATACTACAATAGAACCTCCTGAAGAAGGTCAAGATTTGAGTAAACCTGATATTCCTGAAGAAATCAGTGAACCCGAGACTCAAGTGAATGAAGAACTTTCAATAAGTTCTTTCGGTGATGAGATAAAATTAGATCGATCTAAAATCACGGTTGATAATGTTTTTGCATATAATGTTGCACTTAACCTCATGCAAGATAGTGAAAGTCTTGAGCCTAAATCCGTCGAAGAATGTCGACGAAGATGTGATTGGCCAAAATGGCAAAAGGCAATTCAATCAGAATTAGACTCACTTGCTAAACGTGAGGTTTTTGGACCTGTAGTCCAAACCCCTGAAGGTGTAAAACCAGTTGGCTATAAATGGGTTTTTGTTAGAAAACGAAATGAGAGAAATGAAATTGTAAGATATAAGGCACGCCTTGTTTCACAAGGATTCTCTCAAAGATTCGGAGTCAACTATGAAGAAACATATTCACCGGTTATTGATGGAATAACATTTCGATATCTCATCAGTTTAGCTGTACATAAAAATCTTGAAATACACCTAATGGATGTGGTTACAGCTTACCTTTATGGTTCACTTGATAATGAAATTTACATGAAAATCCCAGAAGGATTAAAATTGCCTGAAGCATGTAAAAAGTCTCGGGAAGTATACTCAATAAAATTACAAAGATCATTATATGGTCTGAAACAATCAGGGCGCATGTGGTATAATCGCCTAAGTGAGTACTTAATAAATGAAGGTTATATTAATGATGTTATTTGTCTATGTGTTTTTATTAAGAAAACGGAATCAGAGTTTGTTATACTCGCCGTTTATGTTGATGACATAAATCTCATTGGAACCCCTGAAGAGGTACAAATGGTAATTGAATATCTAAAGAAAGAATTTGAAATGAAAGACCTTGGAAAGACAAAACTTTGTCTAAGTCTGCAAATTGAACATTTAGTAGACTGAGTTTTTGTTCATCAATCTGCCTACATGGAGAAAATCTTAAAAAGATTTTACATGGACAAAGCACATCCATTAAGTACTCCAATGGTTGTTCGATCACTTGAAGTGGAAAAAGATCAATTTCGACCTCCAGAAGAGGATGAAGAATTTCTTGGTCCTGAAGTACCATATCTCAGTGCTATTGGCGCACTTATGTATCTTGCTAACGCAACTAGACCTGATATAACATTTTCTGTTAATTTGCTAGCAAGGTATAGTTCATCCCCAACACGAAGGCATTGGAACGGTATCAAATATATTTTGCGATACCTGAAGGGTACTATTGATATGGGTTTGTTTTATACTAACAAAGGTTGCGCAGACCTTATTGGTTATGCAGATGCAGGTTATTTATCAGACCCACATAAAGCTCGATCTCAGACAGGTTATCTGTTTACACACAGAGGGAATGCTATATCATGGCGATCTACAAAACAGTCCATTGTTGTTACTTCTTCAAATCATGCTGAAATAATAGCAATTCATGAAGCAAGTAGAGAATGTGTGTGGTTGAGATCGATGATACAGTTCATCAAAGAAAGATGTGGTCTGGAAAATAATGTTAAAATACCCACAATTATATTCGAAGACAATGTCGCGTGCATAGCTCAACTGAAAGGTGGCTTCATAAAAGGAGACAGAACGAAACACATTTCACCAAAATTATTCTTCACACATGATCTTCAGAAGAATGGTGAAATTGATGTACAACAAGTTCGTTCAAGTGATAATCTTGCAGATTTATTCATAAAGGCATTACCAACATCAACTTTTGAGAAGCTAAGGCATAAGGTTGGAATGCGCTGTCTCCAAAATATCAAATGAAGTTTTCATCAGGGGAGTAAAATACGCGCTGCACTCTTTTTCCCTTAACCAAGGTTTTTGTCCCACTGGGTTTTTCTGGAAAGGTTTTTAATGAGGCAGCAATCAAGGCGTATTACCAGATCTGTGTACTCTTTTTCCTTCATTAGGCTTTTCCCACTGAGTTTTTTTTTCTAGTAAGGTTTTAACGAGGCACAACATCTATGGATATTGAAAATAACTATGTATATTATCTCTTATAAAATTGTTAAGGAGACACATTATACATGGACATCCAAGGGGAGTGTTATGTATGGATGTATCTATCCAAGTGGAATCCACCCATTTGGATAGTTGAGCAAGTTAGGCAACAAATTGACACTTCTTCATGGTGGGCAAGTTAGGCAATAAATTGACACTTCTTCATGACTATAAAATGTGCATATTCTATGCAAATGAATGAGTGAAAAAAGATACAGAAATACGAACATATACTTTCTCCTATTTTTCTTAATCTATTTTGTTCTAATTTTCTCCTTCTGAATTATTAATCTAGTCTATTTTACAACAAACAATAGTTTTTGCATAATTGTACCTCCTCTTTTTGTCCACTTATGGTAAAAAAATCCCCTTTCATTATTAGTGGACTTTTTCGTTTTATGAGATTTCACTTAACATAGTATTATTTTAAGATATGAACTAATTCGTTAGACAAAGGATTAAAGAAACATATTGTTAAACATATTGTAATAATTAAAATAGATAAAATAATCGTTATGGTGCGACTACTAATGATTTGTAAAAGGTTAATTAATTTATTGTAACATTAAAAACTTGAACCCAAAAATCTTTGAACTCCAATGAAATGTTTGGCAATGGATTTGGGTGAAATGAGAGAAGAATATAAAATAATCAAGTCTGAGATTTATTCTTGACTATTTGGAATTTGATTAAGGAGGGGATTATATTAGTCATTTTCTTATCTAAAATATATAAACATACCCTTATTTTTTTTTATATGATCAAAACGGACAAATTTTTTGACTTTGAGAGACTATCCAAATTAATAATAGCTGCACAAATGGCCTTTTATCCATTTTAATTATTTTATTTTAGTAAATCGTTGAGCTTTGAACGACTTATCATTATTTTATTTTAGTAAATCATTATACTTTGAGCGACTATTGGTGGTGAAGTTACCACCAACAAGAGCAACACGGGTAGATCAGATTCTACTCCAAAGGAGTAACAATTTGCGATTTGTACCCTTAATGCATGTGCTTTTTTGTGACTTACATTTTTTATTATTATTTTTAACAATTTACACCTAAATCTTCTTAATTAGTTCTTTTGTAAAATTATAAAAAAATCTCATTTTTCAATTATTTACAAAGATAAAATAGGAAATTACATATTAAAAATTAAGAGGTGATTTAAATTAAAAATAAAAACAATATTAATACAAGTTATTTGTCGCTTTTTTTCCATAACAATCATTCGTTTCTACTTTCTAGTGCTTTTTTATGCTTTGGTCTCAATATTAATCTCTCGAAGGGGATAATTATTTGTTGAAGATAAATCTCTTTCATTTTGGCCAAATAATTGTTTCTTTCAACCGGTTGATATTTGTGGTGTTTAACTAGTGGCGTTGCTACTCCATCAACCATTGCACCTTTTCTTCTGATTTATATAGTTAATAAAAATCAAATTCAAAATTTTGGGAATTCCTCTTCTTTCTTTCTTTTATGTTTGGGTGGAATTTTTTTATTTGTAAGTCGATGAGAATGTTTGCATCAATCTTTGTTTTCTTGACTTTGTATATGTATTAAGAAAGAAAGATCGAAACAATCAATTATGTTGTTGGTAGAGAGCAATTTAATTATATAAAGGCTTAAATATGCCATCGTATTTTGAGAAAAAACTCATTTATATATGTCATACATTAAAAGTTTGGTTCATCTATGACATTGTCGTTTGAGAAAAGACTCATCTATGCCATTATTTTTTATCTCCAATTTTACAAAACCACCTAAAGAATTTTTAACACTTTTCTATTGGAGTTTTGAATCAAATATACTTTTTTTGTTTCTTCTTCTTCAAGAATACCAAGAACACCTGAAGAACACCAAAAATTCAAATTTCCAACTTCTTTAATTTTTTACGAAATCATTTCAAATTTCAATAGTAGCATCCATCCGAACTAGATATCAAAACTCAATATCTTTTAAGCTCGAATTCAACCTAACCCAACAAGACACACTTAAATTTCTTCAAAGTTTTAAAATTTTAACCTCTTTTAATGATAGAAATTTCTTCACAATTCAGAATCACTTGAAATTTTGAACATAGACACAGTGAACTTTAAAATAGTATTTTTTGGGTCTTCGTTCAAAATTTCAAGTAATTTGGAATTGTGGCAAAAATTCTATCATTAAAGGAGGTTAAAATTTTGAAACTTTGAAGAAATTTTAAGTGTCTTTTGGATTAGGTTGAATTCAAGCTTAAAAAATATTAAGTTTTGATATCTAGTTTGGAGGGATGCTACTATTGAAATTTGAGGTGATTTCGTGAAAAATTGAAGAAGTTGGAAATTTGAATTTTTAATGTTCTTCATGTGTTTTTGAAGAAGAAGAAGCAAAAAAATTACATTTGATTCAAAACTCCAATAGAAAAGTGTTAAAAAGTTGTTAGGTGATTTTGCAAAACAGAGGTTAAAAAATAATGGCATAGAAAAGTTTTTTCTCAAACGGCAATGACATAGATGAGCCAAACTTTTAATGGATAACATAAATGAGCCTTTTCTCAAAATTCGATAACATATTTGAGCATTTTCCCTATTTATTATTATATTTTTAAATCTTAACAAACATAATAACTTGATAATTTTTCTATTTTATCCTTGTAAATAATTGAAAAAGGAGACTTTTTATAATTTTACAAAAAACTAAAAAGATTAAAGTGCAAATTATTAAAATTAATAGAATAAGGTGTAAGTCACAAAAATGATACATTAAAAGTGTAAATCGCAAATTACTCGAAAATAAACTCTCGTGAAGGGAAAAATGCAGAAGAGATGATGATGCAAAAGAAGATTTTGGAAATGGATGAACTTAATATACACCAAGTGTTCTGACCAACTGTTCATTTTACCTTTTCGACATTCTTGACACCTTGTTTTAATACTGCGTTCTTGATTTGAGACTTTCTATATATATAGGTTTGTATGATGTTTTAAAATTTGTTAGTATGTGTTAAATTAGGTATTGAGTCTAAATTACACCTTCAAAACTAGCTTAAAGAGAAAAGAATTGTCCAAGTCTTATTCAGGATTTCATTCATTCACCGCTGTGAGACATTTCATTTATCATCTTCTCGTATGCTCGAATTTGAACATTTTTTATATAAGGTTCCACTATCTTGCATGGGTTTTGTCCGAATGGATGAAGTCCATTCTCTCTTACTAGTCTTGGTATTACACTATCGCGAAGGAAAAAAAGACTCCCATTGAGGCGTGCACATTCATGAATAAGATATTTTTGCCGTCCGCAACTGTCCTATTTCCTAGATGCCCACATAGGGCATGACTCTGATTCCATAAAATTATTCACATTTTCCTTCATAATTTCACATTTACCAATGTATAATATTTCATTCATTCCAAAGTTAGGACTTGAGGGGCTCAGAATAGTATCTGAATAATTCTACGATTGTTGGTGCAACTAATTAATGCATCGCCATTGCGAGGACTTAGTGTTAGTTTGGGTTTGGGTGCACCTTAACGAATTAATTGGGGTTCATTTTGTCATTTAAAAAAAAGGAATAATAAAAACACATAATTTTTATATGAAAAGTTTTCCGGCTCAAAACATGCAAAAATCATGATCTACCCTAATAGAATTTTTCGCTAACCTTTCTAGCACAATGAGCCTAAATGTAGATTACAAAATTCTTGCAAGACATAACTCTAGGACTACATATTAATTTGTGTTTCCCATTATTATAGTTTTTCATACTCTTCGTAATTTATAAAATTTCACATTTCGACATCAAATTAACCATTTTGGTAACTGGTTAAAAAAAAAGAAGATGGACACAATTTGTGAATCATGCATAAAATCAACACTGATATTCATCAGTGTGGAATTCTTCTACTACATATCGTATTTAACGTACTATAGTTTTATTAGAAGCGACATGAAAAATAAAATTGCATAAATCAACCGACCTCGATGGTCGATATTACAATACATATTACAAATAAAGCAAAACTCAAGAATTCCAATCCCACAACTCCAACTAATGTACCATCAATCTTCCTTCTTTATTTGATTTAAGACTCAATCAAACTTCTGGCAAAAGATGGCAAAATAAAAGCTGCTTTATGAATCTGAAAAAAAAGAATAAGACAATATGAAAAGTTAATTATAAAATTGTAGAATGAGATAATAATAAAAGGGAATTAAAAGGATAAATAATGAGATATGAAATAATTACATCAGAGTTGTAGAACTTGAGTGGTCCTAATTTTGACTTGACATGAGTTGAATCTTTGTCAATTGGATTAATTGGATTCTTGAAGTCAACTTCTGGCCCCTCAGTAGAGCAAAGCATGTAACCAATTACACCACTATAAAATAAAATAAACGAAATTATATTAGATGTTCAATCAAATCAATCTCTTTATAACAACATCGTTGATTATATGTTGTTATAGAAAATATTATTAATTATAAGTGATGATTATTATAGAAAAGTCTGATTATACGTTGGATAAGTTGGAACAGTAGTCCAAGCGTAGTTGACAGAACCCTTGAAGACTTGACGACAATTAGCAATGATTTGTTTAATAATATGCATATGAAGCCAAATGCTTTCTGCTTGGGTACATACAACTCCTCCTGGTCTAAGAGCTTTGGCTACTGCTTCAAAAAATGGCCTTTCAAACAAATCTTTTGCTGGACCTGAAAAAATGATGAAAAACCAAATTGGATAAGGATTTAACTAAGTAGGGTACAAATTTTATATATTGTTGGTGTAAATAATTTTTTACACTATTAGGTAATCCAAACTTTTAAAAAATATTTATAGGTAAGTCTTCTTAAATTGTTGAGTTAATGGTCAAAAATATATTTAAAATATCATTTTTTGCTAGTTTCATATGTACCTTAGTTATGTATTGTTCTCTTTATCTACCTAAATAATAACTTGTATTTGTATTAAAACACACTTTGAGGCTGAGTTGGGAAAATATTTTGTTCCCAATCGACAATAAGTGTGTGTAGGTCAACTTAGCATCAAAGTGTGTTTTATACAAAGAAAGTGATAGTTTGGGGTATGAACACGCAAAAAGGTGATAATTTAGGTAGGTAAATAAAATAATGGATTGTTGAGGTATGAAACTCACGAAAATGTGATGATTTAAATGTGTTTTTTATGATTAAAATCTTTAAAATAGAATATGTTACTAGCTACAACATGTAATGATGACCTGATAGTATAAAAATTGTGTATACTGACAGAGTGTATAATTACTTAGGCGTCATTTGCTTTTATGTAGATGAAGACTTTGAATCTGAATACAAAGCTAATGTTATATATGTATTAAGATTTAAATATTTGAATCTGATTATTAAGATGTATTAAAATCGAAATGCTAATAGTTTTTTCTTTCAACATTTGCATAGAGAATTGTTTTTATTTCAAAATAGGTAATAAATATATCAATTTATATAAAATAATAATCAATAATACTATATCAAACAATATTTTTTAAAATTATATGATGATAGGTGATGCAATGACTAACTGTGATGATTGTATGCGTCAACTAGGGATGTTGGTATTAATGGTTGTTGGTAAGTAATAACTAGTGGTGATTGTGGTTGATAGTTAATTACCGAGCTTAATGATAATAACTATTTAAATTGTAGGTAATATTGATATCTAATGATTCTGGTGATTTATCTGACGATTAATAACAATAATTATTAATATAGAATGACGGTTGATGATGATGATTGTTGATAATTATTTGTGGTAATTATGCTTCGTGGTGATTTGCTGATAGTATAAATATTTTTTTTTACATTGTTAACATATGAAAGGTAAAATCATTTTATAATCACATTACTAACTCTGTTATAGTTTATTTAATATTAATGGTATTTGTGTTAAATAGAGTACCAATAGGATCAGAAGAGTCCACTATAATAGCATCATAATACCCTGCTTGTGCTGCCTTTACAAATGCAGCTCCTGAAGAAAAGGAAAAAAAAAACAATACAATAAAATTCAAAAAAAAAAACTTTCTTAAATTTCAATGCCAAATAAAAAAATTAAACGAACAAATTGAAATGAACGACTAATAATATACGCACCATCGTCGAGAACCAGAGTTACACGAGGATCATTAAAATTAGCTGCGAGGTAGGGAAAAAATTTTCTAGACACCTGTATGAAAAATAAAATAAAAAGAGATAATAGTATTTTTATAACTTAAAAATAAAAATAAAAGTGTAAAAATTAAGAATTTTTATTTTTCTAACTTACATCGACCACCACGTCATCAATTTCAACGATGTCTATTTTTTCGATGGTAGAATAACGAAGTACTTCAAATAATGTAAAACCAATTCCTCCACCAATGATCAACACCTATTAAATGGAATAAAACAGTAAAAATAACACTATATTATTTATATATATATAGTAATAATTAATAAATTGAAACAATGAAAATAAATAAAAACCTTTTTTGGAGTTGGGATGGAACCAAGTGGTAGATGAACAATCATTTCAGTATATGAAAATCCACCATTTTCTGTGTGTTGAATTGCTCCATCCAATGTAAGAACTTTACCATAAGTTGCTGACTGTACACACATGCAAATATATAAATACAAAGTAATTTAAATTTACAAATATTATGTTACATATGACTCAAATATATATAGTATATAGAAAACTTATTTAATATTTATAATAAGTTGATTATTTATTAAAATATATATATATATATATTACCTCAAAGAGCATGACATCTTGGTAATCAGACTTTCCTTGAAATAGTAACTTCTCAATTTTTACTGAGAATGCTTCACCTGCAAAAATTGATAATTTCTGTGAATTAGAATAATTTATGAGACGTTACTCTGCGGAAAACAAAGGTTTTTTCACAGAAAATCTGTTCTATAAAATATGTTTTCTTTACTCTTTTTTCTATCAAAACAGGTCACTGGAAAAACATATGATAGAAAACAAATTCTAATGAAATAGTGGAAAACTTCTTCAGTATAAAAATATTACTAGTATTTTTTGTTTTTTCTGACTGATTTAATCAAAATATATATAAAAATAACCACTGAACATTTTTACTACGTGAGCACTAGGTAAATTTCGAACTATACAGGTTCCTTCATATCAATTATCAAACACGCCCTTAGTTTTTTAATACCCACGCCCCTTACCCCTCATATATAGTCATGTTCTACATGAAGTGAGATAATAATTTTGTATTTCCTTATCGGACACTAAAAAATAAAGAAGAAATTTACTTGTTTAAATTTTTTAAGAAAATATTTTCTTTCATACCAAACGTGCCATGCCATTATAAGTTTTTTTAATTAATACCAACCTGGCCATAACGCGCTAAATTCTGAAAACCAACCGGGCTTAATAGAGTTGTAGCTCCCCAATGATAGCTTATTGCCATTGTCATGAGCTGTAACACCGCCATTCCGGTGATCGGACTTGGACTTGCCATTAGTGTGATGGTGGCCGTTGATAGTGATGACGGAGCCATTTATGTGATTAGATATGACTTCCATATTAGTTCGAGAATAGAAAGTAATATTATTTATGTTTGAAAATAAGTAAATTTTGTTGCATACTTCCTCAAGGTTTAGATGTATTTATAGTCAAAATGTTTAGACACGAAGGAATGGAGAGTATGGCATGAAATAATAGATTAATACAACGTGATTATATTGAATTGTCCAATTATTTGTATAAAAATATTTTTAAAATGGAATGACACTAGAGGGCTAGCTAGCATGATCCCCCTCTATATATTTTTACTTATTCAGCTTCAAAAATCAAAATAGTTACTTTAGTAGATAGTTTTTTGCCTCCCCAAGAGGCTAAGTGAGCAATATTCAAGTTTCAAAATAAGTATCGAAAAGTCAAATAAAAACCAAATATTAATGCAACATACTTACTTTAAGATAAGCACTAATTTACTTCATATTTGAGACCAAATTAAAATATGAACTTTATTTTAGAGTAAAAATTATTTGGATGGATATTTTTTAATAAATAATTATTAATTTTAGCGATATTTTTTATTTATTATTATTTAAAATAATACATAACAATATTATGATAAATTTACTATGTATTCAAAATGAAGTATGTATACAATATAAACATGATGTGGTTGATAGTTAATTATCAAAGGTTGAATCCATCCATGGCCCCTTAAAATTGGCATCAACTTTCACTTAGACACCTTAAATACGTCTTGTTCATTTTAAACACCTATAGTAGGATTTTATTGTGTCATTTTGACACATTTTGCTTACTTGGCACATTGTGTGTATTACACTTACTTTCAGCGCGGTAAAAGCTAAAATTTGACTTTTGTTTTTAATTTTTTCATTTAACTAAAAGAAAATAAAAATACTTAAAGCATATAGTCTCATCTTCTTCATCTTTACAAACAAAATCTAGTGAGCTTCATCACCATCAATCACCGGAAAATTCTTCTCACCATTTTTTATCATAACATCTGGCAACTCTCCATTATCAACAACCAAAATAAAAGAAACACATAAAAAAAAACCTTTAATAGTCACTTGGAAACACCAAATTTGATAACTCAAACAACCCAAATGAATAGAATGAAAAAATTGGTGTCTTAATCTAATTAAAAATTAAACTGTATTAGAAAAAAGAAGAAGTCTTTAACACTATCAAAGAATGAATTTGTCATCTTTTTTCTCATTTTTATTTTAAATTTGTAACTTATCTTTCGACTCCGATTTTTTTTGTAATTATTTCAGATCTATCTTTTTCCTCATCTCTTTTCTTTACAATTTCAGATCCTATTTAACCATCTTCAACAATTTTTTTCTCCATATATATGTTGGCATCAATTCGAAAAAGAAAATGGGGGAAGGACTGCCTATGTGGAGAAGAAAAAAGGTGGATGAGGGAGATGGAGAAAGTTCAACAAAAATAAGACGGACAAGGGAAAGTTGTGTTGCATTGAAATGTCGAGGAAGCCATTAATGATGGTTAGATGAGGATGAGATATGGAGATGGTGAGAAGAAAAATGAAGATGTTGCTGTAATTTCTTCTTTTTTTTTTAAATATTGAAATGTATCTTCTTCTTTTTTAAAAAGTAATTAACTAAATAGTTTTAAAACAAAAAAAAAGGGCAGCCCGGTGCACTTAAAATTCACAATATTTTTTAATATATATGCCACATGTTTTCATCTAATTCGTCACTTTGATATGTCATCGGCAAGTGAGTTACACTCTCCTTAACAATTTTGATGAATATAAAAAAAAATGTCAAAATAACACAATAGAATTCTACTATAGGTATTTAAAATTAACAAAGCATACTTAAAATGCATAAGTGAAAATTGATGTCAACTTTATGAGTTCACCGATGCATTGGAGTTCAAGTAACTTTTTGTTTCAATCTTTTGATGTTACAATAAATCCACTCATCTTTCACAAATCAATAGTAAGTGGCTGTACCATAACGATTTTATCTATCTTAATATTACTATACATTTTACATTATTCTTTCTTTAATTAAATTTATGTTCATGTTCAAGAGGAGAGACACAGAGGTCTAGTGTAGAGGTGTGAGAGGTTGGCCATGAATGATTTCAAAAGAGGTAGGGGTAGGCCGAAGAAATATTGGAGAGAGGTGATTAGACAGGATATGACGCAACTACAGTTTACCGAGGACATGACCTTAGATAGAAGGGTGTGGATGACTCATATTAGGGTGGAAGGCTAGTACATAATCTCGTTATTCTCCCTTATTAGTAGGTGCATTAGCGCACTATTATTTCTTGTGCTATGATTTCTGTTATTATCTATTACTTCATGTACTTTCTGTACTTTGATTACTCTATTTTATCTGTGTCGCTATCATTATTTGCTTTTCCATATCGCTTTAAACTTCTTAGCCTTATCTAACCTCTTTTTATACTTTTACTGAGCCAAGAGTCTTTTGAAAACAGCCGTTCTACTTTGGTAAGAGTAAGGTCTGCGTACTCTTTACCCTCCCCAGACCCCACGTTGTGGGATTTCACTGGGTTGTTGTTGTTGTTCAACGAATTAGTTCATACCTTAAGGGTGTTTTTGGCATGGAAAAAATATATATTATTAATTTGAGAAAATACATAAAATCATTCTTAAACTTGACAGTCAAATTTATTTTACCATTTTAACTTTATGGGTAATTTTTTACTCTCCTTATTCAATACACCAACACGGCTTATGTGGAAAATAATAGAAAAAATTGAGCGCGTAAAAAGCTAAAAAATTAAAGAAAAAAAACAATTGGGTCCCTCTTCTTTTCTTTTCTTTTCAGACAATACATTTTTCATTTTTCTTCTTCCTTACACCCTCCTCATCCACCCACCGCCACCCCCATCTGTTATGTTCCCTTATCTTTTCTTTTCATCCACCACCTCCATTCCTTATTCTTCCTCACTACATCCCCTCCCCCCCCCCCTCCGCGCCACCCTCTACATGATCGGGGACTCGACTCTCTATTCTAATCTCGATCCCAATTATAGACTTGACACATAATTTCGATCTGAAACCAAACTCTCGATCCAACCTGGAACATGCTCCCAACTCTGATAAGGAACTACGCTCCTGATTTCAGTTAGAGACCCAACCCTACAAAGTACTAGATCTGAATACGATCTGAAACCCAACTTTCAACCCTAACCCAAAATCATAATCCTCACCCTAAGCCGACTTGACATTCGACTCATGAACTTGATTCGGAACTAGACTCCTGATTCCTAACCCTACCTAAAACTAAACTTTCGATGCCGACCCAGGTATAATCTCCAACTACAACACCAGACCTAACTCTCACACTTGAATTGGGACTCAACTCTTGACCCTAATCTTGATTTGAGACCTAACTCTCGATCCAGACCTGGGACCTGACTCTTGATCCCAACCCAGGATATGATGCCTACCTTAACCTAGACCAAACTTTGCACCCCAATCCCGACTCGAGATCCGACTCTTGACCCGAAACCTAACTCCCGATCTAGTATAGGAACCCAAATCCAACCTTGACCAGGGACCTTGCTCCCGACCCCAACCATGGACCCGACATCGATCATTACTAAGGACCCAACTCTTGACCCTAATCACAACCCGAGATATGACTTTTGTGACCCTAGACTTGATCTAGGTCTTGACTCTCGACCCATACTTGGGGATCCAACCTCAACTCGTAGACTTTATCCCAAGCCGATCCTAACTCTTGGTCAAGGTCGGGTTCAATCTCTCGATTGGGTCTCTAATCTAGGTTCAAAATTAGGGTCGGGTCCCAAATTGGGATCGAGGTCAAAGTTATGTCTCGGATCAGTATTGGGATCAAGTCGAATCTCAGGTTCGGGGTTGGGATAGAAATCCAAGTATGTGTTAAAGGGTGGAGTTCCGGATCTGATGTCATAGTATTTGTTCAAATTATATCTAAATATTTTCAGATAATATTTTCTTCTATAAATCAAATATTTTCTTCTACAAATATAACACTAGAAAATTATAAGTCAAAAAATTACTTACTCCATTTTCTTAAAAATATATATTTTAAAAAAGACATTTTCCTAAGTAACAAGGGTGCCGCTCCCGAATTTTTCTTCCCGTAAATGGACAAAGAGAGGAGGTGTAATCATGCAAAAATTATTACTAATTGTCATCTTCCTTAGTATGGACCAAGATCTTCTGACAATATTTTATGGAAAATGGGCCAAGATTACTTTCTATTGATATTAAATGTATGTAATCTTTGTCTTGTTTAAAAATTATATGACGTCTTTGGCAAATGTACCATTGCCATCGAAGTGAGCATAGCATAGTCAAGTAACAAATCTAATGATACAAAATATATTTTATTTAATATAATAATAAGAAAGAAAAGGCAGCTAGCATAAGTATAATGTTTTCTTTTTTCGTTTGTTAGCTTCCTCCACTGTGAGCTGTCCCCTCATTATTGTTCTCAAGATTTCAAATGTGCCAAATATACATGCATATATTTTATTATTAAGTGTTTAGAATGACATGCTATATAATAAATTAATACTTGTATTAATTTTGATTGTCTGTCTGTTAGTTCAAACTCGTGTTACAATTTGTTATGTGCGAGTACTTTTTAATAAATTAAAACTAATTTTAGAGATATTTTTTTATATTTATTATCATCTATAGCAATACATAGCAATATTAGGATAAATTTATTATGGATTAAAAGTGAATTATGTATGTAATATAAATATATTGTAAGTTTCTTAAAATATATTATACTTGTTTGATAAGAAACTGACACAATGCATTAAGTGTATTAAAGTGTGATAAATATATTATCCATGAATAAAATTTATATTATATATGTTTTATAAATTGTTCTCTGTAATATGTATTAAAATTGTATTATAAGTGTCCAGTAAAAATAAATATTATTATTATAGATGGTAAATATTTTCTTAATATAGCATATCTATATAAGTTTCAGTAATGCCATGCAATGTATTCAACTATCTAATAAATGAAATTTAATTCATAATAAATATATCCAATTCTAGCTGAAATCATAAAAATCTAGACAGTAGAACATGTAAAATATTACATAGCAAGAAACTAATAAATAAACTAATGATGAAATATTGCATAGCCTCCAAATTCAAATTTTATTCAACTTTCTTATTGAATCCGTCGGAAAATAATCCGAAACTAAAGTCTCATTTTTAATATATAACCGACGGGTTTAGTCTGGGCCGGAGCTATTCTTGCTCGAGGGGTGTCAAGCGACACTCTTTCATTGAAAAATTACATTGTATATATAGGTTAAAATTTGGTTTAATATATATATATATATATACAAGTGTTGACACATCTTGATACAAGCTGCAGATTTAGTGTAGTGGTTAAGGGGTTGTAAAAATTGCCTGAGTTCAATTGACGGGGGTATGAATTGTAAGGAATGAAGCAAACCTCAATGATACCATGTCAGTATATTAATACTGCGATGGTTTCTTGATCGCGAGTCTCATGCTTCGGGGGTTATGAATTGTAAACAGATATTTATTTATAATTATTTTACTTTTATAAGGCATGAACTTAATTTTCCCTTTTAAAAACACACTTTTTCACTCTAAATTACTCACAAAAAATCAAATCTCATACCTATTTGCCTTAGTTTGGGAGTGAGTTTCCAGTCCATTTTAGGCAGGAATTCAGCACTTTGGATTGTTCTTTGGGGCTTCATGTGGGCCTTAATTTTCCCTCTTTGGGATTAGATTTGAATCATAAAATATAAAATTTATTTATTTATATATATCAAATTTAAAAAATATTTATCAATTATAACTATATAATTTAATACATCTATATTATATATATAATTCTTTTTTAATATATAATATAATTTTTTTACCAAAAAAAATCTAATACATTTTAAGACACTTATAATACATCTATATTACATGCAAAATTATTTTTATACATAATGTAATACATCTATATTACATGCATAATTCATTTTTAAAATATAATACAATTTTTTTTTATCAAAACAAATATAATAAATTTTAATATATTTATAATACATATATATTGTATATATAACATGTATTAAAATTTTGATATGATATGATAATTCGATATATACTATATCATGTCCACCCCTATCTATGATGCAGTAATATATAATTGACTAATTTGTTGGATTATTAATATTGCATGTGCTATAATGGACATAACATGGACAAATATTCAGTGATACTATAAAATACTTTGTGTTTATTTTCAAACAATTAATTTTGGTCAATCATTGATGAAAAAATAATACTTAGATTTAAATAAACTAGAGGGGCAGAGACCCATTTTTTGTTCTTTAATAATTATAGTAGTTGTGAGTTGGTGAGATCGTAAAAATAAATTTACATTCAATCAATTATCACTCATCATTCATTATATTTTATTATTTTCTTAATTACTTTAAACGGTAGGCAGAAAAGAGAAAAATTTTATGGGCAGCGTATTTTTACACCGTCATTTAATATATATTTATTATTTAATATATCCACCTCAGATATATGGTGTCTGAAGTTACTTTTGATAAAATAAAATTTTGTTTAAAGTTATATATGAGTGAAGTTCATATATTTATGTTCGAAGTTTAATGATTGGACTTCAATCATATATATATATATATATATATATATATATATATATATATATATATATATATAAAGTTCAAGTATATGAAATTTCAGATATTGTATATGAAGTTGTCCCGAAGTGGGACACGTGCAAAAGAAATTTAAAAAGCCGGCACAAATCAATCAAATGGAAAAGGGTCAAATATGGTCTTAAACTATGTGAAATTGAACAAAAATGATCTTAGTTAATAGGTTGGTACAAAAATATCCCTTCCACCAAAAATTTGATCCAAAAATACCCCTATTGTTAATAGTTTAATCCGATAATACCCTTATTGTTACTTAATGAGTCAAAATACCCTTTTCCTAATAAAAATATATTAATGGTTTTTTCTTTTTAAAAATATTCTATTACTAATAAAAATATTACTATTAAAGAACTCAGTGCTTGTTTTTTTTTACTTTTAAAATCACTTAGCTAATAAATAAGTAGGAAATAATATTTTTCTTTTTTTAAAACTGGCAATATAGGTCATATCTTGTATATAAGATCGTTGTAACATCAATATTAATTTTCATTTAGCTAACGATAAAAAAAATCTTAATAACATAGAGAATATTTGTATTACTTAATATATATATTTTTCAAGTTGAACTAAAATAAGCATTTTTCTAATTAAGAAAAACATCATCAGGAAAAGAAAGTGTTCAAATAGAAAAAATAATAAATTTATTTTTAAAAAAGACATTTTTGACTCATTAAATAATAATATAGGCATTTTTTGATTAAATTATTAACGATAAAGACATTTTCAAACTAAATTAAAGACATTTTATTCAATTTTACATAATTTAAAAATATTTTTAACTATTTTCCTTTAATTAAATGATCACAGGGCTCGGGTTCTTGAAGGTTAAGGCATAAGTTAGAGCTTCGACTTCATTCAAGGAATTTTCTCAAATTGACTTATTTTGACATATTTTTTTTAATTATTTTTATTATATAGAAGTAATGGTTTCAACATGTCAGTTTTTTTGACATTAGATGAAAAGTTTAAGGGTATAATGGATAGTTTGCAAAATCAGTTTGCTTAAAGAGGTTGTCTTTTTTGCTTTATTCCTTGGACTACATCAACAGTTTCTTAAAAGGCCCATCCTTTTCTATTAAATTACAAATGATGCCCTTTATTGAAATGTCATTGAATTGTCCAATATGACACGTATAACATAAGACATGTGCCCATTGTGATTGTGTGAGAGTGAGACCCTCTCAACTTTTGTAAAATATATTATTTTTTTGGAATAATTAAGCCATATAGCCATTCGGGAAAAATTACTTAATTGAGTGCTTTTTAAAAATTAATTATTGATTTTAGAGATATTTTTTATTTATTACCATTTATAGCAATACATAGCAATACTATGATAAATCTACACTTGTATTAAAAGTGAATTATGCATGCAATATAAATGTATTATAAGTGTTTTAAAATATATATTATGTTTATATAGTAAGAAACTGACATAATATATTATAATTCTATTAAAGTATGTGATAAATGTATTATCCATCTATAAAACTTGTATTATATATGTTTTATAAATAGTTTTCTGCAATATGTATTAAATCTGTATTATAAATATATTATAAGTGTTCAATAAATTATTTTTTTATTGTTATAAATGGTAAATATTTTCTTAATATAATATATTTATGTAAGTTTTCCATTGATAATTTTGTTTTCAAAAAAAAAAAAATGGGCATGGCCTTTTGTCTTAGTAGTGTCGTTTCGGCGGCTGCCATTAGCCCAATACTTTGGCGATTTGGCCTTTTTCTTTTTTATTTTTTTAAAAAGTTTATTATTATTATTTTTTTGTTGTGCTATTCAAAGAACAAAAAATTATTGTTTTAATTTAATTTTTTTTGCTCCTTTTAAAAAAAAATTCCTTTTGATTATTTCACTTATTTTGTGGAAAAAAATAAATATTTATATTATTTTATTTTTTATTTATTCTTTTATATATTAAGGTGGAAATAAATGATAGTCAAATAACTATCAATACATTACATAATTATTTATACAATATCGATACATGATTATATATATTTATACAATATCAATAAATTATATATACACTATATAATTATTTATAGATCATATATACATGTTTATATATTATTTATACAATATCGATACATTACATATACACTACATAATTATTTGTACATTATATATAAATATTTATACACTATTTATAAAATATTGATAGATGAAAAGAATTGCATGAAAAAACTTTTTCTCTTATAAAACAAAGAAAATGCAACAAAAAACAATAGCAGAATAATTTTTTTTTGAAAAAAAAAAGAACATTGCAAAAGAAAAAAGAAAAAGGAAGCAAAAATGATATGTCTTGGGTAGATTTGGGCTTTTTAGTCTGTCTTGGGCCGATTTAAGTTTTGTAGTTTTTAATTCATGATCTATTTTGGGCCGAATTTAGTAAAAAGTTTTTGTAAATAAAAATATAGCTATATTTATTGTAAGAAAAAATTACAAGAATATTCAATTTAAGATACATATTAACAACATATACATATACTTCCTTTTATTTACAAAATTAAGTTTTTAATTACATACATAACAATAAATTAACTTTTCGAATTTTATTTATACATTTTATTATCAGCCATTTTTTGTTCCTTATTTATTGATTATGTCCCAATTTTTAAGGAATTAATAATTATTGTCTTTTTGGCTTCTCAATCAGAAATACATTTTTATTCGTTTCTCTCTCTTTAATTGTATATACAATAATATCAGCCTATGAATATATCCCTCCATTAAATCTTTTACTTTGAGATTTCTCTCTCTACCCACTACAATTAATGTTGCTGTATTTATCTCCATCTAATCATATCTTTTACTTTTGTAAAGAAATATCTCTCTCTCTTTACAAGTTGATTCGATAATTCCAAGGTGAAAATGTTGATTTCTACAATGTTGATTTCCTTCTTTTTTCAAATTGCTTCTGTAGTTTCTAAGTGAAATATATAATCTCTCCATTGTTGAGTTATTAAAGTTTTCACCATTCTCAAATTTTAGTTTTTTCACCAAATTAAATTTTTCAAAAATAGTTGTTGATACATTGGTATTTTTTTCTTTCATAAAGTTAAGTTATATAGTGTATTTGCTATTTTACAGATTAAGTTGTGGATATTCATATTGGTGTTTTGCTATGTAAGTTGGTAGTAAAGCAAAGTCATAGTAAAATACAACGATTTTTTTAAAGTATATTTCAAATTGAAGTAATCATTTTTGGTTGCTAATTTGGTATGTATTGTGTTTTTTTGTTTATGCCATTTGGTTGAGGTATTGGAATTTTTTTTTCACTGTATAAGTTGGTATAAAACTTTTGTTATTAATTTTTTGTGCTTATTTTGGTATATAACATATTCTTTTATTCTAAATTCTCAATATACATTTTGGATTTGTGCTGTTTAAGTTAGTATAAAAAATTTGTTACATTTCAGTGTATAGTATGCCTTTATTGGTTGTATCAAATTGTTAAATTATTGATAGACATCATGATTTTGAAATTTGAGTTTGTACAAAAAAAAACTCTTCTTTTGTTATACAACCTGATTTGTTTTAATCAATTGTTTAAGTTATGAATATTAATATTAATTTTTTGTTGTGTAAGTTGGTATAAAACTTTGGTTACTAATTTGATATATATTTGTGCTTTTTTGTTCCTGCCATTTGGTTGAGTTGTTGGTAGTCTTATTATTTTTTTTCTTCTTTTGGTATACAACTTGATTTATTTTTAAATTTGATTTTTCAAAAATAGTTGTTGATACATTAGTATTTTTTTCTTTCATAAAGTTAAGTTATACATTGGTTTGACTATATTATGATTTAAACAATTAATTTTTGTGGTTTGATTATGGTACATATCATTTGATATTTCTGTGGTTTTTAAAAAATGGTCTATTTTTTATTTGATTATATTATGATTTATAGCAGTTGATTTTTTTTGTTTGATTATGGTATATGACAGTTGGTTTTTCTTGTGTTTTGATTATGGTATATAGCAGTTGATATTTTACATCGCATGGTTTGGAAGAAATAGTTTTACACCACCAAATGCAAGAAGGTAACTAGGGAGACCACCAATAAGAAGGTATTTAATAAGGTGAAATTCAAAAGATGTAAAGTTTCCTGTAGTTAATGTGCTACACCAGGACTTGCACCAAATTTCCACCTGAGGATTAAACTTGTTGAATTTTAAATTTTCTTATTTAGTTAATTTTTTCACAGTGGAACATGATAGGGTATGTTGACTTGAAGTATTATTTGTGAATGGTGATAAATGGGTGTTTTTATGATTTAATAATATTTTCTTAATATTTGAATTAATTTTTTTATACTAATTAATTCTAATATTTAAATTTTAACTTAATTAAGGTGAAAGTTGATTTAATTTTTACAAAACCTGATTTTCTTTATTGAATGTAAATGTATATTTTTGGTGAAATGTTGATGTAATAATGAAATTTACATGCAGGTGTGTTTAAACTACGATATATATGGTATAATGGTTAGTAAAAAATTGATAAATATTAATAGATAAAATGGTTGGTATAAAATTGATAAATATTAATAGGTAAAATGGTTGGTATAAAGTTGGTATGTGTCTTTGTACGTTAAATGATTGGTGAAAATAAGGTTCAGTTGTCTGCGAAATCTAGTGAGATAAATGGTATATTAATTCTATGTAATTTAAAGCTAATTTATGAGAAAATTAATTTCGGTGTTTATTCAAGCTAGCTTTTAATAATAAATATAAATGAATTTTTTTGATGAAATTTTAATGTATATGTATATTTAACACAACATGTATATCGTATTAATAATAATTGATATAATGATTGGTAAATATTTTTTATATGTATATTCAAAAATATTTTATACATTGTATTATCATTCCAAAAGTTAGTTACACTGTTAGTTACACATGCACAGTGCAGTGAAGGCAGTGAAGAAGTCTGAACATGGTTAGTTACACAGTGCACATGGCTGCACATGGCTGCACATGGCCAACTAGTTGTTAGTTAGAAGATATTTTGTTTGTAATTCACCATGGCTATAAAGTTCATGTACAGCTCATTCAAGAGAGTTAGATAAATAAATAAAAAATACTCAGCCTCTCTCTTCTACTTTCTTCTATGTTTCTTCTCTAGCTTGTAATGGAGTTTTGAGCTCTTAAAGCTCACATTTTATCATGGTATCAGAGCATTCGATGCCGGCTGACTAGAGTTAGATTGATAGAGTTTAGATCTCTATTAGATAATAGCTTGATTTGTTACTAAATTCTGCAGAAATGACAATCACAAAGATTGATCAAAACGATCCTCTGCACATTGGCCCTTCAGATACCTTTGGTGCTGTACTAATTCCAATCAAGCTTGTTGGATCTGAAAACTATGAACTTTGGAGTAGGTTAATGAGGATCGCATTGTTGGGAAAAAGAAAGTATGGTTTCGTGACAGGTGCCTGCACTAAGACACTATACAGAGAAGAGCTTCATGAGCAATAGGAGACTTGTAATGCAGTTGTTCTCTCATGGCTGATGAACACAGTCAGTAAAGAGCTTCTCAGTGGTATTGTTTATGCCACAACTGCATTCTCAATTTGGACAGATTTGAAAGAAAGATTTGACAAGGTAAATCGCATGAGAATATATCAATTACATAGGAAGATTACTACACTTGCACAAGGCACAAATTCTGTATCAGATTACTTTACCAAATTGAAGACATTATGGAATGAGTATGATGCAATGACACCAAGTCCTTGTTGCAAATGTCCTCAATCAAAGGAATATATGGATCACCTGCAATAACTGAGATTGATTCAATTTCTGAGTGGTCTAAATGAAGCATATGATTAGGCTAGAAGACATATTTTGCTGAAGGGAACTACACCATCTATCAATCAAGCTTATGCTATGATCATTAAAGACGTGATTCAACCCACAACTTGCATGTCTAATGTAGTTGAAAAAACATATTCTGTAATAATGAATGTGAACAAGAGCCAAGGAAGGGAGTATTACAAAGGAAGAAAATGTGAATACTGTCACTTCACTGGTCATACCAAAGAGAATTGCTATAAGCTAATTGGCTATCTAGCTGATTGGAAGCAAAAAAAGAAGTCAGGTTATAGAAATGGTGGAATGAGGAACAATTTTGATAGCCATGGAGGAGGACAGATCACAATAAATAATCTGAGAAACATAGCCAACTCCTCACATGCTAGCAGCCATGGAGGGCAGGAACACTCAGTAAATAATATTACCAATAAACAATATGATCATTCCCGGATGGCATCAACCAGTTAAATGAAGAATCATCCAATCCCAGCCAAAGGACTAACATTCACTGACAAAGAATATAAACAGATATTGGGTATGTTGAATAGAGATGTTCAGGAACCTAGACTCAATATGACAGATACTGCTACTTGTTTAATGTCAAAAATTCTTTCTCAGGAGTGGATAGTAGACTCTAGTGCATCTCATTATGTCACAACAAACAAACACTTATTAACAAAAAGTCATGAATTGCCTAAGTCATAGAATAATCAAATACATCTACCTACAGGTGATAGAGTAGAAATCAGTCATGTGGGAGAAGTATCTATATTTGACAAAACAATGCTGAAGAATGTCTTATATGTACAAGACTTCCACTTCAATCTGTTGTCAGTATCCAAGATCACAAAGGAATTGTCCTGCTTTGTATCATTTTACCCTGATTTCTTTTTTTTCTAGGACCTCTTTAGTGGCAAGGTGAAGGGGATTGATAATGAAGAAGGTGGCCCATACATATTCAAGAGAGCCCTGAAATAAAAAGAAGTTATACAATACACTCAGAAAGTGATAGCCGCAGGAGCAATATTTCCAGATATCAACCTATGGCACAAGAGACTTGGACACCCATCACAACAAACCTTGAGGTCTTTAAATCTAGCTTCCAGCAATAAAAATAGTAAATCATTAGCTAGTTGTCCTGTTTGCCCATTAGCTAAGTAGAAAAGACTTACTTTTTCTGTCAGTAATTCTAGAGCATGCATGAGATTTAATGTAGTCCATATGGACCTTTGGAGACCCCCTATAAGACCCTTACTTTAGATAAAAAAACACTATTTCTTAACTATAGTGGATGACTATAGTTGATTTGTGTGGATTCAATTGTTACAGTTGAAATCTGAGACTATTGTGGCTATCAAAACTTTTCTTCAAATGGTCAAGACTCAGTTTGATTCTAATGTTAAAATTTTTAGATCTAATAATGGAACTGAGTTCTTCAATTCTCAATGTACTAAACTATTTCAAGCTCAAGGGATTCTGCATCAGAGTAGCTGTCCTCACACACCACAACAAAATGGTGTGGTGAAGATGAAGCACAGACACATTCTTAACATAGCTAAAGCCATCAGATTTCAATCTAATTACCCATAAGATATTGGGGCTATTGCATTAAGGCTACAGTATATTTGATCAATAGACTACCTTCCATAGCATTAGACAACAAAAGTCCTTATGAAATGTTCTATTCCAAGCAGCCTAACTTGTCTCATTTAAGGGTCATAGGATGCTTGTCTTATGCTTCTGTGGTTCCAAAGAGAGATAAGTTTTCAGAAAGGGTTATTCCTACTATTCTACTAGGCTATTCTGAATTACATAAGGGGTATATACTATTAGATATCAACTCCAAGAAGTTTTTTGTGAATAGAGATGTGGTCTTTCATGAATCTATTTTTCCTTTTGGAGATGCATCTCATATTGATACTTCTATAGGTTCTCATGGTTCTCCTTTAGAAGTATTTGATACTCATAACTTGGAAGAAGTTACTGAGGAAGTGCTTGAGTCTACCCTTGCTGAGGCTTCTGCAAGCCTTGATACCAGTCATATTGCTACTGATTCTGCAGCCCTTGGTACCAGTCCTACTGCTACTAATGTTAGTGAAGCAGCCATTAGTTCTAACTTTCCCATTTCTACAGACCCTCCTATCAGAAAAACCTCCAAAACTCTCAAAAAAACTTCATGAATGAAGGATTATGCTAGCACTACTAAGAAATACAGCAATACCAACTACCCTCTAGCCAATTCCCTTAGCTATGATAAGGTAACTCCTAGTTATAAGAGCTACTTGAGCAAGGTTTCTGCTTGTGTGGAACCTAAAACATTTAGACAGGTTGTTAAAAATGATAAATGGATTCAGGCCATGCAACAAGAGATACAGGCCCTTGAAGAAAACAAAACATGGCAAATAGTTGACTTGCCTAAGGGAATAAACACTGTTGGCTCTAAGTGGGTGTATAAAGTGAAGTATCAGGCAAATGGTGAGGTAGAAAGGTACCAGGCCAGGCTAGTAGCTAAGGGTTATAGCCAACAAGAAGGGTTGGATTACCATGATACTTTTTCTCCTATAGCTAAGATGGTGACAGTAAGGTGTGTAATTGCCTTGGCTGTATCTAAAGGCTGGCCATTATTTCAAATGGATGTTTACAATGCTTTTCTTCAAGGTGATCTAGATGTGGAAGTATACATGGAAATGCATGAAATTTTCAAAACACTAGGCACCAACAAAGTGTGCAGGCTACTTAAATCTTTATATGAGCTTAAACAAGCATCTAGGTAGTGGAATTTAAAACTAACTACTACCCCTACTCCTCTTGAAACTAATCTGAAACTGACCTCAATAGAGCATGATCAGGTCACTGGTCTCACTGGAGATGTCATTCTCCAAGATGTCACTTCTTATCAAAGGCTAATAGGCAAGCTTCTTTATGCCATAATAACTCGGCCCGATATTAGCTATGCAGTCCAGACACTTAGCTAATTCATGCAATCCCCTAAAAGGTCTCACTAGGAGGCAACTACCAGAGCGGTAAGGTACATTAAGGGCACAGTTGGTCAAGGAGTTTGGTTACACTCTGAACCTACAACCATGCTCACATGTTGGTGTGACTCCGATTGGGCATCCTGTCCCAACACAATGAGATCTATTACAAGCTATGTTATTAAGTTTGGAGAATCTCTGGTCTCTTGGAAGTCCAAGAAGCAGAAGACTATATCTAGGAGCTCAGCTGAAGCTGAGTACATGAGTATGGCTTCAGCTGTCTCTGAAGTCACTTGGTTGTTAGGCTTGTTTACTGAGTTAGGTGTCCCTATTCAGGTCCCTATCACCATCTTCAGTGATAGTAAATCAGTAATTCAACTTATTGCAAACCCAGTATTCCATGAACGCACAAAACATATTGAGATAGACTGTCATTTCATCCGAGATAAGATTAAAGCAGGGGTGGTTGACACTATGTATGTTCATACTCAGCAACAGCTAGCAGATCTTCTAACTAAAGGATTAAGTCAAGCCCAACAGTTGTTCCTTTTAGGCAAGCTTGGTGTGCTTAATGTTTTGCACCCTTCAGCTTGATGGGGTGTATTCAAAAATATTGTATACATTGTATTATCATTTCGAAAGTTAGTTACACTGTTAGTTACACGTGCACAGTGTAGTGAAGGCAGTAAAGAAGTGTGCACATGGTTAGTTACACAGTGCGCATGGTTGCACATGACCAGCTAGTTGTTAGTTAGAAGATATTTTGTTTGTAATTAACCATGGCTATAAAGCTGATGAACAACTCATTCAAGAGAGTTAGATAAATAAAAAAAATACTCAGCCTCTCTCTTCTGCTTCCTTCTATGTTTCTTCTCTAGCTTGTAATGGAGTTTTGAGCTCTTAAAGCTCACATTTTATCAATATATATACATATATATATACATACATACCTATTATACAAATTTTAATGTAGAAATTATAACTTAAATTTGATAAAGTACTTTAAGTTTTTACCAAGAAAGAAGCAACAGAGGTTTAATGATTTTGAAAAAGCTAAAAAGAAATACAAATTTTATGAAATCCCGAAAAATCAACGTATGAAACAAAAAATAGAAAAAGAGTAATACCATAAATAAATTATCTCGAAATCTATGCATACGAACCCAAAAAATAGAAAATAATGTCATAAATAAACTACCTCTACAATTGAGCATTAACCAAAAAAAAGGACAAAAAATAGGAAAGAAGTAATACCATAAATAGACTACCTCGAAATTTGTGCATTTGAACCAAAAAAAATAAAAATAAAAATCCCATAAATAAACTACCCCTAAAATTGTGCATGAACCAAAAAAAAACGGCATAAATTAAAATGAAAAATATTAATTTTTAGTTATTCTTGTAATTAAAAGACACTAAATCAAGAAATATAATCAAAAAATTACTTCAAAATTATCACAAATCGAACCATATACCATAATTCATATCTGTTGCATCCCATATTCCGTCGTAATGAATTAAAATTGAAACATTGTTTATAGCTTCTATTGAGTTGATTTTCAGAAAAGAGAAAATATAGAGTTTGATTTTGGTTAGAACACCATCTTTTTAGTTTCTAGGAAAGAAAGAATTAACAATTGCTTGAGATAATTGTGGAAAGTAAATAACTAAAGAGGATGAATTTAAGGGATTAGGATATCGGAATTAGAATATCATTAACTATCAAATCGTGGGCTACATTTTCTTTCCGCATTTTTAAAATTTTATTTCCTTGTTTGTAAAAAAACTATTGCCATGTTGATGAAAATTAAAACTATTTTCAAATAGTGTTAATTTAAATGCTTATTTAGGTGCTTATTTTGTAAACTAATCACTTTATTATATATATTTGAAGCTAGCATTTTTGTTTTATATAAACTACTTTTTGACCATCAGGACATTTTATATATGAATGCCATTGGGTTGTATTCATCAGATGGACCGAAATTGGTCCTATAAAATAAAAATAATAAAATTAAGAAAATGCAAATAGCCTAATAAAACAGTGGGTAAAAGTCATAAAAATATACACTAATTATATAATATAATTTACCTATATATAAGTTATACACTGACTATACATTATGATATACTCAAAAAATTGAATATAACTTAACTATACATAAGTATACACTGACTATTCAATCCCAACCAACTCAAAATCATCTCTAAACATCCCAAATTTTAAATATGAAATTCTCTTGATATTTTTTTTTGAGTCTTTTGATATATAATTAGCTCAAAATAATTCACGTTTACGGTACATCAAATTTTAAAGAAGAAGAAATATCAACGAAGAAGAAGGAGGAAGAGAACGGCGAAGAAGATGCAAAAGAAAAAGAGTAACGACCTGGACCGTCGTTAATTAACACTAGAAGAAATTGTAAGAAAACTAACTCAATTGGGTCCCACCATCCCGTCATAGTGGCACCGCCAGAGCGGGAATACGGCAGCCAGAGCGGGAGAATATGGGACAAAACTTAAGTCGCAATTTTATTATTTCTCCTACTTCTTTCAAGAGTAGGTTAGAGGCGAGGGTTACTGCAAAAACCCTCCAAAGGTTGCTCCTGACTTAGGAAGAAGAGGGGAAAGAATCTTAGCTCTGGAAGATTTCAAATCGGTAGAATTCAGTCCTGTCTTGCCCGTAAGACATCTGGAATCAGGAATTTCAGCCGCATTATCTCTCCACAATTGCTTGGTGCCCAAGTAGGCTAGACTTCTCTTATCTGAGTAGTAAATCTATACCCATTGCATAGTATAAAAGGGAATTTTAATGAGAATTGATATAACTAAGCTATGGGTCACGAGTCACGGACAGAAATTCAGTTGTCTTTAGTTGTTCAAATTGAAGTGACTTGGATAAGAGGGTGGCGTAATGATTTGGGAGATATTGACTGTGATATTATTGCATTTAGACTGGTGAAGTTGTAATTGACATAGTAGTATGTACATTGATATAAAATACATGGATAATTGTGATAAACCTTAGGGATTAGCAACCTAGGTGATGGTTTTATTTTTCATAAGTGTTTCATATGCTTGTTAAATTGCTTCATTGTGTGTGTGTGTGCGTATGAATAGGAAAGTATACTATTGAATAGGTGGAATGATCATTTGTTGTCCTGTTTTGTGATGAATCTGTTCTTGGTGATACAATGTGGACGGTTGTGTGTAATTTGTAGTTGATTTACATAATTGGATCGGGTGTCTCGTTCCGACACATTCTTGAATCGGGTGTCACATTCCAATACATATATGGTTGAGTTGGGTCCTCTAAGAGGGCCAAGTGTGTGTGTAGATGGTCCCATGAGAGGACCCGATGATATTTGTAAACTATGTGATAACGAGGGTAATTGTTAATGAGCTCGGGAAAGAAGACTTATAAAAGAAAATTATTGATTTGTGGTATGTTATTAGTAAAGAATTGTGAGTCTGTATAGACTTATTCGTGGGTAAGATGGTGGATCTTTTTAGTCCTCGATGTGATATATGTGATATTCTATACCTTCATATTAAGGGGTGGGGGCTGCTTGTTGGGGAGTCGTTCTCTTTGGAGTTGAAATCGGAAATAGCGGTAGTAGTAGTGTTTACCTAGAATTCGGAGTTATTTATGAGGTGTGGTTATGACATGGCTAGGACCTGGTGTTGTGAGACAACTGGATCAATGCAGTGATAGTTGTGTGGGACCATTGAGTGGCTAAGGTCGGTGGCTAGTAATTATTAGGGTGAAATGAGCAGCGAAAGCGTGGTGGGCCCATAACCCACATGTCTCAAGTTCGTAAAATAGAGTGGTAGTGAACCTGTGGTTAGTAGAGTGGTGAAGACTATAAGAGTGAGAGTAAAGAGTTTACTAGAAGGTTTGGGTGGACAGGTTTATAAAGTTTAATTGTTATGATCTCTCTTATTTTCCTATTCATATAATATGCGGTGGGTATCAGATTGATCGATGATGCCTACCAGAACGTGTTGTTTTTACTGATACTATTTTTGCTAAGCCACTTGGCATAGTCTGATTGCAGGGTCAATGATGTCTCTTAGGTTAAGACGAAGACGATTCGCAAGTAGCTTCTACTCTTCTTTCCTTATGGTGGAAGTTGTGTCATTATTTTATTTATAAATAGTACTCTTAGAAGCTCTTGTACCTGTGTTAAACTAGTATCCATGGGTTTTTAAGTATTATTCTTTATAAACTGAATTACTACATACTTATTAGAAATTTCCTGTCTTTAAATACTCAAGTTTGATATAAATTCCGCAATGTTTTTCATATAAGGAGTTAAGGGTTCTCCTACTTAGGTCATAGAGTGGGTGCCCGCACGGTCCGGTGGGTTGGGTTGTGAAAAAAAGAAGAAAAGAAGAAAGAAATGTTGTGGCCACTTTTATTTGGAAAAGAAAAAGGGTCGGATAACCATTTTAGGTAATTTTGTATTGGGCTAAAAGATGATAAGTAAAACTTATGGGCTAACATATTGTATAATTTGTACTTTTTTGATAAAAATAAACATATTATTAATATCAATGGACGTTATGTACATAATAAGACTGTGTTGGACAGACCCTAAACACATTACTTCATCTCAGTCTACAAGTTATCCTTCTTCTACCAAGATGTTACATTTTAGGATAGAAATTCAACTTATCTAAATGTGATTCAAGTTGCGGCCTTGTAGATCCCCTGATGTGTACTTCTTGGATAATTATTCTTACTATACTTGTTCAGTGTTGTTGCTTTTGTCGGTAGATCCTTTCATTCCTTGCCATCTATGTATGATATACACACGCCGCTAAGGACATCCTATATAGTTCGACATGTGGGTTGTTGCTCTTAGCATGCCTACTTACCCGTATTAGTTTCTCTTGCCAAACTAGTGGTCCTCTTTCTATGCCAAGCCAGTTAAGCATACTTTTTTATATTTTGCCAGTGTAGTTACATTTAAACAGTAAATGCCCAATGCTCTCCATTTTGGTGCTGCATAAAGGACAATCCAGTGAGGTTTATACTCCCAATTTACTCATTCTATCCCTTGTTAATAATCGCCAATAAGCTGCCAGTCTCACGATGAAAATTCATTTGGGGTTGTCCATAGTTATTGCAAATCAGTTTTCTCCATTGAACTCTAGGAAAGTCACCCCTCATGATTTGGTGCATGTGTTTGATTGAGTAATGGTCTATTAGTTGGAGTTCATCTTCTTGTATGCCCACGTGTTCTACATATTTGTGCATTTTGAAGATCTTCTACACCATCCATGAGGCCTCCCTTGGCTCTACATCCCATATATTTCTTCCCTTCACTTAATAAATGTACACCCATTTCACCCATAGCTTATCCTTCTTGGAGCTGATATTCCATAGTAGTTTGATGATGGCTGAACGATTTCACACCTCCACATTCAGAAGCCACTTTGAATAGTATAGTTTATCCCAAGCTATTAAAGCATTCTTGTTCAACTCAGCACCACTTGTCCATAGGAAAGTTTTAAAGTAGCTTCAATCAATTTCACTATCTTCTTAGGTAACACAAACACTTGTGACCAAAATACTTGGATAGAGAATAGAACTGTTTTGATCAACTGGACTCTACCAGCGTAAGACAACAACTTTGCAGTCTAGTTGGTTTTCCCACCTAACATCTTCTCAAGTAGTGGTCTACATTGCATAATAGAGAGCCTCTTACTGTTTAGTGGCACACCAAGATACCTAAAGGGAAGTCTCCCTTTAGTGAATCCCAGTGTAGTTAGTATTTGATTTTGATCAGCCATCCCAACTCCTCCAAAGTTTACTGCACTTTTGCCAGTGTTACCTATCAATCTGAAGGCTTGAGAGAATTCCTGAAAACATGATTGTTGCATTTGCACTAATCCAGGATATGCTCTACAGAATAATAGAAGATAATCCGTAAAGCCAAGTTGTATGAGTTTCATCTTTTCACATTTTGGATGCAAAAAAGTTTGGTCGATCCCTTAGAGTCCGGAGTCAAAAGGACTATTTTTTCTATAAAAATGCACAAAGGGCCACTTGTTTTTGAAAAAACTCAAAAGGGACAAATCGCTGCTAGTGCAACGATTTGTTAAAAAAATTAACGCCGTCAAATTTTCTTAATATATCGCTGCTAGTGCAACGATTTTACAATAATTTTTGAATCTTTTTTAAGTACATCGCTGCAAGTGCAACCGGAAACAGCCGTCCTACCTTGGAAGGAGTAAGGTTTGCATACACTCTACCCTCCCCAAACCCCACGATGTGGACGATGTGGGATTTTACTGGGTTGTTGTTGTTGTACATCGCTGCAAGTGCAATGGTTTTCAACATTTTTAAAAAAAAATACATCGCTGCAAATGCAGAGATTTTGGACTCTTAATTTTTTAAAAAAATACAATCACTGCAACAACAATGATTTTTACCCTTGAACCTTTTAAAAAAAATACACATTGCTGCAGTGTTAAAAAAATAATTAATATCGCAGAAAACTCCTATTTATTTGTTTTATAGATAAATTTGCTTGTTAATTTTTAGAATATTAAAGAATTGAAGTCAAGAAAGAAAATATTAGTTTGTGACTGATGAAAATTTAATAACTATTTGTTCCGAGACTACATTTCTTGAAGAATCAATATTTACATTTGAATATGTAGTATCACGAAGATCAAACTCGCTATCGATGGGTTCTTGAACAATAGGACAACGCTCAATTGATACATACATATCAAGTGCCCTTATATTAATTTGATCAGCAAAAAATTCAACACCATGAAGAAATAAAGATAAGGAATCATCATTCAAATGCATGTTTCATCATACATTGGACGCCCATCAGACGTAAAGTAAGTGGATATCATCCAGTAAAAACAACTACATCTTCTGGATCATTTATACCCATTTTATTTCTTAATAAATACTACAAACACTTATATTTAAGAGATAAGGAAAATATTTGGACTACTACAAGACATCGGTTGTATCGTATAGAACCATCTTCATGCACAATATTACCGCCCCAATATAAATTTATTCTCACTTTAGTATCATCCATTTTGTTTTGAATGAATAAAACAATCTAAATATTGAACTTTTTTAGATAAATAAAAAAACTTTGAATTTTTTTAATAAGGTGAATGATTTTTCGAGTAAGGATAATGATTAAAATTTTGAGTAAAAGAGAATAATGAAACTGATCATGAATTTATAAAGCAAATTATTCAATTACACAAATAAATAAAAATGTTGAGTAAATCGATTACTGACGAGTGACGTTTTAACTTTTACTTTTTTCATTGCATGTGAACTTCACTTTATTTTTTGTCATTCCATATGAACTTATATAATTTGCTTCACGTGAATATTGCATAACGAATTAAAACTTTTAAAAAACATTAAATTAACAAACTCGTTCTAGAAACAACGATTTTAAAAAAGGATAATAAAATTAATTAAAGTCGCTCTACAAGCAACGGATTTTCTTTAAAAAAATAATTTTAATTTAACTATTCAGCAAATTTTATTTTTTATAAATCGTTGCTGTAGCAGTGATATTATTTCAGAAACAAAAAATAAAATAAATAAATAAGAGTTTTCAGTTGCATGAGTAGCCATATTATTATTTTTTAACATTGCAGCGATGTATTTTTTTTAAAAAAAAACAAAATTTAAAATCTCTGTTACTGCAGTGATGTGTATTTTTTTTTTAAAAAAAAATTCAGAGTGCAAAATCACTGCTACTGCAGCGATGTGTATTTTTTTTTTTAAAAAAAAATTTAGTCAAAAAACGTTGCTGCTGCAGTGATGGGTAGTTAAAAAAAATTGGTCAAAAATCGCTGCTACTGCAGAGATGTATATTTTTGACAAAAAAAAAAATTGTTTAGTCTAAAATCGCTGCACTTGCAGCTAGGGGTGGGCATAAAATATCGAAAACCGAATTACCGAACCGAACCGGTTAGCAACCTAGGTGATGGTTTTATTTTTCATAAGTGTTTCATATGCTTGTTAAATTGCTTCATTGTGTGTGTGTGTGCGTATGAATAGGAAAGTATACTATTGAATAGGTGGAATGATCATTTGTTGTCCTGTTTTGTGATGAATCTGTTCTTGGTGATACAATGTGGACGGTTGTGTGTAATTTGTAGTTGATTTACATAATTGGATCGGGTGTCTCGTTCCGACACATTCTTGAATCGGGTGTCACATTCCAATACATATATGGTTGAGTTGGGTCCTCTAAGAGGGCCAAGTGTGTGTGTAGATGGTCCCATGAGAGGACCCGATGATATTTGTAAACTATGTGATAACGAGGGTAATTGTTAATGAGCTCGGGAAAGAAGACTTATAAAAGAAAATTATTGATTTGTGGTATGTTATTAGTAAAGAATTGTGAGTCTGTATAGACTTATTCGTGTGTAAGATGGTGGATCTTTTTAGTCCTCGATGTGATATATGTGATATTCTATACCTTCATATTAAGGGGTGGGGGCTGCTTGTTGGGGAGTCGTTCTCTTTGGAGTTGAAATCGGAAATAGCGGTAGTAGTAGTGTTTACCTAGAATTCGGAGTTATTTATGAGGTGTGGTTATGACATGGCTAGGACCTGGTGTTGTGAGACAACTGGATCAATGCAGTGATAGTTGTGTGGGACCATTGAGTGGCTAAGGTCGGTGGCTAGTAATTATTAGGGTGAAATGAGCAGCGAAAGCGTGGTGGGCCCATAACCCACATGTCTCAAGTTCGTAAAATAGAGTGGTAGTGAACCTGTGGTTAGTAGAGTGGTGAAGACTATAAGAGTGAGAGTAAAGAGTTTACTAGAAGGTTTGGGTGGACAGGTTTATAAAGTTTAATTGTTATGATCTCTCTTATTTTCCTATTCATATAATATGCGGTGGGTATCAGATTGATCGATGATGCCTACCAGAACGTGTTGTTTTTACTGATACTATTTTTGCTAAGCCACTTGGCATAGTCTGATTGCAGGGTCAATGATGTCTCTTAGGTTAAGACGAAGACGATTCGCAAGTAGCTTCTACTCTTCTTTCCTTATGGTGGAAGCTGTGTCATTATTTTATTTATAAATAGTACTCTTAGAAGCTCTTGTACCTGTGTTAAACTAGTATCCATGGGTTTTTAAGTATTATTCTTTATAAACTGAATTACTACATACTTATTAGAAATTTCCTGTCTTTAAATACTCAAGTTTGATATAAATTCCGCAATGTTTTTCATATAAGGAGTTAAGGGTTCTCCTACTTAGGTCATAGAGTGGGTGCCCGCACGGTCCGGTGGGTTGGGTTGTGAAAAAAAGAAGAAAAGAAGAAAGAAATGTTGTGGCCACTTTTATTTGGAAAAGAAAAAGGGTCGGATAACCATTTTAGGTAATTTTGTATTGGGCTAAAAGATGATAAGTAAAACTTATGGGCTAACATATTGTATAATTTGTACTTTTTTGATAAAAATAAACATATTATTAATATCAATGGACGTTATGTACATAATAAGACTGTGTTGGACAGACCCTAAACACATTACTTCATCTCAGTCTACAAGTTATCCTTCTTCTACCAAGATGTTACATTTTAGGATAGAAATTCAACTTATCTAAATGTGATTCAAGTTGCGGCCTTGTAGATCCCCTGATGTGTACTTCTTGGATAATTATTCTTACTATACTTGTTCAGTGTTGTTGCTTTTGTCGGTAGATCCTTTCATTCCTTGCCATCTATGTATGATATACACACGCCGCTAAGGACATCCTATATAGTTCGACATGTGGGTTGTTGCTCTTAGCATGCCTACTTACCCGTATTAGTTTCTCTTGCCAAACTAGTGGTCCTCTTTCTATGCCAAGCCAGTTAAGCATACTTTTTTATATTTTGCCAGTGTAGTTACATTTAAACAGTAAATGCCCAATGCTCTCCATTTTGGTGCTGCATAAAGGACAATCCAGTGAGGTTTATACTCCCAATTTACTCATTCTATCCCTTGTTAATAATCGCCAATAAGCTGCCAGTCTCACGATGAAAATTCATTTGGGGTTGTCCATAGTTATTGCAAATCAGTTTTCTCCATTGAACTCTAGGAAAGTCACCCCTCATGATTTGGTGCATGTGTTTGATTGAGTAATGGTCTATTAGTTGGAGTTCATCTTCTTGTATGCCCACGTGTTCTACATATTTGTGCATTTTGAAGATCTTCTACACCATCCATGAGGCCTCCCTTGGCTCTACATCCCATATATTTCTTCCCTTCACTTAATAAATGTACACCCATTTCACCCATAGCTTATCCTTCTTGGAGCTGATATTCCATAGTAGTTTGATGATGGCTGAACGATTTCACACCTCCACATTCAGAAGCCACTTTGAATAGTATAGTTTATCCCAAGCTATTAAAGCATTCTTGTTCAACTCAGCACCACTTGTCCATAGGAAAGTTTTAAAGTAGCTTCAATCAATTTCACTATCTTCTTAGGTAACACAAACACTTGTGACCAAAATACTTGGATAGAGAATAGAACTGTTTTGATCAACTGGACTCTACCAGCGTAAGACAACAACTTTGCAGTCTAGTTGGTTTTCCCACCTAACATCTTCTCAAGTAGTGGTCTACATTGCATAATAGAGAGCCTCTTACTGTTTAGTGGCACACCAAGATACCTAAAGGGAAGTCTCCCTTTAGTGAATCCCAGTGTAGTTAGTATTTGATTTTGATCAGCCATCCCAACTCCTCCAAAGTTTACTGCACTTTTGCCAGTGTTACCTATCAATCTGAAGGCTTGAGAGAATTCCTGAAAACATGATTGTTGCATTTGCACTAATCCAGGATATGCTCTACAGAATAATAGAAGATAATCCGTAAAGCCAAGTTGTATGAGTTTCATCTTTTCACATTTTGGATGCAAAAAAGTTTGGTCGATCCCTTAGAGTCCGGAGTCAAAAGGACTATTTTTTCTATAAAAATGCACAAAGGGCCACTTGTTTTTGAAAAAACTCAAAAGGGACAAATCGCTGCTAGTGCAACGATTTGTTAAAAAAATTAACGCCGTCAAATTTTCTTAATATATCGCTGCTAGTGCAACGATTTTACAATAATTTTTGAATCTTTTTTAAGTACATCGCTGCAAGTGCAACCGGAAACAGCCGTCCTACCTTGGAAGGAGTAAGGTTTGCATACACTCTACCCTCCCCAAACCCCACGATGTGGACGATGTGGGATTTTACTGGGTTGTTGTTGTTGTACATCGCTGCAAGTGCAATGGTTTTCAACATTTTTAAAAAAAAATACATCGCTGCAAATGCAGAGATTTTGGACTCTTAATTTTTTAAAAAAATACAATCACTGCAACAACAATGATTTTTACCCTTGAACCTTTTAAAAAAAATACACATTGCTGCAGTGTTAAAAAAATAATTAATATCGCAGAAAACTCCTATTTATTTGTTTTATAGATAAATTTGCTTGTTAATTTTTAGAATATTAAAGAATTGAAGTCAAGAAAGAAAATATTAGTTTGTGACTGATGAAAATTTAATAACTATTTGTTCCGAGACTACATTTCTTGAAGAATCAATATTTACATTTGAATATGTAGTATCACGAAGATCAAACTCGCTATCGATGGGTTCTTGAACAATAGGACAACGCTCAATTGATACATACATATCAAGTGCCCTTATATTAATTTGATCAGCAAAAAATTCAACACCATGAAGAAATAAAGATAAGGAATCATCATTCAAATGCATGTTTCATCATACATTGGACGCCCATCAGACGTAAAGTAAGTGGATATCATCCAGTAAAAACAACTACATCTTCTGGATCATTTATACCCATTTTATTTCTTAATAAATACTACAAACACTTATATTTAAGAGATAAGGAAAATATTTGGACTACTACAAGACATCGGTTGTATCGTATAGAACCATCTTCATGCACAATATTACCGCCCCAATATAAATTTATTCTCACTTTAGTATCATCCATTTTGTTTTGAATGAATAAAACAATCTAAATATTGAACTTTTTTAGATAAATAAAAAAACTTTGAATTTTTTTAATAAGGTGAATGATTTTTCGAGTAAGGATAATGATTAAAATTTTGAGTAAAAGAGAATAATGAAACTGATCATGAATTTATAAAGCAAATTATTCAATTACACAAATAAATAAAAATGTTGAGTAAATCGATTACTGACGAGTGACGTTTTAACTTTTACTTTTTTCATTGCATGTGAACTTCACTTTATTTTTTGTCATTCCATATGAACTTATATAATTTGCTTCACGTGAATATTGCATAACGAATTAAAACTTTTAAAAAACATTAAATTAACAAACTCGTTCTAGAAACAACGATTTTAAAAAAGGATAATAAAATTAATTAAAGTCGCTCTACAAGCAACGGATTTTCTTTAAAAAAATAATTTTAATTTAACTATTCAGCAAATTTTATTTTTTATAAATCGTTGCTGTAGCAGTGATATTATTTCAGAAACAAAAAATAAAATAAATAAATAAGAGTTTTCAGTTGCATGAGTAGCCATATTATTATTTTTTAACATTGCAGCGATGTATTTTTTTAAAAAAAAAACAAAATTTAAAATCTCTGTTACTGCAGTGATGTGTATTTTTTTTTTAAAAAAAAATTCAGAGTGCAAAATCACTGCTACTGCAGCGATGTGTATTTTTTTTTTAAAAAAAAAATTTAGTCAAAAAACGTTGCTGCTGCAGTGATGGGTAGTTAAAAAAAATTGGTCAAAAATCGCTGCTACTGCAGAGATGTATATTTTTGACAAAAAAAAAAATTGTTTAGTCTAAAATCGCTGCACTTGCAGCTAGGGGTGGGCATAAAATATCGAAAATCGAATTACCGAACCGAACCGGTTATTTCGGTATTTCGATATTCGGTACTTCGGTTCGGTATTCGGTACCGAAATGTTAAATTTCGGTATTTCGGTTTCGGTTTCAGTATTTTATAATTTTCCCGTTCGGTATTCGGTATTTCCCGAATACCGAATTTATTTCTATTGGGCTATTGGCATTTGGCAATTGGGCCTCCTATAATTATTTTTGTTGGGCCATTCCTATAATTTATCTATATCCATTTCATTTCAGTATCAAATATTTACCTCTAATTCTTTATACTGCCCATTGCCCAACCCTAATCTTCACTCTTCACTGAATATTCACTCTTCACTTCTCACTTGAGTCACTCTTCACCGCCTCTGCGCCTCAGACCTCAGTCTTCACTCTTTAGTCTTCACGAATCACGCCGCCTTCAGCCCTTCAGCTTCACGCCGCCTTTGCCCTTCAGCCCTTCAGCTTCACGCCACCATCAGCTTCCCGTTCTCCGTCAAATACCAAATCTTTTGGAAAGATTTGTACGGGATTAGTGAAACAAAAGTTCCAGGTAAGAGATTCATGTTGATTGATGTCTTTGAGTAGTTTATCAACAGCAAGCTTTCTGGGAAGAGTAGAAACAACATTTTGGAGTTAACTTGTGAATTGCAACATTCACCTCCATCACTATTCCAAGATTTTGAATATACTGCTTCTTGTTTTTAAGTTGAAAAGGGAAAGTATATAATACAAGAAAAAAGTGTACAGTTGAGCTATGAGGACTAATTATTATTGATTTTGATGTTCTGTTTATATACTTTCCCTTTTGATTTTGATGTTCTGTTCAAAAAACCCAAATATTCTATATCTAAAATTACAGCTTATGTTTTTTGATGTTGTTGTTGTGTGTTGCAGGTGTAGTGTAGCTGCTGCAGGTGTAGTGTAGGCTGTGTAGGTGCTGCATGTGGTGTTGTTGACTGTTGTTGTTGTGTGTTGCTGAAAAATAGGTGGGTGTTGTTAGTTGCTATTGTTTGTTGCTGTTGTTTGTTGTTGTTTTTGTGTGTTGCAGGTGTAGTATAGGCTGTGTATGTGCTGTAACTTATATTTTTTGATGTTGTTGTTGTGTGTTGCAGCCTTGCAGGTGTAGTGTGCAGGTGACTGTTGTTGTTGTGTGTTGCTAAAAAATAGGTGGGTGTTGTTAGTTGCTATTGTTTGTTGCTGTTGTTTGTTGCTATTTTTGTGTATTGCAGGTGTAGTGTAGGCTGTGTAGGTGCTGCAGCTTATGTTTTTTGATCTTATTATTGTGTGTTGTAGGTGTAGTGTAGCTGCTGCAGGTGGTGGTGGTGACTATTGTTGTGTGTTGCTGTGTGTTGCTGAAAAACAGGTGGGTGTTGTTAGACTGTTAGTTGCTGTTGTTGTGTGTTGCAGGTGTAGTGTAGGCTGTGTAGGAGCTGCAGCTTATATTTTTTGATATTGTTGTTGTGTGTTGCAACCTTGCAGGTGTAGTGTGCAGGTGACTGTTGTTGTTGTGTGTTGCTGAAAAATAGGTGGGTGTTGTTAGTTGCTATTGTTTGTTGCTATTTTTGTGTATTGCAGGTGTAGTGTAGGTTGTGTAGGTGTTGCAGCTTATATTTTTTGATGTTGTTGTTGTGTGTTGCAGCCTTGCAGGTGTAGTGTGCAGGTGACTGTTGTTGTGTGTTGCTGAAAGCCTGAACAACAGGTGGGTGTTGTTAGTTGCTATTGTTTGTTGCTGTTGTTGTGTTGCTGAAAAACAAGTGGGTGTTGTTTGTTGCCAGAAAGAACTTTGTCTTTGCTATTCCAAATGAAAGGGAAGATACTGAAAAAGAAGGCTCGAATTACTATATTGTAAACCAGTTTTTGTTTTCATGTTCTTGTACTGTCAATGATGATGAAATTTGAGGAGCTTGTGATAACAGTTGGCAGTTTTAAGTTCATAATGCCTTTTCAATTTTCCTTGTTCTCTTTATGTGATGTTTATATTAAAAGCAAGTCATATTTTTGGTAATTACCATGTGCAGAAATCGTCTATCAATAATTTTGGCATGTAGAGATTTCAATGTCTAATACAATACAGTGGACTTTGACTTTAATATGGTATTACCGAATACCGTACCGAATCGAATTTTAATTTACCGATTATCGAATTATCGAACCGAAGTTTAAAAGTTTGGTATTTGGTATATACTTTGAATTACCGATTACCGAATTATCGAATCCAAATTTTAAAAATACCGAACCGAATACCGAACGCCCAGCCCTACTTGCAGCAATGTATTTTAAAAAAAATAAAAAATTGTTGAAAATCAATGCACTTGTAGCGATGTACTTAAAAAAATTATTGTAAAATGCTGCACTAGCAGCAATATATTAAAAAAAACTAACGGCGTTAACTTTTCTTACGAAATCTGCAGCAATTTGACCCTTTTGGTATTTTCCAAAAAACGAATGGCCCTTTATGCAATTTTTATAGAAAAATAGCCTTTTTAACTAGGAAGGATCCTAGTAAACTATTTTCCATGACTATCACAAAAAGAAATGGGGGAAATGGGATCCCTTTGTCTCAAACCCCTTTTGGCCCTGAATGGTCTAGTAGGAAAGTCGTTGATACAAATGGAGTATGAGACAGTTTGAAGACATTCCATTATCGACTTCACAAAATTTCTCGGAAAGTTCAATCCAAGCATAACTTGTTCCGGGAATTCCCACTCTATAGAGTCATAACTCATAAGCCTTTTGCATGTCGATCTTCAACACACACCTACGGGACAAGTGCTTCCTTTCATACCCTTTTACTAATTCATGACTTAGGATAATATTATCACTAATTAACCTGCCTGGGACAAAAGCAGATTGCCCATCATCTATCAACACATTCATTATTGGATGCATTATGGATGTTAGTATCTTTGAGATGAGTTTGTAAACAATGGAACAACATAAAATAGGCCGGAATTCCTTAACACTAAAAGGGTTTTTAACTTTGGGGATAAGTGTTCCAGAGGTGCAATTTATATGGGCATATATGGTATCTTTATGGAAGAATTCCTGGATTGCTTTTGTGATCAGATCACCTACAACTCCCCATATTTTTTTTTATAGAAGTACGCATTAAATCCATCTACCCCAGGAGCTTTCAATCATCAATTTGTATAAGGGCATAGTGTACCTCTTCTCTGCTCATAGGCTGAGTTAGTTGCAGTTGCTGTCTTTTGTTTAATACATGATCATTTGCACATGTCTCAAGATCAATATGGAAGTATATCAACTGTAGTTCCTAATAATTATTTCTAAAAATCAAGGATTTCTTCTTCTATTTCCTATTCAGTATGGACCCAGATGTCAGACCTATTCTGTATACGTTTGATTTGATTGTGAGCTATTCTATTTTTCATATTAGCACAGAAAAAAGTTGTATTAGAGTCACAAAGGTGCATTTATTGTATTCTGAATTTCTGTTGGAACATCTTCTCCTCAATCAGCCCCCATTTTTCTAGGTTGCTTAACATGAGATTGGCAGTATTGTGATCTCTCATGTTTTCCTGTATTTCAGCAAGTTCCTTTCTTAGTGTATTCACTCTTTCAGAGATATTGCAGAATTCCTTGGTATTAAGATTCTTCATTTCTCTTCACATATTGGAGTTTTTTTCCAAACTTGTTCCATAACGCTTCCTTCTCTTTGTTTGCTCCACCCATCTGCTACTCTCGCTGAATTCCTGATGGTCTGCTAGGTGGTTAAGAAATTTGAATGGTTGAACTCTTTTTCTAGTTTGATCATCTAATGAGATGCATAATGGTGAGTGGTGTGAAAAGACAGGATCGAGAATATTAATTTCCATTTGAGACATAAACATCATCCACTCACTATTTACTAAAGCTCTATCAATACTGCTGAACATATGGCCATTTCTCCAAGTATAGTCTCGTCCATTTGTTCTTAGCTTAGACATGCCTGTACCATCAAGGAAGCTTTGTAAATCTCTAATTTCTGCATCTTGGACCTCACTACCATACATCTTATCCTCATCAGTAAGGATTACATTATAATTGCCAACCATGGAATTTTTACGTTTAAATGCATATTTGAAGAGAAAAATCATTAATAGTTGTTGTGGATTGAAGAGAAGTTGTCGCAGATGTAGCACTGGAATTGAGACTTTCTTCATCAAAGGAAAAGATACGCGGAATTTTTGGAAACATATTGATTGATTGAGACAAAACGATTTCCTCAATACAGCTTAACTCCGTCAAGCTTGTACGAGTAGTGAAGAAGTCTAGATTTAGAGAAAGCGGTAAAAACCTCTCTTATTCGGTCACCGAGAAGTCGGATGACTCTTCAGTAACCCAGGGTGATCCGACCCCTTCGACGCTTTTTCGCTGTATACCCCCTCCATCCTTCGGGGGTGGAAGAAAGGTACTCTAATTTGAATACATAGTAGGGCCCAGAACGCTAAAAGGTGGGGGAATGCATATTCATAAGCTCTGCCTATCCTCCATTATGTGTAGACCATATATTGCTGAGAAGACAAATCCTGAGTTGCTATCCCCACATTTAACTACTCTATGTATACACTGGTAGCTCGAATCAGAGACATTAAACTCCACTTTATTGTCGTCCCATATAACCCAAATCCTTCCTCTTGCGTTGTGTTGATAGTTTGCAACCCACTTCCATGTTGGAAAGACTTTCTTTATTATACTCCTCACATTATTCTCCTTTACTCTATTCTCCAGCACAACTATTAGACAGACATTATTATCATGTACGGACTTCCATAATTTCCTATATTTATGAACTTTGTTAAGTCCTCTAACATTCCAAGTGATTAGATGTTGGGTTTTATTGATAGGTTGAATGGGAAATTGAGGGAAAAAAAAGTGGAGAGGAAATGATATGTTCTCTCTTGATTTATTAAATAAGCTTTGGTCCCACATAGGTGGTGGAAATGAAAAGTCTCCTACTTAAAAGTAGAAGCACTCCTTCATGTTGCTAAAGGGTCAAGAAGAGGGTCTCCCCTCGCGCCGTCGTCGTCGTCGCTCGGCTACGGCTACGGCTACGGCTACGGCTACGGCTACGGCTACGGCTACGGATTAATTTAAAATTTCCCTCCGTTTTTTCCAACGGATTTTTGAATGGTTGCAACCTTGTCCGAAAAGTTGCAAACCTTCTCAACAGGCAAACATTTTCCCAACAGGTGCCTTTTCTGAAAAGGTGTAAACAGTCTATATATATATCTGTTAATCTTCAGAATGTTCAATACGAAATTCTGAACATACCATCTTCTTCTTCTTCTTTCTGCACTTCCTAAAATCGTGTGATATACATCCTTCAAGTGGTTCGCAGTCATCAAAGATTTGCAGTACCTCTACTTTGGTGAGTAAGAGTTCTATCCTGGGAGGAAAGATTCCAAAACCTCGGGTACTTTGAGGGGAATAATTTCCTTAAGGACACACTGTGCATTCAGTGGGCTCGATTCTGTTTCTGCATTAATTTTTTCAGATTTTGTGTTTTATTACCTTTAGTTGTTCTTACTGGTTTTAATATTTACAATACAGTTTACTAACAATCTTAAGGAAATTATTATTATTATTGTTTTCTAACCAAACTGTATTCTGTCTTTGGAGACTAAAACCTGTGTGGTTTTCTACTCCGTATGAAATAAATATTCTGATTTGAAGAGTATAAAAACTTCATTGGAATATTAAAGTTCATACTTGTACAACGATTTGAAGAGTATAAAAACTTCGTCGTTGTTTTTGTAAAAGGTCTGATATTCTGAAATATTAAGACAGTTTGTCTATTTTGACAGTGAAAAGAAATGACAAGTGATACTGCTACTACTTCTGCGACTGTTGCTGTAACAAGCCGCACTTCTGTGCCACCGGCAGAAAAACCAGGAAAATTTTCTGGAGCCAACTTCAAAGGATGGCAGCAAAGGGTGTTCTTTTGGCTTACCACTCTTGGTATGCAGAAGTTCACTAACGAAGATCCTCCTGTGCCCGCTGCTGATATGCCGGCCAATGAAAAATTTATGATTACTGAGGCATGGACATAGGCAAATTTTCTATGCAAGGGCTATATCCTAAGTGCTTTGGATGATGATTTGTACAATGTCTATAGTGCTGTGAAAACTTCTAAAGAATTATGGGATGCACTTGAGAAGAAGTACAAGACTGAAGACGCATGCTTGAAAAAATTTGTGGTTGCTAAGTTCCTAGACTATAAAATGATAGATAGCAGAACTGTTGGAACCCAAGTTCAAGAACTACAACTTATTTTTCATGACCTTATTGCTGAAGGCATGGTAGTTAATAAAGCATTTCAAGTGGCTGCGATGATAGAAAAATTGCCTCCTTCGTGGAGAGATTTCAAAAATTATCTAAAGCACAAGCGTAAGGAAATGAAGTTGGAAGATCTTGTGATTCGTCTCAAGATTGAGGAAGATAACAAAACAGCAGAAAAGAAGTTGCGTGAAAATTCAGCAATTATGGGAGCGAACATCGTTGAAGATGCTGCTCCAAAGAATAAGAAAAGGAAGCAACCTTTTGGAAAGAATCAGGAGCAGAACAAGAAAAAGTTCAAGAGCAATTGTTATAATTGTGGGAAAGTTGGACACAAAGCTCCAGATTGTCGTCTTCCGAAAAAGGACAAGAGAAAGGGACAAGCCAATATGGTGGAAAATAAAGAAGCTATTGATGATCTGTGTGCAATGCTATCAGAATGCAACCTAGTAGGTAATCCCAAAGAATGGTGGCTTGATTCAGGAGCTACTTCGCATGTGTGTGCAGTCCGAGAAGTCTTCTCTACTTATTCCCCTGCAGCACCTGATGCGACGATCTATATGGGAAATTCTGCAACTGCAAAGATTGAAGGATATGGGAGAGTTTTTCTGAAAATGACATCCGGCAAGGTGGTGACGCTGAACAAAGTGTATCATGTTCCAGAAATGCGAAAGAATTTGGTGTCTGCCGGCCTTCTTATCAAGAATGGATTCAAGTGTGTTCTATTTTCAGACAAAGTAGTTGTCAGTAAGAATGAAATGTATCTAGGAAAAGCCTACCTCACTGAGGGTCTTTTCAAACTAAATATAATGGTTGTTGATGATAATAAAGTTCAAGCTTCTTCTTACTTACTTGAGTCAAATAATTTATGGCATTTACGTTTAGGACATGTCAATCATAAAACCTTGCGAAAACTGATTAATTTAAATATATTGCCTAACTTTGATTGCAATAAATCAAAATGTCAAGTATATGTTGAATCTAAGTATGCTAAGCATCCTTATAAATCTATTGAACGGAATTCTAGTCCCTTAAAATTGATTCACACAGACATTTGTGATATGAAGTCTACACCAACTCGTGGTGGAAAGAAGTATTTTATAACTTTTATTGACGATTGCACTCGATATTGTTATGTATATTTGCTTAATAGTAAGGATGAAGCAATTGATGCATTTAAGCAATACAAGAACGAAGTAGAAAATCAATTGAATAAAAAGATAAAAATGATTAGAAGTGATAGGGGTGGAGAATACGAATCTCATTTTGAAAAGATATGTTTAGAATATGGAATTATTCATCAAACTACTGCCCCCTACACACCTCAATCAAATGGAGTTGCGGAAAGGAAAAACCGAACATTAAAAGAAATGATGAATGCTTTATTAATAAGTTCCGGTTTACCGCAGAACTTGTGGGGGGAAGCTATCCTTACAGCTAATCGAATACTCAACAGAGTACCCCACAGCAAAACACAAACTATTCCATATGAACTATGGAAAGGAAGAAAACCCAACTTGAAATACTTCAAAGTGTGGGAGTGTTTAGCAAAGGTCCAAGTTCCTTTGCCCAAAAGGGTAAAAATCGGACCAAAAACCGTGGATTGTGTTTTTATTGGCTATGCTACAAACAGCAAAGCTTGTCGATTTTTGGTTCACAAATCGGACAATCCTGAAATTAATGTTAATACAGTAATTGAATCAGATAATGCTGAATTTTTTGAAAATATTTATCCGTATAAAACTAAAAGTGAATTCTCAAGTGAAAGATCTAAACGACCAAGAGAAGTTCAAAAGGAAAGTAAACCATCAGAAGAGGATCCAAGGCGTAGCAAACGTCAAAAGATATCTACTTCCTTTGGACCAGATTTTGTGACATTCTTGCTTGAAAATGAGCCTCAAACATTTAAAGCTGCAATGTCTTCTTCTGATTCAGCATTTTGGAAAGAGGCAATCAATAGTGAGATTCAATCAATTTTGAATAACCATACATGGGAATTGGTTGATCTTCCTCCTGGAAATAAACCTTTAGGATCAAAATAGATATTTAAAAGGAAAATGAAAGCTGATGGCACTATTGATAAATATAAGGCAAGACTTGTGGTCAAAGGTTATAGACAAAAAGAAGGTCTTGATTACTTTGACACATACTCGCCGGTAACAAGAATAACATCTATTCGGGTGTTAGTGGCACTTGCAGCTGTATATGGTCTTGAAATTCATCAAATAGATGTTAAGACGGCTTTCTTAAATGGAGAATTGGAGGAAGAAATTTACATGGAACAACCTGAGGGTTTCATAGTTCCAGGTAAAGAAAGGAAAGTGTGCAAACTTGTTAAGTCACTTTATGGACTTAAACAAGCACCTAAACAATGGCATGCAAAATTTGACCAAACAATGTTGGCAAATGGATTTAAGATTAATGAGTGTGACAAATGTGTTTACATTAAAAATACTCCAAATCATAAAGTCATTGTTTGTTTATATGTTGATGACATGTTGATAATGAGTAAAGACATTGCCAATATAAATGCTATGAAGCGTATGCTTGCTAGCAAATTTGATATGAAAGACTTAGGGGTTGCTGACTTAATCTTAGGAATTAGGATTCATAAAACTCCACAAGGTCTAGCATTATCACAATCACATTATATTGAAAATATACTTGATAAGTTTAAATATTTAAATTTCAATGTTGCAAAAACTCCAATTGATGTAAGTTTTGCACTTCAAAAGAATGAAGGTAAAAGTGACTCACAATTGGACTATGCACGAGTTTTGGGAAGTTTGATGTATATTATGAATTGTACACGACCAGATATAGCATGTGCTATTAGCAAGTTGAGTCGATTCACGAATAATCCTAATCAAACTCATTGGATGGCAATGAAACGAGTCTTGGGGTATTTGAAACACACCCAAAACTATGCTTTGCATTATAATAAATATCCCGCAGTAATTGAGGGATATAGTGATGCAAACTGGATCACCGGATCATCTGAAGTTAAATCCACAAGTGGATATGTTTTCACCGTTGGTGGAGGAGCAGTGTCTTGGAAATCATCAAAACAGACATGCATCGCCCGCTCTACAATGGAGTCTGAATTTATAGCTTTAGACAAGGCTGGTGAAGAAGCTGAATGGCTTCGAAATTTTTTGGAAGATATTCCATTTTGGCCCAAACCTTTGGCACCCATATGTATACATTGTGATAGCCAAACGGCAATAGGGAGGGCAGGAAATGTTATGTATAATGGAAAATCGTGTCACATTCGACGGCGACACAATACTGTTAGACAACTACTCTCTAGTGGTGTTATCACTATTGACTACGTAAAGTCAAGAGATAATATATCGGATCCACTAACAAAAGGCTTATCTAGAGAGGCTGTTGAAAGATCATCGAGGGGAATGGGGTTAAGGCCTAGGACAAGTCAACATGGCGGTAACTCTACCTAGTAGACTGGAGATCCCAAGAACTAGGTTCAAAGAGATCAAACAAAGTTATGATTGACGGTTCAACATTGTCAAATAACTCAATCCATTCTCGTGATGATGACAATGTTCAGAAACAAAGGATAAAACCTTAAGGCTTTTAATGAGTTAATAAAGCTTTAAAGGTTTTTTAATGATTATCTAAATCTGACGGAAAATAACTAGATAGTGTGTCTATAGGACTACACGTTTAGAAATCACCTATGTGAATGTGAAGTATAAGCCGCTTCAAGGGGAATGACAGTAAAGGCCCATTCTCTATGCATTCACGAAACCAGGCGGTGTTCATGGCTGAAACGAACACAACCGTGAGAACCATAGATGGTTGATGATTGATTGTGTGACTTATGTTGTCTAGTTATACAACAAAGTTCGACGATTCAAAGATATCGCATCTACCGATTGATCGAGTATATCCTATATAAGTTCACTATGGAAAGTTCAAAGGGAAACCTACTTATCCAGATGCAATTAATCTTCGCTTGTATATCACACACTTATCCGTGCATTCCTTTATCTTGTAGACATTCCCCATTCATGTGGGGGATTGTTGGGTTTTATTGATAGGTTGAATGGGAAATTGAGGGAAAAAGAAGTGGAGAGGAAATGATATGTTCTCTCTTGATTTATTAAATAAGCTTTGGTCCCACATAGGTGGTGGAAATGAAAAGTCTCCTACTTAAAAGTAGAAGCACTCCTTCATGTTGCTAAAGGGTCAAGAAGAGGGTCTCCCCTCGCGCCGTCGTCGTCGTCGCTCGCTCGGCTCGGCTTCGGCTTCGGCTACGGCTACGGCTACGGCTACGGCTACGGCTACGGCTACGGCTACGGCTACGGCTACGGCTACGGATTCGGATTCGGATTCGGATTCGGATTCGGATTCGGATTCGGATTCGGATTCGGATTCGGATTCGGATTCGGATTCGGATTCGGATTCGGATTCGGATTCGGATTCGGATTCGGATTCGGATTCGGATTCGGATTCGGATTCGGATTCGGATTTGGATTTGGATTTGGTCAATTGATATGATTGATTGATAATCTTTTTGGACCAAATTTTCTTTAAATTTTAATTAATTAATATTATTTATTTATTTAATTAATTAAGTAAGAAAACAAAATCCTGACCCGCGACCCGTTTCTTTCCCGGATTAATTTAAAATTTCCCTCCGTTTTTTCCAACGGATTTTTGAATGGTTGCAACCTTGTCCGAAAAGTTGCAAACCTTCTCAACAGGCAAACATTTTCCCAACAGGTGCCTTTTCTGAAAAGGTGTAAACAGTCTATATATATATCTGTTAATCTTCTGAATGTTCAATACGAAATTCTGAACATACCATCTTCTTCTTCTTCTTTCTGCACTTCCTAAAATCGTGTGATATACATCCTTCAAGTGGTTCGCAGTCATCAAAGATTTGCAGTACCTCTACTTTGGTGAGTAAGAGTTCTATCCTGGGAGGAAAGATTCCAAAACCTCGGGTACTTTGAGGGGAATAATTTCCTTAAGGACACACTGTGCATTCAGTGGGCTCGATTCTGTTTCTGCATTAATTTTTTCAGATTCTGTGTTTTATTACCTTTAGTTGTTCTTACTGGTTTTAATATTTACAATAAAGTTTACTAACATTAGATTCATTGAGATGATAAATGTGGATCAGTACCTCCACTCCATCCAACAACAGTACTACTTTGTCCTTCCTCTAGCACTGAATAACACACTTCCTCATGCCTTAACGGGCCAAAGACATTTGTAACTCTAGTCACTCCTTGGATTGTGCTAATTACCTGAGTCTTTGCAACAGATTTAGCTTTTAACACCTTTCCATTCCTCTTCATTTCTAATTTGGTTTTGTTTTGCAATATCTTCCTGTTGCCCTATCTCCTTGGAAGTGAGTTGTTCTTCATTCACTGTTGTCTTTTTGTGCCACTCTTGCAATATGGCCTTGTCATGGTGAGGTCTATCCTTCACCATTTTCTTCAATTAAGGTTTGCCTTCCTGTCTCACCTCTACTTTGGCTTGACGCCTAACCTCTTTACGAAATTCTCGAGCCCTTTTATACTTATTACAATCATGTCCCATCAATAGACACTTCTCACAGTATTTTGGCACCCAACCATACCATATTTGTTGCTCAAAACATCTGCCATTTGGATCCTGCACCTTGATCATCTTAGGAAGTGGTTGTGTCACATCCATTTCAATTAAGACTCCAACAAAGGAAATTTGCTGTATATTCATCCGAATACACAGGATTTCCCAATCCGCTATTGATCCTGCTCAAAGAGTCCTCGCTCCAACAGTTAAGAGGTAAGTTAGGAAACTTCACCCACAATGGAATGGCCCTGAGAACTTCCTCATAGAAATCGAATGTGGGCTCCCAAGGCTTGATAATCACTGGATGATTGTTTATAAGGTGAGGTCCAGAATATATGACCTCATTTCAATCATCAGTCTCAAATCGAACCACAAAATATTCCTCATTATGGTATAAGATTTAGGGCTTTGAGGCAAAATTCCATTGAGCACCAATAAATCTCTCCAAAGCACCAATTGATGGGGTATCACCAACCATGTACAGCATGACGGCAGTCCTCCATTTCTCAGTTTCCTGGTCTACTGTCCATTGTTGTAGTTGAACAATTTTTTCCTTTCATGGACAATTGGTGCCACATAGTTCAAACTCATTCGCCTAGCAGCGAGCTTGTTGCTCGAGAAAAGATTTTTCCATTCATTTCTTTTGCCTGGCATATGCGGGTTCTGTAGCTCCTGGGTAGGATTACCGTTACATTGCCCTTTTTTCTTTACAAGGTATTGATAAAATAAGATCTTTAAAGTTAAATTGTTTTAAAATTTAAATAATAAACTTTTTAAAACAATTTTTAAAAAAATGATATCATATATAAATAAAATGAGAAAGGTATTAGATTCCGCTTTTTCCAATGAGGGTTTGGACCCTATCGTGGTTGAAAAACATCTTCCCCTACTGTTTACTAGACTTTTAGATAATTGAGAGTTAAAAATTTAATTAAAATATTAATAGACTCTGTATATATTTGTAAGAATAAATTATGCGTAAATTTATTCTAATATTTGTTGCATTTGAATTTTTATAGTGTTGGGCCTACTGTTGAGTTGCAGCGGTTTGAAATAAAATTACACATTGAGAGGGTGATAATTGGCATGTATTTAGTTATTTACTGAATTGGTTGGTCTATGCCCTATGTTTTAGGAGATGAAGAGATGTCATTCTTATATTTAAACCAAACACATTAGTATATCAAACATGGACAGTGATTTTATATTTCTCATAAACTAAAACTTTATAATATTGGATTGACAAAGGCTTAAACAGAACAACATGGACAATGAAGACTCATATAGTCTACCTAACTTGCTTGAGATTGCGGCACATTATATCACACATGTACTACAGATGAGTTCAATCAACACAACCAGCTAAATTTCAGGGCAATTTGAGATGGTCATTGGATCACATTAGTCTAGAAGGAAATAACTGGATATCTTAATTGAACATAAGCTTTTTGACCTGTACAAATATAACACTTTCAGAAGCAAGATATAAGGTTGAAATTTATGGTTTGAATGGATTTTCATTAAATCGCATTTTTTGGATTTGGCGTCTATTTAGCTAAAACCAACTACATATGACAAGTACAAAAGGGCCTAAATGGCGAGCTAAATTTCTCTAATCAGTAATTCCAAGGGAAACTTTGAATTTACCAACCAGATGTGGTAATGTCTTGATGCTGTCTTGAACTGACTCGTCTACGCATGATTCCATATCCTTTATGGCATCACTTTTGTTCTTCTGGAGTTTAACGGTCTCAAACTTGTCCTGGCAGACCATTAGAGACCTGTTCATCTTTTCCTGCGGTCAAGAAATATAGCTTTGATACGGCTGCAGAATATTACACCAATCAATCTGCTAAATCTTACAATTAAAGACTTCAGATAATAGACACCAACGTCGATTAAACACAAGACAGCATCCTAGCTCCTTCCCTGGAGATAGGAAGAGGATAAACAGGGGAGTAGTATCTAGGCCACAGACAGGTTAATTTAAACAAGCCAAAACCAGGACGGGATCAGCCAACCACTTTTACAATGCTAGCCACCCCACTTTTTGCAATATCAGAATCAGGAACAAGTTGTCAGTTCAACCAGAACAATCATGCTAATGCAAGTGGATAATATCCCAAAGGACAGGAAAAAATCAAATGAGAAATGAGTTGATGTTTTTTTTCAGAGCCAATATACAATTGAGATCTGGTTTGTATTTCATTGCAGCGACTTTCTCTTACAGAAATCAAATAAGATAAAGCCACACTACTTGATTTTAATAGATGGATTAGACAGAAAACTAGCATCAAGAACCCCCCTCTTATTTCTTTGGATAAATAAATACCCTCTAAGGACGGTGATGTGTATGCAGCCTTATCACTACCTTGCGAAGGTAGAGAGGATATTTCCGATACATCCTCGGCTCAAGTGAAGCATGTAGAAAATAATGGAGAAAAGAACAATAGCAGCCACAAATAGTACAATTTAAAATACAAATTACTAGCCACCCCAAATAGAAAAAGGGAACAAACAAACACATAGCACCACATTCTGAACTTATTCCAATCTATCTAGTACAGAGGAAAATATTTTCCAACAAGATGAACAAAAAGACATCGGTCACTTGGGGATAGAAGTCATCCCCCTTTATAAATGCTCCAACTCTTACTTGATATCAACTGATTTAACCAACACATTAACATTGTTGTTAACCTTAATTGCTCAAAAATGTCAGTAAAGTAATATTCTTATACACTATCATTCACTTTGTTGATTTATCATATGTAACTACTTTTACACCTAGTTGACAAAGAGAAAATGATCCACAAAAGATATTTACCCCATGAAAACGCTTCTGAATGCAACTCTTTCCCATCATATAAATGATCCTTTATTCCATACACCATGTTCATTACCCATTTTCCCCGAACTTCTTCCACAACAAGTACATACTTTCTCTAAGTTCTTCTCCATTCATCAAAACACTTTCTCCCTATTGTTGTCGACCTTGAATACTAAGAAGTATCTCCAAAACACTATCCCTTATACCCTAACCTACTTCTTGTATCAATCATGCTCACCTATTTTTATACCTAACTAAACAAAGAAAAACAATAAATAGGCTGATTTTCCCCGGTAAACTTTTTTTTTTTTTGAGAACAAATTTACCCCGAAAACACTTTTCATAAAAAAAATATTTCTTTTCATTCCAAACACTTAAATATACTTTAAAGGCATAATACATAACCAAACACTCAAAATTGACCTCAACTAGCAAGTAAGTACTCTAACTTTGAGATTGCATATTTAGACACTGAAACTTGGCTTCAGCTAACAATTAAGCACTCTAACTTTGAGACTTCACATCTACACACCTCAACTTGATCGTGTCTCGTGGACACTCGACGCTAACATGACAGGTATATTTTCGAGCAGGATACAATGAAGCTCAAGAATAGCTTCTTACAAACCAAAGGCAAGGACAATACAATTCAACTTTTTAGGTACATAAAATCTCAAAGTTTGAAGAGGAACCAAACATATAGGAAACTTTTTTTATTAAAAAAAAAAGAATAATTTTTTTACCTGAAAATTGGCCATTTCACTCTCAATAAAATTCTGAGCTTTAAGAACAGGAACACTGCAATACTCCACACAGTTGTCTATCTCCTCTTGTTTTTTCCTTCTATCAAAGCACTCATACGCACATCTGAAGTAGGCTTGCTGCAATTTTTTCCATGAAACAAAAAAATTATGATAAACACCATTTGTGGGTACACATAATTTAGAAGAAACTGTTGAAACCTGAAGGGTGAAATGGACATGATCTTGAACGCCGGAGAGTTGTGTTTGGGCGGCTGTATTCACTTCGTTGAGTTTCTGCCTTATTCTTTCTGTCACAATTCTCTCTTCAACTGCAGCAGTGTCATCCATCTTTTTAACTGAATTATTTCAAAGCTAATTTTCTCTGTTTGGGGTTTAGGGTTTTAGACAACTATTGGGGTTTAAGGATTGCTTGGAGAAAGGGAAACAAAAATGGGAAAAATAATGTGCCTACTCCTAATTAATTATGAAAACAAAGGGTATTGGAACAAAAATATGGAAATAAATTAACTTGGCAAAAAGGATAAATATACCGTACAACTTTTGAGAATGATAATCATATACTCTTTGTTATACTATTTGATACAGTCGTCTAAAAAGTGGAGCATTTATATCATTCACACTAACGAATGGACATGTTTGGACATGTGTCCTCATTCTATGCATCAATCCTATTTTCGACTTAAATTTAGTTCATAAAAAAAATCCGAGTTAAAAAAAAAAAAAACTCACCCAAATAACTATCTTCATCCACTCACCAACACCCTAAATAATATATCCAAACCAAATCACCCCCAAATTCTCCCTACTCACTCCCGATATACAAAGAACTTCAAAACCCTAGGTCATTGGCGTTCTTCTTCGCTCTTCGGTGCTCTTTTTCATTCGATCTTTTTCGGCCAAACAAATCCAACCTCCAATCAATTAGTTGTGATTCCAGCCATTATAATTCTTATATCCCTAAATCATACTTTATTTCATGTCCGAAATTAGTTGTGATTCAATTACTAACTCGATGATGACTTATTTTTGTTGTGAAATTACTCGTTGTTTCACTTCAAGGAATTCGTTGAACCCCGGAAGAAGATTTTATAGGTATTCTAAACCTAAGGTACGTTTTTCATTCAAAGTCAACTCGTATGATTTACAAGTATCTATTTGTATTATTAAATTTTTGAGAATCTAAATTCTTTTCTATTTTTCTTGATCAGATTGAAAATTGTGGATTTTGAAAGTGGAAAGATAATTCTCTGTGAAATGCTTTGGTTGAAGTAAATTTATTGAAGTCTAAATTGGAAGTTGTTACGGTGAAAATAGAGAATTTCAGAGAGTCGTTGAGTGTGGTTAAGATTGAAAGAGACAACTTGAAGAAAAAAATGAAGAATTTAAAGCGTATAAATTACTTCGAGGTGAACAAATCAAGAAATTTGAAAGCGACATTGTTGAGGTTGAAGATGTTGTTTATATTGTCATTTGTTGTGTTTGTGGGATCAGATATGTTGTTGCAATTTTCGAGTAGCGTAATTTCTTGGTTGTATAAGTGTATGTTTTTCTTGATTGCAACTTTGGAGTATTTTCAAGTAACATAATTTCTTGGTTGTGTAAGTATATGTTTTTCTTGATTGCAATTTTCAAGTAACGTAGATTTTTGGTTGTGTATGTTCTTCACAACCTTCCTTTTGGAATTCCATTGCCAGGCATGCTACAAGGCTGGACTGCAAATGACTTCTAAGATTAGACGATAACAAATAATGGTGAATCAACACTATGGCGAGACAACAACAAAAATATGCAAATTCTACTATTGAAATTGCAATACAAACAATGTATATTCTAAATAAGTAGAAGTGCATGTTAGTCGATATACTAAAAATTAAATTAAATTTTATAAAAGATGTAGTCTCTTTACACAGGAATGGAATAACTTACAAAAATTTACACTTAATTAATTAATGTTACATAAACTACTATAAAAAAAAAGATTTTACAGTTTAAATAAGAAGTCAATGGACAACCCTTAGAGCTGTCACAAGAGGCAAAATACAAGAAAATAATGACTCTCACTTTCTTAAATTATAACTCACCAAAGGCTCAAGAATGAACGCGTATATCCATATTCATTTCGTCTTGTGTAACTAACTATAAATTCTATCTATCAATATATACTCCACCAAAGGATATCAAGACTACAATACCGGCACCAAAATCTCCTAATTAAGAAGACATTAAAATTGTACTATAATAGCAAATATGTACAACAAAACACTAGTAACACGAATCCGAAACTTCAGTTAAACACTGTTGCAATTAGAGCTGTCAAAATGGATTGACCCAACCCAATCCTAAAGGGCTAGCGAGTTGAATGGATTAGGACGGGCTGACCCTTTTAACTAAAAAGGCCCATAAAATAGCAGCCATGTCACGACCCGAAATCCGGGCGTGATGACACTTATCCTTTCCCACTGGACTAGTCAGCCTAAACCCACTAAATGCAGAAGATAAAAGCGGAAAGTAGTTTAGATAGATAAATATAGATAAAGCGAAAACTTAGTCAACTACCAAAATTCCCCAACGACTGGTTGTCACATGTACAAGCCTTCTAAATTACAAGATATAAAATAAATACAAGTCTCAATCTTTGTCTCTCGAATAAAACAAAGTAATAAGTAAAGAGGAGTAGGAAAGATTGTTGGCGTCAACAACTACCTCTCGAATCACCTCAGAAAGCCTCAAATGAAAATAAGAAAAGCTGAGTCACTGTCCGAGCTCAGAACCTACACAAGTGTAGTTAGCAAGGAGTAAGTACCAACAACACGATACCCAACAAGTAAAGAACTAAAACTAAGCAAAGCTAGTAAAATACACGTACTCCTTCCACACCATCCAACCCCCAAACTACAACGTGCACAAAACTCAACCCAGTCTAATAGTTCTAGTAGCACAGTATACATATACCTCAACAACAGTATAATTCAATTCGCAAAAAAATCAACATAATCAATAATACAGATCAAGGGAATATCAGGGGTAAAACAGTCTACAATAGCCAAAGATGTATGATGCAACGAAAAATAATGTAATGTCACATATCATGATGCATGTCTGCCCTAATGATACACATCCGTTGATCACCTCAGACAGGAACCCATGGGGGCCTCACATAGACCATATATCTGAAGGAAGAGACATCGGCTATAACATCCACTGGAAAAGACCTCGATCGCCGAAAAAGACCTCGACCATAATATCCATCGGAATGTGGATAAGACCTCGTCCATCGAGAAAGATCTCAGCAAAACACCTAGACCGGTAGAAATCTCGGCCCCAATATCCAGTATCTCACTCATATTAATTCCTCAGCCATCACAGATAAGTGTATGCAAAAGTAATGAGTGAAAACAGAATGGGTATTCACATATAATTCCATATAGTCCACGATCACCCAATTAATCAATATCATATCAAAAACATATAAATATATCCAAATATTCACAACAAGCCCGAGGTTCTATCACATCGAACATCACATGTTATCTCATCTCAATTTTCCATTTATTACCAACTCTTTATCATCAAGTTTATTTGAATAACAATAGTTCTTAAAACCACTTTTCTATCAATCTTCAACACATAAGACATAAATACACAATCCTACAAGCTTTAGAATAGGTTTAGAAATTCACTTGCCTCGAATCTGATTCCACTAGTCAAAAACTTGAGCCTTGCCCTTACATTGGCACTCTGAATAAATATAATCTATTCAAATATTCAATCCCAATAAAAATACGAGTCTAATGATATCCAAATCAATATTTTTAAAAATCGGGCTGAATCTAACCCGAAACACTCGAAAACCCAATTTCGTAAACAAAAAGCAAATCTGAAAACTTTTACATGAAAATGATCCTTGAAGTATTTAGAAACTAATTTTGAAAACCAATTTGAATTTGGATTTGAAATCATCCCTCAAACACAAATTTTACTAAAATCCATATTCTTGAGAAAATCGTCAATATCCGGATCCGAAACCACGACTCAAATCTGAAATATTTCATGAAAAATATCTTACTCATGTTTAGAAAATTTCAAATATGAAATTTCATCAAAAATAGAGTCTAAATCGACAAAACCTCAATTTTCTCCATGAAATTTACGGATAAGGAAAGAAAATCAGATGAAGAAATAATGAGAAAATGTCGAATTGAGAATTGTATACTAACCCCCATATTATATCGTGAAGCAATCCGCAAGAATCACTCAATTACGAGCTCTAGAACTCCTGATATGCTCAAAATATCAAATGAACACAATCTAAAATTTATATACATGTACAATTCTATTTGCACAAGAAAATCTACAACTTATATTTTCACTAAAAGAGCCGTAAATCCCTTATACGATAGCGAAATGACCCGATTCTATTTCCTAAATCTCTTAAATAATGATACGAACCTACTCCATCAATCAAAACTCAATTTTAAACTTGTTTGCCTAGTCAAATATCATTTCTGCTCGATAAACATTTATTTTTTATTTTGCGATAAAAGTCCAAACTCGACTTAGCAAAAATGCACCAAAGTTTGCAGATAAATCCTATAATTCATGCTAAGAATTTAAGATATTTTGGAATAATTTTTCAATCTTTAAAACTAATAATGAACCTTTTAGTTGCTACAATTTGCTGAAACATCGTCAAAGCACTCAAGAAGCTTAAAAGCCCACCCAAAATTCATCCGGAACTTTCCGAACACAAATCAAATATGCTACTAGCTTGAAAATGATATTTCGGACTCAATGAAACCGACGGAATTTGAATTCGATTTCTTCTTGACCCAAAACTTGAAAATCACAACTAAACTAACTTAGGCCTCCAAAATACCAAAATGAGCTGATGATTTTCAAAAAATACAACAAAGCCCTTCCTAGTGTTAGAATCACCTCTCGAAACCATTGAAACCATCAGAAATCCAATTCGGACACCCGAAACCCAAATTATGAACAAAGTCAAACTTGAATCAAACTTTAACTCAATTTCCAACTTCGGACCTAAATTCCACATTTCAACTCCAAATCTGATTCCGGCAACTCTCTTAGACCAATTTCCATATTCCGGAACTGATCAAATTGACGGAATTCCATTCGGAAACTCAAAACTCCAAATGACTATGAAACTCAATATTTAACAATTTAAGCCTTTAAAACTCATTTCTCTAGCAAAACCTCAACTTTTCACAAGATTTCTAAAAACGAAGTTTCAAACCTAATCTAAAATGACTTGGAGCAACTGACGGGAAGGGTAAAATAGTAATTTTATTAAAAATATCAAAAATGACCTTCAGGGTCATTACATCATCCACCACTAAAACTCATGTTCGTCCTCGAACATAAATTAAAAGAAATAAGGATACTAGATGCTACCAATGGCCCGAGGCATAACCTCCAAGTTCAGTATTTGTCTTTTCCAATTAAACACATTCTTAGACCATATCTTTAGGATCAACTATCAAAACTGAATTTTTGAATCAAAATTGAAAAATCTACAACCCAGGAGTGATTACCAAGCCACAGGCTAATCCATGAACCAAACCTGAACCGAAACTCTCTAATTCATAGCACAACTATCAAAATGAACCCTTTTCTCACATAACCACGAGAAAGATTCTTAACTACTACTGTTAAAACCCGGAGTGAATCTAGAACCAACCACCAAACATGTATAATGCCCACACCCATCACTAATCTTAGTTAAATTTCCTTTTCTTAACCTAATCATTCCACGAGCTTTAGTTGCAAACACCTGATCTTTAGACAATGCATACTCATCAAGGGAGAACCCAACTAATTTGATCCAAAGAAGGAGATGATCAATTAACCAACTGATGAACAATACATCTAAGCATACAAAACCTCTAATAACACAACCAAAAAATTGGAACAGTAGATGTGATTATAGTCAATTCCCAAACGGAAGAACTAGGCACAATGGTCCTACAACTATCAAATCACACCTAGATGAACATGTCCTCAATGATAATGTAAAAACCAAGACTGTCGAAAAACTGCAATATATAAGGTAGCTCTTTTTTAAGTTCTCTTAAGCAAGATGACACTTGTAGAATTTCTGACAAACCTTCAACTGCCATAAGGCAACATAAATCCGTCACATTTGAAATAACCAAACTTGTGTCATCATCTTATCCTACCAAAAAGGGCATGGATCGGTACATCCGATCTACCACTAGGAATCCATCCATGAAGTGAAAACATGCCATGAATCATAGACAGAGAATCATACACTAAACCCTGCCCGAAACAAGGTAGGTAGTCACATGAGAATATACGGAACCGAAGTCCAATATCACAAGATATTTCTTCCATAGTGTCCAATACACATTCCCATTCGCCTGACTCCACAATCAACCAGCCTGGTCTCACAATAATTGTAAACACACTCGATTTATCAACTTTCTCATACTCTCTATAATACTCCAATGAAGCTAACACTACCAATACTACTAAAATATCATAGTCACACCGTCCAGTTACTTTACTCTCAGACTGTCACTAGCATCCAAGTTTTCTTAGCAACACCTTGTTGTTCCCAAGATTTTAAAATATGAGTTCTTCCCATTTAAGCATCATGACAGGCATGGGTCTCAACCAATTGTTAAAACTCCAAATTTTGAATTTCATAGTAATTTTCCATTAAGATAAAATTATTGAATCACGACCAATATCAATTCCACGCAATCTTACACTTACCCAATTCCAACTACTATTCATTTATCATATACATCATTCTACACTTAGAGGAATCCTTCCTCACCCTCATAATTTTGTATACTATGAACACATGACCCAATATGTCACGACCCAAATCTGGACCATGAGTGACACCCACACTTAACCTTCTAGGTGGGAGAATCAATGATACAAACCTCAACTTACATTAACGATTCAACTTATAAACCACGACAATAATGCGGAAGCTCACTCTTATTAAAGTTAGAAATAACAAAAGCCACTAAAATCTATTACATAACGCTCCCCAAAATCTGAAAGTCATCACATTAAGGACATCTAAATTCTAAACTAAGTCTGGAAATGTCAAACAACAGAATAAATAAATAACAAAGTGTGTTCGAAAACTAAGGACATTATGCCATCACCAAGAGAATCCATCTCGAGCTAGAAGGATAGCTCACCCTGAAATCTGATGATCTTGAGAGTGACTAGAGTTGAGGTCGAGTCGAAGTCGGTGGAACACTTGCTGCACTCCACAAAATAAAATAAGAAAAGATACACATAGGGGTCAGTACAGGGCAACATGTACTGAGTAGATATCATCGGTCGACTCAAAATAGGAATCAATATGCAATAAATAATAGCGGGAAATCAACCATAGCACTTAACAGGTGGCAACCAATGAACAATTACATAACCAGTCAATAATATCAAGATCACATATGAGGACTCAAGCCTCCACATCACACTCTTTTGGGAAATGAGTTATTGAAGATTGGGCAACATTAAGTCATTTTTATTTATTTCCTTTAATATTACCATGCCAGAATATGACACTCGATCCAAATATACTATGCCGTAACGTGATACCCGATCCAAATATACCGTATCGGAACGTGACATCCGATCCAAATATAATTAATTTATCATTCTTCATGATTACATTCCACTTCATTAACAATATTTCATCAAACCTTCTATATTCAAGGCACCTTTTTTGATAGGGCAAGTTCAAGATTATGGATTTCATGGTCTCGGGATTTTAGACCAATCACAACAACATATCAACCATCCAAACCACAACAATTAAATGTGTAGTAAACTTCACACATTTCTCAATGAATATCAATCACTATTAAGAGTCTATCTATGATATAGAAATAAAACCATAACCTACCCAACCGAAGAACCGAAGTCAAGCAAGCTAATTCACCGGTGATTTCCCTTTCTTCCATGCCTCACGTTTCCAATCTATCGAGTGTATAATATTCGTAAGTAAATAAATCTGTAGACTCCAATATTATGTGTATTTTTAACCTAGACCCAACATTCACCTAATTCTATAATTATTTTCTTAATTCCAAACCTAGGATTAAATCGTAATTTCTCCCATTAATATAACTCTAATGATATTCATATCATATAATATACCTAATATTTAATTGCCTATCTCAATACATCAAAAGTTGAATCATGATTTGATAACTATAAGAAAATCATAAATCAAAACCAAGTTTTGCAAATCCGTACCAAAACACGAAAATCAGTATTACTTAAGAATTATTTTATCCAATATGTTGCATGTCTATTCTATAATATAACATCCATTGGTCATCATAGACCAATTACTAGCCATAATTACCTCATAATGACCACTAGCCCTTGTTGTAGTAACCAATATAAACAATATTTCACTTTGCAAATCCAACCTTACAACAATTGAAGTCTTAACTCTTTCTAGTACACCAATATAATATTTAACCCAAAATCAACTAAAATTATTGTTCAATGATTGGCCATAGTTATTCATAAGCCTATTTCCCCCAATTTCCAAGAAACTACAACACGTGGACTTACAATTATCAATTTCCTTATATGACCACTTGAATAAAATAAAATAAAAAATGAATTTTCCTACATTTGCAGCAATCAGAATTCGAGGGAACATGTGAAAAATTGGAAATCCAATTGAATATGTTTACCTGAAGGTTTCGACGCTCCCTCTTCTCTTTTCCTTCCTTCTTTTTTTTTTATTTTTCTAAAACCCTTATGTATTGAAGTGATAAAACCTATTAACTTATTTTAATGAATATAGAATAAGTGGTATAGGGTATTAAATATATTACCACTTTAGCCCATTAACTAAATAGGTTATCTAAATTTACCCCTTAACTAAATAAGCATAGTTATTGAATAGTCCAAAATAACCATTAAAAATTTACGGAATGAGTCTTTTATGAAAGAAAAAATCCTAGTACTCAAAACGACCTAATGGGTCGTTACACAATACCCAATGCTTGAACTCTTTGATGCACCAGACTCGTATTCTTTTTCTTAGCCCATTTATCATCATTATTTTCTTAGGCAAGCATCCACATCAGATTACCTTTTAACTTAAATCAAGCTTCTCAAATGAAATCTTCATTGAACTCTTTTACAACCAAAAGTAATAAACTTCACAACTCAAACCATGCACAATTTCTTCCAAATGCTCAACAATCGACATAATCAATCATTCTTTACCTTACCAATTCATACCTTAACAACAACCACCACGAATGTAGATTTACGATGCAAAACTTAAAATTTCGATTCAAATCGTGTAAACCAATCCCTTTATCAATCAACATTAGCCCATACCTTAAAGATTTTATGCAATCACATACCTTAGCTTATCATTAGACACTTGTATGTTGATCTTTCCCTGTCCCTCATTAGTAGTCCAAATTGTGCCAATTGTCAGACTCGAGACCACTATAGAACTTACCACAAAGCTAGAGCCGAATGTCCATAGACTCCACTCCCAAAGCATGATCAACCCGACTGATGAACACCAGATATTATTCTTATAACCAGAATAAGACGGACAAAGCCATGTGTTCCTGAACCTAATTTTCACATAACTATGCTACTCATCAAGTGGTAGCAAGCAAAATCTTAGATACTCGCAAGTCATCATTATCATATTGGATCCCCTTAACCAAAATCCATTACCACATAGTTGTATTCTAATCAGAGTCCATCCCGAACTACTATTACCATGTTTAGCCACCCTTGCCATCATCACGGAGTTAACCTTATCATCCATGTGATACTTCAAACTTGTTATACTATCTAATCCCGTGAATTAACCAATTTCCATATGTATTCTCTTGTTGGTACACTCACTTGCTTTCACGCAAATATACTTGACAGAACTTTCTCCATCCATAAGCTTATCCTTTCAATGTCAATCCACTTATTTTGTCTCATAAAGAACTCACTCATCCCTAATTAGATCCTTAAAATACACGTCACCATTCAAACACGTTAATTCCCCACCAAAGATCCACCTCTATAATTTTCCTTATAAACCATGCCTAACTCCAACATCCGTAGTAACAACCAGTTGGTTTCTCAAATGTAAATGCAACATCAAACTTCATTGTCCGAATAGGTGAAATAACTGATAACACCTTAATAGCTAGTATTCGCACTTGCCAACCGATGTCTCCATTCTCATATCTCACTAGTACCATTTCTTGAGAGCCCGATAGATCCACCACTAAAACACATCATACCCATCGAAGAGATCATTCCCAGATGGTTTACATCTTTCTACCCATTACGTAACCACCATATATTATCAAAACATTTCAGCCTCCAACCAAAAATGATATGTACATTTTTGTATGTTAGGTCGATAGCAGAAGCAACACAGCTCATAACCTTACCCAAGTAAACACAAGTATCACGACACTAGACGTATCATAACCCTTCTCGATATACATCCACTCTATAAAATTATCATAGAAATTTTGATCTCGATTAGCGCAACATTATCATCATAAAATAATACACAACACATTCCTTTATGACGAATTTTATAGTATGAAGTTCCAAAGTCACAGTGTTCACCGCATATTGTCAAACCACTTCAGATGTCAAATAAGTCATACCAATGCTATTTTTCGTTGCTGAATAACTAACCGGAAAGGATGAGATGTTCATGAAGTCTCTTTAACAATTATTCATCTTTCAATGCCATAGCCTCAAAATATATCATTGGACCACAACCTTACTCATCCCTTTCGAGTCGAAAAGCATTCTAAGTTTGACTACACATCCTTCCTATAATTATATCACTTCCGCCTCAATGCCTGATCCAACACTAATACCAAGCGACGACACCTCAATTTCTCATACACAGGACCAAGCACGAGTCAACGCTATAAGAGAGAGAATGAAGTGAAATAATAGGAATTAGATCGGATCAAGGACACACAATAAAGAGTCAAAAAGTGAAGGTATTTCCTAACAGTCTTCATAGACTCTCGAACATAAGTACAAATGTCTCTATACCGATCCTCGAGACTCTACTTAAACTTAGTTTGTAAACGTGAGACCTATGAACTTGAGGCTCTGATACCAATTTGTCAAGACCTAAAATCCGAGCGTGACCGGATAAGTCAGCCTAAACCCACTAAATGTGTTAGATAAAAATAAAAAGTAGTTTAGATTGATAAATATAGATAAAGAAAAAACTTAGTCAACTACAAAAATCCCACATGGACTGGTTGTCACATGTACAAGCCTTCTAATTACAAGATATAAAATAAATATAAGTCTCAATCTTTGTCTGTCAAATAGAATAAAGTAATAAGTAAAGAGGAGTAGGAAAGATGGGCGGCGTCTACAGCTACCTCTCGAATCACCTCAGAAAGCGTCGGATGAAAATAAGAAAAGTTGGATCACTGTCCGGGCTCAGAACTACACAAGTGTAATTATCAAGGAGTGAATACCAACAACGCGGTACCCAGCAAGTAAACAATAAGACTAAGCAAAGCTAGTAAAATACATGTGATCCTGCCATACCATCCAACCTCTAGACTACAACATGCACAAAAATCAGTCTAGTCTAACAGTTCTAGTAGCACAGTATACATATACCTCAACAATATTACAATTCAATTCGCAAGAAAATTAACACAATCAATAATACAGATCAAGGAAATATTACGGGTAAAATAGTCCATAATGGCCAAAAATATATGATGCAACGAAATACAATGCAATATCACATATCATGATGTATGGTATTCCTAATGATACATATCCGTTGATCACCTCAGATCAGAACCCACGGGGGCCTCACATAGACCATGTATCTACTGGAAGAGTCCTTGGCTATAACATCTGCTGGAAAAGACCTCAGCCGTCGAGAAAGATCTCGGCAAATCACCTAGACCTGTAGAAATCTCGGCCCCAATATCCAGTATCTCACTCATATTAATTCCTCAGCCATCACAGATAAGTGTATGCAAAAGTAATGAGTGAAAACAGAATGGGTATTCACATATAATTCCATATAGTCCACGATCACCCAATTAATCAATACCATATCAAAAACATATAAATATATCCAAATATTCACAACAAGCCCGAGGTTCTATCACATCGAACATCACATGTTATCTCATCTCAATTTTCCATTTATTAACCCACTCTTTATCATCAAGTTCATTTGAATAACAATAGTTCTTAAAACCACTTTTCTATCAATCTTCAACACATAAGACATAAATACACAATCCTACAAGCTTTAGAATAGGTTTAGAAATTCACTTGCCTCGAATCTGATTCCACTAGTCAAAAACTTGAGCCTTGCCCTTACATTGACGCTCTGAATAAATATAATCTATTCAAATATTCAATCCCAATAAAAATACGAGTCTAATGATATCCAAATCAATATTTTTAAAAATCGGGCTGAATCTAACCCGAAACACCCGAAAACCCAATTTCGTAAACAAAAAGCAAATCTGAAAACTTTTACATGAAAATGATCCTTGAAGTATTTAGAAACTAATTTTGAAAACCAATTTGAATTTGGATTTGAAATCATCCCTCAAACACAAATTTTACTAAAATCCATATTCTTGAGAAAATCGTCAATAACATCCACTGGAAAAGACCTCGATCGCCGAAAAAGACCTCGACCATAATATCCATCGGAATGTGGATAAGACCTCGTCCATCGAGAAAGATCTCGGCAAATCACCTAGACCGGTAGAAATCTCGGCCCCAATATCCAGTATCTCACTCATATTAATTCCTCAGCCATCACAGATAAGTGTATGCAAAAGTAATGAGTGAAAACAGAATGGGTATTCACATATAATTCCATATAGTCCACGATCACCCAATTAATCAATATCATATCAAAAACATATAAATATATCCAAATATTCACAACAAGCCCGAGGTTCTATCACATCGAACATCACATGTTATCTCATCTCAATTTTCCATTTATTAACCCACTCTTTATCATCAAGTTCATTTGAATATCAATAGTTCTTAAAACCACTTTCTATCAATCTTCAACATATAAGACATAAATACACAATCCTACAAGCTTTAGAATAGGTTTAGAAATTCACTTGCCTCGAATTTGATTCCACTAGTCAAAAACTTGAGCCTTGCCCTTACATTGACGCTCTGAATAAATATAATCTATTCAAATATTCAATCCCAATAAAAATACGAGTCTAATGATACCCAAATCAATATTTTTGAAAATCAGCCGAATCTAACCCGAAACACCCGAAAACCCAATTTCATAAACAAAAAGCAAATCTAAAAACTTTTACATGAAAATGATCCTTGAGGTATTTAGAAACTAACGTTGAAAACCAATTTGAATTTGGAGTTGAAATCAACCCTCAAACACCAATTTTACTAACATTTATATTCTTGAGAAAACCGCCAATATCCGATCCGAAACCCCGAATGAAATTTGAAATATTTTATGAAAAATATCTTACTCATATTTAGTAAATTTCAAATAAATTTTTTTATCAAAAATGGTGTTAAAATCGACCTTGAAATCCTCAATTTAACAAACTTTAACTTTACCGGGAAAATCTAAACTATACACGGTTAATATGATGAAAAGCATCAATGAATCAACAAATTTATGCGAAAATCAGGTTACTCATAACACAAGAATCCTAAATATACCTTTTTCATCAAAAATAAATTTCAAATCGATAAAACCCCAATTTTTTCAAAAAATTTATTGATAAGGAAAGAGAAGCAGATGAAGAAATAATGAGAAAATGTTGAATTGAGAATTGTATTATAACCCCCATATTATATCGTGAAGAATCCGCAAGAATCACTTCATTCCGAATTTTAAAACTCCCGATATGCTTAAAATACCAAATAAACACAATCTGAAATTTATATACCTGTAGAACTCTATTTGCACCAGAAAATCTGCAACTTATATTTTCACTAAAAGAGCCATAAATCTCTCATACAATAGTGAAATGACCCGATTCGTTTTTTAAAATGTATTAAATAATGATACAGACCTGCTCCATCAATCAAAACGCAATTCTAAACTTGTTTGCCCAGTCAAATATCAATTCTACTCGATAAATAATTATTTCTTATTTTACGATAAAAGTCCTATCTCGGGTTAGCAAAAATGCACCAAACTTTGCAGATAAGTCCTATAATTCATGCTCAAAATTTTAGAAGTTTTGAAATAATTTTTCAATCTTTAAAACTAATAATGAATCTTTTAGTTGCCACAATTTGCTGAAACACCGTCAAAGCATTCAAAAAGCTTAAAAACTCACCCAAAACTCATCCATAACTTCTCGAACACAACTCAAATATGCTACTAGCTTGAAAATAATATTTTGGATTCAATGGAATCAACAGAATTTGAATTCGATGTCTCATTGACCTGGAACTCAAAAAATCGCAACTAAACTAACTTATGCCTCGTAAATACCAAAATAAGCTCGAGACTTTCAAAAATTACAAAGAAGCCCTTCATAGAGTTAGAATCACCTCCCGGAATTATTGGAACCATCAGAAATCAAATCCGGACACCTGAACCCCAAATGTTGATCAAAGTCAAGCTTGGATCGAACTTTAACTCAATTTCCAACTTTGGACCTAAATTCCATGTTTCAATTCCAAAATCTGATTTCCACAACTCTCCTAGACCAATTTCCATATTCTAGAACTGATGGAATCGGCGGAATTTCATTTCGAGACTCAAAACTCCAAATGAATCTGAAACTCAATATTTGACAACTTAAATCTTTTACAACTCATTTCTCTAGCAAAACCTCAACTTTTCACAAGATTTCCAAAAACCAATTCTCAAACTCAATCTAAAATGACTCGGAGCAACTGACAAGAAGGGTAAAATAGTAATTTTATCAAAATATCAAAAATGACTTTCAGGGTCATTACAAGCCCAACCCAGCCTTAAGCGGGCTACGAGTTGGGACGGATTGATCCTTCAATCAAACAATGGACAACATTGGCCTCTTAGAAAAACTATCGAACATTCATTAACAGAACACAAATACGTAAAAAATTCACATGTCCATGAGTTTGACAAACTTTAGTGGAATAGTTACAAAATAATAGAACATACAAGATACAACAGTCAACAATCATAAGATATATCATAAAAACATACGTTATATAATTATTTTTTCATAAACTAAACAAGAAAAAAGAAATTAGGCATAAACACAAAAGTAAAGGAGGTCAAAGATTCATAGTTATAATAACTTTAATTGCCTATTTGCTGAAGATTTGATAAAATAAAACACTACTTAAAATATATATAATAAATATTTTTAAAATTCATGACCCACAAGCTGGCCTCCGAGGCTCGCGAGTTCAGCCCATAAGGCTGGCGGGGCAAATGAGGCTGGCTAAAAAGCCTCGTTTCTAAATAGGCTGAAATTTTTTAGCCCAACCTCACTTAATTCAAAGATTGGGTTGGGTCGGCCTCACGGGCCAAGCCCATTTTGACAGTTCTAGTTGCAATAATGGACCTTATTCAGACTATTAAATCTGAAACCTCAATTAGTCTAGAAAAAACATAAGTCTAACTGAAACATAAATCGGGCAAAAATAAAGACAGTACTATAAACATCATTAAAGGCACTAGCCTGTACAATAACAAAAAGGTCATCAACACTCTATCATCCTCCTTCTCAACCTTAAATTTTGAATTCCCTGTACTTGTAGCTGGTTGGTACTAATTGCATCTTTTTCCTTCCAAGTTAATTCAATTGGTCATATGAAAAAGTTTGTAGGTTCACTAACATCGGATTTTTCACCTCTTAAAACTTATTGATCTAGTCTCAATTGATTCTATTGGTTCTCCCTCTTTCTCAGTCTTGCTAAATAAGCTTCTTTAGAAACTGTTCTTGACCTTAGATGAGGGTCTTCATCATCTTCCTCAGCTTTTGAAATATAGCTGCTAGAAGCATACTCAAATTCATGTTGATTTTCTTGTATTGATTAGGAGGTTGTTAAATTGATGTCTTCCTCAAAATGTTCCTCTTCATCAATCTGTTCTCTCCTAGGTTATCTATTTTTTTCCTAGCATTGTCCTTAGCAACTTGTTTTTCTACTTAGTAGTTTGTTTTCCTTGCTTAGTAGCTTGTTTTTCATCCTTTGCATTCTTTATTCGTAACACAAATTAAGATGTAAATAAATAGAAGTGGATTATGATTAAGAAGTAATAAATAGATGAAATATAAATATTATATTTTGACAACCTCTTGATATGATTTTGTTCTGCAGAAGTACTACATGTCATTACTTTACCTTTTCTTGATTGCTTCCATTCACCTTGCCTCTTAACTGCTTCATTCTTTTCTCTATTCCTGATAATGAGGGGTGGAAAAATCAAACCCAACTCGCCCAATCTATTTAAGTTTGGTTTGGTTATTGATCCGTCCATTCATTAATTCAGCCTATTTCAATCCAACTCATTTTAACCTATTAAAAATTGGATTGATATGTAACCCAAATTGGCTCATGAGAAATTTAATTAAAATATTTTTAAAAAACTTTTTTTTTTCAATTTGGTATGTTATATATAGCCATAATAAAGAAAAAAATAATTTTATTAGATACCAAAATAGCTTAAAAGAATAAATAAAATAATTAAGTTTAGTAAAAATTGAGTTGGGTTGGATCTTGACCCGTTATATAACTCATTACCTAATTTATTTTGACCCAAATAAATTTGGGTTGGGTTGTGCCTTGATCCAATTATTGTCTTAACCCATTATGACCCGTCCAAACTAGACTCAACCCGCCCAATTTCCACCCCTACTGATAGCCTTAGGTCTGCCAACAAACTTGATCATTTTTGGCGGTACAATGGCTTGTGAAGGGTCAACTTTCCAGAATGGTTCTCCACAATGCCTCCTTACTGTAATACAAAGAAATTTCAATCTTAGATTTCATTTTCTTGTACTCCATGGTCTTGATTACATGTGGACATATAATTCTCGTTAGATCATATGTCCTGCATGTGCAGTTTTTCTCTTAGATTGACAATGTGTCTATCTACAGCTTCAGTGACTTCATAGCCATTGTCTTCATTGTCACTCACCTTACAAACTTTGGATATCTTTAAATGCTCATGATTATACAATAATTCATTTTTGGGACTAAACCCATCATTCTTTCACTTCATCACATAATCATCTTTTTGTGCCAATCTTTTCATTATTTTGACTGTAATGTCTTTCAACATTCCAATAATTGACTTGTATCTTGCTTCAAATATCCAAGCATCGAAGAACTCTATAAAAGTTTTGTCCACAACTTGATTTTTGCATATCGTATCAAAATAAGCTCTGCACATGCTTTGGGAGGATACATGTTCAATATATCCTGTCCAACCTCTTCATCAACTTTCTTAATCTCTTTAGATTGGTCTTCAAACTCCTCTGAAAATGAGGATCATGCAACCCACCACAACAACTTCTTCAGCTCACCTTTACCCTATCTTTTGCATCAATTTGCCTTAGAATGTCTTGCACAATATATTTAATGTGCTTCAGGTAAAACTATCCTTACAACATCAAGCAGACCCTAAATATCAAATGAAAATAACAAAAAACAAATGCAGGAATCAGTTCATTTGTCCACCAGTAGCATTAAATGAATTGCAACTCAGTAGTATAAGTATTTAATAATACCTTTTGCATATCTAATATGTATGTCACTCCTTCACCATTTTGAAGATCAAGCGAATGTTGCAACTGTTGTATGAACTAAGTCCAAGTCATTTTAGTTTTTTTGTCTACCACAGGCCAAGTTAAAGGGTAGAAATAGTTCATATTGTCTTAACCAACAACAATCAATACTTGTCCCTTAGCTTTTCCTTTAAGAAATGCACCATCTAACCCAATAAATGGTCTTAACCCTATCTTGAAATTCAGTTTCAATGCCTTGAAGCAGATATACATCGTAAGAAATTCTCTAACCATTAGATAGTGCCTCCTCAAACAAGATAATCACAATATCAGATCCTGAATTGCACTCCTCAATTCTGTTGCATAAGCCTCTAATTTATTATAAGAGTCTGTAAAACTACCATCTAGAGTCTCTAGTATCTCCCTTTTAACTTTCTTGTACTTGGCTTCACTTATATTTAACTCAAACGCTCTATGTAAATCGGCCTTCATCTCTTTGACCTTGTGCATAGGGTCACTTTGCAATTTCACCTTAAAATATCGAGCTATTGTTGTATAATTAATTAGTTGTCATATGTTGTTCCACATTCTGTATGATCTACTAGTGTTTTGACACTAAATTCAGGAGTGGCTGATCCCTAGAAATCGGACATAGAAATGGACAACCTTCAGGACATTATAAACTATTATGTATTAGAAAATGTTAAGTGTTAAAGATAAGTCAAAAAAAAAGAGTTCACAAGTCACATTATTTAAGTTAAGGGAACACTACTACATAACATATAAGCTAAGTAAAATAGTTAGTTAGTTAGTACTCACATTAGGAAAAAAAATAAGAAATGGACAGTGATATTAAATTAAAAGTATTCACATTACTAACTTAAAGTTAGTCAACAGCATACTAGATAAACACTGTTAAGTATTTAAGTTAAGGAAACACTACTTCATAACAGATAACCTAAGTGAAATAGTTAAGTATTATAACATAAAGCTAATTAGTTAATTAATTAGTACTCACATTAGGAAAAAAAATAAAAAATGAATAGTGGCAGTGATATTAAAGTTAAGTATTAACATTACTAAGTGTTAAGCATTAAAGTTAAGTCAGCAGTCTACAATATTAACTATTAAATATTGAAAAATATTAAGTGTTAAAGATAAGTCAAACAGAGAAAATTTAACAAAGCAGATTATTTAAGTTAGTATAGTTAGTTAGTACTCACATTAGAAAAAAAAAAGTACTTAAGTTAATGAAACACTACTACATAGCAAATAAGCTAAATGAAATAGTTAAGTATTAAAGTATAAGTTAGTTATTACTCATTAGGAAAAATAAATAAAAAATAGATAGTGGCAGTGGTATTAAGGTTAAGTATTAACATTACTAAGATAAGCATTAAAGTTAAGCCAACAGCTTACTTGATTAACTATTAAGTATTTAAAAATGTTAAGTGTTAAAGATAAGTCAAACACAGAAGAGTTAACAAGTCATATTATTTAAGTTAAGAGAACACTACTACAACAGTCTACTAGATTAACTATTAAGTATTAAAAAATATTAAGTGTTAACGATAAGTGGCAGAATGACCTAGAAGACTCTTGTACTTGGCTTCATTTGTCATCTTAACTCTTCTACTCACGACTTTGTCAACTGAACATTTAAAGTTATTAAAACACATTATTTTAAACCCCTTTGACCATTGACTAAATTTATGTGATTTTTTTTATTGAATCAGGTAAAAAGCATGAGTACACGTGTTTAAAAGCAAGTGAAGACAAGTTGGTCGAAGCATCTTCATCTTTAGAAAAAACCCTAGCCGTCACATATTCTCTCCCCCCTCTTAAACAATACTACAAAATAGCCACTGGCCGGAATGGCCGAACCAACCGGAGGACCACCTCCTCCGGTAACCCAAAATACAATCAACAAACTAAGCACACAACCTACAGTATTACATACTGAAAATTTCAAGACCAATACACAAAACCAAACATATGCCAATCTTTTCAAACCCACAAATCTGGATACAGAAACACTCACAATCCCATCAAAGCAAATCTCATACATCAACGGGGAACCATTTATTGCTTGGAAATCCAATGAGATACAACAGATGATAGAAAAGGAGAAACTACAATATGCAGTAGTTGGTAAGTTTTCATATGACAACATTGATATAAAAGAACTAAGAAAGGTAATTCCAATGCAGTGTGGAATTAAAGGAGTACCAATCATAGGACAGCTTGATGAAAGACACATTCTGATCCGTCTAAATTTTCTGGAAGACTATGTCAAAATGATGTCTACCCCTGTGTACTACATAAAAGTACATGACAGATATTGCCAAATGAGATCCTTCATATGGAATCCATGGTTTAATCCAAAGGAAGAAACTTCAAGGGCTGTAGCATGGATAAGCTTTCCTGAACTGCCTCCAAATTTCTTTGTTAAAGAGGTAGTGTTTTCCATAGCAACTGCAGTCGGAAAACCACTAACGGTAGATCTGGCAACAGCAAACAAAACAAGGCCAAGCTGCGCAAAAATCAAAGTCGAAGTTGATTTAGTAGCAACTCTACCAAAAAGGATAAACATTGCTGAAGAAGATGAATCAGGAATAGTAAAATCAAAATGGGTAAGGATAAATTATGATTACTTACCAAAATATTGCAAACACTGCAAACTCCAAGGACATGAGGAAAAGGAATGTAGAATCCTTAATCCTGAATTGGCAAAACAGTCTAGAGAAGCTGCCACAGAAACACAAAACAAAGAAGTCAATCAAGAGAAAAGGGGATGGCAAAATACTGGTAAGCAAGAATGGATGCAAAGGAGGAGCAAATACAAAAAGGATAAATCAGGGATTATAATTGGGGAAGTGAGTCCAGTACAAAAGAGCAAGGAGGTAGCAAATACCAATGCATTTGCAGTACTGGAAGATACTGCAGACAACCATGATAATACAAATAAAGAACAAATGACACAAGAAGAGACTAGAACATGGATAGAAAAGAGCTTCTATACTAATAAAAGCCCAACAAAGGACATAGAAAATAACACAAATGTCACAGAACAACCACAAGAAGACAACAGCAAATCTGGAGAAGAGATCTACAGCAGTCACACAAGAACAAGGATGGAGGATAGCTTACCTGAGGAAATACACAGTCAGTCACCAAACAAGAAAATCCACACAGCATCTACAGCTTCAAAGCTCCAACAACAGGAGGATGAACAAAAGAGTCAAAGCAGAAACCAATATAGTGCAAACAGCAGCAAGACAACAGCCACAAGCAGAGGGGAACAAATAATATCAGATGCACAAGATAACATGGTGAAATTTCAAACTCCAGATTTAAACCAAATAGAGCAAGGAAGGGAACACAATAGCCATAACAAAGAAGTGACTTCACAAGAAAATCACAGCTGGTGGGAAATGGAGAGACATATAGAAGAGCAGCAAGAAGAAAATGATAAAGCAAACAGGGAAAATGAAGAAACAACAACAAAAAAAAGAACAGAACAGGAGAGGGAAAATCAAGAGCTCAGTAAGGGGCAACATGAGCAGGGCATATTAACAATATCAAAAATGATTATGGAAAGAGGTAGCAGAGACCTAGATGAACATACCTTAGAGCACAATTTTGAAGCAGCTGTTAGAGCAGGAGATATCTCACCAAAGTATCTCCAAAAAGGAGGAGGAAAAGAAAAAAGAAAGATATCAAGAGAGACAAGTATCCCACCTGGAGGTGGAGTTCATACTAGAAGGCAGATTAATAAACTTAATAAACCATGATGAATGCTCTTATATGGAATATTAGGTCAGTCAATACCAAGAAAGCTTTTACAAGGTTGATAAAAATGAATCAAAAACATCATTTTGGATTTATTGGTTTAATGGAACCTTTTCAAGAATCAGACAGGATAGAGGAATATAGAAGAAGGCTGGATATGGAGCATGCAGTGGCTAATATATCAGGTAAGATTTGGGCTTTTGTGGATAATATTTTTGACTATCATGTAATGATGGACCATCAGCAACATTTAACCATCAAATTGAGAATTAGAGGAAGTCAAGAGGAGATGCTAATATCACTAGTGTATGCAAAGTGTACTCAAAATGAAAGACTGCAGCTATGGGACTCAATGGAAGATTTATCTTCCTCAGTAAATATTCCATGGATGATTGGGGGTGATTTCAATACAATAACCTCAGAAGATGAGAAACTGGGAGGTCTTCCAGTAACCATCAATGAAATTCTGGATTTCAGAGGGTGCATTCAGAGATGTGAAATAGCAGACTTGGGGTTTAGTGGCAGCAAATTTACCTGGTGGAATGGTCAAAATGGTGAGGATTGCATCTTCAAGAGATTGGATAGATGCTTGGGTAATCAAATGTTACAAACAAAATATGCTAGTATTGATATCAACCATCTGACCAGGAGTGGGTCAGACCATGCTCCTATGTTAATTTCTTATACAGGAGACAATAGAAGAATCAAAAAACCATTTAAGTTTTTGAACTGGTGGGTAAAGCAGGAAGGTTTTATGGAAATAATTAGACAAAACTGGACAGCTGAGTTTATGGCAAACCCTTTCATTCTTTTTCACCATAAATTGAAAAAAGTGAAAGTAGCTTTGACACAATGGAGTAAAACAACTTTCGGGAACATATTTCAGGAAATTGAAACTCTTGAAGAGATTATTAGAGTAAAGGAAAATCAATTTCAAAATTGTCCAACAGCTACTAATAGACAAGAATTGCATAAAGTCCAAGCTGATTTAAACAAATATCTACACTTAGAGGAAGAATTTTGGAAACAAAAAGCTGGAATGCAGTGGTTCCATGATGGGGATAGAAATACAAAATTTTTCCATGCACATGTACAGGGAAGAAGAAAAAAAATGCAAATCAAAAGAATTCAAGGAGAAGATGGGATTTGGATAGAAGAAGAAGGAGGAATAAGTGCTGAAGCCATCAAATACTACACTGCTCAGTTCACAAAAGAAGAAGATCCGAAGGACTATGAAATTCTGAATCACTTACCCAGAATGATCTTTGAGGAGGACAATGTGATGTTTGAAGCAGAGCCAACTGATGAAGAAGTGAAGGCAGTGGTTTTCCAACTAAATAGTGACAGTGCAGGAGGACCAGATGGTTTTACTGGGGTGTTTTATCAAACCTGTTGGGATATCATTAGACAGGATGTCACCAATATGATAAAGGCTTTCTTCAGTGGTGCAGAATTACCCAGGTTTGTCACTCATACTAATTTGGTCTTAATACCAAAGAAAGATATGGTTAATACCTTCTCTGATATGAGACCAATCAGTTTGAGCAATTTTGTGAATAAAATTTTTTCGAGGCTGTTACATGAGAGATTGGCTGCCAAAGTACCTAATATTATATCTCCCAATCAAGCTGGTTTTGTCAAAAATAGAAGTATTGTGGAGAACATACTATTGACTCAAGAAATAGTATCTGATATAAGGCTAAGAACAAAAGAAGCAAATGTTATTATAAAGCTGGATATGGAAAAAGCATATGACAGGGTATCTTGGTTGTTCTTAACTAAGGTACTCAGACACATGGGTTTCTCAGAAAAGAGCATAAACTTGGTCTATAGAATTGTCAGCAATAACTGGTACTCTGTCTTGGTTAATGGGCAACAACAAGGATTCTTCCAATCTACTAGAGGAGTAAAGCAAGGGGACCCTCTATCCCCTACTTTATTCATACTAGCAGCAGAGGTCTTAACAAGGAGCTTAAATGCACTTCATCATGATATGCAGGTTAAAGGTTTTGGCATGCCTAAATGGAGTCCAAAAATAAATCATCTTGCATATGCTGATGACATGATCATCTTTACTTCAGCAGATATGGTCTCTTTGCAAAGAATAATGAGGATTTTGAGAAAATATGAGCAGACTTCTGGCCAAAAGATTAATATGAACAAAAGTGCTGTTTATATGCATAATAAAGTGGCAGGAGACATCAGTATAATAGTGGAGATTGTCACTGGCATGAATAGAAAAGAATTTCCTTTTATGTATTTGGGATGCCCTATCTATCATTGTAGGAGAAAGAAGGAATTCTTTAATACTTTGACTCTTAAGATCATGAATAGATTACAAGGATGGAAGGGTAAAATGTTATCTTTTGGAGGAAGGGCAATACTTATTAAGCATGTACTTCAAAGCATGCCAATGCACATGCTATCAGCTGTTAATCCCCCTATTGGAATCATTAGACAAATTCACAAAATGTTTGCTCAGTTCTTCTGGAGCAACACAATTGGGGGCAGAAGTAGAAACTGGGTAGCTTGGAATAAGATGTGTGTTCCTACTACAGAAGGAGGCCTAGGTGTTAGATCATTACATGATGTGGCAGTAGCACTGTTTTGTAAGCTATGGTGGAACTTTAGGACAAAACCTTCCCTGTGGAGAGACTTTATGACCAACAAATATTGTAAGAAAGAGCATGCTATAGTGGTGCAATGGAAACAAGGGTCACAGACTTGGAAAAGAATGCTAGAAGCCAGGGACCTAATAGAACACCAAATCTGGTGGCAAGTGAGGAAAGGAGATTCACTTTTCTGGCTTGACAATTGGACTGGATTGGGAGCTTTATACTATGTAAATCCAGGAAATACTTATGATGCAAGTATTCAAAATGTTAAAGAAATGATAGTGCAGGGGAGGTGGAATAGAGAAAAACTTAGAGAAGTACTTGCTAAAGATATTGTTGATCATATAATAGACAATATAACCATACCCAAGGAAGAAAGAGACTTTGATAGACCATGGTGGATTCTAGACACAAGTGGAGAATTTACAATTAAATCAACTTGGGAGTTTATTAGGCAAAGGGGACCAAAACTGGACATTTACAGGTTCATGTGGATAAAGGGTTTACCTTTTAAAATTTCCTTCTTCATGTGGAGATGCTGGAAATACAAAATTCCTACAGATGATGTTTTAAAAAAGATGAACACTAGTCTGGTTTCAAAGTGTTGGTGTTGTATAAATCCTAGAGAAGAGACTATACATCATATTTTCTTAACTTCTGAGACAGCTAAAAGGACTTGGTCCTTTTTCTGTAAGGCTGCAGGAATAAGGATGGAGGGGGTACAACTGCAACAGCTAATTGTGAAATGGTGGATGGCACCAGTTACTAACAGACTGAAACAGGTTTATGCTGCAGTGCCATCAATTATAATGTGGGAACTTTGGAAGAGAAGGAATGGTATCAAGCATGGACATAGAAAGATTAATAGTTCAGTTATATATCTAGTCACAGTTTCTATCCAAAGACTAGTGCAATATAGAAATCCCTCAATTAGAACTATCCCCCCTGGATGGAAAAATCTGATCCAAATGCTAGAGGGAGGCAAGGCAAGAGTGAAGGTAACAAAAGTTAGATGGAATCTACCTCCACATGGGTGGTATGCTTGCAACACAGATGGTGCATCCAGAGGCAACCCAGGGAGGAGTGCATATGGCTACTGTGTGAGAGATGCAGAAGGGAACTTAATATATGCTAAGAGTGAGGAAATTGGCTATGCCACCAGTATAGAAGCAGAAATTGTGGCTCTTTTGGAAGCATTGAAGTACTGTAAAGAGCAGGGACTAAATAAAATCATTTTCCAGACAGATTCCCAAGCTATTCAAAAAATTTTGAATGGAGAATGGAAACCTCCATGGAATATTGCAGGTTGGGTAGATGAAGTGGAGGAATACAAGAGAAATTTGGATGTCATTTTCAAACATACCCTAAGGGAAGCAAATAAACTGGCAGATGCTTTAGCAAATTATGCCATAGATGAGGGTCCCCTGCGGGCTTATTTGTTTGAGGAGTTGAATGCACAGATGAGAAGAATCCTAAATAGTGACAAGAGTCAAATTCCGTATCTAAGAATTAAGAAATGTTGAAGGAAAGGGAGGAAAAAGGAAATGGGAAAGTGGAGACACAGAAAAGGAGAATGAGTTGATGTCTTTACTAATCGTTTGTTCATTTTGCAGGTCTACAAACTACACGTAGTTGAATCAAAGGCAAAGAAGGCATCTCACAACTTTCAGAAAACACACAAAAGCAACAAGATCAACAGAGGAGTACAATACACACCAAAAACAAACAACAACAAATGAGAATCAGAGAAAACCACACTGAGTTTCTTCATCATCTTCAACAATAAGGGGAGAAGAGCACAAAGACGGAATAAGAAGGAAGACAAGGAAAGGTCCACCTTTAAAATAAAAATCGAGGCAACAAACACACATGCAGAGCAATCGGATGTGAATCAGAAAGAATCCATCAAATCTAATGGTCTCCTCATCATCGTCAACACTAAGAGGAGAAGAGCACAAATTATTCAAGGCAACAAACACACATACAGAGCAAACAAGCGGGTGTGAATCAGAAGGAAACCATCATAGCAAATTTTTGGCCTCTTCATCATCTTCACAAGAACAGCAGAAATGGCAAGGAACGTCGAAGAAGAAGACGAAAATGGCCATCTCCTGACTATTCAAGGCAACAAACACACATACAGAGCAAACAAGATGGTGTGAATCAGAAGGAAACCATCATAGCAACATATTTTGGCCTCTTCATCATCTTCACAAGAACAGCAAGAATGGCAAAAAGGAGCGAAGAAGCAGATGAAAATGTTCATCTACTGACTATTCAAGGCAACAAACACACATACAGAGCAAACAAACGGGTGAGAATCAGAAGGAAACCAATTTTGGCCTCTTCATCATCTTCAATGGCAAAGAAGATCGAAGAAGAAGAGTAATTAGGGCTCAAAAGGGAAAGTGTGTGTAGGGTAAATGGTACCCAAAATTTATCTTTTACCTCTTTTACAAATGAATAAAAGAAAACAATATTTACCAAAAAAAAAAAAAAAATATTGCCTCTTCTAATTTAAAAAAAAAAAAAAAAAAAAAAGCAAGTGAAGACAATTATTTTAATTTAAAAAAATATTGAAGTTAAAAGAAAAAATATAGCAATTAAAAAAAATTCTCATCGCCAATCTACTGTACGCTTCTTCTTCTTCCTCATAATTTCTGCCCAACCCCCACCACCAACACACACAGTTCTTATATCTCTTCCCATACTCTTACACACAATTCTTCTTCTATCTCTTTCCATATTTTTCCGATCATTCGAAAGTTCTAGTATAATTGGGAAAAATGATATTTATTTAGATTTGAATAAATGAAGAAGGACAAAAAAGGGAGATTCTTGATTGTGAAATAGAGGCAGATTTTAGATAGGTTTTGAAAAACATATGTTTATACTTTCAAAATTCAACGTAATTTTATATAGAGCATTTTGGATGAGTTTTGCTATAATGACCCATCTTTTGATCTTCTGCTTTTTTTGTTTCATCCTCCATTTTAGTCATTTTCTTACCATCATTAAATCACAAAAGTTATAATAAAATACCATAACAAAGCTTTACTTGTCTCTAATTCCTTTACAATACAAAAAAATACAAGGAAAGAAAAATAATAAAGAAGATAAGATAAGATCTAAATAACAAAATAGATGAAAGATCTGGAAAGAGAAGAAAAATTAGAAAGAAATCAAAAAAGAAAGGGCCTTGGAGATGAGTTTGAGATTTCTTTAAAAAATATATATATTGTTTGTAAAAACGAAAAAAGATGTGACAATTTATATCTGATGTGGATAGTGATATGTCATTCACATCAGCGCGATTGAGAGACACACATGATCAGAGAGGTTTAAAATAATGTGTTTTAATAACTTTAAGTATTTAGTTGGCAAAGTCGTGAGAAGAAGGATTCAGGTGACAAACGGAGCGAAGTACAGGAGTCTCCCAGGTTATTCCGCCAACATAAGTCAAACAAAGAAGAGTTAGCAAGTCATATTATTTAAATTAAGGGAACACTGCTACATAACAGATAAGCTAAGTAAAATAGCTAAATATTACAGAATAAATTTAGTTAGTTAGTCATATTAGAAAAAAGAAGAAAAAATGGAAATGGAAATCATGAGTTATGGACCTACCTAGGAAGAGTGACTGGTTTTTAAAAATTTAAGGCAACTTGACAGATTTTTAAGTGGGAATTATAAATTATGGACGTATCTAACTTTAAAGGATGACAATTAGACAAACATGACACAAATAGACAAAACAAGAAGATAAAGAAATTAATAAATCTTTGAAAACGACAATAAACGAGCAATAAATATGAAATATTGAATAAAGAACATTTCTTTAACACAAAGGTGCACAATCTCTAACAAACTCTTTGAAAATGACATAAAGTAAAACCCTGAATATCTGTGAACGAACCCCTAAAAATCACTATAAAATATAAATTCTAGACAAATATTATACATATTTGTGAAAATCGAAACTCAACACCATCGACCTTACACACTACAAATGACAAATATAAATAAAAAATCAACCATAAACAAGACAAAGAAAATGTGAGTTGACTGAGAAACCGTGGTACATATGATCAGAGGTTGAATTTGTTTGACCGGGAGAGATTGAATGAAGAAGAACACCGACAAACGAAGAAAAACACCGACGACCTAGAATTTTGGAGTTCTTTGTATATCAAGAGTGAGTAGAGAGAATTTGAGGGTGATTTGGTTTGGGTATATTATTTAGGGTGTTAGTTAGTGGGTGGGATGGTTATTTGGGTGGGTCTTTTTTTAATTCAATTTTTTTTGGGTTAAATTTACGTCAAAAATCGGGTAGATGTACAAGATGAGGACATGTGTCCACACGTGTCCGTCCGTTAGTGTGAACCATACAAAAGCTCCACTTTTTGGATATTATTGGCTTTGATGTATCAATAATATAACGAAGGATATATGAATATCATTTTTAAAAGTTCGGGGGGTATATTTGTCCTTTTACCCAATTAACTTTATCCTCCATTATGTTTTTATCCTCAAATTATTCAACAATGACATATCTAGTGTAGTCCATAAAGTCGGCTCTAATGAGGGTAAAGTAGTCTCTACATTCACATTTGAGATAGAGAGACTATTTTCGATACATCATCGACTTAAAATAAAAATAGTCTAGAAAATGATATAGTGAAAGTATAAGAGACAATAAATAGTGACAAAAACAATAGATAGTATCAAAATAAGGGAAAATTATGCGGATAAGTAAATATATATTAGTTAATTATTTAAGAGAAAATTACGCGGATAAGCAAACATATATTAGTTAATTTGTTAACATAACTACATTTTAATTGAATTACCACTCGCCACTAACTTACAATCATAATTATGTGGCCCACGTCCAGAATTTGTATAATTCGGTTCCCAATTGTATATATCGAAATTTGCATAATTCAGTTCCTAATTGTATAAATGCAAAATTTTCCTAATTGTATAATTCATAATTTGTATATGATTACCCTAGCTTGTATATAATTATCATGTTGATATATTTGATTTGTACAAGTTCTAAAAAAATTCTAAATATATAAATACAAATTTCGTATATATTTACTCTGTTTGTATATTAACAAGTGAATTATACAAATAAAAATATTCATAGCAAACGAAACTATAGTTATGAAGCGTAATTAGGCAAAATATAGCTAAGAAGTATAATTAAGATACTTATAATAGAGTTCGGAGCTGAAAGAGCAATTTTTTTTGCAAAAATTCCAAAAAGGTGATTAATTTTAGGATGAAACTAAAAGGGCAAAAACGCACCCTGGGTGTGACTTTGCCTTTGTCAGTTGACCTCTGTCAGACAAACGTTAAAGGAAGTCGCATTGCAGGATGCGACTTACAAGTCGCACCACAGCCTGACTTACAAGTCGCATCTTGCCATGCGACTTCCTTTAAATCGTGGGCCCACATGACTCTTCCTACCCTCACCCCCTACACCATCCCCAACCCCCACCCCATTGTCCTTTTAGTTTTATCCTAAAATTAATCACCGTTTAAAATTTTTGCAAAAACAAATTGTCCTTTCGGCTCCAAATTCCCAATATATATATAACATAGTGCCATTTTTATCTGATCACCAATCAATAAATTGATATTAGTGTAAAAATTTGTGAATTAATACAATTTTAATTTGTAATAGCATATTAGTTACCATTTTTATCTAATCACTAATTAATGATAATTGATATTAGTGTAAAGATTTTTACTTTAATGCAATTTTAATCAATAATAGAATATTAGTTACCATATTTATCAGATCACTAATTAATGATATACTTAATAACAAGTGACCAAATTATGTAAATATTTTTTTAAAAGGTGGAGAATATTTAAGGTAGTATAAATTGGTAAAAATGAGTATTTGTTAAAATTTTAAAATGTAATCCCTAAATTATAAAAAGAGTTTTTGGGTTGGGGGCTGGGGTGGGGGTTGGGGATGGTGGGGGTGGGATGAGGGTAGGAAGAGGTGCGTGGGCCCACGATTTAAAGAAAGCCGCATGGCAAGATGCGACTTGTAAGTTGCAGGTTATAGTCACCTCCTGTCATGCGATTTCCTTTAACGTTTGAATGACGGACGTCAACTGACAAAGAAAAAATCGTACCCTAAGGTGCGTTTTTACCCTTTTAGTTTCATCCTAAAATTAATCACCATTTTAGAATTTTTACAAAAAAATTGCCCTTTCGACTCCAGACTCACTTATAATAGCTATTTGTAAAATTTCTCTCAAAATAATACTATAACAAAAATAATACTACAATCAAACTACAACTTGCTATTTAGGTCAACCAAAAGTCAAGTCACCTCACAAACAACAACATATCTAGTGAAATTCTACAGGTGGGGTATGGGGAGGGTAGGATGTACGCAGACCTTATCACTACCTCATAAAAATATAGAGATTGTTTTAAAAAGACCATCGGCTCAAAATTCATAGTCCCAAGTAAGAGAGAAAAATAATATATATAGCATACTGACAAAAAAAAAAGCGATGCAAATTTTACAAGACAAGAACCATAATGATAGCAAAGTAATGTGATAATAAAAGGCAATAACAACACAACTAAAAAGGCACGCCTAGACCTACAACAACCCTAAACCTGACACACGGCAAGAGACCATTCTATCCCAGCCTTCTACCCTAATCCGCGACCTCTACTCCTTTCTATCTAAGGCCATGTCCTCGGTAATATAGAGTAGTGCCATATCTTGTATAATCACCTTTCCCTAATACTTTTTTGGTCTACCCCTATCCATCCGCATAACCCCCAAATCCAACCGCTCACACCTCTTAACTAGGGCATCGACACCCCTCCTTTGCACATGCTCAAACTATCTCAGTCTCGCTTCTCTCATCTTGTCTTCCACAGAAGCCACTCCACCTTCTCCCGAATAACCTCATTCCTAATCTTATGACTCCTAGTGTGTCCACACATCTATCTCGGCATCCTCATCTCTGCAACACGCATCTTCTGGACATAAGAGTTCTTTACTGGCCAACACTCCACTCCATATAACAGCGCCAGTGTAACCATCTTTTTGTAGAATTTGCCTTTAAGTTTAGGTGATACTTTCTTATCACACAAGATTCTACAGGCGAGCCTCCATTTCATCCACGCTGCCCCAATGAGATGTGTGATATCATCGTCGATATCCCCACTACTCTAGATGATGGATCCAAGATATTTAAAGCTTTCTGTCTTGGGATAGGTTGAGTGAAAAGCCTCACTTTCATGCCTTCTTCATCCATCGCAATACTAAATTTGCACTCCAAGTATTCTGTTTTGGTCCTGATCAATCTGAACTCTTTAGACTTCAGCGTTTGTCTCCAAACCTCCAACCTATCATTAACTTTGTCCCAAGTCTCATTAATCAAAACTATATCGTCCACAAATAGCATACATCATGGAACCTCCTCTTGAATAGACCATGTCAACTTATCCATCACCAAGGCAAAAAGAAAAGGACTCAGCATAGATCCATGATGTAGTCCTATCTCAATAGGAAAATGCTCTAAGTCACCTCTCACCATTCTAACCCGAGTCTTGGCTCCAACATACATATCTTTTATCGCCCTAATATACACCATCGGGAAACTTTAGCCTCCAGACACCTCTGGAGAACATCCCTCAGAACTTTGTCATAAGCCTTTTCAAGGTCAATGAACACCATATGAAGATCTCCTTTTCTTTCTCTAAATTTCTCCACTAGTTTCCGCATAAGATGGATTGCTTTAGTAGCCGACCGCCCCGGCATGAATCCGAACTGATTCTTTGAGATTGGCACTCCTCTCTTCACCCTCATCTCCACCACTCTATCCCAAATCTTCATAGTATGGCTTAGCAATTTGATATCCCTATAATTATTACAATTTTGAATATTACCATTGTTCTTGTACAATAAAACAATAGTACTTCACCTCCATTCATCGGGCATCTTAGCATACTTCAAAATAATATTAAACGGCTTAGTCAACCACTCCAAACTTGTCTTATCGGTGCTCTTCCAAAAATCTATTGGAATCTCATCAGGCCCGATCGCTTTCCCTCTCCCCATTTTGCTAATAATACGTCTAACCTCCACAGTCCTAAAACATTTGCAGTACCCAAAGTGTCGAAAACTACCAGACTATGCCAAATCACCCAGCCAAGTCACCTCACCAAACTAGTATTTCTAAAACAAAGCAAAAAAAAGCCTTTCATATTTCCTCCATTACAATTTCTTCACATCAAAAATACAAATGGAGTCACAAGCCAATCTAACATGTCAAAATCTCCCTACCATCTTCTCCTCTTTCGTCGATACATTCGTCGATTTCTCTGTCAGTGGTGGCCTTTTCTTACCGCCGCCAATAACCCCAAAACCCCAAAATCCATTACAAACAATCTTCCCTTCTCCTACCCGTTTAATTGCTATAGGTGATCTCCATGGTGATTTTCAAAAATCGAAAGAATCCTTCAAACTTGCTGGATTAATTGATGACCATGATAAATGGTGTGGTGGGTTCACTACAGTTGTACAAATAGGTGATGTGTTAGACCGTGGTGGAGAAGAGTTGAAGATTCTTTATTTTCTTGAAAAATTGAAAAGGGAAGCTGCAAAGGTAAATGGCAATTTAATTACTATGAATGGTAATCATGAAATTATGAATGTTGATGGTGATTTTAGGTATGTTACTAAAGAGGGTCTTAAAGAATTTCAAGATTGGGCTATGTGGTACTGTGTAGGGAATGATATGAAAAAGTTATGTAATGGGTTGGGAGAAAAAGGGTGTGTTAAAGATCTATTCGAGGGAATACCCTTTGAATTTCGCGGTGTTAAACCGGAGTATTTTGATGGGATTAGAATCCGTATTGCAGCATTAAGGCCAAAGGGGCCTATTTCGGAAAGGTTTTTATCGAGGAATCAAACGGTTGTTGTGGTTGGTGATTCAGTGTTTGTACATGGTGGGCTTTTGCCTAAACATGTGGATTATGGATTCGAGAATGTGAATGAGGAAGTGAGGGATTGGATTTGTGGGTTGAAGGGAAGAGTTTCAAGGGATTTGGTGAGGGGAAAGGATTCTATTGTTTGGTTGAGGAAGTTTTCGAATGAGTTAGCGAAGGATTGTGATTGTTCTACTCTTGAACATGTGCTTGCTACTATTCCTGGAGCGAAGAGAATGATAATGGGACATACAATTCAAGAAAGTGGGATAAATGGAGTTTGTAATAACCAAGCCATAAGGATTGATGTAGGAATGTCAAAGGGATGTACTAATGGATTGCCGGAGGTTTTGGAGATTGATAGGGATAAAGGGTTGAGAATTTTGACATCGAATCCTTTGTATCAAAATGGAAAGGAAGCTTCTTTGGATGCTAAACCTAAGGATGGTCTTGGTTTCCTGCTCCCTGAACTAGGACCAAAGCAAGTCGAGGTGAAGGCATAATTGGATGATTGAACTCACGACGATCTAATCTTTCTTTTGGAATTCTTGGGGATCGTATTTCTCCATTGTTGGTATGATTCTTCTATCACTCGTAGACTAGACCATTGTGGGGTGATAAGAAAAGTATTGTTTTAAACTAGTGTATGGTTCAGTTATTGTGAATTAGATATTAGCTCAATTGAAAAATTGGTCTACGAAATATGTGATTACTCAATTTACTCATTTTTTTCAAATTTGTTCTGTGTTTCTGTATTATCACCGTTTCATTACCATAGATATGGCTATTTGCGACATAGGACCCCATGTGCGCCTGTGAAGTCCTTCTAACCACTCATAAGGCTTAAATGCATTGTTTTTATTACAATCCTTGAGGGCCCAAATTGCCTAATGACAATTTTCATTCTTTTGCTGAGTTGTTGAATCCAAAGTAGAGGACTGTTACCATTAATGACACTCTTTTTTTACTAAAAGGTGGAAGAGTTGACTGATTACTGGCAGGGGTTTAGATATACACACAGAAAAGTCGGCTTCATCTATCTCGAAAAGTCGAGATGGTGCATTGACTCCAACTCTGAAGCAATTGACGTCATTTTGGGGTTGATCAGAATTGGGATCAAACACTCTTTTAAAAGAAGATGAATACAACAACCTTTGAGCCCCAGAATGATATCTTCATGTGCAAAGTTTATTATCTTCTAACTGTGACTTTCTGAGTCTGAACTAAAATTTGTAGCAGGCTCTCAATTATTCACTGTTGGTACTTTATTGAGAATAGCAAAGTAATCCATCTATGTTGAAAACTAGCTGAAACCATTTGCCTAATTTCTCCACCATTATAAAGATGAGAAATTTATATGTAGATTAACATTGTTACTGCTCTTTAAAGAGCTAGCTTGTATGAAATTAATAAGGAAAAAAAGTACATGAAGTCCACATGACAAAAGAAAGGTTCCGTTAGAAAGGGAAGGGAAAGTTAACGGAGGGGTGATATTGGTTACGTTTGGGAAACTTAAAAGGATGTTGCCAGTTAAGTGGGATAGTATAAGTATGTAATGGAATTAGGGTGAAACAATAGGGATGATTGTGGTCAAAAACTCGAAAAGAAGTCTTAAATAACTTAAGATCTCTTTTTATTCTAACACTTTTGTATTTCTCCCGAACCAAATGGATCAAGAATTAGAGACGGACTTCCTCCATCTTTCTCCTTCCCTGCCATTTTGAAGTTAGCTGGAGCTGATCCTGACTGATCAAGATATGTGGAAAAAACTCTCCTTTTTAACAGGTTTTAAACAAGTTCCTCTGTACATTCACCACTGAAGTTAGGAAATTAGGGGAAATTATAAAGTGTAAGAATGATGTTACCTTTCTCAAAAAAAACCAAGAGGTGTAAAAATTTATTCCTAGTGACATTCTTGAACTCACCTTCTGAATATAGTTTGCCAAGTCCATCTTGACTTTTATTTAGAGCTGCACTCTTGTAACACTGCATGGGAGCTTTCTCCATGAGAGCTTCACAGCACCAATAATCTTGCCAAAATCTGCCACTTCACCTTGAAATACTTGTCCTAAGTAATGCTGATGAATATATAAATATGCCATTGACTCGAAGTATCAAATCTACAGCTTGTTATTTGATTTAGCCTTAAGGGTAGTTTATTAATTATTGGTTTTGCTAATTATTTTGATTTGTTTAAATATGATGGTGAAACTATCTATGATAAAAAAATTATAGTAGTAAAACTAATGTTAGTCGTTAGATTGAATAAATTTTTAATATAGTCTAAGGATAGTATTGATGACAAATCTTGTCCAATTTGAACCAAACGTGTTTAAATTGTATTGTCTATCTGGATTTTGATACAAATTAGATAGAAAATACGATAATTCAGTGATTAATCAATGTATTGCTATTCCTGCATTATATCCAAGTATAACTTCAACCTGAAGATCCCATGTTCAATTCCAAGTTACACATTTGGTGTGAGTTGATCTGCTCAAGGCTTAGTAGGCACAATTATCTTGGCAACTTGTGCCTATGAGTCAAGGTGCGCGCATATGTTGACGATGACACTATTGCTATCCAAAAAAAATAATTCAAGAATAACTTGTCCACTAACCAAATGACTCCTAAGAACAAAAATATATCTGGCCTTTGCTGTGCAAGTTACAGATGACTGCTGCGGTTTCCAGTCTATTTCAGGCATGATTATGTGTCGGGTCTTAGATGACATATGTAACTAGGCATATGTGAGCATAGTTAGTGTCAAACACTTGTGTTTGTAGTTATCCCATCCAGAAAGTATCTATTACCAAGTGACATGAAGGATGTTTTTGTAGGATCAAGAATCTTCTGAGTCACAATATTGTAATACTCCTGCTCTTTAAACTGAGTACAACTTAAAATGACAACAATCAAATTAGTCGTTGCCATGAAATTTTAGAAAAATATGATGTAATGGATTACTAGAGTTTTAAAACTATACATTACTTATTTGTCCCAGGATTAGTGAGGTTTATGCTTTACGCAAATGTCCCTTTTTAGGATGTAATTTAGATTTTATCTCTATTTAAAAAAGTTATGCGAATATAGCATTTTTTCGGACTATGAGCTCGTTTGGATGGGCTTTAAGTTGGTCAAAACCAACTTAAAGCCCCTTTTTAGCTTTTGGACGTGTTTGCCTAATGTTAACTTTAAGCCATAAAGTTCTTAAAGTCAGTCAAAAATGAAAAGTTAGGATTTCTAACTTTTTTTTTCTAAGTGCTTAAAGTCATTTTCTTTGACCATGGAAATTACTTTTATATCCCTTATATTTTAACTAAATTCCCAAACTACCCTTTTTATTCTTTTAACCCTAAAATTCACATCATTTTCCTCATTTAAGCACTTTTATCCAAACACTCAACTGCTTATTTATAAAATAACTTTCAGCACTTCAAAGTTCTAAAAGCACTTCATACATAAAAGTTATTTTTTTTAAGCTCATTCAAACGAGCTCTATGTTAGATTCAGTTCTAGTGTTATTAGACTATCGTATAGGGTTTGCAATAATTTATCAATTTTTAGATTGTGGTATGATGTTTTTTAATAAAAATTTTAATTTGTTAGAAAGAGATTTTTAGACCATAATTTAAATATCCATAAATTACAAGAGAAATGAAAAGAGGGTCATTTACAAAACAGTTCCCAGAAAGTGACACTCACGATGGAATTTATTTACGCAGAGAGGCCTAAGATGCCCCTCAACTATTTTAATTGGTATAAAACTACTTTTTGTCACCTTTCGTCCCTCAAATATCCCTAACTTCAATATTTTGGCTCAAAAAATACCTTTATTTCTAATGGGCAACACTCAAAAGGTGGATGGAGGGAATATTGTAGTAGATCTCATAATTTAAGGGCATTTTAGGCCCTTCTCCGTTAAAATGATTTGATATTACTTACACCTTGTTTGGATGGTCATTATCCGTCATATTTTATTGTATTGTTAGTTTAAATACAATGTTTGTTTTGATTTTTACTTTAATTTTATCGTATCGTATCGTTTAAATCCATTGCTAGGTAATAACGAAAAGTCTCATTTTGTATAAAGACCAATTTGATTTGATCGCGTTGTTACCTTCATATTTTTATTCTCATTTTTTCCTTTATATTATTTTAAAATTTTATTTTATCCTTTACCCTACTTTTTTCATAGTAGCTCTATCCCCTTACACTGTTTGTCATATAAGTTTATCATTTCAAATTGTTAATATGCGACATTATGTAAGGACGGAGAACGATATAATCTATCTTCATTAAAACAATACAATATAACACAATACAATACGATACGATACATTATGAAACAATACGCAAGAACCATCCAAACAAAGTGTTAATATATGGGCTCATATATGATCCACATTCCAGTGGGCTCAAAAACTTCCAATTCAGAACTGTAGGCCCATTTTGAACTAGGTTAGGGTTAGTCTTTCAATTCTTCCTGCCTATAAATTCGAGCGTCTTTATCATCTTCTCCAATCATCAACTCTCAGAGCTACATTACTTCTAATTTATCTTCCTGCATTTTATTTTTTTTGAATTTGTTTTGTGTTATACTATTTATTATTATGAAGTGAAAAAGCCAATTAGCAGAGCAAGTGCGTCAAACAAATAATGACGAACACTTGCATTGAAGGTTGGCAATATCAATAAGCGATTCTCCGTGCCTGTCAAATAATCTTCATTTTGATTACGGCCTCGAACAAATCGCTAAATCATCTAAAATTATTGAATTTCTTTTTTGTGTGTTTGTTTCGATAATCAATCTCTTTTCCAGAAAGAAACAATTTTTTTATTTTTGATCTTTTTTTCATACCTACTGACGATTTTATACGGGATTATATTTTTTTGTGTTATAATATCAGAATTATGGATATTGAATTGAGGTTAATGCCCCCAAAAAAAAAAATTGGAAATAAACCTCCATATTTTATTACTATAATATGGAGAGCAATAATCTTCTTAAACAGAATTTGGTATATTTTTTGTGATTGTCATTAATTTAGTAAGAACACAGCCAAATTTTGAGCTAAAAGCAATAAATTGAGCTTAACATGCATAAAAGAATTAAGATTTCTGGCCCTCTTATGAAAGGAATTATGAGCATATGAAACAATAAGCAATACTGCAATAGCATAGTTGAGACATGGTACTTAGTTGAGACATGGTACTTAGAATCACGTGTGGTCAGAAGTACTCTTGGCATAATACATCAAAGCATATCATAAGAAAATTATGCGGAAGTTGGAACATATGCATAAAAAAGGTCTTATTAGAAAGATAACATATTTATTATAACATATTTATTAAGACTAAAATTAATGTCTGAAACAAGCTTTTAACATCTGAACTAAGAGAAATAAGTTTGTCTGGATATAGCCTTCGATTACCGTTGTTTAGTAAAAGAACTAACTAAAACTACTCCATGAAGTCCCAGATTAAGGAAGATTCACCAACTGTTGACTGAGAACTATGCAACCTCATTAGTCATGAGTTTGAGAATGAGTGTCGAAATCTACATCATAAAAGAATGCAGCGCAGAGAAATTATGCGTTAGTACGTGGAATGTGTTAATGTAAGGAAATACTATCATATTCATATAAATAACATTGGACAAATAGTGAAATAGGATTTCTAAAATCATAATCATAATAAAGAAACTAAAAGAAATAGTTGGAGTTCATACATAAAAATCAATTTAAAAGGATATTCTTTCAAAAACATATACATCAAGGTGAGTCTAAATCAGTAGTCCTGCATAATCATATTCATAATATAACATACTTAAAATGAACCATATAAGGTTAACAACATATAGTAAAAAGATGCATAAACTGGAGAGCTTTTTATAATTGACATACACCATGTGAGCTCATGACGTCCAACAGCTAACCTAGTTGGGCGGACTGCCCTATACCTTGCTAGGATATAAAACCATATCATATCTATGTGGATCCACTAGTTTGTGCCTCTTAAGGCCATATGTAGTTGTCAGACAAAGCGGCGTACTCAAGTCCTACGGTGGCACGTAGTTATGAGACTTAGGGATTGCTACTAAAGGTCCACGGATGCTAACGAAAACCTTCATCCTTAAAGTCCACTTGGTGCTAAATAGTCCTCCCAAAATTACATAAATACGTATTAATGCTCATAAAAAACTGTCCATAAATCTGGATCATATGTGAGACTAAGATCAGAAGACATATCATAAATCATAAGTGAGATCAAGCACAAAAATCATATCTTGAATCATAAGTGTTGTGAGACAGTGCTCAAATATCTTTTTCATAAACATATCTTTACTTCTGTGTATATGACTTTAAACATGAGACAATTTACTCGAAATCATGCATAACCTGTATATACTCAAAAATAGCTTTCATAACTTCATAACTAATCTTGACACATGCTTGAAGAATCATAACCATATAATAAAACATATAGTTCATAGTAATTCAGTGAGATGCATGATAAATCTTTCATAATAATTCTAACTTTGCTTAAAAATCGTAGCTTGAAGAAGATTGGGTAAAATTATAGATTTAAACATAATTTATCATATAATCAAAATACTTTAAGCATGAGAGTGGAATGAATACTCTCATTGAAGCCTTACATACCTTAGTGAAAAAGTTTGATGGAGAATCTTGGGAGATGAACCCTAGTCTTGGTGTTTTTTTGAAATTCTTGAGCGTAGAAATTTTGAAGTGAATAAGAGGGTCAAATGATAAAAACTGATTTTCTATGTGTTTAAGACCTTTTGGATAACTCCCCAAGGGTTTTAGGACTAAAATACCCTCTTCAAAACTCAAAATCGGCCAAAATCACCGTTCTGTTGTCATTTGAGTGACGGACCATTGCTTGGGTGACGGGCCGTCACCCAGACCGTCATATCTGGCCCAAAAATCGACTATTCTTCCTAAGCATGACGGCTAATTCTGATGGACCGTCACAGGTCTGACGGCCGTCACTTTTTCCATCAGACACTGACAGCTTTCAGCATCTCTGGTAAAATGGTCATAACTTTTTATTCCGAACTCGGATTGATGCAAACTTGGTGTCTTTGGAAAGAAGACTCAAATAATTTTAATTGAATAGGTCATAGTCCACCTAAATCTTTATATCCTAAGAGATATGATCATTTTAAGTTGATCCTTATATAAACTTATGCAAAAACATAGTCGGTAGGAAAGCTTTGAACTTAATTTAGTGCTAGAGATTCCTTATGACCCTAACTCACATCTAATACACTTCAATTACTTAGTAATGAACCTTAACATACATATACAACTTAGAAATCTTCAGGTTCGGACCTATACACATATGGAGAATAGTTTGAATCTTTGCTTAGAAATTGCGGGGCGTTACAATATCTCCCCCTTGGGATCATTCGTCCTCGAGTGAAGATCAAAGCTAGAATAGACATATGAATAGAGTAAACCAAGATTTATTTGGATACTTGAGTTGTATATAATAGCATAAACTAATTTATACAAACAATGAAGGTCTACCAATCAACAATAAGAAATGTAGAAGCATGAGCTAAGAGCGTATGAAACAACTAGGCGTGAAGGACATAAACAAGGTCGTGAACTTGGCTTCTATTAGTCTCTATAATACTTGGAAAGGTAACTCTTTTATCATTCAAGGGGAAGGAATCATAGGCATAATTTATGTGAGTCACCGAAATAGTTTCATAAAGTATGAACGATATAGATTTGAAAATGGACGACCACACGCCATCTGAAGCATTTTGACATAAGATACGAGTACAATAGGCATGAGGTATGAATAGGTCTACTGTGCCTTAAGCAATATCGTTGACTTTTAAGCTTAGAAACACTTCCCAACCACGCTTATTCTCTTGAATACTACCCTTCATCAGCTGCAATTTATAACCCTTGAGGGTACATGTGACTACTTCTACTCAATTTTGAGTCTAACTACATGTTCAAACCTAAATCAGAGTCACAAGGTGCCACACGTAAGATGAATGTACTAATCTTATGTTTCTATAGGAAATTCCATCTCAAGAATACTACTTCTTACCACTTTATTCAACTAACCTCAAGTTCAAATCAAGAAGCTTCAAGTGCATAATGTATTCATCCGTATGTTTTCAACATACTATTCAAGCCTATCACTATAACCACTTCATGGACTTCAAGGTAAATAACTCATCTAACAGTATTTTTCTTTCCTAATGTCTTTACAAGCGAAAATTTTCAAGGACTACACCAAAAGACATACCAAGACCTTTCTTCTAATTGATACAATAGATCGTTGACCTCCCTCCACTTTTATAACCTTAGGTAGAATAGCCATACCCCATTGTTCCCAGTAAAGGACAACTATCTTCTCACCTAAAATCATCATTCATCTTCTATTAAAACACTATCATAACATAGGAAGAATCACTGAAAGATTAGAATATGAGAATCTGAAATAAGAGAGAGATTATAAAATCATAGCTTATACTTATCATGATTTTGACACTCATAAATGGGGGTCTGAAGAGAAAAATATAGTAGGCATGAGTACGTCATGTACTTGAAGCATAACATACATAGAGAGTCATTCTAAGCATAGAACATGTCATAACCGTCCGTCACTACCATGGCTGAACGTAAGTAAGGTTTAGAATAAAAAAATCATAAGCAGGAGTTATTCAAGAAATTGATCTGAAAATATAGATAGCATATTGTGATTTCACTTATCACAAAAAATGTATCATGAGTTCACAAGACTAAGCATGCTGAGAAATCATGGGTTCATAAATCGTGAGTTGCATATCATAGAGCAAGAAGTCATAAATTTGTGGAGTAATATGGAGGTCGTTGTTTTGAAGCTATTTCTTTTTATTCTAGAATCTGAGAATGAATGTGAACTTGTATGAGGTGCATGAGTATGAGTCATGGGCACGATGTTAACACACAAAAGATAAGTAGAGTGTCTTAATGACTAAGATCTGAGGAATACTCTAGAGTAGAAATGAATTGTTATCTCACCATAACTCTTTTTAAAATGCATCACACTTTGATTCGCAAGACTTGATTTGGTCCTCCTCCCTATCATCTCCCCCTTAGACCAAGAACGACATTCCAAGTCCATGGGCCTATTTCATATTCTCTAAACTCAGCGATAATATATACATGAACACTTAACTTACCCGGACAAACTATAATTGGAAGATACTAGCCCCATTATAGGATATTCTTTTAAGAGCTACCACTCTTAACTTCTTTTAACTTCTATAATCATCATCACATAACATAAACTCTTATTCTAGCAAACATAACCATTTCCCATAGCACCTCATAATCTAATCTTTCTTGTTATTCTACTAACATCACACCTCTAAGTTCATATCCCTCTAAATCAATAGAGAATAAAGCTTCACTAAAAGACACAACACCGTATATCTCTAAATCCTCGATTCAACTTGTAAGAAAACCTAATAAGACATACTATACTTAGATTTCTCCACACCTAGATACTCATATATACTAACTAGGAACACATAACACTTAATAATCTTAGAATATCATGCAACCACATATTACTTTGGTTTATTTCTATCTTCCTAATGCTTAAGGATCTCATTTATCCAATGACTTAGTCACCACTCATTGTATCACCTACGGATCATATATATATATCATGTTTGCACCATGACACTTATTGAAAGTTAATAAACTTAAATTCTTACATACGCTATTTCAAGCCTACTAGATCAATTTCATAAAACTAGCATCACTAACCTAAAACTATTATTTATTTTCCATCCTAGTGATCATTCACATTTCAAACTTAACGTCTAGCACCAAGCATGCATAACAACCCAACTTTACATACTACTCTAGCTTAGCAGCTACTAGATAAAATTTGAGGAACATTAGTCCACTTAAATCTCATACGAATGATAGTCGATCTTAATCTTACCATTTATCTAATTACAATATATTAGCATATCCTTCTTTCCCTCATCACTACTACTTATCCATCCATACGTCTAAATTATATTCATAGCTCTATAAGAATGGTTCCTTTTCAAAATCACAAAGCAACACCTAGATCTATCAATCCCTAACCACTGACTTCTTCTCTACCTTCTACCACGCAAACTACTTTAACATACTACCCCTTAGTGGTTACCACCAGAAGACTTAACACCTCAATTCGAACATAATGGATACATTGCTTTTCTCTCTATGTATAAATATGCTACATTTTGATATTTCATTATCCCCACCTTCTAGCTACTACAATTCTAGATTTACACTCTTAATCTTGGATCATTCTACTACTTATAAATTATGAAATCTCAAAATCACATTATTTTTCGGGTGTTAATACTATTCAAAAATCTAGACACATGCTTTCTCCTTTCATGGATGTTCTATTTAATAAAAGATTACAGAGGAATTTGAATGCATATCATATTTTGGTTCAATAATACAATTCACATAAATAAAAATATAAGATTTTGAATTAAAGGGTTAAAGCACATTAATGGGCTCATCTCGAGCCCTTTGTGAGATATTTGAAATGCTAACGATTCTGTTTGAGAACATTTTATCGATAAGAACTGAGCTTTACTACTTCTATTACCTCGAAGATGAGAAATAGTTAGAGGTTTTAGAGAACCGCACGAATCTGCATATATTTCTTAGAAGATGGCTCTGTTGCACAATCTAGAGTATGAAAGAAGTTAAAGTATTTCCTAAATATCCCGTAGCCTCCTCCCTATAAGTGTGGCGCGCTTCGCACCCATAAAAAAGACTTTACTAGATGCATCTTTTTAGACATCCTAGGACACTTGAACCAAGTGCACTGATACCAAGTTTGTCATGATCCGAAACTATACCCTAGCCAAGACACATTACTTAGAACCACGTGTGGTCCCAAGCTGATCCTTAGCATAATACATTAAAGCATATCATAAGAAAACTATGCAGAAGCTGGAACATATGCATAAACAAGGTCTTATTAGAAAGATAACATATCCATAAAGACTGAAAACTAATGTCTGAAACAAGTCTCTAACATCTGAACTAAAAGAAATAAGTTTGTCGGGACATGACCCCGACTACCATTGCTTATTAAAAGAACTAACTAAAACTATTTCATGAAGTTCCCGAATAAGAAAGACTCACCAACTACTGACTGGGAATTGATGCAACCTCATTAGCCATGTGTTATACCCCGTACTTTTGTATCTTGAAAGACTTTTATACCTTGAGAGGTTTTTGAGTTCCTTGAAAGATTTTTAAGCTTCTTAAGCTTCTTGAAAGGTTCTTAAGCTTCTTAGAAGTTACCATGTGAGACGGATAATCTATAACGCTATCAAATAACTCTAAGGAAAGGAGAATGCAATACCCCATAGTAGAGAAGATTGGAAATAGAGTTATAAGAATTCGGAAGAAGTTGGAGACCGAATAATGAGTCGTAGGACTCGACTTATTTACGTAAGCTACCAACTTGGAAATATTACATACTTAAGCTACTTGAGTACATACCAAGCTTACGTAGTAAGGATTACATAGGTTCGTAAAGTAAGACGAGATTACGAATCCACGAGGGGGAAAAGAGAGTGCCAAGTGGCAGCATGAGAGAGTGACACGTGGCAACAGCTGGAGCAAGGGTGGTGGACCCCCCACACACATACCACGTGGCAGCCCGTGATTGGAGGAAGGGATGTGTTGGCCCAATGAGGGCTTAACACGTGTCACCACTTAGGGCTTGACATGTGTCACCACTTAAGAGATGACATGTGTCCCCTCCTAAAGTGGCCTATATATATATATATATATATATATATATATAATTTATGACTTTAAGTTCATCTTTATCATATAAGTCATCTTATCTCCAAGAAAGTTCTAGACAAAAAGAAGAGAAGAGAAACTTAAGCTAGAGAGAAGAAAGAGCTACGGTTTTGGGAGGAGAAAAAAGTAAGTTCTCCGTTTCCGTTCCATGAATTAATTATATGGGATATACCACAAAGGTATGAAGGTTTTATTAATATAAATGTATGGTTTGGATCAGCCCCAAAACGTTAATAAATAGCCCTGAAGTTTCAGCTACGCTAAAGGAAATTCCGAGGCGAGTTCCGGCAAGTTTTGGCGAGTTTCGGGTAAGGTAAAAAATTTTCTTTCGAACTGGAGTTTATGATGATGTTATGAGGTATATTAAATATATTGAATGAGGTTGTAAGTGGGAAAATTTCATAAGGACGCTTGACGTTAGAAACAAACTAAATTGAAGTCGTTATACTAGATCGAAGTCGAGTAGTGTGTTGTGATTGTGATGCTACTTTTGTAGCTGGTTTGATGGTGTGTTGCAGGGCTAGAAAGTGTTCTAAAAAGGGTGTGGTTGCTTCTGGTTTCAGTCACACGACCCCCCACCCTTTGGTATGGTTAAAGATTTTACAAAATAAAGATTAAAAACTCTATTTTGATATCGTAGTTTTAAGCTAGTGGTTTGGAGTTGTATTGAGTAATGTTGAAGTGATTTACTTGTATATATGCTGCTGGTTTTTATTGTTGGTATGGTTGTTGACATGGTGGCCTATTTGAAATCTCGGGGATGTTGAAGTTATAGGGGAGATGCTGCCCGATTTTCGGTAACTTAGGAACTAGTAATGAACTAGTCGAGGGAAATGGATAAGGAAATGACCTCTATGGAGACTTGGTTGTAGAGTTGGAATTGGAAAGTGAAAGCTCATTAGCCATAGTATTACTTACATGTTAAATAGGTTCAAGAGACGACGAGGCGAACGTATTAGGAGTAATCCGTAAGAGGTATGTAAAGCTAACCGTTCCTTCTTTTGGCATGTCTTTGGCATAAGTATGTAAAGCTAACCGTTCTTTCTCTTGACATGTTTTGATATAAGTATATAAAGCTAATCTTTCTTTTTGGCATGGTTTTTATGAAATAAGTATATGACTTTTATATGATTCCAATGAAGTTCCTATTCGTAGAGTCGCTAGGATGGCCAACTTCTTGGTTTTCCAAAAGATAGTTTATTGTGCCTAGATACGTGCATATGATTCCAAAAGTTTTATTTGGATATAACTCATAGTGATATTCAAAAGGTACTTGATACGACTCTTGTCTTGATTTTGAATAATAGCTTATTTTGTTAACTCTATCGAGTCTCAAAAATAATTTAAAGTGCATTTAGTTTCTCACTACTCCACTCGTGGATGCCTCAATGCTTCTTTCACCGAGCCCGAGTCAGGTTTTGTTATCGTGCGTACTTCTCTACATTGTTCATCGTGCCCCAACGTGAGGAGGAAGGTACGACCTATACATAGGTTTTGTGGAGTTATGATGTACCATGTACACATATGATATGATATGATCTGATATGACTATCTGATATGATATGATCTGTTACGGAGATATTTCCTACTCTAGAGTTATGATGTGTTGTGGAGCTAGTGACGGGGCGGCGACCACGATTTGTTCACCGAGTCCTATAATGGGGCCGGATATGGCATATGTTTTTCTACATACATTATCTGTGGTTATGAAAAACATTTTGATATTCTGGATATTTTGCTCATTTTTGCACCTTTTGTTCTGGTAATGGCTTTACCTAGTACAGTCCATGTTTTACATACTCGGTACATTTTCTGTACTGACCGCCTTTCTTTGGGGGCTGCGTTACATGCCTGCGGGTACATACGCTCAGTTTGCTGATCCGCTCGCTTAGGACATCCACCCTATTGGTTGGCAGTGCTCCTTTGTCCGGAGCCTTATTTTGGTACTAACTTTTCTGTTGTACATTTGTACATGTTGGTTAAGGGTACGAAAGGGCCCTGTCCCGTCATATGACTAGGCTATCGTCCTGTAGAGGTTTGTACACTTGTGATGTGGGTTATGTATATATGTTTTGGGCTTTGTGTTCCGTGATAGCCTTAACGGCCCTCTTGTGCTATATCTATTCTCATGCGCTCTCTAGCGATCCTTTTTTGATTTCTACTTTTGTTTATTCTTCTAACACGCTAAGTGGGGATAAGGGTACGTATGGGTGACCAACTCGGGCACCAGTCATGGCCTACGGAGTTGGATCATGACACCATGAGTCTTAGAATGAGTGTCAAAATCTACATCATCAAAGGATACATCGCAGAGAAAGTATGCGTCAGTACGTAAAATATACTGAGTATGAAAGGAAACACTATCATAATCATATAAATAACATATGGAGAAATAATGAAATAGGATTTCTAAAATCATAATCATAATAAGGAAACTGAAAGAAATAGTTGGAGTCCATGCATAAAAATCAGTTTAAAAGGATATTCTTTCAAAAGCATATACATCAAGGTGAGTCTAAATTGGTAGTCTTATATAATCATATTTATAATATAACATACTTAAAATGAACCATATAAGGTTAACAACATATAGTAAAAAGATGCATAAATTGGAGAGCTTTTTATAACCGACATACACCATGTGAGCTCATGACGTCCAACAGCTAACCTAGTTGGGCGGACTACCCTATACCTTGTCAGGGTATAAAACCATATCATATCTATGTGGATCCACTAGTTTGTGCTTCTCAAGGCCATATATTGTTGTCAGACAAAGCGGCGTACTCAAGTCCTACGGTGGCACGTAGTTATGAGACTTAGGGATTGCTACTAAAGGTCCACGGATGCTAACGAAAACCTTCATCCTTAAAGTCCACTTGGTGCTAAATAGTCCTCCCAAAATTACATAAATACGTATTAATGCTCATAAAAAACTGTCCATAAATCTGGATCATATGTGAGACTAAGATCAGAAGACATATCATAAATCATAAGTGAGATCAAGCACAAAAATCATATCTTGAATCATAAGTGTTGTGAGACAGTGCTCAAATATCTTTTTCATAAACATATCTTTACTTCTATGTATATGACTTTAAACATGAGACAATTTACTCGAAATCATGCATAACCTGTATATACTCAAAAATAGCTTTCATAACTTCATAACTAATCTTGACACATGCTTGAAGAATCATAACCATATAATAAAACATATAGTTCATAGTAATTCAGTGAGATGCATGATAAATCTTTCATAAAAATTCTAACTTCGCTTAAAAATCACAGTTTGAAGAAGATTAGGTAAAATTATAGATTTAAACATAATTCATCATATAATCAAAATACTTTAAGCATGAGAGTGGAATGAATACTCTCATTGAAGCCTTACATACCTTAGTGAAAAAGCTTGATGGAGAATCTTGGAAGATGAACCCTAGCCTTGGTGTTTTCTTGAAATTCTTGAGCATAGAAATTTTGAAGTGAATAAGAGGGTCAAATGATAAAAATTGATTTTCTATGTGTTTAAGACCTTTTGGATAACTCCCCAAGGGTTTTAGGACTAAAATACCCTCTTCAAAACTCAAATTCGGCCAAAATCACTATTCTATTGTCATCTGAGTGACGGACCATTGCTTGGGTGACGGGCCATCACCCAGACCGTCATATCTGGACCAAAAATCGACTATTCTTCCTAAGCATGATGGCTAAGTTTGACGGACCATCACGGGTCTGACGGTCGTCACTTTTTCCATCAGCCACTGACAGCTTTCAGCGTCTCTGGTAAAATGGTCATAACTTTTTATTCCGAACTCGAATTGATGCAAACTTGGTGGCGTTGGAAAGAAGACTCAAATAATTTTAATTGAATAGGTCATGGTCCACCTAAATCTTTATATCCTAAGAGATATGATCATTTTAAGTTGATCCTTATATAAACTTATGCGAAAACATAGTCGGTAGGAAAGCTTTGAACTTGATTTAGTGCTAGAGATTCCTTATGACCCTAACTCACATCTAATACACCTCAATTACTTAGGAATGAACCTTAACATGCATATACAACTTAGAAATCTTCAGGTTCGGGTCTATACTCATACGGAGGATGGTTTGAATCTTTGCTTAGAAATTGCGGGGCGTTACAATTACACACCTATTCTTGTTCAAAGTGTAATTAATACCACATTCGAAAGTAAAAACCAGTCACACAATCTAGAGTGGTGCACACACGCCTGCCAGATCTGTAAAAGCTTACACGTGTAATTTATTTATTTATTCCACTTTTTTCCCAACTATTTTTGCCTCTGTCTTCCCTTTTCTTCCTCCCCAGAATGGTGCCATTTTGTCTTTATGTTCTCTCTTCTTTCTCATCTGAATGACTCCATTTTCGACCATTTCTTTTTATTATAAAGAATACCAAACAATCAAGAATACAAAATCTCACAAAAGATCCACTTTTAGCAAATCAAACCAAAAAGGGCTAGTGAGTGTGTGAATATGCAAATCTATATGAATACCCAAATAGAAAAAAAAATCAATTTCTAGAATCTAATAGGTTGTGAAATTTGGGTTAAAGAAATCCTTTTTTTAGTAAATCACCTTGATATGATTAAGAGCCGGTTTGGATGGACTTATTTTAAGTAACTTATAAATTGAAAACTGCTTATAAGTTAAAAAAATAAGTAGGTGTAGCCCAACTTATTTTTTTTTTGTTTTATAAGTTGCTTTCAACTTATAAACCACTTAACATAAGTTCATCCAAACAAATCTAATTATTTATTAGGGTTTATTTTAAGTATAAAATGACTTTAAGTTGGTCAGTCAAATGCTCAAAAAAGCTAAAAACAGCTCATAAGTAACTTATAAGCCAATCCAAACGGGATCTAATTTTGTTGTGTAAAGTATGAGTCAAAGTAGTGAAAAATCTCTTGATAATGGTGAAATTGAGTGACAAATCATTGATTGTGATAAGAAAAAAAATGAAGAAGAAAAGGTCTGAAGGAGAATAAGAAAAGAAAAGCATGAAGAAGGAGAATAGAGGGGTTGGGGGTTAAAAAAAATTGACTTTATTTTTTATTCAAACGCGCCTATTTTATTTTTATATTTAATTTTATCTCCACGTCAGTTTTGGGGTGGTGTTAATTACAATTTGAACAAAAATAGGTGTGTAATAGATCACTACGATAGTTTAAACATGTAACTGATTTTTTCAGACAAATTCAGGGGTGAATTTATGTCTTTTCCCTTTGTATTTATATTATCATGTTCATATTGCGTGAATATTTCATCACTTGTTTGGTATTCCCTCAAAATATTATGTAGATATAAAATTGTGTGTTTTTTTTTACAAAATATAAATTTGTGGATCAATTTTTATATTTGAAAAATGTGAAATCATGATATGAAATTATCATATCAAGCTTTTTGCAGAATTTAGATTCTCAACTTGCATTTTCATTTCATGATTCAAATCCCGAGATGAAATTGCATGTCTGTCTACTAAAACTCTTTCTTTTGGACCAAAAATATGTAAATAAAATTGGGAGAAATATTAAGACAAATTTATAAAAATGACATCAAACTAATTTGTATGTGAACTATAACCAATTCTTTGAGATCTCAATCACAAATTTCTTTTTCTCAAACCAAAGCATTGGTAGCTAAGTAATGAATCATAGTAAAATCATCTTGTTATGACTTCTTCATTATTATACATCAATTCTATGAATACCAATACAACACTTCATGCACTCATATAACAACAATAGAAGAAAAAAAAAACAATCAAAATGAATTCCACAAGTTAATAGGTAACATACAAAGAACAATCACACAAATCTGTTAAATGGTCTCCTCCCACCAACAACAGCAGGCATCGAAACAGTTGAATCCACACTTATATGATCTGCCATGGATTCATGTTTATCGACTTCTTTCCGAGAAGTAGAATCCTTTCCAGAGCCTTTACTCCACTTAGATGACCAAATATTAGGAGTCAAAGGAAATGAAAATCTTTTCTTTGTGTCATTAGATTGTTTTTCTGGATTTCTCTCCTTAGGATTGCTATTTGCTCTGGCTTTAGCTTTAGCTGATGCAGTTTGTGACATGTAATGTGGTACTGAAAATGGAGGACAACTTGTGAGGCTATCATCGTCCTTTAATGGAAGATCAAAAGGGTAGTTAGAAGCACTAGCTCGAGCTCTCGAGTACTTCTTTAGACTTGAGTTGTTGTTTATTGGTGGTGTTCTACTTGGAGTATGCATCTGTTTTCCCCTTGTTGGAATTGCTGACTTGGTTGACATTGGTGTGACCGATGATTCATTGTTATCGTAATCAGAAATTATCCGTCTGAAAGTAACGTTGTTTAGAGGCGTTGGACTTGGTTTGTGTTCTGAAATCGCCCTTGGTGGTGTTAGTTTGATATCTTTCACAGCAGACGAACTTTTTTTAGCGTTTCCTGAAGGTAGTTGACGTTCTAACCAATTCCACCACCATGGAAAACCATTAGCTCCCACGTCCATAGCTGATTTTGGATCATTTTTCCATAGCTGATAAAAGAGGTAATTTAACAAAGATTAGCCAAAATATACTTAGCAAAGAGCAATAACAACAAACAACTATATATCAAAATCTTGAACACCAGTCGCTAGAGATACGTGGAGGCGGATGGACCATATGTTTGATGATCTCATCATATTTTCAACACGGAGCATAGATATATATGTGAAAAGTTACCAAGATAGAATTTCAAAATCGCAATAGAGAGGTCTTATTGTACCCGGTGAGAATATGCATATGCCATTGCTCTCTCCCTCTTGATGACTGCCTCCACTTTTTTCCGCAACCTTCCTTCTACTTCTTCTTTGGTCAGCAAACTATCATCCCAATTATCATTGTTACCTGCCTCACACTATACCAACATTGTTCACATCAAACATCAAACGAAAAATTTAAACAAATCAACTTGAACCAACAACTATAGTTCTTGAATGATGATTTCCGGAAACAAGAATGGTACAAATTATAAACCACTAAATAGGAATTAAACTCATGAAGATGGTCTAAACATACCAGCTGAGTCCATTTACTGATAGTGCTCTCAACATCCTTGTCGTTCCTGTATGCTTGGTGTTGAAGTGCCTGATTTTCCAACATTTGGATTCTCCTCGACTGAATTTGAGTTTGGACCCTAACAAGAAGTTGCATCTGCTTCATAGCATTTGCTGTTTGCTTTTTTACATTGCTACTTCTCACAACTCCTTGAAGTCTTACTAAACCCCTCAAAGCTCTAAAACTCCTCCTTGCCTGTGAAAACAGAAAACACTCAGATCGGAATGTAACATTGATTAACAATTGATAAACTCTCTGAGAACCAAAGAAAGGACAGTCAGAAAATGTTACATGTCTCCGCTTGACATAAGTGTTAATATCCGAATCTACTGAATTCACAGTATATTAAAACTTACCATGTAACCTCTGTAGGCTGCCTGTATCTTTGTTGCTGAAAGATTGAGAGTTGTCAAAGTTGGTTCTGGTCTATAAGCATAGCTGTTTTCTTTGCGATTACGACTCACATTAGGAGAAGATACCCTTGGAGGATGAACCCTAGGAGATATAGCTCTTGGAGAAGTAACTCTGTGAGAAGGAGCCTTAGGTGAAGTAAGGCGGCGAGAAGAAGCCTTAGGAGAGGCAATTCTTGGAGACGTAGCGCTAGGAGTGGTAAACCTATAAGAAGAAACCCGAGGAGAGACAGCTCCCGCGGGTAAAGTGAATCTTGGAGAAAGTAGTTTAAGTTCATCTGCTTCTCCAAGTATTTTCTCGATACTACTTGGCTCTCTAAAGAGAGGGATAAATGATTTGGTTTCTGCATGCTTCAGTTTTCCGCGACTCTTCTTTTCCTTAGCGCCTTTCTTCTCTGAATCCTGCAACAATCGTCGAATTGAGGTAAGTACTACATGATCCTTCAAGGCATATACACGTTACAGGACATATAATACTGAACTACTAATAAAGATGAGCTTAAATGTAGCGACATGGATAGTGAGATTTCATATAGTCGACTCCAACTTGCTCATGATGAGGCATAGTAGTAGTAGTAATTGTTGCAAATTCCACAGAACAAAAAATTATGTGAATAGTGCTCTCATTTCGTACAACTCGATTTCAAATAGATTTGAGAATTTTAAGTTGACTTTAATTGCTACATCATCTTCATTTTTTCTGTCATTAATTTGTTCACGAATCAACATCATCATTGACAATAAAATTAAAAAATTAAGGTGTTGGAAGATACTATTTAACAAAGGTGGAATATTGTCAGTTTTGGGCCAAGCTCGCAATGTTTATCCCAAAAGGCCGCACACATTATATGTAGTTTCCCTATTAATGTGAAACTTTGTTCGCTCCCAACAAAAGATAACCTCATTTTTTCCTCAAATGAAGTAGTATGATTTTTTGAAGAAAAAAAATAATGGCAGAGACTAGGAAATAGCCCTTGTGAAAGTGTGAAAATAAACTTACATTGGATAATTTCTCCTTGGAGGTGGGTGTAAACACCCTTTTGATGGCAGAAAACCAACTGCCTTTTTTCCCCATACTTCTAGCATTACTCTTTCACCCTAAAAAAATAGTACATTAACTTAATTTAACACATGCAGTTCAAAAGGCAACATTAAATGATATTAAAAGCAAGCATTATACACATAGAATTTGTATTATTTATTTTTTTGATAGGTAGAATTGGATTCTACTTCTTTTCATGTGAGAAAAAAAATACTCTGCATATCCTAAAAGATATTTAGACTGTGGACAAAGAGAGTTCATTCTCTTTATGAGAATTTCCGATTGGTGATACGAGTGGTTGTTGCAGATCCGTTTTTACTATGGAGAAACTCGTAATTTTCCTAGACTAATATTTATCGATTAAAATATTACAATCTATTAGTTGACAGAGTTATCTGGTACCGATTGCTGGTGAGCGGTGGCATTTATCTTATGAAAATAGTCGAAGTGTGCAAAAATTGGCTCGGACACCACGGTCACCACGGTCACAAAAAATAAAATAAAAAATACTAGTACAATCTAAAATTATGTTGAAACAGAATTGGCATGAAATCTACCCTGTGCAATACATAGATCGCACACCTAAATTATAATACTGAAAAGTGTTTGCCAAACATGATACTACTAAGTAAGAAGATGTTTCATTTAGAAAAAAGTTAAATCTACAAATTAAGCAAATTTAGTTGGTATAATATGGTGATAAAATAAATTTCAAATTATTCACCATGAAATTCATTTTTCAAAGAGAGTCAAGGAATGATAAAAATAACTCATGGGAATAAAATAAAATAAATATATTATATAGAAGAAAAACACTGACTAAGATGGGTGATGCAGAGAGAAAAATTTATTAGATTGAACTCAGAATACATTAGATGCTTTTTATGAATGTCAACTAAGTACCATAAGTAAATTGCTTCCGGTTGTTCAATCATTTGATAACCAGAGAAAGAAGGACGTCTATTTAGATTGGTTTCTTAGTAAAAGATAATGCAAGAAGCAAGGGCGTAGCAGTTGCGCGAAAGCCCTTGCGCCTTTAATTACTTGCTAAAAAGGATTAAACTTATATACCCGCAACGCAACGAACGGACTGATATAGAAAAATTAAAAAATCAATATGGCCTCACAATTTTAACATGCACACAAAGAGAAAGTGAGAAATACGGCCACCATACGGAAAACCAAAAAATGAAACTGCCACCCTATGGAAAACCAAAAAATGAAATCACCAAAGATTATGATGAAATGTGTCAATCTTTCCGTCCTTAACATGATTTTGAGCATAGAATACGAAAAACAAAATTGTGATAAGAAGCGTTTTTTTCTTTAATGGACCTTAGGGCTTAGTCGGCAATAAATCTGAATTAAGCAGGCCACTACGGACATTGAACACCGAGTAAGGAACCAAAAGATGGAAGAAACAGACAGAAAAACAACGCCGAAGAGAGTGAATCAGTTTTTAGTACAAAAAACAACAAAAGAGTAAGAAAAATAATTGAATTTCCCACAAACAACAACAACATATCTAGTGAATTTCCCACCAAAAATATTTTTTTAAAAAAAAAAGAAGAAGAAGAAAGATCCAATTATTGGGAAAAACACATCGAACACCGAATATGAGAAACCAAGAAGGAAAATCACCAAAGGTTGTGATAGAATTCGTAGAATCTTTCCATTCTTAACAAGAAGTCGGTTCTTTGAATATGAAAAAAACATTCTAGAGAAGAGAGTGTTCTTCGTGAATCCAAGTTAATCGAGTCCCATAAGAACATTGAACATGAGATGAGAAATAAAAAAAAAAATAGGAGAAAACAGACAAATACATAGAGATGAATTTCCCACCAAAAATCATTTTAAAAAAAGAAAGATGGAATTATGTACCTCAAATGTTGTTGTGAATCTTCCATATCATAAAGCTGCTAATAAAATCCAAAAGCAAATTGCAAATCAAGAAGAACTTAAGCCTTTTTGCCTCTCTACAATTCTCTCTCTTTCTTACTTCACTTTCAGTTTTTTTTGCTATACCATAATATTGGTCTCCTTTTTTAGGATTTTGATTCACCAACTACTATGAATCTTGTTTCAATTTTTTTTAAAAAAAAAATTGTTATATTTTTTTCACCTTTTTTTTTTCTTCTCCTTCTTTACTTTTCACCTTTTTTTGAGTTTTTAAACTTTCTCTTTTGATTTTAATGATGAAAGTATCTGCAAGGAATGACCAAATTTTTATTCAAATTGTCCCTTTTTATTTTTTATTTTAGAATAAGGATAATTTTTCCAATCTTTTTTTAGGTGGGGAAGGAAGTTGGCCACTTTATCACTCAATGGTCTTTTTTGGCGGGCCTCAACTAACTTTACTTGAATTGGAAGACTATTTTATGGTAATCTCTCTTTATTTTATTTAGTGTCTGATATTTATAATGAGATTTAATTAAATTTGAATTTGCGTATTGTAAATCTTATTTCGAAGGCGACACTTTTAATAAGAAGAATTTGAACTCGAAATCTTTGATTAATGGTAGAAGGATCTCAATCATTTTATTACAGTCTAGATATATAACAAAGGTAGTCTCTCTGTTCATTTCACTTTGTGTCTGATATTCACTTTGAAATTCAATTAAATTTGAATTCACATATTTCTATTTTGTGGGTGACACTTCTAATAATAATAAAAAATATTAAACTCAAAATGTCTGATTAATAGTAGAAGGATCTTAATTATTTTATTACGACCTAAGTTGATAACAAAGGTAATCTCTTTATTTATTTCGCTCTGTATCTGATATTCACATTGAAATCTAATTAAATTTGAATGCATGCATTTCTATTTTGAGAGCGACACTTCTAATAAGAATCTTTTAAGAAAAACAAGAATTTAAACTCAAAACGTCTGATTAATTTTAGAAGAATCTCAATTGTTTTATTACTATTAGGTTGATATCAAAGGTAATCCCACTACCTATTAATTGTTTTAAATTAATGATGATAAGTTTGGTTCTATATCCCTGTTTAAAGCCATTCGATTACTATTATTACTTTTCATTATTACGCTTGTGGGAAAATGACACTCATTTAGATTATTAAGTGGTATTATAAGATGAACAAGATTCTTTATCATTAATCAGAATAAATCTTGGGTTTGGATCATTAAAATAGAGAAATTCCTGGTAAGGAACGTCTTTTCTTTAATTAATGAACCTAATATATATAATGAATTTTGAACTAATTAGGGTATAACTATTTCCTTCCTCTTAAATTATTTGTGATTTTTAAAATAGTTATTTTAAATTATTTGTTATTTTATCAATTAAAAAAATTAATTAACGTTTTTTCATTGTATCATTAATACTCCTTCCGTTCACTTTTACTTGTCAAATATTTTTTAATTTGATTTCTACTTTTATTTTTCATTTTTGACAAATCAAGAAAGTGCAACTTTTTTCTATTATATCCTCAATTGATTTACACTGAGTTAATGTCTTTGTAAAATGTAGTGAATAAATATGTTTAGGATCCTATTAATTAATAGGGATAAAATGATAAACTAACTATATCAATTATTATTTTCTTAATAGATTTGTCAAGTCAAAATTTCATAAGTACATTTGAACGGAGGGAGTAGTACTCTTGAAGACTATAAATACCTTAACATAGTAAATATTTAATAGAAAGAGAGAATACATCTTAAAACATAAGTGAGAGTAAAATAATAATAAAATCTACATAATATATTTTTTAGAAATGTGAAAAAAATATAATAAAAAAAATTGAGACGAAGGAAGTACCAAATATTAGATGGTTAAACCTAAAAAAGCAAATACGGATTCGGATAAGAAGAGAAATTAGCATTTAATGATATTTAGTGTAATGATTTCTCTTGTGTTTCAACTTCTACTTTTATTATTCCCATTTCAATTAATTTGAATCCGTTTGATTGATATGGATATTAAAAAAAAGAATTTATATTCAGGAGCGGCTCAAACAAATTAGTAGTCTAAAGTCAAAATTAATTAGAGGTCTTTATATAATTTATTTCTTCTAAAAAAATCAATTGATAATATAACCTATTCTAAATTATCTTTCATGAGACACATTACTCCAAATATGTTAGTTTATTCTAATTACTTTTCATTTTAAAATATTAATTTATAACCTATTATTATTGAAAAATGAAACCCCTCAAATTTGGGGTATAAGACACATGTCTTTTTTATTAACACTGTTGAGTCCCCCCCCCCCCCTTTTATATTATATTGCTATAAAAAACAACATCTTTTTAAAGGCAATAGAAAATTTAAAGTTGAGTTGATTCTAAATATAATAGAATATCATCATTTTTAAAAGAAGCTACATTAAATAAAGGCTATAATTTAATAAATTAATTTTGAAAAAAAAAGGGCTTTTTTAAAAATTTCTTTCATTCGATGTTCGATATGTGTATTGGTGATTGACTAATTCTAATTCATTTTGTGTAGGTTTTTTTTTTTTTGGGGGGGGGGGGGGGATATAATTAGGGAACATTACGCGGATAAGCAAACATGTACTAATTAATTAGCTAACATAACTATAGTTTGAATTAATTATGTTTCGCGGCAAACATATAGCTGTAATTACAATTCGAGTTTTGTATAATTCGCGCGATTTATACAAACGTTGTGCGCGAATCGAATTATATAGCGAAATATACAAACATTGCAAATTGTATAGCGAATTATACAATTGTTGTGCATGAATTGTATAATAAAATATACAAACGTTATACAAAAACTGCGAATTGTATAGCGAATTATCCAAACGTATACAAATGCTGCGCAAATTATACAAACGTTGTTATAACTATAGCTACGAATTGTGATTAACAAACTATAGCTATGAAGAATAATTAAGATATTTTTGAATGGCTATATGCCAAAATTCTTCATATAATTAAATGTGTCCTCTCTTTTAACCATTTAACGTTTTTAATGAAGTGTCCGTACATTTTATTATGTTATTATGTTGTCAATATTTTTTCAAAAAATAATCTTGTTGCTTCCTCTTACTAATTCCAATGAATTAAAGTTTATTAACAATGGTAAAAATCAAAATTGTCCTCTAATTATCAAAAATAGAATTATTTTTTTCCTTCCGTCACCTTTTGCTCTAAAAATATTTTTGCCGTTTAACAACTGAACCATTTCTACCATATCTTTTAACGTTGAATCTTAAACTCTAATTCTTATCTAAATAGATTAATTAACATAGTTGAGGATAATTTTTACCCTTCATCAAATTTTAATCTTTCTCTTTTAAAATTTGTTTTTGTTTTTCTCTTTTCTCCTTCTCTTTTCATCGAGATTCTTTGATTCACCACCGACTCTCATCAAGGGTGTAGCTATATTGATTCAAGAATAATCATTCGAATATCCTTTATTGAAAATTTATATTATACATATAAAAAATAATATTATATATACAAATTAAAAAAATAAAAATATATATTAAAACTTTAAATATTTTTAAATAAAAATTTTAACTTCGCCAATTATATCTCACCATCTCCTCCAATATGCACTATCCAACCTCCAAATAAAAAGGAAAAAATTAATTAATGAAAAGAAATTGCATTAGGTTCATCCACCATAAAAGTTGGTCAACACCCATCATTGTAGATTTGTAGTGATAATCTTTTCTTTAATAATTAATACTGCTTTCACACTAATTTTTTTAAGTAACTTTCAAAAATAATAAAAATTTGAAACATAATTAGATTTCTTAGTTATAATTTGTTTAATTATATTTTATAACTATAGTTTCAGTTGTTATGTTAATTTTCATTTGTATATCTCATTAAATTATACAAATTGGATTTTCCCATTTGTATATTTCGCTGCATAAAATAAATTGGGCTTTTAAAGATTGTATATAAAAATACAAATTTGCTATAGAAATTTGTATATAAACCCCTAAATTCACTTTGTATAGAAATACAAACCTTTAGAGATTTGTATATTAGCCCTCACAGATATGTATATGAGCCCCGAAGTACATAAATACAAAAGAAAATATAAATTTATTTTAGAGATTTGTATATGAGCCCCCTAAATTTACTTCCAAATTTGTATATAAATCCCAAATTTGTATAATAGCAAATTTCATAAACTATAGTCGCGATTCATAATTATGTGAACAAAAACTATATTAAATAATATATTAATAATATTTATTAATTCGCGTAATTTTTTCTTATTAATCTTCAAATCCATATTCAATTAAATCAATTTTTTCTGGTACAAAAAGTGAAATCTTGCATGATTACTATATTCGATTTGCTTATTTTAATTTCGGGTATTAAAAACGACATCGTAAGGCTGCTTCAGGCAGTGTACCATCTTAAGAATTATTTCTTTCGTTCATTTTTGTTTATTCATTAAAATAAAAATAGATAATTTATTTATTTTTAAAATCTATTTTACTCTTATTATTAGGTACTAATCTTAAGAATTATTTCTTTCGTTCACTTTTATTTATTCATTATAATAAAAATAGATAATTTTTTGTTTATTCTTAAAATTTATTTTACTCTTCTTATTAGGTACTATTCATTTATCAACATATTTTTTTCAATATTAAATATTTATTATATTTAAAAGGTAATATCATAAATTTATTGTTTTATTTATTAATTCTCGAGGGATGTTCCAAGTAATTCATGGATGAGTAGAAATGGAGTAGATTTAGAGCTTGTTTGGCATTACTGCTAAACACGACTTACTTTTAGAAATACTTTTTAAAAATAACTTTTTAGAAAAGTGTTTTTGAAAAAAAAGTAATTTGTGTATGGTTAATTTATTTGAAAAGTATTTTTGATAAGCATAATGTATTTGATTAATCTTTTTTAAAAAGTGATTTTGAGAGTCAAATTACGATAAAGGACAAGTATCAATGCACTTTTATAATTAAGATTATTTTATAAAGAGAAATTATTTTAAATATCTATTATAAAATTTTTAACTAAATTTTTATTTTTATTAACTTAAAATATACATATTCAAATTTTCAATTAATATTATACATAGATAAATAAAAAAAATTAAATATTGATATAATATTAACATGATAATTATATAATTAAAAATATCAAGCAAAATAAGAGATATATTGATAAATATGTATATATGGCAATGATATTTTGGTCTGATAATTTTTTGCATTTTTAAGAAGCAAAATTTTTTATTTTTTTTTCAAATTTAGAAAAATTACTTCTGCTTTCATTTTTTTTATTTTATTTTATTAGCCAAACACCTTTATTTTTCAAAGAAAAGTTTTTTTTTTTTAATCATGTTTTATTCCCCCGTGACTACAATACTTGTAAATAAGAGGTACACATGAAAAGGCATTCAAAGTTATTAAAAGGATTCTAAGGGACTAAAAGTGCTATTCAAGAATCATATTTGATATTTAAATTTAAAACGTTTTTGGGGGGATGCTGTCATATGTTGGGTAAACATGGTGGTCCAGTTTCATTAAAAAACAAACTTGAAAGGACCACTGGGAAAAAAGATTGATAATATACATTGTCTCTTGAAGATTTATATATCAACATCAAAAAGAAGATGTGTTTTTGTTTTTGTAGTGGTTACATATAAATAATTGATTTTTAGGTAATGCATTTGAGTGCATAATCCATTTCAATTAAAGAGATCTTACTTGAAAGACATGTGTAATTATCAGCACCATCTCGATCATAAGGCTATTAAAGCAATCGCGTGGGGCTTTAATTTTTTTGGGATCCTCACTTTCTCTTAAAGATGTATGTATATGTATATGTATATATATTATATAAAAAAATTATTTATTGATAAATTTGAAAAAAACTTTTTGAATAAAAAATATAATAATCTTTTACCTAATTCAATATAAGGATTGTTGTAATAATTTAGAATGGAATGGTATTAGTTAATTGTAGTATCGGTTCTTATGTGGCTATCTATTTTGTTGCCTCATTTATATTCTGACGATTATCATGAACCAACGTTATTATTCTTATATTTAACTTTTTTGTTCCTCTTTCACTATTTTTATTCTCTCATTATTGAATCTTCTAAAGTCTCTCAAATGGTCAAACCTTCTACATTATGCAAAATTTATCAAATTTGTTTTTTGGTATCTTATTCGAATTTCAAGCACTAAAACTAATCAACGCTATTTTAATATCGCTATATCAACTTATCAAATTCAGTGCAACATTATTTTAATATCATTATATAAATTTTTCAATTTTTTAAGTCAGGTTTTATTTATTCTAACTTTATATTATATATTTTTCATTGAAAATTTACATTGTTTATATTATTACTTCATAATGTCCACATATACACTACTTCTCCAGACCTCATTTGTAGGATTAGACTAAACATACTATAATTATTCAATTTATATATGTCAACTAAACAAATAAGGCATCTTTATGAAGTTTGGTTTTAAGCCCTCAAACCTGTTAAGACGCCCTGATAATTATCATATATTGGTAGTTCATCATTTTTCTTTGACATGTTTACTCCCTTCGATTTTGTTGCACACTTATTAAGCTTTCATTTGGATATATAATATAAAATTATGATTTTAAATCAACGTTTAAATATGTAATTTGAATTTATAATTTGAAATCATCCTAAATTCTTTAAAAACATAATTTGAAATTTTAAATCATGTTTTTTATTTTTAAAAATGTAAAACTTGACTCATAAGCTTATATATAAAGACCATCATTTTAAATTTTGTAAAAAAAAAACAAAGACTTATGCTCACCGGAAAGAGATTATTCATGCTAACTACCACGTGAAAAAATTATGTTAAAAAATAATCAGTTACTACTATTGCTGACTAATGAATTCTTATAAAATTATGTTTATTGAAACTTTGTAATCGTAAATATTTATTTCTAAAAGATTCATAGAGATATGTGATTTATTAATATGATTATGTAAGTTGTATCAATTTAATTTCAGATTATGATTTCATACCACATATATCTAAATGGATTCAGAAAAATAATAAATACAAAGATACACTCCATTCGTTTACTTTTACTTGTCACATTTTTTGTTTCATAAGAGTCAATTAGATTAATCTTTAAAGTTAAATTGAATTATATTAGTTCAATAGTTTAAGTTAAAAATTCAGATGTTGAAAAACTATATGAAAAATATTATAAGTTGCAATCATTCTACTACTAATATGATGAAAAATGAATCTTAAAATATAGTCAAAATTTATATAGTTTGACTCTTAAAATACGACACATGATAAGTAAAAATGAACTAATAGAGTAATTTACTAAATCATCCTCATTTATTATATGCTTTTTGTGAAATGAACTAGGGATAATACATCAAAATCTCTCAAACTTGATAGCATAATTTACTTTAATAGTTTAACTTTATGGAAATTTAAATAGCCCCTTAATATCTTTCAAATGAATTAAATAAATGCAACACCAATTTTACAATTGGAAGGTGATATACACGCGCGCCACATAAGCGAAATTGACTTTCTATTTCATTTTTACTGTTCATTCATCTTCTTCCTCATTCCATCTTCTTTCATAATCTCCATAGAATACAAAGTAAAAATTATCCTACCTTTTTTTTTAAAATTCAGATCTTTGCTTCATTTCAAACTTCCATTTCTCATATTGAAGAACCCGTTTATTAGATTCTCTTCAAAAAAAAATTGGTACACATAAAGATTTAACCTAAATATTGTTTCCAAATCTCAAAGACATGAACTTCTTTCAATTGTTGCTATCAAATGGTGAATTTCATGATGAATAATTATATTGCTCTCACTTTAATTATTTTTCTATTCAGATCTTAAATCGAACAAATAACTTAAACCCCATACACAAATCAAAAACTATGAAAACACATAAAAATAAATAAATAAATAAATAATGAAAGAAAGTCAAGAAAAAGGGTTGGCCGGTATTTTCTCCATGCTCGCCGGAGTGATGATTTTTTTTCGACGAGATCTGATGATTTCACGAAGGTTAGTCACTTTCAAAATTTTTAGCAGTGATGAAGGAGTAATAAATGGGTTTGGGGTGAAGTTCATCATGGTTGAGCTTCATTGGATTCACGATTACTATCAATACTTTTTTGGAGAGAAAGGGTTTCGGAGGCGGTGGAAATGAAGAAGAGATGAAACGGGTCGGGAAAGAAGACAAAGAGGGTCCCACTTGTTTTTTCTATCCAATTTTTTGTTATTTACTCATGGAGAAAATTTTTATTTGCCACGTCACTATAAAATATTTAATTCATTTGAAAAATATTAACAAAGTATTTAAACGCCCGTATAATTGAAGGCTTAAAGTAAATTTTACTCTTAAAGTTGGAAGAAATTTTGATGTATTATTCCAATGAATTATATTGAAAAGAACTTCTAAAACGTTAAAGATCGTTGAAATTATAGAAAAGTGGAAACCAAAGTGAGACACGTGGCCTTAGCAGCTAGTCATCATCCAGAACCTTCTATAGATTCTCCTTTATGTAAATAAATTCTTAATTTACGTGATATTTTTCGAATTTCAAGATTCAAATAAATTTAGTTTTGATCGTAAATTTTTGAAATATTTTAAAAATATTTTAAATTATCAATTATTGTGACTTATAGTACTTTTTATGTAGTTTACAAATATATAAATTTCATTTTAAAAAATTTAAAGATTTCATGCGTAAAATTTTCGATCAAACTCAAACTGTTTGACTCTCGAAAAACAAAAAGTGTCACATATATTAAGATACGGGGAATAATAGTTCCTTTTATGATTTTATTGATTTATTAAGTGTAACCTATTAGCTTAAACAGGACAACTGGATAGTTTTGTTAGGATTAATTATTCTTTGTATTTCTATAAATACGCATACTGTATTTGTTAGAACTTAGTTATTCTTTGTACTTCTATAAATACGTACCCTATATAGAGAAGAAATACACAGAAAATTTCAGTTCAATCTTTCTTATTTTTGCAATATTTTCTCAAGAGTAGAATTCAAAATAACCGTCCACTTTGATTGAATTTCTAAAGGAATTCTTACTTTGGGACAATATTTTAAATTAAAGCGATAATTAAAATGAGACGGAGAGAAGAGCAATTTCTAATTGTTAAAAAGTTTTGTCCAGGATTAGCTTGAAATTCTTCCTCTTCTTTGTGATATATATACTTCTATTCATTTTAATTTATTTATCTGATTTTGATTTTTTATAAAATTTTAAAAAATAAAGATATATTGAATATATCAAAATATATACTCTTTAATTTTATAATCTTAAACTTATTATACAGAAAAACAAAAACTAATCAGTTGTCAAAAAAGAAAAATAATACTCTTATTGAAACAGATGCCTTTAACGATGAGAGAAGACGATACTAAAAAGAATAACACAAAAATATAAAGAGAAAAACAAGATCAACAAATGATATAATTCTTCTGAGGGAAATTACGGGGGATCATAATAATGAAATCACACATGGGATAATAAGTACAATTTCTTCTTTTAGAAAAAAAAAACCGTTTCTAGACTAAAACATCAATTTCTTTTATGACCAAAGTCTTGAAACACTTACGTTGCAGTTTGTTGGAAAAAGTAAAGACATTCATTTGATAAAGACACAAGTAAATGATTTTGTTGTTTTTAGCTTGTCATTATATACTTCCGTACGTACTTTTTATTTGTAGTATACGAATTTTCCCCAAAAACATTCATTCAAATTTGTAGAGTATTTAGGAAATATTTTATCTATTTACAATTGTTTTAAAATTATTTTTGAAAAAAAGAAGAGAAAAGAAAAGTCATGATCTTCATTCTTTGCCTTGGCTTGTAAGTAAGACTATGATGAAGAATATGATTGATTGCATGATAAGGTATAAGTTAAATACATCGGGTAAATTCGAATATAAGTAAAATGAAATTTACCAGGCCAATTATAGACCTCTTAATTGACATCAAATAATAAAATCTCCTTGTATTTCAGGATTCATAATAACTAATAAGCGAATGTGATAAATGGAGTCAACAAGAATTTTTTTGTTAGGATTTATTTTTAAAAAAAGTTATTCCCGGGAAAGTTACTTATTGAGAATATAATTTAATATTGTCCATAACTCAATTCAAAATAATTTTGCTATTATTGTTAGTGTCTTTTTTAAGTGAATTAAAATAATAACAAAATAATTACATAATAAGTTACCTACTCTAAAAAGTATTCCTGAAATTCTGTTATTGTCACCTACACCTTACTACGTCAAGTTAGAAAATATTTAGAATAATTTTCTGTAAATCATTTTTTTATATAAAAAAACAGAATTAATAACGAACACATTGTTGGAAAAATATATATATTAAGGACACAAATTTATATGAAGAGGAACACTAAGATGAAGGTTTAATAATATGAACAAAGAACACAAAATTATAGGCTTGAAACACGTGCAAAGCGTTTTCCTAAAAACGATATTTGCTCCCTCTCCTCCACGAGATTGTTATGAGATTGTATGAAAATAGTTTTAGTAGATACGTTAAGCCTATGAATTTCTGCACTAAGCAAATAGTGAAGAAATTCTACTGAAGAGCAAGAACTTGAAGACTTGATCTTTTGGAGAAGAAAATATTTCTTTGGAAAATGTTGTAAAGAAAAAGTTTGTTTGTAAATCTGCAGTAGTTGAATTTAAATAGAATTGTTGGTAACCAAAAAATAAAAAGACACAACCTTTCATTTATAAGACACCAACTAAAGAATGAAAAGACACACTCTTTCATTTAAAGGACACCAACTAAATAATGAAAAGATACACTCTTTCATTTAAGAAAATTTATATTTATAATTTAATTTAAACAAAATTCCAACAATTCCCCACTTGTTTAAATATAAATTATGACACAAAGATCAAGTTATGTTCATGCATAGAGTAATGTATCTTTCGATTTGAACATTATTTTAGTATAATGTCACAAGATAAAATTGAAATCTCATGTAGCATTATATCTTTGAACATGTTATTCCTTGTGATAATTTTAGTGACATTACACACATAAACATTTTATTTCTATTTTTACTCAAACACGCTTAGCACTTTTATGGTCATGTGCTATCCAAAATTCATGAACATTTATGAAAGTAACTCCAACTCTCAATCGAAGCGGCACCACTTCTATGTTCATATAGGTGAAGTTCTGTTAGTGTCTTTGTCATATTTGAGACACTTGTTCCTAGAACTGAACCTAATTAAGAGGATTAGAACTCAACCATCTAATCTATGACAACCAGTACTAGTATATCTCTTAATTTAGTACTGAAACATCCACATATTAATAACTTGTTATTACCCTTTAAACCCAAAACTATTAATTTTATAGAGTTCGGTAGGGTTGCCATTATTGGTGGATTTAATTTAAGAGTTTTAACCCAATTGAACTCGAAATTGTTCTCACCAACTCTCTTGTAAGAGGTTTAGTGAATGGATCAACCATATTACTTTTTGACTTTACAAATGTGAAAGAAATAATTTCATCTTTAATTAATTTTCTCACATAATCATGTCGAAGACTTATGTGTCTTGACTTTCCATTATATATATTGCTATATGCTCCAGCTAGAGTGGCTTCACTATCAAAGTAAATTGAAATTGAGCTCACACATTTTGAGATCAATGGAATTTTTAAAAGAAAATTCCCCAACCACTCAACTTCTTTTCCTGCTTCCGCTAATGCAACAAATTCTGATTCTATGATTGAATGTGTTATGCAAGTTTTTTTCTTGGATTTCCAAAAAATTGCACCTCCTTCTAAGGTAAATACCCAATTAGTGACAAATTTATTGTCTCCTAAACTTGATATCAAACTTGCATCGATATATCCTTCTAAAATAGCAGGAAAGTTTGAGTAATGAATACTCAAATCTTTAGTTTTCTTAAAAAACTCAAGAACTCGTTCGATGGCTTTCCAATGATCACTACCAGGATTACTTATAAATTTGCTTAACTTATTAACTGCAAATGCTATGTCTAATCTTGTGCATTGTGTAGTATACATAAGACTTTCAATAACACTTGCATATTCAAGTCGAGCCACAACTCTTCCTTCATTCTTAATTAACTTGATGCTTGAATCAAATGGGATATTAATCTCTTTTATATTTAAATGACTAAATTTATTTAACACCTTTTCAATGTAATGAGATTGAGTCAATACATATTCCCCACTATTTCTTTTAATCTTGATACCCAAAATCGTATCAACATGTCCAAGATCCTTTATCTCGAATGAGGAAGATAAAAACCTCTTCGTTTCTAAAATACAATTAGCATGTCATCAACATATAAACAAACTAATACTAAATAATTACTACAAATTTTCGTATAAACACATTTATCAGCTATATTATGCTTAAAATCAACAGATAAAATTACTCTATCAATTTTTTTATGCCATTTTTAGGAGTCTGTTTTAGTCCATTCAATGACTTAACAAGCTTACAGACTTTATGTTCATTTTTCGATAGAACAAACCCTTCAGGTTGTTCCATATAAACCTCCTCATCGAGATCACCATTTAAGAATGCTGTTTTGACATTCATTTAATGAACATGTAAATCGTAAATAGATGCTAAAGCAAATATAATCCTAATCGAAGTTATTGTTGCTACGGGTGCATATGTATCAAAATAATCAATTCCTTCTTTTTGTCGAAATCCCTTAGCTACTAACCTAGCTTTGTAGGTATGCAAAGTTCCATCAGTATGGTACTTTATTCGAAATACCCACTTACACCCGATAGGTTTAGAAGTTATAGGCAAGTCAACAAATTTCCAACAATCTAAAAATGATATTTGCTCCCTCTCCTCCACGAGATTGCTATGGGATTGTATGAAAATAGTTTTAGTGGATATGATAAGCCTGTGAATTTCTGCACTAAGCAAATAGTGAAGAAATCCTATTGAAAAGCAAGAACTTGAAGACTTGATCTTTTGAAGAAGAAAATATTTCTTTGGAGAATGTTGTAAAAAAAAATATTTTCTGTAAAAAGTTTGTTTGTAAATATGCAGTAGTTGGATTTAAATAGAATTGTTAGTAACCAAAAAATAAAAAGACACAACTTTTCATTTATAAGACACCAACTAAAGAATAAAAAGACACACTCTTTCATTTAAAGGACACCAATTAAATAATAAAAAGATACATTCTTTCATTTTAAAAAACTTATATTAATAATTTAATTTAAACAAAATTCCAACACACATTTCCCACAAAAAAGAGTAAATAGATTAAAAAAACTTAAACTATCATGGTTAATTTGCGAGTGTCATACTCAATCACTTTGAACGTTAAGGATGTATTTGCTTTTTCTTTTTTTTTGTCAGAATTGGTGTGAAGTGTACCACTTGTTTAGCCTATGCTTTGCAAGTACATAGGGTACAACATCTTTATTCAGTATTCGCAAAATTTCTAAACTATAATTATGGACTCATATTAAGATACCACTCAAACTAATATGACACGCTACATGAACATCATGCTTTAAAAGAATTTTCAAAGAGTTTCAAGTGACAACACACATAAAATAAAATGTGTGAATAGGTTGAAATCCTTCTCCCTCAATTCATGGTTATGCAAATTTTATATCCAAATTATTGAGTGTTCATCAAATCCTCTTAAATTCATTGTGCTAGGTGAATTCTTTTTCAAGAACTTTTTAATATCTAGTACATCTTTCAACAAGTTATTCCAAATATTACCTCATATTCAACAAAATGAATTTTAATCTAAAGAGAGTTATAATTTTAAAAAATAACTAAAACCCCTAATAATTTAATTATAAAACTCTAAAAAATGATAAATAATAATTTAGGAATTTTTTAACCTATTCACTAAAAACTAATATCAAAAAACAAAGAGTTGGAGAGAAGTCGGAATGGGTCATTAAATATAAAAATGGAAACTTGAAATTCCAGCCATTTACTCCGAAGAATGATTCTCTGAAAAGTTAGCACTAGATGTGAATGAAGCATCAATGTCATATTTTTTTAATTTATTTTAAAAAATATTTTTTTGGATAACTTTTTCATTTTAACTATTCACATGACATATTTAAAGCCATAAAATTAAATGACATTTTGATACATTCTACATTTCTTCAAATTTATGATCAAAAGATTAAAAAATCATCTTTACTTTTTTTAATTTTGTGTAAAATTATCAAAACATGACAATTAAATTAAAACAGAGGAAGTAATAAATAAAATAAAAAGATCATGAACAATAGAATTTTTTGCCACTTTGAATACTCAAATATTGTAATTCATTGCTTGCTAGGTTGTACCATCATCTCCACACTGTTTTTCAGCACATGAGGCATGTTTATTATTTGGTACCTTTCCCTTTCCCTTTTTGTTCTTAAAATATTTTTTGTTGAACTATGAGATGGAAAGAAGTCCTTATCAATTATCATGACATTTTAAATCTTTTTTTGGTGAGACTTTTTTTTTTTTTTTGCAAATTCATGATAGATTTTATGGCATCTTAAGATTCTCTTGATCTCTAGATATTGCTATAAAAGCAATGTGTCATAATAATGTGGAGGGAATATATAAATGTTTAGTTTAATTTGAAAGTATGAAAAAAAAAGTTGGAAATATCAAATAGGTGGGCCATGATGACCTTGAAAGCTTGTACTTGTGAGAATGCTAGCTTATTGATGAATTAATTAAATTGTACTCAAGTTAGCTTAGGCACTACCAATATTTTGTTGAAAATATTAGGTTGGAAGCACTATTTCCTCCATCCATCTTTATTTATTCATGATATTAAAAATAAATGTTCAATAATATTTATCCAATTTATGAAATTCAGAGATAATTTTAATTTAATTTCTAATTTACCATTATCATTAATTAATAGTCATTTTTCTATTATATTTTTAAGACATTGTATTTATTATATTCAAAGACTGATATGGTAAAATTACACTTCTATTTATAGTATCTTAAGAATTGTGCAAAGTCAATAGTGGACAAGTATTTTTAAACGAAGGGAGTAATAAATATGAACACTTAATGATAAATAATATGCAATTAACAACTGATATTTTCTTTATTTTAATTTATGTGACATTTTTTTAAATCACGAGTTCTATAAAGTTTTATCCAAAATTTAGTATTCACTTAAACTCACTTGAACACTGAGGTTTGCCCCACCTGTACAATTGCGCTTGATAGCGTAATTCACTAAATACTTATCTGCACCTAATAATTAGGTTAAACCATAATGAAAATACATATTACTTCACCACGCCAATATGATTTTTACCTTTGAGGGGTTGTGTTCCACAATAATAAAATAAAAAATATCCAACAACCACCTCACATAATTTCTATTTATTCTTAAAAGTCTAGTGAAAAAAAGAAGAGATAAATGCCATCTAGGTTTTATCCGTGCAAGGAAGTCTAACACAATGGATATCCCACACTTCTTAAGGTCTATTCTATTGTGAGGCCTAATCACATGATAATGCCAAACAGGCTAAATTAATATGAGCACTAAGACACATAGTTTAATGGCACACTATAATTATTTTTAAAGTAATAATTAAACTGTGGTCCGTGAATCATTTTTTTAAATTAATAAATCAAGGAATGAAAATAAAAAATGGAACAACAGCCCAAAACAACATAGACACAACTATACTTTTATTTGCTATGCGATTAATTCTGTATTTCTTGGCATGATGCATATAATAAAAATGTAGATGTCAGTATGTTTAGGCTAAATCTAGCTACTGATTACTTCTATGTTTATCTAGGTTTAGAACTCTTAGTCTTATAAGGCAAGATCTCTTGGGAGTATTAACTCCACTGTATGCTCTCTTTTTGTGTCTGGAGGTTAGGTTGCTATGTCCCCTCTGGTTTTGTATTTTTTGCTAATTTTATTTACATGGTTTAATTTTTTTTTTTTAAAAAGCATATAATAAAAATGAAATACAAACTAATTGATTGTAGTAAATCGTGGAAGATATTTCTCATATTTGATAAACTTTCTTAATTTACTCACTCATTATTCCTGTTGCATACATGACTCTGAATTCAGTTCATTATCTCTCATCTTTCATGAAATTCAAACAACCCATCAGTTCCCTTCGTTTATTTATCTGAAAAATTCAAAATCGTTGATAGATTTGACAAAAGAAATTGGAGCAGTTCATCATCGTACTTCCTTCATACTTTACAAATGAGACTCTTTAGAGAAATAATTGAAAATATACAATCAGCAAATCATAACTGTTATTCAAGCCAAAATTGTTCAGATAAAGACTCAAAATATCGTCGAATTAACATATTTGTAGTCCAATACATAGTAGAATTAGTGTTATTCATTATTTAATAGTGTGGATAGAAATAATTTGTGAATACAAAATTATGAGACGAATACAATTCTAGTATATGATTTCAATTGTATACTAAATGGTTTTTAATTATGATTCCTTGTTAATTTGTATGTTGAATGATTGGAATTCAAAATTGTCCATTATATAAATTTAAATTTGGATACAATTTTGATAATTTGGTGTTACGTATTGAATATTCGTTATATAAATAGTTTGAAATACAAAATAAGATTGAAATACATAAAGTGAATTTGGAAATACAATAAGTTTGAAATACAAAAAGAAATGTATTTATAATGCAAATAAGTTTAGAATACAAATTAGTTCAAATAAGAATGGAATACAAAAAGAGTCTGAAATTTAAAAAAAGTGTATTTAGAATAAAAATAAATTTGGAATAGAAAAAAAATATAGTTATGATACAAATAAGCTTTGAATATAAGTAAGTTGATGATACAAATTACCTCAAATACAAGATACTTCGGCATAAATTGAATGAATAATTTTGAAAAGAAAGATACATAAAAGACTAAAAAAATACAAAACAAAATTAAAAACGGTGAAAAAATCTCAAAAAATACATCAATCGGAAGTTAACTGCTTCAATGAGATTTTGATTGAAAATCTTTTGTATGATTTTTTTTCATTTTGAGAAAAAAAAGGAGAAAAATCTGGAGGGAGAGAGGAGTGGAGGAATATAGAGAGACGAGAATGAATAAAGAGAGAGAGAGTGGGGTTGATGGGGAGTGAAAATATGATGTATTTTAGGATGATAGTTGAAAATATATATTTTTCTATAAAAACAACATATAGTGGGTTTTTGCAATATTTTTAAACTATAGCGATTATCCATAAATATGTTGATAATTTTGCATAGTTCCATAGTTTCCTCTTAGTGAAACTATTTATCCAAATTGGACTCAACCTAAACTATTTACCCTTAATGGACCCAAGATTCAAACTATTTACACGTCTACCCCACTTTTTTTTACACATGTGGTCACCATCACAACTATAAATTAATCCTTTGTGATATTCCACTGATATATTGATACTCTATCGGTATCATATATAATTAAACTCTTTTTTAAAGAAATAAATAGGAAACAATTAAAAGAAAATTCTGAAAGTCACAATCTTATTTATTAAACTCTAAATTAGAATACATATATTTTTATAATTTTTTTCTTTTTGCAATTTTCAAAAGAAATTGTATCTAGGTTATGATTTTTTAAAACTGTTTTTAAATTAAAATATTGAAGAACTGAAATATACATCAATGATACCATTATAATATTTAGATATACCGTAATGATATCATGGATGATTGTGTAATCTCATCGAAGGACTGAAGCAAACCTCAATGAAAATATTGTTCAGTTACTCTTTGATAGCACCAAAATATATTATACTTTGGTGGTACAAGGAGGAAGAAACAGTTCTTTAATGAAGACTCTGCTCATTTACTCTTTGATATCATCAAAGAATATATTCATATACTGTGATGGTATCATAGGAAAAAAAAAGGGTGTGCGCTAACTTCAACGCTCGAATTTAAAATAAAAATGAGAAATGAAAGTAATGAAACATTTTAAAAAAATATTTTACCCTTTTAAGACATAAATGTTCTTTTCCCAAAAGATTTTAATAACAGAATTAGGAAATCATGTTATATAACCAGCCTTAATTGAAGAGAGATAATTGTCATTTCAGTTTTAGAAAGATAATTATAAATGTAGGAGTTTGGTTGACATAAGACATTGCTTCAAAAGTTGGCAACATTAGTAGACTAAACTTTTGACATCATGATTGCATCTAATTCCTAGTACACTGTTACTTCAAAAGTCGGAAAAAAGGTTGCATTCTTTTTAAGTTATGGATTAAAGGAACAAATATAATCAAAAGAAATAACAAGCGGGTTACACGAATTTAAAGTGATTCCTTACCTGTTTTGTTAGTCATATTTTCTTTCTTTTCTTCCTTCCTACTTACGGGCAATGTCAAATAATTATAATCTTTTTAGATAATATAAGATGGACATTAATGTGAAATTAAAGACAAATTAGTGATAGGATAAGAGTAATACTATGTGTATTTAATTAACTTATTAATAAGATATATTGTGTTTGGTAATGATGGAGAATAACGTCTTTTAAAGGATTGTTGATTTTGATAAGATAACTACCCTTACTTATTTAACAAGTTCGTAAAAAATTAAAAAAAAAGGTTTTAGGAGTCACTTCCAAGGTAAATTATTACTCGAAAAAATGAAATAAATCTATGATCCCTTGCTTGTAAGCCCATAATTACCTAAAGAAATGTCGTTGACCTAATTTTGATTGTTTTATTTTTGAACCAAAAAGGCCATCCTTTGAAGTTAAATGTAAGTTAAAGTTCCATAATATTAGCTATGTTTTACCTCATATTTAGATCACTTTATTTGTGTTTAAGTTTATTTTATTCACCTTATGCTTAATATTCACATTTTGTTGTGTACGTAAGACATAATTTTGCAGAAAAGTGAGAGCTTTAGTGCACCGGGCTGTCCTTTAAGCCATGAAAATTAAAAAATTATACTAATAAAAATAGAGAAATGAGGTTCTAGCAAGGATCAAATCCTGAGATTGGCTTGAGCCAGCAGCCGAAGGTGCATTCCTATGCTCTCTATGGAGTTGCATTGTTACTTATATGTATGTTTCTCAAGATATATATAATTATATACACATGATTTTTTCGAAGTTAACGGATGAATGTGCGCCCCTACCTATACATGTGGGTCCACCTCTGGTCCTATGGGATGTTACTCACAAAATTGAGATTTACTTAGTATGAGCATTTAAATTTCTTCCATTTCTATGTGAAGTCGTTCATACCATTTGAACAAATTAAACACAATCTATATATGTTTCTCCTTACATTAATTGAATATTAAAATTTCGAGAAACTTACATAGATATGCGATATTAATAAAATATTTACCAATTAAAGCAGTGACATTTTCGTTGTACTGCACACTTGTAATATATTTGTAATACAGTTTCATTGGATTTGGGCCTATAGACAGGTTCATTGCGAGAAAATATCAACATGAAGTTATTCACATTCAACATTTATTCTTTGAGTATACGTTACACCAGTATTTCACATAAGCAATCACATAAACTTACACACGTATGTACATATCCTATGACTACACATAACCATAGACCAGTAATGGACCCTCTTATAGGCACGCTCATGTTCTAAGGAATTACCAACCATCTCAGCAGGAGTTATTAGTATCAATCAGGAACTAGCCACCTACTTTCTTTTATAGGTGTCACAACCCAAATCGAGCCATGAGTGACATCCACACTAATTTTTTAGTGGAAGAACCAAAACTATATCCCAACTGACATCCTAACACATAATAGGAATTTAAAAAGTAAAAATATAGCTTTTATATAAGTTTTAGGCTGAGTTCCCATAAATTTAGAAATTAACAACAATCATAAAATAATTAAACATGCGGAAGTCAACCCCTCTAGAACCTGAAGTTATTGTACCAAAACTACTACATAACATGTCTAAGAGTAAGGGGATGCAACCTCGAAAACCATAAACTAAACTAAATTATGGAACAGTCTCAGTCTGAAAGAAAGGGACTAAGGCTGAGAAGAATCTACGGTATACTGAAAGAAATGGCTCACCCTTGAATCCTGCAGTCACTGATCTCCTAATTAAGGTTTGTCAGTAGCCGCTGAAAGTCCTGTATTCAACAAAGAAAGAACAAGTGCAGTATCAGTACACCGTGTATACTGGTAGGATCACGCGACCAACCTAGTGAGTAAAACATATATAAGTAACCACAACATAGTAAAGACATACATATACAATCATACATTACCAATTATTATTTCATAACTAATATATAGTTTCACAGTGCTAATTCTCAATACAACAGTCAACAGTGGTTCTCTTATGGAATCCATACCTAAACTATTAGTTTATACCGGTATGATACCCGATCCATTATGTTTCAGTGTGACACCCGATCCAATACGTACCTATGTGGTACCTGATCCAATTATGTGTCATCATGAAACCCTATCCAATATATATTGGATGGTACCCTATCCCACAATCATAATTACAGTCACAGTCACAATCACAGTGAATAATTCACAGCTTGCAAAAAACCAAGTATCCAATTCATTACATGCAACTAATAACCATAGTAATTTCATTAGATTCATCACATTTTTCCTAGTCTCATATATGCAAATAATACTATCCATTGCAGTAACAAGCACATGTGTCACACCTACCTTGAAACCAAGTCTTGGGAACTCTAAAGAGCTAGAGCTTTTCCATTTTGAAGTCTCTTGGCTTGTTCTTAGTCTAAGAACAACAAGAATTACAAGGAATCAACAAATAATGGCCTACAATACTCAAATTATTCAAAATCCTAACCCTTGTCCACTTTCATAATCTCCCTCCCCAACTAAGACTTTTCCCACAATTAATTTCAGGCCAAAATCTTCTCCTAAGAGGATTCCCTCGATTCTAAGGTCTAGGAATTAATTTACAAGTTAGAAGAATGATTAACTTACCTTTAGCACGAGAATTGGTGGAAAACTGAAGGAAAAACATCCTAGGTCGCTTCTGATCTCTCAAAAATGAAGTGGGAGAAACAAAAATAGTTTTGGGACTTTTTTCCATTTAAATTTGCGACTGTCCCGCTATGGTATGACTTACCTGCCATGGCGGCCCTGCCATAGAGGGAATAATATCGCCATGGTGGATTGCGAGGGAACAAAAACTCATAACTCGCATCCCAAATTACCATTTCGCAATACACCCTCGAACCATGACGTTCCATAATCAACCCTGCATGCCAAGATCAATTACGGGAGTTCTACTTGCCTGAATTTGATTTTGTAAAGCCTTACATGCTTATTAATATTTTGGCTATCAACTCAAACCATAAAAATGATAATTAACTATAATTAACTCCTCCATCTATTATCAGATTACTCCAGACATCACCTGACATAGATTTCGTTCAAGTTTGGCCTAAGCTCTAAATTTCCAAGTTACTACTCAGAAGTTTTCTGGCCCAAATTCCTAGCCCATTAGGTTATCCATAACGATAAAACAAGTTGCTACAATAGGAAAGTCATACCCACATAATACACTTCTACCCTAGGCAACAATAAAACAATAATCTTTAACCAATTAAACTTTATGCCCGAAGGCCTAGATGTGAAATCTCTCATCAATCTATGATATATTATACAATGAGAAACATTTTTATAACGACACAGTTAATATAAACTTGTCTATATGGGCGCAAGCAGCTGCTGAAGAATTCCAGCATAATTTTTGATTTCTGGGAGGCAAAACGATGGAGGTAGGCCTGATATCCGTGGTTTGTGGCCCTCCTTGCGCTAAGATTCCTTCTCTCCCTTCCTCTCAATCCTAGGAAATTTTTTGAGGATTTTTAGGGTAACCTCCATCTATTTTATCTCTGAAGGAAAGGAGTAGAATAAAAGAATTGTGCTTCGGAGTTTCTACCTCCATTGATTCTGCTATAGCAGCTTCCACCGTAGTGATACTAAGCCCGCTATGACGGGACAATCTTAACTCGGGATACGCCTAATGTATGAGTTTCCCACCATGTCAGTCCTATTGCTTTTACATGAAGTATCTTTTTACATAATGATGGTTCAGGTCGTTACATATGTATACACTTACTTTTATTTTTATATAAACACATTGGTTATAAATGATACTGGAATGAAAACTATTAGAATCAATAAGTCCAGGGAAAGACAATCCAACCTCTCCTTACGTCGCAACTCAAATGTGGATAGAGCATATCGGGGGGAGAAAAAATAGGGAAGTCTACGGTTTAGTATTAACAAGCTTTGTTCAACATGTTAAGTCAAGATTGAAAGATATTGGGTCTTCACGCCAGGCCGAGGTGATTTATGGTGTTCATTTTGCTTTTATGTTACAACAAATCAAGCATCTTGTATGGGAGTTAGCAAGGTCCCAAGTAAGACAATTGTTTAAAAATAAGAGCATGTGTAAGACTCTCAAATCGCTCAAGGCACATGTAAATAGTATGGTTACAAGTGTTGTGCAGGGTATGGCCCATTCTCCTCCCTACTTGGATGATGAAGAGTATATTGAATGGACTCCTTAGTTGTTAGGATTGTTGTTGAATATCCAACTTTTTAAAACAATTTTATACTTTGAGTTATTTGAACTTTTCATATATTTGAAGCTTTGAACTTTGGTAGACTTGGTGGATCCTTTTGATGATTTTTTTCTATTGAATTTGATGTTTTAATTGATATTTAGTATTTTTATTATGTTATAGTTCTTTTGTAATTGATTGAAAACATTTAGTGTTGTATTGTAGCTGTAGATTAATTGGATTTTATTTGACAGATAGGATGTATGTAACACCCCAAATTATTTTCCGCCAAGACTCGAATCATTCTTCATATGCATATAAACTCGAACTGAATGACTTCTAATTGTATATATGATTTAGGATTAATTTCTAAGTATTTTAAGTGTATTAGATGTGGTTTAGGATCATAAGGGATCTCTAATACCAAGCCAAGTCCAAAGAATTTCTATCGGCTAAGTTTTCAAATGAGTCTATATAAGGGTCAACTTCAAATGATCATATCCTAGAATATATCAAATTGGGTGGTCCAAGACCTATCAAATTAAAGATCTTTGAGTCTTCTTTCCAACACTACTAAGATTGAATTTTTTGGAGTTTGGAGTAAAATGTTATGTCCAGTTAACCAGAGAGGTGTGCGCCAAGTCTGCGTCGCTGACTTGGCCAGTTTTTGCTTCAATTTGAAATTTTGGAAAAAAATGAACTATGTGGGAACAACTCCATGACGCGAATTTATTCAACCCTTGTTCAAATATCTGCCAAGTTTTCATTTTTTGGAGGGTATTTTTGGTCTTTTTCTCACCTTTTCCAACCTTTTCCCACTACATTTTAGGGCTAAAATCCACCCCTTATCAGTATCCTAAGGGTGTTTTCTTCTCATTCACCCCTAGAGCTTTTGAGAGAAGAGATGTGGAAGGAGAAGAAGAGTTAAGATTCAAGATCTTCAAGACGGGTCTTTAATTTTTGGTGAGATAATCTTCATTTCAGGTATGTAAGGCTACTCACAACGTTGGATTGATTTCATTCACGTGCCCTACATCTTCATTGATTCGAGTTGAGTTGAGTTTGAGGTTCCATGAGTAGAGTTCTTGAGTTATCTATAAATTCTATTGAATTTTTGTATATAAATCCATATGTATTGATGATGTCCTTAAGTTGAGTATTTGAGATATAATTCATGTATTCATTCACATGAGCCCAAAATCAGATTTTATTTTTGTCATAATTTGCCTCGAGGTTGAGATTGATGGTTTTTCATTTATAAATAAAAATATTGATTTCAAAATGAGATGATGCATATTTCAATGAGGTTTATGAAATTGAACATAGAGTTAAATGAGGATTTTGGAGCAAGATGTTTGATGATGATGTAAATGATGTTCATTTTAAAAAAAGTGAAATGGTTGATGAAGAGGTAATGTTGATGATGATGTTTTGAGATAAAATGGATTGGAATCTAATGTGACTACGTGATATGATTTGCATAATTCGATTTGATTGGAGTCTTATGAGCATTTTGAGTATAAATGATTGTTTGAGAAGGAGTTTTAAAAATGATTTGTGAATGTTTTTGAATAAATTATTTATGCACTATTTTGAGTTTAGAAAATAATTATTTTCATCTTTGATTTATAAAGAGTTTAAGCATGAGTTGAGTTTGAAAAGTCTCTTAATTATTATTTTGAAAATGAGTATTTTGAGTATAAATGAGTTGAGCATTTTTACATTAAAACGTCTATTTTGAGATTGAGTTGAGGAGTTAAAAATTATATTTTAAATACATTTAATATTTACTGCATTCATTGAGTCGAGATTGTATCAAATTTAAAGAGAAGAGTTTGATGATTGGGATGAGTTTATTTTAAAAGAAGGTCCAATGAGACCAAATTGATTGAGTTTTGAAAAGAGCCCAATGAGACTAAATGAGTTGATTTGAACTAAGTTCAAAAGAGACTAAATGAGCATTTTGAGTATTTTACTCACCTGATAGATATGAGCATATTGAGTCTTAGAAGGAGTATCGAGCACCTAATTGGGTAAGAGTATAGTCCCTACTCGAATTCCATGAACTACGTAGTCAACATAGGAAAGAATTGGACCGTTAAAGTTGGATATTTCCTATTTCATTGTCCTGACATGATAGGAATTAATTGATTGTTGGATCCATGATTGGTTGATTCATTCATACCATGGCAAAGTATTGAATAGATGTGGCAATGATGTCAACTAATTGTACACCACCTACTTATAGGTGGTGGAATTATTGCCGGTTAGAGAAACTCCTAAATTGAGTGGATTGTGCATGATATGATTGATTTGATTGAGATTGTAGATGATTGAGTCGAATTGTAAAATATTGATAAATTCTAATTTGCATATATGTTGAGTCGAGTCCTTTGAGTTTATTATTGAGTTGATTATGCATGAAATGATTGGTTTGATTGGTATTGTAGATGATTGAGTCTATTTGTAAAATATTTCTAAATTCTAATTCACATATCTATTGAGTTGAGTCCTTTGACTTTATTTGTTGATTTGGATTGGATTGGATGATATGTGATTGGATTAAATCAGATTGTATATGATTGGATTGGATTAGATGGTATGCGATTGGATTAAATCAGAGTATATATGATTGGATTAGATTGGATGGTATGTGATTGGATTGAATCAAAGTGTATATGATTGGATTTGATTGAATGGTATGTGATTGGATTGAATCGAATTGTATATGATTGGATTAGATCGGATTGTATATGATTGGATTGGATCGAATTGTATATGATTGGATTGGATCAGACTGTATATGATTGGATTGGATCGAATTGTACATGATTGGATTGAATTGGATTGTACATGATTGGTCTCTGTTTAAACCGTATCCTTACTTTAGACTTACGACACTTTGATTGAGTCTCTCTTACCTTTCCGATTCGAGATATCTGAACTGATATTATTTTATCTTGGTGCATATTTCATTCTACCATATTACTTACTCGTACATTCCACGTACTGATGTCCATTTGGACGACAGGTTTAATAGATCATCAATAGGTGCACTTTTGAGGATCTGTTCACACTCAGCTTATTGGTGAGTCCTCCTCTACATTCGGAGGATACCACTTATGTTATTCTTGCATTGAGTTTAGTCTTTTCATTCTGATTTAAGGTAGCCATGAACTTGTCATTGGAACCAATTAGATAGTAGTGATAGAGGTTTTATAGACTAGATAGTAATGAGTCGATTGAGTATTTTATTTCCTTGAATTGTTCTTGTTAGACTATTTTAATGACATAGATTGGAGTTCGATTTGTTGGCCCATGACCTTTCTTCCTTGAGTTAGATTGTTGATTAGAATTTCCCACTTAATTGCCTCTTTATTTTAAGTCTTCAACTGATTTAATGAATGAACGGATGTGTGATTAGACTAAGTGGTTCGCCTGGGAGCCAATAATGGTTTTTGAGTGCCGTCCACGTCTAGGGTAACCTCCTGGGGAGTGACAATGTAGAAATTATAGTTTATGCATCAGATCTTTTCACAGAAAAATCGATGGACTAACCGATCATGTCTGCCTATGAATTCTTTATATTGAAGAACAAATTGAAGGATATAATCAATTTTCTCATATTTTTAAAATTATTTATTTAATTAAAAATAATTTAACAAAATAAAATAAAATCAAAAAATCAAGATTCTCCCTCAATTTTTTTGTTGGGTGCAAAATCAATATACCGACCTCATGGAATTAAAAAACCAACTGACATTCCTCGATTAAAATAAACACTTTCCATCAATTCTTTGAAACCGAATCATGATAATCGGACATCACATAGTCCATCAATTTACCTAAATATATCGACTCTATCTGTCGCTTTCAACCCTCGTTTTTTGGGCAGTTTCTAGTAGTTTTGTAACACCTCAAAATTTTTTGCCAAGAGGCGAACCATTCTTCATATTGGTATAATCGCGAACTAAATAACTTCTATATGAGTTAGGATTAATTCTTAATTATTTAAAGTGTATTAGATGTGGTTTAGGGATCATAAGAGATCTCTAACACCAAGGCAATTCCAAAGAATTTCTATTGGCTAAATTTTCGTATGAGTCTGTATAAGGGTCAAGTTTAAACGATTATATCTATCAATATATAAGGAGTTAGGTGTCCTATGAACTATTAGATTAAAGGTTTACGAGTCTTCTTTCTAATTCCACCAAGATTGCATAATTTATGCTTTGGAGTAAAAGGTTATGTCTATTTAACCAGATGGGTGAGTGCCAAGTCCGTGAATCTTGATCAAATTAAAATTCTGGAAAAAAATGAACTAAGGGGGAACAAATCCGTGACGCAGACCCATTCTGTCCTAGTTTAATTTTTTCTCCATTTTCAATTTTTGTGAGGGGCTTTTAGATCTTTTTCCCACCTTTCCCAACCTAACCACTACATTTTAGGGTTAAAATCCGCCCCTTATCAGTATCCTAAGGGCATTTTCTTCTCATTCACCCCTAAAGCTTTTGAGAGGAGATTATAGAGGAGAAGAAGATCTAGGGATTAAGATCTTCAAGCTAGATCTTTGATTTTTTGTGAGATAATCTTCATTCCAGATATGTAAGGCTAAACTAAAGCATGAATATTATTTTTCTATGTGCCCCATGATTATGATAGTTTGATTTGTGATGATTTGAGTCCCTATGATTGTGTTTCTTGAAAATTTCCCTTAAATTTAACATATTTTACATAATATTGCCTAATTGATATTTTTCTATAAATTTGTTTCTTGAATAAATAATTTAAACTACTTATTTCATAAATTCTTATAGTATATTGTCTAATATTAGATGTATATGCCTAAGAATTGAGTTTAGAGCCTTGAAATTGTGAATACATGATTGTGATTGAGAAGTGAGCATGAATATGATAGTCTTGATGAAATTTGATAGTCCTTTCCATCTTCATAATTGAACCCAATTGAATGGTCTCAACTGAATGTTGTCATAAATGATTGTCCCAACTACTCTTAAATGATTGGATAATTGATTGGTTTAAAATATTGATTGGATAGAACTGATGAACTGATAAGAGTCCATATGAGACTTATTGATTGGTTGATTAGAATTGATTTTCTTATGAGCACTGAGTGTTGGGAGGAATATAGAGCACCGAATTGGGTTAGAGTAAGCAATAACTCAAATCTAATAACTACGTAGACAACATAGGAGATGATTAAACCATTAAAGTCAAATGTTTTCCCTTTAATTATTCTGAAAATATAGGACTTGATTGATTGATTGGATCCGTGATTGGATGATTCATCCTTTACCTTGGCAAAATATTGGACGGTTGTGGCAACAGTAATGAGCTTGTTATACGATCACTGGCTCATAAATGATTATTGTCAGATAAGAGAAACTCCTAGATAGGTCTTGATAGTACTCTGAGTGGATTGAATTGGATTGTATATGATTGATCTTTGTCTAAGCCTTATTCTTACTTCAGACTTATGACATTCTAATTGAGTTCCTTACTCTTGATTGAGTTACTTGAGTTGATGTTATTATACCCTATGTATGTTTCATTATTCCATATTACATACTCGTACATTTTACGTACTGGCATTCATTTTAGCCTGTATTATTTAATGATGCAGAGACAGATTTTGGAGATCATCAAGAAGTGCGCCGTTGAAGATCTGTTCACATTCCAGCTGATTGGTGAGTCCTCCCTACTTTCAGAGGATGCCACTATTTTATCATTTAGATTTTGAGTTAGACTTTTCTTTTATTTTGATTTTGGTAGCCATGAACCTGTCATTGGCTCTATCTAGATAGTAGAGATATAGGCTTTATAGACTAAATAGTGATGAATTTGTTTTGATATCTTTAACCCTTGATTAGCTGTCTTTCAAACTATGTTTCTAATTTGAATGATTGAGATTACTGATTGAGATAGCGCACTAAGATTTGTTTTTCTCTTAAACTAAGTCTTTCGCTGAATGAATGGATGTATGATCAGGCCAAGTGATTCGCTTGGGAGCTAGTTTCTGAGTGCTGGTTACATCTAGGCTACTATCTTGGGGTGTAACAAACTTTGTATCGGGCACAGAGTTCAAGATTCTTAGGAAGTCAATAAAGCCGTGTCTAGTAGAGTCTTACTTATGGGTGTGTTGTGCACCACACTTATAATCAGGAGGCTATATAAGTAGGAATTGTTTCACTTCTTTCATATTCTGAGTTCGTGCGATAGAGTTTAACTCTATAAAGGTTCCCTTCTAATTCGTGCATTGATCAAATCTGTTTGACTACCCCTCATACTCAAGGTGGTTGGAACAAAAAAAACTCAGATTCTTATTGATAAGTTACTTTCAGATAAATTATTCAGAGGTTAAATACACTGCACCAAGCTTGAGAGGAGCCGATTAGTGTGCACAAGTCTATTGATTTGAAAGAATGCACCCTCATTCATATAAATCGTGCGTTGAGCCAAAGCAAGATGTATTTCCATACTATCTTCTCTAAAACCTTACTTTGGATGTTACCCTCAAGAGAAAGGTTGTGTCTCTAAATGATTAGTGTCACCATTTAATGGAATGTGATTTGAGGCATGCTAAGCTTCGTAGAATGATCCTAGAGCTAAAAAGATAGAGTTAGAGGAGTAGAAACTGAATAGTAAGAGCAGTGGTTGATTGAGGCATGTACCTAGAGTTAGGTACCTATATGGTAAGCAATGGGGTTAGTAGTCAAGTCCCTTTGACTTTGACTAAAGATGTAGTAAGTATTATCTAGCTTTCATGATATGAGGTAGATGAAGAGTTGTTAGTTAGGATGAGTTAGAGTACACTTGAACAATGAGAAGAGTTTTATGTTGAGGTGTCTTTGTGTTATTAAAGACAAAGTTTAGGCATTGAACGGAAGGGAGGGGTAGTCATGAGATGATAGATCTAAGCTAGGCTTTTGATTTTAAAGAGAAAGCCCCATGTTATTTAGAGAGATATGAATATAACTAGGCAATGAGTATACTAAATGGGTAAATAGTACTTAGGTTATGAAAGGAGATGAGGTGATAAATTATAATTAGACAGACATTGAGACGAGGGTCGATTACTTGTCATGAGGTCTTAGTAGGAGAGTGTTTCTTAATTTCATTTAGTAATTGTAAATTGGTATAGTACGCAAGTAGTGTGTGATGTGCGTGTTAGTAATATACCCTAAGTTTGAATTTGAGATGAGTGGTGTGAAGAAAGAGAGGATAATATTATGAATGTGATAGGGCTAGTTTTAAGATTTGATTTAGCAGGCTTGACATGACATATGTGAGATATTAAGATATTAACTTGTGAAGAGTGTGTATTACAAATGGATGTATGTGACCCTAGATGTAAATAGTGAATTAAGGCTAAATCATTTGGTAAGAAGAGGCCTAAGATGTGTATCCGAGGTAGTATAAAGTTATATGGGGCTCTAATTTTATGAGTTTCTTTGGGTGATTAGTTAGTATCCTTTAGATGCTAATGTGGATAATGCTGGATGTGAGTTTGTCTTTCTATGTAGTATCCATAAGAATTGGGTCGAAGAGAGTTGTATATAGATAATGATGAGTCTCCTATTATATTCAAGTTTTCTTCAACTAAGTTCAAATATGTGAACCTAGAAGCTAAGTGTTAGCAGGCTAAAGAGAAAAGGTCGGATCATAAGAGTTAGAAAAAGTAGATGTATACACCAATAAAAGCAGCAAATATAGAAGGATGCCTAAAGGATAGAAGTACGTCAAGGGAAGTATCTTAGAATGAGGCCCCAATAGCAGTTTGGTATCTTCGGGTATAGTGCAGCTAGAGAGTTTAAGTGTTCTTATGAATAGTGATACTCTGTTGTGAGGAGTTGTGTTCTTATAGCTAAGTGTAGAGAATCAGTTCGCAGGCTCAGAGTAGTGACCTTCGAGCTAAGAGGGAGATGATGAGGTAATGAACCAAAGTAAGTCTTGAGTTTCAAGAAGTGATGAGTTGACCAGGATGAGACATTAATATTTTTCCATCTCTTACATTCCTTGTAATTCAGGTGATATGATACCCTATACTTGTCTTGTGTATGAGAGCCATACCCATGACTTAGACCCATGTACTTCCTATCGATTCATGTCTATGTTCCTTCAGCAATCCCGATCTTATTTCTTAAATCTACAAATTCCCAGCCATACGTTACATGAGACATGATATATGCTTTTATGTTTCGAAGTATGCTTAGTTTCATAAACCCATGATAGGCCTTAAAAGTCTAGTGAGAGCATGTTACATTATGACTGTTCTCAGATCAGATTTCTTGAATGAATCATGCTATGATTTGTCGCTCTAAGCCTTTTCAGTGATCCTTTCTTTCCAATCTTAATAGGGATATTGATGATAGTAGCTGAGTGCTGGAAGATGGGAGAGAGTGGGTGTTCCTTGTTGTGATGGTTGTGGTGTGCTTATTCCATTTAATGCTATAAAAGTAGAGAAAGAGTGAGATGGGATCTTATTGTGTGAAATAGATAGATAAGAGTATTTTGGTATACCTCTTGGTAGAAGTTAATGCAATTACCGGTGTGGAGATGCTAAGATTGACATGAGAATTCTTAAGAGATGCTGACTTCAAAGAATCCATAAAGTGGTTAGAATGATAGGCTTGCATGTGTGGTAGTCACTATGTGAGTGATTGTAGTAGGCTATTAATGATTTCTTATTGAGGGTTTCAAGTAAGGGTATTGGAATGGTTATAGAACTAGGCTTGAATGTGGTATTGATAGCATGTGGATGAATGCATGATGCATTAGGCGCTTCTTGATTTGGACTCGAGGTTGGTTGAATGAAATGGAAAGGAGTAGTACTCTTAAGATTAAATCTTCTATAGAGGTAAAGAACATGAAGCTTGTGGTCTAGATTAGCATAATTATATTATGTATAGCACCCTGTGACTTAATTTTAGGTTTGAACACAGTAAGTGCATGCAATTAGAGTTAGACCTTGATAAAAGTAGTCATATGAATCCTTGAGGGAGTTATGAGTTGCAGTCGAGAAAGAGTTGTATGTAGAAAAAAGAGCATTTAAGCTCAAAAGCTATCAGTCATGTCTCTTAATTCATAGTGGTCATACCTTTATATCAGGCTCATAAGCCTTTTTTCCAGAAGTTGTGAGAAATTTTGATGAAAATATAGGAGATTACAGCCCTCCTTTCATTTTTGCTTCAGTATCGATGTTGAAGGTAATTTTTCTATTCCTATCTCTAAGATAGTACCTTCTTGAGTATTTTCATGAGTAATAGAGTGAGTTATTCACGAGCTTGAGTCTTTGAGTTCTTTCATTGCATTTGTTCCTTCCAATGATGATATTAATGGTAATATTTCTTTTTCTTATCTTAGAGTTGATATTCATTCCGAGTTCAAGTATATGATGAGTATTCTTGAGTCCGAGTAATGATGGATTGATTGTTTGAATGATTGAGTATCTGAGTTCTTGATTTGCGCTCGTGCGTTGTATAATTTCCTAGCTTGATAATGATTCGAGGACGAATGATCCCAATGGGGAGATAATGTAACACCCAATTTTTCTTTGCCAAGACCCGAACCATTCTTCATATGCGTATAAACTCGAACTGAATGACTTCTAATTGTATATATGATGTAGGATCAATTCCTAAGTATTTAAAGTGTATTAGATGTGGTTTAGGGACATAAGAGATCTCTAATGCCAAGTCAAGCCCAAAGAATTTCTATCGGCTAAGTTTTTGTATGAGTGCGTATAAGGGTCAACTTAAAACGACCTTATCTATCAATATAAAAGGAGTTAAGTGACCTATTACCTATAAAATTAAAAGTATATGACTTCTTTCCAATGCCACCAAGATTGCATAATTTGGAATTAGCAAATATTGGTTCAAATTAAAATTTCAAAAAAAATTAACTATGGGGGAAAAAATCGGCGACGCGGACCTGTTCCGCCCTAGTTTAAATTGTTATCCGTTTTCAATTTTTGTGAGGGGATTTTAGGTCTTTTCCTCACCTTTACCAACCTAACCCACTATGTTTTAGGGCTAAAATCAGCCTCTTATCACTATCCTAGGGGAGTTTTCTTCTTATTCACCCCTAGAGATTTTGAGAGAAGAGATTAGAGATGAGAAGAAGAGCTAGGGATCAAGATCTTCAAGCTAGATCTTTGATTTTCGGTGAGATAATCTTCATTCCAGGTATGTAAAGGTTAAACTAAAGCATGTATATTATTATTCAATGTGCCCCATGATTGATAGGTTGATTTGTGAATGATTTGAGTCCCTATGATTGTGTTTCTTGAGAATTTTCTTAAATTTAACATATTTTACATAATATTGCGTAATTGATGTTTTTCAATAATTTTTTTTTTGAACAAATGATTTAAACAACTTACTTCATAAACTCTAATAGTATATTTTCTGATATTGGATGTATATGCCTAAGAATTGAGTCTAGAGCCTTGAAATTATGAATATATGATTGTGATTAGGATGTGAGCATGAATATGATAGTCTTGATGAAACTTTATAGTCCTTCCATATTTATAATTGAAACTAATTGAATGGTCTCAACTGAATGTTGTCATAAATAATTGTCCCAACTACTCTTAAATGATTGGGAATGATTGGATAATTGATTTGTTGAAAGGATTGATTGGATAGAACTGATGAACTGATAAGAGTCTATATGAGACTTATTGACTGGTTGATTTTCTTATAAGCACTGAGTGTTGGGTGGAGTATCAAGCACTGAATTGGGTTAGAGTAAGCAATAACTCAAATCCAATAACTACATAAACAACGTAGGAGAGGATTGAACTGTTAAAGTCAAATGTTTTCCCTTTAATTGTTCTGAAAATATAAGACTTAATTGATTGATTGGATCCATGATTGGATGATTCGTCCTTTACCCTGGCAAAGTATTGGACTGTTGTGGCAACAGTAATGAGCTTGTTGTACGATCAATTGCTCATAAGCAATTGTTTTCGGATAAGAGAAACTCCTAGATAAGTCTTGATAGTACTTTGATTGGATTGAATGAGATTGTATATGATTGGTATCTGTCTAAACCTTACTCTTACTTTAGACTTATGACATCCTGATTGAGTTCCTTACTCTTGATTGAGTAACTTGAGTTGATGTTATTCTACCTTATGCATGTTTCATTCTGCCATATTACATACTCGTATATTCCATGTAGACGTTCATTTGGGCCTGCATCGTTTAATGATGCACTAGAGAAAATCAACAAGCACGCCGTTGAGGATCTGTTCACATTGATACCACTCTTTTATCATCTAGATTTCGAGTTAGACTTTTCATTTATTTTGATTTTGGTGGCCATGAACCTGTCATTGGCACCATCTAGATAGTAGAGGTAGAGGCTTCATAGACCAGATAGTGATGAATTTATTTTGATGTCTTTAACTCTTGATTAGCTGTCTTTCAAACTATGTTTCTAATTTGAATGATTGAGATTGCTGATTCAGATAGCTTACTAAGATTTGTTTTTCTCTTAAACTAAGTCTTCCGCTGAATGAATGAATGTGTGATCATCCCAAGTGGTTCGCTTGGGAGTCAACAATGATTTTCGAGTGCCGGTTACGTTTTGATCACCCTCTCAGAGCGTGACAAGTTCATATATCATTAAAAATAAATCTTAATCATTAATTTGTCAAAATAACAACAAATCTAAGGAACTTATTTTGCAAGAAGAAAAAGAAGTAGCAGAACGACCTTTTATCTCAAGTTTTTTAATATTGAAAATAAATTCAATAATTTCAGAAAAAAGTAGATATAAGTTAAATGCGCCATGAAAATTGAAAGTTTTACCCAAATTGAGGGACCAAAATTGAATTATACATGAATACTACGGATAGGAATTCTGTTATACCCAAACACTAGCCAGGGCCTAGGGGTGCCATATTTGTACAAACACACATAAGATTGCAACAAAAGAAAATGTTCAAATTTGTAGTGTATTATTTTCTCCATTTCTAAATAATTGATATTTTAATTATTTTATTTGTTTTAAAATAAATATTGTTTTAAAGTTTATGAGGGAAGTATGGAGAACATTCTTAAACTTGAGACGAATTATTAGTTTCGTTCCCATATTATTTATAGTCTTAAAAATACTCATCTACTTGACTAACTAAACTTAAATACACACTCGATCTGCCACATGGCATAACAAGTGATTTCAATTTTTTGTAGGAACATGTGATTTTTAATAAAAAATTGAGAGAAGTGTTGAAAACACCCCTGAACTTGGAGAGAAGTTTTAGTTTCGTACTCGAACTATTGACAACCTTAAAAACAGTACCCCTCTACTTGACTAATTAAACTTAAATAACCACCCCCACCCCGATCTTGACACATGAATGAAATAAAAATTGCACCCAATTAGATTTGTTTTCCTATAATTTTTTCATCCGAAATAATATATCCACAGTATGATTAAAAAATAATCACGTAATCATAATTCTTACAATAAATATGTATAATGACTAATAGAAATAGTTGGAGCATGTTTAATTAATAATTTTGTATTAAATTAAACAAAGAAAAAAAAGTTAACTAAACTAATTCCTAGTCCCTTGAGACTGAAGACCATAATGACACTCCTTCAATTCCTTTAAAAACATCTTATTATTAAGACATACACTTTCGAAGAAGATGAAGGATCCATAATAAGAAAACTGATGGAAAAATTGATGTCAAAGATCAATCGATGGTCTTTGTGTATTTACACCAAAGTAAACAACTTAACAATAAGTTATATTCATTAAACAAGTCTTATGGAATTTTCTGATTCTTTTAATCATTGTTTTTATTTGAGAAAAAAGGGTCATGGGCCGGTATATTATTTTCGGGATTGATAAATTTTAAGAAAAAAATTTTCTAACGGAGGTAGGTTGGAAAATATCTAACGGGAGTGGATTTTTTATTTCATCCAATAAGAAAATGACAAGTAATAAATAATATTTTAAAAATAAAATAGCGATGAAGTTGTTAGTTTCGTCCCTGAATTTGGCGAGAGTTATTAATTTTGTCTCTAAACTATTGACAGCCTTAAAAACACACATTTACTTGACTAACTGAATTTTAAAACACCCTCTCATGTCATACAATATGTTTATGTATATGCCACATCAACATAAAATTTCACGTGTACGTGTGAATAACACGTTTATGTGTAAAACATGAGAGGAGTGTGTTGAAGTTCAGTTAATCAAGTAGATGAGTGTTTTTAAGGTTGTCAATGGTTCATGAATGAAAATAATAATTCGTGCCAAATTAAGGAGTGTTTTCAATACTTCTCTCAAAGTTTTAAGAAGAAATCAATCTCATTAATCCAAAACTACCCTTGTTTGCGTAATCAAGAACCATTAATTGGCATTTCTTTTAATTCATGACATTTAATCACAATAATCACAATATTTTATATCAAAAGGAGTCTAATTCCTCGTTTCAAATTGAAGTTTTAATGACAATTACTTACTACTTTAATATCCAATGTCAACTTGGAAAGAGATAAACTTTGATTAGGGGTAAGTTAATAAGAGCATATTCTTATTTTAGAAGTGAGTAGTTATTTTAAGAGGTGTGTCCATTTGTTTTGAAACGGAGGGGATATGTCGTATGATAAAGTATACTTTATATCATTTATTAGGTTTAATTTAATAAAGTTTGTGAGAATATTATTACTTGTTATTCCTATTAATTGTGCGGTGAAATTTTCAATGAGTTAGGTTTAATTGATTAGGCAAATAAAAGGTGCATTTGAGTTAGAATAAGGCTCACCTCTCATAGGATTAACTATAGCGAAAATTAGACAAAATATTCATTGGGTTAAATTTTTTAATTAAAAATAACCTAATTATCATTTATCACTCAAAATGTACATTCAAATCATTTTATTTCAGTCGAAGTGCACTTCACACATTTTGTCTAAATCTTTTCTATAGTGATATGTGAATACATATACATCTACGATATACATCATATATACTCGATTATATACTATTTATACACTATTGAGACAATACATAATTATTTATTTATACAATATCAATACATGACATATACATTCTATATACATATAATTATTTTTGTTGATATTTTTTATCACCTGTACAATTAGGTAATAAGCCCCTAACTATATTTAAAGCACAATCTATTATATAGTCCACCTCCATAACCCCTCCCAAATGATTTAATGAGTGGTAAAACTTTCAAAGAAGTTAAGTATATTAATCGATTTGGCTGATAAAGGTTCATTTGATTTAGACTAAGACTCACCATTCATAGGAATTGGGATTAACTATACTTAAAGCACAAGCTATTATGTAGTCCACCTCATAACCCCTCCCAAATGATTGATTGAATTTATTACAATTAACAATTTATATCTGTTTCTTTTCTAGTGCTTTATAATAAAGCTAATTACATTTTATAAAGATTAAAATTAGATAAGAAGAAAAGAACTAAACTATTTAGAGTTTTTGACATTTTATAATTAGAGAAAAAGGCAAAAAAGGAGAAAAAAAAGATGATTTTCTTTTGATGAGTAGGTATCGTGTTACCTGAATTGGTTTTGTTCAATTGTTCTCCCCTGATTTTGTATTTTTATAAAGTAATTAATAGTGTTCTTTAATTACTAAAAAGACTATAATTTAAAGCAAAATTCTAATAGTCAAATATTTCCTTGATCTGATTTTACAAATTACAGGAGATAAATTTATATATAATGAAAGTTAGTTATTTTTGCATAGATCAACTTTATGAGGTAAAATGATTTGGTATGCCCTAACGTAATCTCAATCCTTTCTATTTTGCAACTATACATTTAATATTATTTGTTTGGTTCTTGATGATATGAATCAGGAATTTCCTTAAAAAATGATTTGATTTTTTTTCTTTGCTTCTCTTTTGGATTTGAGAAAATTTAATTATGTTATGTTGATAACAAGGTTCTTCTTTCCTCTTTAACTCATAATTAAGTACTCTTTAAAGTTTTATTTGTTTACTTAGATTCATCTTTCTATTTTAATTTGTTAGCAAAGTTAATTTATTGTGTTTTCATGTTCGAATCTAGAAGTTGAAAAGTAAGTCAATGTATATATATATGCTACTTAAAGAAAGTATGTATATATCATTTTGTAATTACACATATCAACTTTTAATATGCATAATAAAAGAGTGTGAGAATGTAAAGTTAATTTTTTGAAAATACAATTTAATTCATAAAAAAATTTCACTGGCAGTTTCACTGTAAAGGACCACCGTAGCGGTACCTATCCCGTATAATTGTAACAACCCCTAAAATGTTGTATGTCGGTATTTCAATTCTCGACGAAAATAATACATCCTCTGTATTTTGGGCATACCTTTTCATAGGTTGGTCCAAATTAGGTGATTCAAATTTCTGAGTAACCACAACATCAATACCTACAACTTTCATGAAGAACACATCTTACGATTCGGAGTATAAGTAGATCAAATAAATTAATCTTTACAAGATATAGTGTTGTGACGGAATTGAGTGTTTATAGAAGAAAATTCATATCTCACTGTAGGTTGCTCCAAATTAGTTGATTCTTTAACGATATGAAACTAGACTTCCATATCTACAATTCTTATGAAGACACCAAATCTTAATAAGGAATTTATCTTATTCAAACGCAGCTTCGAAAACGAGTATTCTGTTAAAAAGAACTCATCTTACCTACCATGGAAACATCTAGATACAATTGACATCATTCATGACATAAATTGTCCTCTATTTAACATCATCCATGACATCAATATATTTCATTAAATTTTCAGATTTTTTTAATAATTATTTTATTATTGTTAGGTCTTTCTTTCCCACCTATAAATACCCACCTTATTTTCTCATTTTATTCATCAAGCTTTCTTAAGCATTTCTTCTCTCTATATACTTCTTCTCAAATATAGTTTTAGTTTTAGTAGTATAAAAATACTACTCCGGTTATTCTTATACTCCGGGTAGTACACAAAACGCTCCGGCGAGAAGAAAAGACTAGGGGTCTAAGAGTGCTCCAATTCGGAGTAAACCTTCGGATTTAAGGTATGTAAGGCTTTCATAACATTGGATTGAGTTCGTCCATGCGCTCAATATTTAAATTCATTATAATTGAGTTATAGTTGAGTTTTATCCAAATCTTGAATTCTAAATAAATTAATTCTTCTTCTATTGAATTTGATATATTTATGCATTAATATTATTATTGTTATCTCTCATATTATTGGAATTATTATTCATGGCTACTTTCCCATGAATCCTAATTGATTTGATGTTCATGAATATTTTTATACATATTTTGAGTAAAGATGTTGGCTTTTTTATTATTTTCATTGATAAAAAGAAAGTTATATGAATTAATACTATATATGTATTTTATTGAGTTTTGAAAGAGCAAAAGAGTTGAGTTTGAATGAATTTGAGCAAATGATTATGTTTTGATGAGATGTAAATGATGTTTTTGGAAGTATAATGATTGATGAACATGAAATGAGATGAGTTTGATGATTTAAATTAAAGTCCAATGAGACTAGATGATGAGTTTAATATGAGCACATATTTTGGGAGTAGTATTGAGCACCGAGTTGGGTAAAAGTTTAATTGACTCAAACTCCAGAACTACGTAGCCAGCGTAGGATGGAGGCTATGCCTCTTAAGTCCCAAAAAGAGGACTTTGATGAGTGGATCCAAGATGGTGATGTCCTTTACCCTGGCAAGGTATTGGATGGATGTGGCAACGACATCGCTTCGTTGTATCATCGCTAGCTCATAAGTGATGGTTGTCGGTTAGAGAAACTCCCAACTGAGTAAGCATTGCTTATTACTATTATTTTTATTATTATATTTTAAACTTGCATTACATATTTATGTTGAGATGATGTTGAGTTCTGAGCTGAGTTTTCTTGAGAGGAGTTTCTTGATATCTGTCCCTACCTTTCTGCCATTTTACATACTCGTACATTCCACGTACTGATGTCATTCGACCTGCATCATTTTATGATGCAGATACAGGTGTTAGAGATCCTCAACAGGCGCATCGTTGAAGATCATTTATTTTCAGCTATTTGGTGAGTCCTTCTTGTATTCGAAGGAACTCCTTATCCTTTTATTATTGTTGAGTGTGATGTTTCTTTTGAGGTAGCCATGAACATGTCATTGGCACCATCTAAGAGTATTAGAGGCTTCATAGACAGAGTTTTGATGATGTAATCGGAGTAGTTCTCCTTAGAAACTACTTCTTCTAAGAATTATCTATTTTTCCTTTGATGATGACAAGCCCACATTAGTATTCTTAAGTCTTCCGCTGATGAATAAATAAGAAATGAGACCAAGTGGTTCTCTCGGAAGCCATAAATGGTTTCTGAGTGCCGGCCACACCTAGGGAACTCTCTCGGGGCGTGACAAACTTGGTATCAGAGCACAGAGTTCAAGAGTCCTAGGGTGTCTATGAAGCCGTGTCTAGTAGAATCTTATTTATGGGTGTGTCGTGCACCACACTTATAATCAGGAAGCTATAGGACATTAGGAATTATTTCACTTCTTTCATAATCTGAGTTCGTGCGATAGAGTTTAACTCTATAAAAGCTTTCTTTCTAATTCGTACGTTTACACGTTTCAGACATGCCTCCTAAACGATCAGCTAGTCAGAGGAATGCTGCCAGCACTGAGGTTCCACAGTCAGTGATGCCTCCATGGAGAACAAGGGGCCGACCTGCAAGGTCTACTGAGGTACCCCAAGTACCTACTGTTCAGACCACTCCTACTTCTGAGGAAGATTTTCGAGGAGCGATTGCTATTCTCACCCAGTTGGTGGCTGCTCGAAATAGTAGCCAAAGTTTACCAACTCCTAGCTCTAGTTATCAAGAGCCGTCTGCTGCCACGAGGATCAGAGATTTTCTGAGAATGAATCCACCGGTCTTCACGGGTTCCAACGTTGATGAAGACCCCTAAAATTTCATTGATGAGATGTGGAAGATACTAAAAGCGATGCATGCTACAGAGATCGAGGGGGTTGAGTTGGTGTCTTATCAACTTAAGGATGTGGCAAATGTCTGGTATAACCAGTGGGAAGAAAGTAGAGGTGAGGATGCAGAGCCTGCTCTTTGGGATGAGTTTGAAAGAGCATTTCTTGATAACTTCTTTCCCCAAGAGCTACGTGAAGCAAAATTGAAGAGTTTGTGAACCTCAAGTAGGAGAGTATGACTGTGAAAGAGTATAGTTTGAAGTTTATTCAGTTGTCCAAATATGCCCTAGAAATGATTCCTCATATGAGGTCTAAGATGAGAAAGTTTGTCTCTGGCCTAGGCAAACATGTAAAGAAAGAATGTAAGGCAATGCTAATGATTTCTGACATGGATTTTTCTAGATTGATAGTGTATTCTCAGCAGGTTGAGGATGACAAGAAAAACGACCGAGAGGAACACCTAAGCAAGAAGACTAAGTCTGCTGGGCATGAGAATGAGCAGAAGCAAGGGAAGGGTAACAAGTCTTTCTTTCAGAAAAGGTCTTCTAATTATGCACCTTCCCCAACAAATGCTTTTACACCTAATACTAGGTATGATCAGAGATCGCTAAGTCACCAAAACTTTCAATCTCAAGGTTCTCAGTCCCAATTAAGTATGGCTCAAGGTTCTAGAGGAAAACCACCATGTGCTAGATGTGGGAGGCTCCATTTGGGAGAGTGTCATGTGGGCACCAATGCTTGCTATGGATGTGGAAAGATAGGTCACTTCCAGAATGAGTGTCCTTCAAAGAGGCAGGGAGATGGAAGTAGTAGAGCTCAGTTTTCTTCTGCAGCTCCACAGAATAGAGGTAACCATAGAGGTGCAGCTTCAAGAGGAGGTGGGGGAACCAACCGTCTGTTTGCTATGGGTAGTCGCCAAGACCAAGAGAATGCACCCGATGTTGTTACTGGTATGCTCCGAGTCCTTTCTTTTGATATGTATACATTACTTGATCTGGGTGCTACATTATCTTTTGTGACTCCTTACTTGGCTAGTAAATTTGAGATCCTTCTTGAGTGTCTTCTTGAGCCTTTCAGCGTGTCTACTCCTGTTGGTGATTCTATCTTAGCTGAGAGGGTCTATAGAAATTGTACTGTGTCAATCTATCATAGGGATACCATGGCTGACTTAGTTGAGTTGGACATGGTTGATTTTGATGTGATTCGTGGTATGGACTGACTTTATTCTTGTTATGCTTCAGTTGATTGTAGGACCCGAATTGTCAAGTTTCAATTTCCAAATGAGCCTATCTTAGAGTGGAAGGGGAATTCTGTAGTGCCTAGGGGTAAATTTATTTCCTACCTTAAGGCCAGAAAATTAATCTCTAAGGGATGTATATATCATATAGTCTGAGTCAAAAATATTAATGATCAGACTCCATCTCTTGAGTCAGTTCCCATTGTGAATGAGTTTCCTGAAGTCTTTTCTGAGGATCTACCCGAAATCTCTCCTGATAGAGAGATAGACTTTGGTATTGATGTCCTTCCTGATACATAACCTATCTCCATTCCTCCTTATAGGATGGCTCCTGCTGAGTTGAAAGAGTTGAAAGAACAACTGAAAGACCTCCTAGATAAGGGGTTTATTAGGCCAAGTATCTCACCTTGGGGTGCTCCTGTCCTATTCGTGCGAAAGAAAGATGGGTCCCTTAGAATGTGCATTGATTACCGACAACTAAACAAGGTCACCATTAAAAACAAGTACCCTCTCCCTAGAATAGATGATTTATTTGACCAACTTCAGGGTGCCACATGCTTCTCTAAGATAGACCTCAAATCAGGCTATCACCAGTTGAAAGTGAGAGAATGTGACATCCCGAAGACGGCTTTTCGAACCCGCTATGGTTATTTTGAGTTTCTTGTTATGTCCTTTGGATTGACAAATGCTCCAACAGCTTTTATGGACCTCATGAACCGAGTATTCAAGCCATACCTAGATACGTTTGTAATTGTCTTCATCGATGATATTTTGGTCTACTCTAGAAGTAAGAGTGAGCATGCTAATCACCTTAGGATTGTCCTTCAAACTCTTAAGGAGGAGGAGTTGTATGCTAAGTTTTCAAAGTGTGAGTTTTGGCTTGAGTCTGTAGCATTCCTAGGCCATATTATATCTGGGGATGGAATCCAAGTTGATACTCAAAAGATTGAGACAGTTAAGAACTTGCCCCGACCCACCTCTCCAACCGACATAAGGAGTTTCTTAGGTTTGGCTGGTTACTACAGGAGGTTTGTTGAGGGATTTTCATCCATATCCTCACCATTGACTAAGCTGACTCAGAAGAAGGCTAAGTTTCAATGGTCTGATGCTTGTGAGAAAAGTTTTCAAGAGTTGAAAGCTAGATTGACTACTGCTCCAGTACTATCCCTACCCGAAGGAACGGATGGTTTTGTAATCTATTGTGATGCTTCAAGAGTTGGGTTGGGATGTGTATTGATGCAGAAAGGTAAGGTCATTGCCTATGCCTCCAGGCAGCTTAAGACTCATGAGAGAAACTACCCCACTCATGACCTTAAGTTAGCAGCTGTGGTATTTGCTCTTAAGATCCGGCGTCACTATCTTTATGGTGTACATGTGGATGTGTTCACAGACCATAAGAGCTTACAGTATGTATTCAGCCAGAAGGAGCTGAATTTGAGGAAGAGGATATGGCTAGAGTTGCTCAAGGATTATGACATGAGCATTCTCTACCACCCAGGTAAAGCAAATGTAGTTGCTGATGCTCTTAGCAGGTTATCTATGGGGAGTACAACCCATGTGGAAGAGGAAAAGAAGGAGTTGGCAAAGGAAGTGCATAGACTTGCGCGTTTGGGAGTTCAACTTATTGACTCTAATGAGGGTGGTATAATAGTACGAAATGGAGCTGAATCATCTCTAGTTACAGAGGTGAAAGAAAAGCAAGATCAGGATCCCATTCTTCTTCAACTGAAGGATGAGGTTCACAAGCAGAAGGTAATGGCTTTTACCAAAGGGGGAGATGGAGTATTGAGATATCAAGAAAGATTATGTGTTCCAAGTGTTGATGGTATTCGGGAGAGAATCATGAAAGAAGCCCATAATTCTAAGTATTCCATCCATCCAGGTTCAACAAAGATGTATCATGACTTGAGAGAAGTATACTGGTGGAGTGGAATGAAGAGAGATATAACAGAGTTTGTGTCCAAGTGCCCGAATTGCCAACAAGTTAAAGTTGAGCACCAAAGGCCTTGTGGAGTGGCTCAGAATATAGAGATCTCGGAATGGAAGTGGGAAATGATCAATATGGACTTCATTACCGGTTTACCACGAACCCGCAAACAACATGACTCTATTTGGGTGATTGTGGATAGGATGACCAAATCGGCCCATTTTTTGCCGGTTAAGACTACCAATACTGCAGAGGATTATGCCAAACTGTATCTTAGAGAGATTGTTAGACTGCATGGAGTTCCTTTGTCTATCATCTCTTATAGGGGAGCTCAATTTACTGCTCAGTTTTGGAAGTCATTTCAGAAGGGCTTGGGTTCAAGAGTGACCTTAGTACTGCTTTTCATCCGCAAATAGATGGCCAGACAGAGCGTATGATACAGACTTTGGAGGATATGTTAAGAGCCTGTGTCATTGACTTCAAAGGTAATTGGGATGATCATTTACCTCTTATTGAGTTTGCATACAATAATAGTTTCCATTCGAGTATTCAAATGGCTCCTTATGAAGCTCTATATGGGAGGAGATGTAGATCACCAATTGGTTGGTTTGAAGTTGGTGAAGCTGAGTTGATTGGACCAGACTTGGTTCACCAAGCTATGGAGAAGGTGAAAACCATACAAGAGAGGTTGAGGACTGCTCAAAGTCGCTAGAAATCCTATACTGATGTTAGAAGAAGAGATTTGGAGTTCGAAGTGTACGATTGGGTATACTTGAAAGTTTCACCCATGAAGGGTGTGATGAGATTTGGAAAGAAAGGGAAGCTTAGTCCCCGCTACATTGGTCCTTATCAGATTATAAGGAGGGTAGGTAACGTAGCCTATGAATTGGAGTTGCCCCCAGAATTAGCTGCTATTCATCCCGTGTTTCAAATCTCTATGCTTAAGAAGTATTTGGGAGATCCTTCACTTGTTGTCCCAGCTGAGAGCATTGGGGTGAAAGAGAGTTTGAGTTATGAAGAGATTCTAGTTCAAATTCTTGATCGTCAGATTCGCAAATTAAGAAATAAGGAAGTGGCATCTGTCAAAGTCCTATGGCGAAATCAATTTGTTGAAGAGGCTACATGGGAAGCTGAAGAAGATATGAAGGCTAACTATCCTCATCTATTTGTGCCTTCTGATGACGATATTCAAGGTAATATTCCTTACTTCTACCTTTGAGTCGATGTTTATTCTTGAGTTTGAGTCATTGACCATTTGAGTATCGGAGTTGATGTATTGATGATATTCATTCTTTATGTCTCCTATTTTCATCTTCATTCGAGGACGAATGATCCCAAGGGGGAGATATTGTAACAACCCCTAAAATGTTGTATGTCGGTATTTTAATTCCCGACGAAAATAATATATCCTCTGTATTTTGGGCATAACGTTTCATAAGTTGGTCCAAATTAGGTGATTCAAATTTCTAAGTAACCAAAACATCAATACCTACAACTTTCATGAAGAACACATCTTAAGATTCGGAGTATAAGTAGATCAAATAAATTAATCTTTACAAGATATAGTGTTGTGACGGAATTGAGTGTTTATAGAAGAAAATTCATATCTCACTGTAGGTTTCTCCAAATTGGTTGATTTTTTAATGATATGAAACTAGACTTCCATATCTACAATTCTTATGAAGACACCAAATCCTAATAAGGAATTTATCTTATTCAAACGCAGCTTCAAAAACGAGTATTCTGTTAAAAAGAACTCATCTTACCTACCATGGAAACATCTAGATACAATTGACATCATTCATGACATAAATTGTCCTCTATTTAACATCATCCATGACATCAATATATTTCATTAAATTTTCAGATTTTTTTAATAATTATTTTATTATTGTTAGGTCTTTCTTTCCCACCTATAAATACCCACCTTATTTTCTCATTTTATTCATCAAGCTTTCTTAAGCATTTCTTCTCTCTATATACTTCTTCTCAAATATAATTTTAGTTTTAGTAGTATAAAAATACTACTCCGGTTATTCTTATACTCCGGGTAGTACACAAAACGCTCCGGCGAGAAGAAAAGGCTAGGGGTCTAAGAGTGCTTCAATTCGGAGTAAACCTTCGGATTTAAGGTATGTAAGGCTTTCATAGCATTGGATTGAGTTCGTCCATGCGCTCAATATTTAAATTCATTATAATTGAGTTATAGTTGAGTTTTATCCAAATCTTGAATTCTAAATAAATTAATTCTTCTTCTATTGAATTTGATATATTTATGCATTAATATTATTATTGTTATCTCTCATATTATTGGAATTATTATTCATGGCTACTTTCCCATGAATCCTAATTGATTTGATGTTCATGAATATTTTTATACATATTTTGAGTAAAGATGTTGGCTTTTTTATTATTTTCATTGATAAAAAGAAAGTTATATGAATTAATACTATATATGTATTTTATTGAGTTTTGAAAGAGCAAAAGAGTTGAGTTTGAATGAATTTGAGCAAATGATATTTTGAGCAAGATGTTTTGATGAGATGTAAATGATGTTTTTGGAAGTATAATGATTGATGAACATGAAATGAGATGAGTTTGATGATTTAAATTAAAGTCCAATGAGACTAGATGATGAGTTTAATATGAGCACATATTTTGGGAGTAGTATTGAGCACCGAGTTGGGTAAGCGTTTAATTGACTCAAACTCCAGAACTACGTAGCCAGCGTAGGATGGAGGCTATGCCTCTTAAGTCCCAAAAAGAGGACTTTGATGAGTGGATCCAAGATGGTGATGTCCTTTACCCTGGCAAGGTATTGGATGGATGTGGCAACGACATCGCTTCGTTGTATCATCGCTAGCTCATAAGTGATGGTTGTCGGTTAGAGAAACTCCCAACTGAGTAAGCATTGCTTATTACTATTATTTTTATTATTATATTTTAAACTTGCATTACATATTCATGTTGAGATGATGTTGAGTTCTGAGCTGAGTTTTCTTGAGAGGAGTTTCTTGATATCTGTCCCTACCTTCCTGCCATTTTACATACTCGTACATTCCACGTACTGATGTCATTCGACCTGCATCATTTTATGATGCAGATACAGGTGTTAGAGATCCTCAATAGGCGCATCGTTGAAGATCATTTATTTTCAGCTATTTGGTGAGTCCTTCTTGTATTCGAAGGAACTCCTTATCCTTTTATTATTGTTGAGTGTGATGTTTCTTTTGAGGTAGCCATGGACATGTCATTGGCACCATCTAAGAGTATTAGAGGCTTCATAGACAGAGTTTTGATGATGTAATCGGAGTAGTTCTCCTTAGAAACTACTTCTTCTAAGAATTATCTATTTTTCCTTTGATGATGACAAGCCCACATTAGTATTCTTAAGTCTTCCGCTGATGAATAAATAAGAAATGAGACCAAGTGGTTCTCTCGGAAGCCATAAATGGTTTCTGAGTGCCGGCCATGCCTAGGGTACCCTCTCGGGGCGTGACAATAATTGTCCCCTCTATGGTAAGGGGGCCATCTATGGCGCAAAGGGAACGCTATAGCGGGCCCGTCATCCCCGGAGAAGCCAAGAATCCCAAACTTGATTTTTCCTTCTTTTTTTGGTCCTTTCAACATAGATCGGGCATGGGAGAGGGGGGAGGGGTGTATGACTTTTATACCTTGTTTTTAGGATGATTAATACCCCAAATCAAGCCTCAATGGATTGAATATTTTTAAAAATAATTGTTCATCTATCCACTCATTTTCCGAGTTCAATACCCCCATGAACTCTGTAATTCTTACACCTAGAATGCTATAGGAGCGTTGGAAACGTAAATGTCACGATCTGAATATACACTCTAGTTATGACACGGTGCTTGGAATCATGAATGGTCCCGAGCTAACCCTTGATATAACATATCAAATCATACCATAAGGAAACTAAGGCTGAAGCTAAATACATATATATAACAAAAGGAAATCCATGAATTGAAATACTAATGCCTGAAATATAGCCTCTACTGTTTAGAATAAGGAAGTATGTTGCTGAGATATGCCCCCCAACTACCTTCAGAAAATGTCTAAAGACAACATAACAGAAATCTAACTATTAAATCCATGGAGTCCCCAAATGCCTAAATGAGGAGTTTCTTATAATCGAAATATACCATGTGAGCTCATGATATTCAATAGCTAAACTAGTTGGGAGGGCTTCTCTATACCTTTCCAAAGTATAGAACATTATCTTATCTATGTGTATCCATTAGTCTGTGCCTCTTAAGGCCATATGGAGATGTCCGACCAAACGGTATACTCAAGTCCTACGATAGCACATAGTTATGGGACTTGGATTTTCTAAACTCGTATCCTCTCGGTGCTTAATGGTCCTTCCAAAAATACATAAAATATTTATTAATTCTCATAAGTCTTATCTTAAAATAACCTGAATTGAGGTTGGAATTCATATCATGCAAATTTTCATGCTTAAAAGCCATAATGTTCAAGGAACCATAGAAATCAAGCTAAATCAGTACAATAAAGATTTAAGACAAAAGGAAAATAATGAAAACATAAATTAATGAAGAAATATCATAACTTCATAAAAATCCCTAGAATATTAAGAATTCTTGAGAATATTAATACTTTAGACATGAGAGTAAAGGGATAATCTCATTGAAGCCTTATATACCTGAATTTTAGGAATTCTTGGAGAAGAGCTTTGGGCTTGAAACCGTATAGCTTAAGCTTGAGAAACCCTACTATGGAGTTCTTGGATATGAAGTTTGGAGAAAAATCTTGATTGAAACCCCTAGAATATTTCTTGAAGAAAATATTATACTTGGAGCCTTTAGATCTTGTGAAACTGGAGAAATCCCTTTTTTGAAATTCTTGATCTTTGTGAGAATGAGAATTAGGGATTTTGAAAGTTGTTATACGTATAGGGATGTTATTAGGTTATAAGATAGACATAGGAAAGTTAATTGAGAGTAAACGGTCAAGAATACCTTTATGTAAACGTAAGAAGACCATAAAAACAAAGGAAATGACTTTTTAATGAATTTTGAAAGTCAAATCAGAGATTTGGAGGTCCCATCGCTAAAATATTCAATGGATGGCCAAAATATGAATTTACATCGAGAAAATATTCAGAGTCTGAAGACTTGGGCCATTTCGGCAATACTTCAAACTATTCGCTGACCTGTCGAATTGTCAAGTGTCATCGCCGAATTTTCTAGTACAGACATGTCCCAGTAAAATAATCATAACTTTCTACTCTACACTCAGATTGATGCAAACTTGATGGCGTAATAAAGAAGAATCATATAACTTTAATTGGATAGTCATGGGTCACCTAACTCTTTATATGCTGAGAGATTTAATTATTTGAAGTTGACCCTTATATGAACTCATGCGAAAACTTAGCCGATAGAAATATTTTGAACTTGGCTTGGTGTTTGATGTACCTTACAATCCTAAACCACATTCAATACATTTATTACACTTGATAAAGGACCTTAAAATATATTTACAACTTAAAAATTATTGGATTTGGATCTATACACATACATAGGATTGTTGGAAACTTTGCTTAGAAGTTACATGGCGTTATAGTAAAAGAAACTAGCATGCTTTGAAAAACTCATTTTCATACGAAATTGTGTATCGTGCCCAAATTACTCCTCCTCTCTCGACTATCGTGGGGTCATCATAAGTAATTTGATTTAGTTGAATTTTTATTTCCTAATGATTACTCGCAGTCTATACAGGGACGAATAGTTGATAAATTGATATCTAATGTAACGATCCATCCTGGCGTTATTAAAAATATCCATAATAAGATGCCTAAATTTGAAATTTGGTATACCTAATTGAGTTAAGTCGGAATCCACCCCACTTTGGCCAACAACAATATTCTTTTATGCAAGGAGAATGAGAGACACTGCCTAGGACTGTTATAACAGTCCCTTTGTTATAGCAGCGACCGTTGTAACATGCCCTTGGCCGCCATAGCAGCACCCGACATTGGCTTGCCAACGAATTTTAATCCCTTCTTTTTAGCCCAAGTTTAAAAAGGGTTGTCTCCTCCTAAAAACTTCCTACGGCTATTCTTATGAGAAAAATATTGACAAAAGAGAGACAAAGCTCTCAAGAAGCACGTCTCCAAACCTCGTGTTTGCTAAATATTCCTTGATCTCATTGGGGCAAAACCCAAAGGATGAAATTTGTGCGTTCTGTAATAGCAACTTGGTGTCCAGGTAAGCTATGGTTTATGAGTAGTAGAAATATATATATATATATATATATATATATATATATAAATCACAAGTGATCCATAACTAACCCTTGACATATCATGTCATATGAAAACTAAAGCGGAAGATCATAACTGGAATATATTTCAAAATAAGTCTATTATAACTGCATATTAATGTCCAAAAGCCTCTAAACTGAATAAGATAATTTATCGGAACAAGGTCACCAGCTAGTAATAAAACAATTCTGAAATAAGATAGAAACAACTTAGCTATGTTCCCTAATGAGGAGGACTCACCAACTACTGAGCTATGAACTGTTATTCTCTATCCACGAGCCTGGAATGATCATTTGTATCTACATCACATAAAAAATGTAGCCCATAAGTGGTATGCGATCAGTATAGAAAATGTACTAAGTATGTAGGAATAAAACTAAATAACTTGAATCATATTCATATAATAAGTTGTGAGAAGGACCATAATAAGTCTTTCAATTATATGTAAATATCAACTAAGGAAAAATGCAGTGAATGACCAGGAATAAATATTCTTGAAAGAGAATATATATATGAGGCCATATTTTCTGAAAATCATATCTGAAGTAATGCTATCTGAAATCATATAATAATTATATCAAGTAAAATATAAAATAAAGTTAGATCTTTTACGTGAGAATTTCTTACAACTGACATAAATCACGTTAGCAACACGTAGTCCAACAGCTAACCTAGTTAGGAGGGTTGCCCTATACCTTGCCAAGGTATAGGACCTATCTATCTAATGTGGATCTTCTAACTGAGCCTCAAAGAGCTAAAGAAGTTGACCGAGGAAGCGACATACTCAAATCTTACGATGGCAAGTAGTTATGGGACTTGAATTTTCTAAATCCGCATTCTATCAGTGCTAAATAATCCTGCCATAATAATATGTTCATACTGATATGCTGATAAATAGATAAATTGTATGTCTGTATGAATAGCGTATGAGACTAAGTTCAAATCTTTCTTTCTAAAATCATATATACTGAAATTTCTTTCTAAAGTATAACTTCCATGAGAAAATTTCTAGAACATGCATATCTTGTGATTTCTCAAAAATAGCTTTCATATTAATATAAAGACTCCAAAATAATACTTCGAAATATAAGCTCCATGAATCATGAACAATATCATGTCAAGAACTAATAAGGATAGCAATGGAAAACCTTATCAGTGTAAGAAAGAAGTACAATAGTCAAGAATTCACAATCATGAGTAAATAGTTCAAGAAATGATGTAATTTAGATCATAAATATGATGAATTTGAAAGTGGGTTTGATAACCCTAACTATGTAATTAAATTCATGAAAATTGAGAAACTTTAGACATGGGGATGAAAGAAATTCCTCATCAAAGTCCTATATACCTAAATTTTAAGAATTCTTAGAGAAAAACTTTGGGCTTGAAATGTTATAGCTTGAACTTGAGAAACCCTTCTATGAAGTTCTTGGATATGAAGTTTGAAGAAGAATATTGATTGAAAACTGTAATGACCCAAATTGTCGTTAGTTGAGATTAGAAAAAATCGCAAGAAAAATTTAATCAACTGGGTCCCACCATCCCGCCAGAACGGGATGGTCCCGCCTTAGCGACGTCATCAAAGTGGGAATACTGCCACCAGAATGGGAGAACGTGGGACAAAACTTAAGTTGCGATTTTTTTATTTCCTCTACTTTTTCCAAAGGTAAGTTATAGTCGATGGTTACTACAAAAATCCTCCAAAGTCTACTCTTGACTTGGAAAGAAGAGAGGAAAGAAGCTTAGTACTGGAAGGTCTTTAACTGGTGGAATTCAATGCTGTCTTGTCCGTAGGACATTTGGAACCAAATATTTCAACCCCATTATCTCTTCATAGTTGCTTGGCACCTAGGTAGGCTAAGCTTTTCTTATATAAGTAGTTCATCTATACCCATTTTGTAGTATAGAAGGGAATTTAATGAGAAATCGTATAGCTAAGCTATGGGTCACGGGTCATAGGCAGAAATTTAGGTGACATTTGTGGTCTAGCTTGAAGTGACCTGGGTAAGAAAGTTATGTAATGATACGAAGAGGATTTGACTGTGATATTATGGTACTCAGACAGGGGAAATTGTAAATAGCATAGCCGTTTGGGTAAAACCAAGTGGATACTTGTGATAAACCTTAGGGGTTAGTAACCTAGATGATGGTTTATTTCCGGTATGTATTTTATGTACTTATCAAATTGCCTTATACTGGCCTATTTTGATGAACTCATGCTTGTGATATAATGTGGCTTATTGTTGGTAGTTGTAGTTGATTTGCATATTTGGATCGGGTTTTATGTTCCGATACATAATTGGATTGAGTATCACATTTCGACACACTCTTGGATCGGGTGTTACGTTCTAACACGTTCTTGGATCGAGTGTCATGTTTTGAGATATATATGACTGAATTAGGTCCCCTGAGAGGGCCAAATGTGTGTGTGGATGGTCCCATGAGAGGACCTGATGATAACTATATTTTGTGTAATAGTGAGGTTAGCTGTAAATGAGCTAGGAAAAAAGACTTATAAAGGAACTCTTTGAGTTATGGATGTTATTTATAAAAGAACTGCGAGTCTGTATAGAGTTATTCGAGGGTAAGATGGTGGACCGTGTTAGGTCTCAATGTGATAGATATAATTTATATGATATATATGACATTCTCTATTTTTAAGTGTAGGGGTGGATGTCGATTGTTGGTAGGGAGTATTCCTGTTTGGGTTTACAAATTAAGATAGTGGTGGTAATAGTGATTACCTAGAATTCAGAGTTAGATATAAGGGTGGTTATGGGATGTCTAGGATGTTGTGTTATGAAATCATGGGATCAAGACTAGTGATAGTTGTATGAACCATTGAGTGGCCAAGGTGGTGACTGATAACTATTAGAGTGAAGGGAGTAATAGTATGGTGGGCCCAGAACCCACAGGTCTCCAGCTGGTAAACCAGATTTGATAGCGAATCTGTGGTTAGTAGAGTGGTGAAACTGTAGGTGTGGGAGAAAGGAGTTTTATAGCAGGTTTGAGTGGGCAAGCTTATAAGGCTTAATCGTATGATCTCTCTTATTTACATGTACCTATATTATCGGTGGGTATTAGATTTATCGATGATGCCTACCAGTACATGTTTGTACTGATATCATTCTTGCTATGCCACTTGGCATAGTCTAGTTGCAGGGTCAGTGGAGTTTCCTAAGTGAAGGCGAAAATAATCTTCCGACAACTCCTACTTTTCGTTTTTTGTGGTTGGAGCTGTGTCTTTCATTTATATTATATCTTAGTTCTGTAGATCTGTTGTACCTGTTTTAGATTAGTATCCTTGGGGGCTTTTGTATTAATTGTATAAACTGAATTAATATAGTCTTATCTAGAAATTTTTGGCTTAAATTGCTTATGTTTGCTATAAATTTTGCAACGTTTTCATAGAAGGGTTAAGGTTTCTCCTACTTAGGATGTGAAGTGGGTGCCCGTACGGCCCGGTGGATTAGGTCGTGACAAAAATCCTAGGATTCTTGAAGAGAATCTTAAACTTGGATCCTTTAGATCTTGCAAAAATGCAGAAATTCCTTCTTTTTTAAGTTGTTGATCTTTGGAAGAATAAGAATTAGAGATTATGGGAATTGTTATACATATAAGGATATTATTAGGTTGTAATATGGACTTAGGAAAGTTAACTAAGAGTTAAAGGACAATAATACCCCTCTTAGAATGTAAGAAGGCCAGGAAAATTAATAAAAATGACCTTTTAATGAATTTTGTCGGCCCAATCAGCAATTTAGAGGTTTCATCGCCAAAATATTCTGCGGATCTCCAAAGCCCTCGCCAAAGGGGACTTTGGATCGCCAAAATTAACAATTTCTGAAGGTGTTGGACCACTTCGGTGATGCAATTTGGCGATACACCAATCTATTCGGTGATACGCCAAACTATTCAGCGATTCACCAAATTGACAGGTGTCATCACTAAATTTTCCAGTCCGGACATGTTCGAGTAAAACAACCATAACTTTCTACTCCAAACTCAAATTAATATGCAGTGGGCATTGGAAAGAAGACTCATAGAATTTAAATTGATAGGTTGTGGGTCACCTAGCTTTATATTCTAAGGGATATAGTTGTTTGAATTTGACCCTTTTAGGATCTCAAGGACAAACTTAACTAGTAAGGAAACTTTGAACTCGACTTAGTGCTAGAGGTTCCTTATTACCCTAATTGACATCTAGTACACTTTCAGCACTTAGAAATTAATATTAACATATACATAAATTAGAAATCATCAGGTTCGAACCAATATATATTATAGAATAGTTTGAATCTTTACTTAGAAGTTGTGTGCTGTGTGTGGGGTGTGTGTGTGTGTGGGGGCGGGTGTTAATATGTTATTGTATGAATTCCGTGATTGTTTCTTCTTATTGGTGTGACTTATGTGATGATTTATAGGGTAAACATACATAAATGGTAACATTAGAGGAATTGCATGAACTAGTAACGTAGGAAATAAACTTAATTATACTAACGAGGATGAACTTGCCATAGTATTATCATGAGAGTGTAATATTACTACTCAGTTATTGCTAGCTTGCTGATCACAACGAGGGAGAAATTTTCTAAAGTTTTAGCCCCTTTCCTTGTTGTTTTCCTGTAAAATGAACAAAAAAAGTTCTCTGACCCTGCGGGGATGGAGCGAGAGAAGTTTTTTGAGAATGAAAAATGAAGGTCACGGCGAGACGAGCCCTTTATCATTACGATATGTGTCAAGTGGAAGTGCAGTGATGTATGCAGCTGAGGCATCCTTAATTGGAGTTTAGACTTGACTTAGTGTCACAATCCTGGTCCGCCATGATTGTCATCCACACTAACCCTCCAATGGGAGAATCGATACTACACTCCAAAAAAATCATATTTAAAGAGACAAGGCATTTAAAGTTGCAGAAACATGTTTAAATAATGAAATAAAGATTGAGTTCCCATAAACTGAAAGAATTGGCTCACCCTTGAAATCTAACAAATCAACGATCTTTTATGTGAGGTCCCTCAACAGTTGCTTGAAGATGTCATGTACTCAAAAAAGAAAAAGCAAGTGTAGTATCAGTACACAAAACAATGATGTACTGGTAAGATTATGCGGCTATTCTAGTAAATAAAATATGGACAAGTAACTACAACACAATTACACACATCTATAAAGAACACCTTACTAGTTTCATTTCAGGAATAGTACAAATACATATACGCAGGTAAAAGTCTCAGTCTCAATACTCATTCAAGAAGAGTCCTCTCATGGAACCTACATTCACTTGTTAGTGTGTCGGAACGTGACACTTAGTCCAAAGTTCTGTTGAAATATGACACTCGATTTAAATACATATCAAAACGTGACACTCGATCCAGTTATGTATTAGAACGTGACACTCGGTCAAAACATACACAATTAATCACAAATACAGTGAATAGTTTCAGCAGTCCCAACTACTAAAAATGGGTTCATTGCAAGCCATAGACAATAAAATAGTCATTTTGAATGGTTCAATTCATCCCTCCCTACTTACATACATATATGCATACAATAAAGCATCTATCAAGCACATATAACACATATGAGAAGGAAAAATCATTACCTACCTCGAACCAAGCTTTTGAAAACTCTAAACTTCTAGAGCTTTCCCTTTCCGGGTTAGTTCAGCTTATTTTTGGTTTAAAAATAGTCACACATATGAAAAAGGGTCAATAAAATGCCCTAACTTATCTGAATTATACAAAATTCCAACCCTTGGCCAAAGCCATAATCATAATGCCTAATTAAGGCTTTTTCCACCATTAAATTCGGGCCAAAACCCTCCCCTAATGATGATCAACTATGATTCTAAGTTCTAAGAATTAAATTACAAAGTAAAGGAGTAATTAACTTACCTTTGGCGCAAGAATTCGTGGAAAAATAGTTCAGAACTGCCTTAGGTCGCCTCTTAGCTCTGAAGAATGAAGGGTTACAGAAAAATAATATTTTTGGGATCCTGCCTGTCCCATCACAAAGGGACTATCCTGCTCTAGTGGCCCTGCCCTGGCGGGATGTACAGAGATAGAATCTCCGTGTTTGAGTTCCAAGCCTCCCATTTCACAACACATTCTCATTCCATGGCGTTTTAGCATCTATACTTCACGTCAAGTTAAATTTTGAGAGTTTTACTTGCCCGAATACAATTTCATAAAGCCGTACAAGCTCCGTATCGTCTTGGATATCAACTCAATCCATCAAACTAAAACTTCAATCCCCCATCCATCACTGTATTACCCTAGACTTTACTTGACTCAGATTTCGTCTAAGTCTGACCTAGGCTCAATAATTCCAAGTCACTACCCGAAAGTTTTCTGGCTCGGTTTTCTTTTCGATTGACTTATCCATAACGATGGAAATATATCGTTACAATAGATATCAATTTACCCATCACTCGTCCTCGACAGGTCGTTACAATACATACTGCTATGTGTTGAAGGTCTGATCTATTTGTTGCATGACTTATGTGGTAGCATGGTGTTAGGTACAAATAGGGTGATCGGGTGGGTAATGGTGTACTTCTGATGTTAGCGATTTGTGGAATTAATTAAAGTGGCTAATTGCTGAATATACTGGTCTCATTGGTTAAATATCTTGTGGGTTAGAATGTTAAGTATGATGAATGAAGGTGATTGGGGTAGTATAGGATCTTCATGTTTAACTTGTGATTTCTATGTTATGTTGAGTGATTTAACTCTGGTCGATCGATGATGCTTACTAGTATGTGTGATGTATTGATACTATTTGTTTACAATAAACTTTAATATGATATAGAAAATAAATTGAAGAAACATAATTTTATTGATAAAAGGTGCGGGTACAAATTCTCTCCTTGCATTTTCTCCATGATTCGAGGGTCGTTAGTGGCGTATTTTTCGAGCTAGGATGATTTGAATTTGATTTCCATCGTGATTCAATGGCCGTTTGTGGCGTATTTCTCGAACTAGCCAGGATGATTTGAACTTGATTTCCATGAAAGAATTTGTGGATCTTGTTGAAGTATATGACTATCAAGAAGAGTTTGACATATTTTGATCTCTTTATGAATATTCCATGAATTTGTAGAATTTTTGAGATGCCTTTTTAAGGGAATATAATTATATATGCATGAATTATGATTTATGGTAGAATAGTCTCCAAGAAACCCTAACTGAAATAGGACTTGTCTTAGCTTGTAGAGTCATACAAAATTTCGATGTCTACACTACTATTGCTACATCCTTTTCGAGGTGTATATGTGTTGCAGGTTGACTTGAAATCTCTTATGTGAAGCGGCAAGTAATCATCACCATTTGTTTTTCGGTGAAAGTTGTGTCTTTTCTTATTCTATCTAGAAGCTCTTGTACAATGCTAGACTAGTACTTAGGAGATGGTTGTCACTTGTGATTATTTTACTTATTAATGTTATGTGTTTTCGTAAATTTTGGCATCAAAACTATATCTATGATTGATTTTTTCGCATAATAATGGTAAAGATGGTAAGGATTCACCTATCTAATTGAAAATACGGTAGGTGTTTGCACGATTCCATAATTTGAGTGGTGATATGTTGTGAACAATTGGAATATCCTTCAGAGTTTAAATGTTAGTTTTGAAGTACTTTATTTGGTGAAGATTGGAGTTGATTTTGATTGAAATTTTATATTGAAATACGATGTGGAAGAAGACCAATAAGTTGATATTTTTGTATTGTCGGGTGTATGTTATTTATATATCCGAAATATAAGTGGACATACAGTAACATACACACAATATACAAAATACATACAACAACATACTCTTTGCTTTGGTTTATAATCAATAATTAATAATAAAAAAATCTCTGTGAAACAACTCAGTGTTATGAAATATACTAGATTAATAATAAAAGGGAGAAATAGTAACAGAAAAATTAATAAAGAGAGAGAGGAAATTTGTGCACATTATATAGATACAGAAAGTAGGCCATTGCAGGCAATTTGCCCATATATTAAAGATTTCCAGGCAATTTCCCCAAGTATCCAAGTGGGTGGGAAACCTTGCCTTTAGTTTTTTTTAATGCCAATGGTATGTTTTTACCTGATAGTATATATTTTGTACAAAACATATTATATTAAAAAACAAGTAATTCTGCTAAACCGAGTAATTTTGCCCCAATTTTATATCTATGGATAGATATCCCAATAAATATATTTTTACTATCAACATTTAGCTTATAATTTTTTTTTCTGATTTCTTATGCGGTGTTCGATACCTACATTGGAGCTCAACTAATCTGTATTAGCACCGCAAAGGGCCCCTTTCGGGAAGAAGGGCTCCCTACAAATAATTTTTTCATAACCAGAACTTGAACCCGAAACCTCTGATTAAGAGAGGAGCAAAATATCCCCATCCACAACACCACATTCTCCGCTTCTGTGGTATTTATCCTACAATTTGTTAAACACTTGTTTGAATTAACTTAGTCTAGCTACTTCCTGTGACCACTACACCCCTAACCTTTATTTGCCTAATCTTACGAAATGTGCTAGTTTTGTAGTATAATGCTAAACTGTTTTAGATATTATATGATTTTTGTTTTGGTATTGGCTATGAGGATTTAATCGTGTGACATTTTATTTAAAAGTTTAAAATATGAAATAAAGAGATTAATTATATTATGTCTAAACAGGTAATAACATAGATGAAGAGGAATACTTGCCAATGATTTGTGGTTTGGCGAGATGTACTAAGAAGGATATCGATAGAGCTTGGGAGGCTTTGAAGTATGTGAAGAAACCGATGATTCATACGTTTATCGCGACGAGCGATGTACATATGAAGTATAAATTGAATGTGATTAGAGAAGAAGTTGTTGAGAGATCTAGGAGCATGGTGACTTATTCAAGGAGCCTTGGATTTGAGCATGTTAGGTTTGGCATTGAAGATGCTACAAGGTTTGCAATTTTTATATTACAAGGTTTAGGGTATACACATTGGATACTTTTCATAAAATAAATATTTATGTTTATTTGTGTCAGATCTGATACGAAGTTTCTTTATCATATCATGGGAGAAGTTATCAAAGCTGGTGCAACATGCATTTGCCTTGCTGATACTGTTGGATGGAGTTTGCCAAATGAATTTGTACAACTAATTGGTGACATAAAAGCCAATACCCCAGGAATCCAAGATGTGATCCTTGCACTATACTGTCACAATGATCTTGGACTTGCTACTGCCAACACATTAGTTGTATGTATTCAATTCATATATATTTGACAGCCAAATGATATTTTCTTTGACCATTTTTTTTCCAAATAGTTCTTTCTTAATAATTTGACTATTATGACTTGTAATATTTTTATTTAGGTTCTAAATACATAAACTTCATTTTAAAAATTCTATGTCTATATTCACATTGATCATTAGTTAGTTCGACTCTAATACTTCAAATTAACAAATGGTACTATTAAGTTGATCTATATTAAAAGTGTCATGTTCCATTTTAGGGAATTTGTGGCGGGATAAGACAGGTAGATGTAACCATCAATGGCATTGGTGAAAGAGCTGGATAATATTTAATCTCTAGCTAAATATTATTATTTCTATTTTGTACTTTAGATAGTAATGGCCATAAAATGTCGTGGAGAGGAAGTTCTAGGTGGTCTCTATACGGGGATTAATACAAAGCATATATTCACCACAAGCAACATGGTATATATATATTCTACCTACCTATTCTTCTAGCTACACTTATTTTGCTTATTGATTTTTTTTGTTGTTGATTTCTATATGTTCATTCAATTAATACTTATTATTTTAGAATGTCATTTTCTTTATTGAAAGAAATTGATATCAACAAGAAAAGGTGACTCTTGGATAATAATGTGGACAGTAAAATTTGCGTTGAGAAAATAATAATCAAAACTTGAAAAAATCGCAATAATCATAGTATTTTATTTTAAATACATGAGTGTTACAATTTCTATGAATCCTCTAATTCTTCTTTTGGAATATAAATTCAAGGGGTTTTGAGCTTGAGCTTGAATTTAGTGAATTTGATCTTGACTTCTTAATTTGATCTTGACTTGCACTTGAATTCAAAGGATTTTGAGCTTGATCTTGAATTTGATGGTCTTGATCTTGAGTTGTAAATTTATTGAATTTAATCTCGACTTGTACATGAATTTAAGGGCTTTTGAGCTTCTTCCCAAATTTGGTAGTCTTGATCTTGAGTTGTATCCTGAACTTGAGTGTTTGAACTTGTAGCTTGTTGAGAAATTTGCGGACTTTAATCTATGAGTTCTCTCTGACTTCTTGTTAGAATTCTAGTGTATTTTCTAAATCATGAGGACCCCTACTTATAGTTGTAGAATGAAAGAGTTGTGATGAGGACAATCTTCCTTCGATAAGTGACATGACGATATTTTGATTGGTCGGAATATGCCATTTCTACATAGATGGCACATTCTTATTGTCCTTTGATTGGCTAGGCATGTCATGTCATTTTGACATGTAACATGATCCTATTAATTTCTTTGCTTGACTTGACATGCCACATCATTAGACACGTGACATCAAACTGAACCTATACCTATAGGGTAAGATGACATAATGAGCTTTGATACATGGGCTCATTATTTATAGCTCAATTTGATGGACTAGCTCAATGAAATTGGACTTAAATTAAATTCATATTTATTTGACTTAAATAATTAATCCTCAATATTTATTTGAATTAATATATCTTAAATTTAATATAATCTAAATTATTTTATGAATTTATATTCAATAAATTATAAATAACTATTAGTTGAGTGCTCATATAATAAATCAATCCATTTTATTTTTGGTTAAATACTTATTGAAATTATACATATATGCAGGTAGAAGAGTATGGTGGACTTAAACTGCAACCACATAAGGCCATTGTCGGTGTTAATGCTTTTTCTCATGAAAGTGGAATTCATCAGGTTTATTTATTAATTTAATTTTTGTTATCTTCTCACTAATGAGTGGTCATAAGTATCCGCGGAGCTAGAATTTTTTTTTGGTAATTAACATCATTTTATTAATCACCAATGCAAACATTAAAAAACCAGAGCAGTGCAAGCCTGACTATTAGTCTCAATGCATCCATAACCTATAAAATTAGCAAATATTCTACAAGTAGAGATGTACATGTACATCTTCACCATTTAACTTTTGCCTTTTGTTTCAAAAAGGCCTCTTCTCCCTTGAGCATCTGAATATATATATATATATATATATATATAGCATTTTCCTGACTTATCTTAGCTCTATTATCATCAAAGTTACGTAGAATCAACAATTGCTCTAATTCAATCACTTTCTTCTCCTATTTATTGACCTTTTCAAAGATATCTCCAATTGTGGCTCTAATCAACAATTGCTTTAAAATGGTCATTATGTTAATCTACTAGATATTACTGTAATTTCTAGCTTTTAAATTTCATTCTGTTCTCAACTAAAAGAAGTCTCATTCTTCTTTTTTGTTATTATTATTTGTACTTAATTTAGAATGGAGTATTAAAGAACAAAAGTACATATGAGTTTATATCTCCTGAAGAAGTTGGATTTATTCGTGCTAGTGAACATGGTATTAGATTGGGAAAACTCAGGTATGCATTGATTTATAAAATTTGTATCATATTGTTTTTTCAGTTATTCAATTTTATATAATCAAAATTACACTTTTCGAAACTGTCTCAATGGTTTTGATTTTTTATTGATATCAGTATGGTTCAATTATTGCATTTTCATTATTGTAATTATTGCATTTTCATTACTACTCTCCATTAGATTTTTCTCTATTTCGTTGTTGTTTTTATTTCTGAAGTTTCTTTTTCAAGCTGCTTTCAAATATTTTACTTAAACTGAGGATTTATCGTAAAACTACCTCTCTATTTCTATATATGAGTTAGGGATAAAATCTGCATACATTTTATCTTATTAGACTCTATTTGTAAGGTTATAATAGATATGTTATTAATACGAATCGATTAATTTTCAATACATTTTAAATAAATATCTTGTAACATCGTCACAAGTAGAATTTAGAACATGTTACAATGCATACTTGCATATTGGACTTTGGCAAAAGCTTTCAAGACATTTTACCTATCTAAAGGGTGATGAATCAAGAGAACATGAAAAATGACCAAATGAGAGGTTCATTCCACTATATATATATTATGCTTTTGAACTTCTAGATATACTACCTTTTATGCTCCTTCCATTTTATTTTATGCGATTGTATTTTTTAGTATATTTCAGAGAGTGATTATTTCTTTTATATTTGAAAACTTTTTACTTTTGATTTTTTCATTTTACTTTTGATGACCTGTTATAATAATCATAAAAATATATTTACATATTTAAGATCACATATTACTAGAATATTTTTAACACATTCGAGAGATACTTCTTTCTTTAAGTTCTATGCCCCGTCAAAAACTATGACATAAAATGAAAATGGGGAAGTGCTTCAAACTTAAGACAAATCATACACTAGTACTACTGTGCTATTATTTCATAAATTTAAAAATTTGGTAAAATGGTGAATATTTTATGCAGTGGGCGACATGCATTGAAAACCAAAATGCTTGAGGTAAGATACATATATCCTAAGGGTTCAACAAATTGAATTATAATATTATTATATGAATGTGCATCAATAATCAGTTTTATTTTGTCATAGGTTGGCTATAATTTTGAGGGAAAAGAACTTGAAGACCTCTTTTATCGATTCAAGTCAATGTCCGGGAGAAAAAAGGTGATTGTTGATGTTTTCATAGTGCAACACTCACATTCTTTATTGGTGATCCTTAGATAATTAATGATTTACAAGTGTTGTCATACTTTGTGTAGAAGATTTAGTGGATAACCTCCTCTATGCTTCTCCTTATTAGAAGTATTATTTAGTTGTCACGCCCCGGAAGGGTACCCTAGACGTAACCGGCACTCAGAAACCATTTCTGGCTTCCAAGCGAACCACATAGCCTGATCACACATCCGTTCATTCATTCATTCAGCGGAAAGTTTAAAAATAAAGAATAATTTAGCAGGCAACTCAAATCACCCATCCAACTCAAAGAATAAAGGCCATGGGCCGACATATCAACTAAAATATTTGTCATTTAAAAATAGTTTGACAAGAATAACTCAAGGATAGAAATACTCAATCGACTCATCACTATCTAGTCTATGAAGCCTCTATCACTACTATCTAATTGGTGCCAATGACATGTTCATGGCTACCTCAAATCAAAATGAAAAGGGCTAACTCGATGCAAGAAACACAGACGGTGTCCTCCGAATGTAGGGGAGGACTCACCAATACGCTGGGTGCGAATAGATCCCCAATGATGCTCCTATTGACGATCTCTTAAACCTGTCTCTGCATCATGAAATGATGCAGGTCCAAATGGACATCAGTACGTGGAATGTACGAGTATGTAAAATGGCAGAATGAAATATACCTCGAGGAAGAATAACATCGGTCCACATATCTCAAACCAGAAAGATAAGAGAGACTCAAATAAGGCGTCATAAATCTAAAGTAAGGATACAGTTTAGACAGAGACCAATCATACACCATACAATCCAATCCAATTATGTCTAATACAGCTCAACCAAATCATTTACAACTCGATCCTCTTCAATCATGTACACTCCGATTATATACACTCAACTCAATAATCAAATCCAATCTAGTCACATACCATTCTATTCAATCCAATCACAATTCATCTATTCCAATCCGACCATATACAATCTACTCAACATTCAACTCAACAATCAACTCAAAGGACTCAACTCGGTAAATATGCAAATTAAATTATGCAACGTTTTACGATTCAACTCGAAGGACTCAACTCAGTAAATATGCAACAACTCACTCAAGTGTCCTAAGTCTAACAAGAAATAGTTTAGACAGGACTAACTCATAAGCATATAGCAACTCACTCAACTCAACTGACTCAGAGTACGATCAAGACCTAAATGGGAGTTTCTCTTAACCGACAACCATCACTTATGAGCTAGTGAAAGTACAACAAACCGACGTTGTTGCCGCATCCGTTCATACTTTGCCAGGGTATGAACGAATCAACCAATCATGGATCCAATCCAACCAGGTCCTATAATGTCAGGACAAATCTCTCGGGGAAGCATCCGACTTTAACGGTTCCATCCCCCCTACGTTTGGCGACACAATTATTGGGTTCGAGTACGGACTATACTCTTGCCTAATTCGGTGCTCGATACTCCTCCCATGACTCCATGCTCATAAAACTCCTCCAATCATCTCAAACAAGCCTTCACGGCTAGTTTCATGTGGAACATTGCCACCTCATCAACTCTGTTCTCATTTCAACTCAATTAACTCATAATGACAAGTCTCATTGGACCTTCTTTCAAATCGACTCATCTCAAATCATCAAACTATTTTCTTTAAAAATTTATACAATCTCAACTTAATGAATGCAGAAAATATTATGTACATTAAAATATAATTTCAACTCCTCAACTCAAACTCAAAATAGATACTTTAATGTAAAAATACTCAACTCATTTAAAGGCTCCTCATACTCAACTCATACTTAAACTCTTTTCTAAATCAAAGATGAAAATAATCATTCTTTAGACTCAAAATAGTGTATAAATAGTTTATGCAAAAAGGTTCACAAATCAATTATTTAAAGCTCCTCCTCAAAAGATCATTTGTTTGCAAAATATTCATAAGACTCCAATCAACTCAACTTATGCAAATCACACACCACATAATCACATTAGACTCCAATCCACCTCATCACACAACATCCTCATCAACATAACCTCTTCATTCACATCATCGTCAATTATCATCATTCACATCATCATCAAACATCATCATCACATCATCATCATATATCATCATTCACATCATCATCAAACATTATCATCACATCATCATCATATATCATCATTCACATCATCATCAAACATTTACTCCAAAATCCTTATTTTAGTCCTATGTTTATTTTATAGAAGCAAAAGGACATTCTTAACTATCCAATTCATTCTTTTCATTCCAATCAATACATATATACACAAAACCATCTATCTCAACCTCAAGACAATTATGACAAGGAAATATCATCTTAGGTTGATGTGAATGAAACATGAATCCATACTCTCAACAAAACTCAACTCAAAAATATCGTCAATACCTACAAATTTATATACAAAGATACATTTGTAGTCAATAATATGAAAGTTCACTATTTAATAATCAAGTCATGAAATCATCTGTCAATTTCTAATATATAAAGATATTCTAGGGTTTAGGAAAAATTTCAAGAAAACCTTCCTAGAAGGTCCAAATCTTTCACAACTCCTATCCAACACATACATGGGCATATGGAAGAACTAAATCCATATTTTAGGTTAGCCTTACATACCTTGCTTGAAGACTTTGAAGAAACCTTGATGTTGGGTCTTCAATGGAAAGCTTGAATCTTGAAGCTCTTGGAGGCACTTCTTGTTGGAGAAGAATTTGGAGAAGAAGGAGAAGAAGAGAGAGGATCTTTCTAGGGCTTTTCTAGAGAGAGAGAGGGGCTGAAAATATGTCCCCAAAATGTTCAAGGATGTTACATATATAATTTGGGAAAATTTCCAAATTGCCCTTTCTCAAAAGTTCTGAAAAATAGGCTAAAAACACCCTTGGCGCGATAGTGGCGCGTCGCGCCCTTACAGCGCCCAGCCAAATTTTCTAGGTTCTGGGAAATAGGCTCAAAAACCCTGCAGGCCTTATAGTGGCGCGCCGCGCCAGGGACCAAACTACTGAGGCTTGTTCCTGGCGCGATAGTGGCACGTCGCGCCACTGCGGCGCCAAGCCCAGGTTTCCTGCAGTTACAACCCAGGCCTGAAATTCCTGCAGTACCCGTCCGTCTTAGGATCGTCATATCTTTTGACTCCGAACTCCAAAAATTACATTCTTGGCGGCGTTGGAAAGAAGACTCGATGACCTTTAATTTGATAGGTCTTGGGCCACCCAATTCATCCTATTTTTGGAGACACAGTCGTTTGAAGTTGACCCTTATACTAACTCGTCCGAAAACTTTAATCGATTGAAGTTCTTTGGACCCGACTTGGTGTTAGAGATCCCTTATGACCCCTAAACACATCTAACACACTTCAATCACTTAGGAATTAATCCTAACTGATGTGTAAAATTACATGTCCTCCGGTCCGAGTCTATACTCACGTGAAGAAATGTTCGAATCTTAGCAAAAAAATTTCCGGGGTGTTACATTAGTAATCATGTTATTTGCAATCAATTTTAATAGAAATAAATCGCAATCACAAATAAATATGAAGAAATATAATTTTATTGATAAAATATGTGAGTACTGATTTGTTTATCCCTTAATTCTTCTCTCTTAAGATTTCTCCACGATTTGAGGATTGTTAGTAGTGTATTTCTCAAACGTAGGATGTGTTGACACCCAATTTTGACCATCCACAAACGTTTATTAGTTATCAAGCTTCTTCAATCTTAAACAATTTTAAAATAATTTGCTTGCAAAAATTTAAAACATTTTAAAGTTATTTCAAAGCTATTTTAAAATAATTTTGACATTTTATAATTCTTGAACAATATATTTATTTTATATAATTATTTATATAACTATTACCTTTTATCATTATTCTAAAATTATCTCAAAAAGATTTTATTTTTAGTTAAATATTTTATTAATTAGTTTGGCTTAATTAATAGATTTATATTTTAAGTAATTATTTTACTCTGTTAGAATTAAGAGCATTAATTAATTAATGTTAATTCGTCTTATTTAATTTTTAGCCGATTTTCACTATTCAACTTGGCTAAATTCGATGTGGTTAATGTCTTAATTCAATTGGTTATAATTGAAATTCATATGACCATTAGTTAAATTGTAATCCTAAGCAAATCTTTTCCAAAACCCAACCCAATTACCTACACCTATATTACTAAACCCATTTTAACCAACTTCATAAAACCCAAAGCCCATTCAGCAAGCAACGACCCAAAATTCCATACCAAATTCCCCATTTTCCCAATATCCAATTCATAATGCCTACAATTTTCTACTACTACATTGCAACATTAAATATATAATACTAATCTATCCAATCATACAACTACAACAAGCCAACACATGGCAATGCCATATCACCCCCACTAACCCCACCTATAATTTCTACCTAGCTAAATGACTCAAGTCCTTAATATTCATACAACATTACACCACAACAACATATAACAAAGACAACCAACACACACAGCAAAGTCCATTATTCTAACATTCTCATTACAACTGACCCCACGTCCCTTTTTTTCCTTTACTTTACATCACATCCCTTTTTTCCTTTACTTTACATCACATCACCCTACCCAACTTTACACCTTACAACAATAAAAATTTCCTTTATTTTCATCTCTTTTCCTCTCACCTTACGCTCACACACTCCATATTCATCTTCTTCATCAAATCAATGACAAATTTCAGCAACAATAACTCATCGCAGTGACGTCTCTCTCTATATTTGAAAATTTTGCAAACCTCGAGCCTCAATTATTGACTTTGGTTTAGAAAATATTTCCTTCAAATCTAATTCTGCCATGACTAAAGCTTAGGGCCTAGACGTGACATGGCGAATGAGAAACCCGAAAGTACCTCAAACAAGCCTCTTAACATTCTTTTAGCCTTTCATAGGTATGACAATAAATAAACAATCGAAAATCATAATAGTAAATCTTCAACTTACATATGTCCAACAATACCTCTAACTTTTAGATTTAACAGGGCTAAGACAAGTCCCCAGTTCACCCTCAATCATAATAGAAAGAAATGCCATAGTAAGTGTCTAAAAATCTTAACATATCATAAGCTAGAAAGATAAAAGAGTATTGTTCCCAGAACATGGGAACTAACCAAAAGTAGCCTTCAAACGAAATCTCAACTAGCAACGCGGAAGAGAACGAGGAGGAGCACCGGTCCTTACATGGTGATATCATGTAGGCAAAAGAGTATGCTTTAGTACTTTGAATGTACTAAGTATGTAGGCATATAGTGCTTGATCTTTGTATTTGTCCAAATCCTTATATATATTTGAATTTATCAATAGTAGCCTTTAAGCTTAGTTAACTTAACTATTGGAATACAATCTTAGTTTGTTTGCACTTGTTAGATCATGCTCACTTCTTCTTGAAACATAACTGGTAATTGTCCCTTCTATCAATGTTAAATTGAGATCTTTAGCTTATTTTATCTCAAAATTGATATGTTGTGTTGCTGGTACATTACTTTATTTATTTTTCAAGTATGGATGCTAATTATTTACATCTCTCCATGATATTTCCCATTATGTGTGGAAACTTTGGATGTGGTTTGCTGTGATTATCTCTCCAATTAAGATTATGCTTGCTAATCCTTTGTTTATTTATTTTCTCGCATGAACCCATCAACCCGAGTCCATTTTGGGATTTTCTCTTTGCATTTTGTTGCACTGAAATCCACAACTCTCTCAATTTCGCCTTTCCGATCAAAGAAGCAATAAATAAGGCTTATATACGAAGTTGGGGAAGTTAAAATACAGCAGTGGAGCCAATGCATAATCTGATATACATGAAAAGCAAATGATATACTTTTTTTATACACCAGTATACATTAGTGATACAGGGACGAATTTGGGCCTAACGGCCCAACAATTTGAAATTTGGGCAAAGGCCCAAGTTTATGATTGTCTTTCCTTTATTATTCTCTTTTGTTATAATTTAGTTGTCTAACCTTAATTGTTTAGTTTAACGTAATTCTTAATTTAGTTTAACTTAATTAAATTTCCAAAAGAAGAATTAATTTCTTTGTGTTGGTTTATTGGTTTAAATGATTTTATCAACTCTTGTCTTTATTTATTTAAGTCTCTTTTTAAAATTTATTTTAAGTATTTGGGCCAAAATCCTTTACTTGTTTCAAAAACAAAATAATCAAATTATTATTATTATTTTTTTAAAGAAAAATATGCAAGTGTTCTCGCTTCATCATATTTTAATCAAATTTTTATCACTCCTAATTTGCTTAGAATATATTAAGTTTGTTGTTTTTCTTCAAATAAATTTTAATTTTTTTTTTCTCTTTACTTGATCATTTTGGTTAAATATATTTTCTTTCTAAATTATTCTAAGTAGTTTAAGTTAGTATTTCTTTTAAAAAATTTAAACATCTTTATTATTTTCAATTAGTATTTTTTCAAAGTTAGTCAAATATTTTTGAAATCATCGGATAACCGCGCATTAACAGCGATTTTGAGTGCTTAACACCTTCTCAAAGTAAAAATAAGAATTTCTTACCTATTTTTTCTAAATTTTTAAGACTTAAATCTATTAGGGTCTTTTGAGTTAAGTTTTCTTAATTTCTTTAAAAAAATTAAGTGGCGACTCTTCTTTTCTAACATTAATTTTTTCTCTAAAGTTGAAATTAATTTTAAACTGTTTTTTCCTGACATAACAGAATTGGTGACTCTACTGGGGACTTAATTAGGTTTTAACCATTAAATTTGATTGTTTATTTGACTAACTGTTTGAGTTTGTAATAATTAGTAATTCTTGCTTTCCTTAATTGCACAATCTTGTTTTTAATTTATATATTAAATTGTCATTTGTATTTAATGGCATCTTTCTATTGAATGTATAGTATATTAAAGAACGGTTTTATAGAACCACAGCCGGGCTTTTTATACTTGATCCTTTTTTGGAACGATCGATAATTTATTGATACGTCATGCATCTAATGATTGTCGTAAGTTCTAGCCTGAGTTGTCCGCTTGGATTACCAATCTTGCAAAAGCCACATTTAGTCAACCTAGCGTAGAATGAAACCAAAACCTTGATTTAGCGCATTGGCCTAAGACGATCCAATACCCAAGACGTATTGGGCCCATTAAAAGCCCATCTTGTGTCTATTTGGCCCATTGGTTAATAAAAGACAATCATGCTTATGTGTTTAATTGAATGATGTATGTATCATTTTTAAACAAGTCAATTATCCAACTTCACACCAATTTACCAAAACTTCACACCAATTTACCAAATACCACCATCAGTTTCCCACAACCCACATGTTTTGCCTAGCCAACCTGTGCACCCTTTGATATCATTTCAAACTCCATCAGCTTATACAATCCCTGAACCATATCCTAGCCTTCTCGTGCAACGAGAAGTTCGAATATGGAGACCTGGTTCGGTACGAAATCATAAAGGTTTGAGGGCCCATTTTATGAAGAAATGGAGAGAGAGTGGAGGCTGAAAGAAGAAAAACGCGAGCAAGAAATGAGAGCTATGAAAGATGCCATCTCCCTAGAAGTAAATAGTGTTTAATCTTTGAAAAAAATCACAGGACTTGTGTATGAGGACCTTTGCATGTACCTTAATTTGGAGATACCCAAAGGTTACAAAATTCCAAAGTTTGACACCTTCAATGGCGTTGGGAATCCCATGGACCACATCCAAGCTTATTATGACAAGCTTGTAGGTATTGGAAAAAATGATGCATTGGTCATGAGGTTGTTCAGCAGGAGCCTAAGTGGAGAGGCTTTAGAATGGTTCACTTCTTAGAAACTCATCAGTGGTCAACATGGGGGGCTTTGGCCAAAGATTTCTTGGAAATATTCCAATTTAATGTCGAATCTGTCCCTAATAGATGTTATTTGGAAAAGATAAAGCAGAAAACTATGGAGAATTATCTTGAGTATGCATACCGCTGGAGGAAAGAAGCCGCCAAAATACAACCTGTGATGTTGGAAAGTGAAATAACCATTGTTTTCATTCAGTCTCCAGAGCGTGAGTGTTATGAAAGGATATTGCCCATGATGGGACAGAAGTTCTCAAAACTGATTATGATGGGAGAAGCCATAGAGGATGGTCTTAAGTTCGGAAAGGTTACAATTCTTACTTTTTTGCAAGCTACCAACAAAGCCTCATCGTCTGTTGCCATAGGATTTTCTAAGAAAAAGAAGGAGGATGTGTTTGTTGTGTCTTTTATCCCAAGACCAAGACCACAAAGATATTCTGGGTCTAGTTATGCCATTGGAAACTCCAATCAATTCCTTTCCCCAAACAACTACCCACCATCTCCACAAATTCCAATCCAGTCTACTACGCTCAACCAAACTATCAAGTATCCCTACCTATCTACCAAAATCATCCACCAGCATACCAAAATGCAGGACAAAATCACCAAGAAAATACACCACCCTACCAAAATCTTGGACAAAATAACCAAAATACCAACAACCTAACTCGCCCTAACCTAGAAAGAAAGCCTCCTTGAGTCTTCACTCCTTTGGGAGAAACACGTAACCAACTCTTTGAGTGTCTAATAGCAGCAGGAATGTCATGACCCAAGCCTAGGACCTAGACGTAACACTGCGAATAAGACACCCGGAGGTACCTCACCCAAGCCTCTTAGCATTCATTAAGCATTTCATTGGTAATGATAAATAATAATAAGTGGAAATAAAAACATTTTTCTATTTGTGTCCAAACATACCTCTACTAATAGACTTGGAGGGGGCTAAGACATGTCCCTAGCTCACCCTCAAAATAAGTGTCATAAAATGCCTTAATAAAAGTCTTACTATTCTACATAACATAAGCTTAGAATAAAAAAGATGTTGTTCCCGAAACATGGGAACTCACCACAAGCAATCTTCAACTAACTCAAACTAGCCACGTGGAGGAGGTTGAGGAGTGACGTTGGTTCCTACATGGTGATATCATGTAGGCAAAAATATGCGTTAGTACTTTGAATGTACTAAGTATGTGAGTATGCAATGCAATATATCATTATACAATAAGGTGATGCAATGGACCCTGCTAAAACCTTGCGATCATTTGAAATATCCCTTAGAGTTATGAAGCTTAGTCAATGAAATATAGAAACCATTATGAATCATAAAAGAAACTTGAGCATTATAGAGGTAACCATGAGTCATTATAAGAAACCATATACTTGCAAAATACCATGAATAGTAAATAAGTATTTCATAAACCTTTTGAAAGAAATCATTAGCTTTGTGAGAGCACATACTTTACCTTGTGATAGACGTAGTAGACATCATATGATATATCTTAAACATTGGAAGAGGGACCTTGTGCCTTTGTGAGAGCGACCGTCAATCGACATAAATCATGTGAGCTATAACATAGAGTCCTGATGTTACCCCTACATCAAAGATAATGGGGAGACTAATTGCCAAGGTAGAATCCTATATGCCTAAGTGGATCAACTAAGCTACTTAAGGAATCAAGCCTCTACTAATGGATGATCCTTTCTAAGGATTCAAGCCTCTACTAACGGGTGATCCTTCTTCCTATGGTGGCACATAGTTATGAGATAATAGAATCTTTCTATGGGTCTCTTGCCTTTGCTATGGGAGAGAATGCCTATCCCAAGGCCCACTAGGTACTAGGTAAACTCTCAACGGAATAGACAAACCATAAAACACAAAGTCAATCATCGTGTGGGAGGGGCCATATCTACTACCCATCCATTCTTCATAAAAACAAAATCATAGAATAGATCCTTAACTTTGTCTCATGTGATGTGAATGTAGACATTTCTAAATCACATATCTTTATCCATAAAATATCTTTAGAGCCTTAACTCACCCTATCATTAACTTGCTTGAATATTTAGAATCATCATTCACAACACTTATTTGCAAAGAGCGCCTTTAAACTCATTTGTAGATATTGTCAAACATTCATTTCAACTTTACTTTATCATAAGAAACTAGGTGGGTCCAAATAAATCAATCTTCAAGTCATTTAAATAATTGCTAACATGCATGAGAGTGAAATAATTTATTATTTAAAACATCTTAAAACAACCCACCGATATACTTTAAAACTACTTTCAAGCCTTCATACAGGGATCTTGATAAATCATCCATTTCATGTAAATAAGAATCACCATAAGTCAACATAGACAAACAAACTTCAAATATTCAAGAATCTATACATTTGAAATCGTAGTATGAAAATTCATAAAAACTCATCACTTGGAATTGAGAGTCAATATATATCAATATAAGTAAATAAACTTCAAATATAACATAATCTATGTATTTGGAATCATCATGTAAAAACCCATAAGATTTCATTATTTTGAATTAAAATGCTAGGTTGAGAAAATATTTGGGCTCTATGGGTGGAAGAACTCATGGATGAAAACCCACATACCTTGAGGAGTCAACTCTTGAATGAAAAACTTGAAAGGAAATGGAGGCTTGATCTTCTTGGAGATAGACGAAGAAGGCTTGAGAGGAACTTGAGTGGTTAGGGGTTTTGTTGGAGAAGTTAGAGTGAAAGAAATTAGGGGTTTGAAGGGTCTTTAGATAGGAGGATTTTTCCTCCAAAACGACACCACTTTTGGCTAAAACACAAGAGAAGACTAAAATGCTCCTAAAATCTCAAAAATGGGCTCAAAACCTTAGTGGCGGTATAGTGGCGCACCACGCCAAGGGCCAAACTACTGAGGCTAATTTCGGGCGCTATTGTCACGCCCCGGGAGGGTACCCTAGATGTAACCGGCACCCGAAGGCCATTTCTGACCTCCGAGCGAACCACCTGGTCCAGTCACACATTCGTTCTATCATATTCTCTTAGCGGAACTCAATTAATGAAATACTATTCATAATATGGGGGCCGAAGACAATATATGTTTAACTCGACAAAATAAATATAATAAAACTCCTCACAATAACCATTCAACCTCCCCACACTCCAGTCTATGAAGCCTCTATCAAAGTCTAAAAGGTGCCAATGACAAGCCCATTGCTACCAAGAAATCAAAGTAAAGGAAGCTACAACAAAACTATACAATAAGGTTCAACATCCTCCGGAAACTAGGAGGACTCACCAACTAGCTGAGAGTGTATGTGGATCTTCAACGAAGCACCGGTCGAGGATCTCTAGTACCTGTCTCTGCATCATGAAATGATGCAATCCAAATGACGTCAGTACATGGAATGTACGAGTATATAAAATGGCTGAATGCAATAAACATCAAGGAAGAATCAGTCAACTCAGAATCTCAACTCATATATATATATATACAGGACAACTCACTCAAATGGCCTAAGTCTAAACAAGAATATGATTTAGATGGGACCAATCACATATCATTCAACTCAGTCTGACTCAGAGTACTATCAAGACCTATCTGGGAGTTTCTCTTAACCGACAACCATCATTATGAGCTAGTGACAGTACAACAAGCCGACGTTGTTGCCGCATCTATTCATACTTTGCCAGGGCATGAACGAGTCAATCAATCATGGATCCAATCCAACCAAGTCCTATAATGTCAGGACAAAACTCTCGGGGAAGCATCTAACTTTAACGGTTCAATCCCCCCTACGTTTGGCAACACAAGTATTGGGTTCGAGTATGGACTATACTCTTGCCCAATTCGGTGCTCGATACTCCTCCCAAGACTCAATGCTCATAAAACTCCATCCAATCAACTCATATAGACAAGTCTAATTACAACCTTGTCAACTCATAAACTCTATCACAATCGAATCTCTTCCACTCGTACTATCCGATCAATCTCAATCATCTCTTCAAAAGAAATTTAAATGCACAATTATAGCAACATATAGACATAACCAATCATTTACTCTATTTATTTGAGAAATCCTTGAGACTCATCACAACTCAAGACTTTAAATCACACTCTAAAATAGGCAACACTTCTTAGGAAAATAACCTCTTTTATCATAATCCACATAGTTAAGAAGATCAATAAAACATATTAGCAACTCATCTTCATCAACTCATATTCACATATAGGCTCATTTTGGGAACTCTTTGGCTCAACAACATCAACACATATAGGGTCAAATAAATAGGGGACAAAGTTCATACAAATATAAACTATACCAAGAAACTCTATTTTTCATGAACATCTAACCTCAAAGCAAGAGTAGGGCACATGGGTGGATTCAACCCATGTTTTAGATAGCCTTACATACCTTAGTGAAGACTTGAAGAAAACCTTGTGGTTGGGTCTTCAATGGAGAACTCAAACCTTGAAGCTCTTGGAACTCTTCTTGTTGGAAATGGAGAAGAAGAAGAAGAAGAAGAGAGAGAGAGAGAGGGGGACTCCTAGGGCTTTCTAGAGAGAGAGTGGGGGCTGGAAATATGTCCCCAAATTGTCCAAGGATGATACATATATAATTTGGGACAATTCCCAAATTGCCCCTTCTCAAAAGTTCTGAAAATAGGCTAAAACTACACCTGGCACGATAGTAGCGCGTCGCGCCATTGCAGTGCCAGGCCGATTACGCCTAAAACCTGCACACCTCGTAGTGGCGCACCACGCCAGGGACCAAACTACTGAGGCATGTTTCTGGCGCGATAGTGGCGCATCGCGCCCTTATAGTGCCAAGGCCAAAGGTTCTGGGTTCTGGAAATTTGGCTTGTAAAACCCTACACATCTTTTAGTGGCGCGCCGCGCCAGGGACTAAACTACTGAGGCATGTTTCTGGCGCGATAGTGGCGCATCGCGCCACTGTGGCGCCAAGCCCAGATTCCCAGTAGTTGAACCCAGGCCTGAAATTCCTGCTGCGCTAGTTCATCTTCGGATCGTCATATCTTTCGACTCCGAACCCCAAATATTACATTCTTGGTGGCGTTGGAAAGAAGACTCGACGACCTTTAATTTGATAGGTCGTGGGCCACCCAAATTGCTGTCTTTCAAAAGATATGGTCGTTAAAAGTCGATCCCGTTTTCGAACTCGTCCTAAAGCTTAGCCACGATGGATCCTTTGGACTCAACTTGGTCCTAGGGGTCCTTCGTGACCCCACATTACCTCTAACGCTGCCCAATTGCTCAAAGACTCACCTTACTCATGAAATTGTTTCACAATAACCGAGTTCGACCTTACACGTGTACAAGAAAGGTCCGAATCTTAGGGAAAATTTTTGAGGGGTGTTACATTATCTCCCCCTTGAGATCATTCGTCCTCGAATGACGAGCAACCAAGAATGGACTCGGGGTACAAATCACAGTCAAAATTTCAGTCATTCAACCAATCACATTCTCAAACAAATATCAATCAAAACTCAAAATGCACAAATGAATTCAAGTCAAGGAAATGGTCATTACCTTCAACATTCTCCTCAGTAGGCACGAATAGATATGGATATTTAGATTTCATGGCTCCCTCCGCTTCCCATGTGGCTTCCTCAACAAATTCGTTCCTCCACAGTACTTTGACTGAGGCGACCTCTTTGTTTCTCAATTTGCGAATTTGGCGATCAAGAATTTGGATCGAGACCTCTTCATAAGATAAGCTATCCTTAATTCCAACACTATCAATGGGGACTACTAACGAGGGATCACCCAAGCACTTCTTCAACATCGAAACGTGGAGTACCAGATATATAAAAGCTAACTCCGAGGGTAACTCCAACTCATAAGCAACACTCCCAATCTACCTCAAAATATGGTAAGGACCAATATATCAAGGACTGAGCTTCCCTTTCCTTCTAAACCTCATGACACCCTTCATGGGTGATACTTTCAAGTACACCCAATCACTCACCTCAAACTCCAAGTCTCTCCTCCTCACATCTGTGTAAGATTTTTGGCGACTTTGGGCTGTCTTTAGCCTATCTTGGATAAATCTCACCTTCTCCATGGCTTGGTGAACAAGGTCAGGCCCAATCAACTTGGCTTCACCAACTTCAAACCACCCAATGGGAGTTCTACACCTCCTCCCATACAAAGCTTCATAAGGAGCCATTTGAATGCTTGCATGATAGCTATTGTTGTATGCAAACTCTATGAGAGGTAAGTGATCATCCCGATTTCCCTTGAAGTCGAGCACACATGCCCTCAACATATCTTCCAATGTCTGGATGGTGTTATCTGCTTGGCCATCTATCTGGGGATGGAAGGCTGTACTCAAGTTCACCCTCGAACCTAATCCCTTCTGAAAGGATTTCCAAAATTGGGAAGTGAATTGAGCTCCTCTGTCGGAGATGTAGACAAAGGGACCCCATGCAATCTGACGATCTCCTGTATATACAACTTTGCATAATCTTCTGCGGTGTCAGTAGTCTTAACCGCCAAGAAGTGAGCTGATTTTGTCATTCTATCCACAATTACCCAAATGGAATCATGTTGCTTTCGGGACTTCGGCAAGCCTGTAATAAAGTCCATGTTGATCATCTCCCACTTCCATTCTGGAATTCTTATATTTTGGGCTAAACCACATGGCCTTTGATGCTCAACCTTCACCTGTTGGTAATTTGGGCACTTGGAAACAAATTCCGCAATATGCCTCTTTATCCCACTCCACCAATAGATTTTCCTCAAGTCATGGTACATTTTCGTGGAACCTGGATGAATAGAGTATTTGGAACTATGCGCTTCGGCCATAATCCTCTCTCGAACATCATTGACATCAGGTACACACAATCTACTTTGGTACCTCAACACACCATCTCCCCCTTTGGTGAAAACCATCACCCCTTGTTTGTGAACAACTTCCTTCAACCGGAGGAGGATGGGATCCTAATCTTGTTTCTCCTTTACCTCTACTACAAGTGAGGACGTAGCCCCATCTCAAACGTTTACTCCACCTTTATTGTTCTCTTCGAGTCAAACTCCCAATCGGGCTAATCGATGTACCTCCTTCGCCAATTCCCTCCTTCCCTTTTCTACATGGGCAGTGCTATCCATGGACAACCTGCTAAGAGCATCAACAACAACATTAGCTTTACCTGGATGGTAGAGGATGCTCATGTCCTAGTCCTTGAGTAGCTCAAGCCATCTCCTTTGCCTCAGGTTGAGTTCCTTCTAGCTAAAGACATATTGTAATCTCTTATGATTGGTTAATACATCAACATGCACTCCATACAAGTAGTGACGCCAGACTTTAAGCGCAAACACCACAGCTGCCAACTCAAGGTCATGAGTTGGGTAATTTCGCTCATGAACCTTAAGCTGTCTCGAAGCATAGGCTATCACCTTCCCCCTTTGCATCAACACACAACCCAAGGCAATTCTGAATGCATCACAGTAGACCACAAAGCCCTTTGTTCCATCGAGCAATGCTAGAACAGGAGCAGTGGTTAGCTTGGCCTTCAATTTCAGGAAACTCTCCTCACAAGCATCGGACCATTGGAACTTAGCCTTCTTTTGAGTCAGCTTAGTCAATGGTGATGATATGGATGAGAATCTCTCTCCAAACCTTTGATAATAGCCCGCCAAATCCAAGAAGCTTCTTATCTCCATCGGGGATGTGGGTCTGGGCCAATTCTTCACCGCTTCAACCTTCTGAGCATCAACCTGAATGTCATCTCCAGATACAATGTGGCCTAAGAAGGCCATAGAATCTTTCTATGGGTCTTTTGCCTTTGCTACGAGAGAGAATGCCTATCCCAAGGCCCACTAGGTGCTAGGTAAACTCTCAACGGAATAGACAAACCATAAAACACAAAGTCAATCATCGTGTGGGAGGGGCCATATCTACTACCCATCCATTCTTCATAAAAACAAAATCATAGAATAGATCCTTAACTTTGTCTCATGTGATGTGAATGTAGACATTTCTAAATCACATATCTTTATCCATAAAATATCTTTAGGGCCTTAACTCACCCTATCATTAACTTGCTTGAATATTTAGAATCATCATTCACAACACTTATTTGCAAAGAGCACCTTTAAACTCATTTGTAGATATTGTCAAACATTCATTTCAACTTTACTTTATCATAAGAAACTAGGTGGGTCCAAATAAATCAACCTTCAAGTCATTTAAATAATTGCTAACATGCATGAGAGTGAAATAATTTATTATTTAAAACATCTTAAAACAACCCACCGATATACTTTAAAACTACTTTCAAGCCTTCATACAGGGATCTTGATAAATCATCCATTTCATGTAAATAAGAATCACCATAAGTCAACATAGATAAACAAACTTCAAATATTCAAGAATCTATACATTTGAAATCGTAGTATGAAAATTCATAAAAACTCATCACTTGGAATTGAGAGTCAATATATATCAATATAAGTAAATAAACTTCAAATATAACATAATCTATGTATTTGGAATCATCATGTAAAAACCCATAAGATTTCATTATTTTGAATTAAAATGCTAGGTTGAGAAAATATTTGGGCTCCATGGGTGGAAGAACTCATGGATGAAAACCCACATACCTTGAGGAGTCAACTCTTGAATGAAAAACTTGAAAGGAAATGGAGGCTTGATCTTCTTGGAGATAGAAGAAGAAGGCTTGAGAGGAACTTGAGTGGTTAGGGTTTTTGTTGGAGAAGTTAGAGTGAAAGAAATGAGGGGTTTGAAGGGTCTTTAGATAGGAGGATTTTTCATCCAAAACGACACCACTTTTGTCTAAAACACAATAGAAGACTAAAATGCTCCTAAAATCTTGAAAATGGGCTCAAAACCTTATTGGCGCTATAGTGGCGCACCACGCCAAGGGCCAAACTACTAAGGCTAATTTCGGGCGCTATTGTCACGCCCCGGGAGGGTACCCTAGATGTAACCGGCACCCGAAGGCCATTTCTGACCTCCGAGCGAACCACCTGGTCCAGTCACACATTCGTTCTATCATATTCTCTTAGCGGAACTCAATTAATGAAATACTATTCACAATATGGGGGCCGAAGGCCATACATGTTTAACTCGACAAAATAAATATAATAAAACTCCTCACAATAACCATTCAACCTCCCCACACTCCAGTCTATGAAGCCTCTATCAAAGTCTAAAAGGTGCCAATGACAAGCTCATGGCTACCAAGAAATCAAAGTAAAGGAAGCTACAACAAAACTATACAATAAGGTTCAACATCCTCCGGAAACTAGGAGGACTCACCAACTAGCTGGGAGTGTATGTGGATCTTCAATGGAGCGCCGGTCGAGGATCTTTAGTACCTGTCTCTACATCATGAAACGATACAGGCCAAATGACGTCAGTACATGGAATGTACGAGTATGTAAAATGGCTGAATGCAATGAACATCAAGGAAGAATCTGTCAACTCAGAATCTCAACTCATATATATATATATATATATATATATATATATATACAGGACAACTCACTCAAATGTCCTAAGTCTAAACAAGAATATGATTTAGACGGGACCAATCACATATCATTCAACTCAGTCTGACTCAGAGTACTATTAAGACCTATTTGGGAGTTTTTCTTAACCGACAACCATCACTTATGAGCCAGTGACAGTATAACAAGCTGATGTTGTTGCCGCGTCCGTTCATACTTTGCCAGGGCATGAACGAGTCAATCAATCATGGATCTAATCTAACCAAGTCCTATAATGTCAGGACAAAACTCTCGAGGAAGCATCCGACTTTAATGGTTCAATCCCCCCTACGTTTGGCAACACAAGTATTGGGTTCGAGTATGGACTATACTCTTTCCCAATTCGGTGCTCGATACTCCTCCCAAGACTCAATGCTCATAAAACTCCATCCAATCAACTCATATAGATAAGTCTAATTACAACCTTGTCAACTCATAAACTCTATCACAATCGAATCTCTTCCAATCGTACTATCCGATCAATCTCAATCATCTCTTCAAAAGAAATTTAAATGCACAATTATAGCAACATATAGACATAACCAATCATTTACTCTATCTATTTGAGAAATCCTTGAGACTCATCACAACTCAAGACTTTAAATCACACTCTAAAATAGGCAACACTTCTTATGAAAATAACCTCTTTTATCATAATCCACATAGTTAAGAAGATCAATAAAACATATTAACAACTCATCTTCATCAACTCATATTCACATATAGGCTCATTTTGGGAACTCTTTGGCTCAACAACATCAACACATATAGGGTCAAATAAATAGGGACAAAGTTCATACAAATATAAACTATACCAAGAAACTCTATTTTTCATGAACATCTAACCTCAAAGCAAGAGTAGGGCACATGGGTGGACTCAACCCATGTTTTAGATAGCCTTACATACCTTATTGAAGACTTGAAGAAAACCTTGTGGTTGGGTCTTCAATGGAGAACTCAAACCTTAAAGCTCTTGGAACTCTTCTTGTTGGAAATGGAGAAGAAGAAGAAGAAGAGAGAGAGAGAGAGGGGGGGGTCTCCTAGGGCTTTCTAGAGAGAGAGTAGGGGCTGAAAATATGTCCCCAAATTGGCCAAGGATGATACATATATAATTTGGGACAATTCCCAAATTGCTCCTTCTCAAAAGTTCTGAAAATAGGCTAAAACTGCACCTGGCACGATAGTGGCGCGTCGCGCCATTGCAGCGCCAGGCCGATTACGCCTAAAACCTGCACACCTCATAGTGGCGCGCCATGCCAGAGACCAAACTACTGAGGTATATTTCTGGCGCGATAGTGGCGCGTCGCGCCCTTATAGCGCCAAGGCCAAAGGTTCTGGGTTCTGGAAATTTGGCTTGTAAAACCCTACACATCTTTTAGTGGCGCGCCGCGCCAGGGACTAAACTACTGAGGCATGTTTCTGGCACGATAGTGGCGCATCGCGCCACTGCGGCGCTAAGCCCAGATTCCCAGTAGTTGAACCCCAGGCCTAAAATTCCTTCTGCGCTAGTTCATCTTCGGATCGTCATATCTTTCGACTCCGAACCCCAAATATTATATTCTTGGTGGCGTTGGAAAGAAGACTCGACGACCTTTAATTTGATAGGTTGTGGGCCACCCAAATTTCCGTCTTTCAAAAGATAAGGTCGTTAGAAGTCGATCCCTTTTTTGAACTCGTCCTAAAGCTTAGCCACGATGGATCCTTTGGACTCAACTTGGTCCTAGGGGTCCTTCGTGACCCCACATTACCTCTAACGCTGCTCAATTTCTCAAAGACTCACCTTACTCATGAAATTGCTTCACAATAACTGAGTTCGACCTTACACGTGTATAAGAAAGGTCTGAATCTTAGGGAAAATTTTTGAGGGGTGTTACAGCTATAGTGGCGTCGGGCGCCACTGTAGCCCTAGGCCTAAAATTTCTACAGTGATAGTCTATAGAAAAATGGTCCTAATGTTTGACTCCAAATTTCAAAAATTGCAATATTGGTGGCATTGGAAAGAAGATTCAAAGGCCTTTAATTGGATAGGTCATATGATACCCAATTAGTTATATTCTAGGAGATATGGCCATTTGAAGTAGACCCTTCTATGGTCTCATACGAAAACTTAGTCGATAGAAATCCTTTGGGCTTGACTTGGTTATAGAGATCACTTATTACCCTAAAACACATATAATACTCTTCAAATACTTAGTTATGGGTCCTATCTCATATATACAATTATATGTCATTGCATTTGAGATGAAAAGGGTCCTTCGAAGCTATTTTCCCCCTACTTTACCCTAGTATGACATAATCCCACCTTTAAACCATGCAGAATCTTACAAGGAATGATTCAGCCAATAGAAGAAAAGTTGATAAATCCTACATCGAGGTTCTTTCGAGTAGAACAATGATGTGCCTACTATTTTAGAGGGGTAGGACATGATACAGTAGGATGTATCAACTTGAAATACAAGATTCAAGACTTGATTGACCTCAGAGTTATCACTCTCCAAGATTTTCCCCACAATATGAACCATAAACTATTGCCTGATCACAAGGGAGCAACCATAAACATGATCGAAAAAGAAGAAGATTGGCTCACCAATTAGACTAGAAGCAAAGAAAATGTCAATTCACTTATTCCAACAGTGGCCTTATTAACCATAAAGGCTCATCCAGAGTTTGTGGTGATAACCGTGCCTCTTCAGATATTCACTTTGGCAACAGAAGAAAGCCATATCCAGTCCAAAGAAAAGTTTGTTATGCAAACGGCTACAGTGCAAAGAATGACGCATTCTAGAAGATATTATATTCCAGAGGAGAGGACTCAGGTAACGCAAAGAAAAGAGGCCAATCATAGAAGGTGAAGCTGAAGAGTTTTGGCGAAGAATACAATCCAAGGAATACTCCATTGCCAAGCATTTGGAAAAGACCCCAACTCAAATTTTTATGTGGGGTCTATTAATGAGTTCTAAGTACCATCGATAAGCATTATTGAAGGTACTTGATGAAGCATATGTACCAATGGGAACAAGTGGTGAGAATATGGCTGCCATGGTGAATCGTGTCACTACAAGTCACCAAATCTCTTTTCGAGGAGAAGAGTTGTCACTTGAAGGAGTGATGCAAAACTGAGCCCTATATATCACCATCAAATATAAAGGCAAGTTTTTGGTTTGAGTGTTAATTGATAATGGCTTAGGACTTAATATTTTCCCATTATCAACCCTCTCTCAGCTAGATTATGACGCAGGGAAAATCCATCAAAATCGTATGAATGTAAGAGCATTTGATGGTGCACAAAGAGAGACCATGGGGAAGTAGACTTGTGCATCCAAGTAGGGCATGCAGAATTTGCTACTGAGTTTCAAGTAATGGGTATAGCCATAAGCTATAATTTGTTGCTAGGAAGACCATGGATACATGCGGTGAGGGCAGTTCCATCTACATTACATCAGCTATTGAAATTTATTTGAGAGGACCATGAGATTGTCATTCAGGGTGAAGAAAGTGACCTTAGTTACCCTGAATCCTCGGTTTCCTTTATTAAAGCATCTCCTAAATCTACTGATTTCATATGGTGGAGATAATGAATGCTGATGATGAAGATACAACACCTCAAGTGCTAATGCCATCAGTGTATAAAATGCTTTCCATAATTATGTTAAGAAGCGGGTTTGAACTTGGGCGTAGGTTAGGGAAGAACTTGGATGGGATATTTGAACCTCTTCCTATCCCATCTAAAAAATTTCACTTTAGCGTTGGTTATATCCCAACAGAGAAAGAGTTATTTGAAGAAGATACAAGGAAGAAACATGATCATGATATAAGCCTATTCCAAGTCTGTACTAGTCATTTTTTGCTAAAGCTTTAAAGTCTGAGATTGATGATCTAGTGGAAGGGATGGGAAGATTGTTTGACGAAGAAGATTATGCTGTGATCTTGGAGGAAGAAACAGGGATATCGGGCATCCGTGATGCTAAGCCAGAGGAGCAATTATCAAATTGGACGTCCGCGCCGCTCTTAGTTCGTCGCTCGTCTTGGTAGATAAAGACATATTATCTACTTACTTTTAAATTGGTGGTAGTCCGAAAGAGGCCCGAGACCCACCCTTTATGTTAATTCTATCTAGTTATCCTTTAAATACCCCGTGTGATGTATGAATAAAGGTAGATTGACCCACAATCATGGCCAAACTTTGTATTTCTTTTGGTTTAAATGAATACCTCCTTTATTGCAAAATTTACTTATTATTTGCATATCAGTCTATATTTTACTTATCTAACTTTATTTTCTTATGATTTCAGTAAAAATAACTTAAAACCTGTCAATATCATGTCATGTCACAAGCTAAATGAACAAAATGAGATAGATGGTGATGAGTTCGAGGATTATGATAAAGAGACTACGATACCCGAACACCTCACTGAGGGATTGAAATAATTTAAGGATCAATATAAGCCAAATCAAGAGGAAATTGAGCCTATGAATCTAGGAGATAATGAGTGTATCAAAGAAGTCAAAATCAGTGTCCATTTAACAAAAGCTCAGAGGAAGGAACTTATTAGTTTTCTTAGAGATTACATCGATATATTTACTTGATTTTATGACGACATGCCAGGTTTGAGTATAGACATCATTTCTCATTAATTGCCAATTAATCCGGATTACAGTTCGGTAAAACAAAAGACTCGAAAATTCAAGCCAGATTTGAGTTTGAGGATCAAAGAAGAGGTTGCCAAGAAAATTCAATCCAGAGTTGTGGAAGTGACACAGTATCCAACTTGGTTAGCCAACATTGTTCCTGTGCCTAAGAAAGATGGCAAGATCATAATCTGTGTTGATTATATAGATCTGAAAAAATCTAGCCCTAAAGATAACTTCCCATTGCCAAATATCCATATTCTCATTGATAATTCTGCCAAGTATGAGATCTAGTCATTCGTGGATTGCTATGCGAGTTATCACCGGATTCTATTGGATGAAAAAGATGCAAAAAAGATAACTTTTATCACACTGTGTGGTGTGTATCATTATCGAGTAATGTCAATTGGTATCAAAAATGGTGGGGCCACTTACATGAGACACCTGACGATCACTTTTCATGATATGATTCAAAAGGAAATTGAAGTGTAAGTGGATGATGTCATTATTAAATCCCGCGAGAGTGTGGATCATTTGAATCACTTGAAGAAGTTGTTTGATTGTCTACGCAAATACAACTTGAAATTAAATCCCGCTAAATGTGCTTTTGGAGTGCCAGCTGGTAAATTATTGGGGTTTATAGTTAGTAGAATGGGAATCGAGCTTGAGCCTGCTAAAATCAAGGCGATTCAAGAATTAACTCCACCAAGGGCCTAAAAGGAAGTGATGAGCTTCTTGGGAAGATTGAACTACATCAGTCGATCCATAGCTCAGCCCACATTGATTTGTGAGCCTATCTTTAAACTGCTGAAAAAAGACGCATTGACAAAATGGACCAAAAAGTGTCAAACAACTTTTGCTGCTATCAAAAGTTACTTGTCTAATCCACCGATGTCAGTTCCTCCGAGGGAAAGGATTCCATTGTTACTATATTTTTCTATCTAGGATAATGCATTTGGATACGTGCTAGGTAAACATGATGAGACTGGAAAGAAGGAACGATCAATCTACTACTTAAGTAAGAAGTTTACTCCATACGAGGCTCTTTACACTCTTTTCGAGAAAACTTGTTGTGCTTTAACCTAGATTGCTCAAAAGTTGAGACATTACTTGTCTTCGCATAATAGATATCTCATTTCCAAGATGGATCCATTGAAGTATATCTTTCAGAAAGTGATGCCGACCGGGAAGTCGGTAAAATGGTAAATGCTTTTAAGTGAGTTCGATATTGTGTATGTGACCCAAAAGGCGATAAAAACATAAGCCTTAGCTGATCATCTCACAGAAAATCCAATAGAAAAAGCATATGAGCTGCTCAGAACTTATTTTTCCGATGAAGAGGTATATTTTGTAGGAGAAGATATCTCTGTGGCATACCCTGGTTAGAGGGTATTTTTTGATGGGGTGGTGAATCATGAAGAAAATGGAATTGGAGCAGTCTTATTACCAAAATCTAGACAACATTATCCTATGGCGGCCAAACTCCGATTTGTTGCACGAACAATATGGCTGAGTATGAAGCATACATCATGGGTCTAAAAATGTCTATCAATAAGGACATTCAAGAGTTGCTGGTAATCGGAGATTTAGATTTGCTGATTCATCAGGTACAAGGTGAATGGTCCATGAAGAATTCAAAGATTGCACGGTATGTGAAGATAGTGTAAAGGTTGTGTAGAAGGTTCTGTAAGGTTGAATTTAGGCATACTCTAAGGTTGCAGAATGATTTTGCTGATGCTCTTTCTACTATTTCCTCATTGATCAAACATCCGAATATAAGTTACATTAACCCTCTAGAGGTATATTTGAAAGAACAACCCGCTCATTGTTCGCATGTCGAAGCAGAACCAGATGGAATACCTTGGTATTTTGACATAAAGAAATATCTAGAAATTGAAACTTATCCAGATAATTCGACTTTCAATCAAAAGAAAGCAATACGTCGAATGGCTAATAATTTCTTTCCAAGTGGAGAACCCTTTATAGGAGGACTCCAGATATGGGACTTTTCAAATGTGTCGATGCCATTGAAGCTACGAAGCTTCTCGAATAGATTCATGCGGGAGTTTGTGGAACTCATATGAATGGGCTTACCTTGGCGAAGAAGATCCTTCGAGCCGGTTATTTTTGGATGACTATAGAGCATGACTGTTGTAAGTATGTACAAAAATGTCATCAATTTCAAGTGCACGGTGATTTGATTCAAGTACCTCCTCACGAACTCAATGCTATGAGTTCTCCTCGGCTATTTGTGGCTTAGGGTATAGATATCATTGGTCCAATAGAGACAGCTGCCTCTAATGGACATAGGTTCATTGTAGTTGCTATTGATTACTTCACCAAGTGGGTGGAAGCAGCCTTTTATAAATTAGTTATGAAGAAAGTAGTAGCAGACTTCGTCCTTAACAATTTGATATTTCCATCATTACCAATAATGGAGCAAATCTCAATAGTCATTTGATGAACGAGATATGTGAGCAATTCAAGATTAATCACCAAAACTTGACAGCATATTGTCCTCAAATGAATGGAGCCGTAGAAGCTGCCAACAAGAACATCAAAAAGATCTTGAGGAAAATGATTGACAATCACAGAGGTTGGCATGAGATGTTGCCATATGCTTTGTTAGGTTACCGAACGACTGTCAGAACATCAATTGGAGCAACCCCATAGTTGCTAGTATATGGGACAGAAACCGTAATCCCCGCCGAAGTGGAAATATCTTCGTTGAGAATTATTTAAGAAGTTGAACTGAGCAATGCCTATTGGGTTTGTAATCGAATTGAACATTTGGCTTTGATTGATGAAAACGAGAATGACCGTCGTTTTCTATGGTCAATTGTACTAACAAAGAATGATTCGTGCTTTTAACAAGCGAGTGAGACCAAGAATGTTTGAAGTTGGTCAGTTGGTTCTCAAACGCATTTTCCACATCAAGATAAGTATACATGAAAGTTCGCACCAAATTGGCAAGGACCATACATGGTTCACAAAGTATTATCTGGAGGTTCCTTAATATTTTTTTGACACCCAGTTTTGACCCTCCACAATGTAATAATTTTTAAAAAAAGTTTCTTCAATTTTAAACAATTTCAATGAGTTTAATATATATATATATTCTATTATTAAGTAATTTTGGCATATGTATTTTTTTTATAATTCTTGAATAATAATATATATTTTCGTTTATATTATTACTTTTTATCATTATTTGAGAATCATCTCAAAACGAATATTTATCTTAAACTAAATACTTTGTAATTAGTTTGACCTAGTTAATAGATCCATATTTCAAGTTTATTAGTTTAAACTTAAGTTAATTATTCTACTTTGTCAAAATGAAGAAGTAATTAATTGATGTTTATTTATCTTATTTTAATTTTGGCCTTCTTCAATTTCAAATAAATTGAAATAATTAGCTTTTATAAAACTCAAAATATTTTTTTAAGTTCTTTTAAAATAATTTTATCATCTTCATTGTTTTAAGATAATACATATAGTTTTTTATAGTTAGTATCTTTTAGCAATATTCACAATTGACCCATAAAAAGTATTTTTTTTATTCTATTAATTATTTCATAAATTAGTAATTAGTTAAAATTAGGTTAATTATTTTATTTTATTAAAAATAAGAAGCTCGTTAATTAATTGATATTAATTCGTC